>NC_140419.1:47699504-48899504 GCF_965140295.1 Lepidochelys olivacea
TTTCTCTTTAATTACTCAGCCCTCTATCCCCTTGGTACCAGCCCCTTCTACATAACTGAATAGACCATTTAGGCTTACAGCCTGGAGCCTTACACAACTCATGTGTTAGTCTGTTTTGTGTAGAGTGGAGCACTAATTCAGGACTGCAAAGCTCATTTTTCCCCCATCAAGCACTGGTTGAGTGGGCAAGCAGGCCAAGGACTGGCATTTAGGTAGGTCAGCAGGCTGTGCGCCAAGATCCAGTTGGTTACTTTATCTGGGCTATCTGGCAAGGATACACTGGTGGACTTGGTGCAGATCGTTAGGTTTGGGGATTTTAAAATTACTTAGACACGAACATGGTGTTTGTTTTTTTTAAACAATAGATATAAAAATAATAGATACGGAAACAAAAGGTACAGCTCAATATACATAGCAGCTGTGGGCCCATTTCTGCCCTCTCTGGGAACTGTATTCATAACCAAAGGCAGAATCAAGTCCTGTTTTCCTGGAAATTCACCCACCACTAGAAGGGACTGTTTTATGGTTAGCTCAGGCTAGAATGTTATTACTCAATTGTTGGTCTAATAAAATCTCACTCACTAGTAATAGCTACACAGCTACTGTGATCTTAACTACACATTGAAAACCAGGTAAATATATACAGACTGCTATTTTAAGAATATTTATATTTATTTAAAATAAAATATTTATTTTAAAAATATATATAAATGCATATATTTAATGCATTTCATTGACCTGACACTCAATTCTGAAGGCTCAATTAAAGTTATTCAGTTAAGCAGGTATTTTGGGGATGTGCCCCACAGTTTTGAAAGCCTATAACTATTTTAATAAAATAAAATAGCCCCCTTGAATGGGATTGTCTGACAGTTTCAGTGCAGGATGTGGCATAGCTGTTGTGACTCTCAGAAGAGTGATCTGTAAGCCAGCCATAGCCCAGGGTGACAATTACAAGTTATCATTTTGAAACTCCTTTAAAGATGGATAGGATGGATTTATGCTCTTATCATAGTCAACCTATAGAACTTGTTGCCAGAGGATGTTGTGAAGGCCAAAACTATAACAGGGTTCAAAAAAGAACTAGAGAAATTCCTGGAGGACAGGTCCATCAATAGCTATTAGCCAGGATGGGCAGGGATGCAGCACTATGGTCTGAGTGTCCCTTGCTTCTGTTTGCCAGAAGCTAGGGATGGATCACTTGGTGATTACCTGTTCTGTTCATTCCCTCTGAAGCACCTGGCACTGGCCACTGTTGGAAGACAGGATACTGGGCTAGGTGGACCATTGGTCTGACCCAGTATGGCTGTTCTTATGCATTGGAATATCCCGTCTTTCAGATCCCTGAGTGGAGGGCTGGGGCAGTCCCTGGCTGGTGGGAGAGGAGACTCCCATCTTAATGTAGCTGGGCAGAAGTGGCACCTTTTTAATTACTTGGCGCCTTTTACATTTTACTCCCCCAGCGGCACTCCGGGTCTTCGGCGGCGGGTCGGGGGGAGCGGAGATAAAAAAGGCGCCACCCCCGGTACTCACCCGGCGGCACTCCGGGTCTTCAGCAGCACTTCGGCATTGGGCCCTTCACTCGCTCCGGTCTTTGGCGGCATTGCAGTGGCTGGGGGGGGTCCTTCAATGCTGAAGACCCAAGTGAGTGAAGGGCCCGACGCCGAAGTGCTACTGAAGACCTGGAGCGCCGCTGGGTGAGTACCGGGGGTGATGCCTTTTTATTTTATTTTTTTTTAATCTCCACTCCCCCTGTTTTTTGCACCTGGCTACGCCACTGCCCATCTCGTGTCTTTTCCATTGTTTCAAACAAAACTACAGCGGGCAAGAGAATTCTCAGTGTATCAAGTGAACTGTTTTCATCCAGGGCATGGGGTGGAGAGAGAGAGAGAGAATGGGGCTGATCATCGAAAACATGATAGCTGACCTCTGTCAGCATCCCCTTAGTCTGAGGGGTGGCAGGGCTGCACCAGGAAACTAGCTCCAGACCATAGCTGAGAGCCTCTAATTTCTGGTGAGAGAAGATACTTAAAAAGGGAGCGAAGGAAATGAGTGAGTAGGGTAGAGAAGGGAAAGCAGGACAATCAGATACTCACTGCACCTCCTCCATTGCTACCGCCTTCGTGTAATAGTCACTCGAGTACAAAACCACATTGGCAACTTGCTCCACTAAGAGAGAGAGAACAAAAACAGGAGTGAGGGGACAGAATCAATGATACAGACACAGCATATAAACAATGTAAACGACTACCCTTCTCAAGAAGGAACAAACAGGGACAACAGGTAGGGCACATACAATTCACAGACCTCCCATATAAACACAAGCTCTAGAATTTTACCCAGTTACTCTCATATTGTGTTCAATAATGTATGTTTGACTAAAACACATATTCCAGAAAGGCACAGGGCCCTGAAGCCATCAAAAGATGGAGAATTCACCACTTTCCTTAGTAGTTTGTTCCAATGGTTAATCATCCTCACTGGTAAAAATTTACACCTTATTTCTAATTTGAATTTGTCTGGCTTTAGATAAATGGTATTTTCTCCCTGTGGAGATCACAGTCAATCACCTCTTGATCTTTTGGATAACAAACAGATTGAGTTCTTTAAGTCTTTCACTGTAAGGCATTTTCTACCCAGCCGTCATATCATTTGTGTCTATCTTCTGCACCCTCCCCAATTTTTCAACATCCTCTTTAAAACATGACACTAGAACTGGATGCAGTGTTCCAGTATCAGTCTCCCCAGTGCTGTATGCAGGGGTAAAATCACCACCCTCTTCCTACTCACTCATCCCGTTTATACGGCCAAGGATCAGATTAATCTTTTTTGTCGCAGTATCGCACTGGGAGATCACGCTGAGTTGCTTGTCCACTATGATCCCTAAACTCCTTTACAGAATCACTGCTTCCCTGGATATAGTCACCTATTCTGTAGGTATGGCCTGAATTCTTTGTTCCTTGATGAACGACATGGCATTTGTCTGTATGAAAACACATTTTGTTTGAATGGCCCAGCTTACCAAGTCACTCTGTAGGACTGCCCTGTCTGCACCATTTACCATTCTGCCAACCTGTGTGTTGTCTGCAAATTTTATCAGCAGTGATATTATATATACTTCCAGATCACTGATAAAAACATTGAACAGTGCCAGGCCCAGAACTGATCCCAACATAACCTCACTAGAAATAACCACATTCAATGACAATTCCCTGTTGGCAACTTCAAAGTGTCCTGCTGCTCATGCAACCTCTGCATCTCACATATTTAAGCCCATCACCTTCCCACACAGGAGGCAGCATGATTTAAAGCACTGGACTGGGACTCTGGAGACCTGCTTTCTACCACCAGCTCCCGTTGCCTGGCCTTGGGCAAGTCATTTGCCCTCCTTGCGCCTTTGTTTCCTCTCCTATCCTTTGTGTCTCTCTCTCTCACTAGGTGTTCGTAGATGGCCCAATACAATGGGGTTTTAATTTTAGTTGTGGCCTTTAATTTGTATTATGGTAACACCTAAAGCCAAGCAGTACTGGAACTGAACCTCAATATCCTGCCTTTGCCCTTCCTCAGGGAGAAGGGGGGGACCCCTTCAGTGCTCTAAGATGGGCAGTCTCCCATAACAAGAACCCTCTTGCCAGCTGTCATTTCGCTTGTATCAGTGATGGGCCTGAAAGGCAGCAGAGGCATTGGAGCAGCATAGGGACACTGACAGGGCAATGGGATGGAGCAGGGTGACCCCACGTCTGTTTAAGTGAGGGACACTAATAGGTTCCAGCTCTGACGACAGGATGAAAACACAAACCCCACGCTGCGTAGCCCCCACGGGATTAAGGACAACAGCAAAAACGTACCCAGCACTCTGATCTTCTTCACTGTTTTCTCTGTATTGTTGGTCACGGTGACAGTGACAGGAATGGGCTCGCCATGGTAAAACACCTGGAAGAGTCAGATGGGCTCAGCACTTGACGCATAACCTAGCAGAAGGGCTTGTACAATCTAAAAAAAAATACAATTCTAGTCCCCCTGTGGACTGATGATGGGGCATCAACTACTCCAGGTACATACAGCCTCCGTGCCTACGGCCTGAGCCGAAGCCCACTGAAGCCAATGGGAGTCATTCCACTGACTTCAGTAGTCAGTCACTATTGAATTGTGTAGCAGAGCACCAGTGAAAGAGCTCACGCACTCCATTCCCGGCTACTGCTGACAGCAGCGACTGAGAGAAATGGTGTCAAAGCACTTGAATGTTAGAGCAAGTCAGAACAAACTGAATCCAGGTGCAAATGTCTCAGGGAGGGGGTTTTGGGGCAGCGAAGGAGGTATTTGCTTCTGAGCAATGAGCAGATGAAGCTCTCCGGGGCAGGCTGCTCACCTCTTTACTTAGACGTGCTCTCAGGTGCAGTGGCTTGCTGGACATGAAAAACTGCCAGGTGGTCTCAGCTTGAGGTTGGGGTCCTGGTTCTTCTGGGGCAAACTGTACTTTACGGATCAACAGGCGTACAAAATTCCTGAGGAGCAGCAAACAGAACTGCAGTTACACAGAGCAGACCCTCCTACTTCACTGGAGTGGTTGTTCACCTGCATTCACATCCCTTTCGGAACATTTCCGATGGAAGGATCTGAACACCAATACCTAGAGCAGAGCTGAACCAGCGCCAAGAGACTGTCCTGATTCCACACACATTCTGTTACCTTTTGGGAATTCGCTCTTCCACGTTCTCTGTACAGAAAGCTTTCACCTCAAAGTCCACCCCGCAGCACTGCCACAGAGAAAGAGAGAGAGAAGCTGTGAAATTTGTTAAGTGGTTAGCAGCCTTCCTATACAAGAAACTCTGCAGGTGTAACACCCAGGGTTTGGAAAAATCTTCCTGAACTTGACAACTGACACTTCCAAGCCTATTATGTTTCCTAGTGAGGCAAGTGCTATCGACTCACTCCGAGCAACATGTCCCATGTTCTTAAAGATTAGCCACCTGTCCTGTGTTTCTAAAATGACTAACATCAGTCCCATTTAGTTCTCTCTTTAAAGATTTGTGAAACCTTTTGCTAACATATTTCTATTGTTAAGAAGACATACAATGTATCCCTGTGACCTCCAGTGTCTGCCCAACCCTTCTGCATCACTTTTTCATAAGTCCAATCTAGTTGTTTGGACAAGTATCCAATATTTTAAAATGCATTATCCTTGAGTAACTGCTCTTGTTACCTAGTTACTCTTAACAGGGTTTGTTTTTTTACCCAAACATGTAACACAAGTTTCTTCCATATATATTTTAAATTAATGGGAGATCTTGGCACTTGGTCTAAAAAAAGGCATTAGATTTCAGACACTTGAGTGAGAGTGTGTGTGATGTGAGTGAATATTTAACACAAGCTTGTCTGACACCACACTTATTTCATTTGTGGCCAACCTCCATCTCCTGTAGTATTCTGAAGGAAATGGAGTCTCAGGTTTCAGTGAAATGCTTTCCGCCCCCAACTGTTATACTGCTATTGATCGGTTACTAAATGAGACTGGATACTCAAAATGCCTCTGACTCCATCCCACTCTGGCTTATTTCCTGTTGGGTGGTTCACAAGATGGCACAATTCCACATCTCCAGTGATAGAAAGTACATCAACTTCTGTGTTACCTAGTTCTTGCTCTCAAAATATTTGAGCCAAATATGCATCTCTTGCTCTTTCCTGGGAATTTCTTCCCCAGTAGAAGTACTGAATATATGAAACCCTGTTGGTCTCACCTTCCCGACATCATTAGGGGCTGGTTGCAGGGAAACTGAACAGGGCAGATAGTCTGGAAACTGAGGAAAAAAAACCAGAAAAATTATCCAGATCCCCAACTCTATTGCTCCTAAAATGATACAGCGCTCGTGATAGGTGCATGAGTGACAGCCTGAGACAGCACAGCCCATTAGTTCTCCATAAAAGACAAGCCTGAGCAGCATCAAGGCAAGCGTCCCAACATTACCCTGCCCAAGTGCCCCAACCAGGCACTGGAGGACCACTGACATTGTTAATTGTATTCCAATAGTGCCTAGAGAGCCCAGCTGAGAGAGAGGCCCCATTGTTCTAGGCACTGCACACATGTAAGCTCCTTAGGGCAGGGACTTCTAATTTAAATAGATAAGACAAAGGGTGGGAGGAGAAACAAAGGATCAGAAAGGGGAAATGATTGCCCAAAGTCAGACAAATTGGTAGCAGAACCCCAGGATTAGAACCCAGGACTCCTGACTTCCAGTCCAGTGCCCTACCCACGGGATAATTCTGCTTCCATTTCAGGGGAGTGAGTGAAAGATAGTGGATTCATGTAAGGGTCACATGGGCACAGAGACTGGACTAACGAGGCCAAAGATAGTGTTTGAGGACATCTGTCCATGGGGAACTGGACTGAGATCACTAGAATAGCCAGCAGAGAGTAAGAGCGCTCAGTCGCTTTTGGCCTGGGCAGGACGTGAGCTTGTGATGAAAGGTTCCAGCTCTGCCCCGCTGGAACGACATGGCCTGGAAGTTCTACCACCTGTGCCACACTAGAAATCCCAACAGTCTGAGCTTGGTGGAGGTCTCCATTTTGTCTTTGAATGGTTAGTAGACATGTCACAAGCCTAGACTTTGCAGAGTCAGTTGAAAGCCTATTTGCTACAGTATCAGTATATGGCAGATTCTAAATGGGATTCCACTAGATACTATGGTCTCTAAGGCAGAGTGAAGGGGACGGGATGTCTCTGGGGTAAGAAGAGGAAGCAGACATATGGGCTGTAGATCTACTCATGTTAATGTTTTCTATAGCACCTATCAAAGTGGTATCTAAGACGTTCTGATGATACAGTGATAAGCACCAGTATAAGCACCTAGACAGGCTGGTAGAAGAAGATTGCACAGTGACATTCTGAGGGGACTTCACGGAGTCTCTGGGCCAGACGTGCATGAAGAAGCTTGGGAGCAAGCTAGCAATGGTGTCTGGGGAGATAGCAGGTGGGAGGATAAGGCTGGGGTAGAAGTGCTGACAGACTAGGCAGAGGGAAGGAGCTGGGCATCCTGAAAAATGGCCACAGAAGTGGTAGCAGCCAGGTTAAGTATCTGACTGCCACTGAGGCCTGTAACCTGGGTGTCACCTTCGACTCTGCTCTCTCACCGGAGCAACATTCAGGCCATTTCTACATCTGTCTGCTTTCTCCACACAGCATCTCCAAACTCCAGCCCCTTCTCTTGTCCACACAGCCAAAACTCTTGTCCAAGCCCACATCACTTCACATCCTGACTACTGCAGTCTTCTCCTTTCTGGCATGGATCCTCTGCTCCCCCCAACTCTATTCAGAATGCTGCTGCTAAGATCGCCTTCTTGGCTAGTCACTCTGACCATGTCAGCCCTCTGAGGCCCGCCTCTGACTCACCTCCACATCAAATACAAACTTCTCGTAACTTCTTCATAACTCAGTCTGACCCCACTTCACAGAACTAGAAGCCTACCTCACTGCCAACCCTTGCCCTCCCTCTCCAAGCATTCCCAGCCTTTTCCTCCACTGGCCAACTTCTTTGAATCGCATGCTTTTTCATATGCTGCCCCACAAGCACAGGAAAAGTTCCCCACTAAAAGCCGTACAGCCACTTCCTTACCTTTTTCCATACCCCTCAAGACGCGTGTCTGCTGTGGAACGTCCAAAATCCAGCCCACTGCCCATAGCCACGCAGGTATCAAGTGGTCACTTCCCTTCTTTCCTTCCTCTCTCTCATATCCCACCCCAGTAAAATATTTGTAATCATTGCAACTAATAAAGCTGGGCCAATTTGCCACCAGATTCATTTGCTTCTGTGTTGTAGCCACATCCCCTATTCTTGACCATGCGTGTCTTGAGACTGTAAGACCTCGGGGGCTGTCTCTGATCTGTGCTTATACAATGCCGAGCATAATGGGGCCACTAAACCCAGCTGGACTTTTGGGTGCTACCCAAATATAAGCAATAATTGTATTAACTCATTTTAATAATTATTCCAGCAAAACGTAGGGTTTTTTGCAAATCAGTTCCACAACTCAAGGCATAGACACATCCTCATGAGTACACAAGGCAGTAGTATAAGCAAATATTCTGGCAATAGGGGAGCGAGACACATAGGTGGAAACATTAAGGGCTTTTATTGTCATAAAGTCATTATGGTTCCCTGTATAAGGAATTTTTTTGTGTGCAGTCAGAACCCCTCCAGTTTGTTAAATCCTTAGCACACTTGGGGTGGTAAATAATGGTTGCCATCTAACCTCTGACTCAAAGTTAGAGTTTTAGGTAACATTAATCTCCTCTTCAGATTATCATGGAGTGCTGACAGGCTGGATAATAAGGGTCAAGTAGAAGTGGGTCAGAGGCTCATGTGAGCCACTTACTGTTAAAACAAAAGGATAAGCATTGTTCCCCAGCTTCTTCATCAGACATTCCTGCAATTGGGAGAGAGATTCCCATTTCTCCACTGGTGGATACAACTGTATCCTAGAGAAAAAAAGATCCTTTCGGAAGGTCAGACCCATCACATCAATGTCTTCTTGGCCATACCGGAAAGCACAGGTCAGAGTCACATACACTGGAAAGAACATACACAGTAGATTACACTTTCAGTGAGCAGCCAATTCAGAGATTTTGAGACTTAGAGACCATCTGTGTTACAATTATGGAGTCCAGGAAAACAGTTACAACACTGTTGTGTCCCTCCCCCTGGCCCTGGTTCCAATTCATAATATAGCAAAGATCTTAAGTTTGTTTTGTAATGAGACTGAAGTCTTGGACCATATTCAAACAGATGTCCAACAACCGGAAGTTCTCTCCCCAGGATGAGGTGAATTTTGCGTAAGCCAATTAGAGCCCTGAAAGCAGGAGAGATCCTTGCTTTGCAGTGAGAGATCACTGAAGAGGTAGCAAACTCTGAAATCATTTAAAACATCAAACCCTTCTTCCCCTTGATGATCTCAGGATCCACTAACAAGACACCATCTAGAAAGAAGAAATAGAAAATAGTAAATGTTAAGCAGTATGGGGGAAAAATAATTGGGGTTTATTAAGTCAAAAAACCTATAAGAAGAGCTTGTGTCTGGACTTACCTACAGGTTCCACACCATCTATGTGGTCAATGAAGTCTCGTTTTCCCAGGTAGATAGTTACCTGTAGGAAGGAGACAATACAGATGGGGCAAGACCAGCCAGGGCATCAATCCTGCCAAGAGCTGAGCACTTTAGCCCAATTGAGCAAAATAACTTTTAAGCATATGCTTAAAAAAAATTAAGCACATGAGTAGTTTCCGTTGAAATTATCAGGACTATTCATGAGCTTCAGTATTTAACTGGATCAGGGTAAAGGGCTCAGCACGTTGCAGGACCAAACTCCAAAAGCATGACACAATTCCTTGTGTCTGCCGCACAGGAGCTGTGCAGTGAAGGACTTTTGCCTCAAACTGGAAAGATGGCGAGTCGGTCTTGATTTAGACATCTGGACAGCTAACAGAGACGTCCAATGAGGTGGTTGGGAGAGGCGTTGCCATCCTATGTAAGATCGGTCATTATGTTAACATGCAGGTAGTCCACTTTATCAATTCTGTAACATAGCCAACCACTAGGGCGTGAGTATAAATCAAATTATTTTCAAAAGAAGTGGGGTGAACACAAGTGTCCCATAAATAGATCCCCAGGTAAGCAAGGCAGTGGCCCTGTCCACCCATGGCTCAACCTGGTGGGTATGCATGCCAATTACTGTGCTACTTACAGCTTTATCACGGGACATCTTCTTGTAGACAACATGTGATTGAGGGGGACTGGCGTTCTTCAGAGAAATTGAGGAAAGAGTAGCCACCTTATGAGACTCAGCACAGCTCATTTCCACAGATGGGTGGGACACTGGGAAAGAACAAAGCCTTCTGACAGCAAGAGATCCTTGAACAAGTGTCAAAAAGAGAAGATGAATGAGATTATAGGTATGTTGAATAGGATCCAAAATCTTAATGCACTACATTGGTTGGTTAAAACAGACTATTCCCTCTGAAAACTCAAGTCAACTCTGGTGCTAGGGGATGGTTTCCCTCTTATTTAACCCTTTCCCTCTGCATTAAATTGGAAGCTTAAATGAAAAGTTCACTTTTCAAGCTACCAATGGGAGTTACGAAGCTAAATTCTCACACAGATGGCTTTTGGGGTGGGGGTGGAGAGTAAGATAAATAAGCACAAGCAGAAGCAGGCCAAACACCTGATCAGATTTTTTTTTTTTTAATTTGACCTTTTAACTCAAACTGGATTTTTAAAAAAAACAAAACAAACAAAAACAAAAAACCAAACCAAACCACCCCATACAGTAGGGAGAAAAAATTGCAAAGTTTACATTTTTTAAAAGTTTGTTGAAGATTCAAAGCAAAACTATTTAGCTTTTTGATTGTTCAGTAGGTGCATGGTGGGGTTCAGTTTCCCTTTTCAGTATTGCCTATTTTGATTGATCTTAGTCACATGATAGGATTATTTATTTCAAAAATTTAAACCTTTCAACTTCTCAGAAAGTTCAGTTTCAAAAAAATCCTTTTGAAAATTAAACTGGGCATTACAGAAAACGAAAATGCTTGCAGATGTCATCTATTTTTCAACCACTTCTGCTTCTTACATTACCCTGTGAATCTTTACAATATGGCATGACATTTATTAGGAACTTACACAACACAGACACTCAGAAATTAGTTTCTGACTCCCTCCAAGAAAAAGCTGGTCCTTCTCTTCACCTTTGGAATCAGTTCATTGAAGGCAGTATTTTGGAAGGCCAGGATTAAAGAGAGAAAAATTAAAACATTCCCCACCTTTGCCAAAGTGGGAGCAGCTTTTCTAAGAGTAGTATGGAATTCCTCGGGGGAACACGTGAGCCAGAGGATTTGAGAAAGAGGAAACTAGGGAAAGAAACAGCAGTATCTTTAAATACCTTGCAGTGCTCCAAATTCTACAGCAGCCACCAGACGAGAAAGTTCCCAGAGCAATAAAATAACTCCTTCTAAACCTCTGAACAAAGGTAAATTTTCCAGGCAGCCAGGTCCTGCAGCTCTTCCCTGTCTGTGGGAGTGACTCACTAGCCTGCTGGTGAAAAAGGAGGGCAATATGTAGCCTGAAATGAAAATGGGTTTCTGGTTCTTATGCCCAGATTTTCAAAAACCAATCCCCTTGAAGCAGCAAATATTGTACCTGGATTAAGAACAGATCAGCTAGGTCAGCAGTGCTGGCTATTACTTACAGGACCCCAGATCTTCAAGAGTCTACAGTGCCATCCTACCAGATTCATTGGGTGTAAAGTCAGTACAGATTTATATGGAGCAGGAGGGTTATGGAAAGCAGCTTTATTCTAAAGCTCTTTCTCCATCTCTTTCTCTATTGGGGCTGCAAATCATGCAGCCTAATAAGGAGCTAAACAAAGGACTATTTGTGCGACATTGAACTTGCAAGCATTAGAACAAATCTCTATAAATACAAGCTATTCTAAGAGTTGCAAGTACATTATCATTAGATATGTTATTTCCACAATTGAACTGTAGAGTTAATACAAAGCTTATCTATTGTTGTGTCACTGATATCCCTCGGGCACATTGTACAATAGTTTATGTTGGTGGCCCACCCACTGTTTTCTTCAATTGGTTTATAAAGAGGAAATTACACATGCTCAATACATGTTTAAAGATGTACAATAGAGATGAGCAATTTGATCAATTTAGCTTTTTTCCGCTCATGAAGGGTCTGAAAATAGCTTTTGCTTTTCTTGAATTTCAATTTGATTTTGTTCACACAATAATTTGTTGTTTCAGAGTAGCAGCTGTGTTAGTCTGTATCCGCAAAAAGAACAGGAGGACTTGTGGCACCTTAGAGACTAACAAATTTATCTGAGCATAAGCTTTTGTGAGCTACAGCTCACTTCATCAGATGCCTCTGATGAAGTGAGCTGTAGCTCACGAAAGCTTATGCTCAGATAAATTTGTTAGTCTCTAAGGTGCCACAAGTCCTCCTGTTCTTTTTGTGAATAATTTGTGGGTAATTCATGGCTTGTAAATATTTCAAAAGCAGCTGTGTTTGATACTTTGATGGGACGTTAGTTTTCACTGGAGAGATCCCCGGCCTTCTTTCCATTCCCCAACTGAATTAAACTCTTGCAATCAGGGTTCCAGTAAGCACTCAAAAAGTCAAAGTTTGTGAATATTCACCCACATTTGCTTAGAGTTAGTAGCTGCTGCAAACATCCACAGGTGGGATTTTCACAAGTGCCCAAGAGGTTTACCTGGGACTGTGCCACCAAATCCTTTAGATAAATCCCACCCCTCCTGTCCATAAGAACTTGATGAGAATATTTGGGGAAAGTAAAAATGCCTGCACCCCTCAATTCCATTTTTATTTGAGCAAACATTTATAGGGTAGAGACCAGAGGTGTTTCCCCAGGTCTAGCACTCACCACTCTGTCACAGAACAGGCTGGGAGCAAGCTACTCTTGAGAGCTTCCCTGGTCAGCACTCAGGGTGGGGTGGGGTTGGGAAATTATCACCAGCACTTCACAACAGAGACAGGGCCTTCATTTACTTTTGTGGAGTAGCTAGCACAAGGCCCTGATGCTGAATGAGACCTGAGTGCACTACTGCAACGATGGACATTTTAGGAACAGCTCTGAGGTGGTTCCACCCTTCCCACATACTTCTAGGAGCATGTATGTCTGAAGAGAGCAGAGAGAGCTATTCCAGGGAGACAATCTCCCATAACTGTGCCAGTAAGGCAGAGCCAGCTGTTTATTTCCAGTGGCATGGTGTGCAGAGCAGACATATTTCACTCAAGTTTGAGCTGAAGAGGCAACTACCCACCAGAAAAGCCTATTCAACCAGAAGAATGCCAGATGGGGATGAGTGGACTTGCTGGTAGCTCTGTTCCTGCAGTGTTTCTCAGAGCCTGTGGGTTCATTTCAGGTGGAGTGCAAAACCAGTCTGCAGTCAGAACCTCTGGGAAGACCCTGTCACCTTCTAGAACAGAGAACCAGGCAACTCTCCCCACCAACTTTGTTCTCTCCCTTTCTCCTCTGCTGCCTCCACCACAAGGCTTTTGGGGAAGAGGGCACCATGGAGCTCAGTCATCCCCCCTCTTGGCAAGGAGGCAGAACATGAATCTGACAGAACCCTGTCTGGCTCCTCTACTTCTTGCTAAAGAGGATGATAAAGGCAAGGCAAGCAGAGGTATCGACTAATCCCGGTGACAGGAAGACCCAATTCCACCCCCTTTCCAGCAACTCTGCCACTCAAGATTCTCTTCACCTCCCTGCTCCCAGTTATTTCTGCTGAAGACGCTGCCTCTTCTAGCATGGCATTGCAGCAAAGGGTTACAGGCTAGGGGAGCTGTTCTTTGTTGATGGCAGTGCCCATTTCATATACATTTTTCCTTTCCTGACTGGGTCCATAGTCAGTTTCCCTTGGGCATAGACTCACCTGACTCCCAAATAGAGAGGCAAGAGTAAGGACATTAAGCCTCCAAAAGGACTCCAGAAAGCTGCAGCTGCCTCCTCAGAGGGATGTGAAATGGCTCCTCCCTGGTCTTCAGAGTCTGAATTGGAAGATGACAAATTTCTCCAAGAAAGCAAAGTAGACCCCACTACATCCTGCTCTTTAAAGCCACCGTAATAAGAGTGGTGAAAAATCCACTAAGGATCCCCCTAAAATGAAAAGCAAGGGCAAACTGTCTGTTCCCGAGTTAACTGAAAGTATAGCTGATACGCGAGAGGCTATTAGCAGTCATTGTCTTGGTCAGGTCTGCTTCACTGGACCAGAATTCTTGGCCTGTCTTTGGAAATAGCAGTTGTTTGGAAGATAACTGAGTGCACACAACACAGAAAGCAGAGGTACAACCTCAACTAATTAAACAGGACTTGCACACAAGGGGAATGCAGAAGAGTGGAGTTGGTCACTTGATTTACAGATACATAGTTGTTTATGAGGTGTGTATCTTTTTAGAATTTTAGACGTTTTGACCTATTCTTACCTCTCGTTTTTATATGGGTTTGATGTTAATTTACTTAGTAGCATCCAACAAGCAAAACATTTTCTGGCATCAGAACCTCAAACCCAGTTACTGGGTATGTTGTAGAAAAATACAAATATGCCAACTTAAATTATAATATCTTAAACCCTTCCTGATCCTCCCCACCACAGCCTGCAGTTCTTATTAGGGTAGAGTTAATCCCCTGGTAATCTTTCATTGCACTGACTCATCACTTAGCGATCTGCTTTATCTGCAATACCCCTGAGGTCAGCAGGGCACTGGGCAGATGCCCTCTTAGGACCTGGAGATGCACACTTTACTGCAGGAAGCTTCAGGGAGCGGACAACAGACTGAAAGAAAAACGTGCCTCTAAAATCCAAAGGGGCTTTTACCTTAATTGTCAGTAGAAATGCAACTCTGTTTTTGTCATCTTTGCTCTGCCTTTGAGAGTCAGGACCATCAGTGGAGTTTCTTTCCACACCAAAACAGGTGATTGGCCAAGGAAGCTTCTTAACTGTACAAGTAGTTTGTCCAATATAACCAAAGGAGGTGAAGGCTTTGCTCCATTACTCCAGTGTTGGCACAGGGAGTTACTTTAGTGTTGAGTGTATAGACTGGGGTGGCCAACCTGAGCCTGAGAAGGAGCCAGAATTTACCAGTGTACACTGCCGAAGAGCCACAGTAATACGTCAGCAGCCCCCCCCCCCCCAATCAGCTCACCACCCTGCTCCCAGTGCGTCCCACGCACCAGCAGCCCTGCCCATCAGCACCTCCCCTCCTTATCAGCTGTTTCAGGTGCAGGAGGCTCTGAGGGCAGGAGGGGGAGGAGCGAGGGCACGGCAGGCTCAGGGGAGGGGGCGGGAAGGGGTGGAGTGGGGGCAGGGCCTCTGGCAGAGCCAGGGGTTGAGCAGTGAGCACCACCTGGCACATTGGAAAGTTGGCACCTGTGGCTCCAGCCCCGGAGTCGGTGCCTATACAAGGAGCCACATATTAACTTCTGAAGAGCCGCATGCGGCTCCGAAGCCACAGGTTGCCACCCCTAGTCTAGACAGTCTTTATCCACATTTTTAAGACCATGTTGGGAGACTGAGGGGCAATGTAATGATCCAAGCAATAAGGGAGGAACAGACATTTCACAGCAGAAAAGTGTCTGAGAAACTAATAACTGATGGGGAGTTCTTGAATTCAGTAATTCATCCCACACCAAGTATAGATCAACCTTTCAAGCCATGACACATGGCCAGTCCCCAATGCTAGAAGCTTTAAACAGTGTGACACTGGATCCTGTAACTTCAGTTTCATGGCCACGTTCTTGATACGAGGTAAATCGGGCTCTCAGACAACGGATACCCACTGAAGAGATCTGTCCAGCACAGACGCTGACTTTTCCCCCCAGTGGGTGCTCCACCCCCGCTCCGCCCCAAGGTCCCACCCCCTTCCCCGATGTCCCCCTTGCTCCACTTCTTCCCACCCCCCTCCTCCAGCCCCCCATCTGAGGTCCCACCCAACAGCTGTGACTGGTGGTTGCTGAACACCCCCTATTGTTTTTTTCCCCCATGGATGCTTGAGTTCCAGAGCACCTACAAGTCGGTGCCTATGTGGTCAAGTACCCCACCACCACCAGACCCAAACCTAACATTAGTCCATTGAAACAGCAAGGCGGGGAGAGAAGAAACTGGATATAGGTTCCTCTTTCTTTCAGGGCAAGAAAAAACAAACAAACGAGGAGAAACATTGTGGGTTTTAAAAGCAGAACACAGGTTTATTTACAATCAAGTTCTAGTGGGCAGCTGAATAAATAAAAGATTTGCCCTGTATAATCTCAACTCCCCTCTGCAGAAGTTGTCTGAATGAAAGCCTGGGTTAGAGAGAGACCTCTGTCCTAGAAATAACCCTCTTTCCTAACCCGTCAAAACACTTCCTTAGAAAACAAGCTCAGGAAGGAAGCAAAATAAAGTGCAAATAAAAAGATGACAGAACGCTGGTGGCTTGTCCGAGGCCCGTCTGAGGTGGAAAAGTTTGGCTGGATAAAAGTTACAAAACATAAAAGTTAACTCTCCTCCAACCACCTCACATATTTAGATGCCTGAGGATACAGGATGTAAACCCTGTTTGATGGCACAGGAAGGGCTCAAGCACAAAGGAGAATATTGCACGTGCTCAGAAAGGAGGCAAGTGGCCTGGGATCGCCAGCACCAGAGCATTACATTCAGGATTGAATCCCATTGCTCCCCTGTGCTCCACCAACAGCCTCCAGTAGAGAAGGATGGATGGACAGCAGAAGAGACTATACCTTTATTTCCTGGTACTGGAAGTCTTGGTATGGATACATTCCTTGTCACAGCAGCACCACCATCCCCACTGCAGATGTTACACCTCTTCTCTTCCCTCCCCTCCCCCCCACGCCAACAAAACTGGAAATATACTGATTCGAATTAAAATTCTCCTTCTCCCGCTTCTTAGTACTTCTGCTATAGGAGCTATTGGAGGGACTTTTAACAAAGATGTATCACCCCTGAAGAATGGACAGTTCCCTGAAATACAGATCATAATGATGCAGGGAGTTCTCAGATTACCAACTGCCAGAGAGACCATGTCAGAATTGGAGAAGCCCCAAACTCAGCCAACACCACAGGGGGCAGAACTGCCAGAGCAACAGAAATGTTTAAATTAGTTTACAACTGTTCCATCACTTTACAGACTGACTAGGACCCACCCTGTCCATGTTTCAGAATGCCCTCACCCCATGCCTAAGCTACTCCATGGGAACAGAACACGGGAAACAGGACGTGCATTAGGTCAGAATACATGGTAAACTTCTTTCCAACACTTCCAAGTCAGAAGTGCTGTACATACACTTGTATAATAGGGTATTTGGCACAGCTGTCCGGTGAGGGAATCTGGCTAGTACCTTCGGCTCCATCCAGTGCACAGATACTGCATGTCAAGGCATGACTAGTAGTATTCGCCATCCAAATCAGCTGACCCTTTGCTGAGCCTGAGGGCCAGCAGCATGCTTTTAGGCAGTAAAGGGCTCCGCCTTCAGCTCCTCATCTTTGATTGCCTGATTACAGCTCTCCTCTGAGAGGTGAAGCCCATTGGATGAAGCCCAAATGCATGGAGGATGAATCTAGGCTTGGGCCTCCATTCTGTCCAGCTCTGGACTAGCATCCTCCCAGTGAGAGACATCTGAAACTGTCTTTCATCTCCTTCCAGTCAAAATTCAGACCACAGGACAGCCTTGTTTCCTTTGTCCACACTGACCACATGTGCACCAGCTGGTGACCATGCCACTGCATTGATAGAGGAGCTGAAAGGAAGCCAGATGTCAATTTAGAAGAGATTCTAATTTCATAGCAGCATTTAGGACAAAAGAAATTAAACTCCATAATTTCCAAAACTCATTCATTTTCAGATCTTATTTATGATACCTGCATTTGTAACAGCCTCCCAGGGATATTCAGAGTATATGATACTCAATGCCCTGATTGTGAACAAGCAACCCGACAACAAAGCACAAATTTCATAGCCTTAATTCCCACTTCACTGGTTATTGCCATGAATCCACAGAGAAGCTGCACATAAATATCCCATGCACACTGGTATGGGAATGGAACTCCGCATTTGCAATCTCATGTCTCCTCACCACAGGTCCTATGTCAGCCATAGCTCAGACCCTGAACCAGTTTAGTCTGCAAGCTTCCTGTCTCACCTGTGATGCTTTGCGAGAGTTCTTTCCACTTTCCCAGTGAGCACATTCCAGATGTACAGGACCCCATCAGCTGAACCACCTGCCACGTAGCTACCATCAGGGCTATTGAAACACATTCAGTGCAGAAGAGAAAAAACAATTTATTTTTAAGTTAGCAGCTTTTGTCCCCACGCTAATCTCTAGAGTTTCCAAAACAAGCAAATTGACATTAGTGGTCTGCACTTGCAAATATTAAAGTTTCACCAGCTCTTATCCACACTGATTAGCAAGACCGAGAAGTTTCCAGATCACGTGATGATGTAACCGCTGGGTGGCTGGCATTTAAAGATAAACATTGGTTTTTGTAAAAAGAAAAGGAGTACTTGTGGCACCTTAGAGACTAACCAATTTATCTGAGCATGAGCTTTCGTGAGCTACAGCTCACTTCATCGGATTGTGAAATCTACTTACGCCAAAAGGGTGACTGTGGCACGTCACTTCATCTCTGTGCCTCAGATGGGGATAACGACGCTTACCTCCTTTGTAAAGCACTTTGAGATCAATGAATAAGATGTGCTATATAAGGTAGGTATATTATTCTATTCGATTCCTAACATCAGACACCGAAAAAAAGTCCATCATAATAGCAGCCAAGGGCTCCTTTGTGGTGGGCACCTTTAACACATAAAACAGTTCCTCCCCCCGAAAGCTTGTAATCTACAAGGGGGGAAAAAAAGGAGGTGATGGGGAAGGTTGACGCCTAAACCTAAACAAAGTGGTTAGGATAAGCCAGGGATCTCAAACACGTGGCCTACGGGGTTATTTTCTGCAGCCTGCCAGCTCCCTGCACCCCCTCAGCATTTACCTAGAGCAGCTCTGGCCCGGTGCCCACCGGGGACAGGGCAGGCTCCCTCCCTGTCCCCGGCGCCACTCCGGGAAGCAGCCGGAACCTCGGCGGGGGCACAGGGCCCTGTGTGTTGCCCTGGCCGCTCCTCCAGGTACCTCCCCCATTGGCCGCGGTTCCCCATTCCTGGGCAACGGGAGCTGTGGAGGAGCTACCTGGAGGAGTGGCCAGGGCAACACACAGACCCCTGTGCCCCCCCGCAGGTCCTGGCCACTTCCTGGAGCAGTGCAGGGGCAGGGCAGGCAGGGAGCCTGCCCTGCCCTTGGTGTGCACCGGGCCAGACCAGCCCCTGTACCCCTCCTGCACCCCGCACCCCTGCCCTGAGCCCCCTGCTGCACCCCGCACTCCTCCTGCACCCAAACCCTCTGCCCTGAGCTCCCTGCCGCACCCCAACCCCCTGCCCTGAGCCCCCTGCTGCACCCCACACCCCTCCTGCACCCCGACCCCCTGCCCTGAGCTCCTTGTCACACCCTGCACCCCTCCTGCGCCCCCTGGGAGCAGGGAGGGGGCGGAGTTGGGATTTCAGGGAAGGGGTTGGAATGGGGACAGAGAAGGAGTGGAGTGGGGGGGCGGGGCCAGAGCAGCGGGGAAGGGGGACGGTCAGTGGTGCGGCCCTTGGGCCAATGTATTAGTCCTCAGGTGGCCCTCGTGGTCATTTGAGTTTGAGACCCCTGGGATAAGCCATACCTATACACACTAAATTTAGCCCTAGCTTTTTTCATTGCTTTAAGTATTTAACCCTTAAACCCTTACCTGTTCCATTGCTTAGATCTTAACCTTTCTATTTTAGTTTTATATTTAATCCCTGTTAGTCATATTTAAAAATCTTAATGTGGGTTTTTGTTTTTTAAAAATCAGCAGAACTGGTTCTATACTTAAGGTTCCACAACAATTCCTGTTAAAAGACCCTGTTTTCATTTACTTCTGACTTTGCCAAACATTAACCATTCGGATTGAAGTCTTCCTTGTCAGGTGTCTGTCCCAGACTGACAATTTTTACTTGAACTTCAGCAAAAATGGTTCAATCGTTTGAGAAGGATATTAGAAAAATGTTTCCATATTAAAACAATTCTTTCAACATTTCACCGAGAAGCTCTATCACCTGCACGCTTTGGAATAAGAACATATAGTCTAAGGGAGGGGTTGTCACCCTGGTTTCAGCGATGTGCCTTTTCTTGTTCCCATGAAAAGCTACCCAGATTCAGACAAATTAAAGCCTATGAAAAACTGCAGTTCACAGATGCTCAGTAGATACGTGTTAGAACTTGCCAGCTAAATTCTCTGAAGATTCCATCTATAGTGGAATGTTCCAGCCCAGGGTCACAGGGGCTGAACAGGAATTCCCTGCAATTGCTATTCCTGGCTACTATGACATTGGGCACCAGAACTGGCAGCCAGGTGACTATCCCTCTTTTGCTCTCAATGCCCTTGCTGGTGGTGTCCAGGCAGTGTGGAGGAGGAAGTAGCCTAACTCAAAAGCAGAAGGGAGACCCAAGAACTGGCTGAGCCAGGAGACTGGCACATGGGGCTTAGGAGTGGGTGGAGAAGAAGAGAAGATTGGATGACAAGCCCAAGGTGGAAGGAGACTGTAATAAGATATAATAAATATGCACTGGGGGCCAAATTAAGGTTCCATGGACAACCTTAATTCTGACATTTTCTTGCTTTTCAAGGCTTGTTTTTCCAACATTAACTTTGTTTTAATATAGGGGGTGTGCAAACTATATGGAACACTGGCTGTTCCCTTTTTCCTGATTTTTACAAACGGTGAGCTCTTTTGGTGTCTAATTGTAGATACCCAAGTCTGAAAACAGTTTTGCTGACTGCCCAGTGCTAAGTGTCCCCTTTTGTCCTATGACTAGTGTTAATGGCTACCCTACTGCTTGCGTTGTAGCACAAGTGATCAAGAAGCAATCAATGCATGCTGCCGACTGGTAATTGCTTGACAGCGTATGTTGGTTTGGAACTTTGCCCTCAAATGTTACTGCAGAATTTGCAATAAACCAAACAGCTGGCCCCCACTCCCATCCCAAACTTCACTCAGTCTCACCAGTTTGGCCTCTTACCTGAACACGACTCTGGTCCAGTCAGATCCACATTTGAATCCCTGGGCACTGAAACAAGTTGGAATCAGATAGTTATGTTTTTAATATGAATCTTGGGAAAGCTAGCTCCTCAAGACTAAATGAAGATTATTGCATTGACTGAGATAAATTCTACATTCTGTTTAACACAAGCCACCTCTCTTTCTCCAACCTAATCAGAAGGACTTTTCTCCCCAGTGAGGGGGACAAACAGTCTCCTTCGAAGAGGTGGAGACAAAATCTTGACAAAATAGATCTTTGGTGTCAATTCATGGATAATGTGCAAACTACATCGTCAGAGACATGTCTCCAAAGGCTTTCACCTCCCCATTGAGGGACTAATTGGAAGGTTTCATTCATAAAGGACAAGGGCAACACCAAAGTTACAATTATGCCACAAAAATCCAGCCACCTGACACATACCTTACTGGGATCACACTCACCTGAAAGTCTGTTTGACAGCATTGACTCGCAAATCAATGATCTTCAGCATATCATCTCGGGAACAGGTCAAGAGCTCTGTTCTCTCTGGGTTCAGGTCTAAAGCTGTGATCCTCCCAAACAGTTCCAGCTCCTGCACTATGCTCTCAGTCCTGAAGACAGGAAACAGCATGGGTAACTAGGCATCAAGGATCTTTACTCCTGGAGGAACACTGTGCCACTGTGCGCGACCAGAATTCCCATCCCCCGCAGACAAATGATTCTCTGACAAGGAAGCAAAAGGAAACCGCAAGAGGGGGTCAAGTGCCCCTCCACAGCAGCCCAGGCATGTCATTTCGGGCTCCCAGAGCAGGGTGATCTCTCATCTCCGTGCAGCCAGTGCCTGTGCTCCGCACTACCATGCTGGAGCCCTCACATTTATTTATTGACAAATAAAATATGCAGAATTTTTATTTTTTAAGCACAGAATTCCCTCAGAATAGATCCTGTCACATGAGCATCAAAATCTGTATCCTAGACTTGCCCCGGTGCATGGGGATAGGAGAATAAGTATCCACTTATTCATTATCCACTTCCACATTTTTCTTATTTCCCAACTAAAGTCTCACATTGTGGATATTTTGTCCCTAGCCAAGGACTGTTCAGAACTTCCTTCAGAACCAGCTAGGGATACTTAAAACTGGCCAGAAAGATAAGAGAACAATGCAAGATATTTCCTTACTCAGGGGCTAATCTGCTGTCAATATATAACACAACATGCTACTAATAGCTCAGAGATCAAAACAGCAGTTCTATCATGTGCAAAAAGGTTATTTATTCTTGATGACTTCCTCATATTCCTGTAATAAATATTCCAAGCAATGGAGAACTCAAAGAATGGAAGGGTCACAATTCACAGATTCATCTTATGTTCTTTAGCATTAAATTGCTAGAGAATCTAACCCGTGTCAGAGGATAGTTTTACCTGATGTCCCAGAAGCGAATCTTCTTGTCAAAATGTCCACTCATCACACACTGCTCTGTGCACACTATATCATTGCAGCTTGATCCTGCAAATACTGTTTTTATACCTTTAAGAAAAAAAAGGGGGAGGGAGGTGTCACTAACAACACAGTCTCATTCCCATTGTGCTGTACAAGTTGATAGCAGTATTTAAAAGTCACACAACAGCAAACATCAAAATTCTGTAGCTGCACTGAAACTACTGCCCTGAGAGGAGTTTGGGGTCATGGGCG
Source organism: Lepidochelys olivacea (assembly GCF_965140295.1). Taxonomy (NCBI): domain Eukaryota; kingdom Metazoa; phylum Chordata; order Testudines; family Cheloniidae; genus Lepidochelys; species Lepidochelys olivacea. The sequence continues at coordinate 47,721,862 of NC_140419.1, forward strand.
GTGGGGTGGGGACAGGTGAGCTCTGTCTTAGAAGAAACTGATTACTGAGAATCCAAAATCCCCAACAGCACATTATTCCCCTGAACCACTTGACTACCATGCCCAACATCTCTACAACTGTATAAGGTGTTTTACCACCACTTCATAATTAGTCAAACAAATCATGGATGAGCAACATGACACACTCCCCTTTATACACAAAAAAGAGTGTAGGACGCTGGGGGAGAAAGGCTGTCTCTGTGCCAAGTTGTACTGAAGAAACCAGGAAAATATTTTAAGGCAAATGTTTCTGCTATGGAAAAACTGAATCCTGCCATTTGCTTCATTGGAGGCAGGAATTGGAGGGATTTCAAGAGGGAACTTAAGACCAACCCAGGGTTGTAAGGTCTGACCTGCCTCCAACTTTCTACAGTTTGATGGACAAGAGGGTCTAGAATGCAGTGGCCTACTCAATCAGCAATGCTTTTCACTGTAGCATATGGTCTTTTCTTAGGTTTCCCATCCAGGTAACAGCCAGGCCTGACCCTGCTTAGCTTGCAATACCGAAGATCAGAATATCATCAAAAAGCAGTATGGCTGCAATTTCCTGCTTTTTGGAGACTAAGAGAATAAAACAATTAAGCTGAAGTAAAACTTTTGTTTACATCCACTAAAGGGAATAAGAGGTGTGCGAAAGACAGAAGGACGTTGGTGCTGGGGTGGAAATGGTTTCCTTACAAACTTTGCTGCGCAGGTCCCAGAGCTTGAGGGTCCGGTCATGACTCCCCGACACGATGCGTGCATTATCCAGCAAGAACTTGGCTGACAAAACCTTCCCACTGTGACCTGTCAGTGTGTGCTGGGGAGAGAAGATTTACATGGTGTAAATGAGCAGTTTCAGCTACAATTGCTTCTTGTCCTCATGGCTATGATCTTGCCATTCAGCAGCTTAACAGGGACAAAGTCTTTGATTCAACTCCTCCCACCTTAGTCTAATGTTTGACTAGAGGCATGGGTCACCAAAAAAAAAAAAGCGCTCCTCTTTCCATTCAGGTTAAACAGAATGTAGTTTTGACTCCCAGTCTGCTTCTCCATGAGTCAGCAAGTGCCAAGAGTACTCCCTCTGGGTTGGAGATACTCTCTCCCTCAATTGCAACTCCTTTCACTAGTTAAGGAGTAGTTCTTTTGAAATCTATGACTCTTTTCTACCACTCCTAGTAACCTTGGTTGGAAGGATGGTAACTACAACAGTCTTAAAGGATAGACCAGGGGATGGACTAAAGCATAGTAAGAGTTGGAATGATGGTGTCTCCAGATTTCAGAAGCTGACTGTCAAGTAAAGGAAAAAGGGATCTAGTGTTAACTCTGAAGTCTCAGCTTGAAAGCCGGAGATCTCCAGAAATTAGAGAATTGCTCCTATCAGCAGATTTCCATGACTGTTTCTGTCTGATGCCAACTGCAGTCAGGGCCCGTTGGAACATGAAGTACAATCACCACAAGTTATTAGATACTTTTTTGTCAATCATAGAACTAATGTAGCATAAGAGGATAGACTGCCGGGAACAGGGAAAGTGATCAGAGAGCAATCCTTCCCAAAAATCAAATCTTCTACTGTTAGTCACTGAACTTCTGACTTGCACACTGCTACATGAACTACAGAACCACCAGAAGACTTAAAAATGGAAGTGAAATGGGAGCAGAGTGAGGAACTGAAAAATTATTGCACAGCACTAAAACCGAAAGGTCATGGATTGTCTCAGTGGTTGCAACATGACAGTTAATCTCTGGATACCACAATTTTATGGAGAGGATATTTATAACCTTGAAGAATATTCCATTACCACCCTTGATGCACTGCCATTAGCAAGTGAATACTTGTTTATAAATAGGTAGTTTGATGCAGGATTTAATATCAAATCAACTCAACTGCCCTCAATGAACATGCAAGGAAGATAGGAGGGAGGGATAGCTCAGTGGTTTGAGCATTGGCCTGCTAAACCCAAGGTTGTGAGTTCAATCCTTGAGGGGGCCATTTAGGGATCTGGGAAAAAAATTGGGGATTGGTCCTGCTTTGAGCAGGGGATTGGACTAGATGACCTCCTGAGGTCACTTCCAACCCTGATATTCTATGATTCTATGATAAATCCATGCACCAAACCCATTCAGACAAGGAAGTCAATGTGCTGTATTAACTCAGTGAGCAGTGATGGTACTGACCCAAAGCCTGAAGGGACACTGGAAAATTGCAGAAAGATCTTGTGAAGACTGAGGGGAGTTTTGCATGGGGACTTTTCACACAAAGTTAATAATGATTAACGTTAAGATTCTGTCACAGGTAGTTTTAGCAAAAGTCAGGGACAGGTCATGGCTTTTGTGAATTTTTGTTTACTGCCCAACAACCTGTCCCTGACCTTTACTACAAATGCTCGGCTTGGGGTGGGAATACCCTGCTTCAGCCCCACAGGGCTTGACCCAACCCTAGCCACTGTGCTGGTCACTGGACAGCTGCTCCAGCAGCCCTGGGACTGACAGCTGCTCCAGTCCTGGCGCAGAAGTAGTCATGGACTTCCCAGAAAGTCATGAAATCCATGACCTTTGTGACAATCATATTCTTAATGATGATCTATTAAACTGTTATACACCTTTGTTTCTATCTGATGGTAGGATTTTTGGGCCGATCTAAAGCTGCAAAGATTTTGACATGTTCAGGAAGGTTCCCATACAAGATCTAACATTCTGGAGATAAATATCTTCATATTAAAAGCAATCAAGTGAATTATATTGTAGGTGTACTTTAGAACAATACGTAAAATGCTGAAGATCTACAGAGCAAATAATGCAACATGGGGCAAAGAGAGAGATTCAAGTTCACTTCTAATGCCTGAAGAGCGTGAGAGGCTAACCAGTGCAGAAATGACAGCAGAGCTTCTGTGTCAGAAAGGGAACAGGCCTGGCTATTCCAAAATGCTTCATGCCAGATTGTGTATGCGACAGCTTGTAAGAGCAACTAAACATATCTTGGGTTAGAGGCAGCATGCCAAATAATGTTTGGTGAAATATTCCTAAAATAAAAATTTAAGAACAAGGATCATGTCCAGGAGCAGGAATAACTGATGCCTCTTAGACAGTTTTCTCTGCTAAGGGAAGAGAGCACTTTTCAGCCTAGGGAGATCACAGGCATGTCCTTCTTTGGACAAGGGCCAAAGAGTCCATTCTGAAGAGGTGGAGGAAGAACATGAGCAAGAGATTAGTCTTTTGTTAAGTATCCTGATTAGAGACTAGTGCTTCAGGGCTTGTCTACTCCAACAATTGAGTCAGGGACCCAGGCTGGCACCTACTCAGTTAACATGCATCTAGTCTAGGAAATAGAACTGTGTTTTAACTAAATCCCTGAACCATGTTACAGCCTTTGGGTCCTTAAGACTGCTGTATCTTAACATTTAAATGGTTCTAAAGTTAATACTTCCTATGTGCAGAGGAAAGTTCATATATTTGGTCGCTATTTATCTGGAGAGGTTTCTGTGAGGCTATGTGCAGAGGCCAGTGTTGCACATCAGGTTATGCTGTAAAGGCTCTCTTCAATTAAAAAAAGGGATAAAAATCCAATTAATGTTTTGCAAGAGAGCAAAAAGAAAAAAAAAACGAACCCCACTTTGGCAAGATCCTAAAACAGTGGAATCCACAATTTTTCAGTGTCCTTTGTAAGAACATAAATGAGAATACTGGTCAGAAAGAGCCTACACATTGCTTGACTTTTGCAGGAGACTCACCCGTAACCGATAGTCATCTACAGTCCAGATTCTGCTGGCAAAGTCATTTGAAGCTGCTAAGAGATAGGAGCCCTGTGGAAACAGGAGGGATTTAAGTCAATTTCCCACAGTGACTGAAAGAAGTAAACTACTACACCCAGCAAGTCTCAATACTATGGGATAGTCATTAGAACAGACAATCCACAGGGTTCACTTTACTGCCATACTGCTAAGAAAGCAACTGGCGGAGGGAAGCACCAATTAGTTTGGATGAAGAAGATTTTCAAGACATTTTCAACAAAGATGTAATTTTTTCATTCCCGAACAATTGGCTATAAAAGGAATAGTGGCCACAGTGCTGGGAGGAAGGGACATTCTTTCCAGACCATTTCTACTCATAACCTCCTTACTGCTGCAAGGATGGCGGGGTTTTCTCCTACTGTGCCTTTACCCAGACTATTTTTTGGCTCTCCTTCCCCACAAATAGCTCCAGCATCTGCCCCCGCTGTTGGGCCTAGCTGACCCAAACTGCAGAGTGAGGCTCGCCTGATTCTTGTCAATTTCACTCCCATCTACCGGGTTCTCAACAGAGGTAGTTGAAACTAAGTAAGTTCTGGTCAGGAGATGGACAAATGGGTATACAGGTATCCTGAGGGTGGTGGCTCCTTCCTTTCACTCTAGACAGAGATCATATTTCAAGACACTGTATGGCAAAGTTATTTCTCAAGAAAAATCCCAGAAGGACAAGGCTTGTGCCTGTCAGTGTCAGGTGACTGATTCAGAAAAAATATCATGGAACCCAGAATGCATCTGTTCTGACAAGATCTGCAATATGATCAAGCCACCTACACCAGAACAAGTTTCTCCAAACAGGTTAGCAACACCAGACAACCCTCTAGTGCAGTGGTCCCCAAACTTTCTCAATCACAACCCCCCCCTTGCCCAGTCCACACCCTCACCGCCCCCCCCCCGGGAGTCGGGGCGAGGGTTTAGTGGGGCATAACGGAGGAGGGGGAGCCACACTCTGGGGATGTGTGTGAGTGAGGCAAGGGAAAGGGAGCTGCGCTCAGGGCAGGAGAAAGTGATACCTCTCTCACTGTAGCCGCCTGAGTGCTCCTCCAGGCTCCAGCAGCAGCAACTGCTGCTGCTCTTCCCACCCTCCAGGGGTGGAGACCGGTTACTGCGAGTAACCAGACTTTTAGCATCTGGGTGGCTGGGACTGGGCCCACAGCAGAACTGGGGGTAGAGCAGGGCTTACATGACATGCGCTCCTTCCCTGGCCTGCTGTGTCCCCCTTGACATTCCTCTGCACCCCCCGGAGGGGGAGCCCCAGTTTGCGGACTCTGGTGAACTGGTGAAGACCAACGTAAGATGTTTTTGAAGGTGTATCAATAATGTGAAAGCACAGAAATGCTAAGCTGTAAAGATGGCTTCAAACTTGGCCTTAGTTCATACATGGTGAAAGAGGTCTCAGCAAGAAAGTTTGAGATCATGTACCCAGATATGCACCTCCAAAACTCCATACTCCTTTGACTGGTTCTGTTGGATGCAGATCAGAATTGTGCCTGTGATGCTCTAGGGAACATGAACTGAACACATCACAATTTGTCAGCAAACACTCCCCCAGTCACAGCATTGCTGGGTTATGATGGGTGAGAAATTGCTGGGAGTTGAAAGGGTGATGGAAGTGTAATCCTTCAGGCAGTCAGACCTTTTACTATTCATCACAGACCTCAGAGAGGCATCTAAACCTCACCACCAAGTTATAAACATTTCTCAATGCATAAAACAGGAGCAGATACATACAACTCTAGTAGTTTCAAGGAGCTCATAAGGCAGCAGTGGAAATTCACAGCTGGGGTAAGACCTAGCTCATTTTAAAATTCCCAGTAGCCCAGATGACTGGATTCTGTTTATCTTCTGAAAAGTGAAGTGCAGATCAGAGTTCTAGGGCTTGTCTATGGGGTGGGGTGAAGAGGGGAATGACTCAGGAAAGTTAATCCAAATTACCTACAGGTGTGAATTTGAAATGGATAAATTAAACTGCATTAAACCCATGTGGATATTCCTAGGGCTGGTCTACACCGGGAACTTACATTGGCATAGCTATGATTCTAAGGGGTGTGAAAAATCAACACCTCGAGACAAAGCTATGATGATCTAACCTCCGGTGTAGACAGAACAATTCTTCCATTGATTTAGCTACTGCCTCCCGGGGAGGTGGAGTAACTACAGCAATGGTAGAACCCCTCCCGTTGCTGTAGTGCAGGGGTGGGCAAACTTTTTGGCCTGAGGGCCACATCGAGGTTCCGAAACTGTATGGAGGGCCAGGTAGGGAAGGCTGTGCCTTCCCAAACAGCCTGGCCCCCGCCCTCTATTCATCCCCTCCCACTTCCCATCCCCTGACTGCCCCGCTCAGAACCCCCGACCCATCCAACACCCCCTGCGCCTTGTCCCCTTACCACCTATCCACACCCCCCCATCATCATAGAATCATAGAATATCAGGGTTGGAAGGGACCTCAGGAGGTCATCTAGTCCAACCCCCTGCTCAAAAGCAGGACCAATCCCCAATTAAATCATCCCAGCCAGGGCTTTGTCAAGCCTGACCTTAAAAACTTCTAAGGAAGGAGATTTTACCACCTCCCTAGGCAAACGCATTCCAGTGTTTCACCACCCTCCTAGTGAAAAAGTTTTTCCTAATATCCCCCACTGCAACTTGAGACCATTACTCCTTGTCCTGTCCTCTTCCACCACTGAGAATAGTCTAGAACCATCCTCTCTGGAACCACCTCTCAGGTAGTTGAAAGCAGCTATCAAATCCCCCCTCATTCTTCTCTTCTGCAGACTAAACAATCCCAGTTCCCTCAGCCTCTCCTCATAAGTCATGTGTTCCAGACCCCTAATCATTTTTGTTGCCCTTTGCTGGACTGTTTCCAATTTATCCACATCCTTCTTGTGGTCCCCTATCTACATCCCCTATCGTCCCCTATCCACACCCCCCCCCCCCATGGATAGACTCCCATGCCTATCCAACCCCCCCATTCCCCATCCCCTGACCGCCCGCCCTCCCAGAACCTCCGCCCCATCCAACCGCCCCCTACTCCCTATCCCGACTGCCCCAGGGACCCCCTGCCCCTTATCCAACCCCTCCCCCCCACTCCTTGCCCCCTTACCATGCCGTTCAGAGCACCAGGACTGGCAGCCTTACCGCCTGGCCGGAGCCAGCCATACCACCATGCAGTCTAGAGCACCGGGACAGGCTGGCGGCTCTTGCAGCCATGCTGCCTGGCAGGAGCTTGCAGCCCCACCGCCTAGAGGGCTGGCAGCACGGTGAGCTGAGGCTGCGGGGGAGTGGGAACAGCAGGGGAGGATCCTGGGGCTAGCCTCCCCGGCCAGGAGCTCAAGGGCCGGCCAGGAGGGTCCCGCAGGCCGGATGTGGCTCACGGGCCACAGTTTGCCCTCCTCTGTTGTAGTGTCTGTCCATGCTGAAGTGCTTCAGCAGTGCTGCTATAGTGTTTTAAGTGTAGACATACCCCTATTCATAATACAGTGGCCTTAATTTGGGTTAAGCTTAATTCACTGACGTGTCCCTTTGAAACTAGAGTTCAGCCTACTGTATGAAAAAGTTTTGTACTATATTTTAAAATGTTTGTCAGGTATTCCTACAAGTATTTTAACTTGTTTGTTTGGGGATGTATTTCAAAGCATGTGTGTGAAACTGGTAGCCGAGCACAAGCTACTGCAATTAATTTCTCCCCAAACACAGACTATGGGTATTATACAAATACTCACAGCACTGTCAAATTCGATACTCGTAATCCCTGCGTTACTGCCAGAGAGAGAACTTTTCAGTTCGCACCTATCTGTATGCAGAAAGAAACAATTAAGCAGTGAATTGGATACAAATAGGGGGAAGGATTTGAACTTCTGGGTTAGATCCATTTGGCCAACACACTGGACAATTACCACAGCAACACAAAAATGAATTACATAAGTGGCAATGGCTTTTGATCAGTTTGCTTGAGCCTGGCTTTACTCCCCCGTTTCGAGTATATTTCGGCTGACCTAACATAACTGCTTCACACTTATATAGTGTTTGTCTGGAACTGTAAAACAGCATGCTCAACTTAAACACCAGCAACTGAGTTAAAAACTTTAGGGGAAATCCATTTTGTATGAGTCAACTGTATGGGATTCTAAATTTGGTATAAAACACAAAGTGCTCTTTATGCCTATGTCTCTTCACACAATAACTCAGAGCAGACACTTACCTCCAAAGACTTCCCAGAGTTTAACTCTCCGATCCATGCCTCCTGTTGCTAGTAACCGGGAAGCAGGACTGAATTGCACTGCGTTCACTTCTCCATCATGTGCATCCTTGGGGGAGCGTGAACAAAAAGCACAATCACAGCCACCCCAAATGACATCAGCACCAAAGAGAACTGTCAGACTGTAGCACCATACAGAGCTTGCTGAAGAGTAGGCTGCACACAATCGTGATCTAGCCCAAATGTGATCATCTTTCATATGCAGAAGGCCCATACTAAATAAAATTAGCAAAGCCTACATTAAACAAATCAGAATACCACAAAAATTCAGGTGAATTACCCAGGTAGTAGGAGCGGTATAGGAAATCTCTGGGATTTCTTTCACCATTCAGCAACCATCTCTATTACATGAGCATTCAAAGCAAGTAACTGGTTCACAAGAGTTTGCTTCAATTTTCCAGCTATAAAATGAACAACGTAGAGTTGCCTTGCACAGACTCAGATTCAAAAGTGGCCTCACCATTCCATAACATATACAAGAGGTCTCAGCTTGAAAACTTGAGATCACACACACCACAAATCAAGACACCCCAACACCGTAAACTCCTTAATCGGTTCTGTTGGATGACATTCAGGGCCATGCTTCCTTACACTGTGGATAACAGGCACTGAACTTATCCTATATTGTCAGCAGCCTCTCCCGCAATCACAGCACTGCTATAGCATGATGGGACAAAGAGACTGTTGGGAGCTGAAAGGGTAATAGGAGTGCGATTCTTTTGTGCACTCAGATCTTTTACTAGTCATCATTGACCTCAGCAAGATGTACATAAACTTAACTATGACCACAAAAGGAGGAACATTAAAAGCATGAAGGATGCATGCACCTGAGTGAATTTTTGTTTTAGGTGGATATCTAGGCTGAGAGTAAAGTCAATATGGATTAAATGGACCTAGCTGCCTTGCCAATTCACGAGTCATCTTCTAGATTTAAAACATTATCTGGAACAGTTTAAACAAGCAGAGCCATATTATTCTAGATAGCATTTGCTACTCAAAGGTCAAATTCTCCTCCTCTTAAGCAGGAAGTGTCTGAAGAATCTTGTAGTTCCTGGATATACTTACAAAGACATACACTGCAGTAGTGGGCACTCTCACTTCTTTACTGGAACCTGGATGCACGTCTACATTTTCCTGGGGAGCGGGAAATGAGGACAGAGAGCGCCTCCTGCGATGGGACACAAAGAAAAATACGTTAAATAGAAGAGTGGATGCAGTTCTTCTCAAAGTGGCAGGCACAGACCTGGATGAGCCCAACTATCACTGTGGGGTGGATGAGACACAGGGCCAAAATCCTTACTTTATTCTTTCCCCCACTCCTTGCAAGACTGCATTTTATCAGATTACATTGTATTCTCTCACATGGCAGTATGCATCAGTTCATGCCTGCACTCTCTCTTACCTAGTTTAACCTTAGTTTGCTCCCACACTATCAAATTCACTACCAGCTAATGTCTGAGCAGTCATCTTTTCTTGTACTGAGTCAAACAATGTAAACATCACAATGAGTATAGAGGGACAGACTGCAACCCCACCATTGTGTCTAGTTCAGACTGCACTACTGTGGCTGTGAGAAGATCCCAGCCAGTGGAGTACCCTGTTTGAAAGCTCAGACTCCAAAACTGTCTTAAAGAAAGACCTTCCACCTAATGCAGGACTCCACTTAGAGGGTCTGACTACAGCACAGTCACTGGAGAAGAGACCCCAGCCAGTGAGGTGCTGACTACTGCACTGTCATTAAAAAGAACCAAATCCACATACTGCTCCATTCAGAAGGACTGCCTGAATTGCTAACTGGAAAGTTTCTAGCCAGTGTTATGAACATCTGAAGACTTATCAGGGTAGTGAAGCTGGGTTCCACATTACTTCAGTGTCATATATTCACATGCTGGACTAAGAGTGGATAATGATTTCACCTGGCAGCATCAGAAGAGTGATGTCCCAAAAGGGAAGACTCAGATAGACTGGAGGGAAAGGTCAGAGGTCAGCATACGTCAAGATGGAAGAAACAGGAAGTTGAGGAGAACAAAAAGAAAAAAAAGCAGAAACTAGAAGAAAGGCTGACATTATGACATCTCTATTCCTTAGATCACGAAAATTCTGGTGTACATTGAAACCAATATATAAACAAGAAAAGGTGAAGGTGTTCTAACCTACCCAAAAATATTAGTGATAGAGTCCAGAAGGCCTCCAGCAGGCTGGGACAGTCGCTTACTAAAGAGGAGGAGAGGACAGGTTTAAGCCTTATGAACAGATTGTTCAAATGAAGATCAATAAATACAGTTCACAACACCAAGTATCTGGGAAAAAAGAGGCTTTCCCTTTCAGACCCAAGCTCAGGAGGGAAGATCCCATGGGAGCAGCAGCAGCAGATGATGCAGGTCACCATTAATAACAGCTTGGAATATATAAATGGGGGTGAGGTTAAGGACCTTATAAACTTTGAGAAAGGACTTTCTTCATTGGGTTTAAGCAATTTGAAACTTTGTTTAGATTTGTCAATCACTCCTTGACCCCTATTCTCGCAGTTGGGGGCTGTTCATATAACTCTACCCACCCTTGCTGCTGTGTTGTAGTAAGAAATGTGTGTGTTAAGTCTAGGTGGGAAGGGAGTTAAGTAACTTTTCAACAGTTTTCATTAACCACTACCCATTCTTCTTAAGTTATATTGACATTTCAAAAGGCACCTTAAAAAAGGTACAGGAATATCAGTCTACATACCTGGATGTCCGGCTGACAGCTCGCACTGGGGAAGTCTCTTCAGCTGGGTCAGAAGTTTCATCCACAAGCACTTCAATATCATCATCCCTGGAGAAGTATGGGAACATGCCTCCTTTTGAATCAGCCAAATAAGGCCCGTTGTAATCAACTCCCTTTGTCAAACCCCAAAGACAGCAACTCTATTCAGCAATAAAGTGAACGAATATTCCCCCCATACACACCCTCTCAGGTTCCCATATTGGTTTACAGTTAATCTGCATATTACCTAGTTGGTAACTGAGTGGTATGGGCACTTCATACTTAAGGCAGTAAGTGAGCAAGCAAAGCAGAAACTAGGCATAAATCCATTCCAGCACGGAAGTAATTGATATTGTTTTTCCAATCTGTACAATCTCTGCTCTCACATGAAACCCTACCATACTGTTTACGTAGTCCCAACTTTTTCCAGACCTAAGTGTCTCCAGTGGCCCTCACTCCCAGATCAGGAGAACTATTCCAAATGCCAAAGGGACTGCATCACAGAAATTGTATTCTGTTGAGATACGAGTTCAAATTCACTGAATGAACCTGTCTTAGGACTTTCAAACTTGAATTGATATTCTTAGTCACAGCAGAGTTCCTCATTCTATAAACATACAAATAAGGAAATTTACTACATATTTCTGATTTTAAACTGACTTTTCAAGTTTTAACACTCCTCTATCACAATTACTGAAGATAAAAATATCAATTACCCTAATTCTCTATAAAAATTAGGGCTGTCGATTAATCAGTTGACTGATGCGATTAACTCAAAAAAATTAATCACAATTAATCACACTGTTAAACAATAGAATACCAACTGAAATTTATTAAATATTATTGGTGTTTCACATACTCAAATATATTGATTTCTATTACAAAGTGTACAGTGCTCACTTTGTATTATTTTTATTACAAATATTTGCACTGTAAAAATGAAACAAAATAGTATTTTTCAATTCACCTAACAAGTACTGTAGTGCAATCTCTATCGTGAAAGTGTAACTTCCAAATGCAGATTTTTTTTTGTGACATAACTGCACTCAAAACGAAAACATAAAACTTTAGAGCCTACAAGTCCACTCAATCCTTAGCCAATCGCTAAACAAGTTTGCTTACATTGACAGGAGATATTGCTGCTTGCTTCTTATTTACAATGTCACCTGAAAGTGACAACAGGCATTCGCATGGCACTTTTATAGCCGGCATTGCAAGGTATTTACATTCCAGACATGCTACACATTTGTACGACCCTTCAAGCTTCGGCCACCATTCCAGAGGACATGCTTCCGTGCTGATGATGCTCGTTTAAAAAAAAAAAGTGTTAATTAAATTTGTGACTGAATCCTTGGGGGAGAATTGTATGTCTCCTGTTCTGTTTTACTCACATCCTGCCATACATTTCATGTTATAGCAGTCTCGGATGATGACCCAGCACGTTTGTTTTAAGAACACTTTCACTGCAGATCTGACAAAACGCAAAGAAGGTATCAATGTGAGATTTCTAAAAATAGCTACAGCACTTGACCCAAGGTTTAAGAACCTGAAGTGCTGTCCAAAATCTGAGATGGATGAGGCATGGAGCATGTTTTGAGAAATCTTAAGACAAACACTCAGATGCAGAAAAGACAGAACCTGAAACACCAAAAAAAGAAAATCAACCTTCTGCTGATGGTATCTGACTCAGATGATGAAAATGAACATGCGTTGGTCCGCTCTGCTTTGGATCGTTATCCAGAAGAACCCATCATCAGCATGGACGCATGTCCTCTGGAATGGTGGTTGAAGCATAAAGGGACATATGAATCTTTAGAGCATCTGGCATGTAAATTTCTTGGGACGCTGGCTACAACAGTGCTATGCGAACGCCTGTTCTCACTTTCAGATGAGATTGTAAACAAGAAGCGGGCAGCATTATCTCCTGCAACTTGTAACCAAACTTGTTTCTGAGTGGTTGGCTGAAGCAGGACTGAGGGGACATGTTGGCTCTACAGCAGAGGCGGGCAAACTACGGCCCGTGGGACCCTCCTGCCTGGCCCCTGAGTTCTTGGCCTGGGAGGCTAGCCCCTGGCCCCTCCCCTGCTGTTCCCCCTCCCCTGCAGCGTCAGCTCACTGCGCCGCTGGCGCAATGCTCTGAGCGGCAGGGCTGCGAGCTCTTGCTGGACAGCGCAGATGCAGAGCTGCGGCCTGACCCGGTGCTCTGTGCTGTGCGGTGGCTGGCTCCAGCCAGGCGGCATGGCTGCCTGTCCTGGTGCTTTGGGCGGCGTGGGCCCCAGGTGCTCCAGGGAGCGTGGTAAGGGAGCAGTGGGGGTTGGATAGAGGGCGGGAGAGTTCAGGGTGGTGGTCAGGGGGAGGGGTTGAATGGAAGCAGGGGTCCCAGGGGGGCAGTCAGGAAGGAGAGGGGGGTTGGATGGGGTGGCGGGGGGCAGTCAGGGGGAGGGGTTCCAGGGGTGGTCAGGGAGAAGGGGTTGGATGGGGTGGCGGGGGGCAGTCAGGAATGAGAGAAGGGGTTGGATGGGGTGGCGGGGGGCAGTCAGGGGTGGGGGTCCATGGGCCGAGCTACGCCTGGCTATTTGGGGAGGCACAGCCTCCCCTAACTGGCCCTCCATAGTATTTCAGAAATCCGATGTGGCCCTCAGGCCAAAAAGTTTGCCCATCCCTGCTCTACAGTTTTACATTGTTTTAATTTTTGAATGCAGTTTTTTTTGTACATAATTCTACATTTCTAAGTTCATCTTTCATGATAAAGAGATTGCACTGCAGTACTTGTATTAGATGAATTGAAAAATACTATTTCTTTTGTTTTTTACAGTGCAAATATTTGTAATAAAAAATAAAAGTGAGCACTGTACACTTTGTATTCTGTATTGTAATTGAAATCAATATATTTAAATGGTATTCTATTATTGTTTAATTGTGTGATTAATTTGTTTAATTGCTTGACAGCCCTAACAAAAATACATTCATGCATGGTGATGAGAAGAAGAGACACTTTCACACCAGACAGGAGAAACAGATTTATTTCCCAGACCTCAGTTTTAGCACACTTCTAGTGCCTGAAATTAGGGTTACTTACTGTTCAACTGGCAGTGGTTCCTTGGCAGCTTCCGCTAACTCTTTCTGCAACTTGGCTTGTCGCCTCCTGGAGGGGAAAAAAAGCAAAGTTCTTTACATAATCAAACCCTATAATGATATGTCAGCAAAGAAACCTAGTGAGATTATATGATGCTAACACAGGAATCACATGCCAAGGAGGCAAGTATGTAAGCAGCATTTGGAAAGAGAACACTTTGAAGACTGCATGCATGGCTATTAACCAGAAGTTATGAGGAACTGATTCAAGTTAATGAGTCGCTTGGCCAAATAGCAACTAAGTTAACGGGATACAGAAAATGAAGAAATTGTTTAGGTTAGTCCAAGGGGGTAAAACTAGAAGTAAACAGTATGTTATACAACCATGGTAAAATCAGAAGACAGATTCCAACTGTTTGATCTGTTAGACTAGAATAGTTTCCTGAGGAAATAGTGGAAAAGTAATTACTTTAGTCATTTACAATTAGACAAAGCCCTGGAGAACATATTTTCCTTTGTTGGCCCCAGAGAATGAACATGAAGTCCCAGAAGCTTTTCTGCCTTGAATGTCTAGGTTTTCAGAGTAAACAGAAGACTCTCGGAGACAATGGTCGCTCTAGGACTGGCGTACTCAAACCACGCTTATGATCATATATGGTCAACATCTCACCTTGAGTCCTTCTCATTCTCTGCATTGAGCCGATTAGCTTCCTGAGCCTTCTCTGCCATCCAACGTGTGACCAACTCTTGGTTGTCTTCAGTAGTTTTCCTCAGTTTCTCTTCTAGGGCAGTGAAGGTGATCTGGAGAGCATCATACTCATCCTTCAGTGTTTGATTGGCTCGCTCAAGTTCTTGCAGCTTGCTGCGCAGTTCCTGGCACTCTGTTTCCAGCTCAGAGATCTTTTGCATGTATTCTGCAATCCTGGAAGAGCAACACCATAAATAACACAATGAAAAACACTCTTTGGTGCAGACACAATCTTTTTGGTGTGTGTTTGTACTGTGCATAGCACAACAGGGTCCTGGTCTATGGCTGGGGCTCCTAGGCAGTACTGTAATACAAAACAAACACCTGACCAAAAATGTAGGTCTCATGCCCTATATCACAAAGAAGAAATGCTCCTACTCACTTTGCTTCGTTCATCTGCATCTCTCTGTCTTTCTGCTGCATTTGATTATTCAAATCAATCACTGACTGGGCCAACTAGGGAGAGAAAAAAAATTTACAAAAAATGCAGGGATGCCACCTGTACTTCAGCCATTCATTGGCTCCTAGTCAGAATGTGGCAGTCCAACTTTATAAGTAATGTGTGCATCTTTCAGAACTTCCTCTTCTTCAAAGAAGTAAACAGTTCTGGACACAGTACTAGCAGATAGTATCAGACTGGAAAGTCTGCTACTTAAGAGTAGTAGTCATCACTGTTACTGTCCCTTACTATCTCAGCCCTGTCAGACAGAAAGGCTCCTTTGGACACAACCACATCAAACATTGAGGATACATATGAGGAAGAAATATTTACTTTTTTCAAATATCACAAAAAGCACGGAAATAAAGTAGCAACCAGAAGATTCACTTATGCAGGAAAAGCAAATCCTTTGAACTATAACAATACTACAAGTTAATCACATGAACAGGTTGCACACTCTGCAACTGAGAAGCGTCAAGGGATAACAACCCTATCAGAAGTTTAAATTTGACAATAGCAAAGATAATGAAAAAGGATCAGAATCCAATATCTTTACACAATTACTGCACAGACACCATGCTCACAAAGGGCCAGAAAATACATGAAAGAGGACTTTCTAACCTCACCACGCTTCTTATGCAGCTCTGTCAGCTCCTCTTGATGTTTAATCCTCAGCTGGGCCATTTCCTGCAATTGAGCTTCATTCCTTGTGCCATCATGCCCTGGACTGGAATTTTAGAGGAAAGATTTCACAAGCTAGAAGTTGATGACTTCTGAGCCTCTGCCTAGGTAGCCTCATAACAGCATCTCCTGCAATTTCAAATTTGCGTAACTACATTCAAACATTAAGGTAGAGTTAAAACCCTCCAGGCAACCAGCCTCTACTGAAATTTATTACGAAAGGAAGTCTCATGCATAATTCTAAATTCTTTATAGTCTGTCTATACCTCTCATTATCCCCCCAATTAAAATAGCCAGACCTAGTGGGGCATGACATTTAAAACATCATTTAAACGCATCCTTCAATAACTCTCTTGAAACTCCCTGTCAAGAAGTCTACAGTATAAAAAAATACTTGAGGTCTTTGCATCCTAGAAGTAGGGACTCTACTTTCCTTGAGTGAGCAAACATGTGACTTAATTCCCTTCAACTACAGGTCTTAAGGACAGAATTTGTTCTTTTGGACAAGAATACTCCTCTCCAGTACTACTCCATAATCCTCAGCTCAGACTTTCAGTTTGTTTCATAAAGTTTTTTGTTTCTTTGTCTCTCATGGGGCTGAGGGTGGAGGGGTTCATTCCTGACCTAGAACTCACTTTTTCCTGTCATGTTGTTGTACCCACCCAGTCATGTAATTCTACTTTTTCCTCTCTTAATTGTATGCCTTCAGATATACCATCACATTCTGACACCATTTCCCTGACTACCCTTCATCAATGCCTTCATCTCCTCTTGCACCTCCCTAAACTTGATCTCCCCACCAAGGACATGCAGAGTTGCTGCTGCCTGCCTTCTGACATAGTCTTTATATTCCAAGAATTCCATTGACTCCCACATGCATTTGAGGTTATACAACAAAACCTTCCTCTTTGGACCTACTCCTCCTTGTCTTCCTCTCCCCACTTCCTTAGTTCATTTAGCCCTGGTCTCCTCCACATACTCATCTCTTTGTGAGAATGTTTTTTCTTCTACAGCTTCTTATATCTAGAATATTATACCGCCATCTTTTTGCCTCTTCCTAAGTCTTAGATAAAAATAATTTAGCCCTTTCCTGTACATGGTACATTTTCAATTTCTCTCCTGTTCTGATTGTCACTTTATAAACATTTAATTTTTCTTCAGAGGATCTCGGGAAGTGCATAAAGACGCTAGACAAGTTGAGTCCTAGCCTAGGGCAAACACAAGTCTTACAGCATGCCGTAAACCCAATGCTGTCAGTTACTAATTGCATAATTTTTAATTTACAAGTCGTCACTTTACTTATGGGCCCTATCCCCCCCCCCATTAACAGACCAGTCTATAAAACCAGACTGAAAAGTAGTTCCATAATACCCTCTTCTCCCAGAACAATTTTAAGCAGTTTGGAAGGGTTCCTTGATTTTCCAGGGATTGAGTTCACTCTCTTAACTACAAAATAGAACTTAGACCCAGCTATGTTAAGAGCTCCTGGTTTTAGGTTAAAATAGAAGCAAGATGAGGCTTTTTATACAGTACCCCAAGGACTGCAAAAACTGCAAGGTTGGGTGAATTTAAAGTGGTTTGTGGAGGGAGATGATGGCGCCTAGAATTCTTCAGAAGGCAGCATGTTCCAGGGGATAGGGCAATGGACTGAGAATCAGGGAACCTGAGTTCTATTCTGTGATCCGCTACTGATCTGTTGTAACACCTTGGGCAAGTCATTTGCCCTCTCTGTGCCACTGCTTCTTCTCCCACACTTTGTCTATCTTCTCTATGGAAGTTGTAAGCTCCTTGTGGACTGGCACTGTCCTATTCTGTTTGTACAGCACAGTGGAGTCCTGATCAGGTTGGAGCCAGTAGAAACTAATATAAACAATACGCTACCCATCACAATAACCAAAATCTTCTACGCTTTTTGGAAGCTCACACACAGGAACATGGAGGTCAATTTTTAAAAGATATAATTCAAGCAAAGCAACTTTTTTAGAAGTTAAAAAAACCCACAGTTTTTCTAAAACAATAAAAATCAGAAAATAGACATACTAGTAACCCTAAACAGTATAAGAAGGAAATGTGCAGTATCTGTTTGCGTAATCACCCTATGTTTGGTACTCCGGGGAGAAAAGAGGCGGGAGAGATGGGACAACCTAGCTAATCTGCTCTGAAGACCATAAAAACAGAAAGGAGTCAGAGTGACAGATTAGTGTTCTGAAGGGAAATGAATGTGAGAGGGACACTAGTATGTGGTCATTTCAAACTTCCCTCTCACTTTAGTTTACATAATAACAAATATTTCTATTTTGCCTGCAACAGTACCACTTTGAGCTGTTCTTACATCAGATCTCACAAGCTAAGTAGGCTCAAAGCAGGTCACCAATAGAACAGGAGGTCTAGGTTTTTAGGAAGTGGTGTTGATAACTTATTCTTCCTACCCAGGTAGCACTTACCCAGTGGCCCAATGTGATAATAGAAAGCAATTACCAGACAGCTGTATGTCCAAAGGTAGTTTAAAAAGTCCCGAGGGAACACCTGTTATCCTCTGACTTACCATGGATATGGAAGTCAGTTCAGGTGGAACCAGCCATTCCCCACTCAAGCCTTTAGGGGAGGTAAAGACAGTCTCCCAGAGACCCATGGTTGTGGGATTCACTCCCTATCAAGGAGTACAAGAGTACACTGAGGGCACTTCCAGAGTAAGGCTTAGGATTTTACTTTTAAGGCTTTGTTTATATGTACTGTAGTCCTTCCCGTCTTTGCTCTTGCACTATTATTCAGTTGGCCATAGCCTCCCACAAATGAAAGTTGGCTATCAATGGCACAATCTATTTCAGATGGCAGGGCAGCCTGTTACAATCCCCACAAACATAGCTTTTGCCAGAGCAGATACTTGTACAACCTTAAATATTATGGTCACCAAAGAACCTTTGAGATATTTCATAAGGGTATCAACCTGTGTGCTGGCCAATTTCTAACAAGTAATTACACTCTAGTTACTTAATGTTTTGCCTGTGGTATGCCAGCCAAATTCTATTTCAACTAATTACACTCTACTTGCCTAATGTTTCACTTGCAGTTTATGTACGACACAGTATTATTCATTTCCTATCCTCAGCAGTATACAGTGGTTTTACACAATATGTTTTCCACTTTAGAGGTAGCTGCACTTCATTGGTGGGTGAAGTAATTCGTATACATCAACTTTATAATTGTCATGAATATTGAAGTCTACTATTGTGCCCTTATTGCAATAATATCAGTCCTGATCTGTTACTGTTCATATGCAGTCAATGCAAGGAACTAACTGTAGCTGGGTTTTTCCTACAGCAACAAAGCTTTCTGAAGCTAATGGCCACCTGGCTTTTTTTTTTGCATGGGGAGGTGCGGGGGGGAAAGAGGCATGGCGCAGCAGCAGAAAGAAGGGAGAAGAGAAGAGAATGCACTCTACCACCTCATTTTTCTCCCTAAGGAAGTCTTCATGACTCATGAGACCATGAAGCCACCAAGTTTGAAAACCTCTACCTTAAGTACAGACCTGGTCTTTCCCTACAATGCTTATGAAATTGGACAAAGTCACTGACTGAAGTAGTATTGTAAGCTAACAATGAGAAGTAGTATAAGAGTTATGGGGCAAATAGGTCCAATAGCATAATAGCCCAATTTAGCCCATATCAAATACAGAGGCTGCTACAAATGACCAAATAAATCATTATCTGTCTGAAAATCTATTTGTAAGATAGCTTTCCAAAAGAATGGACTTAAACTGGGTAACAGCTGCAAGACCTTGTAATGAAGTGATCTACAACCTAATCTAGGTTTATCAGGAGCTACTGGAATATTTGGTTCCAAGTTACTGTAGTAACCTATAGAGCATAACGTTTTAGTGTATGAGAGACAGCTGATTGAAATGTTCATCTCCCAATCCTGATTGAAAAAGAATTCCAAGTACCTGATCTCATGTCTGCTTTGCAAGTCATACTTTTCTGCTTGCAGCTTATCAGCCAGCACGGCATGGAGATCAGTCTTCTCTAGCAGCTTGTTATCTAACAGGGCAAGAAAGTGCAATTAAAAAACAAGTGAGGAACAAAACCAGCTTTCTCCATTTATAAGCTTTCAGGATCTTGTAGTTATTCCTACACTAACTTATCATATGACACTAAGTCACACTGTGATACACACACCCTGTTTTGACTTTGGTAGACAGTGGTTTTATTCCTACTCAGGCTTAGATAACCTCTCAGAAACTGAGACAGTAGGGACCAATTCTGCAAAGTTTTATTCAGAAGTAGTCCTTACTAAAATGTACTCCTATTGATATATGTGGGACTTCTCATGGGAATATGGGTTTGAAGAATCCATCCTTGAACTCATCCTAGGCAAAGACAACCAAAGCACAGCTTGTAGAACATAACCAACCCTCTAATATTTGTAATACAGCCCTAGAAGAGTATTTTACACTACGGGGGAAAAAAAGTAACGTGTTAGCATTAGCATGGTAGCACAACAGTTGCGGAGCACCCATTTGCTTCTATTTGCTCACATTGCAACTATAGGTAAAAGAGATGGCCAAAAAACAAGCTCAAAGTGAAAAACCAACTATATTGGACAAGACCAACACTAAAGACTTAACAAACCCCCAACTAAAAGTCACTATAGACAATACTGGTGCTGGCTTCAAACCAACAAATATCTGAACAATGCCTCAGAGGAAGTACCTTAAAAGATGAAAAGATACTTCTCACACCATCCACAGTGAAAACGGACTGAACTGAAACCAGCTTCTCTCACATATTAAACGTGAAATACTACACTTAAGCATGAACAAACAAACAACCCAGTGCTTTGGTCTTTCATTATATACAGTGCAACAGTAACAATCATAGTTAAGGTTGCCCAACACTTTCAATTATATCCCCATTTTCAGGTACTTATAACCTTACCAACTTTGGGAACTGTGGGATGCAGAGGGCACCCACTCTGCTATGGTTTAGAAGCATGGTAGTGAGGCTGCACAGCAAAACGGTGGTTCGTTACACACACTTACACTGGAGGATGATCTCTTCAAAGGCTTGTCTCTGCAGCCGGTCCCGGCGCCTCAGCTCCTCTGCAATGTGACGTTTCCACGTGGGGAAACTCGCAGCTCTGAGCCCAGAAGTCATCGCACCAGCACTGGGCTCAGCGTCCCGGTTTTCCACTGAGCTGAGCGGCACCAGGCTAAGCAAGTTGCTCCTGCCACAAACACCCTTGCAGGCAAAGCCTGGCGACTTCCCAGTGCTCAGGACCTCGTGGTTTGTGGAGAGGCCAGAAGAAGGGCGCACAGGCAGAGCGAGCCGCAGACGGGACGAGGGGCACTAGTGGGGAGGCAGCGGGGAATACACTCGGGCAGGGGCACAGACACTCTGGGGCAGGGAAGAGAAATGCGGGCTGCGGGGGTTGAGTAACGGCAGGACACACTGACTGGGGGAGAGAGGGGGCAGCTGGCAGCAGGGCGGGGCGCACAGTCGAGCGGGGCAGCAGGGGGCACAGCCGCCGGCGGCGGCGAGGGAGATGTGTGTAGGGAAGTGGTCAGCTACCAGCAGGGCGGGGAGACGGGGCACCTGCGGGGAGCGGGGCGCGCAGCCTGGGCGGGGCAGGGCAGAGGGCACCTGGCAGCAGGGCGGGAGGAGAGGACAGCGAAAGACTCGGGAGGGGCCTGGGGACGGGCCGGGAGCAGCAGGGCCCGGCTCCCCGGATGGTTCTGACAGGCGGGGGCCTCTCACCACCACTCCCTAGCCTGGCCACAGCCACTGTCCCGCTCGGCCGCTCCCCACCGGCGCCATTCTCCCGAGCCGCACCTCACCGGGGGCCTGAGCTCTCCGCGTCGCACAATAAAGCCGTTGCCGGTTGGCGCCGCCGCCGCCAGGCTGCCCGGCCCGGACAGCAGCCCCTTCCCGCCTCCAGCCAGGGCCCTAGCGGGCACCGCAAGCTCTGCCAGCTCGGGCGGCGCCTTCGCTGGGCTCGCTGCGGGCGAGTCGCAATCGCTATCCGGCGAACACGCCGGCCGCCTCGGCGCAAAATGGCAAGTGAGGGGGCCTCCCCGGGCCGCCATTTTAGAGGCGGTACCGATGGACCGTCTCGCTCCGCGCTGCCATCTTGAAGGCGGCACAAAGAGAGGAAGGTCGCCGCCATCTTGGGGGTGGCGCCGAAAGCAGCCGAGAAACGGGCGGGAGCTTGAACTGCACAGAGACTTCGCCCGTTACGGAGCCGCCGCGCCTGCTTCCTTCGGGGTTGGGCGCAGGCCCAACCGACCCCCTCAGCTCGGTGCAGCGCCTGCTGGGCAGACCAGGCCCTGCGGGCACACCCTGGGCCCGGTCGCGCCTCCTCCGGCTGTCGCTGTGGCGCAGCGGAGAGAAGACGGACCGGGTCTGTGGTGGACCCTCTGCCCGTGTAGCCTCTGGGCTGGAGAGGGCGGGGGTGATGGCTTGTGGTGTGGCCGCGCCGTGGCGGGGCTGGTGTTCTACAGATAACCGCACACAACTTCTCTTTTAATATCCCTAGTGTTTCCTTTCTAATGCCAGGGAGGTGCCCTTCCCCCACCCCCGGGCTGGGGCTGGCAAGGACGGGGGGGAGCTCCCGGGAAGCTGCGGCCCTGGACGGGGGAAAAGCTGCTTCTTTCTCTGCCCATCGCAGCCCTGCATGTCCGAAATCCCCCCCCACCTCCTCTTCTCACCCCACTGCCCCCTCTCCTCACCCCTTTATCCCACCCAAGGCCACCACCTCACCTTACATGTGCATCTCCTCCAGGGTCCAGGCTCCTAATTAGTGGCGCCACAGGTGCAGGGCTTCACTAATTGGGTTGGTGGCCCTTCATTCTCTCACGTGCGGCTGTCCAGGCACGTACCTTAGAAGGAAATATCCGTGGACCACCTAAATGGAGCTGGTCCGCAGGCCACAGTTTGAGAACCTCTGACATAGCCTTAATGAGCCTCCTAGTGCAGACACAGTTATATCGTTCGACTAGCTTATTTCGCTGGGGGAACCAGTATCGGCTCTCCCACCAAAAACGCTTTTTTTTTATAAGCTGCGTCTCCACTGCGGGGGTTTGCAGCTATAGGTATACAGGCAAAGCCTTTCTAGTATGGACCTGGGTAAGTGAGAATGGATGGCTGATGTTGGAGGAGAAAAAAAAAAATTCTCACAACTGTCATGCAATAAAGAACTCAAATAAATAAAGAATAAAGATGGAAAAGAAGCTAGAATGAAGTACAGAGGAGATGGCATAGGTCATCTCTCTATGCTGAAGTGGCTTCTGTTGTGTTAATTTAGATTGAATAAACGGGGCACAGATATGAACATAATCCAGTTCTTGTCCAGCATTAAACAGTTAATCACGGTCTGGGATTTGATATACAGAGATCTCAGCCTGTTTTGTACCATGTCAAATACACCATCAAAAATCTTTTAAAACGTTTATTAAAGATACAGAAAAGAAAAACAGTTAAAGCATTTGAAATGTGAAGCATTAAGTAAGGTTTTCATTTTAACATTTCTTGCTCCCTTTCCCTTCAGCTGGAGAGAGTTTTTAAAACGAAAACTCCCTTGTTTGACAGTCTCCTAGATGATTTCAAAAATAGTGATAACTGCCCTTTTGGGGAAAAGAAGTTAGTTGGGATGAGCTGGAACTGTTGTTATTAAAAGTCTGGTCCCATTTCATCACAGGTGCTCAGGTCTCTCTGGCCCTATCTGGTCATGCTGTTTCAGGATTAGGATGAAGAAGGCTCAGGGTCCCAGGCAATGGTGAAGTTCAGTCTGGTAGCCTTCATCTGGTCTGTAGTCCCCCACACAGTCTTTCTCTTTAAGGACTCAGAAAGGAAATGGTGGATGGAATAGCCCATCCCCTCATTATTTTGTCCACCAGTTAGGCCTAATATCCAGCACACCAATGTTGGTTAATTAATTTCTGATTCCCCATCTTCTGTTTTTACCAGGCATTATTTCAACATAGTCTTTGAATTATATTAATGTGGCCTTTTTTTTTTTTTGGACTAACTTAGTCTCTCTGTCTGGTTCTCTTGCACCTGTTTGTAATGTTCATTATTGAAAGCAACTTGACTTATAATAATAAATGTGAATAGGAAGTACTGTAACATTTTATGATCTTTCATATACTTCACAATTGCACTCACAAACAGTAAAATTATAGACCCAATTATCACAACACTGCCCACTGCCAGACATTGCATGTTTATGGCAGGAAGCCCGGACAAACCACAATACAGGGCTGTATAGACAGACAGGAGCAGGATTATCTGCCATTCAACAGAATCATAGAGGAGGCTGGTGGTAGCTCACACGTTTCCCTTCCATATCCTTGGAAACGGTGGGAAGACTGAGAGTAGTTAGGGTGCTGGTGTGCCTATCATGCTGACTATTATCATCTCATTGTTTCTTTGTACCGCTGTATGTCCCTCTGGCGTAGGGACTATCCTTTTGTTCTGTGTTTGTACAGCACTTGGCCCAGTAGGCTCCTGGTCCATGATTAGGGCTACTGTGTGCTACAATAATAATGGCCCCCCACTCTGAGAGAGCAGGGACCCTACAAGTGCAATTTCACAGTGTGACCAAGATTTTCCAATGCATAAGTACCTAAAGTTAAGCACAAGTGTGAAGATTTAGAATCCTAAAAAAGTTAACTATTCTTTAAAAGCACGGAACAGCTCCCTCTGAAGTAATTGACTTCAGTAGAGACTACTGAATGATCAGCTTTTCTGAAAATCAGGTCCCTTCTTTAGGCTCCAAATTTGGTCACCCAGTCTTTAAAAAGCTTCACCTATTCCTCTTGAGACTGCTCAGTTTTCATTCCTTCTGAGCATGAATCAGGCCTTATAAAGTTGGGAATTCAAGTAAACTCAAAATAAGGATATTTGAAACAATTAACAAAACTTAACCTTTCCAGCAGGCAACATGTGAGTGATGAGAGGGCAGAGAGTCATTTGGAGCAACTACTGGTACTTCTAATTTTTAATAGGTGGTGGGGTAAAAACCCCAAACATTTCAATAAGCATGATTCAGAGTGTACAAAAATAGGTTCCCCAAGAACAAAACAAAGGCTTTGTTGTTTTTCTGCAAAGCCAAGATGTACATGACACTTTAATGGGGTTTGGATTAAATAACTGCTACATGTGTGTCATGGAACGTGTGCCCCAGTTTGTTTGCTGTGACTCTCAGTAATTTGCATGCCTTCACATTTTATCTTTAAGCAAGATGATTAATGCATATGAAATAAGTTCATGCAAATAGTTACTGAAAATCAGTATACTAGCTGAAGGGTTATGTGCTGAATGCTCCAAAAAGGAAAGGTTAAATGAGTGTCTCTCAAGATTCCCTGAGCCTGGCCTAGTTCCACAAAGGTACTTAAGTGCCTAACCCCTGATTTAGGTGCCACTGTGATCCACAAAACCCCCACTTAGCTGCTGCCAACTGTGTAGTGTCTAACTCAATTGGTGCTTAAATTTCTGCTGTAAAAGTTCCCAAGCACCTACGTTTTGGCCTCTGGCTGCCTCCTTCTAGGGGTCACATATCTCCTGCCTGAGCCTCAGAACAATCCAGGGTCGGGGGGAAAATAGGCATTCGGACGCCTGACTCGTGTGCCGGGCCCATTCCATTGGGGTGCTCAGAGGCTGCCTAACTCCACAGCAAACTGCCGGGGGGAGGAGACAGACCTGAGGCGCCGGAACAGAGGGCCTTGGCCCCATCACTTAAAAGCCCTCCCTGAGTGATACAGGGAGGGGGAAGAGAGGAGAGGAGCAAGTGTGTGTGTGGGGGTGACGACACTATTTGTCAAGTGCTAAGAATAGGTGCAGGGCTGAACAAGACAATGGGCCAGACTGCCTGCTCTCTGGGCATGTTCACGGTGGGAGGGGACAGGTACTGCAAAGAACCTCCATGCAGTACTGCTCTGGGCCAGCCACAGTGCCTGTGTTCAGAAAAGTGCAGGGACTGCTCCCTTTGCGTACCTGGGGTGCACATCACTACAGGTGGGTCATGCCTATCTACAGCAGCCTAACCTAATTTAAAAGATGTTGCCATCCACGCACCTCTCCTGTACTCCAGGCAATTCAGGGAGGGATTATACTTCACAAAGTCATAAACCTGCCACCCCCATGTATTAGCTGAGGCATAATGCCCCCTCTAAAGGCACAATCTTATTCCAATGACAACTGTACCTGCATCTAATTGCTTACAATCTAATAGCCAGACAGGAAAAACTGGGTATCTAAATATGTTTTACGTGTCAAGTCAGCCTGTGGAACTTGTAGCCACAGGAGGAGGCATGTACCACAGGTGACTTTTAGAAGGACTGTATAATTGTATATTCTATAACAACACATGCAGCTGTGCAGGCTAAGGCAAGGGGGAGAATCTCATTATTTCTGGGCATAAGTTGTGCTTCACTGGCCTACAGAAGGAAAAGCATTGCAGTGTATCCTCAAACAGGTCTATTACAGGGGAGGTTTCCCCTTCCTCAGAAACTACATGCATTGGCACTTCTGCCCCCTGCTTCCTTACGTTATCTTATCTTTCTGCCTTCCATCTAAGCGAGCACTGTATCCACCACCTTCTCCCACCCAGCCTCTCCCATTTCAACTTGAGCCTCCATCTCTTGTTCATCCTTTTGGTTTCCCTCTTTTTCGCTCTCTCTGTTGGGGACCCCTCTCACTCTTCTCTATTCTGCCAGACTGCCTCTCACTTCACTTAGGCTGCGGCTACACTGCTAGCTAGGGGTGTGAATCCCAGCTTGTGTACACATATTCGCCCTAACCCATCAAGCGCAAGTATAAATAGTGCAGTTACGATCGCACAGATAGTGCCAGCGGTGGCACATACGTACCTACACAGTTCAGGTGGGTTTGTACTTGGCAGGGCTAAACTGTGCCTCCGCTTCCCATGCCGCCGCAAATATACTGCTATTTATCTTTGCACCAGCTCTCGTTGAGTATGTCTGCACAAGCTGGGACTCACTCCCACCGAGTAGTGTAGACATCATTTTAAACTCCCCTCCCTACATTTCTTCTCCCCTTCTCTTTCCTGGCCACCTCTTCCCCCCAATTTCCTTCCTGCTTTTGAAGCACAGCACTCATTCCCCAAATGGCTACCATCTCCCATGACTTTGAATGGGTCGGTAACAACAGGCTGCCATCTTTTGATGCAGGAGATTAAATTTTACTCTGTCTACGCGCAGTGTCTAGCAAGTAGAGCCCAGAGCTTGGTTAGGGTCTCCAGGTACCACTGCAGTCATCATAATCATCACCTACACGTTTAGCAAAATTCCATAACTTGAATAAAATCTTGATATCTTGAAATCTAGGCTTGGCGAGCACAATTACACAGCTCTGGTGGTGTCTTCTGCAGTAAGGGGTTATTGAGAATGGAGCCTTGACTACAGTTCTCTAAGTACACCTTTTGGTACAGCGTCAGTCAGCACCACATTAGAATCCAGCTTGAGCCATTGCTTATAGTGTGTTCTTTTGATTGCAGCAATTGAGTTTCTTTGGGCAAAACTAGCTTTTGTTCATCTTTAGTAGCTGAAATCAAATTAAACTAAATTGAGCAGGAAATAAGCACAGCAGTAATTAAGAACAAATTCATGCACATCACATTTGAAATCAGCAGATAATTCTGCGTGGGTGAACCGACTCCTGCATTGAGTGTAACTCGCTGCTTTTGTTTTGCTGCCCTTGGGAGCTGGCGCAAAGATGAGCTGTAAATAAAATTAAAAAAACAGGATAATAGCAATGAACTGAGAGCAAAGGTTCACAGCAATTTTGTACTCAGGGTTCATTTTGTGTTCTGTTTCAGCATGATGTACATGGTGGAAAAATATGGTTAATTACAGTTGGACCTAAACACTTCTTCTGCTATCCGGGGTTGGACTATACCAAAATGCCTCTGTACAGTGGGAAAGTTCTAAAATGGTTCTGTTAACAGCCCTATATGAAAAAAAACCTAACACAGGCAACTGAGGAAATGGATAATGAGATTTTTTCATATACCAAACAACTGGTATGAATAAGCAGCTGGTAATTGCTTACATATAGAGAAAATAACATCTTGTGCCTCTGCATCTCACACTTTCTCTACACTGGAGAAATGTGACATGCTCAGCACCTGTTTGGAACGCGAGCACTCATGGAACATGTCCACATCCAAAATTGCTAGCAGGAATGCAAAGGTGTTCACATCGCCATTGGGGTTGCAGATGTGAACAGCTGGCGTAATAGGATACTGACCCAGCTGCATTTCACTGCTCATTCAGCTGTGTATAGTATGCAGCAAAGCCTGTGTCTTCCCTTGTACAGTTTATTAAGTATCTGACCCTGGCTGTAACAAATGTTATGCAGAACACAACTGGGAGGTAGTAGACCACATTGTAGATGGCAGTGTTACTGCAGGCTAGGAGGCCCCCTTTATCTTGCGATATAAGCCATCCAAATGTACAATCCACCATGCTGCACCTGCTGATTCTGTAGTTTGGTTTCATGACCTAGGGAAGCAGTGGCTGTGCAGATTCTTTGAGACTCACAATAGGGACGAAGACCCTTTGAATATTAATATTGAGGGGTGGTGAGTGTGGACTTCTCAGGAGCAGATAGAGGGGCAAAGAATTTTTTTTTAAAAATTTGGCATCATGCACTTTGTCTGTCCATCCTGCATAAACATCCTAGCCACAATAATCAACTAAGACTTGCACCACCACACGTGGTAGCCTCAAGTCCTTTGTCCAACATGAAGAGATTTGCAGATAGTCCTTGGTCAGCTTGGCTAGTTAGATGTCCCTGCTATTCTACATCTTGTCACACACAAATATCTGAGCCCCCAGAAAATACAACTTTTGTGCAAACATCTCAAAGTGTTTTAGAAAGCTAGGTATTAACCTTGCATTGTAAAGATAAACTGAAGCCCAGAGGTTAAATGACTCGCATTAGGTCATTAGTGAATCAAGTGACAGAGGCAAGACCAACACTTAGCATCAGGTCATCTGGGTTCTAACCAGCATGGTTAGTATGTGGACATTGTTCACCTGCTTTTTTATAGTCCTTAAGTCTCCCTTGGTTTCTTTTTTCTTCCTAGATTCAACTCTTCCTTCTAGACATTTCTGTACAACATTACTCTTACATGAAGGGAACAATTCTGCCTTACTGTAATATTGGCAATAGCTCTTGCACCTACCAACTCTCATTCTATACTGGAGAGGTCAGGTAAGCTTGTTTTAGAGACTTTAGTCTTGGCCAAGAACCAGACTTTTAACAAATTATGGTATTCCATAATATTGCATACTGTAACTGAAAACTTGAAGCATTTCTGACAGCTGGAGCTCCATGGAAATTACCACAGTAAGGGAATGTAGCTAATTTTGAGAACTAGAAAATAAGAGAACTGGGTAGACTAAAGTTAGGGGAATATATTTATGGGAAATCAGTTGTTTTTTCAACAACTTGCTCCCTTCACTCACAATATATATAACAATTTAATGGGAAAATAACTGGGATAACAGCAGAGTGTGGCAAAAGCAGCATATTTGGCTGGGAGAGAGTAACTCAGCTTGGTCAATAGTGACCCCTCTTAGAAATGAGCAGCTTTTGTGGACCAGCTTCTGGAGTCCTATTTAGTTCAGAAGGATAGTAGGATGGAAGCAATGGAGGACATCTTCAGGGCTCTAGGCAAGATGGGGAGAGAAGACATGAAAAGAACCACCACAGTACTAGGGTTTGTGAAATTCATATCTGTTTCCTTTTTAGATGTAGGATGAGTACTTGGAAAGAGTCCCAGTTAGTTTATTGAGGCTGTGTCCTAAGAGCAGTTGACCTTGTCACACAGGTAAAAGTAGAATGGCTCCTCTTCCTGCCAGGAGCTGCTCCTCACTGGTAGTCTACCTTGCCCATATTTCTACCATCTCTCCTGTGGAGCTCTGAAGATCCATTTCCCCTTGCTTTAACACTACCTTGCCCACACACAACTATACTGCAGCTGCCATCATTCCAGCCAAGGAGGAAAAGTAGCTGGGACTCCCTACAGAACCTTGCTGATGTCCCTTATCTAACTCCAGGAGCCAGTGATTAGTAGAGAGAGTTTTCTCCCCCAGGCTTGGTGCACAGCCTCACCCTGTCTTTGGTTCTTTGCTTCATTGGAGGTTTGACCTGCCATTCTAGATCCAAGTACTGAGTTGGTCCCACCCACTTTCATCTATAGAGGCAGCATATGCAAAATTTTTCATGGTACCAAATTCCAGCATTGAAAGTAGCCAGATGCTCTGCTGCTTGTAAGGATATCTCCACATGGAGAGACTAGTTTTACTCTATCTCGGTATTTCATTTTCTTTAATATGTGAAGTGACTTTTTTCGGCTCCAGTGTGGGGTCTCACTGGGAAAACACTGACACTGTGTACAAAGCTTTGTCTGTTGGCTCACTGCTCATTATCAATGGGTAAAAGCTTTTCGTAGAACATCTAGCAGAATCCCCATCCCCCCACGCACACTGATGCACCTTGGTTTTCAATACGAAAATGATTTTCACTCTTCATATTAGATAATAAAATCACCGCTTCAAGCAGGGTAATTCCAAGGCAGTGCTAGGAGTTGTACAAATTCCTCAGAGTCTGAAATGGAGAAGTGAAACACTCCCTAGAGAAAAAAATGCCATGTCCATTGAATCCTCCAACAAAGTTCTAGGTTTTTATAGGGAAGACCCTGTTAAATAAACAAAGAGGAGAGTTAAAAAAATTTGTGAGTGTAGGGGAGCAGGTGCTTCACAGAAAACATACACACTGTAGAGAAATCAGTCCTGGGAAGAATTTTGTATGCATGGACCGCTCTCCCCCATCCACCTCCCCAAATCTGTGCTAGGCCTGGGCTGCTCGAGGAAAATGCAGACCTATCTTTCAGCAAGTCCCATTACCACCAATTAAGCATGAATATAGATTGGGTTCAAGCATTTTTACCACAGTCATAAAACCTGTTCTTCAAAAAACCTGAATCATATGCACACAAGTACAGCTGCATTGCTACTGGAGGGAATCCCCCTAATGAAGATGCTTTGTAGAGGAGAGGATAACAAATCAACAATATCAGATCTTCCAAGTTATTCCTTTCTGGCCTTCCTGGTGCATTTGATCTTTTCTGGTGTCTCAGAATAAGTGACTCTGGGCAGGGACTATTTTCATTTAGTGAGCTGTACAGCACTGAACTAATACGAAGTAAACAAGTCAGGTGACAATAACTCTAAATTTTCAATAAGGGATGGCTAGAAATGTATCTAATTTTTATTTTTTTTAGTAATGAACAGGGAACAGTAGCAAGGATCAAGTCACAAATAGGCCCAGCATCACTGTAAACCACTGCACTAGTACTTAACATGGATATAGAAATTACAAATATGTTAACATGATTAGTTCTCAGGCAATGATCAAAAATACAGTAAGGTCAGCATGAATCTAATAGGATGCTACTAAACCAACCAGCCAAATGTCCTTCAAAGTAGAGTGACTCCCATGAAAACAAAAATAAAATGGCTGGAATGACTGATTTCCCCTCAGGTCTACATTTATAGACCAGACGTGGGCACAATCTGCCACTCCCATTCCTGTGTGTAGTTCTGCCCTCTCACTCTTGGGATGTTTTTGTGAAGGAGGAACACCACTAGTTGCTAAAAACAAGAGCTGCAGTGCCAGGGAACAAATCCCCATAATCTCCATGGATGCCTGTATCTGGTGGATGCCTGTACACAGCTTGGGGTTCCCACAAGAGACAAGGCTGAAACCTTATACGGTGTGACACTCTTCAACGTCCATTGTTCAAACTCTTTCCCAGCCTCCCCTGACTCCTTGCTCCATTGGGGTGACCTGTCTGGGAGCTGTACCGCTTTCAAGATGCTTCCTTTGGAGTAACTATCACTCAGGATTGGGATTTTGGAACTTGAGATAAATGTTTTAGTTTGTTTGTGCAGGGGGCTCTTTCCATCCACCCAACCCATGTCTTTGTCCTTATGTCCTTCCTCTTCTCCAAAAGAGTACTAAGGTATCTAACTCCTTGCCTCCTAGATTAAGTACCAAAGTGACACTGCAGAAGGCTAACTGGGAACCTTGTCCTCTTGCATTTGTCATTGTTGTCCTGTCTCTTCTTCATCTGAACAAGTTGTGCTAAATTTCTCAGCTAGAAGACTTTTATAATGATAAAGAGAGAGACACTCTCAAAAATAAAATGCCTCAGTCCTTTCAACACCAGACCAGAGGATAGTAATGTGAACGAAGTGGTAATCTTGTTTCTTCCCTTTAGGGTTCCTCTCAGGATGCCATCTGCCAGGTTGCAGTCACTGTGGAGACAAGAAAAGACACCAGTCCCTCAGCTTATCTACTGCTGTCTCTATATACTGGATACTCTATATACATAGCTCATAGGGCAAAACTCAAAGGGTGGTCCAATTAAAGAAATGTACTTAGATGGAATTTTATTTATTTTTTCAAGTGGAAGCTTGATGTATTTCTGGACAACAGCACCGCCTAGATTGGTAAGTATTTTCAACTGATCAGTACCTTGACCTCTTTTTTATTAACCTGGCAAAGCAAATTACCCTTGAACTATACACAGTCCAAGTTTTGATCTTCTGGAATAAAGCAATTTGAGTTAGGTGAGCACTAAAGCATCTGAAGTTTTTGCCCAGCATACCTGGTTCAAACAATGTGAAAGTAATTACAGTGTCACGTGAAACTAATACACCTTCTCCTCCATCCCCACAACTCCCACAAGCAACATACCGGTGTGGCTGTCCTACCAACTGGCCCCTCTTCGGTTCGATGCTTTCCCTGATGAGGGAGCTCTGAACTCTCCCGGTAGTCTCGGCCCTTGGTAGTCTGCATGTCTAGTACTGCCCGGCTCTTTGTAGGAAGAGGTGGTTTGCTGAACTGTCCCTGACTGCTTGGACCTACTTCAGACCTTGAGGGCTTGACTGGTTTTTTCAGTGGTGCTGGGTTTTCTAAGGAGGCAGTGGGCTTCTGCTTGCCCTGAGCCTTTTCACTTATAGTCTTTTCCTCAGATTGGCTGGAGCAGGTGTAGGACCGGAATCTGGGTGTGGGGGTCAGGAAAGGAGGGGATGGCTGCTTGTTGGAAGACTTGCTGCTGTCGGCATCTTGCGGCTTAGTGAGAAGGGAGCCATGATTCGGAATAACTGGGTGCTCCTTTCGCAAGACTGCGGTGTAGTCCTGTTCCCTCTTGGATGCCACCTTCCCCTTAGAGCTCATGGCACCGTACAGTGGGTTGTCAAACATCTCAGGCTTCTGCTGAACTTCCTCTTGAAGCAAAGGCTCCACCACACTTTTTCCCATGTCAGCTGGCCTATAACCATCAAGGCAATATGAAAATGACAGGTGTAATTAGGAGTGGTCAGTGAGGGACTTAAAGAAGGGAGAGTGAATAGAAAAGTGATCATGAGAGAATGACGCTGGCTGTGCAGAGGGAAAAAGGAGGTGCAAGGAGATAACAGAATACCAGTCAAACCAATGGGGACAGAACAGAATGGTGCAGATTTTTTGCTTTGTATAAGCTTTATTGATAGGAGAGCTGAGGATGGGTAGGCATGGTGCTGGGTAAACTCCCCCCAGAGCTCAGTCCTGACAAAACTTAGTTTCTTTTTAAACAGAGATTAGCAACGGAGCCCAAGTGTGCCAAGTGCTGTGATGGTCTTGAGAAGAGCACCAAAGGGACTGAATTAATAGATCTCTTCACTTATGGCGGAGGGGATTGGAATGGAGGTCTCTAGAATGTTAGCATAAGAACTCCCACCACACCAATGTCACAGGTAGGCCATTACAACCAATCTCCTCTTTCTACCCATGCCAGGTGGTTCAGGGGAAGGAATAAAGTATCCCTCGAAGCACCCAGCTGCACAGTATCTAAGAACCGTGTATTGCAGGGGTGAGAGGGTTACTTTGTGTTCAGTGGAGCCTGCAACCCCTTGAATTAAAACTAACGGAAACCTCACGCCTGACTGAGAGTTGCTGTAGAACGTGATCAGTGAGGTTCTGTGGGTGCTGCACTGGTGAGGCTTTCACCAGGTGATCACATGACAGCTTGAACACTCAAAGGGCAACTCTGCTCTTATTGGACAGAGTGGAATGGGGGGATGAATGGCACATGTTCAAGGGAGATTGCGAATGAGCTCCATTCCTCCCACCGGATACCTTTCTTGGACAGTGTGAAGTGGCATTCTGTGCGGGGCAGCGGAGCGTTGGAGAAAGGCAAGGGAAGAAGCAGTAAGGAGAGTACCATGGAAGAGGGGGCCAGTGTTTGGGATGGAGGCTCCTGTTAACTCCATTTTTGTAGAGTGGGTTTACTAGGAAACTGCATTCCAGTCTCAGATAAAAACCCATCACAATGGCTCCATTAGAAGAAATGGAATGAGGACGAGGGTTACATGGGTGCAGTGTAACCTAATCACCAAGAAGCTTGGTAAACAAGGAATATATATGATGGATGGATTTAAATTCTGCATCAAGGCTGGTGATTACTCTGACACCTGGGCACTAAATTCTAAAACAAACTAGAACTGGCTGAGCTGCACAGAAGTGCAGCCGAAAGCCTGGCATGCAAACACGAGGGTGCGCTCCTTCTGCCAGATGGGAGGGGGCTATCGTACACTCTCCCCTTCACTTCTGGGTGGCTAGGGGGAGTTCTCCACCCTTCTTTCCCCTCTCCCCACAATCGAGGTTGGGAAGGAATTACCCATGGAGCTTTGACTCTGGGCTGTAGCACAGGCCTGAGGAGTTGTTGTACCAGTTTCCCTTAGCATGTGCAGGGCCAGCACCCATCTCACTCAACTTCTCTTTCTGCCTCTAGAGGTCAAGGGGCAATGGAGTAACTCACTGCGCCTCCAACCCACCACACAGATAACAAAACCGTGACTGTGCTGGGGTGGGGAATGGGGGAGACCAGCAGAGCACCAGTGCCAGGGCAAAGACTCACACATGCTCTTGACTCCTGGGGCCAGAACTTCGGTTTGTTGTAGGCTGAATGGATGGTTTTGGAGACAGTGGGGACTGGGAGGAAGGCGTGGAGGTAGACTCCCTCTGTCCCATCACAGGGGTGTTCTCTTTAGGCTGCTGGTCATAGGTCCAGAAGGCAGGTGGCTGGTCTGATGAAGGGCTCTGCTTAAGCTGGCCGGGTGCAGAGAGTTGCTGAGAGAAAGCGACCACCCCCATATAGTTGGGATTGCTGATGTCCGTGGGGGTGGAGCTGCTGAAAAAAGGGAATGATCAGAGGAAAATACACAGTTCCCTTCCCAAAGCTCTCATGAACAGACAGCTACTAAGGAAAGAGCCTAATGCCCATTGACTGGGACCATTTTTTTTTCAGGAGGAGAAGATAACGTGGGAGTCTTCTTGGCTGCTCCCTTCCCAGGACCTCTACAGAGGGGGCTGCCAGGTCAGGGTCATCACTCAGCCCTCAACTCACCCCCCAATAGGCTCCTGTGGTGTGAAATAGTCCATGCACTGCTCTGTAGCTGCTTATAGAGCCCTGAAGCCTTTGGAAGGGCTTCTGGGCCCTGTAGTTCAGCTGGCGGCTGCAACAGCGATATACAAAGTAAGGAGCAGATCATAATGCTGCATAGCAGGGTGCAGGCTAGTGCCGTGCTACTGCATTCAGAGCACAGAAATCTGGCCTATCTCTATGGACTGGGAGGAGAAGTCCTAGTCCTAACTGCCCAGACAGAAGATGGGTCCTGTGAAATGTATAAACTGAAGCAGTAAGACCCCTTTCCTTGGAGTCAATCTGAAGCGTCCAGTGACTCACTAGGAAAGGCTGGCAGTCTGAGTTCAGCTCCCATGCCCAAGCCGGCAGAGTTAAAGTAGCGAGGTTACCGTAACATGTCATCCTTGCCCTGTGCATCTGGAGGAGAGGAAGCATTTCCCCGAAAGCGAGCAACAGCTGCTGCTTCTTTAGCCATCAGGTGAGTAGATTTTGATTTTCTGTTGGGAGGAAAGGGCCTTTTTAGGACAGGGACAGGACCACAGCATAACGAATCCACTGTCTGTCATTTACTGCCTTGTCAGTTTATCCCTGGTTCCACTCTCCTGTGCACAGAAGCCTACCATCATCCCATTCATTTACTTGGAAAGGCAAGGGGGGAGATCTTGACTCTGCAGCTGTTACCAGCAAAACCGAGAAGACTGGTAGTTGTAAGGGGGACACAGAAGCAGCTGTCACCAGATCTGTTTTGTAATACACTCACAACCTCCAGCGAGAGCCACTCCTGCACTCAGCTCTGAACTGCAGGCAGTCTGCTTCTGGGGGGTCTGAATTATCTGTTGGTTCTTTACCTGATAGATTGCTCCCACTCTTTGGTGAGATCAAGGTTGCTGATGCCCTTTGGTTTCTGCCCAGCAGTCTCATCCCGTTCAATCTTCACAAAGTCTGGAGGCAAAGAAGAGGCATGAAAGAGCACTTGAGTGGGTCATAGCCTCAGCTTACGACTTCAAATCTCAGGGCTCTGAGCTATGCTGTATTAATGCCTGTATCTAGCTAGATGTCTTAGCCTCTCAGAATGTCAACGCATAGACAGGACAAGGAAGGAAGGAGGTCTTCCAAAAGGAAGCTGTGCTGTCTTATCCAGTCAGGATCGGATGGCCAGGACATACATCTTCTTAGATTTTAAATAGTGCAGCTATTATTACTGTAACGCCATTAATGCACATCATGCTTTACTGACAAGTAGAAGACAAAGGTGCCTGCCCCAAAACACTTGCAACCAAAGGCCCTGATCCTAGACACACTTATGCATCTGCATAATTTTACGCACAGTGATAATTCCAGTGAATTTAGCAGGACTCCTGATGTGTAACATGAAGCATGTGCACACCTGTGTCCTACCTCGGAGGGGTGCTGGGAGAATTAAACAATGTTTGTAAAGGGCTTTCAAACTGTAAAATCCTACAGCAGCAGGCGTTTGAGGATGATGAATGTTTAGCAGCATCTCTTTTCTCCAGTGGTTGGCTTGAGCATACTCCCATTGTCACACAGTATAAATGGTTGAGCCTTTGTGGCTGCTGCTGCCTACTTCGTTATTATGGTTTCGAAGCATGAGCCTGCGTGTTAGTTTCTCCTGAGCAGAGAGCAATGGGAATTCATTCCTAGGAATGGAATTTAATATATTTCTATCCTCTTTAGAGACTGCAGTAGCCACATTCTGGGCATGGCAGGCGTCCAGTTGTGCTGCAATACAGACATTCAAAGTGTAGTTTTTATTACTAATGAAAATACATGGTAACTTTTGTGGTCTGAAGCATGCTGCTGTGGGGTGAAGAGAACAATACCCAGCAAGCTAGAAAAGGAGGTTAATTTTCCTTTAGCTGAGCAGCTGCAGTTTGAGAGTCCTTAGTGCCCTTTCCCACGTACCCGCAGGTGTCTGGACCAGAAGCAAATCTGTCTCCCTGTTATGCAGCTATCACACGCGGAAAAGCAGTAATATAATTCAACAAAGTCTGCATTAGTGCAAGACAGGTAGAGGGCTCCCTCAGTCTGTTAATTCACATGCAGAAGGAAGAGGAGGACCTGACTGTGACGGCTGTGTTTTTCTGGAATTGCTCAAGTACAGTCCCTAGGAAGAGACTGATCATCTTTGGATCCCAAGGGCCACCACTGAAAGCTATTGGCTGCTATGAACTAAAAATAAGCTCCAGTTCTTTGACAGGAATCAGATCAGGCCCTTCTGGATAAGATCGCAGTAATCTAGAGTGAGCCCTCCAAGGGCCAGGCTCTTACCATACAGTTTCTCTCTCTGCTTTCCTTGCGATGTCTGTAACTTGATTTCACCTTGGAAGACCCCTGTTCTCTCACCATGGTGCGTTAGCACAGTGTGGAAGGGGACTAGCGATTCTGTAGCTTCTATTCTCAGGGCAATGCAGCCCTCACCTAGAAGATAGGGAGGAAGCCTGGAGCTGAGAAATGACTAGCATCGTCTCTCTCTGTCACTTCAGTCATCTATTATCTCTGTACAAACAGAACAAAGGGACCTTCAAACGTGACTGGAAAGAGAATCTCTGCTTTAAATCATAATATGGATTGTGTGATATCTGCAAACTCAGGGGGGTAAGGAGCATTCACTTCCCTTTCTCAGGCACTCAATAAGGATTTGTACAGGACACTTCAGACACCATTAATGACTTTGGCTCTCTGAGCTTCCATTATTGTTCAGAACAGTTTGTGACCCTCATCTGAACTAAGTGGATGCCAACAGAGGGCCTCTCTCCAAGTCAGGACTGCACTCCTTTGGCTGAGCAGAGTGTGATAGTGAATTTGGCTGAGCATTGATAGTGAATTTCTCTCGGGCCCTGGAAAAAGTGGTCTCTTATCCATCAGATATGGAGTATGCAAGTGAAGCAGTATTTACTAGTCCTGGATAAAACCAATATGACAGAGAATGAGCTCAGCTCTAATCCCAGCAGGGCACATTTCCTTTAAATCCCTGTCATTTTCAGGCTGATCCAGTTTGCACAGATGATGTCTATAGTGCTGAGTCTTTTAATCCTCATTAGCACAGAATGTTGCACATGGCCTGCGTGTCATATGTATTAAGCTCTACATCAGAATACAGCACACAGTAACGCCTCCAGGCTGTAATAATTACTGCCATTCTCTCCCACTCTTCCGGTGATTTGGAACAATCTAAGGAGAGCTTGACTCATACCCTGCGTTAGAACTAGGCACTTACCATACGATTCATCACTGTCTGAAGACTTAATGCTAATCAGGATGTGCTGGTCCAGCAGGTACTCCGGGTCTGAAATAATCGGAGTCAGCTGCAAGGACAAGCCCACAGGGGTCAATACAGTGGAGAGGAAAGCACACAGAAATAAAGTTCGCCCTTTGTACCTGGGCCCAGACTGAGCAAGGCTCAACCAGACAGGGCCCTGAGGATTCCTGCCAATTTAATGCACAACCCAGCCCTCTTCAATGATGTTTGAAGATGTAAGATTGAACACAAGCCATTTCTAAAGTACCCCCTTCCCAATCCCAGGGGGGAGGCTGCACATCAGACATTTACACCCAGCACCACTGCAGTACTTCCTTTTGACTGAAAATCCCCAGGCGGAAGTGATTCGGAGCCTAATTTCAATCTGCTCCACACTATGTGGCTTTCACTCTGTTCATTTACTTTAAGATCATGGGGGTTGCCCTCCAAGGCCCGGCAGAGCATTCCCCAAACTACCTGGCCAGGCCAGCCTTTCTGAACTCAGCTGTTCTCCTCTTGGATTATCCACAAGGGTAATTCAAGGCTCAGTCTTGCCCAGCCGAAAAGTGCCACGGCTGCAGCTTCTCCAGCCCCTGCCAGTGCAAGGAGCAGAGGAACAGCGACTAGCCCAAAAACTGAATTTGCGTCTCTGACAATAGCACAGAATACTAGTGCTCGCCCTTTGATGGTCCTTTTGACACAGGCTTGCCCTCTGGTTTAGAAACAGGCAAATATTTTCTACCATATGCACCTTATTTTTTTTAAGAGGCCATTTCCTCCCTGTGTTGGAAAGAGTTCCACATTGGAAGAGTGGCACATTTAACCTGCGCTGAACAAAGAAAGCACTTTCCCAATCCGAATGCCTGGGCCTTTTTCAGGGATACCAACAACCACCATGGACTAGCAGGACAAAGGAAACATGGAAACTGGTAATCTTCCTGCTGCTTTCCAGGACGGAGCCTAGCCCTTGAAACCAATTTTTATATGAACAAAAGGTTTGGTTGCTGTTTATCAAACATGCAGACAGAGGATTTCTCTGAAATGGGTGTGAAAAAATATTTTCCACTTACCTTAGGAAGGGCCTCAATGAACTTCACCACCAGTTCCCCTTCATTCCCATCCTCATTTTCCCCTTCCTGGCTCTTCACAAAGGCTGCAAAGAGTGATGCAAAAGGAAATCATTGGCCAGGCAAGAAAGAGACCCCCCCACAGCAAGAACTCAGTAGCAAAGATGCCTTCAGATGCTGGATCCCAAAAGGACCTGCTCTAATTTTTCCTCTTTGGGCACAAGATTTTGAAAGCTCTGGGTTGCTTGAGGGCTGGACCTTGAGGGAATGCTTCCCTAGTAAATTTTCAAATGACCTTACTGTGTAATCGTTAAGTGATTTTATTTTACAGTCAAACTTGGTATTAAAAGACTCAGTACAGGCATGGACAGGAAGGTAAGAACATGACAGCTCTTCCCACACCACTCAAGATAGCATACTTTTGAAATTCTAATTTAAGCCTGGTAATACGCTGTTTCCATAGAAATTTATGCAAATTTTGATGCAGCCAAAAAATAATCTTTTCTGGAACTGTCTTTGACACAGCTCTCTGACATGAGGATAATGTGATGAAGCATACAGCACAGGCATGCTGTCCCACTTACAAGACCGGCCCTGCGACGGGGAATAGCGTTAACAAACACAGCATGGGCGTGTGGTCTCACATTACATGCTCAGCTGAGACTACAACCTTGTAGCTGTGGAATACAGGATACAATTTTCAGCACTGAAATGCAGAACTATTCACAGAATCATCTCAGTGGAGTTCCTTTCACTTTCATTTGATCCTCCCATTTATTCTGTTGAAACCATAGGAACCAATTAATTAATTAATTAATTTTTACTGAGAGTAGCACAAATATTAGTCCCTTTATTCTGAAAGCATACGATTACTTACAGCAGCAGCATGATTGGAAATATAATCAATGGAGTGTTCGCTAAGCAAAGATTTTCCTATCTGACAAGCGAGAACACCAAAGTTCTCTTGTTAAGAGAGACGAGCAGATTTCCAAATAAGACTGAAGAAAGAGAACAAGGAAGATCCTTGTCGATAACACATTATTACAGCTATATGGCTGCATTGCTCAGATTTTGTCAGTAACAATATAGAGCGACATACAAATCACAACATACCCGTAACATCCCCCGCCCCCTCTCTGCAGTCACACTAATAACCTACACGGCCCGTTTATTTTGATCAAAGTGAGAGGAAGGGAGCTGATCAAAATAAGCAGAGAACGTTGTAAGGAACAGAGGAGGAGACAGGGAGAGTGTTACTTTCTAAGCAGCTGGAGTGGAACTCAATGTAGAATTTGGTCTGGGACTTGGTCTTCAGAGTGGCACAGCAGCGCAGGAATTCTATCTGCCCCTGGGACTCTGTGTACTTGGAATCTAGAAAAGGGAAGGACGCCCATTCAGTTCCAAAAGAACACTAACAATTGCACATTTTCAACAAGACTCTCTCGGAGCCACGTTTCTTGTTCAATGTATGCAACACATTTATATGAATCTACATATTTCTTGCATGCCCCTACCCTTACTAACCATTCTTTGAAACAAACTGTGAGGTGACCCCAACTTCAAATGTAGCAAAGACAGGGCTGTGGTCACTGGTCATGATGTCACTGGTGCAGCCTGCCAACGAGAGGGGAAAGGCAGTTAATGCCACGGGTTTCTGTTCTGACCCAAAGAGATGACTGTAATATAATCGTCATTCAGTAGCTTGCCAGAAAAACATAATTGTGTCACAGTTGTAACTGTCTCTTCTAATCTATGGTATTTCTAAGTCTCCTCATCTTGGAATCTAGGCACAGTTATGTAAACCAGTGGTGTGCAAACTGGGGGATGGGAGGGGCGGCGCAAGAGATTCCCTTGGGGAGCATGAAGAAATTGGGAAATATCTTGCAGGTTCCAGCGGGATAAAAATAGAGTGGGTATTGCAGGGGCGAGACAGGAGCAGGATTAAAAAAATAGTCCTCCTGCATTGCAAACAACATGAATGTCCCAGCCAGCAGCCACCGCTCTCCAGCCGCCCAGCTCTGAAGGCAGCGCCCCCACCAGCAGCAGGGCAGAAGTAAGAGTGGCAGTGCTGGTCAGCACTGTCCTGATAAAATGTGTGTTATACGATTTCCCTCCATGATGTTATTAACACACGTTCCAAACTCCACAGCCCTGCCCAAACTGAGGTTGGCAAACAGGTCTCTCCTAGACAAAGGAATGTGTGCTTGCCTTAATTTGCATTTAAGCAGTAAACAGAGTCATCAAGTGGGGATGGAAACAAAGAAAGCTCAAACAGGTGAGAAAAAGCCAGAAGGGAATATCCCTCTACATAGATTCTGTCTCCTAGTTCCCAGCTAGAAATGTTTTCAAGAGGGGGACTGAAATGATAAAAAGGAGGGGCAAACACCCCAAGGGACCTCTCTCTCTCCTCCTGCCCATTGCATTCACTGCACCTGACATGACAAAGGAAGCATTCGTTGGACTCTGGGTGAGCGGTCCTGACCTACAGGATTTGGTCAGTAAGATTGCTGAAAGCATGTGGTGAGAAACTTTGCCTGAATCTGATATAGTTTGTTATGTTAGGCATTAGTAAATGCTTTATCTTGAGTTTTCTTGTAACCATTTCTGAATTTTATGCCTCATTACTTCTACTTTCTTAAAATCTCTCTTCACAGTTTATAAATTATTTTACTGTTTTCTCTAATCTAGTGTGTTTAAATTGAAGTGTCTGAATAACTATTTGAGACAATGAGCTGGCGTATTATTCCCGTTAAGGAATAATGGACTTACAATATTTTGTATTGTCCAGGAGAGGATTGTGTAGGACAGGACATACATTTCTGGGGCGGAAATCTGGGACTGGGGGTGTGTTGGGGTATAACCTGCCATATAACCAAGTCTGGTGAGGGCCAGAGTGTAACCCCTGTATGGCTGGCAGGCTGTAGCTACACACAGATACCCAGGGTGTAGCCTGCATGCTGGAAGGCTCTTTGTGAGTGGACCTGGTGGAAGCTAGTTCATCAAGGCATTGTAAGACACCCAAAGTTGCAGGGCAGGGGTAACACAGCTGCTCATTAGTCTGGGTTGTACCCTGGTATATCACAGTATCCCTGGTTCATCTTTGCAATATAAGCAGCACACCTGAAGAGCAAATCTAATGAGGAAGAAAATGGTGTAGGAACACAGCTCTGTTATTCCCCATTAGAGAACAATTCATGGCAAGGGATTCAGAACCGGATGTACTACACCTGTCTATAGCTGAGGGATGTTGGCTTGATGTTCTTAGGTTACATTGACATCCAGCAAATACAGTAGATGGAACACAAGGGGCCCAGATGCCAATTTTTCCAAAGTAACTTCATTTCCCAAAGCCACACTCTGAATTATCTGCGTATAATTTGCCCTCATGGTCACACCAGCCCATTTTGTCAGATAAGATTTCTGAGCACACCTTCTTCTCATCTGCATGGTGGGCATATTAGCACTGTACTCAGATGGTTGCATCTGGGTG
Organism: Lepidochelys olivacea; assembly: GCF_965140295.1. Lineage (NCBI taxonomy): Eukaryota > Metazoa > Chordata > Testudines > Cheloniidae > Lepidochelys > Lepidochelys olivacea. Next base: position 47,764,912 of record NC_140419.1, read on the forward strand.
TGATCAATGAGACCCCAGTGCCCAATATCCAGGGGGTTTTAAGGGCTCTTCTGGGATGCTCTTCATTTCTCCCCATACCACAGTGAACCTTGTTCTAGCTAAGAAAGTGTAAAGGTAACTCTCTTGGAAGCCCATCAGCCCTACTGTTAGCATCAACTGAGGGAGGAATTCAAGAGTGATGTAAGGAACTCCCCTGCACTGGTGCGGGGGATGCTGGAGTTGAGTCTATTGAGTGGAAATACAACATGCTGGCAGCAGACACAAGATTGGGCTGACTAGTTTTTAATGACTTTTGGGAGACTCATGAAAGGTGCCAGATTGATAGCACTGGAAAGTGAACTCCTCTGCTGTCCACAGGACAGCCACAGCACGAGCAGAGGCAACGCAGGCTTCCCCACAAGCTAGTGGGTCAGATTCTCAGCTGCTGCAAATCACCATCATTCCACTAACTTCACTGGAGCAAGGCTGATTTCCCGAGGGGAGGATCTGGCCCTCTGTATTTTAGCCAGGCTCTGGAAGCCCCACCTGTAGAGAAGAAAGGTAGTTCGGTCTTCAAGACCATTCAGTGGGTAGATTGCTGGGACTGCCAGTTGGGATGGGATTTACTCTTAAGTAGGTGCCCATCAAAGAATTGGATCAAGACAATCAACACATTTCACACTGCATTCTGTCCGGGTGGGCTTCTTTGCTGCAAACCAGTTCACTCAGACAATGCCCATAACGGTCTGGCATCAACAAGTATGGAGATCCTGCTGGTACCAGTGTTGAAAACCCTGGCTTGTTACTGCCAAGAGATTAAGGGTGTAGACTGGGATAAAATACAACATGGTTTCACAAGAGGTAGATTGTGTCAGACCAACCTGATCTCTTTCTTTGAGAAGATAACTGATTTTCCAGACAAAGAAAAGGTAATAGAACTAACCTACCTGGATTCAGTAAAGCATTTGATATAGTTCCACATGGGAAATTATTAGTTAAATTGGAGAAGATGGGGATTAATATGAGAATTCAAAGTTGGGGAAGGAACTGGTTAAAGGGAGGACTACAATGGGTCATGCTGAAAGATGAACTGTCAGGTTGGAGGGAAATTACTAGCCTTGGAACCAATCTTATTTAACATTTTCATTAATGACTATGGCAGAAAAAGTGGGAGTGTGCTAATAAAATCTGCAGATGACACAAAGATGGGAGGTATTGCCAATATTAAGGAGAGCTGCAATATCATACAAGATTTAGACGACCTTGAAAACTGGAGTAATAGAAATGTGATGAAATTTAATAGTGCAAAGCGCAAGGTCATGCACTTAGGGACTAAAAACATGAATTTTGCTATAAGCTGGGAATGTATCAGCTGGGAGCAAAAGAGGAGGAGAAAGACCTAGGTGTATTGATTGATGACAGGATGGTTATGAGTAACCAATGTGAAGTGGCTATGAAAAAGGCTAATGCAATCCTAGGATGCATCAGGTGAGGTATTTCCAGTAGAGACAGGGAAGAGTCAGGACCATTATACAAGGCCCTAGTGAGACCTCACCTGGAATACTGTGTGCAATTCTGGTCTCTCATGTTTAAGAAAGATGAATTCAAACTGGAACAAGTGCAGAGAAGGGCTACTAGCATGATAAGAGGAATGGAGACCCTACCTTATGAGAGGAGACTTAAGGAGTGTGGCTTGTTTAGCCTAACAAAACGAAGGCTGAGGATAGATATGATTACTCTCTATAAATACATCCAAGGGACAAACACCAGGGAAGGAGAGGAGTTATTTAAGTTAAGGGCCAATGTTGGCCCAAGAACAAATGGATATAAATTGGCCATCAATGAGTGTAGGCTTGGAATTAGATGAAGGTTTCTAACTACCAGAGGAGTGAAGTTCTGGATCAGCTTTCCAAGGGGAGTGGTGGGATCAAAAAAACCTAACTTGTTTTAAAACTGAGCTTGATAAATTTATTGAGGGGATGGTATGGGAGGTTGCCTACAATAGCACATAGCCCATTTGGAACTGGTAGTAGTAAACATCTCCAACTGCTGGAAATGGGACATTAGAGGGGAGAGCTCTGAGTTACTACAGAGAATTCTTTCCCAGGTGTCTGGCTGATGGGTCTCACCCACAAGCTCATGGTCTAACTGATCCCCATATTTGGGGTCAGGAAGGAATTTCCCCTAGGTCAGATTGGCAGAGACCCTGAGGGTTTTTCACCTTCCTCTGCAGTATGGGGCATGGGTCATTTGCTGGTTTGAACTACGGTAAATGCTGGATTCTCTGTAACTTGAAGTCTTTATTGCAGGAGTGGGTGGGTGAGGTTCTGTGGCCTGCAATGGACCGGAGGTCAGACTAGATGATCATGATGGTCTCTTCTGGCCTTAAAGTCTATGAGCTAGATGGTGTCATAACAAACCGTACAGTGTGGCCATAAGCTGGAAAAGAGACTAAAACCAAGGAAGGAGCATTTGTGCTGCAGCCATCTCAACTGTATTCTGCATATAAATGTATAACAGACTTCATTTTCCAGCTGTATACTGTGATAATCGAAGAGACATAACTCCAAATTGCATGGTTTATCATGTCTCTTCTGTGCTGAGAGCCTGGCAGTGCAAGGAGATCCTACAGATGCCCCTGTGAATCATTTCTGTTTCAGACCAATTGCTCTGCTATCTACAATCTGTTATCTACCCACCATAGGATTGACACACCACGTGCACCATGGGGTATGATTTCCAAAGCACTCGATCACACCAGGACGGCAAATTGAATTTCATCTGCAAACCAAAGGAGAACTGAGGTCAAGAAGAAGGGAAAGGACAAGTTCTTCTTAAGAAGAGGAGAGAGATCACTTGCCAAAGGGCTGTGTGCTTGTTCCAAATTATTGTTGTCCATTATTTGGCTCCTTTCAAAACAATATAAATTTTAATCCTAATTTGTGCAGGAAGTGGAGAGCGATTTTTAGGTCACTTTTCTCTCTGGATGCTATTTTCCCTACACTAGCATATATTTTTGAATGGAGAGGATTATATTTTAGTTACCACCTACCCCTGTTGCTTTCTGCTTGGTGTATGCATACTTCTCCCGGGTATTTCTTTCGAAACGGTAAGTTGGAGCAAAAGTGATCTCTTCTTCCTCTGGAACAGAGAGACAGCTGGTTATTGTTCTGACTTTAGGAAAGCTCTAGGCCAGGTAAGAAGCTCAATACTCCCCCGTCTCATCCTTGTAACATTGCTCTGGCAGAAAGAGTCTTTGATTGGCCACAGAAACATTAGGAGAAGGGTAGCGTTAGGAGTAGAAGAGTTCAGAAACTTACCAAATTGCAGAAACACCTTTTGATCCTTTTTCTCCATTAGAAGCTGGTCAAAACCCAGCAACTCTGGATACTGCTGCTGTTTGATCTTCTGGATAATATTCTCTGCTTCCTGGAAACAAGGAAATGTCAGAGTTGCAGAAATGCACTCCACCTTCTTACAAACACTCCCTTGCTAGTGAGCAGGCTATAACATGGGACATTTGTCCATCAAACGACCAACAAACAAAATATGAATGTATACCTGACCACCCGATTCCCATCAGCACCAGACATTCCTACAGTATCACCAAGTCTCGGGCCCATCAAGGATCTACCAAAGTTTTTATAAGGCTTGCCTGTTTCCTAAGTATCTGAACACCTGTTCTGACTAGGTCTAGGCCATTACAGAACAAATTGAGGGGCATAATGAATGAGCAGAAGGGTGTTCTGGTCATGGCATTCTCTCTTGTTGGCAGCAGGCTTGGTGCTGTTTTGGGAATGGTTATCATTGGAGAGAACTGGAGAATGACGTTATGCCAGCTGGCATCATTAGTAGGCCAATGGCTCATTAATCTCTGGAGAGGGGATATGGTGACAACTTCAGCTTTCTTCCAGTGTCTCTCTAATGTCTTTTTGCAAGGGGCCGTTAGTTGGGGGCCCCTTCTCCCACCCTTTCCCAGCTCTCACTCTCTTTTCCATGTCCCTCTAGATCAGAAGTTGACAACACCTTTAACACAATTGAAGGCACCGTCTGCCCCTTCAGGAATTCTTGTCTCTGCTTTTCTGAATAGAAAGGAATCAAGAGGGGCTGCTAACCGTTGTAGGCAGTTCCACGCGGTAGTTCAAGTCTCCCAGCCAGAAGACATGAGTAAAGCGGTGAGTGATGTTAAACGGACTCAGTTTCTTATCTCCCAGTGTCAGGAAGCGCAGAATGTTCACGTAGTTCTGGTTTCGCCTAAGAAAACAAGAGAGGGCTGCCTGCCGTACCCTGTGGCCATTGGGTGCCTCAGTGCTAGGGGCGGACAGAGACTGCCGCTTTCGCATGCTGGAGCCAGTCAGACTCAAAATACAGGAAAGATCCGGTTTTTAGCCATCGTTCTTTACACAACCCCACACTTCCACTTCACATAGACCCTGGTGACAGCTACGTAGCCCCTGAATGCTCAGGGATGCCCCGGTCAGGGAATTTGGGCACTGGCAACGGAAGAAGTTGCCAGTAATTAGTGCATTATCACTGCACCTTCCTTGGGAAAGGGAAACAAACTATAAAAAGAAACCAGGACTGTGCTGCTTCAGCAGTCAGAGACCCATCGCCAGGTGAGGGAGAATGCCCCCGGCGCAGGCACTCTAGGACAACAGCGCACTGCACCGGCAACCTCAGCAAGTCCTGGAGTAGGGGCAGGAGTGGACTTCATGCCATATGCGGCTATGGTGATTCTCAGGCGCTGCATGGTAGCCTGCTGGGGGAGGCACAATCATTTAGAGCAGCTCCTGACTGCTCCATTTTGTGCTGGAGGCTGTTTCTGTTTCCAGAGAAGCCTAAAATCAAAGGGGTGCAAAAGCTAGTCGAATGCCACTCTTGATCCCTCCGCAAGGCTGTGCGTTTCTGTGCTGTGCTTCCTGGCGGCCAGATACAGAATCTTACCCATCATTTTTAAACAAGACAAGAAATAAGAAGGTGCTTGGCTAGATTCTGGCAGCCACTCCAGACACTTGGAAATTTCCTTAATGGCAAGTGAAGCCCCGGCTGGCAGAGTTCCTGAACAGCAATTCTATGCCACCCCCTTGCTCGACCTAGACCTGATGCAGGGCATGTTCCCAGGAGAGCGGCAGCATGACCAACACATCTCTTCATCCCAGCTACCCTTAGCTGCCCAAATGGCTTCTTCAGGCTTCTCCAATTTACTCCAGGGACGGACAGGCCCCAGGGCTACAAAGCCACAGTCCCTTGGCTGTTGCGCGGCATACTGCTTGCCCAGACCGAAGGCTCCATTTCTCTTTGTTGATAATGTAACAGGTTGGGGAATGGGATTACCTACCAGAGACACATTTCTCTGCTCCACACTCGACCCCGTTGGGGCATCCTCTCCCACTGTTCCTTGCGACGTCCCTCAGCCTGGGAGTACTGGCCCATGATGATACCATTAGCGTACCTCCACTCTTCACCCTCCCGGCCCTCTCTCAGTGTACCTCGGCCCACAAAGGAGACAGTGCCTCCTGCTGGCACTAGGGAAATATTTTCACTCTCCACATTGTGCTTGTGCAGAAAAACCTCCCAATTTCTCTCTAGACAGTGCAAATCATCAAGCTGTTTCCACGACATACAGTGGCAGCTCCTCAGGCTAGGCCAAGTGGGCCATGCCTACACTGCTTTGGGTAAAATATGTGGGATATCTCTCCACAGCTCTGAGAACATCTTTCTATTTCCTCTGCCCACTTGCAGATGCCAGCAGCTTCCACTTCTGGTAAAGCCGGGTTTACTGACCAAATGATAATGCACTGACCAGTGTTCCCTCTAACTTTTCCCATCCACGTGTGGAATGAATTCTGTTATTGCACCAATATGTGATACATCACCTCCATATTGGTGCACATAACAAAATTCATGTGGCGGGATGGGGCCAAGGGGTTTGGAGTGTGGGAGGGAACTCATGGCAGGGGCAAAGGGTTGGGGTGTGGGAGGGTGAGGGCCACCCGCTGGGGGTGTGGGATCTGGGGTGCGGGTGGGGATGAGGAGTTTGGGGTGCAGTGGTGCTCCCCGGGACTACGGTGTGGAGAGAGAACTCCCTCCAGCTCTCTCTACCTGCAGTGGCACCTGGGCTGGGGGGGAAAGGCACCTCTCCCACAGCTGTGGCAGGTCAGGGCCGGCTGGGTTGGGGCCAGGGGAGGAGTGCCTGTCCCCGGCCATGGCAAGTTCAGATCAGGGCCAGGGGAGGGGGTGCCTGTCCCCCAGCTGTGGCAGGTTTGGGGCCGGGCTGGGTTGGGACTGGGGGCTGCAGCAGGTCCAGGGCTTGGGGAGAGGCATCTCTCCATGCCACAGCCCTGAGCGCCTGTGCGGTGCTTAATAAGCAGCTGCGTGGCCACGCAGCTTAGAGGGAACTTAGGCACTGACTGGGGTACTCAGCAGCTTCTAGTCTGGTGAGCCAAAGCCGCATTCACAGTGAACATATAATAGATTTTAAGGCCAGAAGGGACCCTGGTGATCATTTAATCTGACCTCCTCCATAGCACAGGCCAGAGAACATCACCCAGCAATTCCTAACATAAGAACAGCCAGACTGGATCAGACCAATAGTCCATCTAGCCCAGTACCCTGTTTCTGACAGTGGTTGGTGCCATGTGCTCCAGAGGGAATGAACAGAACAGGGCAATTAGTGAGTGATCCATCCCCTGTTGTGCAGTCCCATCTTCTGGCAGTCAGAGGTTTAGGGACACCCAGAGCATGGGGCTGCATCCATGACCAATTTGGCTAATAGCCACAGATGGACCTATCCTCCATGAACTTATCTCATTCTTTTTTGAGCCAGTTATACTTTTAGCTTTCACAACATCCCCTGGAAATGAGTTCCACAGGTTGACCGTGGACATCAACACCTGCACTTGAAAGACAATGACATATTTCACCTGTGTTTCTTTTCACTTCCTGAAGTCAAATGGCTGTTAACAAACCCTAAGGAGGTTCCATTAAACATGAATGATACTCCCACAGCTCCTTTATTGCCTGGGAAAAACAAGAGGCAAAAAACATCAAGAAATCAATCCATCTCCAGGCTGAGCAGTAGAAAGATAATAAAGAACATGACACTTCTGAAGTGAAATGGGGGATGGGGTAGAGGGAGAGGGAGAGGCAGACTTAATCAGTGCAGGAAGAATTATCATGTATAGAAAAATGTTCAGGGAAAGTTTTTCGGAAGAAGGCAAAATAAATAAATTTTAAGAAAGCTAATTTAATTTCCATCTGCAACCCGGAAAGGGGAATCCCTCCCACTCAGGCTGAAGTCTTTACTGGGGAAATTTATGAGCCCAGGATTGAGTAGAAAGACAATTTCCCCCTCCCACCACCCACCCCCAGGTAAAGTGGTGTCCATGTTGGTGGAGGCAAGTCTATCTAAGCAGGGCTAGGATTCACAGTGCCAACTCCATGGGTGCTCCATGGGTGCTCCAGAAAAAAATTAGCGGGTGCTTAGCACCCACTGGCAGCCAAGCTTCCTCCCCCAGTGCCTCTCGCCCACCAGCAGCCCTACTGATCAAGTCCTCCCCCACCCCCAGCCCCTTCTGCTTCCTGCGATCAGCTGTTCCACAGCGTACAGAAGGCGCTGGGAGGGAGGGAGGGAGGGGGAGGAGCAGGGACGGGGCACACAGAGGCAGGGAAGAGGCAGGGGGCGGGAAGAGGAGGGGTGGGACTTGGAGGACGGGGTGGAGTGGGGGTGGGGCCTTGGACAGAGCTGGGGGTTGAGAGGACGTCAGGGTGCCTATGCTGGGATTCATATATGCCTGGTTGGGGAAGACCAGGGTCACTTCAGCATGACGCAAAGTAACCTTTCTGAGAGAGAACTGTTCATTTCAAGAGTCCCCGTGGGCACAGAGTGGATGACGCTCTGATTAGATTTGCTTCTGTCTCCTTACCCAGCGTGTTTGCGATTCCTGTCTTCACGTTGTCTGTGCAGATGTGACTTATCCGGTTCTCATGTTCTGGCTTGGCCAGAACGACAATCCTGATGTTCCAGAGTGTATGGATTGCTATCTGTCAGGGGATGGGAAACTGATGGTTATATCATGGCACAGAGACACCGGACACATCTGGTGTGTCCAAGGCTTTCCCAACCTACTTGGACTCACTGACTCAGATTTTTCTTTGAGCGATGGACCCATGTTCTTAGATTGTGTGGGTGGGGAGAACATGCGCAATTCCAAGCATGCAGATATGCTCACATTAATCCCTAGATCACCTTGGTTACACAAAAGACAACTTTATTTGTTCACAGGCAAATTCTAAGAGCCACTTAGGGGCCCCATACACAGTGACCTTTCAGATATGATTAAAACTGTTCCTCACCCTCACTGAAACTCAGGAGTGGTCAAACTTGCTTCTAACACAGTTTAGTCAGTCCTAAACTTTATTATAACCTGGAATAAAAAGTGCCAGAGCTCACAGAGAGAGAGAGAATGAGGGCAGAGCAGTCTCGAAAGATACGCCAATAATTTTAAAATGTTCTCTTCTTAAGAGGGACATTCCCATGGCAGTGGCCTAATTGCAAGTAAGTGTGCTACTGTGGGGGAGGGGGTGAATCCAAGGCCAAGATCCATCCTTCATGCCCCAGCTGGAAGGCACTGGGAGCACTGGGGCTGGCTTTGGGCTCAGACTCGGCATAGGGCATTGCTGGGAGCAGTCCATCTAGCTGATTCAAGAGTAATGGAGTCCATAGACATGTTCAGTCCCCTCTCTGTCAGCAGGATGGTCCCAGCAATGTGGCGCTTCGAGAGCAGGGAGGCGTGGGCCTGGGGCTGGTTATTCCTGTGTCTCTCCTAGCTGCTAGGGGAGTGTGCTATCCTCACTTTGCTCTGAGCTGACATGATTCCTCACCACTTTAAAGCTGATACTGGTGATTTCCTGCAAGGATTGTCTTAGAACTTCCAGCCATTCCTTCTCCCCTTGGGGGTCCTCCTGGGTGCCAATGACATAAATGTCATGGGGGATGTAGTCAGCGGAGTCATCCCGTGTCTTTCCCTGCCCCTTGGAGAGAAACCAGGATGTGATCTTCTTTGGGGGAGGAGCAGCACCTTTAGCAGCAAATCCAAAACCACAGTGAATCAAAACACTTGCAGTCAAAACCTCAAGGCTATACACAGCACATGAATAAAAAGGCACACAAACCCACAGAGCTATGCACACATCCAGGGGGAGACAATGGACTTTATGCCCAAATGACGTACTATGGGCCAGATCCTGCTTTGTGCCTGGCAGAGGGGATGCTATAGGGGATGGAGTTGGTGCTATGCCTCCTCATTCCTGGGGAAAAGGGGGCATTGGCAGGAGCATCTCTGTACTCTGACAATTCCCATCTGTTGGAGCTGCCCATGGAAGCCACTGGCAGCCAGCTCTCACTGGCTATTCGGCTCGAGGCTGGGACATTCCAAAGACAGCCCTGAGTTCATTGTGGCTGCAGCTGAGGATCAGGGTCTGTGAGATTAATGGCATTAACCTATCAGCTCACATCCATCAGAACAAACGTACATTCCCCAAATGGGAAAAACAGATTCATTTTGGGTTCCCCAGACAAAGAGCCCTGCTATTAAATTCTCTTTTCAATCCCAAGATGGGTGGTTTCTCCTAATCAGATGCAGAAATAGCTGGAGTGCAGTGACTGGACACTCCCCTTTCCCCCGACCATGGTCACATTGGCATTATGGCCCCTTTACGCTGGAGCAATGCAAAGGGGCCAAGGTGCATGCGAAAACCTGGCCTAGAGACTCAATTTCGCTCCTGTCCTAGTGGAACACAGTCCCTGTGAGCAAGTCCCTTACTGAGTGAATAGGAAATGTGGCGTCCAAAAGTCCCCACGTTGAAGCAGGCCAATGTCAAGGTCGAGATAAGTGTCTGGAGGAATGTATGAAGGACTAGATGAGAAGGCAGCACATACCCATGTTCCAGGTCCCAATGAAGATGGTGATCATGTCAGGCTCTGGTTGCTCAGAGTGTTTATTCTTCATCTGCTGCAGAAGCTGGCAGAACCCTTCTCTTTTCTACACCCAGAGGAACAGAGAGACAGCTAATGAGATGGCTGTCTCGTTAGCCAGAATCTCAGCTTCTTCTGAAAGAACTAATTGAATAGGAAAGTGCCCAGAATATCTAAAGGGCAGATCAGCCTTATCTCTACTAGTCTGCAGGGAGGTTGCTTTGTTTATGGTACCTTCTCAGGAGAAAAGGTGTGTTGTTAGGATGTGTTAACTAGAGTGTTCCAAAAGCCTAGTGGAGACAAGGCAGTGTACTACTCTGACACGTGTTAAACTGGTCAGGGTAAAGACTGGCACATGGTAAAGGCAGTGTGCTTTGTCTGCACTGGAGTTTCCAAACACGGAAGCTAGCATGTGTTACATCACACCCTGATATCCTAGTCGAGACAAGTGGGATTCAAGGCTGGTGAACGATTCTGGTGTAACTGCTCCGCGGTTGACTCCTGCCTTTGCCAGCCATTGAGCAGCCAATGAATGGCGCAGTCCTAATCTGCCTCCTTCCCTTTCCCAGACCCTCATTGATATAGCAGGGGTTATTATTATACTGTTGCTGAACACGTCGCCCATTCTCTCCTGCATTCTCTGGATGCTCTCACATTATATGATTAATCTCATTTATGCAGAGCAGATTAAAATCCTATAAATGCCCTGGTTAGTCCTCTGCCGAGGCTCACTGCCCTCAGGCCCATCCTGGTGCTCCTGGGATAAAGTGAGGAAAGACGTTGTCGTGTACCTTAGAGTCAGCAAAAACATATTCTTTCCGCTGTGTTTTCTCTCTTTCAGTCTCCAGTACGATCACCAGTTTGTTAGGGAACTTCTGGGACTTGATGAGCTGCAGGACTAAGCAGAGGTGGGCTGTCAACTTCAGAAACCAGAGACCCAGAAACTGTATCTGCAGAAACCAGAGAAATCCTCCTCTGCTCACTAGAACTGGCTGCCGGAAGCAGCATGCTCCAAGAGATCACTCATTCTGAACTCTGAGGCTCTCTTTGCCCTGCATTGGGAGACCCCCGCTAAGCACACATTCCTGTCAATTCTGCCTCTGAAAAAGGGTGTTATACAGAGCCTGGAACCAAAAATATGACAAAGATGGTTGCAGTAGCTTCGGCACTGAGACCGACCGACAGTACTTCAGCTATAACAACTGTTCCTGATGTGCAGGGACTGCAATTGTTGCTAGGCCTCTATGGGACACACGGGGGAAGGAGGAGAGCTCCTTGTGCAGCAACACCAGGGACAATCTGGTCCTTTAAGTCTGGCCATTTCTCAGCGTTTTGATTAGTTCTGTTTGGCTGGTCAGGGTAGTAGTCTCAGAGAGCTTTTGGAATGGATCAGCAGAAACAACATGCAGGTGCAGTCAGCAAGAGACTTTCCTCCAGGGATTACATTTATACCCTGAACAAGAGTCACAAATAGCTCCTCCTGCCTGGTGTTCAACCCAACCTCGTGCCCTTTCTGCATCCCAAGCAGACAATTTATACTCCTTCGTCTGAGCATCTGTGGAAGAGAAGGTGAAAGCCAATCTGATGGCGGAGATGGTTCGGTCCCATGTACATCAGCAGCTAAGCAATTCTGAACCCCAGCTGGGGAAAATCAGCTGTGGAGGTTTAGCTCAAAACTATGGTCAGCAACGGGTTGTTTTCCTCATGAGGATGGAGCCTGAGTTGATAGTTCTGCCTCTGCTAATCTCTGCAGTGTTTGGAGTTAGAGGCTAGAGGGGAATTAGAAAAATAGCTTTTCCCTAATAAAAATCTTTCACCAATTGTTTTAGCAGGGACCTAACCAGGGATAAAGAGAACCATTTTAAATAGGCCTTCACAGCAAACAAACAACTACCACCGCTCTCCCCTAATGATACTAACACCATGGCGACACTTCAGGTGCTACAGCGGCTCAGGTGCTATGGCATTGTGTAGGTTACAGCGACCAAAGAGGCTTTTCTGTCACTGTAGGAACTCTACCTTCCCGAGCAATAGCAGCTAGGTTAACGGAAGCATTCTTCTGCCAGCCTAGCTGCATCTACACCAGGGATTAGGTAGGTCTAGCTACAGCACTCTGGGGTATGGATTTTTCACACCCTGAGCGCCATAGCAATGTTGACCTAAATTGTGCAGACCAGGCCAAAGTAACAAACATGACAGCAGTACAAACAGCCACTGGCTGAGCACTGATCTTGAGAGCAAGAACACTAATGCCTTCTCAAGACCTCGCTTTTCCAAACAGACCCTTTTGTGGGTGCAGCATACCTAGGAAAGAGATGGACTCACACCAGTTTTGGCCTAACATCTCTGAGATGTTTATATCTTTGCGGCTTACCTCCTTGATCCATACTAGGGCAGAAATTGGAAATACCTTTGATCAAGGGATGCTGTTTTCCTTGCAGACATGCTGCCATTGTCTTAACTTAACTGAAAGCCATGGGATTGTAAACTAACTCTCAGAAAGAGCCATTTACCACAGCATTGACTTCCTATTCACTGAAAACTGCCTTGGAGACAAGCGATCTAGGTTTACTGATGCCTTGCAGTAGAACCAAACTCTCAGCATAACAGACTAATATACACATTGGACCAAACCTTGCTCCCACTGAAGTCAATGACAAAATTCCCACTGGGATCTAGAGGACTAACCCCTTATTTGTGACTCAGGGCACCTTACTTTTCTTATGGTTATAAAACTTGTCTTCAGGACCATCCTTGGCTTTCTTGATAATCAATTTCCCCATCTCCACATCAACTTTGAGGTGTATTTTCTGGGAAATTCCTAGAGAATCTGCTTTCACCTATTGGAAAAGGGAGAGATTTTTCATAAGCCATTTTTCTAAACTTCAGTCAATTGTACGAGGAAAAGCAATACCTAAATCAATGCACAGAGAAACATCTGCATGGCCTGACCCACTTACATCACTCCGAACAGAGAGCTTTAAGACATGGCCCCTACTACAGTACCATAGAGCACCCAGGGACTCCAGGCACTGAGATATAACTGTATTATCTCTACTGTAGCAGAGCACAGTATCCAGAAACTTAAGACATCGAGACATTCCTACATGTCTTGTGTTCTTCTGTAATACAATAAGCATTGCTGACAAAGTCTATTTACCTCAAAGGTTACAGGAGGGATGAGAGAACGCCGATGTGTTGAATCAGGACCTTCAATCAACAGTGTTTTCACCTGTAAAATTTCATGCATATGGGTATCTATTTGGTGACTCTACACTTCACTTGAGGGGGATCAGAGAAGGAAGTAATAAAGGCATTGCAGGAGAATTCTTATTACAGAGATGGATTTCTCTGAGCATGAAAGGAGCATAAATAAAGCCAGAAGCAGATAGGAACACAAGATAATTATAAATCTCTACCTTTTCTTCAGCCGAGGACAGCAAAGAGATCAGCTGATTGAGCTTCAACACAACATTGACTGGACTGGCTTCCCCAAGCAACTGGTAACAACAGCATTAAAAAAAGAAGAAGAAGAAGAAGAAAAAAAAGAGAGAGAACAATGAGTACCAGACCCAAAGAAGCTCATAGTTCACACCACCTGCCAGAAACAGCTGTTAGCAGCAGTGTGTTTTACATCATCAAAGTTTAATCCATAACGTGAAGCGCAGCGGCACAGAATGTGACTGAACATGCAGGAAAGTTGGGCTGGTGGGAGGACAACCTTGCCAATCTGGTACATAGGTCAGAGGCTGGACATGCAGAGGAGTTGGATGGTTGATGATAGAAAGACAGATTTGTATTACTGGTCCATGGGTTGAACATGCAGATTGGACTACTGGTTTTCTGGGCCGCAGGACGGAAGAGGTTGGACACAGGATTGAGGTGGTTTGATGGAAGGAGGGAAGCATTTGTCACAAAAAGACACTGACCATCCAGAGGAATTAAGCTGATGGAAGGAAAAATTTGCAATTCTGGGTCACAGGTTGATAGAGGTTGGAAGTAGGAACGACTGAGGCACTTTGCTGCATTCTCTCTTTGGGACAGGGGTATGGGAGAGGATGGAGAAGACTATGAGTTAGCTGAATCCGTGGTTAAATAACTCACTGTGTGCCCAGTGCACTGCAGCCAGAAACAGGCTAAAGAGAACAAAAGTGTTAACCAATCATCTAAATTCATGGTCATTGTTGTGTCCCAAGCTCAGAAAGTCCTCCCTCCCCCGCGTCTGTGCCTGACAGAAACTATCACTCCTCCGTGGCCACCTTTCCCCGCTTCTTCCAGTAGAACTTACTTGAGAACGTTGATGGATACCAGGGGGCAGCTGCTGGTCAAAAACCTTCTGGATGGACTCCAGGGAAGGGAGAGTCCGAGACGCCTCACTGAGAATACAAAGACATGTCAAAGGACAATGCAGGGTTTGTGTGGGGAACCTGGGGCAAGGTCACATGGGGCAATGAAAGAAGGATAAAGCACAAAACCAGTTAATGATGCATAGTCAGTACGGAGTCAATGTGGGTGTCTACACTGCGTTAGGGGTATGAATGCAGCATGAGTAGACAGAACCATGCGAGCTTTAAACTAGCTAGTGCAGCTAAGAATAGCAGTGAAGAAGTAGTGGCACGGGCTTCAACCTGAGTATATCCCTAAGCTGCCCAGCAAGCTCCGACAGCCCACGCTGAAGCCCTTGCTACCACACCTATGCTGCTATTCATAGACATGCCAGCTAATTAAAGCTAGTGTGGGTATGCCAATCTGAGCTGCATTCACACCTTTGATTGCAGTGTAGACATACCCAGTGTGGTCAGTGCCAACCCTGAAAGATCAGGACAGCGCAGCAGGGTTAGGATGGCAGCTAATGCATCAGCAACAGCTCATTTGAACAGAACTCCTTACAGCTCCGGAAGCTGGGACAGCACAGTGAAGGAGGAAATACAAAGATATATTTTTCAACAAATGCAATAAGGGGACAAGTGGAACTGTGGCTGTAAAATGAACCAGCTTTAATTTTCTGAATTCAAATCAAGGGTAGGTTACAAATGAAATTAATTTAGTGAGCCCAGAGGATGCTTGTCCATCACAAAATCTTTGTATGAACTTGGCACAAATGACACTCTGCTAAAGACCAGACTTAGTACTGGCAGAGCAGCTAGGTCCTGCAGGTCAAGGTGGACATGGAGAATAATGCGACATTGTGCCTAATTAGTAGCCAGTACTAACAAGTCCCCTCATTTTCATAGGTACGAATGCACCAGTTTCTCCATCTAGTTCTCTGGAAAAGGCGCTACAGTGAGCATACACCTGCGGTCTCTGAAAATCGAGCTACTTATTTAGGTGCCTAAATATGTATTCAATGGCCTAAGCCAGGCACCCACATTTGAAATTTCAGCCTAAGTGACTTGGCAAAGTCATGCAGGAAGTCTGTGGCGGAACTGGGAACCAAGTCCTCCTAGGTTCTCAGTTCTATGTCACAAAACTGTTCTGTTTTGAACTTTTTAAGTTATCCTGTCCCTAAAACTCCCACTAACATCAGCGGACTTTGGTTCAGGCCCTATCAGAAAAGAGGTAGTATTAGAAGCTCTGGGAGAAGTTCTACTAGACAAACCACCTGGAAACAATTACAATATATCTACTTTGAAGCAATGTGCAGCACAGACCGTACAGTTCTGAACAACAGCAACCACAGAAAAACCCACTGCTTGGCCGTTTCTTATGTGAGAATGGCTCGCTCTGAGGCACTTTTCCATAAAGTGCAGCTTAATGTAACACACAGGTCAGACTTGGGGAAGAATGCAGAAGGGTATTTACTGGCATTTGTGCTCAACCAAACCACAAAGTGGTTTTAATTGCATTCACACCTCTTTCTTTTTCTTCCTTTGAACTGCTGTGTGAGTAAAATTTTATTCATGCGAATCTTCACAGAAGTGTCACGAACACTTCTGTCCATCTATATTTGCATAAGTATTGGCGCCAGAAGTGTTTGAGCAGCCATCTTAAAAGCTTCTTGTGGGAGTCATGCAATCAGAGAGCAGAAATAACACCATGTTTAGGTGACCGATCAGGTAGGGAATGATGAAGTGATTGCCTGAAACAGTCAAGCTGAACAGCTCACCCATAACTCGCACTGTGAAATATGTCCACCCAAACCCTGTAAGGAATTCTGAATGAGGAACACCTCCCCATACATCTGCAGGAAGATCCGTGGCTGTGCTGGCACAAAGTTCCCCTAAAGTTCCCCCTAAAGCTTTGCCCAGCCCCCTCTGAGGATACCCCCTGACTATGGGAATCTTTGGGAGAGGTTCAGCCACTGATCTTGCAGCCTCCGTGCTCCTGCCCATACCTCTGCTCCTGAGGCAGAGTACTTGGCCTGGGCATCTTTACAGCCTGGTGACCCTGGAGGCAAGTAGCAGCTGGTGCAGTTGAAAGCAACCTTCAGACTGCTCTAATTCATGCCAGGAACTGGCCCTTTGCTGAGCTGGCTAAGGAGTAGGGGAGGCAGGGGTGCAAAAGTTACTCTGCAGCCCTTCCCTGCTCCCCCTCAGCTGTGTGGAGTGCTCCTTAGCTGCAGCTCAGACGTTGGCCCTGCATTTCTTGATGGGTAACTCATGAACTGGAAAAGGACCTACGGTCACCAGTAAATTGGTCCCTTTGAACAGTTAGCCCAGTTCTGCCCATTACTAAGCTGTAAACAACCTTCTAACCCCCACCCCAAAGGAGGACATGCAGTTCCAGAAAACATCCCCTTTCCCTTGCTAACATTTGCAGTCACATCTTACCCACAGTCTGATGCCAGCACAGGCATGTATCAGCTAGTGGACATCAAAGAAAAGCTCTCAACCTTTAAACTGAATGCAGTGTCACGTGGGTCTGACAACAGCTATCCCCGGGCTATGTGCAGTGTTGATGTAGCCATGTTGGTCTCAGGACATTAGCAAGACAAGGTGGGTGATGTGATATCTTTTACTGGACCAACTTCTTCTGGTGAAAGAGGCAAGCTTTTGAGCTGACACAGAGTTCTCCTTAAAGTCTTCAGGTCACCCAAAGAAGAGCTCTGTGTCTGTCAAAAGCTTGTCTCTTTCACTAGGAGAAGCTGGTCCAGTAAAATATATCATCTCACCCATCTCTAAACGATGTGAGATTAGAGGGGGCTAGGGAGGGACATTATACAACTAAAGATGGGGCATTAGTGCCAATTGAGCCTGCGATTTGCAATTTTTCCCCTCCCCAAGGCTTTGTTAAAATAAAATCCAGTTATGAAAAAGAAAACACAGCTGCCTGAGAACAAGCTGCAGATTTCAGGCTGAATCCCACAATGCAGCTGGGAAAGAAGCTGAGGTGAATGAAGGCTAAAATTAGGTAATGTCACTGAATAAATTAAATTTCTGCATCTTGAAAGGGGGATTCAGCTAGAGAGGCTGCAAGCTACAGCAGAGATTAAGGGAGCTACATAAAGCAAGTAAGTGCCCAGGTATTTGAAAATTAGTAAATTATGGGAGAACGCTAGGTTCTATGGCTAGAATGCACACACTCCTGAGAAAATCTGATCTGCAGGAAAGCGGTTTATTAGAGAAAGCTGATTGATATGGAAGACAAAGAAGGAGAAATGGCCTCAAGTTATTAGGAGTTCACAGGATAATTGAGAAGGCAAATCCACTGAAATGAAATGATACCAAGATTATTGGTACAGATTTTGGCAGGAAATTGCAGGAGGGAGAAGAAATTGGATGGGATACCTCAAATCAATTCCATTTTCAAATAGCACAACAGCTCCGTGGGCTGATTTTGAAATTCTCTTATTACCTGAGCCACACAAACTCAGTGCCTGACTGGAATTTGATCCAAAGCCCATTGAAATCAGTGGGAGTTTTTCCACTGACTTCACTGGATTTTAGATCAGGTCCCCTCCATAAGAAAGAATCCTGCATTTCCATGTGGGAAATTGCATATGCAAATTGGGCAATTATATATATAATTAGACATCTCCATGTTGTGGGTGATTGCCCATGAAAAGAATTGCATTTGGTGCATCTCACCAATCGCACAGGTCTTTGAAAATCTGCCCAGTTAGACTAATTATATTAAGATGTCATTAATTCCCAGGATGACAACAGATTAGTCCATAAATATATACCACTAAACAAGGGGTGGAAGGTGGGGATAATTGTCTGTTGGTGCAACTCCACTGATGTCAATGGACTTTCACCAGTAGAGAATTTGGCCCGGTAATGTTTGAAGCGGGCACTAGATTTTCTGTGCCCTCTCACTACAAATGTTAAAGGGACACTGACAATTGGAAGAGCAGCTTTGATGCTTGAGAACATTTGATATCAGTAGGTTTTCTTTTTTAAGACTTTCTTATCCCCTTGAAGGGCGATGAGGGGTACAAAAACACACAGAGTACAGATAGCGATGAGTATAGCACAGAGTAGCGATGCATTCGAACTCCCTTCTGGGAAAAGCCAGCTTGGCCTTCATTGGAATAACAGCACAGCCCTATTTGAGGCAGTTTAGCAATGGAAAAGATTCAGTCCTGATTTTGCTGGCTGTGGGATCGCATTATTCAGGGTTTGCTAATAACAGAGCACATGAGACCTTCCCCACTCCGTGACTGTAGAGAACTGAAACCCAGCTGAGGGGCACAGAAAAGGAAGTGCTGGTTCTGCAGAATCATACCCCCCACTTCCCGACCTCCCTGGATCCTCTCCCTGGGGAGGGCTGGAGTCAGGCCAGAGAAGGGGAATGCACACTCAGCCAATCCTCATATGGTATAACTTGAGTAACTCCAGTCACTTCAACTGAGCCACACCGATTTACACCAGCTGGCCCATCCGCCTCCCCCCAGCTCTGTGCGAATTCTGTGGGAGCCTAGCTGCCAAGGAGCCAGTGTGGAAAAGGGTGCTGTGGGCCCCTGAGCCAGCATGGAGGTACAGGACCTCTCTGTTGATGGTCAGGCATCCAGATGCTCTCCCTGGGATCTGAGGGCTGAGCGCCTTGTTTGTTTCAGAATAGGGAGGAAGCTTGAGGAGCAATCAGATCCTGACTGGTACTTGGGCTTTTGCTGGGTATAGGTCAGTCTGGGCTCTGGATAGGGAAGGGGTACTTGTAATGGAAACCATACTGGAGTAGGGGCCTGTTTCTCTGCTCACTCCTCCTTGACAATGATTTCAATAAAATCATCCCAGGTTCTCCCTGCTGTAATTGAGAGGAGAGTCGGGGTTTGGAGAGAATAGTCATACAGCAATATGTGGGTTTTTTTATATACGACTTTTACTTGATGATTCTGGAGGTGCCATTTATATCTGTTCCTAAACTAATCCTATTCAGCTAATCCTTTAATGCATTTTGGCTTTGTTTCTTTCTAAACAAAGTATAAAATAAGTAATACTCTATTAACTGAAACCACCCCCAGGAAAAACTTACCTGCTATAGCTGTGTGTTTCAGGCAGATTTAATGTCCCAGGGCCAGAATCTCAGGTGGCATAAATCATCTGAACCTCACTGGAGCATGAGCATCTGGCTCCTGGCCTTTGACCCCATAGGCCATGAGACCATTGTCTTACTACCCGTTTTTAAGGATAAGCAGTTTTGCTGTGCTGGAAATATGGGTTCACAATTCAAATGGCACCTACCTTTGACAGTGTCATGACATTATATTGCCTTCTCTGAAAATTAGGCTCCAGTTACCTGAAGAGCCCTTTGCAGAGCACTGTGAGCAGTTTCTTCAGCTGGGGGAGACTGCTGGAGCCCATCTGCACCATCTCAAAGTCGCTAGTGATGTGAACTCGCAGATAATCCTGGATTAACTTTAGGTGTTCCTCAGAAACACTGTGAAAAAGACTGACGCAAGTAAGGAAACCAGCTGCCCCCCTACTGTCCCCAACCATCAGGCAGCTGAGTTTTGTCTGAAGCAGAAACCTCCACGGCTAAGACATACTCCTGTGTGGCTTGCCTTGTTCTTCAATGTCAATATTCCCTTCTAAGTGGTGGTGATGGGGGGAATGGAATTCTTAGACTTTGCCTGAGGATTCCCCACTGCAATAGGATGAATGCTGTCCTGGGGTGGGAGATAAGGAGTTGCAGTCGTGACTGAGAGGGAGCTATGGTGTGAGGGGAGTGATTAGTAGGTCTCCTGTAGGGTTGGTGTGTGGTGAAGAGGCTGGGGGCTGGCAGCCTGAGAGTGTTGGGGGAGCCAGGACTTTTGCTCTTGTCTCCATGGCTGACTTCTTCTTCGAAGCTTCTGCCTCAGACAAAGCCTGATTAGAATCTGAAAACAGAGGCTGGATGAGAGGCTCCAGTTGGGTCCTTAATGAGTGGGGATTGGCACCTCTACCCATGCTGAGGGATGAAGCAGTCAAAGTTTACTGGCTGTTTCATCCCTCAGCTAGTACAGAAAGTTCTGACTGGCTGCTCTTTTCCAAGTAGGCAGATGGAACAGCGAAGGCAGCCAATCAAAGTAGATATCTCCCAGCTTGCCACCTACCCAGTCAGCCCCCTGTCCTACCTCCCTGACAGAACACCAAATTAGCTTCCCTTTGCTGTAACTTGCTCCCTGAGCCCTGGCCCATAGACACATGTCCTGATTTTTAACACTGAGGATCTGGTCACCCTAGATGTAACCAGCTTCCTCTGATGCTTGAATGGGTGTCCAGATTCAACAGGCTATGGTGCGTGATGTATTCAGACAGCCACATACTTAGATGGGGCCAGACCCTCAGCTGGCATAAATCAGTGTAACTCCATTGCAACCAATGAAGACTTGCCAATTTGCACACGTTAAGGATCTGGCCCACAATCTCTATGGTTTAGGCACATGGTTACTATTCTAGCCTCTCCGATATTATCTTACCATACGTTAGGAAATCTCTTCATGGGGGAGGCCAGTACATTGTTTTATACTTCAGGAGAACATTTCTTCCATGCCAGAGCATGAGCGCTACCTTAAGGAGTAGCCACTGTATTACTTTAATGTCTAAGAGAGAATGGACCTGATTGTGACTTCCCTTTAATTGTGTAAATCAGGAGTGACTCCTCTGAAGCCCATGGAGTTACAAGGGGTAAAATAAGTGTGAGATTAGACGCAGGCCCCACATCCCCTCTCCCACAATAGAGGGCACTGAAATAGCTGTGATATCAGTGACACCTTTCCCAAATGCAGCACCTTACCAACTCCCGTGAAGGCGTCGGTGTTGATTCGATTGCCCATCTATCTACATTTCTTGAGAGCAGTGAATGACCATAGCTCACCTGCTGGTGTCCTGGGACTGCAGCCGTTGAAGTAGTGTCTCAGAAAGGGACAGTTTGCTGACTTCTGCCACCTTGGAACTTTCATTCAGAGGAGACGCTTCTTTCGTCTCACTTGCCGGGAGTGCCACCAGGAAGGGTCGTGGGGGTAATATGGGTGGGGTTGGTACAGGGTCTGACATGAAGGAAGGGAAACAAAATAATTTTGGCAACACACCTAGAGCACTTGCCTCCCATTCTGATCCACAATATCGTCTGCATCACAGTGGCAGTCAGTGCAAAATCAATCCAGATTAATTGGCCTGCAATCGCTGAACTGAAAAGATCTGAAATTCATCAGATCAGACCTTGCTATTGATAAGGGCCCAATCCTGTTCCCACTGAATTCAGTGGTGTGGTGTAGTGGGCTTAGTTGAGCGCTGTGAACCCAGAACGCATAAGCAATAATCCTGGGCTCTGGCACTGGCTTATTGACTAGATTTGGTCAAGTCACTTAACTTAAATCTCCTGATCATTATGAAGATTGATTAATATTTGTGCAGTTCTTTGAAAATGTGCACATGGTATATCATGGCTAGGTATTATTATTATTATAATGGATCATCAGTGGAGTGGGACAGTGCCCAGGAGCTACATGGGAGAGGGAGATGTATAAGGGGCTACATCTCTGGAAATATGGACAGACACACGGATTTAACTTCCGTCCACCGTAAATGAAGCTACTTCAGGTTAAGTGGGTTTAGCAGCCTCCATCCTAGTCTCCATTTGTTCATAACAAAAAAAGGTCTGGGTGCCGACATGATGAGCAGCTTCTCCAGTCACAGAACTCCAGTATCTGAGTCCCTACATCTCCATGACGGGCACAGTGCAAGAGAAGTGGGTTGGGGGGGAGTACAAATAGGCTGAGAACAGGCAGCTAAAATTAGTAAATATGTCCAGAGAAAGGCAGTAACAATGAATGCTGAGTGCAAATCAACCCCTTCCATTTAATGCAGTACGGTCACAGGGGCATTCAGAGCATTCATCCCAGCTGAAAACTCCCTCCACTCTCCAGTGTAGGCCCCCCCAAAGCCACGCCATTCAATTCAACAGCACTCTGTCTCTTTGGTGGGAAGTGGCTATAGCTGCGTTTAACCCAATGATATTCTCCCTTGTTAACAATCTCCCCTCACTTTGTAATGCACATAGTACTTGGCTGTGCTTAAAAATGAGAGAGTGATGCTTATTTTCCTGAAAAGCATGGTCAATAGCTCCTGTGCACATTGTGACTCACAGAGAGAAAGAAATAATAAGCACCAGCATGACTGATTGGTGCTGCAGTTAGATCAGGGCAGGCAAACTTTTTGGCCTGAGGGCTGCATTGGGTTTCTGAAATTGTATGGAGGGCCGGTTAAGGGAGGCTGTGCCTCCCCAAACAGCCAGGCGTGGCCCGGCCCCCGCCCCCTATCTGACCCCTCCTGCTTCTTGCCCCTTGATGGCCCCCCCGGGACTCCTGCCCCTTCCACCACCACCCCCCCCGTTCTCTGACAGCCCCCACGGGACGTCTGCCCCATTCAACCCCCCTATTCTCTGCTCTCTGACTGCCCCAACCCCTATCCACACTCCCAGCCCCTGACCACCTCCTGAACTCCCCTACCCTCTATCCAACCCCCACTGCTCACTGCCCCCTTACCGTGCTGCCTGGAGCACCGGTGGCTGGCGGCATGGCTGCACCAGGACAGGAAGCCGTGCCACCCGGCTGGAGCCAGCCATGCATCGTGCAGCACAGAGCACCGGGTCAGGCCGGGCTCTGCAGCTGTGCTGCCCCAGGAGCTCGCAGCCCCGCTGCCCAGAGCATTGCGCCAGCAGCACAGTAAGCTTAGGCTGCAGGGGAGGGGGGACAGCAGGGGAGGGGCCTAGGGCTAGTCTCCCCGGCCGGGAGCTCAGGGGCCAGGCAGAACGGTCCCATGGGCCGGATGTGGCCCGTGGGCCATAGTTTGCCCACCTCTGAGTTAGATCAATACTTCCATGCTTAGATTCCACAGGGATAGGAGACTTAACAACGAAACATATATGACAAAGACATGCTCTAGGCTTTCATCTGGCTCCAGAATGATGGTACCTAAGCACCTTACAAAACTGAATTGTGGGTGTGACTGGCATTACACTAAAAGATCACATTTTCACTTCTCTTCCTCTAGCCCAGGAGTTCTCAAACTGGGGGTCGGGACCCCTCAGGGGGTCACGAGCTTTAAGCCTCCACCCCAAACCCTGCTTTGCCTCCACCATTTATAATGGTATTAAATATATTTTAAAGTATTTTTAATTTATAAGAGAGGTCACACTCAGAGGCTTGCTATGTGAAAGGGGTCACCAGTACAAAAGTTTGAGACCCACTGCTCTATCCAGAGGCAAGTAGAGTGGCAACAAGAACTTTTTTCAACTTCCTGCCCTTCTGTTTATTCTTCTTCCTGCACCTCTCTCCCCCATTCTGAGAGCTGGGAGATTAACAGAGCTGGGCAGAAAATGAGAAAATAACTAACAGGTTTTCCAAAAAATGGTGTCAGTTTCTCATTGAA
The DNA here is from genome assembly GCF_965140295.1 of Lepidochelys olivacea. Lineage (NCBI taxonomy): Eukaryota > Metazoa > Chordata > Testudines > Cheloniidae > Lepidochelys > Lepidochelys olivacea. The sequence goes on from NC_140419.1 coordinate 47,788,660, forward strand.
ATGTCATTCTTGTCAATATTTTCCAGCCCTCACAAGATCAGTGAGAGAGAGAGTGTGTGTGTGTGTGTGTGTGTGTGTGTGTGCGCGCGCGCGATGGGCAGGCTATGTCAAAGAGGTTTTACCCTGAAGATAATCAGGTTCATGGTCATGCCCAGCATTTCTAGATAGACAGACAAAAGAGGAGAGAAAGAATGGTCCAGTGATTACAGCATTAGTCTGGGTCTCAGGCACCCTCGCTTCAAGTCCCTGCTATGGAGGCTGGGAGCCCTGGCTGCTCAGGAGCTGTGTGGGCAGGCTGGCAAGTCAGCCGACAGGTTTTCCATTGGGACCCTCTCTGGTTTCTGGTGGTATTTCATCAAAAGAACATAGTCCCATGGAATGTTTAGATTCTGAAGAATCAGCACATTCTAATAAAAATAATGGCTAGTCAAAATGTTTCTGATCAGCTTTGTATAGAACCCTTAACTCCACAGACAGCTACTAGGGTCCCAGCACCAGAAACCTCACTTTCATGTCTCTTTTGGGGGGAGAACCCCATGAAGCAGTGCAGTATTCTCTCTCCTCTCCTCCAGGACTGCTCTTCACTTAGAGCACCTGGCCAACACCAAAGTCCTCCCAAGGGACTGACCTTTGATGGCAAACATCAAAGATTCAGGCTCAAACTGGCCTGTGAAGCCATGATCCTGTCCTAGTGGTATGGAACATGAATCTTCCAGACACAGCAGAAAGGGCAGCTAATGTGCCTCTGCACAAAATGTGGCTCATTCCCGGGGAGTGTGTAGAAAATGGGGGCAGCCAATATAATCCACTGCTTGATTCTGCTCTTAGTGCAGGACAGAACCATTTGCAGCAGCTGACAGAACAAACCAAAAATATGAATAAGAGTCAGAGATATTCTATACCATAGACCTTCTGCCCCCAGCTCCAGGGAGCTGTACGTGGCACAATGGGGTAGGTGCAACAATCCCCCAGCCCTACAATGCTTGCAGAGGGTCTTGTATATGGACACCGTGCAATGTGTGCATGCAAAACAAGGCAGCTAGCAAAAATGTCCTGCACTGCTGCAGCTTGTAACAGTGCAACATTGTAGTATAGACACAGGTGGAGTCCATGATTTCCTTTCTGTCTTAAACCTGACAAACTGAGGTCAGCCATCCTCACGCTACCTGTTTCCCCATCCTCAGTCAGAAGGAAATCCAACAGCAGGCCCCTCGAACCATGTTACGTCAGAAAATCCACCACTGATACTGCAGGCCTGTGATGGAAATGCCAAATCAGGAGGTGTGTGCCAGGTCCAGCCAGGACCTTCTCACCCAACTGTCTACGAGGTAGTAGTAAAGGAATCATCACTGTGGTATCAAAGCGCACCTGAACAAGCTCATAATTATTAGATATATTCTCCATAGCACAGAGGTATAAAGGGTATGTCTGCACAGCAGTGGCAGCCTAGGGTTAGTGGACTCAAGTGGGCTATGTGTGTTAGGGAACCCTGGGCTTGAGCATCTACACTTCATTTTAACCCTGGGTTAAGGATATTCTGATCCCTATTCAAACCTAGGGCTCTGTCATCCACATTGTACAGCACAGACCTGAGTCAGAGTAACCCGCTCTCAGAGTGCCAAGTGCACCCCCCACCCCACCCCAAGTGTCGACACTCTAGCCGTACAAGTGTGGTGCACTATGGGAAAACTCTACTGCCTTCTTTCCTAACTGTGACATTGCTATAGATGGGACTCAGGTCCCCATAAGGACAGTGTGCACCAAAATCTGGCCATGCTCTTGTGTCCAGGAAACAGCTTTCTTTGCAGAAAGCTTCTTTTGATCATTTTCCGTTGCAAACCCTGCAGGCTCTCTGATAGTGTGCTTACAGACCTGTGTTTACCAGATGATGGCTTAACGCTGATCTGAGGTGCTGCCGTTTGCAAAGGGAGGAGTGGCTTCCATTTGCAATAGAGTGCAATAGACTGCACCACAGATTGTTGGCATAGAGAGGACTAAGGGATACCTCTGGAGGACTTCCAGGACCCAAGTCATGCTGGAGCCATGCACACTGGAAAGTAATAGGGTCTCAGCTTAACATGGGCTTGGACCCTCCAGCTCTGCAGGGCCCTGAGCCCCTAGGTTCAAGCCCTAGGTTAACACAAGTGGTGTGTGGATGCAAGAGGGGTTAGGCCTGAGCCCAGGCTCGAGCCTGGGCTTACATTGCTGTATAGCAGAGGTTCTCAAACTTCATTTCACTGCGACTATCTTCTGACAACAAAAATTACTACATAACCCCAGGAGCGGGGACCGAAGCCTGAACCCGCCTTAGCCCTGCTGTCCAGGGGAGGGGGGCAAAGGACAAGCAACACCACCCCAGGCAGGGGGGGACGACAAAGCCAAGGCCAAGGGCTTCAGTCCCAGGCTGAAGGGCTGTAACCTCAGCCCTGCTGCCCAGGGCTGACACCCTTCAACTTTGGCCCTGGGCCCCAGCAAGTCTAAACCAGCCCTGGTGACCCCATTAAAAAGGGTAGTGACCCACATTGGGGTCCTGACCCACAGTTTGAGAACCTCTGCTGTATAGACATACCCAAAGGGGCCTGATTTTCAGAGGCCCTGAGCACTCATACCTCCTAATGGAGTCAATAGGAGTCGCAGGCACATAGCACTGCTGAGAAACTCCAAGAAAGCTCCTGCCAGCACTCCCATCATCTCCAGCATACATCAAGTCTGTTTCACTCCAAGGTCCAAACCATCTACCTTTCCGCTGGATTTTTTACCTGCATCCTCCTCTGGATCATCAGCTGCCTCCTCCTCTTCCCGTTGGACAGGATATTTCAGGTGCCATACCAGACCCATGTTCTCCTTCTTGTAAAACTCTATCAGTTCGTCCAAGTTGTCGAAGTACTTCACCGGAACGCCTTCCGATGCCTGAAACAACCCACAGAACACAGACATTGGCAAACATCACTGCAGATCATTCCCTACCACAGAAATGTCGCTCCTCACTGGAGGCAAAGTAAAGAAAGAGAGAGAAAAAATCGGCTAATACTGTCCAGAGAAAGGCAGCCCAGCTTTCAGCATCTACCTGACCACAGGCTTCCGTGCAGAACAGCTCACACAGTATAAACACAAACAGATATGCACACATGCCCCCGCCAGCATCAGCAAAAACAGCAATCTCAAAGATTCGGTGAAGCCAAGTGGAAGAGATCCCACTTCTATGGCCATTTAATTTTAAAGTGTGTTTGGCTTCAGAGTGACAAAGATCTATAAAAGCAGAAGTATTGATAGGATCGATTCTCATACTTACTGAGAGCAAGGAGCATGGGCAACGTTTTATTTTGGTTGTATGTGGTAGGAATCTTCCCTCACTTTTGGATTGCAAGAGAAACACAATCAAATGCACCTATTAGTATCCCTTCCAGTATTCAAATAACTAGGCATAATTAGGCTCAAATAAATGGGCCAGCAAACCATTGAAATTTTAAAAGTTTTAAGATCAAAATGTTGACACTTGAGTGTCTCGAGTTAGTTTTCTAAGTCTATATTTAGGAATTTAAAACAAGTTCAGAGGTGAATCAACCACAACCTTGGGCTTGTCAGCTGGGACTCCAAAAGGATTATCCATGTTTTTAAAAAGTCTGACTTTATTTGGAAAGAAATGTTAAAATGTTCAAGTCCCACAAAGATGAAGGTGATTTCAAGTTCTGACTAATGCCTGTGAGATACTACAGTGGTGTCCACAAAGCTGGGTTGCTATTCAGGCAAGAACATAGAATGACCACACATCTCATTTTGCTGCCACCTACTCAGCATGTGTTGCACAAAGAGAGTCATGAGCTGATAGAGCCTGTGTTAGAGGCATCTTAAGGAGATCCAGGCACCATGAACACAGTGTATTTCATGATGCACTTATTCACCATTGTGGCTAAAGTCACTTTTCAAGATCATCTCTTGCTGGTTGAAACTCTGCAAAAAGTTCACTGCTGGCCCTTATGTCTGAAAACACATCTTTAGGGATAGCAAACATCCTGGGGTCTTTAGAGGCAAAGCTACAGATCAATCAGATCATAAGAATGGCCATACTGGTTCAGACCAAAGATCCATCTAGCCTGGTATCCTGTCTTCTGACCATGGCCAATGCCAGGCGCCCCAGAGGGAATGAACAGAACAGGTAATCATCAAGTGTCACCCTCTTGCCCATTCCCAGCTTCTGGCAAACAGAGACTAGATACGCCATCCTTGCTAATAGCCATTGATTGGCAGCTTCAAGCATAGAGATCAATGAATTGAGGAATGTCAGATCCCCCAGGCTACAGCAGCCACCATTCATGTGGTCCCAGCGTTTTGCCTCCACATTGAGACCTAGTGATATAAAATCATTGGCTCACTGTGGCAGTACACAGATTGACAATCCTCTATACCACAGGTAGCAAGCAAGGATGAAAAGGAGACACCTGTGTCAGCAGCTGCTTCTACAGTTACACTCCAGGACTATCAGATTTTAGGCGCCAATCCAAATGCTTTTCATGGTCTATTCCTCCTGGTGGAAATACAGTTCTCGTTTGTCCTGCAGTGGCAGATCGTGGGCTTTCTGAAATCATAACAAGCCCACACACATACACGCAGCAAGCCCTGATGCAAATAGGAGAGAGTAGCCTATGTGTAGATGATTTCCAGTTCCACCAGGTTACTTTCTACTGGCTTAAAGGGGACCATGAGCAACATACATTTGTGAACACAGTCCCCGTGAGCACTCAATAGCAACAGCAAACACTGCTATCAGGAGGCAAGACTAGAGAAGAGCTATTCTGTCTGATCCGCCCTAGATCACACCATTTATTCTTTAAGTAGTAGGACTTTACCTAAATTTGAAATAAATTGCTACAGAGTCTCAGTCTGGACAGTCTCAGATTGGTGGTGGCTGCGGCACATTAATCTAGTTTTCAAATTTTTGCTTTTATCATTATTAACATACATGAGCTTTCCATACAAGTTTTAACAAATCCTTCTTTGTCATTAACTGTATGTGTGGCCTTTAACAGACCCATTTGGGTTTGGTCAGCCTCGGATCCTTATCAGCATATGTATTTTGTTCAAGAGTCAAACACAGGCAAATCAAGAGCTTGAACATGAGAAACAATGGTACAAACCCCAACAAGCAGAATGACCTCACCTCACATTAAGCAGTGGGGCTCTTTGTCTGGCTTGTTGGAGAACAGGTGTTTCCCATTTAAGGGCTACAGAGCCAAAGAATTACCTGCTATGTGGCAGGCATCTCCATACCAGGTCAGCTCCCATCCCTGGGGCAAGAAGAGCGGGGAGATTACTTATGCCCACATCTGTGCAGCAAAAGCACTATTTCTGAAACACGTTTAGGGAATCCCAGCCATAACAAGATCTCATCTTGATTCCTTCGAGAGAATGAGACCACAGCCCAGAAATTAGGGGAGCAATGTTTTCGGTATCGAGCAAACACATCTGAAGGTTTGGCTACCTGTGGAAAAGTGATCAGGATATATTATTCCTAGTGGACATAAATGTCTTTTAAAAAGCATGGAAAGAAACTTTCACACAAAACATTATCAGGTGCTTTTGAGAATTCAGTCTGAAAGATCTGTGCACAAGGGTGTTCCTGAATTCTGTAATAGTTATTACCAGGACACTGTGGAAAGTGTCACTTTCAGCATAAAGCATAGTACTCAGGCTCAGACACAATGATATTTATGTAAGGCCATTACTACACCAGGTAAAAGGGGTTGCAACAAACTGCTGGTTGGAATATCTAGAACTTGCAACCTCTGCAGAACACTGCAGGTCAAATTCTGCTCTCACTTGCACTGACTTCAAGAGTTACTCAGGTTTTGCACCAGTGGAAATGCAAACAGTACTTGGCCATATGTATCCGTCCCAGCCATTTTACAGTTGTTGATACTGACTGATGGTAATACCTACGACTCAGAGACCCAGTGAAAATGAAAGAAATATGGCTCCTGTATCTAATCCATAATACAAAAGGATCCTGAAATCAGTGAAGTTACACTGGGACAGAATTTAAGTAATTCAGACTATGTCTACACTAGAGACCTTACAGTGGCACAGCTGTACCAATGCTGCTGAGCTACTGTAAGGTCTCCTGTGTAGCCATTCTATGCCGACGGGAGAGAGCTCTCCCGTTGGCATAATTAAACCACCCCCAACAAGAGGCAGTATCATAGCGCTGTCCACACCGGCGCTTCTGTCAGTGTAACTTATGTCAGTTGGGGTGTTTTTTTCCACACTCCTGACCAACAAAAGTTTTACTGACAAAAGTGCTAGTGTAGACATAGCCCTGGTCTACACTAGGAGTTTAGATCGAATTTAGCAGCGTTAAATCGATGTAAACCTGCACCCGTCCACACGATGAAGCCCTTTTTTTCGACTTAAAGGGTTCTTAAAATTGATTTCCTTAATCCACCTCTGACAAGTGGATTAGCGCTTAAATTGGCCTTGCCGGGTCGAATTTGGGGTACTGTGGACGCAATTAGACGGTACTGGCCTCTGGGAGCTATCCCAGAGTGCTCTATTGTGACCGCTCTGGACAGCACTCTCAAATTAGATGCACTGGCCAGGTAGACAGGAAAAGGCCCGCAAACTTTTGAATTTCAATTTCCTGTTTGCATGGTCACCTGCAGCTTGCCACGCTGGCCAGAGCTCATCAGCAGAGGTGACCGTGATGGAGTCCCAGAATCGCAAAAGAGCTCCAGCATGGACCAAACGGGAGGTACGGGATCTGATTGCTGTATGGAGAGAGGAATCCGTGCTATCAGAACTCCATTCCAGTTTTCGAAATGCCAAAACATTTGTCAAAATCTCCCAGGGCATGAAGGACAGAGGCCATAACAAGGACCCGAACCAACGCCGCATGAAACTTAAGGAGCTGAGGCAAGCCTACCAGAAAACCAGAGAGGCAAACGGCCGCTCCAGGTCAGAGCCCCAAACATGCCGCTTCTATGATGAGCTGCATGCCATTTTAGGGGGTTCAGCCACCACGACCCCAGTCGTGTTGTTTGACTCCTTCAATGGAGATGGAGGCAACACAGAAGCAGGTTTTGGGGATGAGGAAGATGATGATGATGAAGTTATAGATAGCTCACAGCAAGCAAGCAGAGAAACCAGTTTTCCCAACAGCCAGAAACTGTTTCTCACTCTGGACCTGGAGGCAGTCCCCCCGTACCCACCCAAGGCTGCCTCCTGGACCCGCCAGGCAGAGAAGGGACCTCTGGTGAGTGTACCTTTTAAAATACTATACATGGTTTAAAAGCAAGCATGTTTAATGATTAATTTTCCCTGGCATTTGCAGCTCTCCTGGATGTACTCCCAAAACCTTTGCAAAAGGTTTCTGGGGAGGGCAGCCTTATTCCACCCACCATGGTGTGGACACTTTACCACACCAGGCCAGTAGCACGTACTCGGGAATCATTGTAGAACAAAGCATTGCAGTGTATGTTTGCTGGCATTCAAATAACATCCATTCTTTATTTCTCTGTGTTATCCTCAGGAGAGTGATATCATTCATGGTCTCCTGGTTGAAATAGAGTGCTTTTCTTAAGGGGACATGCAGAGGTGCCCGTTCCTGCTGGGCTGTTTGCCTGTGGCTGAACAGAAATGTTCCCCGCTGTTAGCCGGGGGGCGGGGGGAGGGGGTGAGGGGCTAGCCACGTGGTGGGGGGAGGCAAAATGCGATCTTGGAACGAAAGCACATGTGCTGTGTATGTAATGTTAACAGCAAGGTTTACCATGAAAGAGTGTAGCCATTGTTTTAGAAAATGTATCTTTTTAAATACCACTGCCTCTTTTTTTTCTCCACCAGCTGCATGTGTTTCAATGATCACAGGATCTTCTCCTTCCCAGAGGCTAGTGAAGATTAGAAGGCGAAAAAAACGCACTCATGATGAAATGTTCTCTGAGCTCATGGTGTCCTCCCACACTGACATAGCACAGACGACTGCGTGGAGGCAGACAATGTCAGAGTGCAGGAAAGCACAATATGACCGGGAGGAGAGGTGGCGGGCTGAAGAGAGTAGGTGGCGGGCTGAAGAGAGTAAGTGGCGGGCTGAAGCTCAAATGTGGCAGCAGCGTGATGAGAGGAGGCAGGATTCAATGCTGAGGCTGCTGGAGGATCAAACCAATATGCTCCAGTGTATGGTTGAGCTGCAGGAAAGGCAGCAGGAGCACAGACCGCCGCTACAGGCCCTGTGTAACCAACCACCCTCCTCCCCAAGTTCCATAGCCTCCTCACCCAGACACCCAAGAACGTGGTGGGGGGGCCTTTGGCCACCCGGCCACTCCACCCCAGAGGATTGCCCAAGCAACAGAAGGCTGGCATTCAATAAGTTTTAAAGTTTTAAACTTTTAAAGTGCTGTGTGGCTTTGTCCTTCCCTCCTCCACCACCCCTCCTAGTGTTTCTCTCCTCCACCACCCCTCCCGGGCTACCTTGGTAGTTATCCCCCTATTTGTGTGATGAATGAATAAAGAATGCATGAATGTGAAGCAACAATGACTTTATTACCTCTGACAGCGGTGATCGAAGGGAGGCGAGGAGGGTGGTTAGCTAACAGGGAAGTAGAGTGAAACAAGGGGCGGTGGTTTTCATCATGGAGAAACAAACAGAACTTTCATACCGTAGCCTGTCCAGTCATGAAACTGGTTTTCAAAGCTTCTCTGATGCGCACCGCACCCTCCTGTGCTCTTCTAACCACGCTAGTGTCTGGCTGTGCGAAACCAGCAGCCAGGCGATTTGCCTCAACCTCCCACCCCGCCATAAACGTCTCCCCCTTACTCTCACAGATATTATGGAGCGCACAGCAAGCAGTAATAACAGTGGGAATATTGGTTTCGCTGAGGTCTAACCGAGTCAGTAAACTGCACCAGCGCGCTTTTAAACGTCCAAATGCACATTCTACCACCATTCTGCATTTGCTCAGCCTGTAGTTGAACAGCTCCTGACCACTGTCCAGGCTGCCTGTGTACGGCTTCATGAGCCATGGCATTAAGGGGTAGGCTGGGTCCCCAAGGATACATATAGGCATTTCAACGTCCCCAACAATTATTTTCTGGTCTGGGAATAAAGTCCCTTCCTGCAGCTTTTGAAACAGACCAGAGTTCCTGAAGATGTGAACGTCATGTACCTTTCCCAGCCATCCCATGTTGATGTTGGTGAAACGTCCCTTGTGATCCACCAGTGCTTGCAGCACTATTGAAAAGTACCCCTTGCAGTTTATGTACTCGCCGGCTTGGTGCTCCGGTGCCAAGATAGGGATATGGGTTCCGTCTATGGCCCCACCACAGTTAGGGAATCCCATTGCAGCAAAGCCATCCACTATGACCTGCACATTTCCCAGGGTCACTACCCTTGATATCAGCAGATCTTTGATTGCATTGGCTACTTGCATCACAGCAGCCCCCACAGTAGATTTGCCCACTCCAAATTGATTCCCGACTGACCAGTAGCTGTCTGGCGTTGCAATCTTCCACAGGGCTATCGCCACTTGCTTCTCAACTGTGAGGGCTACTCTCATCTTGGTATTCTTGCGCCTCAGGGCATGGGAAAGCAAGTCACAAAGTTCCATAAAAGTGCCCTTACACATGCAAAAGTTTCGCAACCACTGGGAATCGTCCCAGACCTGCAACACTATGTGGTCCCATCGTCTGTGCTTGTTTCCCGAGCCCAAAATCGGCGTTCCACTGCATGAACCTGGCCCATTAGCACCATGATGCCCACATTGCCAGGGCCCGTTTTGAGAGAAGTCTGTGTCCATGTCCTCGTCACTCACGTTACTGAGCTGACGTCGCCTACTCGCCCAGTATCGCTTTGCCAGGTTCCGGTGCTGCATATACTGCTGGATTATGCGCGTGGTGTTTAATGTGCTCCTAATTGCCAAAGTGATCTGAGCGGGCTCCATGCTTGCCGTGGTATGGCGTCTGCACAGAAAAAAGGCACGGAACGATTGTCTGCCGTTGCCCTGATGGAGGGAGGGGCAACTGACGACATGGCTTACAGGGTTGGTTTACAGGGAATTAAAATCAACAAAGGGGGTGGCTTTGCGAGAAACTGAATGGCCCCCTCAAGGATAGAACTCAAAACCTCAAGGACAGAACTCAAAACTGGGTTTGGCAGGCCGTTCACAGGGGGAAGGAGGAGAAAATGAATACAAAACAAATCTGGTCTATTTCTTGTTTTGAGCCACTTCATCTATCTTTATACATCTTGCTGGCAGCAGACTGTGCAGTACGATTGCTAGCTGTCATTATCTCCTGGGTGCTTGGCAGAAGACGGTGCAGTATGACGACTAGCCATCATCTTCTGCTGGCTGGAGGTTAAAAGACAGTGCACGGCCTGTAGGACTGAATCGCCCCGAGACGAAACTTAAAAGGGAAATGACCTGACTGAGTCACTCCCATGTTTGCCCAGGCACCCGATTAAAAGAGCACCCAGGACTACGTCGATGACGGCTACCATTCATACTGCACTGTCTGCTGCCAAAAGGCAATTAACTGCTGCTGTGTAGCATTGCAGTATCACGTCTGCCAGCACCCAGGAGACATACGGTGACGGTTTGCTGAGCGGGCTCCATGCTTGCCGTGGTATGGTGTCTGCACACGTAACTCAAGAAAAAAGGCGCAAAACGATTGTCTGCCCCTGCTTTCATGGAGGGAGGGAGGGAACGGGGGCCTGACGATATGTACCCAGAACCACCCACGACAATGTTTTAGCCCCATCAGGCACTGGGATTTCTACCCAGAATTCAGATGGGCGGCGGAGACTGCGGGAACTGTGGGATAGCCACCCACAGTGCAACGCTCCGGAAGTCCAGGGTTGCCCCGGTACTGTGGACACACTCCGCCGACTACATGCACTTAGACCACTTGTGTGGGGACACACACAATCAACTGTATAAAACCGCTTTCTACAAAACCGACTTCTATAAATTCGACCTAATTTCGTAGTGTAGACATACCCATAGCCTCAGTCAGTCTCCTCCTTGTTTCCCTCTTGATTACTAAAGCATTTCCTCTGCTCTGAGATTCCAGTTGTTATTGTTATGAGTTGTGTGAAACTTTGTTATGAGATGAGTTAAAACCTCATTGAGATTGAAAGGCATGAATTCACCCTTCAACTAACATGACTGCTAGAGTAAGCCCCTACCTAAAGACAAAAGGAGTATGTGAACCCACCCAGGAGCTTTTGCTGAGTGTTTTTTTAGGGGTAGGGATGGGGAGGCAGAACAGATAAAAACCTGGGAAAGATAGAGGGAGTAAGGGCTTGTCTACAGCTAGGGCGGGGTAGATTCACACCCCAGTTTCTTGTGAAGTAGATGTCTGTGTAGACAAGCCCAGAGAAACTGCCTGAAGGTGCAGTAGAAAGCATGGTGGCTGACCAGTGTTCCCTCTAATTTTTCCCACACATGTGCAGAATTAATTTTGTTATGTGCACCAATATGGAGGTGATGTGTCATACATAACAAAATTCATGTGGTGGGGGTGGGGCCGAGGGATTTGGAGTGTGGGAGGGGGCTCAGGACTGGGGCAGAGGGTTGGGGCGCAGGTGAGTGAGGGCTCTGCCTAGGGTTGCAGGCTCTGGGGTGTGGCCAGTGCTGAGGGCTGGGGCAGAGGGTTGTGGGGTGGGGTGAAGGCTCTGTGCGCTCTGGGGTGGGGCTGAGGATGAGAGGTTTGGGGTGAAGGCTGTTCCAGGGCCATGGCAAGGAGAGAGAGAGGACTCCCCCAGCTCTCTCTCCCCGCAGCAGCACCTGGGCTGGGGGTGAGAGCTGCCCCTCCCCTGGCTGTGGCAGGTCTGGTCCGGGGCTGGGTTCGGGCCAGGGGAGGGGTGCTCCTCCCACAGCCGCGGCAGGTCTGGGGCTAGGTTGGGGCACCCCTCCCCCAGCTGCGGCAGGTCCCAGTCCAGCAAGTTGCCTGAGCGCCTGTGTGGCGCTTAATAGGCTGCTGCGTGGCCACGTGGTTTACAGGGAACTTAGTGGCTGACCCTGGAAGAAACCTGGGGAGAGGTTTTGGGTCAGGGATGCAGGCTGAAAAGAGTGTTTTCGGTGCTGTGAGCAAAATAAGCTGTTCCCTGCTAGTTGATTCCATCTGTTTTCAGAGACAAAGGACTTTGTACATTCTTTGTAAATACACAAAACTGCACCAGAGAAATATCTAGCAACAATTTCTTCTCCTAACTGGAACAACCTACTAGACCCTGAATTTTGGCTAGCTGCTCAGGTCAAACGGAGTAACATTATTAATACTGTAGAAGTTAAGCACATAGCCATGGATCAGGACCCTATTGTGCTAGGTGCTATACAAACATAGACAGACCAAAAGAGCAGTCCCATCCCAAAGAGTTAATGCATGAAGTATAAGACAAGAGGCAATAGGTGGAGACAGTCAGACGGGGCAAGCACAACAAAACAATTCGGCAACAGTTAAAAAGGAAAGCTGGAAATAGCTACCCATTAAAATGACACCATGAAAACCTAACCCATGCAACACATGCTGAGCAACATCATCACCTGCCTCATCTTGTCCCGCTGAGTTTAATCCATCCATGATTAAAATGACACATACACCTCTTTTTCCATAATAAAGATGAAACCAAAATAAACACCAAGCACAGGCAAACAACAGACCAGATCTTCACTCTACGAAACACAATAGAGTGCAACATACATTTCATAGACTTTGAGAAGGCTTTCGACAGCATTCACAGGACAAGCCTATAGCGCATTCTGCGGGCATATGGAATCCCGTTCCGCATCATCAATGTCATCAAAAGCTTCTATTTCAACTTTACATGCAGTGATGATCACAGTGAGCTCAGTTTTGAAGTCAAAACAGGAGTACGTCAGGGGTGTGTCATGTCTGCAATCCTCTTCAACATTGCCATCGACTGGGTAATGCGGCGTACAACAGAAGACATGCCAAGAGGCATTAAATGGACACTCTTCTCATCCCTTGAAGACCTGGACTTTGCAGATGATGTCGCTCCCCTATCACATATCCAACACCATATACAAGAAAAAACAACTCGCCTCAACACATTCAGTCAGCAAATTGGACTGAAAATCAACTGCAATAAGACAGATATCATGATCTTTAATATTGCCTCAGCAGATGGAGAAGGATCAGTCATGTGCTTCGGATGGAAACTGATTCCATCACCAGAGTAGCAATAAGATGGACAGCTGAAGGCAAGCGAAAACGAGGCCGCCCGAAAACAACATGGCGAAAAGCTGTGGAAGCCGAGCTGAAAAACCTGGACACAGCTGGGGAACCATTGAAAGACTTGCCAGAAACGGACAGGAGTGGAGGAGCTTCATCACTGCCCTAAACGCAGGAGGTGTAATAGGAATATGATGCTAATGATGATGACAGGCAAACAAGCAGGTCTGTGCTATCCTCGTCTTACTGCTTAGCTTTTAAATGTGCATCAACCCTCAAGTATATTTAGCGCTAGACATTACAGAAAATTACCCGAGGGAAACAGAGAGCATTGCTGTTTGGATATGGAGGGCTCATTGAAAACATACCAAGTATTTCACACTTATTTTCTCACTTGCTCACAAAGGGCTAGCGTTGAAGGGATGCGCAGAGGAGCTGGACGGTAGTGGTAAACCTCCAGGAGGCATTGAGTCAGCCAGGGCACGCCCAGAAAGTGCATGCTGCACTGGTCTCTTTGCCGGTCTAGAAGAGGTCTACAAGAATGGGTGCTCTCTCACTTGTGCCAGCCAGTGCCACCTCTTAGCCAGTGGAGCTGGGGAGTCAGGTCCTCATTCCCACCCTTTTTTGACTTGACCTACACTAGTATTCTTCTTCCAGTTCCCCACTGTTGCACTACCACAGATCCTGTGTCACAGGCAGTAGCAAGCTAGTGTAAACAAGTGACTGGTCTCAACTGCTCTAGACCTGCTCCAATTACCTTGGAGGATTGGAGTAGGACAGTGACATCAGGATCATCAGAGACCAAGGGATTAAATTAGAGAGATTAAACAGGAAACAGCACTGATCCTCGCAGGAGGACCAAGGTTTGCCATCCTCTCCTTCCATTATGCTCTAATAAATTTGTTAGTCTCTAAGGTGCCACAAGTACTCCTGTTCTTTTTGCGGATACAGACTAACACGGCTGCTACTCTGAAACCTTCCATGGAGATGCTTTGCCATCCAAGTTCTCTCCCATCCCTCTCACTCTCCAGGTCCCCTCAAGATTTCTCCTGCCCTCCCCCACTCCACTTGTTCCCAAGTCCTCTCCTCCACTCCTAGATCCCCTCTAAATGGCCTTCTATTCTGCCCTAGAAGTTTCCCCATCCTCTCCCTCAATCCCTGGGTTCTGCCTATCTCTCCCCTGCCCCACAGCTGGCCCTAGAACTTTCCATCTCTCGCCTACATCCTTTGCCTCCCCTGCGCAATCTCTTCCCTCTTCTCCACCCTGACTTCCCCAAGCACCGTCCCATCTGCTTGCCTGGTCCCTGGCATCTCAGTGTTTCAAGAAGTAAACTGGACACTGCAAAGCTCTCTTCCCAGGGGCTGCTCTCTCTAGGCCAAATCCAGGCCTGGGATATAGGAAGAGGAAGGATATAGGAAGAGGAACTCCTGCTGCCAAGTGTGGGTCACTTCCTCAACACTTCCTAGTCTACATGGTAACCACAGAAAGCACTCAGCAGTAGGGTGGCTAGGTGTCCAGTCTGGTTGAAAAGAGGACCTGACCGGACACCCAAAGTCCGATTACTACGGGTGGGGGAGGTGGGGAGGAGCCAAGTCATCACCAGCTCCAGCCCCAACTCAGCTGGGGCTGCCTCTTACCTGTGTCGGGCAGCTGCAGCTCCCAGCCCCAGCTTTGCGGGCGAGTCCCTCCTGACCCAGGCAGAGATGGGGAAGAGAAGGGAAGAGTTGCGAGTGACGGAATGGGAGCAGGGCCTCAGGGGGGAAGAGGCTGGGAAGGGTTGGGACCTGTGGGGAAGGGGTGGAGCAGGGACGGGAAGGAGAGGTTCTAGCACTCCTGCTAGAGTGTTTGGTTTTAAAATATTACAAAGTTGGCAACCCTACTCAGCAGCAGCCCCTGCTCCCCCTTGCGCTGGTGTGCAGGAGGGCATGCTGGTATCATCCAACAGACCCACCCCTCACCTCTGGAGCATCCACTCCTCCGGTAACTCCTCGGCCCTCCACAAGGGCTGCACTGGCAGACCCGGCCAAACCCCTCAGCGCTTGAAGTCAAGGGAAGCAGACTCCCTACTATACCCTCTAGAACTAGAGAGAGGAGGGCATTGGCTGGAGCGCACACCACCAGTTTTACAGCAAGACTTCCGCAGAGAGCTACACATCTGGCCTGAACAGCTGAAAAGAGACAGCAAAAACTAGTAAAGAAAAGGGGAACCGGATGGACCGGAGCCCGTGGGCTGCCCACAATCCAACCACAAACGAGGGGCTGGGGAACGGGCCTGCACAGCAACCAGTCACAACAGTCGGCTCCAATCCACCCCAGAGTGAAGAAAACCGCCACCGCTGCAGAATCCCCCCAGAACTGCCACATATCAGTTTTACCATCTAAGGAGCAATATTATTTGCAAATACTTTGAAAGGATGAAGACCATGGTCAACAACATTGCTCCTCTGGCACAACGGAACTCTCTATGCTGGTGGTAAAGCTTGCCAGGGGGCAGTCTCAGGCCCCCCAGGAAATAAGGACCAAACCTTCCCACATTCCACTCCAAATACAAGGCACATTTCTTTGACCTGTCTTCTCTCTCATGAATTCTGTAGAACCCATATTTTATGAACTAATTGGAGATTGAGGGTTCATAACATAGAATATCCCAAAATGACCCTGGGTATGGTACATCAGTTGCAGTATAGAGCACTGAATTGCTTTCTTCTCACCATGCAAACTACCACAAAGTGATTTCCCATACACTGACGGCACTGGAATGCAAGGGGATGTCGACTTGTTCTTCATTGACAGGACTTTCATTATGTGATTTTTTTTCCCCTCTCAGGAAAAATCATTCCTAGAATTGGTCATTCATAAGACTGGCGTTTGTAAAATCAAGGTTATACTGTACATCGCAACAGATGCATATGTTAAAAAAATCCCTACCAAACCAAGACATTCCACTGCACACACTTCTAGTCATGTTGTTTGATGCATTGCTTGAAGGCGCTTAGATACTATGGTGACGGGGCACGGTATACAAGAACCTAGATTGAACAGAAGGCCTATAATTCAGCTCCCTGTCCTGCTGGGATACTGAGTAGTCCCAGGTTCCAGAGTAACAGCCGTGTTAGTCTGTATTTGCAAAAAGAAAAGGAGTACTTGTGGCACCTTAGAGACTAACCAATTTATTTGAGCATAAGCTTTCGTGAGCTACAGCTCACTTCATCGGATGCATAAAGTGGAAAATACAGTGAGGATGTTTTTATACACAGACCATGAAAAAAATGAGGATGTCTTTACATACACAGACCATGAAAAAATGGGTGTTTATCACTACAAAAGGTTTTCTCTCCCACACCCCACTCTCCTGTCAGAGTAACAGCCGTGTTAGTCTGTATTCGCAAAAAGAAAAGGAGTACTTGTGGCACCTTAGAGACTAACAAATTTATTTGAGCATAAGCTTTCGTGAGCTACAGCTCACTTCATCGGATGCAGTAGTCCCAGAGACACTGGTCTGTTGCTGATAGACTGGGGCTGTGTCAGAGAACTGCAGAGCTGAAGAGTAAGAAATGTCACAGATTAAGAAATAAAGAAAGCGTTATGCAATCTGTAGCTATGTTCAGTCTCGTGTTCAGGTTTCTGGAGAGGCTCATCTGAAGGCTGGCCTAACCATTCCCACTGCCAAAGGGCAAGGAAAGGAACATATTGCAGGGACATATGATGTTTCAAGTCACACTTGAATTTGTGGGAAAGGATCACAGGTTGGAGAGGGAAAGGATCACAGGTTGGAGAGGAAAAGCAGAAGTACATAGTAAAATGTACTCCTGGCACTAAGTTTCTAAGCATCTGGGCTCCAAAGAGCATTGGAAAAAAAATTATAGACTTTACACTTTGAACAAACCTCCATGGGAGAACGGAGCTGCATAGCCAGGGGCCAGTCAGAGGGAAATATTGACTTCATATAATCTGCTCTGGTTTTTTAAATGAGGAACAGAAATGAAAACAGGCAATGCAAGCAGAAGTGAGTGATCTACAGCAGCCGAAAACAAGGTGGGACTGTATGAGTTATTTTTAGCATGCACACATGCACCTCTTCTCCCCACTCCAATATACACACACAGTTTACCAGGCAGAGTCAAACTGATGTTCATCACCTGTGATTCCCTCTTCAAACCCTCCCACTGTTCCTCTTTGCCCAGGATTGTGATAACTTCTTCAAGGAGAAGATCAATAAGAACCAATATGACTTTTCTTTTCATCCCTCCTTCCAAAACTCTTTCCTCCTTCTCCCCAGACACACACTTGGAGGTCTCTCACCTACTTTTAACTCCTCCATCTGTCCCTTTGGGTCTAGACCTCCTGGCCTTCTTTACCCTTGTTTTCCCTCCCTCTTTCTATAGGCATCTTCTTGTATCTCTCATCCTCCAAAAAACTACCCTCCGTCCTACATGTCTTTTCAATCACTATCCTATCTCCCCTTTCCTCTAAGCTCACTGAACAACTGCTTATATCTACTGTCTCTAGTCACTTTTGGATCTTGGAGTCAAAGGAAGCAGACTCCCTAGTATACACTCTGGCACTGCAGAAAGGAGGGCATTGGATGCACTGCCATACAGTCTAATGTAGCTTCTGTCATTTCCACTCTATGGAAACTAAAGTCTCTAATGACTCGTTCCTGGCTAAATCTTGTGGCCAGTATTTCAACCTCATCTGCATCAAGGCAGCTATAACACTGCTGATCATTTCCTCCTCCTCAACATCCTGTCCTGTCTTGGTTCTCCGATCTCTCTGACTGCTCCTTCAACAGCATTTTTTGCAGTTCCTCTTTCCTCCTGCCGGACCCCTTCTCTGTGAACATCTCATAGGGCCTGGCCTTAGACCCCTCCCCACATCTTACCTCTGAGTGACTTAAGCTTGCCGGTGCCGCCAAAATGTCTTGGCATAGAGGCTCCGAAACTAGCCTTACTGAGAATGCCTTTTAGTATTTCTGAGGGGATTAGTGGAGGGATTATGAAGACATATAAGGAAAACGGCTTTTCATATACAGAACCCAGTGCAAGCTGGGCACAGAAGGGGCTAACTAGGGGCTCTCTACTGGGGTTCTGAATTTTGGTTGGCTGTATTCCTGGAGGTTTCATCACATGACAGACATAATCTTTAATTAAAGATTAACTTTTAATTCCTGGAGACTCCAGGACAGTCCTGGAGGGTTGGCAACCCTAGTCTTTACAGCAGTGCTATAAATAGAAAGCACAGGATGATTGGGGCCCTGAGAGAAAGGGGAAGTGTTCCCTCTCCATAAACCCAGGCCAGTTAGCAAGGAGGAACTGGAAAACTGAGCATCTTATTATATTGCTTAAGGCCAACTGTTTCTAAGCTTGGTGCCTCAGGAGTAGCCTGATTTTCAAAGTAGAGGAGAACTTGCAGCATCACTGCAAGCTGAAAATCAGGCCACTTCCACTGAGGTGCCAAAAGTATTACCAGGAGAAGATTACTTCCTTTAGGCACCTGGTTTGGAAAATGTTGGCTTAAAACATACTAAGTTAGCCAGGTGAAACTAACCAGCTCATTAGACATTTCTCAAGCAGCCTTTTGCATCTCATTCAAATAAGCATTGACGTTTGTTTCAGGAACTGAAGTTAGTGCCTCATAGATGGTTGATAAATGCTTTATCTAAGGCTTGGTCTACACTACAGACTTACGTCACTATAACTACGGCGCTCAAGGGTGTGGAATTGAGTGACAGTTATACCGACCCAACTCCTGGTGTAGACAGCGCTACGTTGACAGGAGGGCTTTTCCCATCGACATAGCTACCACCTCAGGGAGGTGGAGTACCTACACGGATGAAGAAGCTCTCCTGTCAACATAGATAGCACTGTATGTGTAGACAAGCCCTTTTAAAACATCTTGTTAGCTCTTCAGACAAAGTCTCTGTTGTTCAGGTTGAAACTTGTGCTAAGCCTTTACTAAGCAATTTTAGGAGGATTTCTCAGTAACTTGACTTTAGACAGGAGTCACAGCAGGGAGTAACAGCTACTTCCCAAGCCAGCCATAAGCATGATCTATTTTAACACAGCTTTGGGGGCCCGGAGAAACAAGATGCTAAGTGGACAACATGGACTGAGGGGTAGGCTGGAGGGGCTGGAGGACCCCATGGAGGAGTGGGCAGCTGCGGGACCATGGGGTAAGGGGTGGACTCTGATGATTGGAGAAAAATTGAGGGCAGATGGGAGTGAGGAGGGAATTCGGGGGGCTGGATGACTATGAGGTGAGGGGTCTTCAGGGCAGCAAGCAGGTGAGCTGAGCATGGGGATAAGGGGGAGAGGTGAAGGAACGTGGAGGGTTGGGGGGTCTGCAGCCTGGTAACACATGCAGCAGCCTCTGAGGACCAGCTAGGACCTAGGAGGGATCTGCTGCCTCCAACAGAGGAGTAGTTCATGTGAGGAACCTTTTTAATTAGTGCTGGGGACTGTATAGAGGCTTCTGCTTGGGTTGGGGTGTGGATTTTAGGGTGCCCTGAAATGAAGAGAATGGATGGTGGTTTGGGGGTTATCTGGAAGCCAGAACCAGGGGAGGGGAACAATGAGAGTTGTAGAGGTAAATGATGGACCCTGTGGCCCTTGGAGAATTTTTGGGGGGGGGGGGGCGAGAGGGAGGGCAGGTACAAGGTGAATGGCCCATGCCATTTCTGAAGCATGGAAGCTGGATGAACACTATTCATGACATATTTCATGAATGGTTTGGTCCTGAAACTACAAGGGTGGCTTATTCAAAGCTGAGTTTGATCTAATGCCTTTTTCTATGTGAGATTTGAGACTAAAATGTTGAAAGTTAATCACTGCTAAATTAGGAGCATGAGAGTACCTGATCTGACTTCATAAGATCTGGAAGAAGCAATTGTTGGCCAATGGGAATAAGGAATTATAATAACCTACAGAAAAGTCAGTGTATAACTTTTAAAAAATCGCTTTTAGCTCTTCTGAAGGCCAACTGGATGGAAATTGGATGTACATATCACTAAACAAAAGACAAACTAAAAGACTAACAACCACACTGTCAATGTGAGAAAAATTCCATCTAGCTCTTTAGAAAGTAACTGAAGGACACCAGTCTTCATTGGCCCTACCACCCATTTCATTAGTTGAAGAGTAAGCTTGACCTGGAGAGATATCGCATGTGAATGTTTGTCATTGTTACCATGCTTCATATCTTCTTATAGAAAAGAATTCTTGCTAAATGAGAGAGCATTCTGCTCTGCTTTTCACATGGCTGTAAATGAAGCAGTTGAGCAGGTTCAACATCCACTTGCCTAGTAGAAGAACACTGAAGTGTGTGTGTTTGAAGCCAGCTGTATCGATAATTGCTGAAAATAATTCATTTTAGTTAGAGATGAGCCCAGATCCAAATACATGCACCTCATAGTATTCCATATTATGGGTGAGGGCTAGACCTGAATGTAGCTGTGGATCCAAACTGCATCTGAGACCTGAAGTGTGCAAGTCCGTACTGAGATCTAACCTCCTCCCAGATCTGGTTTTCACAATCCAGGCCCAAAAGCATAACTTCCACCATTTGGAAAGACAGAGCCTTTTACCCATGCAAACTTTAAATGATTAACATTTGCTAAATATGGACCTTAAAGCACTTGGGCCTAATTTTTCAAAAGAGACTAGTGGTCTTGAGTGCCCAAATTGAGTCACCTTAAAAGGGCCTGATTTTCAGAGGCCAGTTGTTCAGCACTTCTGAAAATCAGGTTATTGAAAATCTTCCTATCCATTATTCCTCATATTCCACCCGGGCCTCATCCTGCCACCTCCTAAGGACTTGTTAATATTCTCTTTATAGGCCCTTGTAAGATATAGCAGAATTGTGCAATTTTCAAAGTAAAGTCTTCATGTGAAAGGCCTTAATGTTTCAGTGAAGTCCAACTAGCGCCCCAAAGTAATATTTACCTGTCTTTATACTACCATCCCACTCAATATATACCCTTTGCCTAAAATTTGCCAAAATATAAGCAAAGGTCAAAATAATAACTTACACATTTCCTATTTCAGGGACCCAATTCCAGTATGCTATAACACAATGCTCACTAAAAAGCCATATGTTAATTGCTAGACATCTAGTTAATACAGTTAAAAATACAAACTGGCAAGGTCTACACGTGGTTACGTAAATCTACAATATTATGTAATCAGCACATTCTATAACACCAAACAGATCAATCATTCTAATTCTATTCATTGGAATGTTCCTCTACTCCACCAACACATTGCACTATGACAAAACTCACGGAAATCAAACATAACCATAATGTTCCCGGAGACTGGATTTCTCTTAACAGTTTTACACATTTAATGAACGAGATAAAAAATCAATATATTACCATTACAGAACAAACCAAGGGAGCGGTGTTACGTTAGAGTGGGTGGTGTAAATCAGATGAGTGGATAGTGTGTGAGCAAGGATTCTTCGGCAGTGTGGAATTAGCTAGATTCTTTAACTGTTTATTTGCAGACAGCCTAATGTTTGGGTAGAGTTTTTATATAATAAAGTATAAGTTTTTGAGTGTCCTGGACTCTGTTGAAACATTTCCAGTCTTAGCCCTTCTAAAACTACGTTTTTGTTTGTCTCGCGATATTTGCTGGTTCACTTAATGCTCCAGCTCCTGGAGTCATGTGATTAAATGGGAATCTCAGCTGCCTTAAAAAAAGTAAGTTTCTAGTCCTCGCGGCTGCAGAGAAAAGCTTGAAAACTTGAAGCCTACACTCAAACACCAGAAGGCAAATAAAAAGAACCCTAACTTCAATATTTTTTAAATCTCCTGATTTTTAGGCCAATCATGATTTTTGCAGGGCCTGACATGATTTTCTGAGTACATGGTGTTGGCAAAAACTGAACTAGAAAAGCTGTTGTAGGTCACTGTTATCTGCTCCTCTGTGGGTATTTTAAATGGCATATCTGTATTTATTTCTTCAGCAGAGTAAGTTCATTTTGAAAAATGGTAAATATGTCATTACAGAACATGCTGCTGGCTTCAGAATTCCTGAGAACAGAGATAATGTGTGTGTGTACACATAACCATAGCATGGGCCAGGTTCTGTCCCCCACTCCATTTTCTGAGGTGCTCCTCTACCCAGGGCTGAAGCCAGACAGAAAGTAAGGAAACCATAACAAATCCCCTAAATACATTCCCCACCCTATCTGCTGTATTGAACGGATCTCAACCGCAGCACAGAATCAGGCCCTAAATTGCATAACCAAAATTACTATTTAAAATACACAATGGAGAAGAGAACTTATGAGGTTAAGGAAGTCAGAATTACTGGAGATATACTGCTCCCTAAGAAAATTATGTAAGTACTCTAGATGTATGAGCATATAAAACAGGATTCATGGTGTCTAACATTTTAGAAAATACTCTTTGTGTTAGTATTTGAGAAATAGCATGGGACTGAATAATTCAAAACTATATGGTAATGCAGATGCACAAGAGGTGCAGAGGTAAATTTACAATTTCCTGTCTTCAGTATGCGTAATTTCTCAGCCTTAAAGTTGCAGTACTTTCTCTATCTTAACTCCTCATTCCCTAAGAGAATCACTTGTGGCAAGTTTTCTGTGGTAACAAGTAAGTCAGGGTGAAATCGATCTTTTTTAATATAAAAGTTTCATTAAATCTATCTTTAGCAAAATAAATTAATCTCACTTTCATATATAAGTTTTGCAGTTTTGCATACTGACTAGATCTTGACTTTCTGAAGACCGAGGGCCCGATTCTGCTCTCGCTGAAGTCCAGGATCAGTTTGGTCATTGGTTTGGATGGGTGCAGGATTCCTGTGTCTTTCCAGGATTGTCAGTTTATGTGATAAAAATGGAACCTGCCATTTTTCACAGAGCCTACATGTGGGTCCAATCTTGCCCTTAGCTCCCACTGAAGTCAAACAATATGCAGCACCTCATAGGATTGGGCCCATAATTTCCAATCACCAGTTTTTAATCAAACAGATGAGTTCAACAATTTTGCATCTATAACAATGAGCCAAATTCCACAGTACTTAATGCCAGGAAGTCCCCTTGGTTCAGGTCTCATTGCATGCTGCAGGGATTGGCACAACGCAGATCACAATAGAATTGTTAGTCAGAATGACAAAACTGCTGCCGGTTCGTATGCAGTCCTCGCTCTCTGTCTGCAAAGTGCTCACAAGGGACCTGGCCGTGCATTCTCTGCAAACCAGAAACTGCTCCTGACGTCAGTGACAACAGCAATGCCACAAGGAATGCGGGTACTGACGCAAGTTAACGCTCTAATCAGATCACGCTAGATGGATCTGCCGCCATACATATACACTGACAGAACATGGTAGAGAATGGAGGGAAGGGTGACACAGTAGTTGTTCAAGGGCACTCTGAGCAGAGTGTCCAAGGACTGAATGAGCATGGACAGTGAATTTCCCTTAAGAAGAGGGGAGAGTATTGCTGTCAGGGTGATATGAACAAGTTGTCCTGCCACTGTGCATGTTCAGCTGATAGAGGATTTGGATCTGTCTGGTACCTTTCACAAACACTAAGTTCACATGTAAACATGGGACGGTCCAGCCCTTTCCCCTATACTGTTTTTGGATATGGGTGACAGGATGGAGGTGGGCAGTGTTGGGAGGAACTCTAGCATCTCTCATATCTTCAGCAAGCTGAGTCCCCAGAACGCTGCAAATACGCTGCTGGATTGGTATAAAGAATAGTATCCAGGTCTGCAGAGCCTGGGGAGGCTGATATTTCCACAGTGCCACTAGAAGGCCATGCAGAGACATGGCCAGGGAGCACTGTGGGGAGTCAGCGCCACAGGAAGTCTTGCCCAAAGACCCAGAGTGACAGTACCTTGCCACCTTCTAATTGGTCAAGTGTCTCTACTTAAACCCAGGGGTTGCCCCAGGAAGTTGTCTGGACAACCACACAGACCTTGGCCTGCTGCAGACTTCACTTCATCTCCTGATCTCTGGTCTCTTGACTCCAGCTTGACTTTGATCCCGATTTCTGCCTCTTGATTCTAACCTGGTGCTACCTCTGATCTCTGATCCCAGCCTGACTCTGACCCTGACTCTTGTTTACGGGACCTGCCTTTGCAATTCCTTCATCTTCATCCTGTCCCTGGTGGGCAGACCTCAGCCCGGCTGTGACCACTCGGCAAGACCGCGCACACCCCCGGTCCCTTACACCTCTGGCTTGAGCTTCATTTGGCGTGCAGACAGTCACAGTTTCTGGCCTGTTTATGAACTGCTCACACATGGTGTCATTCGTTTCCTGTTACATGCAGTCCTGCTATCAGAGCAGATGCTCAAAATTCACTTGATACAAAGCTAGGGACGAACCCTACAGTCCACATACATCCAGAACTCCCACTCAACTCAGTGACAGCTGAGAGTGATCAGGTTCAGGCCCCTCCCTAGCAAAAAATGATGGAAAATCCTGTATTATTAGAGGGAAAAAACACTTCCTGCAATGGTGAGTTGGTATGAATTAATGCAATGCTCATGCTCATGCACAATGTCAGATCATTAGAATGGGAAACTGAAGTCCTGTGTATATCCAGAGAACAAGTAAGGCAGCAGGATATCCATGTACTGTATCTTTAAATCTGTAGCAGGAAGTCAGGCAGCAGGGTAGCTGGAGAAAGTGAAACAGAGAGTGAGACACACACACACACACACACACACACAGACAGGCAGAGATGACATGAAGAACACCTTTATTCACATAAAATCACATTAAAAACTATTTAAAATGTTATACAAGTACAATATATACACCAAAAGATATGAAAAAAATAAAGCAACACACATCATAAACGAACATTAAACACGGCTCATTAAAGCATCGTCATCACCAAATTCAAATGACTGTTAACACACCAAGTCAACCGAAAAGTGTCCAGGTTATCTGTCCATTTATAAAACGTGTAATCAGGTTGCTGCCGGACCACAATTAGTGCATAGAACAGCCCTAGCACATTACATCGCTCTACCTTGGCCATTCTGTTCTGGTGAGATTTCAAAATGGCTAGTTTTTGCCTGACCCAGCAAAAAGTTAGCCAGGCAGGAAGCTCACTGAATGCTAGCAGGTTTCAGAGTAGCAGCCGTGTTAGTCTGTATCCGCAAAAAGAAATGCGAGCACTGTATCTCTAGAACAAACAGGGGCTTACAGAAAACCAGCCCCAAACCACTGAAAAGCGACTACAAAAAAAAAGGAATCAAACAGGGACAATGCAGGAAAAAATGAAACACTGTGTCTGAAGCCCAACAAAAAGTCACCCAGGGCCAGGGGCATCCTCCAGGCTGTATTAGGGAGATCACAGAGGATGGCATAATGCTGCACCTTGGTACACATACCACAGAGCGGCTTCTTGGCCCTGGTTGCAAAAGGAACATTCACCAAACCCTCCCAGGACAACAATCTGCCTGGTTGCACAAGGATCTCACCAGCCAGAGAGACAGCTAGTGAGTGGAACACAGGATTCTGCCTGGATGATCAATCCCTGAAATAACTTTCTGCAAATACTGAGCAGCCTGCTGAGGGAGCGCTGCCTTCTCCAACAAACGCACAGAGGGGATTCTGGCCTGAACAGCAAGAGCTGTCGCTGACCTCCAGCTTGCCCAACTAGGAACAATCAGGTGAGCCAGCCTGGTCAACACAGCCTGAGTAAAGGCAGAAAACAGGTTCCTGGAGGAGAGAGCTTCAGCGGGAAAAAGTGGGTTAAAAAACAGCGGCTCTTCCAAGAGCCATAAACTGGAAACTGCCTGGTCCAGCCAGGCACTTTGCAGAAGTTATCAGGCATTAAAATACCAATATAGAATGGGGGCAAATCTAGACTCTGTAATCGACCAGGTCCCATCACAAATAGGTGAGTGTCAAAGCCCATCACCCCCAGCACAATGGAGGAGAGAGAAGGCAAGGGACTTCCAGGTCAGTGGGGAGTCAGAGTACAGCAACCGCTGAACACCTGGAGACAAAAGGCTGCCACTTTGCTGACTAAATCAGTGAGCCCCTCGCCCCCTTCATCTAATGGCAGGAACAGCAAAGCAGGGCACAACCAGCAGTAAATATTCAAAAAAATGGTTACTATGCCTCTGTATCCAGCCCAGAAGGCCCAGGGGAGGATCCAGATTCAGTAGCCGATGCCACAATACCAAGGCCAGAAGATTGTTGGCAGTCAAAAGAGTCCAAGAAGGAGCAGTGTCATTTCTGCAGGCGACCTTACACATTCTCCTCTACCTCCTCCCAGTTCCTTAACATGAATTATTCAGATTCAAAACCGCACCCCCAAAACTTTAATCGCAGACGTGCCCCATTGCAATTGTTGGGGCAACACAGGGGGACTGCTGCGCTGCCAAGAGCCCAGTAAGATCAAATTGCTCTTAGCCCATTTAGTGCAGACAGAAGAGGCCTGGTCATACACTTGTAAACGAGTGCAAAGTGTTTGCACGGCCCTGTCAGATGTTATGAAAACTGAGATATCATCAGACAGGTGAGCTGCTGATCTGCTGATGATCCGTAGACTTTCTCCAAACCAAAAAAGAATCTTGTGGGAGGATCATCGTCATGCAGCTGAGTAAAATGGGCCCGAACAAGGGCTCATTGCACCTTCTCTTTCAACAAGCATCTCAGGAGTCAGTACTTTTCAGTTAAGGTTTGGTGAATCTGCACTGGGTTACTCCCATCAAAGTTGCCATAAAGGCCCAAGATGTCTCATTCCAGGGCACTCACGGCCTGATGCAAGGACTATGTGGCAGCATGGGTAAGCTGCTAGCAGAACAGTTGGATCTGGACCTTCCCAACACCCCACTGCTGTCTCAGGGACTCAGACAGGGGTTTGTGCTGCTGACAATGCTCCCAAAACACAGTTAACACAATTCAAGTCCTGTAATAATATGGCATTAAAGTGGGAAGCACAGGCAGGAAGAGAGAGAGAGACGCACTGACAGAGAGAGAATGATGATCGGCCAAGTAAGTGGGAGAAGTAGAGAAGTGAACAAACATTCATGGTACAAAAATGATCCAGTTTAACCCCGGAGAAGAAGTTGGGAGTAGCTTTCAGCCAAGAGTCCTAACATCCCTTGATGTCCCAACGCCCTCTCCACTATGCTTTCTTACCAGGGGCCGCTGATGAGCCAGCAATACATGGGCAGGAACCCCTCAAATGACCAGGTCTCCACACAGGAAACATTTCATATTTTCAGAGGTAGCAAACACTGTATAATCTGCTCCATCTATGTGGTGCTTTAACATCAGGTTCAAGGGCTGTTCAGGGTTATTTAGAACCACACCCACCTGGCGCTGGAATTACATAACATGGCTCACACTTAGGTTCTTGCAGCCCAACATACTCATCCTGACAGCAGAAACTATTTTCTCACAATGGGAGAGATCAGACACTAGGGTCACTGAGAAGGAAGGGCGGCGGGGGGGAGCACTGGAAAAGTTACTTTAGTAGCAGGAGTAAACAAGGGAAAAACTGGAACAAAAGACTCCTTGACCCAGTGTCCTGTCCCAAATTATTCACAAACTGCTCCTGGGCCAGGAAGATTACTATAGATTTACTCATTTGAGCGGCAGATTTTATATTAGCACGGCCAATAACCTCACCTAAACTCAGCAACACTTCCTCCAGGGTGCAGGAGACAGCAGGCACACACTGACCCTCACACTTGCAAGTCAAACCACTAAACCTATCTACAGTGGACCCCATGGAGAACCCACACACACACACCGCCGAAGAAAAAGGCGGTGGGGACAACACCACTAAAACAAAGGAATTGCAAACAACACAACAAAAACAAATCCAGACTATCAGAAACCCAACTAGTGCACACAGCACACACCAAACACTGCCTCACTCTCAGAAACTCCCACAAGAGCGTAGCTTTAGGGATAATCATGTTTCCCTAATTATTCTAACAGAGTTCCTTGTTCAGTATGAGATGAAAGCAACTCCTTCTGTGATACTTCACCATTGTCACATGACAGGGGGAACGGCAATGCAAGCTTCCAAATGCTCAGTCCTATTCTGGAGGGAGCCCCTTTAGCAATGAGTTCATAGTTCAGTCTCCATGCCTTTTCGATCCTTGGCCTGACTCCAGAGTCTGCCAACAAGAGTACCAACTGCGACAGCAGTTTTTGTGATGGTGACACTCATTCAGTAGGAACTAAAATGAGACCAACTCCTCTCAGATACAGTGATACTAAGTAAGGGCCTGACCCAGCCAACCCTTACTATTAGGCATTCACTACAAATGTCACCTGAAATGAGATCTGGCGGCCACTGAAGCAATACTAACTTTTTAGCATGTGTTACGTTCACCCAAAGAGGACAAGAGCCAACGGTAGCCATCTGGCTTACAATGTCAAGGCTACGTACTCTGTTTGATCTTGTCATTAAATGGTATCTCCCAGCAATGCTAGCCTTCTTGGTGCATACTAATATTGCATACTAATACCTGATATTTCGATAGAGTTTTATATACTCAAACCACTGTGCAGACATTAATTAAGCCTCACAACACCCTCCCGAGCAAGATAAAAATGTAAAGAGCTTTATGTGCTGTAAAAAAGCCTTCATTTTAAAATGGGGGGGGGGGGCAGAGTGCTGAAATACATTGCCATCTGCAGGATGTGGTTCTGGGTCTCCCAAACCAATGAGGCCTCGGAGACCAGAAAATGACACACACAAGTCAGCAGTCTCAAGAAAGGAAGAAAAAGAGATGCTCATAATTTTTTAATTTCTTTTCACTTTCTGTTTGATGT
Organism: Lepidochelys olivacea; assembly: GCF_965140295.1. Lineage (NCBI taxonomy): Eukaryota > Metazoa > Chordata > Testudines > Cheloniidae > Lepidochelys > Lepidochelys olivacea. The sequence goes on from NC_140419.1 coordinate 47,817,620, forward strand.
GGCTTGGCCATGTATCTCATAGGACACCCTGAATACTCTCTGACACTAGGAGATTATGTGCAAGGCATTCTCAGATGTCACTTGCCCAATTTGGCTCCAGATATGACAGGCTAGAGAAGGTAGAGGGAATTTTATATCTATATCTCTCCTGCCCTTAGAGGGGGCCAGGGAAATATTTTTAGTCTTAGCTGAGAGCAACAAAGAGCCCTCATCTGTCTCTGCCCCAGACAGTTCTGCTAACATAAAGGCAAAGTTATGTTTGTTCATTCACAAAGAGCAACCAGTACATCAACCATGGACACGAGATAGCTCATTTCACAATTTTCCCAAAATAAAAACTCACACGGATTTTAATGGGCACCACAGCATCTATGGGAAGCTGGGTTAGCAAACTGTTGTAAAGCTGTTGAAGATATTGAGAGCTGCCAGCAGCTAAGTTATCCTATCTAATAAATACCTGCCACAACTGCAAAAATCCTGAAGAAATGTGTCCAAAGGTCTTTCCTGAACACAAAGATAAACTCCTCTCCAAAAATCACATATACTGGAATAGTCAGATGAGTTTAATCTCCCAAGAAACACAAAGAGTTTGTCTACATAAGGAAAATCAATATGAATTAACTAAAGGTATACATTTAAGGTGGATTAGTTAAACTGCATTACACCACCTGTATGGACACTCTCACTCAAAATTAAAGTGGTCTTAATTAGTTTAAGTCTGAATGGGAGTGTCCACAGAGAGGTCTAATGCAGTTTAACTAATCCACTTTAAATGTACACCTTTAGTTAATTCAGATTTACTTTCCTGCATGTCCTAGTGTAGACAAGCCCTAAGAAGTGGGTGAAGACAATGCTATTAGATAGATCTAATTAGAAAATGGAAATGCATGCACCTCCCCCATACTCAGAAAGATTAAAACAACTGTCAGAGACAACTTTAAGGGAGTAAGTAGCTTCACATCGTGGAAGAGGAAAAATACCCTAACATTTAGCATCACATGAATGCCATCCATGAAGGTGCAATATATTGTGTCTTTCATATCTGGTATTACCAATAAAGATATCCACTAGATTATGGCCCTGATTCCAAGAGCTGATCTGTACCGGGAAGCCACCTGCACCTGATTAATTTCAAATGGCCTTAGTGCAGGCATAATAATCTACCAGTGCACATTAGATTGCAGGATCAGGGCCTATATTTGTAAGTAACGTACACTGATCTCATCTCATGAGTCTTTCCTGTATCAATTTTAAAAAACAAAACAGACGTTAAAAGATTAAAACAATAGATATGTGTGTTGGCGCTCCTTTCTCAGGAGACTGGGACTGACAACTGCTGTACTGATTGCAATGATTTACTCATTCCACTGTATTTTTATACTCTTTTTTTAAATGACGGATTTTAAAAAGACTAAGTCACTCCCCTCACTTAATAGATATTACAGCATTGCACAGATGAATTCGACTTTTTGTAAGATGTCTTTCTAAATCACGTGAAGCATTTTGGATCAGACAAAAACTGAAGCAGGCAACCAAACATGGATTTGATGCCTGGCCCAGCTGGAGCAATGTGTCAAGATCAGAAGGCAGCAGCGCAGGACAGGAGATTTTTGCCCAGTCTCCGTTTGTTTTGACTATGCAGTTCACTTGACAGAAGAGGGCACATACCCTTGCTTTATCCCACAGATATAGAATAATGCATATTAAAAATGGGAGTATGCTGTGTTTTTGAAAACATGAATCAACAATACAGTGTATTTTAGCCCACCAAAACATACAAAGCTATGTTACCATAGTCCCTTTGCCTCCTATAGATCCATCAGAATCCCAACCAATCACGTTACAGATTCAGTGGAATCCCAGAAACTACTTTACACAGACCTTCATGATGATTGATGATTCCTGTAGAAACCTACTGGATTTTAGCAGATCACTCTCAAGTAGACCCAGTGGAATCTTAGTATCACTAACTGCATCCAGTGTCCACTATCAATAGATCCAGTGGACTCGGAGGGATCCCTCCTGACAGAGATCCAGTGGACTTAAAGGCTATGCCCATCCACTGATTCTATATATTTCCCAGTGAGCATTAACCCTCAGAAATCGAGCCACCAAATGAATACCTATTAAACCTGAATCTGGAGCTCGGGGTTTTACTTATCAGACAGAGAAACCTTCCCTGGAGGTTTAATTGTGCGTGGGATGGTGGGGTGCGGTTTTAGTTTGGTGTGCACATTATTTCAAGGCTGGGTGGGTAAATATATATTTTTCACGCTCTTGTTCACGATCATAAAGTGTGTTAGGAATTATGGAAGTGCAATAGCATTTCCCAGGTTAAGGCTGCACAAAGCACTCAAAGCCAGGATTAGATCTCTCTTGTGTATGAATAACACGTCTCCTCCCCAGATATGCAGCCCTCATTCTAAACACAAAGAAGCTTGCTTAAAATATTCAACTAAACTGCTAATTCATGGATGAGTGTTTATAGTTCACAAGAAGAAAACTGAGAAGAACAGTGGAGATAGGATATGGGCAAAAGGTGCAGCAGGGCATGGAGACAGGCTGAGGTCCTGGGAGCTGAGCTGGACGGGGCGCAGGGGAAACAGTTGGAGCTCCTCTGTTTAAAACTTTACACTGTGGGCACACAATTTTCTAACTGATGCTCCAGCTTCTCAAAGCTGGCCGACACCCTCAGGGCTGCTGCTGCTTCGAGTGAAAAGCTTAGAGCGGCAGTCACAGGAACTTGGCACGTTGGTTAAAGGCTTTCTCCATGGGATATGCAAAATTTTGGCTCCACATCCCCCCTTTCTGGTTACCCCCCCCCCCCCGCCCTTTCTAAACCCTCACAGCTAGGTGCCCAGCTCCAGCATTTACACTGGGGGGTTTTATATATATATATAAAAAAAATCAGGAAATTCCCATTCCCTAAAACAAACCTTTTATTTAGAGTTAAGGCTCCTTAACTGTATTTCCTCACAACACGCTAAAAAGTAAGGACACCATTAACTAGTCCTGGGTCCTAGTCCCAGCTCTGCACCGACCTGCTGCATGACCCTGGGCAAGCCATTACCACTCTGTGCCTTAGTTTCGCCCCACTTTGTCTGCTTTGTCTAGTTAGATTATAAGCTCTTCAGGCAGGGACCACCTCTCACGAAGTCTGTATCCAGCCCCTATCACAATAGGCCCCCAACTGCAGTTAGGACTTCTAGATACTATTGTAATATAAATAATTAGGGCTGTCGATTAATCGCAGTTAACTCAGGCGATGTATTAAATATTTTGGAATGTTCTTCTACATTTTCATATATATTGACAAAGAGATTGCACTACAGTACTTGTATGAGGTGAATTGAAAAATACTAATTATTTTGTTTATCATTTTTACAGTGCAAATATTTGTAATCAAATATACACTTTGATTTCAATTACAACACAGAATACAATATATATGAAAATGTAGAAAAACATCCAATTTAATACATTCAATTGGTATTCTATTATGTAACAGTGCGATTAAAACTGTGATTAATTGCGATTAATTTTTTTAATCATGATTAATTTTTTTGAGTTAATCGCATGAGTTAACTGCGATTAATTGACAGCCCTCAAATACTATTTATTTTGGTTTTTTACAGTGCAAATACTTGTAATAAAAAATATTTGTATTCTGTGTTGTAATTGAAATCAATATATTTGAAAATGCAGAAAACATCCAAAAATATTTAAATGGTATTCTATTATTGTTTAGCAATGCGATTAATTGTGATTACTTTTTTTTAATTGCTTGACAGCCCTATAAATAATAATAGCAACCATGCCCAACACAAGACCAACCCCAAGCACTGATCTATTGCCATCATGGCATACAACCACTTCAGTACTCTAATCTCCTCTCTAGCATGCTTATTTTCACTTAAACACCCTTAGTGAACCCAGCAAAAATCAAAGTCACACTGCACAAACTTAACTTCATCCTGCCACCTTATTAAACAATGTATCAGGAGTGTACCGATGAAACAGTGCACATACCAATAATGTGTGTATATAGCTTTCTTTCATTGTATTGCCTGGGTGAGATGATTTTTTTAACAGTCCCAATGTAAACCTAAAGTAGAATCTGTGTTATCCAAAAGGTCCAGCTCAAACAGGGATCTCCTTATGCTAGGCACTATACAACATACAGGCCCAAAGTTCATACTATCTAAATTGGCAAAACAAAGGGTTGGAGAGGGAACAGAGGTGGAATGACCTGTGAAAGGTCACACAACTGGTCACTGACAGTTGGGAACAGAAACCAGCTGAGAGTCCCAATGCACTGGATTAAACTGCCTCTTAAATTCTGAGTCTGTAGTTCACTTTGTCTTCTCTGCCTGGTGCAAGGTGTGTAGAGATGCTAACTTTGTGATTTTAGCATGCTAACTGTCATTAAGTTATTAAATAACATAGTACTAGAAGGCTGGAGTTCAGGTCGTTCACTGCAGTGTGACTTTTCAGTTACTTGATGTGTGCACAGTGAGCAGTTGTATTGTTGAATTGAAAGCAGATGTGTCAGAGAGGTTATTAGTGTACTGCTACGGTGGAGTATCGTGGTAGAAGTGGGCTTAGGCTTGGAGAAGGAGATTAGTCTTGGGTTCAGTGTGAATGTTGCTTTGATGAATACAGTTAATTGTTTTAGTGTAAGAGCCATGGTGAAATGATACATATGAGCAATCTTAAGTGTCAGGGCTTGTCTATGCCGGACATCACCACGCGGCAAGCCAGGATGTGAATCTAGTTTGTTGTGCAGTAGCGTCCAACGTGAAGATTGCTATAGCACACTACAAATTCTGTAGTGTGCTTTGACATACTTTCATTTCAAACGGCAGTAAAGCGAAGTGCGCTTGGAACTTTTAGAGCACTGTAGTAGGGTCCATATGGGGCTGTAGATTTGCATTCTGGCTGGCTGTGCACTAAAGTCCCATTCAGACAAGCCCTAAGCCAGATACATATCTGTGGTATGGTGTCTGCATTCAAATATGTCTTACCTGGACAATTAGCTTATTTTCTTTATTGGGTAGAATCCTGTAGGTATAAACGCAATTCTGGAACCTGGAACAGATTGGAGGAGAGGTTGTTAGAACATAGCTATGGGGGAATCTTATCATAGCATCATTCCATAACAACAGAAATTGAATGGAAGACTCTGACATAGACTGATGACTTAATAAGAACATAAGAATGGCCATACTGGGTCAGACCAATGGTCCATCTAGCCCAGTATCCTGTCTTCTGACAGCAGCCAGTGCCAGATGTTTAAGAGGGAATAAACAGAATAGGGCAATAATCAAGAGATCCATCCCGTCGTCCACTCCCAGCTTCTGACAGTCAGAGGTTTAGGGACACCCAAAGCATGGGGTTGCGTCCTTGACCATCTTGGCTAATAACCACTGATAGACCTATCCCTCTGTGAACTTATCTAATTCTTTTTTGAACCCACTTATAGTTTTGGCCATCACATCCCCTGGCAATGAGTTCCACAGGTTGACTATGTGTTGTGTGAAGAAATACTTCCTTTTGTTCGTTTTAAACCTTATGCCTACTAATTTCATTGGGTGATCCCTAGTTCTGTGTATTATGTGAAGAGGTAAATAACACTTCCTTATTAGCTTTCTCTACACCATTCAAGATTTTATAGACCTCTATCAAATCCCACATTGGTCGTCTCTTTTCTAAACTGAACAGTCCCTGTCTTTTTAATCTCTCCTCATTTGGAAGCTGTTCCCTACTCCTACATATTTTTGTTGCCCTTCTCTGTACCTTTTCCAATTCAAATATATCTTTTTTGAGATGGGGAGATCAGAACTTCATGCAGTATTCAAGGTGTTGGCATATCATGATTTATGTAGTTGCATTATGATATTTTCAGTTTTATTATCTATCCCTTTCCTAACGGTTCCGAACATTCTGTTCACTTTTTTGACTGCTGCTGCATGTTGGGCAGTTGTTTTCAGAGAAATATCCACAGTGACTCCAAGATCTCTTTCCTGAGAGGTAATAACTAATTTAGACCCAATCATTTTATATGTATTGATGGGATTATGTTTTCCAATGTGCATTACTTTTCACAAGGGTTTCAAATATCTGTTCATTTCCTGAGGACATATTAATTAACAAAATCCTACAGTGCTTAAGTTTGGGGGCACTTCATCATGTTGTAGAGGCCACATCAGAAAGTGATGATGGACTCCTCTTCAGAGTGAGTTGTTCAACTCCCCTGCTGGCCAGAAAAAAGAAAACAGCACCTAGCTCTGGCTGCCAGAAGAGTGTGCATGCCCGAAAGGAACGAAAAGGGAGAAATCCCAGACACCAGGCCAAATTCAGAGTTGAATGAGTAAATCAAAGGGTTGGTCTACACACAAACTTGTTTAACTAATTTAAATTGAATTGCAATAGGATATTTTTATTCTGAAGTAAGAGTCCATACAGAGACCTGCACTGAAATAACAATGGGTATGAGTTGAAACTCACTTGATTATTTTAGTGCAAGTAGAACAGCCATAAACCACACTTTCTTCTACCACCTCCCCAGGGTGGACAGTAAATCAAATTAGACTTACCCTGACTTTGCCCCACTCTGTGGCCTAAACTCATTTGCACCAGACAGAGATGAAAACAGAACCGGACCCCTATCTAAAGGGGGTACTCAGTCTTTGTCCAACGAGGGACACATCAACAACTTGTCAAGAGCTGGAAGTCCAACCTGATGGCAGAGCCGTGCAGAATGTGCAGCCTTCCTTGATGGCTGCTGAATTTTGCTGAACTCACATAATGCCTGGGGTGGGGGTGGGAGGCTGCTCCCAGCAGGATGGAGGAATACATGTTTATTTACTTTCCAGTGGTTACAGATGTGATCCAACAGCTCTCAGCACCTGCCCAGCACTAAGTTAAAACACACTCCACAAACTGGCTCTCTACCAACAAAGGACACAAATTTCAACCCCATTTCCCTCCAAAAACTAATCTCAATTCTGTTTTAGCATCCCCAGGGGCAAAACAGATAAGGCTTGCAGCCCATCTCCAGAGGGTCAGGAAAGGTGGTCTGTGGTCAGCCTTCCCGAGGAGGAGGGTTGGCTGATGCATACCGACATACTTGTCTCCTTTGTGATTTGGTATATATGTTTATTCAAACTAGGCTTTTCTGAATCACATCAAGAGAGAGCGAGAGAGAGATTCCTTAGGGGTTATACAGCCTTGCATTTGGAGTCAGACAGAGCATAAAACCAAGTTACTCATACACTGAGGTGAGATTTTCAATGCTGACTACAGGATTTAGCCACACAGCTCCCTCTGAACCTGGGTTCTTTTAAGCAAGATGCACAAGAAAAGAGCTGGAACGCCCTTCAGAGCGCAGCGCCACCCCACAACAGGTCTGAGGGCTCATTGCGAAGTGATCTGAGATGTTCACGCACCTACCCACGTCTCTTCAGTGCTCCCAGACCCAGCCAGGGGCAGTTCATCAGCTATCAGAGCTCCTTTAACGTCAATGGAGCGATGACAGTTGACACCAGTTGGGGATCTCCCCGCTAGGAGTGGGATTTGGTTTTGTTTTTATCTGTCAATGCAGAACTCTTCCACCACTTCCTCCTGCAGATATGCAAAAAGGGGCTGAGATGAGAACAGTGCTGATTATGTAGCTGATGAGAGAAAATTTGTGTGTATGGAGATTATGAAACTGATAAACAAACCAGCTCAATGACTATCAGGCCATCAAAGCACACTGGGTGCACAATCAGGTGGCAAGCACCGGCTGTCAGAGGTTGTTATGTAGTATTAGAGAGATTTAACCAGAGGAACATCTACAGGGAAAGCTAATAAAGGGCTATAAGGTGATATATGAATGGTATGAGCAAAAGTGGCTCTCCCTGTGGGAATCCTCCTTAGCAATCTCATGACTCAGCCATGCACAAATGGAGAATGTCATGAATCAGTCGGCTAACAACCTCCATTTATCTGCCTTGCTTTGTTGTTATAACTTCATTGCTCTTAAGCTTTTAGCTCTTAAGCACCAGGACTGCTCCACCGTTGGTCCTAGATACTTTCACTTTTCACCTAAAAAGATTCTCTTTGAGATGTTTCTTAAGAATGTTTTTAGAAAAAACCACAAGCATTGCTGATCTTGGACATATTGATGGTATATGCAGCACCCATCAAAGCAATTTCCTGAGGCTAAATGTGTCCCAACATGCTTCCTCATCTGTCTCCTAGCTCCCTCCCCTGCACGAGCTCCTGAAGGCAAAAGAGGGAAAGGGGAATGAACGCATATTTCCTCTCCTCTTCCAGTGTGGCTTAGGCCTTGCTGCAAATCAGAACTGCTCTTTACTGTGTATATTATGGTAGCAGCTATAGGGCCCAACCAAAATCAGGACCCTGCTCTGCCAAGCACTGTACAGATACACAGTGAGACGGGAAACCCCCCCTAGGAATTCAGCTAATACCAGTGTGGACAGATCACATGTGCTACCCTCAGATATTGGAGAGATATTGGATACAACTCTGCTCGCCTTCTTTCAGACCATCACTGAGCCGATCAGCAACTGGTAACAAGGAAAACAAATAACCAGCTCTCACTGAGCGCTTTTCATCCAGAGAATTCTAAGTCACAAAGGAAGTCAGCATCATTATGCCCATTTTACAGTCCCAAGGACTTTTCAGCATGTAGAATATGCTGCATGGCTTAGTCTCCAATAAGAGGCCAAAGGAGGTGGCAGCATGAAATGTCTTTAATTGGAGACATGTCCTGGAAAGAGTGGAATTTTCTTTTGTCAGAAGGATCAAGTCCTCTTCATCCACTGTATTCTAATTGGTTTCAGCACCAAAATGAGCTTCTGTACATGCCAGTGCCTTCAGGTGTATGAAGGGAAGCACTTCCCACCTCAAAACATCCGCTCTTTATCACACCCAACACCCCAGCTTTTTCCAGTTTCATTGCCCAGTAGATGAGGGCAATACTGGTCCATCCAGGTCTTGGTGCCTTTGTGTTTGGGACAAACTCTCTAAGAGGTGCTAAGTCCTGCAAGGGAGTTTCTTTTTGGGTTTCCTGGAAGAAATCCTTATCATTGCCAAATGGCTTCACAGTGCTACATCTGAAGAGTTCCGACGCACGAACTTCCAACCTAGTGATTTTGCAGATATTTGTTAGCGCTGCTTTCAATTGGTACATGATCTAGAGCCATTGTATCTGGTCTTTAAAATAGTGATTTTCCTAGAAGGATCTTAAAGGAAAGCCATGGGTTTTTAATAAAGACACACAAGGAAAATACAGTCTTCCCCCCCGTAGCTTCCCTCCCTGTCTAACTGTTTATGTTTTCCATCATCTTGAACAAAAGCACATCAAGACAGAAGGTCCCAGTGGAGGGATAATGCTAGTTTCAGACACAGCTGCTGTTAAACCCTTTCTGAGTTCATGAGCTAGGCAATCATTTCCCGTTGAATTCCTTGAGTGCAAGAACTCAGTAGTCATTTCTAGTTAATAAACGGGCAAACCAAGCGTTCCAGTAACATGGAAAGAAGAAGAATCACTCTGGTCCTTGCCTTTCCTGGGGCAATCAGGTCATAAGGATTAGACTACAGAACAGAGGATGAAAGTGTCTGGAGGAGGGCATTCACTGTGTATTTGCTGTTTGTACAATTTGTCTTCTAAGTTCTATTTTGCTGCTGTCGGAGCAATAAAAGAAGGGAAGGCATTATTACTTACACACACACCCCCTCGGTCTGTCATTATTCAAATAATTATTTTCCTGCAACATCCCTCCAGGAAAATCTATTTGGCTCAGCAGGATAAAAAATTATTCAAGTCCCCATTCTAATTTCAATGGAGCTGCTAGATGAATATTAGCTCTGGCTGGAGAATGACAGGTCTGCTTGGTGACAACTTTTGAAGTGCTGAAGTTTGTTTTCGCTCCATATTAGAACCTTTTGAATGTTTTTGCAAAGCAGAATTGTGTCGAAATATTTGGTTTTGTATCCAAAAGGTCAGGGTTTTTATTTGGTTCTCTTTTTCTCTTGGCTCAGAAGAGACCAGAGCGCCCTGGAGCTCAGACATCTTCCTGTTGAAAACTTAATCAAAATTGATACGACTCCACAAAACATCTCGGCTTTGACTAATCATCATATTTCGATAAAAACATATTTAGTTGAAAATGTTCCGAGCAGCTCCAGTAAACATGAGAAGCACTTTACCCTTAACACTGAGAAACCGGGATGGTTTGTTGTTACCACCCGAGCTGGGAGATCTATTCCCAGTGAACAATTTATTCAGCATGTTTAGTCCCTATTCTCTTAGTGAATTATCCACCAGCAGACTTGATTTTATAAATTGTCCCAGTAATCGACACATGGGTTGGGTGACACATTTTGGCCTATAATTTGCTTATGACCTGTCCACCCACGACTACTGCTTCAAGCATTCTCTCTTCCTAATTTGCTATTTGTGCTGCATGATTGGTCATTGAAGTTATGTGGCCTGAGATTTTCAAAAATGGGGGCTTACAGTTAGGTTCTTAGTAGTATATTTAGGCACCTAAATAACAAGTGGCCTGAATTTCAAAAGTGCTGAGTGCCTAGCAGCTCCCAATGACTTCAGAGAAAGCTGCTGGTGCTCAGCACCTCTGAAACCCAGCCCACTTATTTAAGCATCTAAATATGGACTGAGGAGCCTGACTTTTGGCCCCCATTTTAGACAACTTTGGTCACCATGTTGTTTCTGTTCCCTGATTCCTTGTCTCTCAGAACTGCGCAAAGGGCTTTCAAAGATGGCTGCGGAAACGCTTCAGAGGGAAAACTGATGCAAATATTCGCAGTTTCCTAGTGTCTGCAAACAGTATTTTGTTTGTGTGTGTGTTTGTTCAAAGCAAATAAAAGGGATCTTGCAAGCGCCCCTGAAGAAGCCAATTTGTGCTATTTATTCCAAGTTATAGTTCAGGAACAAGTGACTTTGGCACCAGCTCTAAATTACATGCAGACAATCCCCAACCCCAGAGATGTAAATGTTCCATGTCTGCAGACACCCATCCTCCCTCTGCCCCCCATACACAAACACACCTACCAAACACTCCCTGCCCTCCACATGCACATCCCTTCCTTCCATATGCCACCCTCTCCACACACACGCATGCTCTCCCCACTGTGCACTCCCCTCTCTGCACCACCACCATCCCTTTACCATCCAACATATGTGCAGGAGGACATGCTAGCCTGCCCCATGCACTCTTTCTGAGACTCACACTCTCCATCATGTATTGTACTGTCCCCAGAAGCTGGAGCTCAAAGGTGGACGGTTAGACCACAGCTCAAGCAGCAGCTCCTCTTTTTAGAACGGAGACAAATGTACTTTAAAGAGGAAGCAGCAGCAAGAAACCTGCTTGTTATTTGGTTACTAAGAAAAACGTGGTGAGATTTTTTTAAAGTCTGTTCCCAGCAGCTGTGAAATGAAATGATTGTTAGGCCTGGGGTCCTAGCAGGCTAATTTGATTTCTCATAGGCTGACACCATCTTTGGATGGTTTATACACAACAAATCTTGCTTCTTGGCAGGGGGTTAGACTAGATAACACTTGTAGTCCCTTTTAGCCCTATGATTCTATGGCATGATGGTTCTCTGCGACAAAATTTAAAAAGTCTCAAACTCTTGAATCTGATCTCTCTCTCTGCCTCAGCCTCTCCTGACACCAACTATATCAGCTGCACTCAGTCAAACAAGACCAGAGCCATTGATCTCTCCAATTCAATCCCTAATCTTCATTCCAGGGGAAGGGTCTTTGACTTGGAGTGAAATAGCTGCTAAGGACACTGGGAGATTTCCCCTCCCCCCCCCCGTTTTTACCATCCTTAGAACCCTGCATCCTCTGTAGGACCATGTCCCTGTTCAGGCTGAATCAGAGACAGCCTCTGTAAGGACCAGTGTTGGCACACAAAGCTACCTGCACATTTGCAGTACACCTGCCAGACTGAAAAAGGCATTTACTGACCAACCTGCGGTGTCAAACATGTGCTGAGCTGTGAGTATTTCAATGGGAGAGAATGCCTGGTGGGCGCCATGCTCAGGGTTTTTTTCCCCCCACTCCAAAGAGAACAAGACCCAAGTGGGAGGGTCATTCAGACAGACCAGAGATAACAGGATGGTTCCCCATCTCTGAACGCATCGATCCATGAGACATCCTTGGATTTTTGTCTCCTTTTGGATCAGGGGTTTTTGGCCTCCCCTCACTAGTGTGGTTTGTTCCACAACAACTGTCACAAATGTGGTTTCTTTCAATCCCCTCCATCACACTCTGTGGCCAGGCCAGGTTAAACCTACCACACTGGTAGGTCGCACCTTCCTGATAGGTGGGGTGGCTGTGTCTCTGTGCTGGGGAGGAGGTAGGGGTAGTCCCTACACAGAGCGGGCAGGAGCAATGGAGCCCCATGAAAGGTAAGAGCTATACTTACAGAACACAGAGCGCGTACGCTGAGGAGATCGACTCACTGGCCCGCACTAGGAAGCTGCCATCCTTTCCCACTTTGGAGAGCAAGTCCTCAGCCTTGGAGCGAGTGATGTTCCCATGGTACCAGCACCGATCCATTGCCAGAGCTGGAGGAAACATTATTGACAATCCAGCAGTCAGTGTTTAGAAGCTGCCAGAGCCGTTCGTGTGTCTCAGTAACACTCAGCAGCTGCAGCTCACCAGCTTCCTGTTTCAATGGTACAGAGAGGGAAAGGAAACCAAGCCGAGGACGACTTCCTCAGAAATCAAACAGCTCAGAGTGAGCATGACATGTTCCTCCAACCTCCGCTCCCCCTCAACACTGTAACTCAAGTGGTTAACCACCTGTGTCCCCCCTATTCTGCATCAGAAAGTCCCAGCCAGGGGCGCAATTCTGCTCCCCCACTTTGGAGCAGCTTCATGGACTTCACTGGAATTTCCTTTGATTTACAGCACTGTAACTGAGAGCTAAGCCAGGTCCTCTCTTTTTCCATCTCTATCCTTCCTCCTCTCTCACTTTCCCTGCCTCTGTCCAGTGGTTAGGGCCCTAGCCTAGGGGTTGGGAGACCAGGGTTCAATTCCCAGCTGTGCCACAGATTTCCTGGGCGACCTTGCACAAATCACTTAGGCCTGGTCTGCACTTGAAAATTAGATCAACCCAGCTACATCACTCAGGACAATGAAAAATTTCACACCCTGAGCACCGCAGTTATGTCAACCTAACCCCCAGTGTAGATGCGGCTACATCGATGGAAGAATTCCTCTGCCAACCTAGCGACCGCCACTTGGAGAGGTGGACTGCCTTACTTCTATGGAAAATGCCTGTCCGTTGAAGGAGGAAGCATCTATACTACAGCAGCAGACCTAGAGCAGCTATAGTATAGACCAGGAGTGGGCAAACCATGGTCCGAGTGCCACATATGACCTTCCAGCCGGTTTAATCCAGCCCTCGAGCTCACGCTGGGGAGTGGGGTCTGGGGCTTGCTCTGCTCCCATGCTCCAGCCAGGGAGCGGGGTCGGAGGCTGCTCTGTGTGTGCACGCTGAGGCTCCCGGAAGCAGCAGCATGTCCCTCCTCCGGCTCCTACATTTACGGGCAGCCAGGGGGCTCTGCACGCTGCCCCCACCCCAAGCGCCACCCCCACAGCTCTCATTGGCCGGGAACTGTGGCTAATGGGAGCTGCAGGGGCTGCAACTAGGACGGGACAGTGCGCAGATCCACCTGGCAACACCTCTGCATAGGAGCTGGAGAAGGGACATGCTGCTGCTTCCAGGAGCTGCTTGAGGTAAGCGCCGCCTGCACCCCTGCCCGAGCCTGGAGCCCCCTCCTGCACCCTGAAATCCTCATATCTGGTCCCACCCCAGAGCCCACCCCCCCAGCCAGAGCCCTTTTTCCCCCATGCCCCAACCCCCTTCCCCTGCCCTGATCCCCCTCCCACCTGCTGAACCCCTTGGTCGCAGCCTGGAGCACCCTCCTACACCACAAATCCCTCATCCCGAGCCCTCACCTCCAGCCGGAGCCCTTGACACCTCCCCACCCCCCGCACCCCAACCGCCTACCCCAGCCTGGAACCTCCTCTCACACTCTGAACTCCTCATTTCTGGCCCCACCCCAGATCCCACACCCCCAGTCAGAGCCCTCACCCCCTCTTGCATCCCAACCCCAATTTCGTGAGCATTCATGGCCCACCATACAATTTCCATACCCAGATGCGGCCCTCAGGCCAAAAAGTTTGCCCACCCCGCTATAGACAGACCTTAATCTCTCTGTAACACAGTTCCCCCTGTGTACAATGGGGATAATAGCACTGGCTGGCCTTACAGGGTGATGGGAGGGTAAATACATTGAAGGCTGTGAAGCACTTTGAGAGCTACTGATGACAAGTGCTGTGTAAGAGCTAGAGATTATTATTTCCCCTCTTACCCACCAAAGGCCCCTTAGGAGACTAAACAATAACAGGATTATTAGCATTGGGCTTGCTGTCCCCAGAGTGCTCCTTTCTTACCTGCTGTATTGCTGCTTTAATCTTCAATACAATCTGACCTGAAAATCTAGCAGGGTGTCATATGGCACTTGAAGGAACCTTGTAAACTATGCCCAGCCTGCGTGGAAACAAGTCAGTCTTACAGGCAAACTTTGTCCTGGGATCTGGTGACAACAACTGCACATCTCCCTCTGTGACACAGCGTTAGTCGCACTCAAAGGTAAGTCAGACCCCGAAAGCCCAAGGTGGGATGGGACAGAAACACTTGGCCAGTCTGCAAAGGGAGAGGGAGGCTGGTGCTTTCACTTCCCCTTTCTTTGTCTATACATGGCTTCTTTAGGTTCCTGTCCCACCCCTGTGCTCACTTCATGGCATGCTCAGTGCTAGTCTCCAAGGCAGTGAACATGACAACCGAGGGTGTGTCTACAGCAAGCAAACAGGGACATTGCAGAGACACTGACTGTGTGACATGTTTGGTTGTCTGACCCGTACTTACAACTAGCTGCTTTTGACAGAACCATTCTGGTACATGCACACTTTGGCCCCAACTCAAAGCGGTTGGAGAGCCAGCTTAACTGCCTGCTCCGGATTCTGCTTGCCTGGGGAGTCCCCATGCGGTGCAGAGCCAGTGTCAGCTCTACCCAACCCCCCTCCCAGGGATGGGGGAAGTGAGGTGGCTATGTTACAAGGGACATGGTTGGGGAGTCACTGAGCTCCAGCGATCCCCAGCTGCCAGAACAGACCCTTAGGACAAGGGCAGCAGGATGTAACAGAGCAAGCTGGAATTGCACTGGACTGGTCATTGCTTTTGGGGGAGGGAAATTAAGGGGGCTTGGCCCAGAATCTGGCCCCGTGTTCCTGACAGCAGTGGTTGCACCAGCGCATTTGGAGCCTCCGTATGGTCCAGCGCTGCTGTTGAGCTCAGGACTTCCGAGTTATTTCCATACACAAGGCCCTATGTTGTGGGAAGGAGGTAGGAGAATAGCTGAACTGGCGTGGCTGCAATGCTTGTGGTTTCCTGTCCATCCTGAGGAGTAACTACTGTAGACTGCACTGCTTCAGCGGGTGCCATACGAAAGACCTTGTCCCAGGCACTATCACCAATGTTTGTGAGGCACGTGGGTGGGCTGTGTGTGAGCTCAATGTGTTCAGGTGGGCTGGCACAGCACTGTTCTGCCTGGCATGAAGTGCGTGGGTGTGAAAAGGGGACGTTACAATCAATTGCACAGTCCTACACATAGCAGCAGCCTGCTAGCCACAAGCTGGGTCAGCTTCTCAGGACCGGCCATGGCGGCCGCTGCTGTAGCTTCCCTGCATTGCAGTGGTGGCTGATGACTTTTGGTAGGTGAGGCACATACCACAAAGTCTCACGAATTCCAATATATGTCCTCCTCCCGGCACTCCTGGCTGGGGCGTGTCTCTGCTCTGCCCTGCCAGGACTACAGCCCCCCCCTGCCCCCCCGCCGCTCCTTGCGTCTGCAGGAAGCCCTCTGAAGCTCCGCTGTCATGGCACTGCTCCCTCCCTTCCCAGCCAGGAACGTGGGAGCCGTCCCTGGGCAGGACCGGTTCAGCCTCAGAGTGGCCTCCCGCGCAGCTTGTCCTCCTTGCAGTCCACTGGGCCAGGAGGACGGCAACCTCCCCAACACCTTGCGCCCTTGTGTCTTGGGCCCCTCAGCTGTGGAGCCCTGTCAGTGCTGGGAGGGGGGCCCCCAGCAGCCCTGCTGTCAGAACTGGCCTAAACTGCTGCAATCCTGCCAGGGCCTCACCAAGCCCCTGGTTGCCACATGCTCTCATGAAGAGACTCCTAGGTGTGGTTTGTCACCATGGCAACAAGACAGCTTCCTGAGGCACTCCTGCCTATACCATTATTTGAGCTTCACCCAGAGCCCTACGTTTTCTGGCATTGCGTTTCACTGCGGGGACGGGGAGAGAGCGAGTAGCACATTTAAATTAAATCACAAGCCCCTGCTTGTGGACTTACGTCCCTTATCTAACATGTACATGCTTAACCGTCCTTAAACATCAGCGTATAGACACAATAAACGCAGCGTTGGGGAGTTCGCTGCTGAAGGTGCTGGTTGGGCGTGTCTCATTCGCCTAGGCTGACACGCCGCCACTGCTGCATGGTGGCTGCAGCAGGAAGCAGCACAGCTCCAAATGTCAAGGCCATGGTAAACCACTGCTCAACACAGCAGGGAGGAGCGTTCCATACAGTAACCTTACAAGCAGACCCAGAGTGAGTGTTGCTGGTGAACAAGATTAGCCTTGCTGTCTTATAGTACAGGTTCTGCTGACTTACTGGAAGTTCGTGCCAGGTAATAAGAGGCTTTAAATTCTCAGCACCGTGGTGCACCCCTGAAAAGGCACGAGCCCAGCTGATTCGGTCACAAGACTAATTAGTCTCTTTAATGTTTATCTGTGGCTGAAAATACTCCTGCAGGTACCTCAGCGAGGTGTCAGCTTTTGGAAGACTCTGAGCTGCGTCTTCCTTCAGATATGCTAATTCCAGCAAGGGGTGCCCCAGAGAGGTTTTACATGGTACTCACAGTGGAACCACTCTCACTTTAACTTCAAATGTCATGATGGAGGAGCAGCTAGGCCCCATTTCAGTGACTGGCATTGCCAACCAGCACACCAGGTCACAATACCACTCAGTTTGGGGGTCCTCTCAGATGGGAGGCTTGGGGCAAACTCCCCCTTCCTCCACACTGGTGGCCCTGCCCCTTAACTGGCACCCTGCCAATGGCATGTACCATGCATCTGGCTGAAGGCGCCACTGTGCCCAGTTGTGCAGAACAACCAAGCGCAAATATGCAGAGAAGCTGGGGTATGCCACATGTGTTTGAGGTGGACCTCAGAAAAAAAAAGGCAGGTGGCATCCTGGAGGGATACCATGCAGATTCCACTGCCCCAAAATAGCGCTCAGTCCAGTTCCTATGTTGTTAAAAGATTAATCCCACTGTAAGACCATAAACTACAACATGGTCTCAAGTGGCATGTGGAGGACATTGTTTCAAAAGACAATGGGGCCTAGTTCTTATGCTGCTGGTGGGTGAGTCCTATCACAGTGGGAAAAGACTACAGCGGGATTGCCATGTGGTTAGTGTGTGTGGACCCCCTGGAGTCGGATGCCTGATTCCCAAAGAATGGAGTGTGAATCATACTACCCTACCCAGAGACAGTAGTCTGCTCTCTAGCCTCACTTACCGTAACTCCTGCAGCAGTGAACTTTCCTTGTGTGTGTGTTTGTGTTGGAGAAGAGCTGTTCAGGAGATCTGATTAGCTCTTCCATGGGAAGAGGAGATTTTGGAAGTTGTCTTGCCGAGAACTGGCATATATACCACTGGAGGGAAAGCACAGTGATCTTGTTGCACCCTGCAGTCTCTATGATGGGTATCACTACATGGAAGGCGACATTAAAACCGCAGGGCCCACCACCAGGACAGGTACCTGCACTGTTTTCTTCTTCTACTCAGAAGATACTGTGATATCATAATCCCAGCAAAGTGGCACACGTCTGGATTGGTGCCCATTGTAAAACAAGAGAATAAAAAAGGGAAAGCCGGGCACAAGAATCCAAAGCAGAAGCAGCAGCCTGGAAAGTAACCCTTTGGACAACCACAGCAGCAGCCATATTTCATTATAATTGAGAGAATGATGCCACAGCCAAAGAACTGGGACACGTTGCGGTGTTGGACAATCACATTTGAAGTCTTAGCTGCCTATGGACAAAGCCCAAACATTTTTTCCACAGTGTGGAGATGTTATTCCACCTGGTCTATCAGAGGTGGTAGGATGCACATATTACATGAACTGGGTTTTCAGCCATAGAGTTAAGGCCAGAAAGCACGACCAGATCAGCTAGTCTGTCCTCCTGCATATAACACCACCCAGGACGCACACACAAAACCCAACGGCCAAAGTAGTACAGTGTGTGCCAGCACCTGCAATTGTGAAAGCAACAGTGCACTGGATCAGTGCTATTTGCATTATGGCTCAAAGCACCCAGCAGTCAGTCACCCCATGAGACCACACAACATCACACTGCATGGTTTGTCAACAAGGTCCTCTCACCTGCTCTCAATAGCTACTGCTGAGCGTGGACAGATGAGAAGAGCCCAGAGAGGCTCCCAGGTATCACGGAACAGAAAGCATTTCCTAATGTTAATGACAAGAGAGGTTAAACCTAAGGGCAGATTCCAAACCAGAGCACTTTGCTTAAAATAGCCAGAAGCTGGTCAGGCAATAGTAATATGCTGTTGGCCACAAGGGGGCACTTTGGCCTCTGGCCTAGATCTGAAAACAAACCTGCCAAGTGACATTCTTTTATCAGCCACCGAATTGCTTCTCACTTTGTAGCTACTTCAGCCCAGCCTGTTAGTTAGTCTGCAGCTTGGGGAGGGGAGTGGAGTGGGAAATTACAGATTTCTTTGAGCTGGCCATGAGATTCCATAGTTCCTATCATACTTTGTTCCCCAGTCTGTGCCGAGGGTGGGCCGGACCTGTCTACTGCAGGTGCCTTCAGGCGGAACTAGTGGAGTAAGGGAAATTAAGTGAGATCTGGAAGTATTTTTTTTAAAACAGCCACCCAGATCTCTCACGCAAGAATGCTTTTGTGGGCCTCCAGCTGCTGCAGGCTCACCATCTCCCTTTCAAAAGCCAGGAACACAATAAGAAGCAAGCAAGAGGGCACTCAAGCATGCAGAAACTCCAACAGGCAATGGTAGTGTCAACCTGACACAGTCCTACATGGGTCACTGCTCTAACTGGCATGGAAAGGCCCTGCTAAAGCCCCAAAAAGCAAATACTTTACCTCACTAATAAAGCAAATAAATATGTTTCCCTTGGAGCCATTGTGCGGGCACACACACCCACCCAGTCTGTTATACTGCAAATACCTTGGACTGCATCTTTCTGCAGGAACAGAAGAACTGGGTCCAGAGAACTGGGTAAAACTTCCATAGCTCTCCATACTTCCACCCCAGCCTACACCTCTACCCTCCCTTCCCTGGTGTTTGCTGTTGATTCATTTCTGGTCACTCCCTTTGCCACCCACCTGGAAGAAATACTGTTGGAATTTCATGCTCAATAGAGGATCACAAACTTTGGGAAGCATTTCATTTTTACTCTAGAATAGAGACGCAGTAGTTCAAATGTGTTTTTTCTCCACTGGGCAATTATTGGATTGCTGAGGCTCATCCTCATCAATAATTTTTTTAAATTGTCTGCCTGGAATTTTAATCAAAATACATGTTTATGTAAATATATATTATGGGAAGGTGTACAAATGTGTTTTCACGCTTGGTAGCCAAAGACCCCTGGCACCAGTGTGTGGATGTGCTGCATCATTTGGTTTTTGAACTTGTGAGCAGTTTTTCATTGTAGTTTACCATTGGCCACAGTGCTGTAATGAAATAAACATTCAATAAGTTGGTCATAAACCGCCACCCCCAACCAACTTTGTACCTCCCTTCACACCACACCACATATCTACCAGAACCTCTTACTCCCTTGGGGGTTAGAGTACATGACCCTTGCGGGTCCCTTCTAACCCTATGACTCACCATAGGCCAGGCGGCTTCCTTCAAAAAACAACTCCTGAAGATCCATCTACTCCATAAATCCTTCTGGCAAGAATATGCTCATGCCTGTGTTTGCTTGTATTACACTGTGTTCTTGTGAGCCAATTGGGGCAGGGACCCATTAGCGGTTTGACACACTGCACCTCTTTTACAGGGCCACGTACACAGAAAATGCTGTATAATAAGGATAATCATGCTTTCTAGCCACCTGGACTTGCCAGAGATTATAAGAGCAATCTCCAGCCTGTTTTATTTAGAATTCTCAGAAAACACTACAACTCCGATGGTTCACGGCCCACTCCTTGGTTAATAGGACATTCATGCATCTCCCCTCTCAACATAGGTTTCAGAGTAACAGCTGTGTTAGTCTGTATTTGCAAAAAGAAAAGGAGTACTTGTGGCACCTTAGAGACTAACCAATTTATTTGAGCATGAGCTTTCGTGAGCTACAGCTCACTTCATCCCTCTCAACATAGTAAACTTGAAATTGCCATTAGTGGCCATACTTATTGGGCCTAACCCTGTAGTTCTGATGCAGGCCAAATTCCCCCCTCCCCCTTCTTAAGATCTGGTCTTCTTCCTGCAAGTGATCTACTGGAGCTACCCCCGTGTTTGAAAGGGAACAGGCTGGACCACGTAAGATTTCAAGAGAGGGAGTGACTGAGGCTTTCTTTGCGGTGAGAAATCCAGCTGCATGGGGCAGTGCAAGAGAAAGAGCTACCTAGGAGAAGAGGCTGGGATTGGAGGCGCATGAGTGGTAGATATTAGCTAGACTGGAGTGCGTCCAGGGAAGCAATGACTTGAATTCCAGGAGAGCAATCCTGAACTGGATCCAGGAGTGCTGTAAGCAAGACACGAGAAGTAATACTTCTGCTTTACTCCGCACTGATTAGGCCTCAGCTGGAGTCTTGTGTCCAGTTCAGGGCGCCACATTTCAGGAAAGATATGGACAAATTGGAGAAAGTCCAGAAAAGAGCAAAAAGAATTATTAAAGGTCTAGAAAACATGACATATCAGAGAAGATTTAAAAAATTTGGTTTGTTTAGTCTGGAGGAGAGAAGACTGTGGGGGGACATGATAACAGTTTTCAAGTATATAAAAGGCTGTTACAAGGAGAAGGGAGAAAAATAGTTCTCCTTAACGTCTGAGAATAGGAGAAGAAACAATGGGCTTAAATTGCAGCAACGGCAGTTTAGGTTGGACATTAGGAAAAACTTCCTAACTGTCAGGGTGGTTAAGCCCTGAAATAAATTGTCTAGGGAGGTTGTGCAATCTCTATCATTGGAGATTTTTAAGAGCAGGTTGGATAAACACCGGTCAGGGATGGCCTAGATAATACTTAGTCCTGCCTTGAGTGCAGGGGACTGGACTAGATAACCTTTCGAGGTCCCTTCCAGTCTATGATTCTATGATCCAGAAATGGGTAGGAAGCCAGGGAAAAAGACAGAGGATGGCATAGTATGATATGAGAAAGAGAACAATCCGGCCACAGCATCCTGGCTCCCCAGAAGCTGAGAGAGCAGGGAGGTGCAGTTTTCAGAACACAATGTGCTGATGGCCCAGAGAAGGATTTCAGGAGAGACGGGGTAGGGGAGGAATAAGGGGTAAAGGTAGGGATGACATTATTGCAAAGCACAGGGGATACCAATGATGTCCATTTTCAAAGGAGCATCCCAGGCAGTCTATTAAATAATGTTGGGCAGGTAACGGACACCACATCTGCCCACACACTGGCTGCGTTGGTGAGTCTGAATGGCACTATATGAAAATCACATTCACTCTTGCTATTTGGTGCTGAAAAAGGCAGCCAGGCGGGAAGGGGTGGAGGAGGAAACAGCAAAAGAAAAGCAATCCATTTCATATGGCTTCGCAGCCAGGACAAAGGCAGGCGATAAAAGCCATTTGCTGACAGGTGAGACATGGCAGTGAAGTGTCAGCTAAGGTGATTCTCAGGCAGACACTGAATGCGCCTGTCCACTGTGGCTCAGCACTCGGATGGAAAGGCTTGTTTCAAAGTGAACATAAGGAAGACAATCTCTTTGTATTGCGAGCTGGTGCCAAACTCAAACAGGCAGCAAAACAGTGGGAAGCCATCAGGGCCTTGCCCCATGTGCTGCAGATCTGAATAAGCACACAAGCCCTTGAAGATGAGAGTGGGTCTTGTCCAGCATGCGGGATCTAAGGGACACTTGTTGAGGTACACTCCTAAATTTCTCCGCCCAGCTGGGTCTGTGGGGTGAGAGTAGAGCACCCAGCTGTCCTGACACTCTGACTTCATGTTAGCAGGACTTGGGAAGCCAGTAACACTCCCATGGCAGCCATGGGGAGGTTCTACCAGCTTCTCAATCTGCTGACCACCATCAAAACCCATCCCATGGTTGTAGCTCACAGCCTGGACTCTGGCTCCCTGGCTGCTTCTAGCATTGCAGTACAGCACCCTCTCTCCTTGGCTGTGCACTTCAGCTACCTGGCACTCCAGAGCACTCTCCTTTGCCACAAAGTTCCCCATTGCCCAGGTCTTCCCGTGGTCAGAACTAACAAAGCAGAAGGCATGTGGGGTGGGTTTTTTCCCAGGGTCAAGTATCCGATAGGCGTAGGCAGGAATCACGAGACTCCGAGCCTCATTGAGCAACTGTAAACCGTGGCCTGGTCCCACTGCAAAGGTGGCCCAGTCCTTGTGTGCTGTGCCAATGACAGTCTCAGTGAGATCCTTCGCGGGGCTCCAGGAGCATCCATTATCAGTGCTGGTGACCTGGCACAGATGGACCAAGTTGGTCTTTGTCTTGATCTGGTAGTTTTCAGAGACCTTTCCTGGGACAGCTATAAAGAACAGAATGAGGTTCCCAGTGACTTCATCGTACACAGGACATGGGTTCATGGAACGGTGGCCCTCCAGCTGCGCATTGACAATGGTCTCCATTTTATTCCACTGCCATGTGGGAGTGCAAAGGGGGACAAGGGGAAAAAATAAATCAGTGTTACAGAGGAAGGATCCTTGTATAAAAGATACAGGCAGGAAACAAGAGGTGGAAGAAGAAAATCTAGTGGTTAGAGCAAGAAACTGGAAGTCAATGGTTTATGCCCCAGCGCTGCCACTGACCTGCTGTGTTATTCAGAAAGCTAAATAACGAGACTGGTTTTCACAGGTGCCAAGCACCTAGAGATCGCACTGAAGTCATTGAGATGCCTGAATATGGAGTCAGGTACCTAGCTTTTGTCATCCATGTTTGAAAACTTTGACTTAGCGACTTGCCTGAAGAGACACAGCAAGTCAGAAGCAGAGCTGGGGTACAGATCCCACAAGTCCCAATTCCCTCGGTCTTTTGTTTATATTTAATAGCACACAGCATGGCCATAGGATCACAGGGCTAGAAGGGACCGCAAGGGTCATCTAGTCTTTGTACTAGTTGCACTGCAACTAGAAGATGATTCCCAAGTACAGCCATTGATTGATCATTTTTAGCCTTTGTCTTTACCTGGCATATTTAACCAATATTTTCCTTTGTGGGGTTTGTATATTTTTATTTGAATAAACCTCAGCATGCAGACAGAAATCACCAAATCTCTTTCTGACCAGCTGAACTCTATCTAACTGAATTATTGTGGGGTTACATGTGTCATTATTACTGAATATATATATCACTGTAGTGCTCTGAGACCCCACTAGTGATAGGCAGAGACAGGGTCTTGGTCCTGAAGAGCTTACAATCTAAGACAGTGGATTTCAACCTCTGGTCTGTGAACCCCTGTGGGTCCGCAGCCTATGGGTAAGATTTCCAAAAGGGCTGCACCTCCATTTGAAATTTTTTAAGGGTCCGCAAATGAAGAAAGGTTGAAGACCACTGATCTAAGACAACAAGCCACATCTGAAGGACCAGAGGAGAGGGATATAATCCCACAGATACTGTATTTTAATATATTTGCAGCTGTTAGAAGTTATTACAAATGGATCGAGCATCAACTGCCCCCAGCTTGCCACCAGCCTAGCTGTCATTAACAGGTGAATTGTTAAGTTAGCCAATTCACTTTGATGGGCTACACACATGAACCAGTTCCCATATGCACATCCCATACACACTTTTGTGCGGTGTAGCGATTTTTGACTATTTGTAAGCTAGATATTTGTTTTACCAGAATGAAAAGTTATTTACCTCCTGTTTTCACCACCTCCCACCAGGCTTACCCCCCCAGCCCGCCTCTCTCTGTCTTGCGTCTCTGGATCCACTCCAGCAGCCCCTCTGTTCCTGTCTCTCTCTAGCTGGCTCCCTGAACCACAGTGGATATCCCAAGGTGCACCAGCAAGCCTATTACACCCTCATTTCTCTGGTTCCCTGTCCTGGCCCCGCACCCAGTGTACTGCCCCCCGAGTAAGTGAACCAAAGCCAAAGCAGCTTTAATGAAATGTGCATTACCTGAACATGGTGGGTAGTCCCATCGTATGTGCCTCTGCGCATTGCTATCAGCTTGGCGTGTTCATCCACCTCATCCTCCCGCTCCTCGGCGAATGCCAGGATGGTGCAGGACTGCGGCACATAGAGCAGGGCTGGGATTCGATAGCTCCAGAATCCCTTTCGGAACAACGTCTCTTCTTGTAGGACAGGAAGTGAAGCCATCAGGCTGTGGGAACGGGGAGAAACGTGTCATGGTTTGATCTACCTATCACACAGCATGAGAGACAGACAGTGACGGCTTGCCAGTCCAGCCCTCTCCCCTGGCAGACAGAGGACCCATGAAATGCACTTTCTGCAACCCTATTTGGCTTTTTCTCTTTCACCTGGCTCTCTGTACAAACCACTTCATATAATCCTAGCCACGCCACTGACAGTACAGTGCAGACTCAGCCCAGGGCCTGGCTGATTTTAATAGAATGGAATAAAATAAGCACATTAAATAAATTAATTAAAATGTGCCCAGAAAATAAAAACAAACCCTTTTAGTTAATGAAATTCAAAGGCTGCCTTTGTTCAAATTAGAGGACTGGTGGGAATGAAACATTACAATATTTTCCCCAAAGAGTTATTCTGGTTTTTCACTATGTTTCCAAAAGCCAACATAGAAACAGGGTCGGTTCTTTTCCAGACAGCACCTCGATATGTCCCAGAAGCCAAAGACAGCCCCTCCCCAAACATGAGCTCTTTGAACCCTACAAAGCTGACTGCAACCCAGACTGACCCTGGTACCAGTCTTGTATCACGTGAGGCTGGCAGGGGGTGAGAGTACTATACGGGAAGTGGGTACTTAGTGTTATTCAACAGCAGACTGAAAAGCAATACTGCTGGGTTCCAAAGGACATCCCATTCAGTGCTTGTCAGCAAGAGGGTCAGCTAGCTGCATCCCAGGACTTAGGAGTGCGAGGTGCAGGAGCTGCTGCTGGAGAACTAGAGGGTGGGGATCACTTGGGAGCAGGATCTTCATGTTTCTAATAGGGATGTAGAAGACCAGGGATGTGGAAAACCAATCAGTGCTCTCCAGAACATATGAGTCAAGACTCAGGGACCTGGGAGACTTTACTGAATTTAATTTGAAAACAAAACCCCCTGAGTGATAGGTCTGTGGAGTCACTGTTGTGGAACAATGGGTCATGCGGTTTTCTGGCCATAGTAGGGGCCTAGCCAGAAAAAGCAAAGGACACTCGACTAATGCAAGCAACAAGCGAATGATCAGAATAGTAAATAATGGGTTTGTCGCCATGACTCTGCACTTGACAATGCCATGATGGGGCAGGGGAGCAGAGGTATTGTATCACTTATTTGATGGGAGGGCTGGCAAGAGAAGAGAACAAAAAGGGATGCAGGGGAAGATGGTTGTGCATCACAAGCTCGGAGTTCAGCCTCTGTAGGGTCTATGGGCCGGTTTTGTGCAGCTCTGCTCCATGTAACCTTGCAACAAAATGAACATCCCTGATTCTTCTCCCCCTTGCCCTGCCTTGGTGCAAATCCACTGACTTCAGCGGAGTTAATTCTGCATAGAGGAGAACCAGGCCCATAGGCTCTGAAGCAGTGTGTGGGCGGAGTGGCAGGAAGCAGGAGACAGTACACTGAGGAAGGGATTCAAAGTGCCTCCTACTTGAGTGGGTTCTTGCAACACTCTCAATGAGGGAGCGTCATATCCACTCATACACACATCTTTGAAAGGGCTACTGGTGCTACTATTCCCATGCAGGACCCATACCCCTTCTGAGGAGATCTTGCTCTTCTGGTAGTTTGTGTAGGTACAATGGAGTTCTCTGATGAGGCTGCAGAACCAGAGAGAGAACTTCGTCCACCAGGAGAGTAATCTGGAGCAGTCTGAGTTTTTCTGCTCTACAAGAGAAAAGAAGATGCATTTAGCAGCTTGTCTAACTGGGCAGCTTTTACTGACCGTCGTTACAGTGGTGAGACTATCAATAACGCACCAAGTGTATTTACTCAGTAAGCTTTATCCCCCACTTTGCACTACATAGGCCCATTTTATCATCACTTGAAGGGGAAGTGCTGATCGTGAGCCACAGTGCTACAGGAGATATAAACAAAGAATATGTGTGTATTTTCACACCCTGAAAACACTGAGAATTTTGAACAAGCATTGCTAGGCAGAAATTGTTTGGACTGTATTGTATTTATCTAACACCAGTTGTGCCTTTTGCAGAGCTACCTTGCAAGCCACAGAATCACAGTCAATCCAGACCAATGACAGTGAAGAGAGAAGTCTATTCCAGAGAGGCAAATCCTGTTCCACACTTCTGAAGTGCAGGGGACCCATATGCAGCAGAACTGTTACAACTCCACTGCACAGAAGGGCTGGAATTTGGGGAGCCCAAACAGCGGTGTACCTCTTCTGCACAGTAGAGCTCCGCTCCAAAGGGCTCCCTATGTTCTGTTAGGTGGAACGGAGGGGCTTCCCTTGGGTTAAAGGCAGAGGAAAGCGGCTGAGTCGCTGTTCTCCCGTCTTCATTGCACATGTACCTAGACCCTCTGCGCTCAGTGCCCTCCACGTGCAGCAGCGCAGGGGTTCTCAACCTCAGTGTCACAATCAGGTGTCAGAGGGTCACAGTCCCCCTGCACTTCCCACATTTGCCAAACAGGAGGGGCTGTCCCAGGACGTAAGAGGAGGTCACTGGGTGGAAAAGGTTGAGGATTGCTGCAGTAGTGGCCGCAAGTCTAGGGCCCCTGGACAGCATGAGCGGGAAAGAAAGAGGATGACAGTTTATATCAGAGACTACAGACACATTGCAGTTTACCCTGAAATTTATCTGTAAACAGCTTTCAGCCTTTCTACTTCACCAAACTTCAGAGGGCGATTCCTCTAATCCTGTTCTGTGGCACTGCCTGGCAAAGTAGCAGCCGCTAGGTTCTCTTAATAAGCTTTATGCTCTTTACAGTAAAGATTTTTAATACAGGGTTTGTTCTTTTTCATGCCAGAATTTCTGACACTGAAGTCACACCCTCTTAAAGGGAACAGCATTGGCACTGCAGTAGGAGGGAAACTGGGGGAAATGCATCCTCCTGCGAAAAGGAGGAGAAATAAAACACACAAAATCCCAACAAGAGACTACATGGAAGGTGTGAAAGTCCTTTTCCTGGCATTGGCAGAATTCAAGCTGTACAACATGCTGTGCTGGTTCT
The DNA here is from genome assembly GCF_965140295.1 of Lepidochelys olivacea. NCBI lineage: Eukaryota > Metazoa > Chordata > Testudines > Cheloniidae > Lepidochelys > Lepidochelys olivacea. Next base: position 47,845,288 of record NC_140419.1, read on the forward strand.
GTCTGAGGATGGACACACCTGCTGATGGTCACACATTAGTCCCTGGTGTTACTCTGTCACCTACAGAGCAGCAGGGAGGAAGGATTGCACCTGCACTTTCTCTTTTGGCCACTAGAGGTAGCTCTCAGAGCTGAGGATCGGTAGGGAGGGGCAAAAAGAAGGGAAAGAGGAGATGAGAGAAAGTGAGGCACAGGCTAATAGGAAGTGGGAGAGGGCTCAAAGCAGAGGCAGCGTGTGAAAGATGCTACGCAGAATTTTGACTACTGCCTGAAATACCCTGAGATCCAGGACAAAGCAATTGTATCCAGCACATCCAGAGAGCAAAATGGATTAACACAGAGACCGGACCAATGCTGCATTCAAGCTTCAGAATGAGCTCAATTTGTACGTCAGAATGGGGCCCTTGCTGCCTCCTTCTCTCTGCCCCCTTCAACAGCCCCTGTGGCCTGCCTATAGGGTAGAGCCAGCCCATCTGACAGCAGGGGAATGGTGGTGGGCTGGAACACAGCTCTCTTGGAGGACACTTTAAAACAACAATGCAAACACTGCACCACTGGCCTCAGCTTCTGTAAAAGCTTGTTCCTACTAAATGTAAATCTGGGCCTAAGTTAAAATGCCAGCTTGCTTTAACTGGGAGGCAACATGCAGAGGGAATTGTGCCCTCTCTGTCCTCATGAGAAGGATCTGCTGCTTTGCCCTGGAAAATATCCGTTCCCGAAGGGATTTCAGATACAGCTCCAGAAAGCAAGTATGTTTGTTATTCAGTATTGAAAAAACCCAAAACATATAGGAGCCAGAATCTGTTGCAGATGAGCATAGAACTCTTTTTCAGAGTCTTTTCCTTCGGGAGCTGTACCTAGCGTCCATTCAAGATGAGCACAGAAATCCAGTCAGCCTCCTTTCTAGCTCAATATTGGACTAGGGAGTACTTCCTGTCTGACATTAGTCTCTTTCTGCTGTGTCACACCATCAGAGAAATCTCACAAAACAAGAGAATTTGTGTGCCACCTGGAACAGAGTCTGGGCTAAACCCGGATTAGGTCATGAGATTTCTTAAAGAGCCAGGCAGCCGGTAATTCTTTCCAGGACAGCACTTTTGCCCAGTGTATCCCATTCAAAGTCAGAGCAAAGGGGAACTGTTTGTGAGACATGTCACACAATACAATCCCAAGATTATTAAAAGCATTCTGAGTTAGAAAAGAGGAAAGCGCCTAATTTGACCCACTGTTGAACTGGTCCTGAGACTTCTAGCGAGGTTGTAAGTTGAAAGACGTACCTGCAGTAAAAATTTAATACCATGTTTGCCAGGGGTCCAACCTGCCCTAGCATGTCCTTTCCGAAACAATCAAGGTCTTCTTTTCAAGTCACTGTCCTGTGGGAGGCAGGTCCTGTAGTCTATAGGATAAGGCCCACCCAGCACTGCAGAGGCATTTACACTTACACAGACAAATCAACACATTCACTGCTGTACCTTTGGTGGGGTGCAGCTCAAACGACATTCCTAAGAGATCCCACAAACGCTTCATGCACTTCCTCGCTCATCACAATGCTCACCCTTATGAAAAACAGGTAAGAAGCATACAGATTAAAAGAAACACCTCACCCACAGCGTCTCCTGGAAGCTGCACAGAGGGGGGAAAACACACAGTGAACTGGTTATGTACAGCGAAGGCTCACCACTAGACGTCTCCCTACATACTAGCATACTAGACCAGGCAGGATCCTTTGAGAGAAAGAGAAATTGGCAGTTAGTGTGGATAAGTGACCCAAATCCAGAGTTAAATCTGAACCACTTTCCCGTACAAGAAAACATTCCATCTGAACTGGATCAGTTCAGAAGAAAGACATTTAACTTTCTAGCAATAGCAGTTAAGCTACTCATGAGAGTCAGAGCTATTCAATAGAAGTAAGGTGGTGGGGGTGGGGGGAGAGTAGGATGGCTCTGTTCTAGTTAATGGCTAAAAAGTCAGATGGGATGTTTTTCTTCATGGTCCTGTTGTCCCTTTCTAATGTTTATTCAGTCTCTTAGATAGCAGTTCATTTCAAAGTGTTCTTGAGCCCTGGGATTGGTTTGCCTGAGTATCATACAAGTCATGGGTTCTCATCCCAGAGAGGGGTTGCAACCAGATGTCAGGGAGTGCATGCTTATACATGAGAGGAGGTCCCAGGGTGGAAAAGGTTGGGGATCACTACTAGGGTGACCAGATAGCAAGTGTGAAAAATCGGGACAGGGGGTGGGGGGTAGTAGGAGCCTATGTAAGAAAAAGCCCCAAATACCGGGACTGTTCTTATAAAATCGGGGCATCTAGTCACCCTAATCACTACTGTAAGTAAAGACTGTGGCCCTAATCCACTAGCTGCATCAGAGTGGACTCTTGCACCTTAATGGAACCCCAAGAGTGCTTGGTATGGGAAGAAAGGTGTACCCACATGGATCGGAGCGAGAGATGCAAAGAGATCCAATCCCATCTCCCTGCCACTGCAGAATTGTTCCCTACAGTGCATTTTCTCTTGCTTTGTCTGGCCCACAGAAAGATCTACAGCAGTGGGGATTCCAACACTCCCTTGGGGAGACCATTCCACAGTCTAAATCATCTCTCTGCCAGGAAGTTACCTTTCCGGGGGGGGGGGGGGGCGTGGATGGGTGGGAACCGTTTATCCAAACAACACATTGTACACTGCAATTATTTATTAAACTGCTTTTCAGTATCCATGGAAAAACGTGTTTCTCAATGTAGACCCTAATGCTCCACTCACTCCAATGAAAATCAGGAGTGACTCAGACAGAGTCAATGGCATTAGCGAGAGGAAGAACCAAGCCCTTTATATCTATTGTTCTACACTTGTTATTTCTTTGCTCTTGAATCTGACTGTTATAATGAGAATTTGTTTAAAAAAAAGGTAAGTTATAAAAAAATGCAAATAGGATGTGTGGGTGCATTAATAAGGGGATGTAAAAATAATCCAGAACATAATATAATGACAGTATTTGAACAATGGAGCCCTCTCGTTTGGATACCGTGTTCAGTTTTGGGTGCTACCTCTTAAGATATAGCAGTGACTCCCGACTTGGAAAAGAAAACTGGGAAAAGGAATTTAGAAGTTAATATTGGTGAGTTCATGTGGAAAGAGATTAATAGGACTGTAAGAAAGGCTACACTTAAGGAAGGACTGAGATCTATTCAATTAAAAATTATCAATGCAAGTTATATTCCCCTTGCAAAATGCTGAAAACTGAATTCACTGACTTTGACAACTGATAGAAATGCAACACCAGTGCAGGGAGTTTAGTATATAGTGTTTTGTTGGAAGGTGTTAATGACTGCAATCAATCACAAACCTAGGTAAAAACAACGAGAAGTCCTTGTGGCACTTTAGAGACTAACATATTTATTCAGGCATAAGCTTTTGTGTGCTAAAACCCACTTCATCAGATGCATGGAGTGGAAAATACAGTAGCAGGTATCTATACACAGTACATGAAAAGATGGGAGTTGCCTTACCAAGGATTGGCCTTATTAGCCACCTGAGGACCCATAACTCCCATGGAAGATGATCACACTCGGTAACGAGTAATCGCCCATCATCATAGTTCAGGGGGATTCCCTAGGGACTGAGCGGAAACACAGGGACTGAGGCATTGACTGGTTGCAGTGTGTCTAAGCAGAAAGCCAAGAGGAAGCCAGAGGTGAAGTGGTGAATGTGGCCCTAGGAGAAAGCCAAGAAACAGAGTGCCTTGGGGTCAGGGCCAGTGTAACCACTAGGCGAATTAGGCAGCCGCCTAGGGCTCCAAGATTTGGGGGCGCCAAAAAGGGCTCTGGAGGGATGAGCAGCGACAAGCTCACAGGTGGGAGACAGCCGGGCGGTGCCAGCCCTGGCTCCCCCGGACCCAAGGAGATGAGGCGGGCGGCAGGAAGAGAGCTCTGGGCACCTGGGCTGTGGGGGCGAGGCAAGCCTCGGGCTGCTGGGGAGAGGGCTCCATGTGCTGCCCGGGGGACTCTGCCCTGTCAGGGGGAGGCAGGGGCCTGCTGGTGCCAGGAGCTCAGGGGGCGGACCCTGTGTGCTAGGCTCTGGGGAGAGGGGTGGCATGGCATGGCTGGCCAGCCTGGGGGTGGGGGAGAAGCTGTATGCCAAGCTCTGGAGCAGTGGCCAGGGTCCCGTGGGCCGGCCAGGCTGAGGCGCAAGCGAGCTGGGCTAGAGGGGGCTGCGTGCCACGCTCTGGAGACGAGAGCAGGACTCAGCCATGTGCTGTGTGCCGGGCGGGAGAAGGTTGGGGGGGGGGTGCTGTGTGTCAGGGGGGAGAAGGAGGGGAGCTGAAGGGAGGCTGCGTGTCTGGCTGGATGCTGTGAAGGGTGGGTTGTGTGCCTGGCTGGGGGGGCTCTTTGTGTGCTGGGCTAGGCTTTGGGGGGGAAAGTGGGGGACCAGTGGGCCAAGCCGGCCGGGGAGGGGGCTGTGGAGCGAGGTGGAATGCGCTGGTCCAGGTTTTGGGGGGAGGTGGCGGGGACGCTGTGTGCCTCTCCAGGCTCTGGGGGGAGGCGGGGGGGTTGTGTGCTGGGGGGCTCTGGGGAGGGCTGTGTTCTGGGGAGAGTGTCGGGGGCATGGGGGAGATGGGACAAGTGTACTGCTTCACTACGGTAGACAGTGGCAATGACACCATTTTTCTTGTCGCATGCAGCCGTTAGCATGATAAACAGCCTGTCAGAATGGGTAAGTTTACTAGTTTTCGGAAGTTGTCGCCTGAGGCTAACTATTTTTGTTGAGTTGTTTCAGATCTAAGACTCTGGCAATTGCTGCTGCATCATTTTGCTAATACTTTGTGTCAATTGTGTGTGAGTCAAGGAGGTGGGGGGGGGGGGGAAGGGCACAAGGTGGAAGTTTCGCCTAGGGTGCAAAATATCCTTGCACTGGCCCTGCCTGGGGCACAGGACTGGCTGAAAAAGAGAAACTTTCCTTTCTGAACAATGAAACTGCGTTCTGTTTGTTCCTACCGTGTCCAGGGAAACAGCACTTTGTTTAAATGTTTTGTAAATAAAACAGTGTTGCACAACAGAAATACCTGATTATCATCAATTTCTCCTCCTAACAGAAATAGCCTGGCAAAGCCCCAGATAGTGCCTAATCACTCAGGCCAAGGGTCAACAATGTAGCCTGGATTTGCATGGATCCTACTGTCACAAGATTACTTGCTCCTCCAGGCCCTTTGAGGCAAGAGGGGCTTTTGGCAGTTCAGGGAGGGAGTTCATTTCTTTCTTAATTATTTTCACTCATATCTTAGGCAATTGTTCCCATGGTCACAGTGCTCCTTCCTACGGATAGAGCTCTCAGGCTTCCTGCTCTGGCTAGCTATGTTCATGGAATCACTTATATGTACCGCTAACATTTTGTATTATACATTGCACCATGTATTCATTTTGCTGTTGTTACGAATTACACCTGGTAGGACAAAAAGAAAAGGAGTACTTGTGGCACCTTAGAGACTAACCAATTTATTTGAGCATGAGCTTTCGTGAGCTACAGCTCACTTCATCGGATGCATACCGTGGAAACTGCAGCAGACATTATATACACACAGAGATCATGAAACAATACCTCCTCCCACCCCACTGTCCTGCTGGTAATAGCTTATCTAAAGTGATCATCAAGTTGGGCCATTTCCAGCACAAATCCAGGTGTTCTCACCCTCCGCCCCCCTACACACAAACTCACTCTCCTGCTGGTAATAGCCCATCCAAAGTGACAACTCTCTTCACAATGTGCATGATAATCAAGGTGGGCCATTTCCTGCACAAATCCAGGTTCTCTCACCCCCTCACACAAAGGTGTGTGGTTTTTGGAGGGGAGTGAGGGGGTGAGAGAACCTGGATTTGTGCAGGAAATGGCCCACCTTGATTATCATGCACATTGTGAAGAGAGTTGTCACTTTGGATGGGCTATTACCAGCAGGAGAGTGAGTTTGTGTGTAGGGGGGCGGAGGGTGAGAACACCTGGATTTGTGCTGGAAATGGCCCAACTTGATGATCACTTTAGATAAGCTATTACCAGCAGGACAGTGGGGTGGGAGGAGGTATTGTTTCATGATCTCTGTGTGTATATAATGTCTGCTGCAGTTTCCACGGTATGCATCCGATGAAGTGAGCTGTAGCTCACGAAAGCTCATGCTCAAATAAATTGGTTAGTCTCTAAGGTGCCACAAGTACTCCTTTTCTTTTTGCGAATACAGACTAACACGGCTGTTACTCTGAAACCTGGTAGGACACGCACACAACTGCTGTGAATTACACCTGGTAGGACACGCACACAACTGCTGCGAATTACACCTGGTAGGACACGCACACAACTGCTGCGAATTATTCCTGACAGGTCACGCACAGTTTGAATCTAGGCTGAGGCACAGAAACAAAGTCCACAACTGCAGAGTTCCCAAAAGACACTAAGTTTATTACGCTCAAGCGTGGTGCCCCCCTGCTAGCCGGGGGGGGACCCTGAATACAAATTATACAAAGGTTATATACTTTTTAGCAAAGCATGTTGCCCTCCTGCATCGGAAACCTTAGTCAATAAACAAACCCTTGTCTTATCTACCACCTATCCCTGCTTGGTGCATTCCTCGTGCTATACCAGTGTGTTAATTACACAGCACGGTCCTAAAGCCATGCATCAGTAACTTTTATTATCAGAATGGGAGGCCTCACATCAAGGCCAAGAGACAGGGAGTTAGAAACTGACAAAAACCAGATACTGGGAGTCAAGGCAGGCTGGAGACCAGGAGGAGGATTTTCACAAGGATTCAGTATCTAAGGATCACTCCTCCTGATGTATGATGTGCTGGCATTTAAACAATGGTGGGCCCCAAACCAAAATGGAGTCACATGTACTAACTTTTCCTTAACACTGTATTGATCTGAGGGGAAAGTAATTATATATTTAAAAAATGGTGAGATTGGCAAGGCCCAGAGAAGGCCAAGGAAGCTGGCTAGAGGTATAATGTGGTTTGCATACAAGGAGAAATTGTAAACTCAGGATTTATTTAGTCTTATAAAGGGAAGAATCATAAAGGAGTCAACTGAGAGATTTTTAGATCCTGAAGGGTACAACAAAACCAGATCATCTTTACACTGCTCCATACTACTACAGCAAGGAGACGTTGAATGCAGCTAATGGCAAGTGGGTTTAAAAGACATAAAAGACTATCCAGCTTCATGCGGTGGTGTGTCTCATGCTGTAGACGAATCATGATTCCAGTTGAGTCTTCACTGAAACTGCTGGACACTCACAAACACTAGCTCACAGACCCCGAAACCCAGCTTGCACTGCCCACAATTTCCACACAAGATCCATCTAAATCTCAGCCTGGATTAACAATCATGGAACAAGAAAAGGAGTACTTGTGGCACCTTAGAGACTAACCAATTTATTTGAGCATAAGCTTTCATGAGTCTCTAAGGTGCCACAAGTACTCCTTTTCTTTTTGCGAATTCAGACCAACACGGTTGCTACTCTGAAACCAATCATGGAACAGACTGCTGATTGCATTGCACCCTCAGGGCTGGATCCTCAGTTTAAGTACATCGGCACAGTTCCGATCGCTTCAGAGAAGCAACACCCATTGACACCAACTGAGCGTATGGTCCATTGCCTTAAACTTGCGGAAGTCTGTGAGGCAGGAGACCAGATTCCAGAATACAGGGGAGCCAGATCTTAAAAGAGATCGGATAATTTTATAACCAACGAACATTTATAATATAGTTGTACAGGGCAAGAAGTCATGGGCTCAAATTGCAGGAAGGGAGATTTAGGTTAGACTTGAGGAAAACATTGGTTAGTCTCTAAGGTGCCAGAAGTCCTTTTCTTTTTGCGAATACAGACTAACACAGCTGCTACTCTGACACCTAATTGTAAGGGTAGTTAAACACTGGAACAAATTACCTAGAGGGTTGTGGAATCTCTGTCATTGGAGGTTTTTAAGAACAAGTCAGTCAAACATTTGCCACGGATGGTCTAGATCAGGGTTTCTCAACGATTGGTCCGAGGACCGCCTCCAGTCCCTGAGATCTCCCTGAGTTTAGGAAGGCAGCAAGCCAGTCCCTGGTATCAAAAAGATTGAGCAACACTGGTCTAGAGAGATAATACTAAGGGCTTGTCTACACTGGCAATTTACAGCGCTGCAACTTTCTCGCTCAGGGGTGTGAAAACACACACACTGAGCGCAGCAAGTTTCAGCGCTGTAAAGTGCTGGTGTAGACAGTGCACCAGTGCCAGGAGCTACGCCCCTTGTGGAGGTGGTTTTTTTAGAGTCCTGGGAGAGCTCTCTCCCAGCGCTGTGCCGTGACCACACAAGCCATGTTAAAGTGCTGCCATGGCAGCGCTTTAGCATTGCCAGTGTAGACTAGCCCTTAGTCCTGTCTCAGTGTGGAGGACATTTCTATGACTCTATGCTAAAGGCCTGATCCAACTCCCATAAAATCAATGGAAAGGTTTGCACTGACTTCAGTAGAGATGCACTGGGTTTTACAAAAAGAAATATTAAAATTGTATACTTCAAGTTATCAACTGAACTATTCAGGGGGCACAAAAAACCAGCTCTTTCCTAGATACTACACAGCTGTCCAGAGGAATTCTGAAACATCACGCCTAAGCCACCACCAGCGACCATTGGTCCGATTAGGGACAACAGAAATGTAGGTACAAATCCTACATAGAACTCAAAGTATTTTTTGTAGAGAACATTTTGCAAAGGGAATTTTGATTAATAGATTCAAAAGGCACAAAAATAGACTGGTTCTGCTTCATACATACCAATAACTAGCTACCTACACAAAAGGAATTAAAAGACAACAGCAATTAAAAAATAGCTGTAACCCTTCTGCCCGTCAGAATTGGCAGCAACAAGGGCCGGGTTCAGTATCTAGGGGGTTCAATCCAATAACACAATGCAAAGCCGGCTCGAGCCCCCACCCAGTGACCTGGGACAAATATATATGGCCCCCGCTGGGCGCCTCCAAGGGGCAATACTTCCCATCTCACAAGCACAGAGTCTGAGTGTAGCAAAAGCCTTTTAATAACAGAGAGAAACAATGTGGCATTATGTTGGGGAAACACCACTAACAGGATTCATAACACAACCCATGAGCAAAAACCCACCCCAAGCAAATTGGGGTGTGCCCTTTCGCTTTGGTTCTTGAGTCCAGCAACCCAAAGTCACTCAAAGTCCCAAAAGTCCAACAACCCAAAAGTCTCTGTCCCTGGTCAGTGCAGCGCCAGAGTTTGAAAGTTTATCTGCAGAGTTTTACCTCCCAACCTGGGTGGAGATGGGGGGGAGGGTGCGAGTGTTAAGGGGCACCTTCTGTGGTCCAAAACGGATTGCTCCACCTCTCCATGGGGCTCTGCTCCACCAGCCATCCCACAAATCACTCTGCCCTGCCAGCCGCCCCCATGAGCCACTCCACAAACTGCTCCACCAGCTGTCCCGCAAACTGCTCCGCAACATATCTTCAGCCCCCCCAACACAATACTCAGTGATTTCAGCTCTTAGTAAGCTCAGCTCTTTTGTGATTTCAGCTTGTAGGAGGGGAGCCTCAGTGCTGGTACACCATTAGCCCAAAGTGAATTGAGCTCAGCAGTCTGTAACTAGACTCCTAATAGAATCAAAATTAACTCTGATATTTCAGTGGAGAGAGAAGGAAGTGCAATTAACATGTAAGACCCTCACCAGGAGGGCCCATACCACCAGGTATTAATATCTATCCCCAACCTCTCTCAACTCACTGAGTTTTAGAACCCATGTCCCTTGCCTAGCAAATGCTACTTAGTTGATGGCGAGTCCCTCCATCATAACAAAAGGCGAAGTACAGTTCCACTGTCCTTGATTCACATAATCAGGATAATAACAATTTATTCTTCCTGCCCCAATAACCGAAAAACTGGGGATCCCACAGCAGCCAAAGTGACCATTTGGGCAGCTATGGGCTCATGCTAGGTGGGGTGGGTGTGCCGATGCAAATGAGATCAGCCCCTGAAGTTCTTTTCCACAACTTGTCACAACTCACTACCAGATGTCAGGGTGGAGCTCATCCTGACTCTGCTTACATAAAATTTAGCAATCACATTGCATTATTTACCGCCATTAGAAAAGCAATAGGAGTGACTAAGCCAGTTTTCCCTACCAGATGTATTATTTCCACTCATTTGAGTTTGGAGTTCTCGCACATCGTCCAAATTTTTAGATCCTCACTCCATCATTAAAGGTTTCTATTGGGCATGTTACACATGCATTGTAGTTAAACCTTCAACCCAGACAGCATGAAGGACGTTTGAAGTGTGTTTGCACTGACTTATCTGAATAAAGGGAGAACTGTTGCTTTAAATTATGTTTGCAGTGACTCTAGAAACTAAAGCAAACAAAGTCCTAGGGAAAACTTTTGCTTTCCAACATGCTGTGATTGGTTACAGAAAGCACTGGGGCTGAAGGTCATAGATATTGCCAGCAGGGATTTCCCACTCCAAGGATCAGATCTTTGCCGTAAGTCCCTTTAAAAAATTTTGGTAATATAGTACAGAGTCAGTGGATAAACGTCCACTAGTAAATGGATGGTAAATGACCACATGGAGACAATGGACGAGCCATGACAGATTCTCATTAGCAGGTGAGTGAAATTCTATTGGGGGGAGGAGGGGTGTTGATTGATGATGTTGACGGAGCACAATTGTGAGGAAGGAATTTCAGCCAACAAACAAGGACATAAATGAGGAGTCCCAACTGGCACAGGCAGGGTGCCATTGTGTGTAGCTTATACTGTTGGAATGATAGTGGACAGAGAGGAAGGAAACACACAATTGGCACAGCACAGCACAGCAGTCACAAACAGGTCACACAGGGCATGACTTACTCTGCTGTGGGGCCCTTTGCACAAAACAGGCATTAACAATTTAGAAGAGAAAATGTAAAGATATAAGCAGCAAACATTCCAGGCACCACCCACCCAATTGACATCTCTTCTTCCAGGCCCATGACACAGGCTGTGATTTTGTTCCTGACAGCTATTCATCTGCAATCTCTTGCTAAAAAACTATTTTCCTTCTATTATCACCAGAACAAGCTTTCCCATTAGACTGCCAATAGTTCAGCAGCCAAATCCTTGTGAAATTGCTCAGCACATAATACAGTAATCCAGCAGTTCTCAAACATCATTGCACCGCAACCCCCTTCTGACAACAAAAATTACTTCATGACCCCAGGAGGGGGGCACCAAAGCCTGAGCCCCACCACTCCAGGCGGGAGGACCAATGTTGAAGCCCAGGGGCTTCAGCCCCAGGCAGGGGGGCCTGTAACCTGAGCCCTGCCGCCTAGGGCTGAAGCTGAAGCCTAAGCCCCACTGCCCAGGGCTGAAACCTGTGGGCTTGGGCTTTGGCCCCAGCAAGTCTAATACCAGCCCTGGTGACCCCATTAAAATTGAGTCATGACCCACTTTGGTGTCTCAACCCACAGTTTGAGAACCTCTGATTTAATCTACTCTTTCCCATCAGTGAAAAGTTTTGTTTGTCTGTTTTGTTTAAAATGCAAAGTCCACAGGAGCTCAAAATCCCATAAGAACAAGCTTTTTCCTGAGATTTCAAGCTATTGATGGGCTCAGCTGTGTCAGAGGCGCTATGATATATTATTTCCTCGACTGTCTCGTCCAGTCCTGGCTAAAAGCAGGAAATTGCACTAAAATTAAAAAAAAAGATTAAAAAATTACAGGAGCCTAACACTTTTGAACCTGCAAAAAGGCCAGGTTCACTTTGAGAGATGGGTGAAGGTTCAAGTCAGTTCTGATTTTCTCCAGACTGAGAAGTATTGATAAGTCCAGTTAAGACTGAATGTAAATATAGGAGCATATGCAGAACAATACTGTCAGTGAGCAGAAAAGTCCTGCCCAGAGATACACAGAGTACATATTGCTATCCGCTGCCATGGTTAGGGGGACATTTTCAGTGCTGGTGAAGGGATTAGCTATACAACCTCCATTAACTTTCACAGAATTACTCGGCTCCAGCAGTTCTGTACTGAAAATTTACATTTTGAAATTACTTATTCAAAAATTTCTACAAGCAGTTGTTACCCATTGTGTGTATTATGGTAGTGCCTAGCAGCAATATTTTCAGACTTCGGAGTGACTCTAATCCTTTCACAGGGCAACGGCCCTCTGAGGCCTGAAGTAATGAAAATTGACAGAAGCCATGTCATAAACATAAAAGGAAGGGTAAACACCTTTAAAATCCCTCCTGGCCAGAGAAAAAACCCTTTCACCTGTAAAGGGTTAAGAAGCTAGGATAACCTCGCTGGCACCTGACCAAAATGATCAATGAGGAGACAATATACTTTAAAAGCTGGAGGGGGGAGAAACAAAGGTTCTCTCTGTCTGTGTGTTGTTCTTGCTGGGAACAGAAAAGGAATGTAGTCTTAGAACTTAGTAAGTAATCTAGCTAAATATGCGTTAGATTCTGTTTTGTTTAAATGGCTGATAAAATAAGCTGTGCTGAATGGAATGTATGTTTCTGATTTTGTAACTTAAGGTTTTGCCTAGAGGGATTCTCTATGTTTTGTATCTGATTACCCTGTAAGGTATTTACCATCCTGATTTTACAGAGGTGATTCTTTTACTTTTTCTTCTATTAAAATTCTTCGTTTAAGAACCTGATTGCTTTTTCATTGTTCTTAAGATCCAAGGGTTTGGGTCTGTGTTCACCTATGCAAATTGGTGAGGATTTTTATCAAGCCTTCCCCAGGAAAGGGGGTGTAGGGTTTGGGGAGGATTTTGGGGGGGAAAGACGTTTCCAAGCAGGCTCTTTCCCTGTTATATATTTGTTAGATGCTTGGTGGTGGCAGCAATAAAGTCCAAGGGAAAAAGGTAAAATAGTTTGTACCTTGGGGAAGTTTTAACCTAAGCTGGTAAAAATAAGCTTAGGGGGTTTTCAGGCAGGTCCCCACATCTGTACCCTAGAGTTCAGAGTGGGGAAGGAACCTTGACATGGTGGCAGAGTGGTGGGATTAACCTGAAATCATTTTGAGATCAATTTGAGATTTTTTGAACAAGAAGCATAGATTTTAAAAAGGGAATTTTTTTTTCCTTTGGGCTGCTGGAAAGCAGGTTTTCAGCTGAAAGCAGTTAAAGGGTTTTTTGTCTCTGCTTGGGGGCCAGAGCAGAGACAAAAGGAAATTGTCTTTTGTGAGCTAGAGTTTTCTCTACGTAAAGGCAGGGTAGTTAACCTCCTGCAGGGAACTTCGCAAGTCATCACACACCTGAAGTTTTTTTTTTTTTTTTCTTTTTTACCTAAGAGCAACTAGAGGGGTTTTCTGTCTATCTGCCTGGAGACAAAGGTGTTAGGTGTTTTTTTGTTTATATTTTTTTAAGGATTTTTCTGTAGGCTGACCATCCCTATCCGAGAACATAGGTATCTTATTACAGCACAGCAAAATTTTACAAGCCAAGTTTTTTGTTTTATTTCTAACTCTCGGGTGTAAAGTTAGTTAAAAACAGAGAGGCAAACATGACAGAGCCCAAAACAGAAACAGCTAAAGAGGCTGCCCACAGGAGAGCTATGGAGGCAAGGGGAAAAAAAAATGAAGCATACACTGGAGATGGAGAAGGCAAAGGCTCAGCAAAATAGCAATCCTTCTCCAGGTACTACTTCACATCCCAGGAAGTTCCCCACCTACAAGGCAGGCGATGATACTGAGGCCTTCTTAGAAAACTTCAAAAGGGTCTGCCTTGGGTACAGTATCTCTACAGACCAATACATGGTAGAGCTGAGGCCGCAGCTCAATGGACCCTTAGCTGAGGTGGTGGCTGAAATGCCTAAGGAACACATGAACAAGTATGAACTGTTTAAAACCAAGGTGAGAGTCAGAATGGGGCTAACACCCAAGCATTCCCGTTGGCAGTTCAGAGCCCTAAGGTGAAAACCAGACGTGTCATTTACCCGACATGCCTACCACATTGTAAAACATTGGGATGCCTGGATATCAGGAGCAAGTGTTAAATCTCCAAAAGATTTGCCCTTCCTAATGCAAATGGAGCTGTTCTTAAAGGGTGTTCCTGAGGAAATAGAAAGATTCTTCCTAGATGGGAAGCCCAAAACTGTAATTGAGGTGGGGGAGATTGGAGCCAAATGGGTAGAGGTGGCAGAAAAGAAAAAAAAACTGGTTGCAGTTGGAGCGAATACCAGAAGGGACAACCTCAGACCACACCCTACTACCAGGGGCAGCCCAAGGCCCCAACTACCCCCAAGGAACCCTCCAGACACCTTATCGTCCCACCACACCATTCTCCAGCAACCCACCTCACCCCAGTGATCTATCAGCTGGACGATGTTTTAAATGTAACGAGCCGGGGCATGTGAAGGCCAGCTGCCCCAAGAACCCCAACAGATTACAGTTCATTGCACCGGAATCACACCAGAGGTCCTCAGGCCCAGATACCCTTGGAGCAGAGGGAAACTGTGAGTTGTGGGTGGGAAGAAGGTCACCGCGTGGAGGGACACCGGCGCACAAGTGTCTGCTATCCATGCTTCCTTAGTAGACCCAAATTTAATCGACCCAGAGATCCAAGTGACAATTCAACCCTTCAAGTCCAACTCTTTCAATTTGTCCACAGCCAAGTTGCCTGTCCAGTACAAGGGCTAGTAAGGAAAGTGGACTTTTGCAGTCTATGATGATTATCCCATCCCCATGCTGTTGTGGGAAGACTTGGCCAATCATGCGAAGCTAGCCAAGAGGTTGGGAATGGTCACCCACAGCCAGGCTAAACAAGCCGTCATGCCTAGCTCTGTTCTGAAAACTTCTACCAGGACCCGGTCAGAGGTGATGGACCCAGACCCCAGGCCAATGTTTGCAACAGCAATAGTGGATCCAGTCCCAGAGACCCAGACAGAGCCAGTCCCAGAACTGGAACCGGTGGAACAACCAGCACCAGATCCATTGCCAGCACTGAATCCAGTACTTGCAACCCCAACACCAGAGGGCCCCACCAAACCTGAACCGGCAGCAGCCGATAACCCTACACCAGAGACTCAGCTGGAGCCTGAACCCCAACATAGTGCACCAGCGGAGAGCGGTTCACAGTCAACGGAAACAGCCCCATCCCCTACATTGCTTCCAGAGGGACCGAGCCTAGGTCCACAATCCAATAGGAACTGATGTCTCCAGCATCAAGGGAACAGTTCCAGACCGAACAGGAAGCAGATGAACACCTCCAAAGTGCTTGGACGGCGGCATGGAGCAACCCACTGCATCTCAGCTCTTCTAATTGATCCAGGTTTGTTGTAGAAAGAGGACTTTTATACAAGAAAACTCTTTCTGGTGGACACCAGGAAAACTGGCATCCTCAGAGACAGTTGGTAGTTCCAACTAAGTACTGGGTCAAGCTCTTGAGCTTAGCCCATGATCATCCTAGTGGCCATGCTGGGGTGAACAGGACCAAAGACCATTTGGGGAAGTCATTCCACTGAGAGGGAATGGGCAAGGATGTTTCTACCTATGTCCGGTCTTGTGAAGTATGTCAAAGAGTGGGAAAACCCGAAGACCAGGTCAAAGCCCCTCTCCAGCCACTCCCCATCATTAAAGTTCCATTTCAGCGAGTAGCTGTGGATATTCTGGTCCTTTTCCGAAAAAGACACCCGGAGGGAAGCAGTACATACTGACTTTCATGGATTTTGCCACCCGATGGCTGGAAGCAGTAGCTCTAAGCAACACCAGGGCTAAAAGTGTGTGCCAGGCACTAGCAGACATTTTTGCCAGGGTAGGTTGCCCCTCTGACATCCTCACAGATGCAAGAACTAATTTCCTGGCAGGAACTATGGAAAGCCTTTGGGAAGCTCATGGGGTAAATCACTTGGTTGCCACTCCTTACCACCATCAAACAAATAGCATGGTGGAGAAGTTTAATGGAACTTTGGGGGCCATGATAAGTAAATTCACAAATAAGCACTCCAATGATTGGGACCTAGTGTTGCAGCAGTTGATCTTTGCCTACAGAGCTGTACCACATCCCAGTTTAGGGTTTTCACCATTTGAACTTGTATATGGCCACAAGGTTAAGGGGCCATTACAGTTGGTGAAGCAGCAATGGGAGGGGTTTACACCTTCTCCAGGAACTAACAGTCTGGACTTTGTAACCAACCTACAAAACACCCTCTGAGCCTCTTTAGCCCTTGCTAAAAAACCTAAAGGATGCTCAAAAAGAGCAAAAAGCCTGGTATGATAAACATGCCAGAGAGCGTTCCTTCAAAGTAGAAGACCAAGTCATGGTCTTAAAGGCGCTCCAGGCCCATAAAATGGAAGCGTCGTGGGAAGGGCCATTCACGGTCCAGGAGCGCCTAGGAGCTGTTAATTATCTCATAGCATTCCCCACCTCCAACCAAAAGCCTAAGGTGTACCATATTAATTCTCTAAAGCCCTTTTATTCCAAAGAATTAAAGGTTTGTCAGTTTACAGCCCAGGGAGGAGATGACACTGAGTGGCCTGAAGGTGTCTACTATGAAGGGAAAAGTGCTGGTGGCGAGGAAGAGGTAAACCTCTCCATGACCCTTGGGCATATGCAGCGCCAGCAGATCAAGGAGCTGTGCACTAGCTATGCGCCGACATTCTCAGCCACCCCAGGACTGACTGAACGGGCATACCACCCCATTGACACAGGTAATGCTCACCCAATTAAAGTCCAACCTTACCGGGTGTCTCCTCAAGCTAAAACTGCTATAGAACGGGAGATCCAGGATATGCTACAGATGGGGCTAATCCACCCCTCTGGCAGTGCATGGGCATCTCCAGTGGTTCTAGTTTCCAAACCAGATGGGGAGATACGTTTTTGTGTGGACTACCATAAGCTAAATGCTGTAACTCGCCCAGACAACTATCCAATGCCAAGCATAGATGAACTATTAGAGAAACTGGGACGGGTCCAGTTCATCTCTACCTTGGACTTAACCAAGGGTACTGGCAGGTACCGCTAGATGAATTCGCCAAGAAAAAGTCAGCCTTCACCACACATGTCGGGCTGTATAAATTTAATGTATTTCCTATCAGGCTGCGGAATGCACCCGCCACCTTCCAAAGACTTGTAGATGGTCTCCTAGCGGGATTAGGAGAATATTCAGTCACCTACCTTGACGATGTGGCCATATTTTTGGATTCCTGCGCAGAACACCTGGAACATCTACAAAAAGTCTTCGAGCACATAAGGGAGGCAGAACTAACTGTTAAGGCTAAGATGTGTCAAATAGGCCTAAACAGAGTGACTTACCTTGGACATCAGGTGTGTCAAGGAACTATCACCCCACTACAGGCCAAAGTGGATGCTATCCAAAAGTGGTCCGTCCCAAAGTCAAAGAAACAGGTCCAATCCTTCTTAGGCTTGGCCGGATATTACAGGCGATTTGTACCGCAATACAGCCAAATCGCCGCCCCACTGACAGACCTAACCAAAAAGAAACAGCCAAATGCCGTTCAGTGGACCAAAAAGGTTCAGAAGGCCTTTAACCAGCTTAAAGCAACACTTATGTCTGACCCTGTGCTAAGGGCCCCCGAACTTTAACAAACCATTCCCAGTAACCACAGATGTGTCCGAGCATGGTGTGGGAGCAGTTTTAATGCAGGAAGGACCGGATCAAGAATTCCACCCTGTAGTGTTTCTCAGCAAGAAGCTGTCTGAGAGGGAAAGCAACTGGTCAGTCAGTGAAAAAGAATGTTACGCCATTGTCTACACTCTGGAAAAGCTATGCCCATATGTTAGGGGACGACGTTTCCACCTGCAAACCGACCATGCTGCACTACAGTGGCTTCATACTGCCATGGGAAATAACAAAAAACTTATTTGGTGGAGTTTAGCTCTCCAAGATTTTGATTTAGACATCCAACATATCTCAGAAGCTTCTAACAAAGTGGCTGATGCACTCTCCCGTGAAAGTTTCCCAGAATCAACTGATTAAAATCGTCCTTGAGATGTGGAAAATATTGTTAGTCTTTATATACTTGGTAGTATATTTAGAGGTGCATGTGTCTTTTCTCCTAGAGCTCCAGGAAGAAATCACAGCCAGCATTTCACCCGATCTGTGATCTGGGGGGCGTGTCATAAATATAAAGGGAAGGGTAAACACCTTTAAAATCCCTCCTGGCCAGAGGAAAAACCCTTTCACCTGTAAAGGGTTAAGAAGCTAGGATAACCTCGCAGGCACCTGACCAAAATGATCAATGAGGAGACAATATACTTTAAAAGCTGGAGGGGCGAGAAACAAAGGTTCTCTCTGTCTGTGTGTTGTTCTTGCTGGGAACAGAAAAGGAATGTAGTCTTAGAACTTAGTAAGTAATCTAGCTAGATATGCATTAGATTCTGTTTTGTTTAAATGGCTGATAAAATAAGCTGTGCTGAATGGAATGTATGTTTCTGTTTTTGTGTCTTTTTGTAACTTAAGGTTTTGCCTAGAGGGATTCTCTGTTTTGTATCTGATTACCCTGTAAGGCATTTACCATCCTGATTTTACAGGGGTGATTCTTTTACTTTTTCTTCTATTAAAATTTTTCATTTAAGAACCTGATTGCTTTTTCATTGTTCTTAAGATCCAAGGGTTTGGGTCTGTGTTCACCTATGCAAATTGGTGAGGATTTTTATCAAGCCTTCCCCAGGAAAGGGGGTGTAGGGTTTGGGGAGGATTTTGGGGGGAAAGACATTTCCAAGCGGGCTCTTTCTCTGTTATGTATTTGTTAGATGCTTGGTGGTGACAGCAATAAAGTCCAAGGGAAAAAGGTAAAATAGTTTGTACCTTGGGGAAGTTTTAACCTAAGCTAGTAAAAATAAGCTTAGGGGGTTTTCAGGCAGGTCCCCACATCTGTACCCTAGAGTTCAGAGTGTGGAAGGAACCTTGACAAGCCAGTAAAAAATGAAACTGGACTCAGCTCATAGAAGAAACTCCCCCCACTGAAGCCATCCACCAAGGAAATGCATGAGTACAAATAGGCCTAGGAGTGCACCCAGAAGATCAACAAACTTGGGCTTTGCCTATCCAATAGGGAAGCAAATTCCAGAATCAAGGTCATGCTCAAAGAGCTTATCTGTACAAACACTTAGTGTGCAGCAGGCTAGGGTGTCAATCCACCCTGCACTGGCCTGTGGCACACTGAACGTCCATGTGGGCCCTGCTGCTGTGCACTAAACATTCCCCGGGTCGCTTTAATCTACTCCTGGTTCAATGCAGAGTGGATCAAAGTGCACCGCAGAACTTTTAGTGCACAGCAGCAGAGGCCACATGGCTAGTTAGCATGCAGCAGGCTAGCACAGGATAGATTCACACCTCAGCTTGCAGGGACTGTGTTCTTATAGACAAGCCCTAAGAACATTCTGCAACTGGCCCAGAGTAAAAGTCATGAAGACCAACAGGAACAGTGAAAAGCTAGAATTCCATCAAAAAGACCTGGCAACCGGCATTGTGTGAAGTGCACGGAGATCTAACCCCTGCTCTTTCAGGCTATTACAGTAGCGTCTAGAGGCCGCAGCCCAGATCGGGACCCCCATCAAGTTATGTGCTGTGCATACACATAGCTGTTGAGGGACAGTCTCCTGCTAACAATCTAAACAGACCAGACAAAGGGTAGGAAAAAATAAGGGTTCATTACTGAAGTCCTGGAAGATTAACTGACTTGCCCAAGGTTCCACAGGGAGTCTGTAGCAGAGCTGGGAACTGAACCCACATCTCTTGCCTCCCAGTCCATTGCTTGAAACAAAACTCTCTAGGGTCATCCTACCATTGCCCAGTTCACCCACACGCTTCCTAAAACAAGGCATTAGGGGAGTTGTTAGAAGAGCCCTGTGCCATCCTCTGCAAGCAGAGGCCATTACTGCTACTGTATTAGGCTGGAAGGATAAAAAAAAAATAAGTCAAAGGGAGAGAGCTGTGGAGTCAGTTTCATGTCATGCTGCTGTCAGCGAAAAAGGTTTGAACCTAGGACACATCAGCCAACTATTCATGGCAGTCTGTCAAATTAATGCTTTGCTCCAGTTCCATTTCAACCATGTCTGCTTGCACTGTCAGTGCGAGCAAGCAGATTCCCCTCCTAGCCTCATTAAGCAATGGAACAGGGATCAGGCATCAGGCTGGTGAGCCTTCAATCTGCAATACGCTTGGACAGGACACTGGCTGACAGGCTGGTGAAGGAGGATTTGACTGTGCTGTCTTTTTATTTGTCAGGCTAATACAGACAAGTGTTGTGCTCTGAGCCAATAATAGAAGTAGCCTTCTGATAAGGTACAGGCTAAATGTTGACGCATACAGGTCAAGTCAAATTTACTTTGGACTGTTACGCTTGGAAGGGAAAAATTCTCCTGCCTGTAACTATACAGCTCTGGTTTTAAGCCCATGTCTGGGAGTGAGGGGAAGTGCATGTGCACAGGATACCAGATGATTGTAGGGTAACATCCAACCTTATGAGTTAGCCCCTTGAGGTAGGGTCTGTGACTGACCCCCCAGCCTTGCTTAGTGTCACGCCCATGGAGGGCTGGTTGTATCTCAGGCTGCACTCTCGGTCCCAGAGCAGCCTGGCACACTCACTGGGCCAGCGAGGAAGACAGTGCAAGATTGATCTTCAGGCTCCTCTCCACAAGTCTGCACTTGGCCCTGCCTCCTCCTTCCCTTCTCCCTAATCACACAAGGACTAATCATAATCTAGCCCTTCATATGACTTTTGGGCTTGGCATGGAGGAGACTGCCTAAAGAAGAGTCTGGTTCTCATGACATTTCTTTGATGTGGAGAAAGCACGAGCTGCAGTGAAAAGTAAGGAGAGATTTATAAAACTCCATTAGGAGTAAGCAGTATGGCAAAGCCCTGCAGCAGGACTGGGCTCCCACAGGACCCACTGCCATAATAGCGGTAGTGGTAAAATGTACTTTGTTGTGGGCGGGATGGGTTGGGCAAAAAAAACTGGTGGTAATTTGCCCACTAAAACACTAAATTTCTCGTCAGTTTGTCATAAATAGAATTTCAGCAATGTAAAGTTCGGATTTTTTTTAAATAAAGGTTTTAATACTTCAATTTATTCAAGGAGTAGAAAGATTTGATGTCTATTATAACAGGAGTTAAAGTATTTTTACATGGTTTAAAACTATATATTAACTGACCAGGTTTTTTGTTTTTAGTAGCATGGTGGGAGGAGGGGGAAATCTGTCTCTCTTATGGGATTTGCAGGATCTAAAGTTTTTGCAGGTGGGAGCGGGACAAAAATGCAAGAGGCAGTGTGGGAGTGGGCATGGGAATTGCAGCCCGGGACGAGAGTGGGATTAAAAAAAACAGTCCCACACAGGGCTCTACAGTACGGGTTCCTTTTCATACCCACCTCATATAGTTTACTGCCAGAAGCAAGCCTACAGTTCAGGGGGGAAAGCCACAGTACACAGCTTAGACTTTGCCCATAAATGTTTCAGCCTTCAAGAATCAAAGGTGACTGATTTAGAAGCGACAGTTTAGGGCCATGATGACGTGACCTGGGTTTTAATCAGGAACAAAGACATGAGATGTGAGAGTTAATGGCAGGCTGGCTTGTCAGGGTCCATGAAAACACTGCAGTAGGAGGTGTATCTGGTTTGGAGGTTTTTAACCAGGCTACTTAGTAGACCGTCAGGCCTATTGCCCTTGGGACAGACAGCACTTGCATTGCCCAGGAAGAAAACTATAGCTGTGCCCATTTCTATTTCTAGATTTGCCCTGGTTACATGAGAGACACTCATTATGGAAAAAACAAGCACTGAAGGTTATTTCAACTACAGAGGAATAAGAACTCACTGGAAGTTGTACTGGAAACTATCCAGACTGTAGCAGTGAAAGAAGAGAGCTATAGTTGACCGAGCACTGAATAACTGAGGCCACGTCTACACTATGTGAACTACGGTGGCATAGCTATGGCATAATCCCATAGCATGCATCCTGCAGTGACAGAACAGGAGTTCTTTTGTCCACCTCCAGGAACGATGACAGTTAGGCCAATGGAAGCATTCTTCTGGTGACCTAGCTGCACCTAATCTGGGATTTGTGGAGGCAAAACTATGGCACTCAGGGGCATAGATTTTTCACATCCCTGAGCGCTGTAGCTATGTCAACCTAAGTTTTAAGTGTAGACAAAGCTGGAGAACTCTGCGGTCACTGAGTGGAGTATGCAGGCGAACACACTGGCAGAAAAGGTGCTAGGAAAGACGCTAAGAATCTTATTGGGCTGGATTCTACTTAAACTGGGTTTTGAATGACAGGGAGATCTGGACTGCGATTACTGCTATGGTGGGCTAATCTCGTAAAAGCATTGGGCTACATTCAGTCCTGGTATAAACTGATACAATTCTCTTGCTGACCTGTTTTCTGTGCATGTGTCTTTAGTGCTCATGAAAGGTACCAGACTGACAGCTCTGGACAATGAAATCCTTACATTTATGCACATAAAGAGTAGGGATAGGCAACACCCATGCAAGCAACCCGGCCAATTTACCTCTGCCCACATGAGTCACCCTGGGCCCAGGGGGCACGTTGTATGCAGAAGCCTTACAGCATTGCTTTGGAATGTGTAACGCTGACTTGCTGTTTCTGCTCTCTATGGTTAACAATGCCATGTGGACTGTTATGGGGGAGAACCTTACAAGAGTTGAGGCCTTGGGTGTTGCTCTTCCCAGAAGCAGTGAAGTATTGTCTACCCCTTTTTGTATATCACCAGCATATGGTAGTAGTTGTGCTCTGATACCTGTGTTACCAATGAATTCACACTCAGGGGCCCTGCACGCACATATCCCGCTGGCCAGCTATAGCACAACACCCTATTTATTACACTTTATAACACTGCTCCTGCCCATGCGCATTCACTACCAACAGCAATTGAAACCGATTGCCAATCGACTTCTCACAGGTAAGTTAACACCACCATCCCTTTGCCCAAGGAAGAGCAGGGGACCTTGAATCCTGCTTTCTCTAGTGACTTCTAAGTGGAGGTGGGCAGCACTGGAGGCAAAAAGCAGGAGGAGAAAGAGAAGGGGGTGACTGAGAGGCAGAAAGTGGCTAGGAAGTTGTCAATATGCAGAGGTAAGGCAACAGGGCAGGAGGGAGCAGGACAGGGTTTGCACAGAGTTTCACAGAAACACCGAACCCAGGAATGTACTTTTGCTATGACATATGCAATAATTTAAGGAAATTAATAAAATAAAGTTAGGCTTTTGTTTAATTAATTTTAAAGTCTTATAATGAAAACCAGAAAGGCCTGTAAATTTCCACTCATGCTTCTCAATATACTTTAAGAATTAGGTTGACTCTCCCTACATAGTCGCAGTGTATATGGCATGGCCCCACAGGGGGAATGCTTTCATGTCTAAGAGAGAGCTCTCAGCTACTTCCACGCAGTGAGACCCAGGGGATGAAGCATAGATATCTGTTGGACAGGATTGGAGACCTAGGAAGTTAACAAATGTGTCTTTGAAGCACTGACTACATTTGTAAGCTGTATTATGAGCTTGATATGCGATTTTAGTCTTTGTTTTTGCCATATAAAGAATCAACGAACAAAGTATAAACAGAAATAAAAGATGAGTCATTCTACTGGCAAGAAATATATCATAGGTGGCCAAACTGTGGGGCCCGAGCCACATGCAACTCTTTTACCATTAAAGTGCAGCTCATGGAGCCCCACTCCCCCCGTCCTCCCCATTCTCCACCTACCAGACTGGGGTAGGGGGAGCTCAGGACCTCTGCCTTGCACTGGGGTGGTGCGGTAGGGGCTTCTGCCCAGTGAGGAGGGGGGGTCTCGGGGCTTCTGGCTGAAGTCCAGAGTCCCATCAAGCACTTCCCATGGGGCTGAAGCCCTGAGCCCCGGCAGGTGTGCCCTGCCTCTCGAACTTCTGAAGATTGTCGTATGCAGCTCTGAGGGCCTGTAAGTTTGGCCACCCTGAAATATACATATTTATTAATGTTATTCATACACACATTCTGCATATATGTCAATATAGGAGTTGCTACAACTACCCCTATAATTATCTATGGATCCCCCTTTGCTAGGGCACTTAGGGGTGGTGAGCAGGGGTGGCAGGTTGTATAATTTTTGGTGGTGTCCAGAACGGGTACAAGTCCCGCCTCCCGACACCTGCCTAAGGCTCTGGGAGGGAGTTTGGGTGTGGGGGGGTGAGGGGTCAGGCTCTGGGAGGGAGTTTGGGTGTGGCTCTGGGCTGGGGCAGAGGGTTGGGATTCAGGGGGTGTGTGGGAGGAGTCAGGCTCTGGGAGGGAGTTTGAGTCTAGGGTGTGGGCTCTGGGTTGGGGCACAGGAGGGGGTGCGGGGTATAGGCTCTGGGAGGGAGTTTGGGTGCAGGGTGCGGGCTCTGGGCTGGGGCAGGGGGTTGGGGTACAGGAGTGGGAGAGGGGTGCAGGTGCTGGGAGGGATTTTGGGTGCAGCAGGAGAGGGGTACATTAAACAGAGGGGCAGGGAACAGGCAAAGCTCTCAGGGATGATCGCTAAATGAGGCCCCATCCCGTAACTGCCCACAACTAAATCAATGTCATAAGAAAACCCGCATGCCACCCCAGCATCCCCCACAGGCCTAATCAGGCCAGTGGGGCTGGAGTTCAACAAATAGGGTTGGTATCCTTCTCTGCGCAGCTGATTGCCCTACTTGTGGATGGATGGTGTCCAGCCCTGGCTGGCTCCAGGTATGGTGGGGGGGAGAGGGGTGGTTATGGAGTTATGGTCACTGCTTGTTTTCAGCCCCCATGTGTGCCACAGCTTTTTGGGCTTGACTCTCTGCTGTGCAATGATGAATGGGGGGCTCCAGGATTTCCAACTGCGAGAGTCAGAACAGCTGGTCCTCCAGATGCTGTGGGGAGCAACAACCAGCCTCTTTCCCTGCTCATGCTGTCAGTCTCTCTGACTCGACTCACGGGGGCCAGGCCACTTGGGTCATCTGAGCAAGCCAGTCAAAGCCCTGGTCCTGCTGTCACTGCCAAGGCAGGCAGCTGCCTCTGTGCTGCTCTCTGTGCCCTGAAGTCCCCATGCTGGCAGAGGCTGCATCTATAGATAAAATTAGGGAGACACTTTTTATGTGATCTATACCTTAGGGGTGTGTGTGTGTATAGTTGTATGAGTGTATACAAATACAAATACACACACACACACCACTTGCTTCTAGCCCTGAAAGATCCTGAGAGACCAGACTTTAAAGTTAGGACATTTTTATATCTAGAGAATCCATTTTAGGTCATTTTTTGAAGGGCTTTCAACGAATGAGTTTTACTCTCTCCCCCTCCAAGCTGCGTATAGTTGGTCTCATGGTGACTACAGCATATGGCTTTGCAGAATGCATAAAATGGTGCCAATCCCCAAACATTTTTTAAATCTCTAAAGTGTTTCTAAAACAGGTTCTCTGTTCCACTGTGTGGCCCACACAGAATAGTGGGGCAAGATAAAAAGGCTTTGTTAGCACTAGTTTGCAGTGAGCTGCACAACGCACTAAAGGCTTTGCCTCCTGTAAATAAGGCACCAACCCAAAAGTCGCTCCAATAAAACTGTTCTGTACCACACTGTTGTGTAGTCCACAAAACCACCAATATCTTTCTATAAAATCACAAGCAGTAACTATCTTTTTACTTAGATTCCTGCACCTGAGCAGAGCCCCACTGACTTCAGTAGGGGCCCACCTGCCTGTGGAGCTCTTTAAAGGATCGGGGCCCATCTGAGTAACAGCTACAGCTGAATGAGTGAGGGCTGCAGCTGGATTTTGACCCATATTTGCCAAGCAGTCTTAGGGTGCATATTAAGCAGACAGTTTACAGCATGAGCTGTATTAGCTTCAATTCTGTGAAACACGAGGGAGGAAATCAATGTTTACTAAATGAAGGCTGTAAAGAAGGGGTGAGGCTTGTTTTCAGGTGCAAGTACCAGAGTTACAAAATAATTGAAACCATTAACAAAGAAGCTGAGAGGGTCTAGCAAACATGCATTTGTTTGTGTATTCAGATCATGCTATAAAAAAAAAAGCCACACACTCTCTGAAAGGTTGTTAGGTCAAAATATTGTCCGAACAATGGCCTCATCTGGTTTATTTTGTTTATTTTTAGAATGACAGAAATGCACAAGGCATGGTTTTTATGTTGGTGTTTTACATTTTCAGATAGAACATGAGAACTCATTGCTTTCAGATGGGTAAAACCTTCCAGATGAGGCCACTTCTAAGAGGCTAATACTTTTTAAAAGCAAATTAATAGATTTTTAAGGCCAGAAGGGACCATAATGATCATCTAGTCTGACCCATGGCATAACAAAGGCCACAGAGCCTCACCCAGTAATTTGTGCATTAAACCCACCACTTCTAATTGAGCACACCATTTCTTTTAGAAAGACGTTCAGTCTTGATTTAAAGGCTTCAAGTGACAGAGAATTAACTATGGCCCTAGGTAATTTATTCCAATAAGCTCACGAAAGCTTATGCTCAAATAAATTGGTTAGTCTCTAAGGTGCCACAAGTACTCCTTTTCTTTTTGTGAATACAGACTAACACGGCTATTACTCTGAAATCTAACAAAACAGAGTCCCTGCAGAAAGTGGTGTTGGTGGTTACGGCGGGGGGAGGGGGGCACTCTTTCCCAAATGTCAGTACTAAACTAATGGTCCAGCATGGTGTTAGGCCAGAGGGACCGTAGTCTTAGAGGTGACATCTTTTGGGTGAGAGACAGAGGCAAGATCCTCACCATCTACAGACACTGAAACATGCTGTGTGATTTGCAAGAGTATCAAAGGAAGGAGGGAGTTAGAATTTCCCCAGGAGATTGTGGCCAACTGGTGAATTCATTCACAACAGGTCTAGACACACACTACAGCAGTGAAAAGGCTGGCAGCTACCAGCACTTGGTTTACACTAGCACTCCCACCTGCTCCCCACCATTGTTATCACCAGCGGTAGAATATAAAAGTAAAATCCCCTTATAATGTAGCTGCCACTACCTAAGATGACTGATTGTTCATGGGATAACACAAATGCCTGAGCAAACGGGGTGAAGTGATCCACCATCACTGAAATACTCCTGCTGCCTCAGGTTTGAGGATCAAAAAGTCCACGCAAACTATTTCGATTGAAAATATACACAAAAACTGCTCAGGCCAGCTGCAGTTTCACGTTTCATGTCCTGATGCTGGTATTATGCTTATTTCTTGTATATAGCTTCAACATCTTTGGCTTGATGTAGCAGATAAAAAAGTACTATGCTTGGAACAAATCCAATTCCCATAACGAGTCTGATCATGCAGCCCCACAGTCTGCTCCCATTGTGCACTGAGTACTAGCTGTTAATCACATTCACCACCACAGAGGGTCCTGGCTTTCAAATATAAACAGTTCCATTCCTTTAGAAGCAACCGCAGCTTCCTCCTTCCCACACACATCCATACGACTGACTTTTCTTCCAGGAATCTTAGCAATTTTTAAGGTTACGACAAGTTTCTGGAGCTCTGTCTAACACACCAAGTTCAGCCAACTCTCGTACAACAGCATCTCCATCACAGAATTAAGCTTCTGCTCAAGCAAATTCTTCACGCTCTAAATTTTCTCTCGAGTCACAAGGAAAATCTTTAGTACTGCTTTACAAGCAGCTTTTGGCATCATCATCTTTATTTGCTCTGCCTTTTTTTTTTTTTTTTTTTTAAATATCCTCCTATTCTCCCAGAGCTTGCCATTTGGGCCTGTAAACCAGCATATCTGTCTATAAGATAAACTCAAGTATTTCAGCAAAAACAACAAGGAGTCCTTGTGGCACCTTAGAGAATAACACATTTATTTGGGCATAAGCTTTCATGGGCTAGAACCCACTTCATCAGATGCATGGAGTGAAAAATACAGTAGGCAGGTATAAATATACAGCACATGAAAAGATGGGAGTTGCCTTACCAAGTGGTCAGTGCTAATGAGGCCTAGGGTGACCAGATGTCCTGTTTTTATAGGGACAGTCCCATTTTTGGGGACTTTTTCTTATATAGGCGCCTATTACCTCCCACCCCGTCCCGTTTTTTCACAGTTGGTATCTGGTCACCCTAACAAGGCCAATTCAACCAGGGTGGATGTGGCCCATTCCCAACAGTTGACAAGAAGATGTGAGTATCAACAGAGGGAAAATTACTTTTTGTAGTGACCCATCCACTCTCAGTCTTTATTCAGGCCTAATTTGATGGTGTCAAGTTTGCAAATTAATTCCAGCTTTGCAGTTTCTCATTGAAGTCTGTTTTTGAAGTTTTTTTGTTGAAGAATGGCCACTTTTAAATCTGTTATTGAGTGTCCAAGGAGATTGAAGTGCTCTCCTACTGGTTTTTGAATGTTACAATTCTCGATGTCTGACTTGTGTCCATCTATTCTTTTGCGTAGAGACTGTCCAGTTTGGCCAATGTACATGGCAGAGGGGCATCACTGGCACATGATGGCATATAGCACATTGGTAGATATGCAGGTGAACTAGTCCCTAATGGTGTGGCTGATGTGGTTAGGTCCTATGATGGTGTCCCTTGAATAGATATGTGGACAGAGTTCGCAATGAGGTTTGTTGCTGGGATTGGTTCCTGGGTTAAGTGTTTCTGTTTCTTCGTTGTTTTTGCTGATACAGACTAACACAGCTACCCCTCTGAAACCTGCCAAGTATTTCAGTGACAATGCACCTAGGTAGTGATTTGGACTGGCACCCAATTTCAGTATGGTCCATAGTTGGGTGGGTAATGGATCTTAAGAACAGACCCTTAATATATTGCTTTTCAGGGATGAATCACCAGAGTCTAAGACAAATTCTTGAATTCGCTGGAGACATTCAGAGTTTGCCTTGGTTCACAGCATTAGCTTGACTGCTCTACTAGCAATAAGGTTGTTGGATGGCAAGCCAATACCATGTTTAAACATATTATTTAAGCTATTCCTCTTTATCAAATGAGGAAAATATTGTTGCAAATTGAGTACACACTGTTTATACTCCAGCAAATAACATCTGTTAATGCTCTTTGGGTTAGAATATCTACATGGGAATTGAAAGTATCACCTCCATATTTAATGGCCCTTCTTGAACTCATCACAGGAGACTGTTACAAAACTCTACTAGAATTTTCTGAGGGTATTAACAAACATGTGGACAAGGGGGAATCCAGGGGATATAATGTACTTGGACTTTCAAAAAGTCTTTTACAAGGTCCTTCACCAAAGGCTCTTAAGCAAAGTAGGCACTTATGAGATAAGAGGGAAGGTCCTTTCATGGACCAGTAACTGGTTAAAAGATAGAAAAAAAAGGGTAGGAATAAATGGTCAGTTTTCACAGTGCAGAGAGGTAAATAGGGTGTCCCCCAAGGATCTGTACTGGGATCACTGCTGTTCAACATATTCATAAACGATCTGGAAAAGCGGGTAAGCAGTGAGGTCACAAAGTTTGCAGATGATACAAAATTACTCAAGATACTTAAGTCCAAAACTGACTGTGAAGATTTACAAAGGGATCTCACAAAACTGGGTGACTGGGCAACAAAATGGCAGATTAAATGGAATATTGATAAATGCAAAGTAATGCATATTGGAAAACATAATACCAACTATACATACAAAGTGATGAGGTTTAAATTAGCTGTTACCACTCAAGAAAGAGATCTTAGATTCATTGTGGATAGTTCTCCAAAAACATCTGCTCAGTATGCAGCAGCAGTCAAAAAAGGTAACAGAATGTTAGGATCCATTAAGAAAAGGATAAATAAGACAGAAAACATCATAACGCAACTATATAAATCCATGATACACGCATACCTCAACATAGCATACAATCCTGTCACCCCATCTCAAAAAAGATATACTGAATTGGAAAAGGTACGGAGAAAGGCCACAGAAATGATGACAGGTCTGGACCAGCTTCCATATGAGGAGAGATTAAAGAGACTGGGACTGTTCAGCCTGGAAGAGAGACAACTAAGGGGGGATACAATTGAGGTCAATAAAACCATGAATGACATGGAGAAAATGCATAAGGAACGGTGATTTACCCTTTCACATAAAACACAAAAACCAGGGATCACAAAATGGAAAAAATAGGCAGCAGGTTTAAAACAAGCATAAGGAAGTACTTCTTCATACAACGCACAGTCAATCGGTGGAACTCGTTGCCAGGGGATGTTGTGAAGGCCAAAAGTATAAATAGGTTAAAAATAATTAGATAAGTTCATGGAGGACAAGTCCATCAGTGACTATTAGCCAAGACAGTCAGAGACAAAACCCCATGTTTTGGGGGGCCCTAAACCTCTGGCTGCCAGAAGCTGGGAATGGATGATAGTAGATGGATCAGTGGGCACCAACCACTGTCAGAAGATAGGATATTGTGCTAGATGGACCATTGGTCTGACCCAGTATGGCCATACTTATGTTCTAATGGTTACAGCTATCCAGATGGTTAAATTTTCCCCAATCATGAAAATCCTACTCTCCTCCACTGTGCTTATTTCTGTTCAGACACCATTGGTGGGTAAGGGCGGCTGTTAGCCTATCAGTGACTCATCTGTTCAGTCTGGACACCATTAACTTCCATGGAGGGGGAGGGGGGAAAGAGTGCCTCTTGCAGAAATAACATTAATCATTTTGTTTCTTTTTTCCAACATCACACACGTTTAATAAGAACGTAGCTGCATCTTTGAACAATCTATGTCAGTAAGATTCACCTTGTCATGCAACATCTCATTCTGTACAAGGCTTCTTTCTTTAAGCTCAAGAAGGACATTTGTGTGCTTTCACAGTCATTCGGCAGGTAACTGAAAGGAATAAGAAATCACACACACGAAGGCCTCAGTTCTGTAAGTGTTTCCTCTGGAGACTTGGATGCAGTGGAAATTATCCCACTGTGGCTAATGACTCCTCTGAAGACCTCAACCCATTGTTTATGAAGAAACAATCCAGTTATCATTTGTTACACACTGACAATGATTTCAGCACCGGTATAGGACATGAGAGATTCTCTGCCCCAAGGTGCTCACAATCTAGGCAGGAGAGACAAAGGGCAAAGCACAGAGGGATTTTGGTTTAAATGATATTGTTACTCACTTACTTGTGGGACATCGTGGCAAAAGCAAGTCGATGGGGGGATGTTGCGGTTCAGTGATGAGACAGAACACAGCTTTATGCAAGCAAACAGGCTGGTCAGCGGAGATGGGCTGTTCTGCCCCCCCTGCCTTCCACCTTCTCCTTTTATTATATTTCTCCCCCTAAGCATTACACACTGCTACACAAAGGAATGTATGACGTTGATTCATATGCTTAGTTACCATCCTCTATCTACTACAATCCTGGTTCTCAGGCCTTGAGCCCAGGCTAAAGAAACCTCCCACAGTTGCTGTCCAAACAATCAAGTTCTCAGGGTTCATATCTAGCCCTTGTCCTTGGATAGAGCAATGTGTGCATTGCTCCTAGGAAACAGTCAGGGTGTGCCCCGCCTGCTTCCAGGTGGAATAGCTAGACATTAACCCTTCAGGGGGAGATGCGAATGAGGAGTGGGTGGCAGTTTGGAGAGCACGGTTGTGAGAGCAGGCTAAGCTTGATCCGTCTCCCATTCAAGTCAATGAAAAAAAACTTCCAGTAACTTTAATAATGCAGGATCAAGCCCTCTGTACTGGTTTGGGGAGGAAACATGGGAAAAGGGGGCAGTTATAGCATCTCCCTTCTTTGTGCTCTCCCCCTTGACAGCAGCTCTTCCTCCTATTTCGTTCTACTGAGCCATGGAAAGTCATACTCAGTGAGTCTCTTTACCTCAGAGTCATTTAAATACCCCCAAATTAACATAATAATCAACATATTTATCCTCAATACATTTTCTATTTAAATGTTAACACCCGAGAACAGTCCAAACCACATCCCAGCTCCAAATGCCCCTGAACTTCAGGGAAGTTTGGATCAGAATCAAACTTTGTCACTGGCCCGTATATCTGTAATGGGCTGAACACTTTTTCTGCTCCTGATCCAAACCTTATGGCTCACAGTAAGAGAGCAAAAGTGAACCTTCTCACCTGCACACACTAACAAACCCCTGCGAGAACTGTCCCAGAAGCCAGCTGTTAAGTATTTATAGTTCAGTGGTACAGAACTTAACCTGACCTTTTGGGGTCACAAGTTGTTGTGCCTATTTCTGAGTAAGCCCACAGTTATGCCACCTGTCTCTTTCCCTTGGCAGCAGCTCATAAAGGGAACAGCTCTTCCTAATATCCTTATTAGCTCCACTGGGCCACAGAAAATTGCATGTGCTTAGAGAGCCCCTGTCAGCAGTAAGGAGGATTTAGAGAGACAGGGACACAACACTGAACAGTTAAACAGTCCACTCAATCTTGACCCAATTTTTGCTGGGGAAAATGGAAGAGCTGACCCGGCCTCTCCTCCTGTCACCGTGCCTCAGTGGGTCACAGCTGAGGATGCCAGATTCAGGACAAACTGCTGAGAAATAGGACAGACTCACCCCAAACTGATGGTTATTCTGCCATTAGATATACTGAGCCAGCAACAAAAGTAAACTTCTGTCTCATCACACTGGTTAACCAGAAGTAAAAAATGCAGTCTCCTTAGGCATTCCAGCCCTTGGCTCACCACGCAGACTCTAGACTTGATGATGAGTGGTGCTGAAAATGAATTTAATCAAACAAAGGGTTCTTCTGATCTCAAAAGATCAGCCACATAGCCAGGTCACTATATAACTCAGATCTTACCCAATAATCAGCCTATTGTCAATCCTTTAGTAGCTAAAATCTAAAGGTTTATTTTTAAGAGGAAAGAAGCAGAAAAGAGTTTAAATGGTTAATTGATTATATACATACAATCACAGCAAGGTATGTAGCAGTGATGGAATAAACTGCTGGTTTGCAAATGTCTCTCTGGAAATTACCCAAACAGCTTGGGGGTCATCAGTCCTTGTTGATAGCTTCCTTGTTAGAATCTAGTCCAGAGAAATGAAGCAGGATATGAAGACAAAATGGAGATGTTTCCAGGGTCTTGAATACCCTCTCCCATGTGGTATACCCTCTCCCCCTCTCACAGCTCACTAGCTCATGAAAGCTCATGCTCAAATAAATTGGTTAGTCTCTAAGGTGCCACAAGTACTCCTTTTCTTTTTGCGAATACAGACTAACACGGCTGTTACTCTGATACTTTGTATAAGATTTGTTGCAATTGTATAACAGTGGTAGCAACATTGATATACATGGTCATAGTTCAATCATACAGCGTCACACTCCCAAATAATCCATAGCCCTTCCTCCTCTCCAGCAAAGCACTCCTGAAACCCATAGGAATCATCTAGAGCAGAAGGCTTAAAAGCTGTTCAGGATCAGCCAGCCTCCTAAGAGTTACAGAGCCCAAGGCACCTTTTGCAAGAGTAGGGGTTGCGCCCCATTTCTGTGGCCCAGCAAATTATCAGAGTGATGAGGGGTAAGAACTACCTGTGATGCTCCATGACTTATCCATGTGATGCTCCATGACTTGACAGTCATCCTGGGCAATCCCTAGATAGTACCAGGTGTTTGGCTGCTAGAGAGGCTGGTCTGCTTGAGGTGCTTCAGAATACTGTCATGTCCATATACAAATACCATAGCACAAGGGTTGCCAGGGTCCTCTGTGGCAGAATGCTCATGTTTCACTAAAGGAGCATATAAGGAAGCCTTTGGGAAATAAAATCATATTGCATTTGCAATCCCAGTTGTCAAATAAACCTGGCTAGTAATTTCTCCTCAACACAAGTAGTTAGGGACTCTGCGCGTGTCTGCATCACAGGAAGGTATGTGTTGTGAGTAAGTGATTGGGAAATAACATGTCTCACAGGACACAAGAAAGGGGTCAATTTCTTACATTAAAGGAACCCTATAGAGAGGTAAACAGTTATTATAAAGAGGAGGGTGATAAATTTTTCTCCTTAACCACCAAGGACAGGACAAGAAGTAATGGGCTTAAATTACAGCAAGGGAGACTTAGGGCATGGCTACACCTGCAGATGTGGAGTGCTGTGAGTTAAACCAGCCCTCAGAGACCGCAGCAGGGAAAGCGCTGCAGTGTGTTCACACTGTCAGCTGCAAGCGCACTGGCGTGGCCACATTTGTGGTACTTGCAACGGCATTGGGAGCGGTGCATTATGGGCAGCTATCCCACAGAGCACCTCTTCCCATTCTGGCGCTGTGGCTTGTGGGAAGGGGTGGGGAGTGCAGGGCATTCTGGGTCCTGCCCCAATGTCCCGTGATGCATCAGTTCGCATCCCAGCAATCCCTATGCTTCCCACCACATTTGGTGACATCTTTCAATGTTTTTTGTCCTGCACACTCTGTCTTCTCTTTTGGTCTGCGGGAATGGATTCTGAACTGCTGAGGACTATGCTGATGGGTCTTGCCAGCATGTCATGAATTGCAATTGAGTTACTCCTTAAGCTACAGATAGTGAGGAGTCCGACGATGATGTCGACTCACATAACGCATATGACATGAGTTTGCTTGTGGCATTCACGGACATGCTCACCACTGTGGAGCGCCGCTTTTGGGCTCGGGAAACAAGCAGTGAGTGGTGGGATCACATCGTCATGCAAATCTGGGATGACAAGCAGTGGCAGCAGAACTTTCAGATGAGAAAAGCCACTTTCCTGGGACTGTGTGAGGAGCTCGCCCCAACCCTGCGGCGCAAGGACACAAGATTGAGAGCTGCCCTGCCAGTGAGAAGCAGGTGGCTATTGCAATCTGGAAAGTGGCAACTCCAGACAGCTACCGATCGATTGCTAACTAGTTTGGAGTGGGAAAGTCGACCGTTGGAATCGTGTTGATGCAAGTTTGCAGGGCCATTAATCGCATCCTGCTCAGAAGAATCGTGACTCTGGGTAACGTGCATGACATTGTGGCTGGCTTTGCACAAATGGGTTTCCCTAACTGCGGAGGGGTGATAGATGGCACGCATATTCCAATTCTGACACCAGCCCACCTAGCCTCCGAGTACGTTAATTGGAAGGGGTATTTCTCTATGGTTCTTCCGGCGCTTGTGGATCACTGTGGGCATTTCATTGACATTAACGCAGGCTGGCCCGGAAAGGTGCATGATGCATGCATCTTTCGGAACACTGACCTGTTCAGGAAGCTGCAAGCTGGGACTTTTTTCCCAGACCAGAAGATCATGGTAGGGGAAGTCGAAATGCTCATTGTGATCCTTAGAGACACCGCTTACCCTTAATGCTGTGGATCATGAAACCCTACACAGGGAGCCTTGACAGCAGCAAAGACCAGTTCAACAGGCTGAGTCGGTGCAGAATGACTGTGGAGTGTGCTTTTGACCGTTTAAAGGGCTGCTGGCGCTCTCTGTATGGGAAGCTGGACCTGGCTGATGACAACATCCCCACGGTTATATCCGCGTGCTGTACCCTCCATAACATTTGTGAAGGAAAGGGTGAAAGATCCACTTAGGCATGGACCTTGGAGGTTCAACAGCTGGAGGCTGAATTTGAACAGCCAGAGAGCAGAGCTATTAGAGGGGCCCAGCATGGGGCTGCAAGGATTAGGGATGCCTTGAGGGACCAATTTGAGGCTGAAAGCCACCACTAATGTTTGGTGCCCTGCACGGGAGTGAAGTGCAGTGGTTCCAATGTTAGTAGGAATCTCTGTTTGCTACATATGATGCACTGACTTGCAGTGCCTGTTGCTTTCTTGGGCTATGGTATCTTTTACTTAATGCAATAATAAAGAATGTTTTCAAAGCCAAAAAATTCATTTATTGAAAAGAAACAGAACTGCTTGGGAAACAGAAAGGGCATGAGACATCTGTGCAGTGTGGGATGAGGGAAGTGGGTGGGGTGGGGTGGGGAATGGGACAATCACAGATTTGAGTATGTCCTGTTATCATACTCAGCCTTCCTGTCTGGAGTGCCATGCAATGAGTGCTGCACTTCAGACTGGCTAAAATGCATGGTGATGGGGGTTGAGTGCAGTGAGTAAGGGTCGTAGTTTGCAGGGCTGGGTGGTGAAGCTACAAGTGTTGGAGGCAACTGGTGGCAATAAGAACCCAGATGTTGGGGAAAGTGGGTTGGCGGTGACATGGGGGCACAAGGAAAAGAGTTTTGGGACACGGGCTGCAAGCAGGGGTGGGCATGGAGGTGCTGCGCCTGCATTGCTACGAGCGCCTGTATCGAGTCTGCTTGGCACTCCATGATGCTTAGCAGCTGCTCTGTGCTTTGGTGCCGGCCATCCACATTCTGCTGGCAGACCCTCCTTTCACTCTCCAGCCACTCCTGCACTTTTTGATTTTCATTAAGGGTCTGGTGCATGACCTCATGCAGCATGTCCTCTTTGCTTCTTTGTGGATGCTTACTGATTCTTTGGAGTCTTTCAGCCATTAATAACAAGGATGGCTGGGATCTCAAGGTTGCATCTATAAAGCCAAAATGCAACACTTACCAGAGGCAGCATTGTTTACACCAGACAGAGCAATGATTCCCCCGTACTTAAAGACAAGCACAGTGTACACAGTAGAAGAAATTGCCCATTCCAAAACGAGCACACATAACCCACAGGAGCCCCAAAATGGTGAGTAAGCATAGGGTCAAACATAACTGATTGTTTCACAGCCGTATTGTCCTCTGGGGTTCTGTGCCTTGGCGGAGAGCCAACAGTAGCAGGGGGCCCCTATACTGAACACTGTCCCCACATTTTCCACAGGAGTTTGTCCTGGAAGATATCTCGCTGCTGAGGGTGACCTGGGAAGCAAGGGAGGGTCTTCTACTGCAATGTGGCTTCTGCCCTGGCCCACATGCAGCTTGCCTGTGTGCAGCAATGGTCCCCCCGCCCCTCATGGCACAGTGGCGCAGACATGTTAGCCTTACTGGGACAAGGAGCACAGTAGCTCTGCCAAGGAACCTGTACAAGCGGATTGCCTAGCTTCTGCATGAGACCTTTGAAGAGATCACTGAGGCCGATTACCGTGATGTGAGATAGTCCGCATCTAGGCATGCATGCAGCCCTAACCCTGCTTGCCCCAAGAGCCCACACCGAACAACTTCCTTCCCAAAATAAAAGCTGCTTACTGGGCCCCTCCTCTGGTGTTCTTCCCCAAGCACCGTCCGCTGCAACTGGCTACCTTCCTCCTGGCTTGAAATCAGCTTCTGGCTGCATGCATCTAGGGATACCCGGCTGTCCCCCTCCTCCTCAGCACCCTCTCTACTGCTTTCCTCCTCCTTCTGCCTTGTTGAACTGGGCTCTGAAGTGTCCATGGTGGTACTCGGAGTGGAGGTGGGGTTGCCCCCAAGTATTGCATCCAGCTCTTTGTGGAATCGGCAGCTCATGGGGGAAGCGCCGGAGTGGCGGTTTGCCTCACGGGCTTTGCGGTAGGCATTCTGCAGCTCCTTCACTTTACTCCGGCACTGTAGTGCGTCCCAGTCATGGCCCCTTTCCATCATGTCCCTTGATATCTGCCCGAAGGTACTGTAATTCCTATGGCTGGAGCACAGCTGGGACTGGACAGCTTCCTCCTCCCAAACACTGATGAGGTCTAGCACCTCGCCATTGCTCCATAGTGGGGATCGCCTGGCACGTGGAGGCATGGTCACCTGGAAAGATTCGCTGAGAGCTCTCCACGCCTGGCTGAGCAAACAGGAAGGGGATTTTCAAAATTCCCAGAGAATTTAAAAGGCGGGTCTGATGGTTGGTCACCTCAGGGAAGGGCAGTAGAGTTCAAAGTGATGACCAGAGTGACTAGAACAGGCATTGTGGGACACCTCTGGAGGCCGATCAGAGGGCATTAATAGACTAGGGCATCCACACTGGTGCTGCAGCACTCCAGCCAGGGTGTGTCAAGTGTTATGCTTCTCATGGAGGTAGATTACCAGGAGCGGAGTCCGGGCGCTCTACGTGTCTTGCCAGTGTGGACGCATCATGAGTTAGGGCGCCCGGGGCTGCTTTAATGCGCGCTAGACATTTCCTAACGATCAGGGTAGTTAAGCACCAGAACAAGTTCCCTAGGGAGGTTGTGGAATCCCTGTCATTGGAGGTTTTTAAGAACAGGTTAGACAGACACCTGTCAGGGATGGGCTAGATCAGTGGTTCTCAAACTTATTTGATCCTGCCCCCTTCTTTGTGTTTGTAGTTATTTATGCTCCCTTCCCTACCCACCAGGCACCCAGTCAACAGCGACCACTCTCTGGCCACCCAGCTCTGAAGGCAGAGCAGAGAGCAGCAGCTGCTGGCTGGGCAATACCGTGCCACCCTTACTTCTCCGCTGCTGCTGGCGGCAGTACTGCCTTCAGAGCTGGGCACCTGGCCAGCAGCTGCTGCTCTCCGGCCAGCTCTGAATGTGCACAGTAAGTTTCCCCTAAAGCTTCTCACACACACCCCAGAATATACTCCATGACCCTCCAAGGGGGTGCGTCCCCCAGTTTGAGAGCCTCTGGTCTAACTAATACTTAGTCCTGACTCAGTGCAGGGGACTGGACTACATGACCTACTGAGGTCCGTTCCAGTTCTACATTTATATGATTCTATGACACTACCCAGTAGAGTTCCCATTTTTAAATAATTTGTTCTGAATAACAAACTCATCATTGTTGTGATGTTTGTTTCATATGGGATGATGATGTGCTAGTCCAAATTAATGTTCAAGACACATCAATAAGGCTTGGAAGATGTGGGATGGCCCCCATAATCACAATGAACCAAAAAAATCAAGGCAGGTGGCAAATTCTGTATCATTGTAGATGGATGGCGCACTCTGATTTCTGAATTAAGTGGAACTTTCTCTGTTTTTTTTGTTTTGTTTCTGATTCTAAAGCAGAGAGATCTGATGAAGTCTATGGAGGTTACAGGTCTGAAGCTGTTCTGTTCCTAAACAATCATATCTGTTGTCATGGAGACAGAAGAACTGGAAGAGGTGGAAAGGCATTGCAGAAAAGCAGCCAGTGGTGTCAAGAAGGGCAGTTCTCAGCAGACAGCCTCACAGCCGGGTGTGAATTCTGAGGATGAGGAGAAGGCAGAGAGTGCTGATCATGTGACCCAGGACAGTGAGTCACAGACTCACTACATTGCCATTCAAAGAAATTCCAAGTATTATCAGTCCATGAGGCTACGGAGCAGGCAGAAAGAGAGGAATAACAGAGAGGGGATGAATGCTAGGCATGCTGTAGGTGAGTACCAGACCCAGAAGTCACTTCTCTTCCTTTTTCCACTGCAATTGGGAATGATGGGAAAAGAGGGAGCAGGCCAGTGCGGAGGGAGCTCCTGGCAGATCAACACTAGAGAAAGTGGGGGATTCCAGAACTCTTGTTTGAGGACCAGTCCTTGCCCATCTTCCACAACAGGAATTTTAGTGCCAATAGATTACTAGTAGTTAGACTGGAACTGCCAAATAGCCGACTCTTTAAACACGTTCTCATTGCAGAGAACCTGAGCAGGTTTGGAACCTATGTTCTGCCTCTCTCTGAGAGAAAAAATAGTGTAAGCAGGGAAAGCCATGCGGCAAGCAAGGAGGGAGCCAGTTTGCAGGAGCACACAGCGAGGATGGAGTGGAGAAAGCGAGACCTGTACAAAAGAAGAAGAACTGCACAGAGCATTGGGGAAATCAACAGAGAGAACAGAAAGGCAGAGTTGCCAGGGATACGTGCTCCAACATATACATTATATTCTAGATGGGCTGAGTGTGAGACAGGCCACAGAAGCTTTCTACTCTGTCATCCAGCTGAAGAGCACACTCCCCCATCCCCGGCAAATGAGCCATGCTTCTCCTGTCAGCATAACGGACATTTCCCACACCCCCAAACAGAGGCCTGGGAGATTCTCTCCAGAAAGTGGGCATTCAGTATCAAGTGGAGTGCCCCAGGGGTTGGTCCTGGGGCTGGTTTTGTTCAACATCTTTATCAATGATCTGGACGATGGGATAGATTGCACCCTCAACAAGTTTGCAGATGACACTAAACTGAGGGGAGAGGTAGATATGCTGGAGGGTAGGGATAGGGTCCAGAGGGACCTAGACAAATTGGAGGATTGGGCCAAAAGAAATCTGATGAGGTTCAACAAGGACAAGTGCAGAGTTCTGCACTTAAGAAGGAAGAATCCCATGTACCGCTATAGGCTGGGGATCAACTGGCTAAGCAGCAGTTCTGCAAAAAAGGACCTGGGGATTACAGTGGACGAGAAGCTGGATATGAGTCAGCAGTGTGCCTTTGTTGCCAAGAAGGTCAATGGCATATTGGGCTGTATTAATAGGAGCATTGCCAGCAGATCGAGGGAAGTGTTTATTCACCTCTATTCGGCACTGGTGAGGCCACACCTGGAGTATTGTGTCCAGTTTTGGGCCCACCACTACAGAAGGGATGTGGACAAATTGGAGAGAGTCCAACGGAGGGCAATGAAAATGATTAGGGGGCTGGGGCACATGACTTACGAGGAGAGGCTGAGGGAACTGGGGTTATTTAATCTGCAGAAGAGAAGAGTGAGGGGGGATTTGATAGCAGCCTTCAACTACCTGAAGGGGGGTTCCAAAGAGGATGGAGCTCGGCTGTTCTTAGTGATGGCAGATGACAGAACAAGAAGCAATGGTCTCAAGTTGCAGTGGGAGAGATCTAGATTGGATACTAGGAAACAGTATTTCAGTAGGAGGGGGTGAAGCACTGGAATGGGTTACCTAGGGAAGTGGTGGAATCTCCATCCTTAGAGGTTTTTAAGGCCTGGCTTGAAAAAGCCTTGGCTGGGATGATTTAGTTGGTGTTGGTCCTGCTTTGAGCAGGGGATTGGACTAAATGACCTCCTGAGGTCTCTTCCAACCCTAATATTATATGATTCTATGATCTTCTGCTTTCCCAGCCAAGGGGCTCACCTGACTCCATCAGTGAAAGGGCTCATTTTGCCCTGCGGACTGTGTTCAAGGAAAGTTCCTTCCCTTCTCCAAGCCAGCTTATGAGCAGACAGTGCAAGAGCAAGGAGCTGCTGCTTAATATTCTGCTACTGTTCTCAGTGAGGTTCCTGGACAGACTGTCTGTATCCAACGCAGACCTCACCTCCACCCTGTCAGCACAGCAGCATAACGAGCTCAGAGCAGTTCTCTCTGCATCTCCTGCTTACCCACCACCACAACGCTGCAGCAGAACCAGCTCAGAGGAGGACATTGCTCCTGCACACCCATAACATCATTGCACCGGACCAGTGTATAGAATGGCATCTCTTCTGTTTTGCCACAGCACCACTGCAGAAGGACCAGCTCAGAGCAATGCTGCTGCATTACATGCCCACTACAGCATCAGTGCAGTCTGATCTGCTCAGAGCACTGCTTCTCTCCTGCATGCCCACTCTGTCATTCCATTGCTGCAGTAGGATCCACTTAGAACGGGGCTTTTCTCTTGCACATCTGCAGCAATAGTTCAAGAGGGTCATTCAGAGCAATGTCTCTCTCCACCAGGCAACGCAGCAGGATTCACTAGGAGCAATACTTCTTTGCCCTGCATCACTGTAGCAAGCCCAGCCCTGAGCTATAGTTTCTCCTACTTCTCCCTCACCAAGACGGATCTGCTATTCTCTCTCACAGCAACAGGGCAGCGTATGCTTTGACACAAGCCTTAGTCTCATAACAGGAACCTCTTCTCACAGCATTTGCTGAAGTACCTGGAAACAAGGAATGGGTGAGCTCTTTTGTCTTAACTTCAAACCCGTTTGAATAGCATGAGTCCAAAAGTTTGACTCAAATGTTAATCTGTTCACATTCCACTAAGGAAAGACTCTGGAACAAAGAAGAAGAGAAAACCAGTGAAAACAGTGGGATGGAATACAGAACAGGAAGAAAAATCCAAATTGAAAAGCAAGAAGTGAGAGCAGAGAATGGGAATGAGAGAAAAACAAACCTAAAGGAAACTATACCCAGCATAAACAAGGGTCTAGTTTGGGGGGTGGAGAAAGATTTCCTTTAGCTAGCAAAAGAGGTTGGATTTTGTAACCAAGCTCCTCTGGCAGAGAAAGAGCATTTAAATGAGAGGAAAGAAAGGTATGAGAACTTAAGCTAGTTTTGTGAACCCTCAGAAACTGTCCCACAGGTTAGCAAAACCTTGGACTTCAGCCATTCCTTATGGAGACCCCGTGGCATCAACCAGGAGGGCATCTCTGAAACATGCTTCATTTAGGGCCTGGACCTGCACTCACTGAAGAGTGAGAGTTTTGCTACTGATTTAAAGTGGGAGCAGAGTTAGGATTTAGTGCAGAGTAAATCTAATAGAAAACATCCAGCCCCCAAAAGTGAGATGCACCCTTCCATTTCTGTGATTGCTATAGTGAGCCATGAACTTGATTGGGATTTCTACCACAGCTTTCGTTCGCTGTAAAAGCCACTCCGGCTCCTTTGAGGGAAAGAGGAGGAGCAATTAAAAGTAAAGCTCCTCCTCCTCCTACTGAAAGTTTACTTCATTTATCTTTCTATAAACTGAACTCTTTTACTGTGTGCCTGGAAGGGAGAGAGCTACTAAAGTCCTGGCATGGCAAAACAGATACCAGCACAAGAGAGAAGTCCACAGGTAACCCTATCAAGTCACTGGCTGCTGGGGGCCAAGGTTTCAGCAGTTAAAAGTCCACTTACATGCACAAAAATGCATTTGTATGTCTACATTCATTTTCTCATTTGATTGCATATGTAATTGGAGTAAATGCACGCGTAATCATCTGCAGGCAAGTGTATGCATATGGACCTCAAGCCTGCTTGTTTGAAAAGTTGAGTCTTAGGAATCAAAATGCAGCCCAGTCTGTGTAAGTCCCTGCTTTCTCCCACCTCCTTCAATTCAAACCAGTTGTTACCCGAAGTACATGTAAAGATTGTCCCTCTTTTCTGTCATAGCTTCACTCAAAAATCGAGACAGCAGAAGCAAACCTCTGAATGTGAATGTATTATCTCGCAAGGGACCCCCAGTATCAGTAAAATCTGAAGTGAAAACCTTGGAAGAACAATGGATACAAAGGTAAGGAGGAAAAGCAAGAGGGTGGTGAGGATTGCCTAAGCTGAACAACAGGGAAGCAATGTCAGAGCTACCAGGCAGAGAGAATACTGAGCAAAATTATATCTACCAATTCATCTCATCTCACCTTAAACTGCAATGCTGTTTTCATCTCTAAAAATTATACTCATCTAGCACCTAAAACTTTTATGCCAAAACTTTATCAGTATGAGTTTGGAGGCAAAGGGTGAAGGACAGGAGGGGAGGAGAGAGAGAGGAAGGGAGTGAGGAAGATGGAAAGGAAGAAGGGGAGAGCTCCTGTCGAGTGGCATTCATTTTGCCTTTGAAGAAGCTGGAAAGCTATTTTTAAGAGTTGCAGTTTTCTTTTGAGGTACAACATGGTATCATCAGGAGCTGGTAATAGAGGTTTGTACTAAGGTACACCTATTTGCCCTAAATCCCTCACCTATGGAGGTAACATAAAGGTCTTGATCCTGCAAATCTTTCTTCAGTGCACTGTAGAGAGGTGAAGGTTGACAGATTCTGTAGATAGTGTGAGCAGACACTATGTGTGGGCACAAGTAAGGCTGAAGAATAGGTGCAAGTCCTCTACAGAGAGTGAAACCTCCACTCCGAGTCCACTCCCTTACTGTGCGCGCGTGTGTGTTGACTTAAGTGGGATCCTTAGCACGCAGATGAAGAGCTTAGCTGTGCATACTCCTCTTTTGCCTCAGTTCTGCTGCTAGGCAGGAAGAAGGGGTGGTTGCAGAGCAGGACACTCTCAAATACAGGATCATGTCCCCTGCACCTTTTACATTATGTTTATATGCACGATACTGAGTCCAAGCCTACACTGTCAAGAATCAAG
This sequence comes from Lepidochelys olivacea, assembly GCF_965140295.1. Taxonomy (NCBI): domain Eukaryota; kingdom Metazoa; phylum Chordata; order Testudines; family Cheloniidae; genus Lepidochelys; species Lepidochelys olivacea. The sequence continues at coordinate 47,889,090 of NC_140419.1, forward strand.
CCCTGAGACTTAAATACCAGGTGCATTACACCGGGTTGTGTGGTGCCACTTATGGGCAAATGAGTATCAATGAAAGATGTTTTCCAACAACATTACCTAGGACAAGGACTCCAATAGAGAGTTTTAATGCCTAACAAATAAATCAGTGAAATCATATTTAAATAAAGTAAAATGTCCTGGCTGGCACTGGGTGTTCTTTGGTATTAAACTGAGCACTTGAAATCAGACAGCTGCAGTATGCTGGAGTGTTAAACCCATCTGCCTTCCTTTTCCTCTCCCACTGGCGTAATCCTGGCTGTCAGCCTCTGACGTCCTGACACTGCCAGTTATGCAACTATAAAGCATGCAAATTATGATCCTAACTCGGGAGTCAAGAACAATTGAACCTTGCTGTGAACCATATTTCATATGCTGAGGCTTGCAGAGCCTGACAGGTCAGTACAGGTTACAAGTCATGTGTCTACAGAAAGCAGGCAGTGTGACGGTGCTGAGGAAGGATCATATCTACTGCAATTGGGCAGAGAGATTTGGCATAGAGAATAAGACCAGAGTTTAAGCTCCTAAACTGAGCCCCTGTCCTTAGCTTCCCTTCCATAAAAACAGGTGTAATTTACAGGAGCACCACTGGAAATATTCATGGTGGAATAACTACAAGAATCTGGGGCTATCATTGTTATCTCCAAGCATCACTATTCTTACCATTTTACTTTGGAAAAGAGCTAGCTAAGAAGCCTAATGTCATGTACAGTATAGGGAAGTGTAGGACATCTCATACCTAGTATGAAGTTGGTGCCCGTCAGCTAAGGTTTATCTGGGAGAAGGAGGCTGTGGGCCTGGATAGCAGGGACGCTTCCCACTGGTGTAGTTACATAGCCCCATAAGGTGCCTTGGGGGATGCAGCACCAGATACAGGGGGCTGCTTTCTTGTCACTTTGAGCAGTGACATCAACACTGCAGCATCTGTGTCAGCACTGAGGCTGGGCAGGCACAAGGGTGGGGGTTTTTTTAAACATGGATTAAAATAACCAAAGTCTGCAGATTTATCAAGGAATGTGTGTGGAATTTACAACCATGGCAGCTATTTCACAGCACACAGAAACACAACATTATTATTTGGGAAAGGACGTGAGCAGGAATCCTATAGCCAGTTGAAATCACAGGGGAAAATTTGGTACAGGTACAATACAAAGAACCTATTTATCTGACCTTATTTGGACAGGACGTTGGCCTTAACACCCTGTTCTGGGATTCTTAATAACCACAAGTAGCAAAGACCTTGCTATTATATCTCATTCAAAGCATAGCAAATTGTGCTACAAAAATGGTTAATAAAAAGTAAAATAATAAGAATGGTTTACTGTTCACAAACACTGACAGTGATGGTTTGCGGGGTACCCAGAACTGAGAGTTACCTTGTTACCCCCTACCTCCAGCATGAGGGAGTCTTGCTTGTGCTTAGCTGGGTATCAGCTCCCTAATATCACCAGTCTGTTAGCCACTCAAACACTCCTCCGGGCTATGCTAGCGCTTTGCCTTGCAGTTTAATAATAGGTGCACCCCAATCCCTTTGAAGCATTCCCTTGTGATATGCAGCCCCGACACTGACTGCTTACAGAAATACCAGGCCTTCTGTCCCCAAAGGAACAGTATGCACACCAACTTGTAAGATTCAAATCAGGATCAGCACTGTACTTAACTCCACAGCACTGAAATATATTTATAGTGAAAACCAGAGTAAGTTTATTGTCAAAGATTCAAGTGATAGTGACTAAGAATATTAGAAACAAATGGTTACATACAAAACAAAACCATAACATGCTTTCTAAACACTAAACTAACAGGTTAACCTCAAAGTTCTCTGCAGCTTTCAAGCAAGGTTGGCTGAGATCCTGTTTTCATGAATCAAATATACTGTCCATTGACTCTGTAAGTGCAGGATGAGGGGGTGTCTTATTTCCCCTCTTAGATATACCCCCAAAGTTTATTGTCTTTGTACACAGCCAGAATACCTCCCTCCACCCCTCTAGCTTGTTTTTTCCTGTGTGCTCCTTTCTTGTTGAATATGTATGTAACTAGGCATCCATTTTGTTAGCTTACAATGCTTAATTTACATCCCGACACAGAGCTACACATTCCTTCCCATCTATTTTTCATCTTTGCTGGTGACTACTACCTTGATACAGACTTTAAAATATATTTTCAATTTACATACATAACTCCTTACATAGTATCCGTATATACATTTCACAAGGATATTAAGGTCCAGTTTGACATTGGCTTTCATTTAAGAGCCCACATGACATTCTTTGGTGAACTCGAATGTACATACCAGAACCTGAATATTCCTGTAACCCCTTTGCCAGTCAGCATTCAGGGGTTCTTGTGTCACACTGACTTTTGGAAACACTAAATTACATAAATCCTACAATGTTTCAAGTTTCCTCAGATATATTTAGTGTTACACTGAGGTAGAGTGACCATATAGCAAGTGTGAAAAATCAGGGTAAGGGGTAATAGGAGCCTATATAAGAAAAAATCCCCAAATATCGGGACTGTCCCTATAAAATCGGGACATCTGGTCACCCTACACTGTGGGTTTCTTCTATTCCAGTGTACTTAACACATAGAGGAGGAAGACTACACAGAAACATGAGTTACCATACTGAACTAGAAGAGGCTCACAAAACAAGAGCAGTCCTCACAGAAGGACCAAGGTTTGCCATCTGGCCCTCCCATTCGGATCATTAACCTCCTCAGCTACCCCATTCTGCGCCCTTCTCAAGCTCTCGTCTACCTATAATTCTTCCTGAGCACTTACTAGCTCCCCCTAGTTCTCCCCAGCCTCCCCTCAGTACTCTCCTACCCACAGTCCCTGCCAAACTCTCTTTGCTTCCTCTCAATCACTAGCCTTGTAAGGAGTAGAACTTCAGGCCCTTTTGCTATAAGCCCCATACTATCCACTCTTTTGGCTTTCCCCTGGACATTACAGAGCTCAGCTCCTTCTGGTACTGCTTCCTGTTCTCTTTGGTACCCATTGCCATGGTACCAGAGGGAGCTGTACTAAACAAAAGCACCAGATGCTTCTCTCCTCCCCATAGTTTGCTGTTGTGGACACTAGCACAGCTCTTCAGCTGAAGATAGTTGTGGTGCTGATCAAACAGCATTGCCTGAAGCTACCTCCATCTGGGTTCCCCTTCACACAATCTTTTCAAATATCAGCCTCTACATGAGCATCCCATAAGTAGACTGGCAGATAGAGCAGTTATTTGAAGATGAGAGCCATCTAGTTTGCATCTTTCCTTTATCATCAGCTAATAAGATGCTGACCAGATACTAAATAGAATTAATAGTAACAACAAGGGGGAGGGAACACAAAGCAAAATAGGGAAAGAATTGGTTAATGAATATTTAGATAACTTAGTTGTATTCAAGTCAGCAGGACCTAATGAAATTCATCCTAGGGTTCTTAAGGAACTAGCTGAAGCAATATTGGAATAGTTAGCTCTTAGCTTTGAGAACTCCTGGAGGACAGTTGAGGTCCCAGAAGACTAGAGAAGGAAAAACACTGCATCTATCTTTAAAAGGGGGAACTAAGAGGATCCAGGGAATTATAGACTAGTCAACCTAGTCTTTCAATACCTTTCAATACCTGGAAAGACACTGGACCAAATTAAACAATCAGTTCAAAAGCATCTAGAGGATAATAGGGTTATAAGGAATAGCCATTATTGATTTGTCAAGAACAAACAAATCATGCCAGACCAACCTAATTTCCTTCTTTCACAGTGTTACTGGCCTAGTGGATGGGGGGAAACTGTAAACATGATCTGTCTTGATTTTAGTAAGTGTTTTGACAGTGTCCCACATGACAGTCTCATAAGCAAATTAGGGAAATGTGGTCTATATGAAATTACTATAAGGTGGGTGCACGACTGTTTGAAAGACTGTACTCAAAAAGTAGTTATCAATGGTCTACTGTAAAACTGGGAAAATGTATCTGGTGGGCTCCAACAGAAGTCAGTCAAGTCAGTCCTGGGTCTAATACTATCTAATATTTTCATTAATGACTTGGATAATGGAGTGGAGAAAGTGCTTATAAAATTTGTAGATGACACCAAGCTGGGAAGGGTTGCAAGAACTTTGGAGGACAGGATTAGAATTCAAAATGACTGTAACTGCCCTCCCTCTTGGGGTTAAGGCATCCTCTCTTAGCAGCATCAGGGAGTTATGCCTGTCAGCCATTCTACCTTGAGGCCACACAATCACCCAGATATCAGTTCAGGTCTGCAAAAAAGAGGAATCGACACACCATCAGTCAGCTTGTAACCCCAGCCTCCTGGCTAGGGTACACAGCAGAGACTAGGGCTCCAGCCCTCTGGGTGCAGGCAAAGCACTTCATCACTCTATGGCCCTCTGCCTCCTGGCTGGGGCGGACAGCAAGAATTAGACAGTCAATGTCGCTGGCCTACTGACCTAAACGTTAGTGTGCTGCCAGCCCCGTGCATGCGGCTGGGGTTAGGAGGATCCAGGCTCCAGCGGGTCTCAGCCCAGGGACCTAGCAGTGGCAGGTGATCACGCCACTGGGCTGGTGGGGAAACATGTGGTTGTTGCCTCATGTCCCAGCAGCACAACTGGACCAAAATCTGGTTTTGCTGAGCTACTTCTTACCAGTTCCTGCTGTCACTGCTCTGTCACTGCTGGGATCTGGCTCTCAGTCAGGCAGTGGTCTGGTCTCTCCCCAGGGTCTGCTGTCTCCTGGGGCAGTGGGTTTCCTTTTCTCCACATGGCAAGTCGTGAGCTTTGTTGAGGGCTCAGCTCCCTGCATGGCTTTCTGCCTCCATCCCTGGTCTGGGCTCTACTGAGCTGCAGGGCCCTATTCTTATACTTCCTGTCCCGCCCCCGCACTTGGTTGGCAGCACTCAGTAATACCCCACTCTGCCTCACTACACAGTCCTTAACAAGTTGGAGAACTGGGTCTGAAATCAACAAGGTAAAATTCAGTAAAAACAAATGGAAAGTACTACACTTAGGTGGAAAATGCAAATGCACACAAATGCAAAAAAGGCAATAACTGGCTAGGCGGCAGTACTGCTGAAAAGGATCCGGGAGTTACAGTGGATCACAAATTGACTAGGAGTCAAAAATGTAATGCAGTTATGAAAAAAGCTAATATAATTCTGGGGTGTATTAACAACATTGTTGTACGTGAGACACGGGAGGTAATTGTCCTGCTCCTATTTAGCACTGGTGAGGCCTCAGATGGAGTACTGTCCAGTTCTGGGCACCACACTTTAAGAAAGACGTGGACAACCTGGAGTGAGTCCAGAGGATAGCTACAAAAATTATAAAAGGTTTAGGAAACTTGACCTCTGAGGAAAGGATAAAAAATAACTGGGCATATATATTCTTAAGAAAAGAAGACTGAGCGGGGACCTGATAGACTTCAAATATGTTAAGGGCTGCTATACAGAGGATGATGATCAATGGACATGGAGAACGATTGAAGGTAGGATAAGAAGCAATGGGCTTAATCTGCAGTAAAGGAGTTTTAAGTTAGATATTAGGAAAAGCTTTCCAGTTATAAGCACTAGAATAGGCTTCCAAGGGAGGTTGTGAAATCCCTGTCATTGGAGGTTTTTAAGAACACGTTAAACACCTGTCAAGGGTGGTCTAGACTCTAGGTACACTTGGTCCTTCCTCAGCGCAGGAGGCTGAACTAGTTGACTTCTTGAGGTCCCTTCCAGCCCTAGATATCAATAGAATCATAAAAATGTAAGTTAATAGATTCTTGTAATGGTGTAATGATACTACTACCTTCCATTTTCCCATTGAGCTTGAATCTAGAAATTTGATACACATTAGGAGCCACCAACTACATGGGAAAAGTAACAAAATGTGAAATTTCACCTTGATATATCTCTCACAAGGTTACCAGTCTAACAAGATACTTAAACTAGATTATTTCTTTGTTCATGCTGGATATGAAGCCTCCAATTTGGAGAGAGAAAGGTTAGCTGAGGTAATCAGTTATGTTTGTTGGACCTCAGCCAACAGAATAGTCAAAGGCACTGCAGTAGCTAACGAGGAGAGAGCCACCTCTGTCTGAAAGATGGACTACTATCAGCTCATTTGTTTGTGTGCACAGGCACACACACAACAAAGAATATATATGATAATGTAGATGATACAAAGTGTGTTGGGGCGTGATTCTGGGTGCGCCACATCGCTCACGCATGGTGACTCTATGAGAGACTGACGCAAGTCATCCCAAACACATGTTGCTAAAACCTTTATAACTGCACCACCCTGATTTATGTATGTGTCCCATATTTTTACAGAAAAAATATACAATTTTTTTAAAATGTTTTAAAATATATATTTTTCATATCCCTCCATCTGTACATCCTCAGTGCCTAGCAAGTTTAACTGGACATACTTGCAGGGAATGGAAAATTAAAACTAATAAATTTTAAATATCTAAAAGTAGCTTTTCTAGACATAAAAAGGCCATAACTTTAAAATCTAATATTTCAGGATCTGACAGAGCTAGAAGCAAGTGGAAAGCTTCTTTTGAATAGAATAAAACTCCTGTTTGTAGCACGTTGCATGGTCACACAATATCAGACCTTAAACTTACAACTGGGGAAGGACTGAATATTGCCCATACTCAACCTTGGGCCAATGTAACTTTTGTGGAAGCTGCAGGGAGGACAGAGGAAGGGAATTCCTTATTTGGGGGAAAAGGAGGAAACATTTCTGAGGCATTTTTTTTAAATGGTGTGACTTTGAGCTTGATAAGTTTATGGAGGGGATGGTATGGTGAGGTTGCCTACAATGACATGATAGGGGCATTAGATGGGGAGGGCTCTGAGCTACTACAGAGAATTCTTTCCCAGGTGTTTGGCTGGTGGGTCTTGCTGACATGGTCAGGGTTCAACTGACAGCCATATTTGGTGTCGGGAAGGAATTTTGCCCCAGGTCAGATTGGCAGAGACCCTGGGGTTGGTTTTTTTTGCCTTCCTCTGCAGCATGGGGCACGGGTCACTTGCTGGTTTAAACTAAAGTAAATGGTGGATTCTCTGTAACTTGAAGTCTTTAAATCATAATTTGAGGACGTCAGTAACTCAGCCAGAGGTTATGGGTCTATTACAGGAATGGGTGGGTGAGATTTTGCGGCCTGCAAGTGTGCAGGAGGTCAGACTAGATGATCACAATGGTCCCTTCTGGCCTGAAAGTCTATGAATCTATTTAGCTGCTCAGAAATGTGGGATGCTACATGCTAGATCAATCCTTGGAGAAACTGGTTACTCGACAGAGTGCAGGCGAGTCAAAGGAACATTATAAGCAATGTTCCCTCTAATTTTTTATATCCATGTGCGGAATGAATTTTGTTATGTGCACCAATATGGAGGTGATGTGTAGTGGGGGTGGAGCCAAGGGGTTCGGAGTGTGGGAGAGAGCTCAGGGCTGGGGCAGAGGGTTAGGGTGCAGGGGGTGAGGGCTGTGGCTGAGGATGCAGGCTCTGGGGTGGGGCCGGGGATGAGGGGTTCAGGGTGTGAGGGCTCCAGCTGGGGATGTGGGTTTTGGGGTGGGGCTGGGGATGAGAAGTTTGGGGTGCAGACTGCCCTGGAGCTGGGGCCAGAGGACTCCCCCCAGCCCTTTCCCCACCAGCAGCAGCTCCAGGAGAGAGGTGCTTCTCTCCGCTGGCAGCAGCTCCAGGGCCTGAGGAGAGGCGCGCAGTAGCCCTTCATGCCCCCAACTTGCTCCCCTCCTCAGGCCCCTGTGGCTGTGTGCCTGCGCAGCTCTTTGTATCCTACTGGCAGCTTAGAGGGAACTTAGATTATAAGTATAGTTCATCACATGGTTATGTCTATATGGCAGATGTAGAACTTGTCTAGACAAGCAGTGAGTTTGTGGTAAGCTGGGGTGTAAATCTACCCTGCACTAGACTATCACAGACTAACTGTCCACATGGACCATGCTGCCATGAACTAAGAGTTACCCAGCGCACTTCAATCTACTCTTGTTTCGAAGCAGGGTAGATCAAAGTGCACTATGGAACTTTTAGTATGCACTAGCAGGCTCCACATGGACACTGAGTGGCCAGCAGGCTAGTGCTAGGTGGATTTTCGCACTAAGTGTTCATAGAAACAAGCCCAGACTGACTAGACAAAGAAACCTATATAAACAGAATCATTTCACCTGCTACTGACATGTGGCCATCTCCGAGTGCACAACAACAATTTTTAAAGCACTTTAAAATCATAGGGACACAGATCTGGAAAGGACCTCGTGGCTTATTGAGTCCGTTGCCCAGCTAACACAAGCGACCCTGTCATATAATCGCATTCATAACTATATCAAGCTCCATCTTAAAATTAGTTCAATTTTTGACCCCACTACTCCTACTGAGAGGCGCTCTCCCTCCCAGAGTCATGAGGCTGCCCTTGTCCTCAGAGTGGCGAGGCCTAGCAGCCAGAGTCCTTGGTCTCAGGCAGTAGTGCCTAACGTTCACAGTCTCAGGCAATGGTGCCTAGTATCTTGGGCAGTTGCTGCACCCAGCAGCAGGCACAGCAGCAGGTAAGGAGATCTGGGTCCACCCTATTCCATTGAGTCCCACCTCCGGGGCCCTATGCAAACAGTAGTTCTGGTCATAGGTGCTGGAACTAGGGGTGCTGGGGATGCTCCCGCACTCTTTGGCTTGAAGTGATTTTAATCATATACAGGCTTTAGAGTTTGGTTCAATGGCTCTCAGCATCCCCACTATACAAATTGTTTCAGCATCCAAGTCCTGGTTTCAGGTTCAGGTTCTAACCTCCACAAACAAGTTCCCTGGGCCACTTCCTGTGATTCCAGTTCCAGCAGCTCTGCCATCTTTCTCCCTCTGTCTCTGCAGCCAACTGCGGGTCCTCAGTGGACTCGTCATCTTTAGCCTCCGCAGTCTGGTGCTCAAGTAGCTTCCTGGCTGGAACCTGCAGCGTGTGTCTGCTCTCTTCCTCAGTCAGTCCAGATTGAGCTGAGCTGCTTCCTTTTATATCCTGGTTTCAGCTGGAGCATTCCCAGCAAGGGTGAGAAGGCGTGACCCCCTGAGCCCACAGTGAATGCTTAACCCTTGCTGAGCTAGTGAAGGGTAGATACAACCCATCACAGTAAGATTTGCTGGATCAACAGAGAAAATTAGGTTCAGAAATGAGGGCTCACAACAGAAAATGTCCTGTGTTACCATGCCCCCACAATACCCAGTATCCACATCTGAGGGCTGCTGGCAAAAGTATTCCTGCTAATCTCGATTTTTAGGATAGCATGTAAAGAGGGAGGACTATCACAAAGATAACTGCAACCCAGATCACATAGCAGCTATCAAACTGATGAAGTGCCCAAGATTATTGAAAATGATAGTATATTTGAGTTTGGCAAGAGCAAAGAAAGTAGAACCCATTTCAGTAAATAAAGAAAAAACTAGATTGTGAGAGCAAGACATTTTGGCAGGATAATGTGCAGTTATGGCTATTCAGAGCAATGGGAATGTCAGTGTTGCATATGGATACAGTCCAAAATCTCCCCAGAGAAAACTTTTGTGGAATTTGTTTTCTTAACTTGCAGGCCCCTATTCCATTTTTTCTGGGTGCCTTGAGTAGAGCAGAATGCCTGGAGTAAATCTAAGTGGAAATTCCTTGTTCCTGTAGTCTTCTGGTCTCTGATTTGGTTATTTCACTAGGTTCAGACAATGGACAGAGAGCCTATGATGCCCATTACTATAATAGCTGACTGCTCATGAATATTAAAAAGAAAAGGAGTACTTGTGGCACCTTAGAGACTAACCAATTTATTTGAGCATAAGCTTTCGTGAGCTACAGCTCACTTCATCGGATGTAGCTCACGAAAGCTTATGCTCAAATAAATTGGTTAGTCTCTAAGGTGCCACAAGTACTCCTTTTCTTTTTGCGAATACAGACTAACACGGCTGTTACTCTGAAACCTGTTATAAATATTAATTAATTTGTTTTCACAACACCCCGTGAGATGAGAGGATATTATTATCCCAATGTAACAGGTGGGAAACATACACAAAGAAATTCAGATCAAAGTATTCACTTCTTTTAGATTCCCGATTTGGGTGCCTAGCACCTGATTTATCAGAGTAGTTAGAACTTTATAGGTTCAAAGCACAGCTCCCATTGACTTCAGTTGTGGCTGTGAGTGAGCAGCACTTCTGTAAATCAGGCCCCAGGGCATCCAGTCAGTCACCCAGAAAATGAGGACGATGCAATCAGTGAAAAGTTTGGTTTAAGTGACTTGCCCAACATCAGATAGGAACTGTGGCACAGGCAAGTACAGAAACCAATTCTCCATGGCAGAATTCAATGGCAGTAACCTTGACATCATCCCTTCTCTTCCTGCTATATTCACTACACACCTTCCAACTTCAGCAGCAAATGAAGCAGGGGTCCTACAGACAAGTCTCCTTTACTACTCAACCCTGCCTCATCCCCAGGGCAGGTCCAGGGGGTATGGAAAAATTAGCATGTGATCATGTTATTTAAATACTATCAGAATGCATATGCACAAAGGGGCCAAATTAAAGTTGCACAGGCAACCTTAATTCTGGCATTTCCTAACTGTTGAGTGCTTGACTTTTGCATCCTTAATACTGTTCTTATTGTTTGCAGGTAATTTCCAAGGTTTTAAAGAAAGCAAACTGAAAAGTCAGAAATTCTATGACTAGAGCTGTGTAAATAACCTATTTTCAGATTTGGCAACTGAACTGAAATTTTTTTGTTTTGGAATGACCCAAAACAAATTTTTTAAAAAATTTTCCTCAAATGATTCATTTCAAGGTTTTGTTTTTGTTTTTTAAATCTTTTAAATAAAATGTAGTAAAATTCAAAACAAAATGTCATTTCAAATAAAAAAGTTGAAATGTTTTAACTTTTTTGGAAATTTTTTCCACTGACAAACAATTTGGCGAATTTGACGCAAATTTGCAGAAGGTTGTTGTTGACCCAAATCTGCATTTTTTGGCAACAAAAGTTTCATCCAAAAAATTTCTTCCAGGTCTATATTATTGCATCACAGAGACATGTCCTACCCCCACCTGGCTCTTTCTCTTACTCCCATTCACTTCACCTAGCCAGTCCCAGTATCTACCTTTCAGGCTTCTCATCCCAGTCCCAGTCTCCTTCCTCAGCAATTCATAGTCTGACCTCTTGGGACTCCCCATCCCAGTTTCTGCCACCCCCCTTAACTATCACTCTCGTTGCCAGGCAACTCCCAATCCCCTTCCCCACATAACCCTGTAGCTGTTTGTCCCCAGTTTCCTTGCTTAGCCAGTTCCAGTCCCACCCCCTGGCTCCTCATCCAATCTCTCTCTCTTCTCCACCTTGGTTTCCAGTCACATCCCACACCCACTCACATTCCCAGGGCTTGGCTACACTTGCGAGTTAGAGCACATTAAAGGCACGTAGAGCTCTCTAACTCCGCAGCTAGAGTGCTCCTGGAACTCCACCTTGGCAAGTGGAATAACGTTTTGTGCACCCCCGCTGGAGCGCCGCGGCACCAGTGTGGACGCCTTGGTCTGTTAGTGTGCTCTGATCGGCCTCTAGAAGTGTCCCTCAATGCCTGTTCTAGCCACTCTGGTCATCACTTTGAACTCTACTGCCCTGCCCTCAGGTGACCAACCATCAGACCCACTCTTAAAATGTTCTGGGAATTTTGAAAATCCCCTTCCTGTTTGCTCAGCCAGGCGTGGAGTGCTCTCAGCAAATCTTTCCAGGTGACCATGCCTCCACGCGCCAGGCAATCCCCGGTATGGAGCAATGGCGAGGTGCTGGACCTCATTAGTGTTTGGGAGGAGGAAGCTGTCCAGTCCCAGCTGCGCTCCAGCCATAGGAATTACGATACCTTCGGGCAGATATCAAGGGACATGATGGAAAGGGGCCATGACCGGGACGCACTGCAGTGCAGGAGTAATGTGAAGAAGCTGCAGAATGCCTACCGCAAAGCCCGTGAGGCAAACCGCCACTCCGGTGCTGCCCCCACGAGCTGCCAGGTCTACAAAGAGCTGGATGCAATACTTGGGGGAGACCCCACCTCCATTCCGAGGATCACCATGGACACTTCAGAGCCCAGTGCAACAAGGCAGGAGGACCAAAGCAGGAGCAAGGGTGCTGAGGCGGAAGAAGACACCCCGGCATCCCTAGATGCATGCAGCCAGGAGCTGTTCTCAAGCCAGGAGGAAGGTAGCCAGTCACGGCAGCTGGTTCTTGGAGAAGGACAAACACCAGAGGAGGTTCCCAGTAAGCAGCTTTTATTTTGGGAAGGAAGTTGTTCGGTGTGGGCTCTTGAGGCGAGGAGGGTTAGGGCTGCACGCATGCCTAGATGCGGAATAGGGCGTTGATGTGCTCTCTCACATAGCGGTAATTGGCCTCAGTTATCTCTTCAAAGGTCTCATCCAGAACTTGGGCAATGTGTTTGCGCCGTTTTTTTGGGAGAGCCACTGTGGTCCTTGTTCCACTAAGGCTAACTTGTCCACGCCACTGTGTGTGAGGGGCGGGAGGACCATTGCTGCACACAGGGAAGCTGCATATAGGCCAGGGCGGAAGCCGCATTGCAGCAGAAGACCCTCCCTTGCTTCCCAGGTCACCCGCAGCAGCGAGATATCTTCCAGGATGAACTCCTGTGGAAAATGTGGGGACAGTGTTCAGTACATGGGCCCCCTGCCACTGTTGGCTCTTCCCACGGCACAGAAACCCAGAGGACAGTACAGCCATGAAACAATCAGTTACGTTTGACCCTGTGCTTACTCACCATTTTGGGGCTCCTGTGGGTTATGTGCGCTTGCTTTGGGACAGGCAAATTATCTTATTGTGTAGACTGTGCTTGCCCTTAAGTACGGGGAAATCATTGCTCTGTCTGATGTGAACAGTGCTGCCTCTGTTAAGTGTTGCATTTTGCCTTTACAGATGCAACCTTGAGATCTCAGCCATCTGTGTTATCACTGACTGAAAGACTCCAAAGAATCAGAAAGAAGTAATGCAGCATTCAGGTAATGAAAATCAAAAAGTGCAGGAGCGGCGGGATAGCGAAAGAAGGGTCCGCTAGCAGAATGAGGAGCACCAGCACAAAAGCGCAGTGCTCCAGCAGCAAAGCATGGATCGGCTGATAAGCATAATGGAGAACCAAGTGGACTCTATCCAGGCGCTCATAGCCATGAGGCGGAGCATTACCAAGCCCGCACCCCCTGCAGCCCTTTTCCAAAAACTCTTTCCCTTGTGCCCCCATGTTACCTCCAACCCACTTTCCCCAACATCCGGGTTCTTACCGCCACCAGCTGTCTCCAACACCTGTAGCTTCACCACCCAGCCCTGAAAACTACGACCCTTACCCACTGCACTCAAACCCCATCACCATGCAGTATAGCCATCCTGAAGTGCAGCACTCATTGCACAGCACTCCAGACAGGAAGGCCGAGTATGATAACAGGACATAGGCAAATCTGTGATTGTACTGTTCTCCACCCCACCCCCTTGCCCTTTCTGTTTCCCAAGCAGTTGTGTTTCTTTTCAATAAATGAATTTTTTGGCTTTTAAAACATTCTTTATTATTGCATAAAGTAAAAGATACCTTAGCCCAGGAAAGAAACAGGCACTGCAAGTCAGCGTAGCAAACACAGATTCCTACTAACATTGGAACCCCTGCACTTCACTCCCTTGCAGGGCACCAGACATTACTGGTGGCTTTCAGTCTCAAATTGCTCCCTCAAGGCATCTCTAATCCTTGCAGCCCCACACTGGGTCCCTCTAATAGCCCTGCTCTCTGGCTGTTCAAATTCAGCCTCCAGGTGTTGTTGACCCTCAGAGTTCCATGCCTGAGTGAATCGTTCACCCTTCCCTTCACAAATGTTATGGAAGGTACAGCACGCGGACATAACCACGGGGATACTGTCATCAGCCAGGTCCAGCTTCCCATACAGAGAGCGCCAGCAACCCTTTAAATGGCCAAAAGCACACTCCAATGTCATTCTGCACCAGCTCAGCCTCTTGAACCGCTCCTTGCTGCTGTCAAGGCTCCCTCTGTAGGGTTTCATGATCCACAGCATTAAAGGGTAAGCGATGTCTCCAAGGATCACAATGGGCATTTCGACTTCCCCTACCATGATCTTCTGGTCTGGGAAAAAAGTCCCAGCTTGCAGCTTCCTGAACAGGTCAGTGTTCCGAAAGATGCGTGCATCATGCACCTTTCAGGGCCAGCCTGCGTTAATGTCAATGAAACACCTACAGTGATCCACAAGCGCCTGGAGAACCATAGAGAAATACCCCTTCTGATTAACGCACTCGGAGGCTAGGTGTGCTGATGCCAGAATTGGAATATGCATGCCATCTATCGCCTCTCCGCAGTTAGGGAAACCCATTTGTGCAAAGCCAGTCACAATGTCATGCACGTTACCCAGAGTCACGGTTCTTCTGAGCAGGATGTGATTAATAGCACTGCAAACTTGCATCAACATGATTCCAGTGATAGACTTTCCCACTCCAAACTGGTTAGCGACCGATCAGTAGCTGTCTGGAGTTGCCAGCTTCCAGATTGCAATAGCCACCCGCTTCTCCACTGTCAGGGCAACTCTCGATCTCATGTCCTTGTGCTGCAGGGTGGGGGCAAGCTCATCACACAGTCCCATGAAAGTGGCTTTTCTCATCCGAAAGTTCTGCAGCTACTGCTTGTCATCCCAGATTTGCATGACGATGTGATCCTACCACTCAGTGCTTGTTTCCCGAGCCCAAAAGCGGCGCTCCATGATGGTGAGCATGTCCGTGAATGCCACAAGCAAACTTGTGTCATATGCGTTACTCGAGTCGATATTGTCGGAGCCCTCACTGTCACTTCGGATTATAAGGAATAACTCGACTGCCAAAGATGATGTGCTGGTGAGACTCGTCAGCATACTCCTGAGCAATTTGGGCTCCATTCCCGCAGACTGAAAGGGAAGACAGAGCGCGCAGTACAAAAAAATGTTGAAAGATGGTACCAAATGTGGACGGAAGCACAGGGATTGCTGGGATGCAAACTGATGCATCACGGGGCGTTGGGACAGGACTCAGAATGTCCCATCTCCCCCACCCCCTTCCCACAAGCCACAGCGCCATAATGGGAAGAGGTGCTCTGTGGTATAGCTGCCCATAATGCACCGCTCCCAATGCTGCTGCAAGTGCTGCAAATGTGGCCACGCCAGTGCGCTTGCAGCTGTCAGTGTGGACAGACTGCAGTGCTTTCCCTACTGCACTCTCCGAAGGCGGGTTTAACTCAAAGCTCTCTACATCTGCAAATGTAGCCATGCCCCCAATCTCGCTCCTCATTCAATCTGTGTCCTCTATTATCCCCTGCTCCTGGTCCCAGTCTCTTTGCCCAGCCAATCCCAATTCTCGCCCTGGACACTGGATCCTTGTCATTTCTATCTCTCCTTTCCTCACCTCCTTCCCCCCACCTCACTGGTTCTCAGTCCCAGCTCCCACACAGCTTCTCATCCAATCTCAATCTCCCCCCGACCTACTAGCTCCCAGTCCCTGTGTCCATCGAGTCCCGGTCTCTGCCCCCGTTCCCAATCCCAGTCTGTTTCCCTTCCCAACCATCTGACCAACATCCAAGTCCCCAGTCTCCACCCCCATAAACTCTTGCCCCAATCTTCTTCCCCTGCCAGTCCAGTTCTTGTCCCCTCTGCATTCTTATTAGGCAACTCTCTCCTCCAAATTCCCTGGGTCTGGCAGGGGTGTAATTGAGAACAAAGGACAGAACAATCTCCTTATTCTCAGTTAGATGCCTATAGGCAGCACAGCCCACAACCCCAGACAGCTGCAATTACAGGGGAAATCCTGCTCTGCCCTGGGCTGGAACCTGCTCACTGTGGACCACGTTATCAGGGAGTTTAGCTGTCAGGCTTGAACAAGTCTCTACTGAGCATGTACAAAATGGATTTTTCAAAGGGTTATAAATTGGCCAAAGTTGGGTGGATTTTCAGGGGACAGCAAAAGGCACGTCACTGACACAAAGGTATATCTCCCTGCCAAATTTCAAATCCCTGCTCGAAAGCATGGGGGCACAAGGATTTTTCAAAGAAAAGGTAACCAGAATTTTTTAACATGGGCAAAACAATTCTTTTTTCCCCTAGACTCATTCTGAGAAACAGCTGAAACATTTTGGCTGAAATTTGCCACAAAAATTCAGCCCAAGGCAGACAACAGAATGGAAAATTTCAGCCCAAATGGTTAAAGTTTGGAAAAGTTATTATAAGCAACTGAAAACAGCATTTTATAAAAGGAAATGTCAGACAACCTTAATAATGGGTGGTGCGAAGGACACACAGAATCAAAGATTGCTAATTTTAAAATAATAATCAGACCTAACTGGAAGACAGAGACACCATACAAAGGATACCCGAGGCAATACAGAACTGAAATGGGACAGTCCCGGGGGCTTGGCATGTCGAGTGGGGGGCCACCCCTATTTGTCCAGTGCAGGGTTGGTAAACCCGTCACACGTTTGTCAGGATTCCCTGTTGCAATCATGATCAAGGGGCTCAGGACCCCTGGCGGTCAGAGCAAACAAGTAGTCTGTAGCCTTTGGGCCTACTGGCCAGAGCAAACAATGGCAGTTGGGGCTCTGACCCTCAGGGCAGGGCAGGGTAGAGCAAACAATCAGTCTGCAGCCCCTGGGGCGGGACAGAGCAAACACTCAGTCTATATCCAGAGTCCCCAGTAGTCACACCTAGTGGCAATTGCAGACAAGGGTGGGAAGTTTGGGGAACCTGGGCCCACCCTACCACACCAGGTTCTTAAACTGCCTATTAAGGGTTCAGGCATTGGCTCCTAACACATTCCCTGGGTCACTTACTACCGTAAAGCCCATCTCGGGTGTCTCCTCAGCTGACAGTGGCTCGGCATCTCCATCAGTCTCTGTGGTTTGCTAGTCATCCACAGCGTAGTCAGGGTCCACAGTCCCAACAACCTAGAGAGTCAATGGTTCCGCTGCAGGAGCCTGCAGCACACATCCTTCCTCCACCAGCCCTGACTGAGCTGGGATGCCTCCTTTTATCTGTCCCCTCCATCTGGAGCACGCACAGCAGGGGAAAGGGGGTATGGTCTCCTGGGCTCATGAGTGGTCACCCCCGTTGACCCAGTGCAGGGTTGGTACCTCACAGGGACACAGAGCCAAAGCAGAGTCAGAAGAGATAGAACTCCTTTGGTCAAGAATGAACCAAAGGACTCAATGTTCAAAGAATAGTGGTTGGAAGTGGCGGCCAAAAAACTTCAGGGACTGGGGAGTTCCATTGATCCCACACTAGAAAGACAAGGCCCAGGAGTGAAAATTGTGCACAGATGGTATCTTTAGAGACTGTGATTAACAAAGTGAAAAATAGAAACTGATGCCTGAATTCCTGTGCAAAAATAACATATAGGACCTGATGTAACACTCAAAACACTCTACCAAAATATAGAAGTTATGCTTGTACTACTCATCATTGCAGAAAACACTGCTCAGCAGATGCATGCTGTCTAACTGAATCATGAAACATACTTGACTACGTATAGCCTTAGTGGAAGTTATAACTGACCCCACATTTCTCCTGTGAGTCAGCTGGCCTTGGTTGAACAGGGCTGTTTGTGTGAACCCCATTTGTACCCTTTACCTATGCAATACTCCCATTGACTGGAAGTCAGTGGGGGGGGTCCCCCCCGCCAAGTAAGGTCTGCTAGTCTGGGTGCTCTGTGTTTCTTCTTTTTAGTTTCTGTAGGAGGAAGATTAATGCAAAAAAATTAATACAAATACATATAAAAACCTCTTTTTTCCATCCTCAGGAACAGCCAAGTGAGGTTTTTGTCAAGCTTTCCAATAAAATTCACCTTTGTGCTTAAAATATACATGAGCAATGTTAGTCCAATGGGTTAATTACTTTGAAAAACTATTAGCACCTCAAAATAGGGGTTTAGAATAAAAATCCAGCCATAACTATACTATTGAAATAGGCAAATTATGAACTCCAGTAAACTATCACATTTTTAATATAGCCATGGGCCAGGTCAGCCAAATTTAAAATCTTCTCTATGCTAAAGCTAAGGACATTATGCTAAAGCTAAGGACATTTGGCAACCACTCCACTCCCTACATCCTTGAAGAAATACACACAAACTCACGTTCCCTCTCCTTAGCACAGCCACACTGAACATTCCCAGTGCCAAGAGGGCTAATGAAAGGAGGAGAGGCACACATGGGGATAATTCCCAGTGTCTGAGTGCTTCAGAAAACCCTATAATTCCTAAAGAGAAACTGTGTTGGTTTTTTTAAATTTAGAGCCCAGTCTTCAAGTTGCTTTGTGTCTGCTGTGACATCAGTGAGAGCAGAAAGCACCCAGCACCTAACAGGAGGTGCTCACCAGCTTGCAGGATTGATGCATCATTTTTAAAATGCACGTTATGCCAGTAGTTAGATTCTCTTTTTCCCACTCCTCTCCCCTGCTGGGTGTGAGGAGCCCTTTCTTCTGGTGTGCTTCTTAAGCACTTGTGCTGATTACAAGGAGCTCTTCAGTTATAGATCTAGAGACTGAAGTAGGAGTACGTGGTGTGTATTTGGCAAGGAAGAAAGGGCAACACTTTTCAAAGATTAAAGTTTAAAAATAAAAATATTCTTCCTAGGGGAAGAAAAATGAGCCTGTCACTGCTTAAAAATGGAACAGGTTTATATGGGACTAAAATGTGGGATGTTCCTTATTATCACAGTAGTGACCTCCCATGGTCACAGAAAGCATTCCATTCTCTAAACTCCTGTTTTCACCTCCTCATAGCTTTCAATTAAAAAAAATTGTGGATGCATATTTTTCATGCTTTCATCTCAGCCCAAAGGTGAGTTTTTTGTGGAAAGTTTGAAGAAAAAACATGCAGGCTGTCTTAATTAACAGGCAGTTATAGGATTATGGAAAAAAATATGTTTTCTATTTTTGCATATAACCCAAAATGCTTACGTTTCTAAAAAGTTCAGATTTGTCTTAGACTTACCCCCTGAGAGGGTGGCCCAGCAAAATAGGGGTCAGGATATCTAGGTTCTTCTCCTGACTCTGCCACTGACTTGCTGCAATTTTGAGCATCTTATATTATACTTCTCAGTAGTAACTCAATCTCCTCATCTGTAAAATGGAGATAATACTTTCCAACCTTTGTACAAAGTTTTCAGATCTACAGAGAAAAAATGCAATATAAGAACTAACTGTTAAAATATTTGGTTTAGAAATACTAGCACAAAAGTTATTAAAGTTAAATTCATTAACCTTTTAACATGCATCAGTTTCTTGTGAGATGTATCTAAATAGGTGCCCATGAAAGTTATATTTCATATATTTTCAAAGTGGCACTGAATGCATCCGATGAAGTGAGCTGTAGCTCACGAAAGCTTATGCTCGAATAAATTTGTTAGTTTCTAAGGTGCCACAAGTACTCCTTTTCTTTTTGCAAATACAGACTAACACGGCTGCTACTCTGAAACCCATATTTAATACTGTGTTCATTTTAGCACAATTGGTAAAACTTCATGCATTTTGCTGCTCTGGTAGATAGCAGATAGCTGCTGTGGTAGATAGATTGGTAGATATGGGTTTAGGAAGAACTACCTCACTCTTGGCCCTTCTCTTAAGGCAGGAGTGAAGAATAGGCAGCCCCTCTACCAGGAACAGGCTCATTAAAGTGATTGCCCTCCCATGTAAGTATCAATTCTCTGACCCCCCCCCCCCCCCCACACACACACACACAGCTATCAACTCTTCCAATACTCTTACCTCGATGACAAGGGCTCAGCTTTCAATCAGTATCCACTGATCAGATAAACAAGCCTCATTGCAACCAGTGCTCTTGACCACTTTACCCCATTTCCAAGCCTTTGGCCCTCCTCACAGTTGTCTGTCCCCCAGATCCCTCTATGACTGGTAAGTGCTGTATCACCCAGCTTTCCTATCATATTGACCCTCTAACTCGTAACAAATGCCTGCCCCCCACTTCTGGTCTCAAACACTCCTCACTCCATCATATTCACAGATGTGACAAAACACAGACCCCCCTTCCAATTCTCAAACTTCCCATTGTGATAAGCCCCGGACTTTTCCTTTTAGCTGTCAAATGCAATGACTATCCCATGATCCCCGTTTGAGTTATCAAAACCCTCTGTGACCACTAGCAGCTGTTAACCTCTCCCAGCAAACCCTCACAAAAGGCCAAATTCTTCAGTAACACTGGTTGTGATGATTTAGGAAATCCGTGTATGTACAATTTATGAGTTCTGACTGGTATTATGAAATTGCTGTATCATGGATGTGGAGTTAGCCAGGTGCTGTCAGGTCTGTGTTACATAAGGCCCAGACTAGGGACAAAGGAGAGCAGTTAACTTTAACCACTGAGCTCTGCCCAAACAATGTGTATGCTAAGAAAGGTTACCTGAGGGAGGATTGGAAACCAGTTCAACCAAGTTTGCCTACAGAGCTAGGATTTTCTGGGTGGAATATTTCACCCAAACAGGAGGAAAAAGAACTAGCCTTTAAAACTACAGAGACTGGGTAAGTAGGGTGACGCCCTGAGTCACACAGAAAGCTTGCGCAGGAGAGAAACATGCTTAAGGCTTTCATAGCAGTGTGGGCTTGTTTAATTGAGGGATCAGCCAGAAAGAAAGAAACTGGGGCACAGGTGAGAGAGACACTATGGTTGAGAGAAACTGTGTGCAAGGGGGCATCCTGAAGCCCAAAGAATGCTCAAGACTGGTGAAGAAACTGGGGTAGGGAAATACACATAGGTGTTTTATTGTTTGTCTACATCTTTACTTAAATATTGCAAGAGAGATAAAGAGTAATTGTGTTTGGAAAACTTTCTGAAGTCTATCTGTGTGTTGATTTGCTTCACCAATATGTGCCCCTCAAGAGTTAAACTAAACATAGAGCGACCATGGATGGAACTCTGGGAAAGGGTGTACTTAAGCGAGTCTGGGAGTGGGTCACTGTTGGTCCTGGGGGCTGAGGGAAGCTAGGCTTTGTAATCCCATTTCCATAAAGTGGTAACAGCCCGCCTGTGCTCAGGAAATGTGCTAAAAATGCCAAGGGCTATAACCTTTTCTGCCCAAGGGAAGTTTAAGAGCACATGAATCTAGTGTTTTGGGTCCCCTCCTCAACACAGCAGCCTGGAGTTTCCAGCCAAAAGGGGCTCTACCAGGGATGTGTGTGACAACCATTGTAAACCCAGATGGTGTCCATTAAAATCAGTTGAGTTTCTCTGGATTTATACCAGTGTAACTGAAAGAGGTTGGGCCAAATTATCCTGTTGCATTATTTAGCAAATAATACAGTATAATAGAGAAAAAAAAGCTGCTTTTGTCTATACCTTGAGACCCACATACGGATTTCATTATTATTGCCTAAATTGTATGATTATATATTGAAAAAAGCCATATTTATATATGCAAAAGGGTAAATTAAGGTTTGTCTGGGAAATTTAGCTGAGAATTTCCTGTTTAAATCCTCAGATTTTATTTGGCATGAATTACCTTTTTTTCCTGGGAGTTAGCAAATTGTAGCAGAGCAGCACCCAGCCTGTCCACAAGTTTTCAGACTGATCAGAGGGGTGTGACTGGATGCCAAAGTTCAAGCGGAGTCATCCCTGAGGCAGCATAAAGATTACCTGAATGAAGACAGATTTTAGAGTGCTGAAAATATTGATATTTATTGTATGAGCACAAAAAAAAAATCCCTGTAGAGCTGACAATTCTTAGGTAGAGAGGGGGGTGGAAGGATGAAGGTGCAAAATCCCCTGTATTGGGGAGGAAGCTAATTGTTCTGTCTGTGTAGTAATTTGGATTTGAGAGAAAGTCCCTCTGAGGGGAGACTGGAGGAGGGAATTATTCTGAGTTCCAGTTGTCCTCCATCTCAGAATTTGCTTTCAGTAGAAGTAATGCACAATATGCACCAAATCCGGGAGTAATCCAAAAACGCCACACTTCCCCTCCAAAACACACACTCTGCTCCAGGGCAGTGACGTGCAGACGAAGTGGGAGAGGGGGGTTCTGTGCCCCAAACTGAAGGAGGCAAGGGGTAGGGGACACCTCTGTGTGTGTGGGGAGGGGCGGAGAAGACCTGTGCTCTGGGTTTAAGGGGCTAGGGAGAGGTCCTCTGTGTGTGTGCTGGGCTGGAGGCAGTAAGGGGTGGCTGGGTGCACATGTCTCTGAGCTCTGGCTGGGGATAGGGGTGGTGGCTGCTGGAATGTGTGTGTGTGGCGGGGGGGCATGTCTGCCTCTGGGTGATGTACCCAGGGCAGTGGGCTCTGAGGAGAGCTCTCTCAAGGGTGCTTCTGTGAAAGGGGTGCAGCTGTGAGAGGCTCTATCTGGACAGGTGCCACCTATCAGGGGGGTGTAGGTCTCTAGCTGGGGAGGGGCTGTTGGGGGAGTGCAGCTCTCTCCTGGATGGTCCATCTCCTGGGGGCTCTAGTTAGGCCATGGGGCATCTGGGGGCCCAGTCCATCTCCCGGGGGTTCTAGCCAGGCCGTGGGGTGAGGGGCTCTGGGGAGAGCCAGGTTATCTTCAGGTGGCTCAGGACGGGCCGGTCCATCTCCCGGGGACTCTAGCTAGGCCAGGGAGCTCTGGGGGGCTGGTTGGTCTCCCGGGGTCTCTGGGGTTGGTGTCCAGGAGGCTCAGGGGGAGGGGGGCGGTCGGTGTCCCGGGGGTTTGAGGGGGGCGGTCGGTGTCCCGGGGGCTCTAGCCGGGCCGGGGGTCCCTCCCCCGCGCACGCTGCAGGTCTCTATCACCCTCCCGCGCAGGCTGCTGCCTTCCTACCCCCGTTGCCGTGGCAACCGCCCGGCCTCCCCCAGCCCCGCTCCGCCTGCAGAGTCGCTCGGCAGCCGCCGCTCGGAGCCGGACTCGCCGCCGCTGTCACAGCCTCACATGGAGCTGCTGGCTGCGGCGCTCAGCGCCGCCTGCGCCCTGGACCGCGACGGCTCGGCGGAGAGCGCGGCCGGAGCCCGCCCGGCCGGCAGGTGAGGGGCGAGGGTTGACGGCGAGCCGGGGAGGGGACGCCCCGCCGCAGGACCCGCTCACCCCTTCCCACCTGCAGGCGGACCCACCGCCGGGCTCGCGTCCCTCCTCTGCCCCCTGACTCTGAGCCAGAGCGCGGTGACCCGCAGGCTCGGACCCTGCCCCGCCAGGGGCTGCTCTCCACCCCCCGACCCCCAATCCCCCGGCTCCGCCCGGGGTTGCTCTCCAACCCCCCCCCCATCCTCCTGCCCTGCTGGGGGCTACAATCCCCCCTCCCCCCCAACACGCCAATCCCTCTCCCCGGCCCGGGCTGCTCTCCAACCCCTCCGCCCCCAACACGCCAACCCTCCTGCCCCGCCCGGGGTTGCTCTCCAACACCCCCCCCATCCTCCTGCCCTGCTGGGGGCTACAATCCCCCCTCCCCCCCAACACGCCAATCCCTCTCCCCGGCCCGGGCTGCTCTCCAACCCCTCCAACCCCTCCGCCCCCAACACGCCAACCCTCCTGCCCCGCCCGGGGTTGCTCTCCAACCCCCCCCCCCATCCTCCTGCCCTGCTGGGGGCTACAATCCCCCCTCCCCCCCAACACGCCAATCCCTCTCCCCGGCCCGGGCTGCTCTCCAACCCCTCCGCCCCCAACACGCCAACCCTCCTGCCCCGCCCGGGGTTGCTCTCCAACCCCCCCATCCTCCTGCCCTGCTGGGGGCTACAATCCCCCCTCCCCCCCAACACGCCAATCCCTCTCCCCGGCCTGGGCTGCTCTCCAACCCCTCCGCCCCCAACACGCCAACCCTCCTGCCCCGCCCGGGGTTGCTCTCCAACCCCCCCCCATCCTCCTGCCCTGCTGGGGGCTACAATTCCCCCTCGCCCCCAACACGCCAATCCCCCTGCCCCACCCAGGGCTGCTCTGCACCCCCCCCCACAACACACCAATCCCCCTGCCCTGCCTGGGGCTGTTCTCCAAACCTCCCCTGCCCCAACCTGGACTGATCTCCACTCTCCACACCTTTTCCCCTCCAACACCCCCTATAACCCTCCTCCACCCCCTTACTGACATGGTGTTGACCTCCATTCCAACACACACACACACACCCCACAACCAGAACTCATCTCCGTCACATTCCCCCACCCCATACCTATGTATCAACCGGGGCTGTTTTTCATCACACTCCTTTCTCCCCCCGCCACCATCTCTCTCACCAACGAGGCTGATCCCCATTTCTCTCCACTTTCAGTCCTCCCCATCTCCCTGTTCCAATCCAGGCTGAACTCCAGCAAGAACCTAGATTCAAGTTCCCTCTCCCTAAACCAGGGTATGTGACTGAACTCTCAGCATCCCTTCCCCCTGCCCCCTTCCATGTACTGGAACTGAGATGCATTCATCCTCTTTTCTCCCTACTCTATACGGACCTGAGCTGAACCCCAGCCAGAATCCCTCGGTTACACACACAAACACACACCTACTCTGAGCCTGGCTCTATCACCTTCTTGCACAGGGCTATACTCGATCCGTGATGGGATCCCATACCCCAGCTCCGGGTGGAATCAGGAGAGGTTACTGCTCTCCTACAGGCCCAAAGCCTCCACTCCCAGTGCTCAAAGACAGCCCCTGTGGCACATAGGGGTTTTTTGGAGAGGAAGGAGTGTGCTTGCCCTATGGAGGTGAATCATAGGGTAGTTCTGAAAGATACACACTCAGGGTCCCTAAATAGTGTGTCTTGCTGGCCACTGATGCTGGTAAGTGCCAGAGCCCATTGGTGTATGTGGAAGCTGGGGTTGTCAAATGCTTGGGCTGAGGGCAGCTCGATTGACAATGCCTGACTGTATATTTCTCTCCCAAAGAGAATCCCCTTCCACGGCTGGACCAGTGCTTATCCCTGATGAGAGCCCCGTGCTCCCAGAGTGCCCAGCTGCTCTCCCTGAAACTCTGCAAATGATTCACCCTATGACAACTGACTCCTGGAAAACGCTCATTGAACAAATAGGTAAGGGCCATGTTTGTTGTGCCATAAACTTATGGGCTGCCCAAGGCATTGTGCTGTCTGACAGAAATACTGCCCCTGTTAACCCAGGCAGTGTTCCTAGATTTCTAGAGTGCGAAGACTTCACTCGTGCATTTCTGATGAGTGAAGACGCTGAATATACATGAGAGAGAAAATAGTTCAAACATTTACGTATAACCCATTAGAACTAAACTTGGCCTGAAATTTGTAAGAAGTGGTTCAAGTAGGTTACTTTCTAGCCTTTTAATCTTGGGGCAGAATTTATATTAGTTAAAGATACCATCTATATAAGATTCTCCTGGATTTTAGCTCCTTAGTGTGAAATTGGTAGTTCTTAAGGTTGCTTGAACCTTGAAAGCAGCAATAATTGGAGAGCAAGAACTAACCCCCCTAATAGCAGGCATGTGCCACCTTCCACTGCTCTCAAGGTGTGAGGACACGGGAAGTGGAAAAAGCTCCCCACAGGAGAGAGCTCCTCCTCAGCCATCAATCCAGATCTTCACTGGTCTATTATCATCAATCATTTATGATACAGTAGCACCAAGAGGCCTTATTAGGACCCTGCTGTGCAGGGAGAGCAAGAAACAGTCCCTGCCCCAAAGAGCTTACATTTAAATAGATTAGACAGATAAATAGACAAACATAAAAACAAAAAATGAAAAAACAAGACATCTTTGCTACTTTTTTAAAAATTAAATTTTGGTATCCCCCCCCACTCCCATTTTCCAGATGCTCCAGCCATTGCTGATCTAGTGTGCTTTTCTTCCACCCTGGCTACGCCACAGAGGTAGATAAGGTAAAGCCCAAATAAAAAGCAATCAAAAGGTGCCTACAAGCCAAAGATATCTAAAGGCAAACCCTTTCAGTACATGCAATCCAGTCACTCCTCTCTACAGGAAGCAGTGGGAGATTCCTGTCTCCTCCCAGGCTTCCTGGGAACGGGAGCATGGACCAGGGTTGCAACACAGCCACTTTTACACTAAGTCTAAATAAATATGGTTCTTTCAACAAAAATCTCAAAATACAAATTCAACATAAAACCCTTTTGAAAAAAGCAACAAGTTATGTATATACACATTCAACCTCAAACGCATATCCACATATTTACTTAAATTTATTATAAATACACTTCCCTATTAAGCATATTATTTGGATTACAGAATCAGTACCTCATTGTGCTGGGTCTGAACAAACATACTATAAGAGAGAGAGTCCCTGCCTGAAAGAGACTGTAAACTAAAGATCTGATCCTGTAATCTGATCCATGTGGATGGATTACTGCACCTGTGTGGAACCCCAGTGGCTTTGTCAGGCTGTGTGTGTCCACTCACATAAATCAGTTTTCAGGATTGGGGCCTAACTAGGGAGAAAATGCAACACAGATAGGGGTGTGGACAGAAGGAGGAAGGCAAGTATGAGAATAACAGGAACACAAGATTGCATATATCAGGGGTGGCTAAGAGCCATATGTAGCTCTTTTACAGTTAAAGTGGGGCTCTCAGAGCCCCACAAGCCCTTCCATTCTCTGCCCACCAGATTGGGGGGCAGAGCTCAGGGCTTCTGCCCTGCAGCAGAATGATGGGGCTAGGGGCTTCTGCCAGTGGCGACTGCTACCTGATGAGGTTTGCCCCCCTCTAACAGCTTGAGTCTTGCTCCCCCTTACCCTGAACAGTTCTCCCTGCAGATCCCAGCTGTTTGCCATTGCCTCTCCTCACAACTGCAGCACTCAGCTCACCAGCTCCAGCAGCTGCCATGCAGGGAGGAGGCCTAGTGGTACCAAGTGCTGAGCTAGGTCATCAAATCCTGGCAAGATCTGGGGTGTGGTATGTGACTCCATGGGCCCTCCCAGGTGTCACCTCTGGCTTCTGCCCAGCAGGGAGGTGGGTCTCCCAGCTTCAACCCTGCAGGATGTGCCTGCTGGGGCTTGGGGCTTCAGCAGGAGAAGAGCTGAAGCCCCGAGCACAGACAGGCGCCTCCTGCGGGGCTGAAGCCCTGAGACCCTCCTCCCCGCAGGACTGAACCCTGAGCCCAGACAAGTACCTCCTGTGGAGCTGAAGCCCTGAGACCCTCCCTCCCTGCAGGGCTGAACCCCAAGCCCAGACAGGCTTCTCCTGCAGGGCTGAAGCCCCAAGATCCCTCTCCCCATAGGGCAGAAGCCTCTAGCCCCACCACTCCACCGCAGGGTTGAAGCCCCAAGCCCCAGCAGGTGCGCCTCACCTCTTGAATTTTTGAAGATTGTTGTATGTGGCTCAGAAGGTCAGTAAGTTTGGCCACCCCGGGTATATATTCTTAGCTGAATGTATAATCTGGAGACTTCAGTGGCTTTTATATTTGTTTGATATTTTAAATAAGTGGACACTATCAGGCCACTTGCTCCGCATATCCAACTTAACTCTCCAAAAAAAACCACCAAATAAATACATTGTCAAAGCATTAGATTGTCTATTGTTAAGTGAAAAACATCAGTGAATATATTTATTGGTATCTCTTTATAAGGTAATAGTTCCTGAAATGTAGATAACAAAAATATGTAAAATATAACCCCAAAATCCATAGGTCAGAGTTATGGTTGTGTTATGATAAAATGCACATCTTTGTACTTGATGAGAGTAACATATGTGGTCAGTGTAAAATATATGATATATTTAGCTGTTGATCTCCTTGTCTTTAGGTGCTTGAGTTTTTTAAATTATGTGGTAGGTAATTTAACTGTGGTCACTTAGCAACCTTAACTGGTTTCATAAATGATGTTTTTGTCTTTAATTATGGAGCAGCTGATAGCTATACAGCCTTAACTGTAGAGCAGCTAAGTTTCTATGTAAAGCTTAATTTAACATCCTCTCTAAAATTCACACACACACACACAAAAAAGGATAAATATTGCTGGGCCAACGGAAATATACAGACCACACTGAAAGACTTATGGGATTATACAAATCAGAGTCTTATTGTATACTGTGTTAGATGCAGATCTGTACTGGCTACACATGTTATGAAGGGATAAGGTACGCT
Source organism: Lepidochelys olivacea (assembly GCF_965140295.1). Lineage (NCBI taxonomy): Eukaryota > Metazoa > Chordata > Testudines > Cheloniidae > Lepidochelys > Lepidochelys olivacea. The sequence goes on from NC_140419.1 coordinate 47,917,147, forward strand.
GATATTTTGAGTTTCTCATGGTCTCCATAATGAGCAGAGTTAAGATTGTTGGGGTTTCTTGTGTGGGAAGTGTTACCTTAACTGTTTCTCTCAAGGTTGTGGGGTTTTGTTTTTTAAGCATAACATGTTCTTTTAAAGAATACATGGCGTGGGGAGGGGAGTGTAAATGAGCATTTCCTGATTTTCCCATGTTTGGGTTTTGGAGTTCCATGTTCTGGAGGCATGAAAGGATAAGGTGGCTCTGCTGTAGAGCAGCAGCCTTAACTCCACTTTAACAAAGCTTTGTTATGTGGGAATCCAGTATAAAGTCCAAATAGTGACTCAGAAAGCCATGTTGTTGAACAGTCCAGGCTTTGATATCTTGGCAGCCTGGAAGAGATGCTCCAGGACACGAGTGGGGAGAGAAGGCTGAAGCCTGTCATGGGCCAAAATGGGAAATCTCCTAGAGATTCTGGTAAGCTGTCAGGCAAAACCCTATAGTTGGGAATGAGGAGACTACTTGGACCACTGAGGACATTTACCAGGAACAGGAGAAGTCTGCAGTTAGGTGTAGGGTTATTGATGGGGAGAGGCTGAGCCTTGGAGGATGCTATGGGAAGCTTGGACCAAGGAAGAAATGGAAGGCATTGAGAAAGCTTGAGTAAGTTAGATGCCAGAAGAAGTCAGACAATATTTGTCAGCCAAAACAGCAGAATTTTGGGCATAGTTCAGGGATGTAGTGAACAGTTTTAAATTTGTATACTCGCTGCCTGATCTGTTGTCTCCTTCCTGCTGCATTTCTACTAATCTCCCAAGGCAGATGTGTTATTATAGTCTTAATTTAGTGGCAATGTGTTAATGAAAGGCTTGATAAAGATGTAAAAACAGCGCTAGACACCAAAACAACCTAATTGCCAAATATCGATCTAGTTACTTATAAGGCCCTCATCATTTTAGTGTCTGAGCATCTCAAATCATTAATGGATTTTATTTTCACAACACCTCTGTGAGGAAGAGTATTACATTTTTACAGATGGGGAATTGAGGCACAGGGTGAAGATTAAGTGATTTGTGCAAGGTACTACAGGGAGTCTCTGGCTGAGCCAAGAATCCAGTGGGACTTCCCAAGTTCCAGTCCACAGCCTTAGGCACTGGACCATCCTTCTTACCCTGCTACAAGAAATGCTGCTCCCAGGAAGCTAAAAATCTGCAAACTGATGTGTGTAAGATGTACTTGCGTACACCCATGTTGTACTCTTTAGGAGAAAGATTGCCATCAGTCACAGACTGCACAAGGGTCAGCTGCAGTAGGTTAATTATTCCTATATCCCTGTTAGTGGGCTTTTTGTTGTATAGGCATAGAAGAGGACAAGGTCCTTGCCCATGGGAGTCTACAGTCTAAATTGGATAACATAAGTTAAACTGACAACACATTGTGGTAAAGGGGGAAAGGAAACAGTAACCAGTGGAGAGACATATTATGAGCTGAATCTCCAAGAACCATCTTCTGTTGTAGATCCTTGCAACGTAACCCAACAGGACCTGACTACGAGTGTTGGGTTCAGGTTGAGTCTGAAAACAACCCAACCACTTCGTCTTGGGTCATGTTGTCTCTTATCCCTCCTCCTGTCTCACTGTGCTCTGTATGTGCTGTGAGTGAATGTGCTGAGGAGTCTCAGTATCTGTCATGTTGTTCTGTACTAGATATGGACTGGTTATAGAGCTTGCTTATACACACCAGCTGTGTTCATCATAAGAGCATTTAATGTTCTGCCAGATATGCCTGAGGTTCGTTTAAAATCAGGTTTTTATAGACAGTGCCACCTAGTGGCTGAACAGTTTAGCATTCTATTACATCTTCCCCAGCACGTGAGCTGATTTTCAGTGGCACTCACACTGCCCAGGTCCTGGCCACCAGTCCGGGGGGCTCTGCATTTTAATTTAATTTTACATGAAGCTTCTTAAACATTTTTAAAATCTTATTTACTTTACATACAACAATAGTTTAGTTATATATTAAAGACTTATAGAAAGAGGCCGTCTAAAAATATTAAAATGTATTCTGGCATGCGAAACCTTAAATTAGAGTTAATAAATGAAGACTCGGCACACCACTTCTGAAAGGTTGCTGACCCCTGTTCTACATTCTTACCATTTACAGTATTTACACGGTCATACTGTCTTTGAAGTTCATTATTTTTGTATACCTGAAAACACAGGCCATGATGACTAGGTAATGATGTCCTCTGACTTTGAATAAATCTGCAGCTAGTCTCTTCCAAGGTCTGTTTGGTAGAGGTGTTTATATTCAAGGTTCTTTGTGTTTTGTTTGTCTATTAGTTCTACAGTGTTCACATGCAGATACTTTATTCTTTATGTCTGTGCTGATGCCTGGCCACCACACTGACTTGTTAGCCTGTTCATGGCATTCAATTAATTCTTGATGTTCTTTGAGGTTTAGAATGTCTCCTCTCATTTCGTTAGGAATGACGATGAAGTTGCCTTTAATCATGAGTCCATTTGACTTGCTGAAGTCTTTTGTCACTTCCTTAGTATCCTTTAGATACTTGGTCCAGCTGCTCCAATGTAACTTAGAAACTTCCTGAAGTTGCATGTCTGTCGAGGTTGCTTTCTGTAGCAGGAATAGTCTCTTTTCTCACACTGGTTTGAATGTGTCCACAATATCCACATATGCCTTTACGTCATCTTCAAACTCTCAAGTAGTGAAGTGCAATGCTGGGCTCTGTGACAGAACGTCTGCTGCTACCAGATTTTTCCCAGGAATATATCTAGCAATTGAGTTAAATTACATTAATCTTAGCAATAGACATTGGCATCTCAGAGGTGTTTGATCAGGGTCTTTTCCATTGATGCGGGTTACAAGCAGTTTATGATCTGTTATCACTGTGGGTTTGTGGACATCATAGTAATTGAGAACTGGAGCTGTTGAGATAATTTTTAACCTTTTTGAAGACAGTTTTTTGATTTGGCCCCCACAGGCAAGATGTGTTGGACTTTAACAATTCATTCAGTGGTTTTGTCACTGTAGAAAGGTCTTGTAGGTATTGACCAAGATAATTTATCATCCTTGGTGTACATCTCAGTTCTGGTACATTCATTGGTGCATTCAATTCTTGAATTGCTTTCACTTTCTCAGGGCTAGGATTGATTCCATTTTTGTTTGTCTGTCCCAGAAACTTTATTTGGGGCATGCAGAAAATGCACTTTTCCTTGTTTATCTTCAGTCTAGACTAACTGCTTAGGTTTAGGACTTCATTGAGGGTTTTGTTGTACAGTATTCTTCCATTGAAGATCCATATATCGGAATATCATCCATGAAACCTACAACTCCATTTGTGTTCGTTAACAGTTCTGCCATCTTTCTTTGGAAAATTTCAGGTGCACTGGTAATTCCAAAAGATAATCTTTGAAAACAAAATCTCCCAAAGGATGTGATAAATGTAGTCAGTTTAGCACTTTCTTTGGCTAATTTGGCAGAATCTGCTTTGAGAATACTTTCAGAGTAACAGCCGTGTTAGCCTGTATTCGCAAAAAGAAAAGGAGTACTTGTGGCACCTTAGAGACTAACCAATTTATTTGAGCAAATAAATTGGTTAGTCTCTAAGGTGCCACAAGTACTCCTTTTCTTTTTGAGAATACTGTACCTCCTTTCACTTTTGGGAGGAAGTCATGCAATGTTGGGACTGCTTCATTAAGTCCTTTAAGATCCACACATTCATATTTTTCCATTTTTCTTTATTACTGGTACCATTGTGGCACACCATGCTGTTGGCTAAGCACTTTTCTTAATTATGCCATTCTCTCTAACTCGTTTTCCACTTTATGAAGTAATGGATGAGAATCCTGCAAGGGATATGTACACTATATGGTTCAGCGTTGTCTCAAATTTATTTGGATCGCCTTTCTAAAGCTCAATATCACCAAATATTCCATTGAGTTCATCTACCTTTCTCATTAAATCCATCATGGCTGCCACACTGTGGCTGAGAAAGGTGTTGGTCTGTGGTCCTTTGATCACATCCACTTGAATGCAAAGGTTTTGTCTTTGTAAACTATTTCTGTGATGAACTGGTTCATGCAATTAAGAATACCTCCATGGATACCCAGATGCATGTCAAGTGACTTCAGCTCTGGAAGGGGTTAAAGGTGATTGTGAGTCCCTTCTGAGATGACTGGTGAAGTCAATTCCTAAGTGAATTGTCTTGCTATGAATATTCAATTTCACTCTCCAGACAGGCTCTATGTGAATACAAGAAATAGAGCTTGGAAAAAATGGGTCTTGATTCTCTGGAATATGAGTCAACTCCCTGACTGCTTTGGTGAAGCAAACACATGCAAAATTTGCACATTTCATGCATTTATTACATGGTGTACCTCTAGCTGGACATGCATCATCTCTTGGTATATGACTTTTTTCACACCTTGTGTGTGTAGGCTGGAATTTGTCCCTCTTAGCCTCAGAGTTCTCTCTCCTTGCCTCAGCGGTTTTATGATAATAACTTAACACTCAAATGTCTGTTTATAGTTTCTAAGCTAGTTTCAGATTTTTCAGTGTGCTCCTGTCTTTTGTACTGTTTGACTAATTTTGACTGCTTTGCCATCTGTATAGCTGTGCTTAGGGTTAAATCTCTCTTGAGTTGTAGCTGCTGTGAAAGATTTTTATCTGTTAACCCAATAACCAGCCTGTATTTGGTATTTTCATGTTTTTCATTTCCAAAATTACAGTTTTCAGCCAACATTTGCAGAGTTCTTATAAAACGGTCAACATTTTCCCTTGGTTCTTGAATTCTGTGGTGAAAACATCCTCTTTCATAAACCACATTTTTCTGGGATATAAAGTATGCATCAAATATAGCCAGAACCCTTTCATAATCATTTGTGACTGTCTTCAGTAAAGTCAAAAGATTTAAAGATATGGTTTCCTCACTTCCCCATAGCATAAATTTAAAAAGATACCTATACATCTTCAGTTTCTTTGAGGAGTTTGCAATTTGAAATCTTGCAAAACACTGCTTCCAGTCTGTTCGTTGTGAAGGTTTTTCAAAGTTGAAATTCTCTGGGGCACTGAAGAATGGCATGGCGATGAGATCCTGCGTCCTTTATTGCTGTTCCTTCTGTCTCTATTCTTAGTTTACTCCTGTCAACATGTCACATTCTTCTGTACCCGATATGGACTGGTCATAGAGCTTGCTTATACATACCAGATGTGTTCATCATAAGTAGAGCCCTGCAAATCCTGAGGTATCTGCTTTATATCCATGGACCATTTTTGTGGATAGCAGCTCAGATGCAGATACAAATTTTGTATCTGTGCAGGGCTCTGGAGCTGTAGCACAGACTCACCAGAGCAGGTGGAGGGACCTAGGCTTCCGACAGCTGCCAATGCGTCTCTCCCTCACCAGGCTCCAGCCGGGGGTGGGGGTGCCTCGGAGCCGCAGCCTAGCCATGATAAGAGCTGAGAGGGCAGCTGTGGGGACCTGCGGTGGACCCTCCACCTGCCCTGGGCGGGGGGCTCAAAAAGCCCCCGGTTCGTGTCCCTGCCCCCCAGACCTCCCGCCCAGGACAGGCAGAGGGACTGCACCATGGTTCCTCACAGCTGCCCACCCGGCTCTTACCGTGGCCGGGTTGAGGCTCTGAGGCACATGCCCCCCCCAGCCTGAGAGCCACACGTTCAAAGTTCAGAGTTCAAAGTTGCTGAACCTCCACCTTCCCTCAGCCAGGCAGGGACATGGCTGAGGGCTGCTCTCAGCCCCCTCGCCCCCACCATGCACCACGGGCAGGTGGAGGGTCCGCTGTGGTTCCCCAGAGCTGTCTGGGCTCCCCGGCTAGGCTCCATGCTGGCCTGGCCGGGGAGGAGAGGGAGTGGGGGCTTGGGAAGGAAGAAGAGGGTAAGGGGGAGGGGTCTGCCCCTGTGAAAAGTGGATGGACGAGGCTCCCCGTTTCCCCACCCTCCGTTCCGGCTCCACTGGTCACTGCTGCACAGTGCTGTTTAGAGCCCTGCAAATCCGTGGATATCTACAGATATCCATATCCATGGATGCAGATACCTTCAGACAATTTTTGCGGATCGCAGATCAGATGCGGATACACGTTCCTGTATCCATGCAGGGCTCTAATCATAAGTGTCTTAATGTTCTGCCAGGTATGGCTGAGGTTTGTTAAAATAGGGTATGTTACACACAGCGCCATCTAGTGGCTGAGCAGTACAATACGGTTTAACATTCGATTACAGTGCCTCTTACTTGGCAGCACACACAGCTCAGTGAAGCTGTGGAGGCTGGCAGTAGTGGGACACGCAGCTATCACCAGGCCGACGCACTGGGCAGGAGGTGGCTGCAGATGGATAGCCAGCATGGGGCGTGGTGAGCAGGAAGTTCCCCCAGGCCAAGCCCCAAGGACAAGGTGGTGGTGCTGACACAGGTTCGGGAGGAAGTGTTGGGTTTGGGTCAGGCTGGTTCTGAAAACAACTCAACACTCTCCGGTCAGGTTCAGATTGTCTGTGCTCAGCTCTGCCTTGGGTCCAGGGCAGGTTTTAAAATTAGGGCCAAGCAGACCTCTGCAAGTGAAACTTGGAATCTATTCCAGGTGGTTGCAATGAACCAGAATTCATTCCAAATGCCTTCAGGAAACACTAGACTATATATACTGTTACATACAAAATATTAAAAACCTGTGTTAAGTAAGTTCAGATTGCAAAATCGAACACTCATAAGTTAGAAATCCCAGGATGAAGGTTGTCCATGCACCCTTAATTCGTCCCCCTTGTGTGTATGCATTATGATACAGTCTAATTCCATGATCACATACAGTTTTCAGTTTTTAATACAAATGGACAAAATGAAGTAAAATAATAGCAGAGAGAGGTTCAAAATGGGAATATATAAAACCTATGAATAGTATACGATGCAAACCACTACTTCAGCCATTTAAATCAATGTGACAACAATTCCATACTTCCATACTCTAAGATTTGCATTGTTAAAACCAGCTAATACCTAGACAGCCATTGCCCAATAAAACTTTTGTAATAAGAGGTACACATATCTTCAGTGACTCCTTTGACTCTTTGACTCCTCCTCTGTCCCCATATTCAGGCCAATCCCAGATCATAGTTTCTCTCTCTTCAACATCTTAAAAAAATCAATTCCTACCTTTCAGGAGGTCTAAAATGCCTCTCCAGGCCATGATCATATCCTGATTTAACCACCATAGCCTCCTGCTTAAGTTTCCTGATTCTCACTTTGATTCTCTTCAGTCTGTCCCAAAATATTGCAGATAAAATCATTTTCACATGCTGCTCTAGTCACATTAACTCCCCTCACCTTCCATATAGAATTCATGCTTCCCATCCTTATCACCAACACCCTTCCCAAGTCCTTCACAGCCTATATCTCTGTTTTCATATTTTAGTATTTGGTTTTTTGCTGTCTTTGCTCTGCCCAAAGATCTTCCTACTCATCCTCCTTTCTGTCCTTCTCCCACTATCATCTTCATGCTTTCATACTTTCTCTATGTCTGGAACACCCACTAGGTAGGCTTCCCTCTACCTTCAAATCCTTCTTTAAAATGTGTTTCTCTCTCCAACCCTACCTAAGCTGACACTTTTGGGCTGAAGGCTCCTTGGGAAAGGGATGTTGTCTTCCATCTTTGGCAGATCAAAGGAAAGGTGGATCAGATAGGGAACATATTAACAAAACAAGAATTTCATTGACTAGAGTTTTATTTCATGTTCTCCAAAAACAGAAGAAAAGAATCTGCCCAACAGATCCTTATTAAAGGGATCTGCCTCTAAATGTTTACAAAGAGAATAAACCACAATTCCACAAAACGAAAACAAAGTGGGGTTATTTGCCTATAACTTTCAGGACAAGACCCATCAGCGCAACTTCCTTCCTTCCACATGTCTCCTCTACTGTGGAAAAGGTAGTCTTTTTTATATAGTCCCCTTATTCCCCAGCATGCCCCGGGGACTGCATTTCCCAGCCTTCCCTGCTCTCCTAAGGCTTGATCCTCTAAACCAGTGAACACTCTGGGCCCCAGTGCAGCAGAGCATTTAAGCACGTGCTTAAGTTTAAGTACATGAGAAGTCTCACTAAGGTCAATGCTGATTCAGGAGAGTTCCCTTCACAAGCTTTAAATGTTCTGTACATCCCAATTCATGCCCTGTGTTATGTACAGGACTGAGCACACTATTGACGATTAACAGATAACATGTATGAAACCATATAAGCAATAGTAGACTATGAGGAATTATGTAAGTAGCATCGTGATAAACTTCAAGGAAAGTCTCTTTTCTTCATTTACAGTGTAGGAAGCTAACAGAAATGTGTACGGTTTCCAAGGTACAGCTAATCCTATTGCTATTTTAATCCAGTTTTGAATATCTTTCCAGAAAGAACAGTTTACAAGAATTACCACATTCTGTGAGTGTATGTGTTTATGTACACGTTTTCCCATCATAACTCTGTCTAGAAATATAGGTTCAACATTAATTGGTACTGAGTTTCAAAAAAAATTGAAATACCTGGTACACAAACTCCTGACCTGTCTCTCACATTGTTATATAGGAAAACTGTTTATGAGATACAATATCATTTATACATTTTGCCAGATAGATTTTAACCCTTATTGAGTAAAGCAAAATAAAGTATTTATGCAATGGCTGACACCAGCATTGTTGTTCATTTAACAATCACAACACTTAGAATCATAGAAGATTAGGGTTGGAAGGGACCTCAGGAGGTCATCTAGTCCAACCCCCTGCTCAAAGCAGGACCAGCCCCAACTAAATCATCTCAGCCAGGGCTTTGTCAAGCCGGGCCTTAAAAACCTCTAAGGATGGAGATTCTCCCACTTCACTAGGTAACCCATTCCAGTGCTTCACCACCCTCCTAGTGAAATAGTGTTTCCAAATATTCAACCTAGACCTCCCCCCTGCAACTTGAGATCATTTCTCCTTGTTCTGTCATTTTCCACCACTGAGAACAGCCAAGCTCCATCCTCTTTGGAACCCCCCATCAGGTAGTTGAAGGCTGCTATCAAATCCCCCCTCACTCTTCCCTTCTGCAGACTAAACAAGCCCAGTTCCCTCAGCCTCTCCTCGTAAGTCATGTGCCCCAGCCCCCTGATCATTTTTGTTTCCCTCCGCTGGACTCTCTCCAATTTGTCCACATCCTTTCTGTAGTGGGGGGCCCAAAACTGGATGCAGTACTCCAGATGTGGCCTCACCAGTGCCGAATAGAGAATAGGGAATAATCACTTCCCTCAGTCTGCTGGCAATGCTCCTACTAATGCAGCCCGATATGCTGTTAGCCTTCTTGGCAACAAGGGCACACTGCTGACTCATATCCAGCTTCTTGTCCACTGTAATCCCCAGGTCCTTTTCTGCAGAACTGCTGCTTTGACAGTCGGTCCCCAGCCTGTAGCGGTGCATGGTATTCTTCCTTCCTAAGTGCAGAACTCTGCACTTGTCCTTGCTGAACCTCATCAGATTTCTTTTGGCCCAATCCTCCAATTTGTCTAGATCACTCTGGACCCTATCCCTTCCCTCCAGTGTATCTACCTCTCCCCCCAGCTCAGTGTCATCCACAAACTTGCTGAGGGTGCAGTCTATCCCATCGTCCAGATCATTAATGAAGACTTTGAACAAAACTGGCCCCAGGACTGAACCCTGGGGCACTGCACTTGATACCAGCTGCCAACTAAACATCAAGCCGTTGATCATTACCAGTTGAGCCCAACAATCTAGCTAGCTTTCTATCCACCTTATAGTCCATTAATCCAGTCCATATTTTTTAAACTTGCTGGTAAGAATACTGTGGGAGACCGTATCAAAAGCTTTGCTAAAGTCAAGATATATCACGTCCACCGCTTTCCCCATATTCACAGAGCCAGTTATCTCATCATAGAAGGCAATCAGCATGACTTGGTCAGGCATGACTTGCTCTTGGTGAATCCATGTTGACTTTTCCTGATCACCTTCCTCTCCTCCAAGTGCTTCAAAATGGTTTCCTTGAGGACCTGTTCCACAGTTTTTTCCAGGGACTGAGGTGAGGCTGACTGGTCTATAGTTCCCCAGGTTCTCCTCCTTCCCTCTTAAAAAGATGGGCAATATATTTGCCTTTTTCCAATCATCCGGGACCTCCCCTGATTGCCATGCGTTTTCAGAGATAATGGCCAATGGCTCTGCAATCACATCAGCCAATTCCGTCAGTACCCTCGGATGCATTAGATCTGGACCCATGAACTTGTGTATGTCCAGCTTTTCTAAATAGTCGTTAACCTGTTCTTTCACCACCTGAGGTCTGCTCACCACCTCCCCATACTGTATTGTCCAGGATAGCAGTGTGGGAGCTGACCTTGTCTGTGAAGACCCAAGCAAAAAAAGCATTGAGTACTTCAGCTTTTTCCACATCATCTGTCACCAGGTTGCCTCCCCCATTCATTAAGGGTCCCACACTTCCCCTGACCTTTTTCTTGTTGCTAACATACCTGTAGAAACCCTTCTTTTTCTTGTTACCTGTCATCCCTTGCTAGCTGCAACTCCAGTTGTGTTTTGGCCTTCCTGATTACAGCCCTGCATGCCAAAGCAATATTTTTATACTCCTCCCTAGTCATCTGACCAAGTTTCCACTTCTTGTAAGCTTCCTTTTTGTGTTTAAGCGCACCGAAGATTTCACTGTTAAGCCAAGCTGGTCGCCTGCCATATTTGCTATTCTTTCTGCACATCGGGATGGTTTGTTCCTGCACCTTCAATAAGATTTCTTTAAAATACAGCCAACTTTCCTGGACTCCTTTCCCCATCATATTAGCCTCCCAGGGGATCCTGTCCATCAGTTCCCTAAGGGAGTTAAAGTCTGCTTTTCTGAAGTACAGGGTCCGTATTTTGCTACTCTCCTTTCTTCCTTTTGTGAGGATCCTGAACTCAACCATCTCATGGTCACTGCTGCCCAGGTTGCCATCCATTTCTGCTTCCCCTAGTAATTCTTCCCTGTTTGTAAGCAGCCGGTCAAGAGGAGAACGGAACCCTGTTTGGTTCCTCCAGTAGCTGCACTAGGAAGTTGTCCCCAACACTCTCCATAAACTCCTGGATTGTCTGTGCACTGCTGTATTGCTCTCCTAGCAGATGTCCTATTCAAGTATAAACCAAACCAAGGGAGATAAATTAAAAGAATGCAATTTATATTAAATAAATGGAGTGAATGACTAACGGAAGACTAATTGGCACTCCTGTGTTGTCAAATCTAGTAATTCATATTCTAGATCCAAGGAATTGGTTTTCTGGTTCCACCGGATGACTGGAAAGGGCAACATGGGACAACTAACAGCAGCCTTATGAGAAATACTAGATCTTAAAACTTCCAAAGTACAAGATTGTTTTGTAGTTTTCTTTTGTTAGGGGTAGGACCCTGAAAATCAGAAGGAAGTTTTGCCTAATTCAGTGGAACTCCCTCTGCCCCAGATTCTGAAGGAATTTTGGGAAAATCAATGGGAACTTAAGAGTGAATGCTCTCAAAATATATAAATGACAAGACCAATACATTTAGATATTATTTAGGGCTTTGAACAGTTTTAAATATAACTGATTTTATTTCATTTCATTCAGTTGGGGGATATTTATTTTGGTTTCCCCCATTAAGAGCTTCCTGTTCTGATAGATATTCCACCTGGCACTAGAAATCTCATAACTTGTCATAGAGCAAAATCCAATGGTTGGTAGAGCTAAGAATAAAACTCAGGAACCCTGACTCCCAGTTCTCTGTTCCTAACACTAAACCCCAACCCACTTTTCTGTATTTAAACATAACATTGAGGATGAGAGAGCAGATTACCAGATTCATTGAATTAAATGAATAAGTCTACCACTGTCATCTGAAGAGTTTTCCCTAGCTGTAAGATCAGAAATATTAATTGTAATTACATATTGTTGTCAATCATTTAGTAGTTTAAATATAGTGAGGTGGCCTTTAAGACTGCTGGACTGAACAAAATGGTTGCAGTTTTCCCTTAAAGTTTTATCTATTTTTCTATGGCTGACACTTGTCACTGACATATTCAAGCATCTCATGAACATTAAATAATTTATCCTCTTACATCTCTTTGAAGTATTACAGAGAACAGAGGTGCAGAGAGATTAAGTGATATGCTCAAATTCACCCAGGAAGTTAGCGGCAAAGCCAGGAACAGAACCCAGGTCTCCTGAGCCCTGGTCTATCTGGGTCGGCAACCTTTCAGAAGTAGTGTGCCGAGTCTTCATTTATTCACTCTAATTTAAGGTTTCATGTGCCAGCAATACATTTTAACTTTTTTAGAAGGTCTCTTTCTATAAGTCTTTAATATATGACTAAACTATTATTGTATGTAAAGTAAATAAGGTTTTTAAAATGTTTAAGAAGCTTCATTTAAAAGTAAATTAAAATGCAGAGACCGCAGGACTGGTGGCCAGGACCCCAGCAGTGTGAGTGCCACTGAAAATCAGCTCACGTGCTGCCTTTGGCACGCGTGCCATAGGTTGCCTACCCCAGATCTAGTACTTTAATGACCTGATTACCCTTCCTCTCTAAGGACCTGATCCTGTCCCCATTGAAGACAATGGAAGATGCTCCCTTGACTTTAACAGGGGTTAAAGTAAAACAGATTTATATAATGCCATCTCCCTAGCAGATATGTAGATCCTTAATAGTATAGTAGCATCATACAAAGATAAGGGAAAAGCCTTTTCTTACAGACCTTTCTAAAGACGCCACTGAGAAATGAGACAGTTCCATTTTCACATATAGAAACTGATAATGGATTCATCGGATTCTGCATGTACTTCCACAGTCTTGTAATTTTATTCTTTCCGCTTTTGGTTGAGGCTGGGAAATCAACATTTGGCTTTTTCTTTCACTCTGGAATGGATGCTTTCTACCTCTTTGCTTCGATGAACTGAAGTAAAATATTCACGCCAAAATAAATCCATATTCTTTTCCCTATATTGTTCAATAATAGCTCTCTAACCATTATGTTGGCTTCTAGGGCTCTTGTATCAGGAATATCGAGATAAATCTACACTTCGGGAGATTGAAACCAGACGACTGCAAGATGCACAGACAGACCCCGAGGAGTGCTCAGCCAGTGAGGAGACGCCATTAGAGGCAGAACCCACAAATACTGCAGAAAGCAGGACTCCTCCCCAAATCAGCTTGCTCAGGAACTCCACCTCCAGGTTTAACTTGTGGCAGGATCTTCCAGAGATCAGGAGCAGCGGTGTCCTGAATATCCTTCAGCCAGATGAGATCAAACTGCAGGAGGTAATGGAAGGCATGAGAGGGAATAAAGAGTTTATCTGTTGGATTTTTCCTTAAAGTCAGTGTGACTAGAGTCACTTAAGTCAAAATATCAACATTCAAAAATAAGGAAGTTCCACCACAGCCAGTGACAAATTGTGGTCTATTAAATACCCCCATATGTAATGCTAATGAACTTCACTTTCCAAAGAGCATGAGGAAGTCCTGTACCTAGGGCTTAAATTCAGCCAGAGTCCCGGCACCTCTTGTGGAGGCGGAAGCCCTGGCGCCCCCTGACCCTTATGGGGCTGAAGCCCATAGCCCCGAACATGGCTTAGGGTTATGGGAAACTCCTGGAAATAATCTCTGAGAATTTAAGGCCTGCCTGTACCCTACCCCAATCACCAGAAGAGAATCTTGCTGCTGGCAACTTCAATAGCAACAATCGAGAACATAGCTTCTCATTACTACTACTACTGATTTACAAGGAGGTAAAGGAGTAATGAAGTACTAATAATAGTACCCTCTTTGGCCTCCCTCCATGCCAGATGATCCTCTTCTGTTGTCAGAGGCAGGAATCATACTTTCTATTATTCCTAGGAAGAATTACTTTGTTTAATATAATTAAAAATGAATTGGAATAAAAGGAATTAAATGGTTGGTCACCAGTCCCAGTGGAGTTTCCTTATTTCGCAGTGTTGATTCTTTGATTCTGTCCTTACTTTAAAACAGAATGACAATTGCAGTACGCAAAATTGGGTCAATAAGGATGCACGAGCACTTTAACTGCACAGACTAGGCTATCTCTGGACATTGTTTTTGTACTGTTAATTTATATGGCTGTGTCAAATAATGTGTTGAGTGGGTTGTTGACTGTACACTCAGGGCTGTCACAGTGGTGCACACATGAGTGAAAACGTTTATTATGGCTTCCCTGCTCCTGAGACATAGCAGTTGGCACCACCTTTCAGCAGCCCAAGGGGACACTGTTATAAGCTACTATCTAAAGGCTTTGCACCTCAGGCAGCCTCTCTGGGATACTTTTTCCATTCAGGTCAGTGAAGGGATTTAACTCCTTCATGCTTCAGCCAGGATGGTGTACAGACACCCCTTCAGCAGCACTTACTCCTGGGGGAATTCTACGCCAAAAAATTTAAAATTCTGCACACAATATTTTAAAATTCTGCAGAATTCTGTGTATTTTATTTGTCAAAATAACACAATATAATCATGCCATTTTCAATTATTTTGGTAATTTATTTCAAAATACCTGTCAACAAGAATGTCCATAACAATACAGACAACAAAAAAGATTCAGGAAATGTTTTTTGACAAATAGATTCCTTATGGAAGTATGGAACAGGTTTTTTAGGGGGTGGAGGGGATTGTTCAAGAGTTGGGGAACCTCCCCCATACAGATGCTGGCTGACCCCAGCCTCTCCCATTCGGTCAGGCATATCTGCCCCTGGTCCCTTGTGTCCCTGCACCCCCACTTGCCCCCACTTTCCCTCCATTCCCATGTGTTCCTTCACCACTCTCCCCCCGCATGTGTCCCTGGCAGCCCCACCCCACTAACCCAATGTGGCCCTGCACCCCTACTCCCATTCAGCCCCCACCACAGTCTATTCCCTCTCACTAGCCCTTCTCAGTCCCAGTCTATGTGTCATCCCCCAGCAGTCCCATGAGCCCAGCTCTGTCTGTCTGCCCTCCCACCCATATCCTGTGCCGCCTCCTCACCTGGCCTCAGGGCAGGGTGTTGTGAAGAGTGCAGTCTCTCTTCCTCCCTATCCACTGCTGACTGCTACTGCCAGTGAGCCGGCTCCCTCTGTTTTGGTGCCACAGCAGCCCCTGGTGGGAGAAAGGCATAACTGTAGCACCTCACTGTATTTTCTGTGAAGAAAAAAAATCTGTGGAGGACATGGATTCTGCATGTGCGCAGTGACGCAGAATTCCCTCAGAACTATCTTATAAGTAAGGCTGCATGTCTGTCATGGAGCTCAGGCAGCCCCTGGGCCAGCCGCATCAGCTACTGCTGAGGCAGTCTCAGGCCACCACATCCCTCCCCTCCTCCCCCCCAGCAACAGTAGTTTGGGTGTGGGAAAGTGCTCAAGGCTGGGGTGTGGGGCAGTGCTTACCTTGGGGGATCCCTGGAAGCAGTCGGCATGTCCCTGCAGCTCCTAGGCAGAGGGGCAAAGGGGCTCTTCCCGGCCAATGGGAACTGTGAGCCGGTGCTCATGGCAGTGGCAGCGTGCAGAGCCCCCCCTGGCCTTCCCTCCCCGTAGGAGCTGCAGAGACATGCTGGCTGCTTCCGGGAACCTGCACAGAGCCAAGTAGGGAGCCTGCCAGTCCTGCCAACCCTCACCCCCAGCACCAGTGGGGATCCTGGGCCGTACACCGCTGCTGCCCTCCCCCCCCAGCACCTGCGGTGCCCCCTCCCCCAGCCCACACCCCCAGAGCACCCGCGGCCCCCCAGTCCAAGTTTTAGTCAGGGGTATATAGTACAAGTCATGGATAGGTCATGGGCCATGAATTTTTGTTTACTGCCAGTGACCTGTCCATGACTTTTACTAAAAATACCCGTGACTAAAACATAGCGTTACTTATAACACTGGAATGTCTTTTGCAGCGAGTGAAGACTAGACAATGGTTTTTGTTTGAGTGTATGGGGTATCAGCTGTCTTCATTCAAAGCTAGCAGGGTTGATTTAGGTAGGTTTTAAAATAGGACAGATGGGGTAAGACGTTTTGTTCACCCAGCTAACACTTTAAGCAGAGAAGGCTTGATTAAAAGATATGATGGAGTTAGCAATGACCAATAAAAGGAGCAATAGAATTCACTCTTTTTAAAAATACAGAATGTAAGAAATTTGGTTAATAGGTAGGAAAAGTAGGAAGTAGTACTTCATGAAACCAATTATGACCTTGTTCACACTACCAAAATATGGTGGAAGGAGTGAGTTACTGATTAGAATATTAATACAGCTATGACCCTGGATAGGCAAGACATAAAGAGGAAAGAAGGGTGAGGTGAGATTAAGGATCAGAAGTGAATACAAGAGCAGAAAAATATAAAATAATAACAGGAGGTGTGACTATAAGATAACATGGGCTGAAACATAGGAATGGGAAAAACAAAAGAAATCGTGATGGACATGTGTTGTAGACTACAGGGGTCATGAGGCAATCAGAAAAAGTAACATGCTATTGGAATAATGATCAGAAATGACTAAATCACCCATGGGTAGCTTTAATTATCCAGACATCTGTTGAGCATTAAGCACAGCAAATCATGAATCATCAAGGGCATTCTTGAACTCAACTCTATGGAAGATATTTTAATGATGCAAAAAATAGAAGAACAAGCCAAAAGAGACATTACTCAGGTTCTCACAGTGAACTGCCCTGGAGGAAGTGACAGAATGTGAATGTAATGGGGGAGGGCTTGGAACAAGTGACCATAAATTTAAATTACTTGAGTGTATTAGTAGTACCAGGGGCGGCAGGTTTGTATGATTTTTAGTGATGCTCAGAACAGGTCCAAGTCCCACCCCCCCACACACGCACCTGCCTTGTAAGCCGATATATATTTCTAAAAATAATGGAAAAATGTGAGAGCTCTGGGGTGGGGCCAGTGATGAGGGACTTGGGGTGTGGGAGTGGCTCAGGCAGAGGGTTAGAGTGCAGGGGTGAGGGCTGTGGGGTGACCCAGGGATGAGGGGTTCATGATGCAGGAGGGGGCTCAGGGCTGGGGCAGAGGGTTAGGGTGCAGGGGGATGAGGGCTTTGGCTGGGGATGAGGGAGGGGCTCAGAGGTGTGGTGGGGCTGGGGATGAGGCGTTTGGGGTGCAGGCAGGCTGCCCCGGGGCTGGGGCCAGAGAGAAGGACTCCCCCCAGCCCTCTCCCCACTGGCAGCAGCAAGCTCTGGGGGAGGGGCCCCCATTTCTCCCCTGGCAGCACACTCACCTTGCACCACTGTCACTGCATGTGATCCTAGGGCCCCTCAAGTCCAGGAAGCACCCTCGCCTCCCTGCCATCACATGTGCCCCTTCTTCCCTGCTGCTGCTGCCCTTCACTGTAGCCTCACTGGGGGTGGGGGATGGGGCTGCCCTTTGCCCTGTGTGGGGCAGGAGCGGTGATTGCGGGCGGGGGGCATAGGCGCAGACATCTGCTGGTGCCAGGGGGTGCTCGACTCCCCCGTCCAATGTCCCTGGCCCCGCCCTGTCTCCACTCCTGCCCCGCCCCTGCCCCAAAGGCCCCGCCCCAACTCCAGCCCCACCTCTTCTCTGCTTCCTCCCTTGTGTGTGCCGCGTTCCCAGTCCTCTCCCCTCCCTCCCACAGCTTGTTACATCGCGAAATAGCTGTTTTGTGGTGGCAAGCCCTGGGAGTAGAAGTGGGGACATGGCGCACTCAGGGGAGGAGGCGGAGGTGAGGTGAGCTGGGGCAGGGCATGGAGCTTGGCTGCCGGTGGGTGCTCCGGCCCTGGAGCACCCACAGAGTCTGTGCCTATGGCAGGGGGCCCCCTGTGCTGGTGGCGAGTCCCTCCAGAAAAGGGCACCAGCCTAGGAGTGTGAGACCAGTTTCAAGTCCCTGCTCTGCTTGTTTCCGAGTGATCTGGAATAAAAAACTCTGCTCTTAAAGAGTGTGAGAGTCTGTCCCTCTCTCTCTCCCTCGCCCCCCCACCCCACCCCACCCCACCCCAATTCCATGTTTGTAAACACTTCCAAAAGATTTTGTTTTTATTTCAGTGTGGAACGAAAAAATTAAAAACCTCAAATGTTGCTACAAAGCAAAATTGTTGTCTGGAAAGCTCAAATACTGAGCTAACCTTTCTTCTTCCCGATCTGTTACAGGGGAGTCACTCTTATTCGGTGGAGGTGACCAAATTTGGTTGTTATTTATTGCCTGTTTGATGAGTATAAATTTAGAGCTACTCTAAATCCACAGTGTAACTTTCACCAATATCAGATAGAGATGTGCTCAGAAATTAGGGCTAGAATGTGATTTATTTACTAACTAATCTTCCAGTTATTGTTTGTTAAATACCTTATTGTCTCATTTAGGCTTTACGCAGTGGGAAAATAAGCTTAACCTTTAGGATTACTTACTTTTTTCCTTTTGCATTTCTTTCCCTTTAGCAACTCCTAACTTCCTCATGGTCTTCACTTTCACTCCCTGTCTCATCCCATTTGCTAAAATGATCAGCAATGACATAGTTAATGCCTCATTTAAAGTGTCATCATTAGTTAACATCCCATGAGATTGATAGGGTAGTGTAGTCCATACTTCTAAGCCATTGTTTCTGGCTGTCTGCAGACTCAGGAAGATAACACTGCATCAGTTTACATTTGGCTTTAAATTTTCTATGGTTATCTTTGCAACTCTGAGGATAGAATCTTTTTTCTTTAAAAAAATATATATTTTTGAGCTATCAAATATTCCATGAAGGCCACATACATACATCAAATGGGATGGATGTTTGAGACCACTGATCTACTAGGTGCCTGGTTAGTGCTTTCCAGAAGAGAGGAGGGAGCCACATCATGCACTAAGCTGCGTCTGCCATTCCTCTTTTCCTGGTCCCAGCTCCATCATGGTCTAGAATTGGATTTGGGGTCTACAACAGTGGAATTGGTATTTTGTTGTTTCAGGAATTCAGAAGACAGGTTTGACTTCAAAGAAGTGACTCAGAGGGAAATTCCTAACATATACCCGTATGAATCCTTATGGAGGTTTGCCTCATTCAGAGAAGGCTCCAGCAAAGGCACAGCCCTCAACCTGAATAATTCTATTGTGGGTCCCAGTTATTTGTTTGGCACAGCTCACTTCTTGTACATGACTGAGTAAACTTACAGCACTAAACTACAATAGACATCTGAAGGGTTCCCTATCACTGTAGTATTTGAACACCTAATAGGCAATGAGTTAATTGTTGCAACACCCCGCAGAGGTAGTGGTGTTTTCCCTAGTTTGCAGATGGGGAAACAAGCCACATAGACGTTAAGTGAATTGCTCAAGTGAATTAGCACAAAAGAAGAGTGATGAAGTTGCAAATAGATTCCAGATCTCCTGAGTCTCAGTCCAATCTCTTAATTGTAAGGCTCACCATCGCTTAAGTCCCAACACGAAGCATCTGAAAAGCTGCTTATGGCGAGCACTGCAGGTATGAAGTCAAGATGTATGTGAAAGGGACACACACTCCCAACTACCAGAACTGTTCCTGTGAGCTGCGAAAGCAAATCTGTCTTGTGCGAGGATGTGCAGCCTTCCATCTGCAAACCTACTTGGTCTACTGCTCCTGGGGATTGGTTCAGAGGCCAGTAAACCCAAAAATGGTCAAGCAGGCATCTGAAAAGTAACATGCTGGAACTTTTTGACTCAGTTCTGCTGATAGGCCTGAAGTGGGCCAGACAGTTTGGTATTTGGATCCTCTGGATCTGGTAAAAGAGCCAGTCCTTGCTTCTGCCACCCCATCTGGATCATCTGCTGCAACAGAATCAGATACAATCACACAGGTGTCAAGTCTTTGCAATTAGTAGCTTGGGTCGCTCTTCCATGACTTTTAGAGACGGTTTTTTTCAGGAAAAGTCAAAAAAGTTATGTGGGAGAGTTTAGAACTGGCTAGAAAATCTTTGTCAGCTGAACAGGAGAGATTTTCTTGAGGCTCCTTCCCTGTAGCTGAGCAGATCAGTGACGTGAGATCTTGGGGAATTGTGGCATCCAGGAAGTTCTGGGGCTTACGAATGCACAGGGACTTCACGTGGGGAGGCTCTTGGCTCGTGAGATGCTCCACTTTTTGGGACAAGGCATCAGCTGTCTCGTTCTGGGCTCCTGGGTGGTATGTGAGGGTGAAATTGAAGTGTGTGAAGAACAGGACCCAGCGAAGCTGCCTCTAGTTCAACACTCTGACTCAGCAGAGTTGCTCCAATATTTTATGATCTATGTATTCCTTTACTGGGTATGGTGCACCCTCCAGATAGTGGTGCCATTCTTCAAAAGGCTGATTTGATGGCTAGAAGCTCTTTATCCAGAATTCCGTAGTTCTGTTCGACCACAGTTAGCTTCCATGAATAGTAGGCTCAAGGGTGGAGGTGCTGTTGGGGACTATGTCTTTGGGAGAGAGTGGCCCTAATTGCCACATTGGAGGCATCGGTCGCAACAACAAAGGGTGTGCTGGGTCGGGATGGACCAGGATTGGGGCACTGGTAGAGGTTGTCTTTAGCAGGTTGAATGCTTGTTGGGCCTCCGGAGACCAAGTGAAGGTGGTGTCCTTGCAGAGAAGTGCTGTCAATGGAGCTGTTTGGCCTGAAACCCCAGAGATAAAGCACCTATAAAAGTTAGTGAACCCCTGGAAGCGTTGTAGCTCCTTGAAGTTTTTGGAGGGCACCAAGGTTAGTTCTGCCTCCACTTTCTGGAGGTTCATTTGGAGGCCATTGGGGGACAGGAAGAGGCCAGACCCTGCCCCTGCTGAAGTTTGCAGAGGGCCACCTCTGCCAAGTGGGCCTGGTGGGGATTGTCAAATATGGTGGAAATTTCTTGGAGGAAGGCATCCCAGTTTGATAGCATTGGGCTCGCTCATTTGAGTAGGGGTGAGGCCCAAGCCAATGCATCTCACGTCAGAAGACAAATAATGAGTCCTACTTTCACTTGGTCATTTGCTTAGGACTGGGGGCGGAGCAGAAACAGCAGCAGTATTGGTAAACAACCCCCTGAATTTTTGCAGTCCCCATTGAAAAGTTCTGGGAGGGAGACTGGGTCCGGATACAGCCACAGTGCATGTCCATCGTGTGGCGTTTTCATCCTGCAGCTGGGCCACCTGCTCTTGTAGCATCTGGTTGCCTGCAGAGTGCTGTGCCAGCTTGGCCCGCAGTGCCATGTTTTCTTCATGGAGCTGTGTGGACTGCCTGCACAGAGCTTGGTTCTCTGTTTTGAGCTGTAGTAATTGGGCTGAGAGTAGCAGAGAAGTTCGTAATCGGGTCCAGGCCAGGGTCCATACCAAGGGCCAGAGTCCGAATGAGGTTTCATGGTTCAAGTCAAGAGGAGAAGCTCAAATCAAGCAGAGGTCAAGTCAGGAATTCAAGGGCAAGGAGCAGGAATGGTCATGGTAGCTACAGAAGATCTGGGCTGTTGCCTGAATACTTCCTGGAATGCACATTGGCTCCCCACCCTATATAAACTCAATCAGGAGCCATGGGGCTGCTGTTTGTCAAACCCTTGAGGCGAAGCTTCCCAGAGTGTGTGTCCACAGTGGGTCATGGGAAGTGGAGTGCAGATTGGTTACAGCAGCAGCTGAATGATGGCCTGGAGCTGTCAGCTGCCTGGTAGCTCTACAGGACTGGGTTCTAGACCCATGGGGCCTTATTTGAAGAGCAATTCTGCAGTCATTGTTTAGCAGATACCTTCTTCAGTACCACCTCCTTGGAGGTCCTCATTGCTTGCCAGTCTCCCAAGAGGGGATCTGTATTGAACCTAGTAAAAAGAGAAAAGTTATTGACCCGTAACTTGAGTTCATCAAGTAGATCATCAGTATCGTTTCCCATTCTCCATCTTCAGAGTTTGTAAGACTGTGAGGAAGTGGAAGGAACTGAAAGTGTGCCAGAGCTCTGCCTCATTATATAGTCTTGCATGGAGTGTTCCATGGCTTGAGGCAGGGTCTTTCCCTCCCCCTCCCCCCAAACAATCAAAGCTTTCTAGTCCAGTGGCTCTCAACCTTTCATGACTACTGTACCCCTTTCAGGAGTCTGCTTTGTCTTAGATACCTCAAGTTTCACCTCCATTAAAAACTCCTTGCTTACAAAATTAGACATAAAAATACAAGTGTCACAGCATATTAGTACTGAAAAATTGCTTAATTTCTAATTTTTACCATATTATAAAATAAATCAATTGGAATATAAATATTGTAGCCCTAGAAGACCTCTGTGTACCCCCAGGGTACGCGTACCCCTGTCTGAGAACCACTGGTCTAGAGGATTTCAGGCTCGTATGGTACGCACAGGCATATTCTAAGAGTGTGGATCTGTATATTCTTAAGGAACTCCAGTTATAGGTGAGTAATTTGTTTTTGATGCTATATTGCTTTTCTACAACTATGGTACAGTAGGTTGGCTCTGCAATGCAGTGTACACAGCAGTACAGCTTTGTTTTGTCAGTAAATTAATCATGCAGGACTCAGAAGAAGAGGCAGAAGTTGTGTGCCATACCAAGATACCATTTCAGAGTCACTTTCCTAGCCATAATCATATATAGTACATAAGGGGATGCTACTGTTGTACAATTTGAGCTTTCATTGCATTTTGGAGCCAAACTGACTGATTCAGGAATGGATGGTTAACCGTACAGGACTGTGTCAGTAGCATGCAGTATGAATGCTTTCATTATCACTAAGCAATCCTATGAGCTTTCAGAGTGTCTCTTTACAGGTAGAGTGCACAATGAATGGTATGAACTCTCAACCTATTATTATGTTGTTGGTGTTTCTTTTTTGGGATTTTCCTCAAGGCCATGTTTGAACTGGTCACTTCTGAAGCCTCATACTACAAGAGTCTGAATCTGCTGGTGTCTCACTTCATGGAGAATGAACGTCTGAAAAAGATCTTACATCCATCCGAGGCTCACATCCTCTTCTCCAACGTCCTGGATGTCATGGCTGTCAGTGAACGGTAAGACAACTGCGATGAGCCTTTTGGCTCTGCTGAGTTGGGAACAGTGTCTTGTCAGTGTAGCTCAGATGACTTCTGTGCTGGAGGGAGAGAGGAGCTGGCTGGGTGAAGACTTAACCACTTTTAAAGAGTCTGCAGTGGTACTAATTGGTTTCCCCTCCAAATGGTTTGGGTCCGAGACTTTAATTACAGGTCATGATTAATATGAATTCTGGGTTTCTCATCTAGTTTCCTCTTGGACCTTGAGCAACGGGTGGAAGAAAACATTGTGATATCAGATGTGTGCGACATTGTCTACCAGCACACAGTTAATCACTTCTCGGTATACGTAACCTACGTCTCCAACCAGACCTACCAGGAGAGAGCTTACAAGCAACTTCTGTGAGTGCTATTATCTGACCTTGAATTATTTGCAAAAAATCCAACAACCAAATTGTGTAGTCAAGATGACAGCGTTTTATTTTTAACTTGGCATTTGCAGGGGATTGGTAAACAGGTTTGGAAAACATAAGTTCTACCCTTTCCCTGAACTGGAGCTGAATCTATTTAAACAAAACATACAAATAGTTTAAATTTATTTGAAGGATCAGATGACAAGGTTTAAAACTAGCATCCCAAATACATTCAGAGTTGTCATTTACAAAGTGCAAAGAATGTATAGTGTATACAACAGAGCACAAAGTTGTAAAATCTGCATGTGTGTGAAGAGCAGGTAGAGGCAAAAGTTATGAAGATAAAGATAGCTGTATGATTTCAGCTTTGTGATCCTGAGTCTAGTTCAGCTGTCTTGAGATTCTCAGAAAGGCATGTGCCCTATGGATAGCTGATAAATTCTCTTCTTGAAAACTATAAAGCCACTTTCCCCATCTTGCCCTGGTCTTACACTATGTGTAGGTCACCTGCATCAGAGCATTTTGTCCTAAGTGTTCACTCAAGTATATTCAAATCCAGCAAATTTCTGTTAGCCAGCTGGGAATTTTCTTTTACCAGATCAAAATAAGGAGACCCTAGCAATTTGTCTTTGAGCAAATGAATTCATTTCTCCTTAGTAATAATGCCCTGGATTTTTTTCAAGCCAACCAGGTACAGATTTTGCCCTGTACATTTCCACATTTTAGCAACAATCATTTTAGCTAGATTCAGATGAGTATGGAAGAGTACTGCCCCTTTCCTTTCTCTGCTCTCCAGCTCCCTCTCTTAGACTCCAAAAGAAGACACTATAGACCTACCAGATCCTCTGCTACAAGGGAACTCTCTGCTGATTTGGTATACTGCTCTTTTCAAATGTCATGCACCCCAGTGTTTCCTGGGACAGAGGTGAGCAGTGCCTTGTGGGGCACCAGTAACACAAAGAAGTCTCAGAATATGAACAATTTGACGAGAGCAGCTGGCTGAGCCCAGAAGATAAATAGAAGATTGGCTGGATTATGTGATATCACTAAAGGGGCCTGTTTGGATCTGGTGTGGTTTCTGGAGAAGGAGTTTGAAGTGCAGAGTCTTTTGGGTCTGGGAAGGAATGATCAGTTTAAAAAACGGGATGATTTAGTCAAACTTTAAGCAAGCAGGAAAACTTTGCAGTGCTTATCTGCTGCTGTATGTTGTAGTTTCTCCCTACATTTAGTTCTACACTCTCTCAGGCACACAATTATAGCCTATCTTGGATTTGATCATTCAAGCAGTCATGCAAACGTAAGAATACCTGCCTGCCTTATGAATAATTCTTTTGTTTAACTTACTTCTACTGGGCATTTCCAAGTACATGCATTAAAGACCAATTTCAAACAAAATTAATAGTATCCTGACATCTGTGCTGTTTTTGTCAGCTAGGACTCCAGTAGCGTAAGCTTCCTCATAGCAAGTTCTTGCAAGTGTCAGGAAACATCAGTTAGAGGGAGCTTTCTTAGAGTAATGTTTTGTTTATACCAGTTGGGACTTGTGAGATTTCTGACTGCAGCACTGTATTCATATTGGCAATACTTCCACCACTGTGAACTTCAAATGGCAGAACCCTGGCAATGCCCCAGGTGGAACTCCAGCAGTACAAACTGCTTCGCTGCAGTGCCAGATGAGAAGCCTGATAAGATTTTTCATCCTGTCAATAACAGCTAAGACTATCTAAGCTTGAGTTGCTTTATGGCATGGCTTGTTCCTATGACTGTGTGGATTTTACCTTGCCACAATGATTCAACTGTGTAAAAATGTATAATTATGCTTCTGATTCATCTACTTGGACACACACCCCATTCACGCACTCCTACACACTCAGCATCTGCTGCTAAATCTATATGTGCTACACATGTGAACCCACTACAGTGACTTGTACATTGTCTATTTTTCCATCTCCTAATGCTATAAATAAACCCAAATTTAAACCAAAATACACCTAGAAGTGTTCAGTTAATTTATTTTCCCCTTTGTTGAAGAGAGGGCCAAGCAGATGCTGTCTCTGGGAAAGGGAGTAGTATGGAAAGCAGCACCACACACAGACATGCCCATTACAAACACAGGTCTGATACACAAGGAAGTGAGCAAAGCAGTCTCAATCTGTCTGTCTATTCTCAGCCAAGACAAGACAGCTTTCCGGGAGGTGATATCACAGTTGGAGATGGATCCCAAGTGCAAAGGCCTGCCCTTCTCATCCTTTTTGATTTTGCCATTTCAGAGGATCACTCGCCTCAAGCTACTGGTGCAGGTACAGCTCCTCTCTGCTCTGTCTTCTGACAGTCCCCCATGCTCCCTCCAAGACTCCCCTAGCTAGCTGTCATGGAGTGTCAGCCTTTTCATGTTCTCACATACACCGATTCAGACACACACTCTCCCCCCCCCCCTCCCCACAGCTTCCCATGTCTTACCCAGAGTCAGTATTAAAACTAGGAGAAGCAGCATGGCTTCAGGTACTGGAGGAGGGGAGAGGAGGGAAATGAGGTGGCAGTAGTTCAGGAAAGTGGTGCCATGCAGAGCCAGGCATGAGGAGGGGCAATGCTGGTTCAGGAGAGGAGGAAGCATAGGCCTGCTGGATGAAAGGGCAGGAAGGCAGAGTGATGTAGTCAGAGGAGCGTGCACATGTATGGTCATGGTGCAGAATAGACAGATTCATGTATAATCAGGGTTGGTGCAGAGTCAGGTCTATGGGACACAGGAAGTGGGAGGACAAGAGCTGAAGGGATTAATGGAGAAAAGCCACTTAAGACTCAACTCAGTATTTTCTTCTAGAGGAAACTGCCCTGAAATTACTAAATAGCCAAGGACCCTCTTCCCAAAATAAAAGTGATGCAACAGTCCCCTTCCTCTCTCTCACATACATCTGAAACCTCTGCACAACAGCGTCCCCCTACCCTAAGAGTCAGGCAATTATTTGTGAGCACCAAATGTCTCTTCACACTGTTTTGCTGGTGCTTCCCCAGTACTAACCTGAAGAGATCACCTTGTCCTGGGCTGAGTGTGTGTATATGTGTTTGTGACAATATAGTGCTTGAGAGGAGTTGTAGTGATGACCAGCCTTGGAAATCTCTATCCACAGAACAAGTCCAACAGTGGTTGTCATCCCCTCACTGCCTTCCAGTGTACCTCAACCCTGCCCTGGAGGGCTCCCTTCTAATGATGAGAAGATAGTTCAGTCTCAGTGACATGCTGTCTACTGAGATTACCAACAGCGTTACCAATTGTTGCCAGGTCGAGTGGCTTTTAGTAAAATATGCGTTTGTCCACTAGCTACTGGTCTGAGACCATGGCACTCATTTTACATAGGTTTATTCAATACCCATTTGATGGAAACAGCTTTCAGTTACTGCCAATGTGGGATTAGATCTGACTCAGTGACCTACTTGGGAAAGACTTCATATTCCATTACCTATCCAATATTTATTACTGTTGATAGTCAAATTTGGCCAAAAGGATGGTAGTATCTGAAAAATGTTGTGTGCTATCAAGCAGGGAGAGAAATTAACTTCACCTTTGCTTCCTGTGCAGAATATTCTTAAGAAAGTGGAAGAGAAATCCGAGAAGGAAACCACTGCCCTTGAAGCACACAAAGAGCTGGAAACAGTAAGTCTGGTGGCAAATTTCAGAAGATTGAGAATTAGCCAGCATCCTCAGTGTCTTTAAAAAGGTATTGGGCCATATGCATTCCTGGTGCAATTCCACTGATCTCAGTGGAGTTACGACAGAGATCCATTTGTTTCAGTGTAATTATTTCCCCTTATTCTCCCCTGAGGGCAGACCATGCTAGCAAATAATAGACAGAGGAATTGCTCTTATTAACAGACTGTGTTTTTGCTCTGTAGGAGATTCTAGAGAGAAGAGTTGCCCCCATGTCTGAGAGATTATGAATTGTTTTTGTAGGTATTTGAAGGTGATGGAGTTCATGGGGAGATTGATTTAGTTAGCTGCAGCCAGTAGTGGACTGTATGGGGGTTGGATTTCATCCTGTGGTGCAACTTACTTTTCTGACCTAGAACAGTAGTTTCTTTAATGAGGTGCTTTCTATGAGTGTTTAAGATTGTGTGTAGTCCGGTTCCCAAGAGGCCTATAGGGAGGTGTGATAGAAAGGGGAAATTATGTTAAATCAATTATGTTAGTTATTTCCAGCACACTACCTGCCAGAGTACACATTTTGGGGGAGTCTCAGAACATGGAGAAGGCCTTGTGGTGTCTTCCACCTGGGATTTTCTGATGGTGGGTCACGGTCCTCTTACTTTGTCTATATAGGGCAGTATATGTGAGCTCTGCCAAATACTCTGTCTATATGCAGCTCTGTTTGTTGGGGATACAATTTTCCAGGGTCTTTGAGACATTTGAGAGGTGCCACTCCCTTCTTTATTCTATTATTGTTTAACAGTGCAATTAATCATGCAAATAATCGCAGTTAATTTTTTTAATCATGTGATTAATCATGATTAATTTTTTTAATTGCTTGACAGCCCTGGTAAAAACCAACAAGAAAAGCCTGTGTAAGGCTTTCAGATTTGGCCTGGAATGGTCCAGGAAGCATACTGGCTGAAAATCATTCAAGATAAATCAAAGGCAAAGATCTCTAAAACTGACACTGATGTACTGGAATACTTCATATGACTATATTTTTGCATGCTGCCTTCCAATGAGTGCGATGGCCAGTTGTTTTTAGATCACACCTTGAGGCTGTTGCTCAGAAGTCTGAGGAGGCCTGCTACTGTAGTTGGCCACAAGGATGGCTAAGTTTACCTTGAAAACAGATGATTGTTGCTGTACTTGTCTGTCAATGACTGCCTGGCTTGGTCCATTTTAAAGAGCACGATGGCTCACTTGTACATTTTTAAGTTGGGGTGTAAGGCTAAACCTCATTTATCTGTAATTAGTATATATTGTTATGACAGAGCTCACCCGGTGGCGTTATTTATATGTAATCTTACAAGTTCTTTTTCTTAGCATGTGAGCAAGTTTTTAGTTGTTGATTTTCTGATGAATTTTCTGTGGGGAGCTGTGACAAGCTACAAGAGAGTTTGCTCTCCACCTTAATCTCTCTATTCTTGAAATAGACTTGCTCCTGGTGAACTGTGTACTGGTGTTTGGGCTGAGATCCCCAAAAGAGGTTATTGCCTGCAAGCTGTTTTGTGACCACATCAATTCTAGTGTAAACAAACAAGTTGCTCTAAGAATATACAGACTTCTGCGTTACTGATTTCTCTTCCAACGGGGAGTTTCAGCCTCCCCCCTCCCCCATACACACCTGCTATTTCTTGACAGAGGGCTGACAATGTCTTATTGAAATTAATATTTGCCTTCCTTCTCCTCCATATGAAGCTGGTACTGCATGTGTACTTTCTGGATTGAATGTACAGGAAGAAGAGAGGTGATTTGTAGCATTGTAGGATTTGGGGAAATATAGTTTGATTATAGCTTTTGTACCTCCGAAAGACCAGAATATTGGCATAACAATGGAGTCAATATCTGAATATAGTTTAGATAGGTGCCATATGACCCCTAAATATAAATCCTTCCTAATATTATATCGTTTTTGTTAATCTTTAAGTGAATTTTTAATGATGGTGAAAAGAACTAACTTGACAGTACCAAAGTTGGATCAGTATTTATTAGTTAGTTCAGTTAGTCAATTTACACCAAAAATTCTCTTAGTGTCAAGTATTGCTATAGAATCTGCATACAAGATGATCCTTTTCTATGTATGTATAATTTGTTGTCTAATTCCCACAACCAATGGACATTCAGCTAAGGACAGAGATTTCTACAAAAAAAGCTCTATGTTAACTGCACTTCTCAGCATTATGCATTTAAAGAAACCTATATAGAGGAGGAATTTTATCATAGTCTTTTGTATTCTTTTAAGGCCCAGTCCAACTCCCATTGAGCTCAATGGAAAAACTTTCACTATGAAAGCTGGATTGGGTCTTTAATGTTCTTTTTCACTTTTGTAATATGTAAAAATTTTGTTGTTCTACATGAAAGTTTTCTGAAATTAAAAAACCCTGCTAACAAGATGGCCAGTTACTATCTCCTTTCCTCCATTATTATAATGCCTACACTGTGGTGCTCACTTACATAGAAAGAACATGTTATACACCAACACTTGCTAAGCAACCCATGGGAGGAGAGTACTGCAGCATGGAGAAGACCTCAATTATAATCAGACTTTTGGATTGTTCTCTTTTCCCAGGTTGTGAAGGCATGTAATGAAGGTGTCCGGAAAATGAGCCGAACAGAGCAGATGATTAGCATCCAGAAGAAATTAGAGTTTAAGATCAAGGTATAAGTACAGACTGATAACCCCTGCAGAGATAGAACAGATATCATCTGGGTATTGCAGACACCCAGAATATTAGGAACATAGTGACCAATTGTGAACATTCTGGTTTGTGACTTGCCCAGCATCACATAATGGCTCTGTGGCAGAGGCAGGGATAGAATCCAGGTCTCCAGTGCAGCATTCCACTGTCTTAACCATGAGACCATCTACTCTCTTCCTGCTGTCCCCTGCCTCATCCACTACACACTTTCCAAGTTCTGCAACAAATGAGGCAGGGGTCCTGCAGACAACAGGCTCATTTGCTACACAACCCTAAGGCAGGTTGATCCTGTGCACTGACTAAGGCAGGGGTCCTGTGCAAAAAGTAGTATGTGATCATGTAATTAAAGACTGTATCATAATGCATACACATACAGGGAATGAATCAGAGTTGCACAGGCAACCTTAATTCTGGCATTTTCTGACTATTTAGCGTTTCACTTTGTAACCATAGTGTCTTTTAATGTAATTTTTTTGGATGTAATGTCTTAAATCTTTTTTTAAAAAATACCAAAAGGGAAATTCCATCTCATGGAACCATATTGACCCCCAACTTGGGACATCAGCAGGGTCTGAACTTTCACATCCACAGCACAGACCTTTACTGCTTGAGTTAATGGAATAGCTGGAAGTAGTCATCAGCAGTTATTCTCTATTTGGACAGGTCACTGGCGGGAGTAGGGGAAGGAGATACTTTGCCAGTGGGTTTCACAGTTATTTGCTGACAGCAGAGAAATGTAGGTTTCAGAGTAGCAGTTGTGTTAGTCTGTATCTGCAAAAAGAAAAAGGAGTACTTGTGGCACCTTAGCGACTAACAAATTTATTTGAGCATAAGCTTTTGTGAGCTACAGCTCACTTCATTGGATGCATGTAGTGGAAAATACAGTAGGGGGATTTTATATACACAGAGAACATGAAACAATGGGTGTTACCATACACACTGTAACAAGAGTGATCCGGTAAGGTAAGCTATTACCAGCAGGAGAGAAAAAAACCCTTTTGTAGTGATAATCAAGGTGGGCCATTTCCAGCAGTTGACAAGAACGTGTGAGGAACAGTAGGGGGGGAAATAAACGTCTCCAAGTGGTCTCTTTCCCTGTTCTTTGTTTAAAATGCTTGGTGGTGGCAGCATACTGTTCAAGGACAAGGCAAAGTTTGTACCTTGGGGAAGTTTTTTAACCTAAGCTGGTAAGAATAAGCTTAGAGGGTCTTTCATGTGGGTCCCCACATCTGTACCCAATCTCTCTGGTCACTCGATTACAGACCTAAAAGTGGCAATATTACAACAAAAAAAATTTCAAAAACAGACTCCAACGAGAGACTGCTGAATTGGAATTAGTTTGCAAACTGGACACCATTAAATTAGGCTTGAATAAAGACTGGGAGTGAATGTGTCATTACACAAAGTAAAACTATTTCCCCATGTTTATTTTTTCCCCCTACTGTTCCTCACACGTTCTTGTCAACTGCTGGAAATGGCCCACCTTGATTATCACTACAAAAGGCTTTTTTTTCTCTCCTGCTGGTAATAGCTCACCTTACCGGATCACTCTTGTTACAGTGTGTATGGTAAGACCCATTTTTTCATGTTCTCTGTGTATATAAAATCCCCCTACTGTATTTTCCACTGCATGCATCCAATGAAGTGAGCTGTAGCTCACGAAAGCTTATGCTTAAATAAATTTGTTGGTCTCCAAGGTGCCACAAGTACTCCTTTTCTTTTTGCAAAGAAATGTAGAGACTCAGGACTCATGGGTTTAATTCCAGGTTCTGTAGCACAGTATACTCTAGTGGTTAGACCCTACTGCCCCTGTGTCTATAGCCTATCACCCTCTGCTCCTATCTATTCCACCCCAGTTCCTGCTCCCCTCCCCTTCTGCTTCTATCCCCCCTTCCCCTTCTTCAATCCTCAGGCTCCTATCCCACACTGCTGCCCCCTGGTTCCTGTGCCTCCTCCCCGCTTCATGTGAATGCATCCGATGAAGTGAGCTGTAGCTCACGAAAGCTTATGATCTAATAAATTTGTTCGTCTCTAAGGTGCCACAAGTACTCCTTTTCTTTTTGCGAATACAGACTAACACAGCTGCTACTTTGAAACCTCCCCGCTCTGACTCCTGCGTTCCTCACTTCCCCATCCCTCCACTTTATCTCTGCATTCCATGATAGCTGCTGCCTCTCTCTCTCCACACTCCTGGTTGCCAGCACTTTAAGTACTAAGGCTGCATCCCCTGTTACTGGAGCCATGTGTACCTCTCCTCACTACTCTGAGGTTTATCTGCATTTCTAGTGTTGTGAGAGTGAAGTAAGGAGTGTGCGTTACTTATCCTGTAAGGGTTACATAGGACTAGAAGGGATCTCCTGAGTTGTCGAGTCCAGTCCTCTGCTATCACAGCCAACCCCATCATGTAATACTGTTCATAAACTTATCAAGATGCATCTTAAAACCAGTTAGGTTGTTTGCAGATCCTGCTCTTCTGATCTTTGCTGTCTCTCTCTTCCATGTAGTCTGTGCCCATCATCTCTCACTCCCGTTGGCTGTTAAAGCAAGGGGAACTGCAGCAAATGAATGGCCCAAAGACATCACGCACACTCCGCACCAAGAAACTCTTTAGAGAAATCTACTTGTTTCTTTTCAATGACCTGCTGGTACTCTGCAGGCAGATTCCTGGGTGAGTTTGGGATGTGGCCAACACCTGGATGTGTGTTATAAGCACACCTCCCCCCTTGGTTCATCCAACCAATTCTTGCTTAAGTTGTGCATAGATTCTTGTCCTATAGTTGACGAGATTATGTCTGAAATATGGCAGTACAGAGTCCTGTATCAGAGACAGCATTTCCAGAGGGGCTGTCTGAATATTTACACTGCCTCTTCTGTGAACTGTGGATGTTGATGGGCTGCATGCCCATACACAGTTTGACCTTTGTGTTACTTAAAATTTCAGGCCAGATCTCTGCTGATGTAAATCAGCATAGCTCCATTGACTTCAGTGGTGCTACACTGAGCTACAGCAGCTAAAGATCTGACTCTAGGATGTTTGGCTTACTACTATAAAGTAACTCCTGGCTGAATACCAGTATGAAGAATCCCGTAGTTTAAGCAAGTTAAACCTCTAGTAAAGTAAGTTCTGTCTGATGTGCTGGGAGTGTCTGATCAGCAGGGAGGTGTGCAAACCAGTGTGTGAGGCAAGGGATTGTATCTAGTACGGTGCACACCATCTGGGGAGAGAAAGCTGCCTCAGCTAGGAGTATAGAGTTTATGACAGGAGAAATATTACAACACAAAATAGATGCCAGAGAACAAAACATTAAAAAGACTTACTGGTAAGGAGTCTATCTGTCCAGTAAAGCATTTCTAATATGCATGTTGTCATAGTGTCAGCCAGGTGCCCAGTACTACTTGCGTAGCACTTTCCAACCAAGAACATAGAAACATTTTACAAACATTAATGTTATAAACCTCTCATCTCAGCCCTCCTGGGAGAAAACATTATCTCCATTTTACAGATGGGAACTGGGACACAGATTAGGTGTCTTGCTCAAGGTCATACAAAGTTTGTGGCAAAGCCAGGAATAGAATCTAGGTCTCTTGATTTTTAGTCTTGTGCTTTAGCCCTCAGACCATCCATCCTCATTCTATCTTGGTGGCATCTCTTCCCCTCACCAGCCAAGAATTTACTCTGTATCATGCCTTTCTCAGAACTTTGTATTGTTAAAGCCAGACTGCTCCCAACTGACTGATTGAGCTTTCCTGACCCCTTTGCTTACCTCTCTCAGCGACAAGTACCAGGTGTTTGACTCAGCGCCGCGAGGGCTTCTCCGGGTAGAGGAATTAGAAGATCAGGGACAGAGTTTGGCCAATGTCTTCATCCTGAGGCTTCTGGAGAACACGGATGATCGGGAGGTCAGCTACATGCTCAAGGCATCATCCCAGTGAGTATGAAACACTGTCATCCCATTAGCAACCTGCATTGCTATTCCCCTGCCTCCTCAAAAGTGTGGTGTCCAATCTGCCACAGTCACCAGTCTGGCATCTACCTCCTCACCAGCTGGTCTCATTGAATTCCTATCTGTGGGGATACCCTGCTATACCAAGTTGGGCTGAGTCCACCCACTGAGACAGCCCTTCCTCCTCCTCCTGATGTAACTTCTCAACACAAGACAGAGCCTTCTGGGGGGATCGGATATAAAGCTAGATGAGTTTCCTTCCAGTACAGGTGTATTTACGGCATCCTCGTGTAACACACTGATTTCTAGGTAGGTCGAGACTTAATTAAGATTCTAAAGGAAATTATATGTCTGGTTTGCAAATCTCTCAGCATAGATATCCAGATGGTAATTTAAATTAGCAGTACACATGCAGTACATTTATACAAGCACAGCTTGATGTGGATCACTAGGATTCAAACCACTTGAAAAATGTAGCATTTTGCCTGTGACTTATCCCCCTAGCTGACCACAGTCCCTGGGGTATGGAGCAGTTACTGTAAAGATAAAGGCAGGAGTCCCAGTTCTGTTCATGAGTATCAAACTCTCTTCTATGGCTGGCCCCAATCTTGATGGCAGCCCTCGCGCTGCTCAGTAGTCTTGAATTCCACTATGCTAAAGTCTGCCTGGATACCCTTTTCTGTCTGACTCTGTGCTTTTTACTTCAAGATCCAACAAGCTCAGATTGGGCAAATGATTCAACACCACTAACACTGGGCCGATTGTTTCAGATGCCCGGGGTCTGGTTTCCAGACTCGCCTCAATGTAGTCTCTCATTGTACCCACAGTTTTGCAGGCCCAGGTAATTATAGGTGTGTCCCCAAAGCCAATATTGACATGTCTACATGACATTTGCACCCTGAAATTGGTGTAGCAGAAGAGGAGACTGGAGTTCAAAAAGCCTTGCCATTGAACATAAATTGGAACAGATTTCCAATCATGGCCTCAGTCCTGCAGCGAGCCACCCACACACTCATTGCAGGATCAGCGTGAGGAGAGAGTAACATGCGATGTGACTGCTCCCACCCCCCTGCAAACTGTGCTACTCTAGGGTGATTAACAGATTTGCTGTACCTGAAAATGGGGATGTTGGGCATCTGAAAGCTATACACCACAAATAAGCACTTAGGGCAAAGGCAGCCCTTGCTTATCACAGCTAGCGTTGTGCTGATTACAGTATGCTTTGGCAGAGAAGCACTAGCATACTGAGCTCCTATTTTCAGTCACTTATACCTCTGTGGAAAAGGCCATTCTCAGCATTATTTCAGTTACCATAATTGAACATGTGGCCCCTTCTGACTTCTAAGTTCCCAGTCAATGCACTTTACGATATTACCTAAGCTCATTAGGTCACACATTCAAACACTGACCTACAGATAGAAGTGATCACACTTTCCAATCAGCACCTCTCTTTTTTGTTTTTATCAGTGTTTTTTCCCAGAGAAACTTCAGTGTAATTAAATGCAAGGTTTTAGATTAATGGTAAGCTATAGTGCAGATTTCAAATCCATAGAAGCCAGGAAATTTAAATTTCTGGCCTCTCCCAGTACCTGTAGCTTTTATGCAAGGCATAAAGTTAAAACCATACCATTTTGATCTTAGTACAGAACTTTGAAGATCCAAAATGTAACTAGTTAGTCTCCAAGCAGAGCTGCCAAGTTCCATGTAGCTCTTTCAGTGGCAAGTATCCTGAATGAGTTTAGTGGAACTCAACAGGTTTGTGTGGAATTTGCCACTGTCTCCTCCAGCTGGCTGGCAGTGGCTCAGTGGGACAGGGCACTCCTTGGCTGGAGTTGGGGTTGGGAGGTAAGTCAGGTGTGAGGGAAGAACTCAGTAGTGGAAGAGATGCAGAAGGAAGGCAGGCCCCAGCAGTTTGTGAGGGGTGGAAGGGGATGGGCAGTCACTGATGGGGAGGGTGAGGAGGGCACTGATCAGGGGAGGGAATGGCTGATGCAGGCAGCTGGAAGAGCCATGAAAGCCAGTGTGAGATGGCTGGATTGCGCGGTGCTGCCGCTGCAGGAGAGAGGCGGTAGATGGAGGCCTCCTGCACACAAGGCCCCTGCAGCATGGATTATCCCAGAAAGTCACCAGTTCAGCTTGTGTGTGACATTCTAACCAGTGTGTGGGAGATGACGACTCAGGGAAAATGCCAGAGTGTCACACAGATGAGTGATGCTTGACAGACATGGCTAAGACCTGACATGCAGAGATTGGATAGCATGCTAATTTCAGGTTGCTGCTTGCACATGGAGAGGATGTGTATGCGTGTGTGTGTGCAGGCAGCTGGAGAGGCAGCCACAGAAAAGGGGCAGGGAAACTACTCTAATAGAGGAACAGAGGAGTCAGAGTAACAGAGCTAAGAGATAAAGGGAAGGACTCAAGGGAGGTGCAGAGTTGGAGAGGGAACCACACAATACAGAGTGAGAATGCAGGGAGGCAGGGAAGAGCATGCCAGGGAAGGAAGGGCTCTGACAACTGGCAGGGAGGAAAGAAATTCCAGAGGCGATCCTTTCTGCTCACCGGCTGGAAGTGAGGAAGAGAAGAGGGAACAAACCTGCCTAGTGAGTTTGAGAAGGGCTGAATGGGAAGCCAAAGGTTCCTCACACAATCTGAGCCCTTGGGGAAAGGGTGTGCACCTTAACTCTCTCAACAGCAGATCGAGCAAGGAGTGATGGAAAGCCCATCCTCAAAGCTCCAGGAAGACACCCTGTAGGGAGAGAAGAAATGGCTGGAAAGGGAAGTAGAGGGCTGAGTATGTTACACCTGTTGTGACCCCAGGTCAGCAGCCTGGGAAGAGAACTGTACTAGATCTAACTTGCCAATTAGGTTACCGTCCACGTAGTTGCCCATAGCTATTGCTACTGCAGCAAGTCATCTGTGCAGGGACCCATATAGATTCTACATTATCCTAGGAGAAACAGAGTCTAGTAAAATACAGGGACAGAGATGGGAATCATTCAGATCTCCCCCAATTTATTCATATTGACCAGGCTAACCTTCAAATGGCTGCTTGTCCAGCTACCAATGAGACATTCTCACTGTGTCCCAGCTGCCCAGAGCAGGGGTCTCTGTTTCTAGCAGAGAAAGGAAAAAAGTTGGAGCTGGCAAACAGAGAAAGCTGGAAGTGTGGGCCAGGCAAGCAAAGCTGGTTGGGAGAGTAACACTGTGCCGCAACCAGACAATTGCACCCTCATAGCTGTGTTCTGTATGTCTCTTGTCACAGAAGTGAGATGAAGCGCTGGATGATCTCGCTGGCCCCAAATCGGAGAACCAAGTTTGTTTCATTCACATCCAGGCTCCTGGGTAAGAGATGCAGCAGAGATGGAGGGAGGGAGAGATGGTTATTTAACTTGCGGTGTGTCATGCTCTTCTTCAGAGATCCCTGCCTGGGCCATCTGACTGCTGGTTGAGTAGCAAATGCTGCAACTGAGGTTGCATCCCTCAAGGCCTCCCCCCTCCACAGGGTCTTGCCAGCACTCTGAGAGAGAGATTGACAAGATTAGCCTCTTGCCTCTCTGTGCCTGGCATTGAGGTTTCTCCCCTGTTCTCCACTTCCAACTCTTCCTCCTGCCCCAGTGACCCTTTTCCTTTCTCCTGCCCCCCTTCACTCCACCAAATCATTCTCACCAGATCACACTAGACATTAAAAACAATGTAAAATCTCAAACTACCGCCTTCCCGCCCACTGCCTCCCATTTGCTCAGTGTATCTACACTTACGTTTTAGCCAGAAGCATTAACACAACTGTAAATTCTAGTGTAGACAGGGCACCAAAACTTCTGTTCCAGTGCACAGTCTGTTCCTGGCTGGATTTCCAGCTCTACTTTCACCCTTCCCACCTTGCTTTCGTGTTTGGCACTGTTGTTCACACTCTCCTCTTTGACATCTTGTCCACCCAGGGCTTCCGTGAGAGCATCCGATCCTGGTTCTTCTGTCTAGGTCCTCCTTCCTCTCACTTTGTGGGGTTTCTGTAGTGGTTCTGTGGTCGTGTGTCCCCCCACCCCATTAGGCTTGGAGGGAGGCCACTCTGCCTTACTACATCACACAGTAAGCAGTCAATTAGCAGGCTAGGCCTCTGGCCTATGGTCAGGGCAGACCAGCACACAGCCTGTTGTCCAGCTTCCTGGCTGAGACAGGCAGCAATTTACAGGGGATTGTTCTGGCCCTCTGGATGGGCCACAGCAACGAGCAGTCTTTAGCCCAAAGCCTCCTGGCTTGGGCAGAGAGCATAACGCTATCTGGGGCTCTGACTCTCTGGGTGGGGCAGAGCAACAAGCCACAGGCAAGGCACAAACCGTCTGGCCTAGGGTGAGTAGGCTGCCACCCCAGGGGTGGGATTGGCGGCAGGGGATAGGGGGACCCGAGCCCACCCTACTCCACAGGGCCCTGGCCTGGGATCCAAACAGTGGCGAGTGGTCCCATCACTGGGTCAGTAGGGAAGTCACCAAAACATGCTGACTCATTTTCTGATCACACAACTGGACTAATGTCTGGTTTCCCTGGGCTACTTCCTCCCCCCACCCCCTCCTTGGCATAGCTCTGTAGTCCATAGGTCCTCAGTCTACTCGAGGTGAATGGCAGTCCCAGCAACTCCTTTCCACAGTCAGGGCGCCACACAGCTCAGTCTTTGGTCAGAGTCCTGCAATGGGGTACAGATATGTCTGCCTCCTT
The DNA here is from genome assembly GCF_965140295.1 of Lepidochelys olivacea. Lineage (NCBI taxonomy): Eukaryota > Metazoa > Chordata > Testudines > Cheloniidae > Lepidochelys > Lepidochelys olivacea. The sequence goes on from NC_140419.1 coordinate 47,955,505, forward strand.
CCCTGGCTCTGGCCCAACTGAGCTGGAGGGCCTCCTCTTACACTTCCTGTCCTGTCCCACCACTTCCAGCATGAGGGTGGGGCTGGCTTGGCTCCACCCATCAGGCTCAGAGGGAGGCCACTCTGCCTCACTACAGTTTCACAGAACAGTGTACTGAGCTCCCCTTTCTTCAGCTAATCTCCACTCAGCAATCATCGCTGCACAATGACCCTGCATCTTAGTCTGTCTCTCTGACTTCCTTTCCTGGATGTCTGTCAACATAAGCTTACTGTGTCTAAAACAGAGCCCTTCATCTTCACTCCCAAGTCCTCACCTTTCCGCTTAGTTACTGCCAACACCATCAGCAGCTCCATCTCTCAAGCCTGTAACCAGGGGTTTGTCTGCAAATCTTCCCTTGCCCCACAACTCCAAGCAGCTTCCAAATCTTCTTGTGGCTGCCGCCTCCTCACCAATATCTAAGACCTGACCATTTCTTTCTGTCTCTGCTGCTAATTCTGCCTGTGCTCAGCCCAACCCTCTGCACGTTCAGTCCTTCCCGAAGGCTCCCCTCTGCCATGACACCAAAGGGAACTCGCTGACTGAGAGGGGCCAGCTCGATCAGTCCCATGGGAACAGAGTGTACAACCTCCCTGGCCATTGTGCGTCAGACTCATTCCCTAGCCACTGTCTTTCAGCCATGAGCAAATTGAGGCAGGGATTATGTTGCCTTTGTGGTTGGGAAACACTGGGCACACTGTGAGCGCTACCCAAAACGAGGACTAACAATAGTTTGGGGAAGCATCCGAGAGCAGCCCAACCCATGACGCTGTAAGGTGCCTTTTTCCCCCCCAGCCTGCCCGTGCACTTGAAGCACTTCTCAGGCTTCTCTGATATGGCTTCTTCTCCCCTCCACCTGAACTTCACTCCAGAGACCTGGGGGTTAAGACAGTCCCTTCCCTCTGTAAGCAGTTTGTCAGGCCTTGCGTCGGCTCCCCCTTGGCCTTGCTCACCATTTTGCCTCTTCAGAGCTCGCTCCTATCCTAGCTGGGTCCACTGCCCTAACAAACTGGCACACACACCCCATGAGCAGAGCAAGAGTAAATACAGGGAGGCTAGCCCATGTCTGGGCAGAGCAGGCTGCCACAACAGAAGCCCTTTACGACAAGTGTGCATGCTCCAAGGCTGCAAAAAAGCACACACCAAAAAGGTGTCCACTCTGGCCATAGCCAGAGTGGTCTTTTGCAGGTAGGCCAAGAGCCTCATCCTGACTGCCATGGAGCTGTTCACAGAGCTGTGGGCCACCTGATTGGGCCTCGTGGGGCAGCCTCCTAGGGTTACCCCAGCCTTCCTCACACTGGAGTTAACACTCAGCCAGGGCCTCTGCACCTTCTCATTGAGCCCTTTATAGCACTGGAGCCAGCCCACTTCCAGCAGCCTACTTCAGCATTCCCAGCTCAAAGGACTGTCCAGCACAGGCATAACCCTGTAAATCCAGGCAGCAGGCATGCCACCCACCTCTCATTGTGTGGGTTAACACCCTGGGAGCATAAGGGAGCCAGGGATAGTATGATACAGCAATACCTGTTCCTAAGTTTACATGCTCCATTTCTCATGCCATATTTTGTGCTGGTACCTTAGAAGCCTCTTCCCCCATCTTGCTCTGACCAAGGGCTTGTCTACATGTAAAAGGCTGCACCAAGAGGGCTTCTCCCGTTGGTATAGGTAAGCTACCTCCCTGAGAGTGCTGGATTTTCCACACCCCAAGTGATGTAGTTATAGAAAAGTTGCTCATGCAGACCAAGCCTATGCCATTTTATACTGTACAGTAGTCACAGGACTCTGGGGCAGCTGGATTACTTTGTCCCTCTCCTTTCCTTCCCATTGTCAGACTGCCCCCAGGTTCAGTGTGTCCATCCATACGTGGCTCAGCAACCAGACGAGCTGTCCCTGGAGCTGGCAGATGTTCTTAACATCCTGGACAAGACAGATGACGGTAAGGGCGATGGGGCTCCAGGCAACCCTAAAATCATTCATCACAAGGGCGACAGAGCTTTCTCCTGTACAGGCTGCTTTTGAACACACACGGAGGTTCCTTCAGATAAAAAAGTGCCCTTGTTGGACAACCTGGGGTTCCCTGAATGTTTGTTACTCCCTGTCTCTCTTGGGACATCAGCATCAGAGGACAGACTCCTAGGGACAGTGACCTTGTAGGCAGTAGCAGAGTTTAGTTGTCATTGGGACTAAACATCCGCTAAGGCCCTCGTTCTTGTACCTTGAACTCCCTCTTCTGGCTGAGAAGTGCAGCTATGTCCTGTCCCTGCTCTGGTTTTCTGTACTGATGTGGCCAGGAACACTTAGCTAAGAGGTGGCATCTGCTTTTCACTCAGTTCTGCTTTTTAGCCAGTTTTGCAACTAGGATACAACATCAGGTGACTTGTGAGTCAGTGGCTCAGAAGGGATTAGACAGCAGGCTCTTCCTGGTTTCCTAATCCTTACCTATATCCGCTAAGCATGTCTCAAGGGCAGTAATTGAACCCAGGCCAGAGGTGGGCAAACTACAGCCTGCGGGCCACATCTGGCCCCTGGGACCCTCCTTCCCGGCCCCTGAGCTCCTGGCCCGGGAGGTTAGCCCTCAGCCCCTCCCCTGCTGGTCCCCCTCCCCCACAGTCTCAGCTCACTGTGCTGCCCGCACAATGCTCTGGGTGGCATGGCTGTAGCACCGCCAGCCACTGGTGCTCCAGGCAGCGCGGTAAGGGGGCAGGGAGGGTTGGCTAGAGGGCAGGGGAGTTGGGTGTGGGTGTGGTCAGAGGGGGCATGGGCAGTCAGGAATGAGAAGAGGGGTTGGATGGGGCAGCGGGGGGCAGTGGTCCCAGGAGGGCTGTCAGGGGGCGAGAAGCAGGGGGGGGTTGGATAGGGGGCAGGGGCCAGGCCTGGCTGTTTGAGGAGGCACAGCCTTCCCTAACCGGCCATCCATACAATTTCGGAAACCCAAAGTGGCCCTCAGGCCAAAAAGTTTGCCCACCCCAACCCAGGACCTCCAAAGCATAGCCCTGGTGGCTCACTCTCACTCGTACTCATTCCTGCACTTGGACATTCTACTCCTGTTGACTTGTCCCGCTACATGTTTTCCTTGCCCCTCAGGTTGGATTTTTGGGGAGCGTCTTCATGACCAGGAAAGGGGCTGGTTCCCTACCTCTATGGGGGAGGAGATTCTGAACCCCAAGATCCGATCACAGAACCTAAAAGAGTGTTTCCGGGTCCACAAGTCGGATGACAGTCAGCGGAGGAAGCTGGGCAGCAGGAATCGTCAATGACCCCTGGTCTCCCCAAGCCCTGGAGCACAAAGAATACCTAATGGCTTATGGAGAGGGATGGAGGGCAGATGCTGCAGGCTGAGAGAATGAGGTGGTGGTGCAGGTACTATGTGCCAGGGCACAGGGCCTGGTCTTAACATGCTGCTCACATCCACACCTACAAAAATAGACTTTTCTCGATTTATTAAGTTCTTCCCTCCACATTTTGTATTCCTCTGGAGACCAACCCACGGAAGAGGAGAGGCCACTTGTCTAAAGCTCAAGGAACTATTCAGTGTAATGGATTGCCAGTATTTGGGGTTGGCAGCACAAGTGCTCCCCTGTGCACCGAGGAGCTGCTGGACAAGACCGCACCAGAGCCACCCAGGAGGTTCACCACAGCTGTAACATACCAGCTGGTCATATATATATATAAGGGTTGCTTCAGTTGCTTTTCTAGTATAAATGGATAGAATCAACTGGGCTGGGGAACAGTTCTACCTTACGTACCATAGAAAACGGTCTCCTAGTTACCCCCCTTGCTGAGAGATTCCATTGTAGGAATGGGTTTGTGCCACCCCCACAACATAGTTCTGTGCACACACACTACAGCTGAAGCCATTTCTCTCTTCCAGGAGGCACGTGGCAATTAACACAATGGCAGTAGGGGCTTTTTGTGGAGCACATGGTGCTTTTCTGGGTCAGAGCACTTAGCAAAACCTCTAAGCTTGGCAGCACCCCTGTGAGTTACGTTACTTTATGTCCCCATTTTATAGGTGGGGAAATTGAGGCAGAGAAGTTGTCTCACCTGAGATCACAAAGGGAAACAGGGCCAGAGCTGGGACTAGAATTCAGGACTTCTGAGGCCTGATGCCCAGTCCTGCTGTTCAGCTATTGAGCCCACTCCTCTCCCCATACTGGTCTTTGAACCCAGTTCTAGGCAAATGCACTACCCCACCCTGCCTTTCAGCAGCCCTAACTCTTTACCCACTCTAGTCCTGCACGTAACCCAGTGTCTAGGGCTCAACCTCCAGGGGGTACCAAATGCAAGGTTCTCTGTGCACAGAACAGCAGCAGAGGGTGCCATCCACCTGCTGCCACAAACAGACTCTGAGAGGAACACATGATGGCTTTCATAGGAGATGAAAGCACAGGCAAGACATTAGCACCCCCCGGGACATGGATGTTGCTTTGCCAGAGTGCACTGCCCTCATTCAGATAGGGTGAAAGGAACTATGGGGCTGCTGAGTTTGCACATCAGCTGCCAAACCATTACACAAGGATGATATTCTAGCGGAGCCAGAGGCTTCAAATGTAGGCCATGGCCCAGCATGTTTGTAAATCTGCAGGACTTTACTCAATCCAGTGTCAGGTCCTATTTGGAATGTAATGTAAACTGACCATTTCCACAAGTCTCTACCACATTCCCAGCCAGCTCTGTGGGCTGTGGAATGTGTTTCCAAAGGGAGGGGCTGCACTCAGACACCCAGCTCATGCAAGGGCAGCCCAGCAGCAGTAGTTGGCCCATCCCTAACAAGGAGAACTCAAGCAAAATAGCTGGAGTTGGCCAGGAAGGTAGGGGACATTTTATTAAAGGTATGTGAGGGCCTGCACATCCCCTGTATACCCAGCTAACCAGCTGTGTGCATGAACTGTGTGTACAGTGTTGATGCCTCTGTCTATATAAGAAAGTCCTCAGTAGCCAGAAGGACAAGGGAATCATTTCCTTATATGATGCAGTTCAACACTGCATGAAACACAGGGCAAGGGATCAAGAGCTTCAGCAGGGAACTGAGAACAGACAGTGGTTGGAAACTGACCATGAATAAGCATCCTAACGACTGGCTATTGGGCCTGCTCTGCTCTTAGCAGTTCCAGAGCAGCCCCTTCTCTGAGTGGCCCTTTGTTAGCTACAACAAGGGCAACTGACCCAGGGAATTTATTTGCATGAACATAAAATCAGGGAATTTAAGTTATTCAGCATCTTTCTGTGATGCAGTAAAGCAGAGTCTTCCAGGCATTTCTTGACACTCAGTGCTGCTTCTGATCTCTGCGCCTTCCCCTGGCAGCCTTGCTTAACACCCCTCTCAGACTGGGCAGTATCATGTCAGTGTGGTTGTGGTAAAAAAGATGAGTGTAAAGCCAGCACCTTTTTATTCAGCTAAGAGATGAGTCACCACCATGTGCTTTAGACGCTGTCTACATTAGGCATATTTGCATTGGTGTCACTCAACAGTTGATGCAGTCTTGAGGCATAAACCTCACTGCTGCATGCCTGGATCAGAAGCTCATGCCAGTGTGACTACAGCGAGGTATTTTAGCGTAACTGTCTCTGCTGCAGACAGGCTCTTCGTACAATGCAGTCATTAGTATTGCAGTGCTAACGCAGCGCTGGGAGAGTGAGTGGGATTCAGTTGTGGCTTGCCTAGGAACAGAATTGTTGATGTTCAAGTGTATGCAAATCTTAATGCTGTATTCAACTCCTAGGTACAGCAGTGAGGAGCACCTCAGAAACTGCTGACAAATTCAGTTCCTGCTCTCTTACTCCTGAGCACATTTAGAATGACTTAAGTTAGACAAGTGCCAATGGGTACGTTTACACAGCAATTCAACACCTGTGGCTGGCCTGAGTCAGCTGACTCAGGCTTGGGCTGCGGGGCTGTAATATTGCTGTGTACATGTTTCGGCTCTGGCTGGAGCCTGGATTCTAGGACCCCTCGAGGTGGGATGGTCCCAAAACCCAGATGCCAGCCCGAGCCCAATTGTCTACACAGGAATTTTTAGCCCTGCAGCTCAAGCCAGCTGATCTGGGCCAGTCATGGGTATGCCAAAGGTCTTGTGTTCCCGTGTATTCCAATAAGGGCAAAGCTGACCTCTCAGGATGGTGAGCCAGAAGGGCCTCAGCTTGCCTGACAGACTCCAGCTTGGGTGTGTGGGGCTGGCCGTTAGAAAAACTATTGCCATTTGACTTGTAAATTGAGCATATTTCATCCAGAGATGCTATAAATACAAAGACCACAAATAAATTGTACAGTCATTTTTCTAAGTACAACCAGACTTTAAGCTCAGGGTCCAAGACTCATAACAGCAGCTGTTTACAGGTAATTAGTTTAAAGCCAAAACATGGAAGCTCTAGCTATGAAAAGTATTTAAGACAAATAGATACAAGCATATTAAAGATCATTCAGCCTTGTCCAAATTGTCATGAACATTTCCTAACCCTGGCACTTGCCTGGGACAAAAAATGATTTTTACAATGAAAAAGAAGATACTGTAGTCACTACCTAGGCTAGGGGCAATGAATTTTACCTGGCTGAGATCATTCAATGGCCAACTTCGGAGAAGTGGCATTTCCAGTCTTTCACTGGCCTTTGCCCTCTAGCTCAGAACCCTTGGACTTATGCCAACACCTAAGTAACTTTGTAGTGGTTTTGGGGCCTCCTAACTGTCACACATGGTACATTATATTCAGCCACTGAATCGGGTTTGTTCTATGTACACTTTTAACCTCCATTCCAGACACACAGTCCAACATGTGTCAGTTTCAGGTGGTCTAATGCTGTCGATGGGCTCAGTCTGTGAAACATGAGTACAGGTTTGAGATCCCAGGTCATTATCAGGCTGCCTGAGTGAACTGAAAAGAACTCTTGTTGTTGTTGTTTTTCTTGTGGTGAAAATACAGCTGACTGCGCCAGCAACTTCCAAAGCCTGGCCCTCTTTGCGTTTTCATTGTCTCATCCAGAGCGTAACCATCACCACGGTTTTCATCCTGCATCACGCTCATGTAACAACGCATAGCCAGAACGGAGTCAGTTCCGTTCCCCTTCCTAGTTCTGTCCCAGACTCATGAGCATGTCAGTGAGTGAAAGCAGTAAAGACCTAAAGCAATACTGAACCTTTTAGCTCAAGCATTGGTTCACATCTGGATCCAGGCACCAGGGACAGAGTTAATACCAGTTGACAGTTGTTTGGTGGCCTAGGTTTAAGAAGTTAGAATGCCTAGCTCAGCTGACAGATGGCCACTAACAAGAGACACCATTCACATGCGACATCAAAACCTGAAGAGACCTGTAGATCAGGGGTAACAAGAGTGTCTGCGGGTTGGCGTTGGTGCATGCAAGAGGCTACTCGCACTGATCGTCCCGTGCCATTTTTGTGGAGTGAGGATTTCAGTTCTTACTGTTAGCAACTCAACACCTTTCCCAGTAAATAGCACCTGCTGCTTATCTGACATTTATACAGCACTACAGTCTGCCCCAGCAATCACTACCCTGGGGGGCAGGCACCGCCCATTCAAAAACACCTCACTAAGGGTATGTTTATACTACAGCAGCAGTGCTATGGCATCACAGTTGTTGCATAGATGCTTCCTACAACAAAAGGGATTTTTCCATCAATGTCATTAATGGACCTCTCTGAGAGGTGGTATTCTTCTGTCAGCCTAGTTGCACCTACACTGGAGGTTAGAACAACCTACTGTGTGACACAGGGTGCAAAATTTTCCAGAGCCCTGAGCGATGTAACTAGGTGGGAATAAATGTTCCTATTTAAGTGATGGGCAGTGAGAGCGGTTGCTGGTGGGACAGTCTCAGAGTTCAGCTTCTAACAGAGACATCCATTGTCTCTGGCAATTGCCCACCTAGTTTCACGGTGCTATCGTCACCCTCTCTTGTACCTTTGGATGCGAGAGCCCTTTTGATACGGTCTCACACCGAGAACGAAGGTCCTGTTCAGATCTTTGACAGGGAGCAGCTGCTGCTGCCACCACCTGTGAATGCTTACCACTATGCATCAGAGCTCTCCAGTAGCATCTCAGATATGGCACCATCTCTCAGGGGCACTAAATTGCAAGAGTCCCTATGGCGCTGGAGGGCAATATTGAAAACAGGAGGAAATATGACAAGAGCAAGAGAGCAGTCAGTTACTTCAGCATATGAAGGTATCACAGCCCAGGGATGCAATCATATATGAAAAGTTCGGGGGGACCAGGAGTGGGAATGCAACAATCCTGTAGCTGTATTGAAGGGAACATCTCCAGAATAGTTAGAATGGCAATGGCATCTCTCTAATCCTAGCAGTGGTTGTGATTGCATCACAGGCCACTGAGTATTGATCAGGAGCAAGTAAAGTGTGTGCATCAGGAAGAGTATCTGAAAGTTCGTACCCCGCAATGAAAGGGAGTGGCTCGTAGGGGTGAGTGTAACAGGTGTGTTGGTGGATCAGAAAGCCATTAAGCAAAACCCACAATAGCATGGTGAAGTCAGTTCCCTTGCCTAAGTCCCACCTATTCCTGCCCTCGATGTGCTCCTGCCAGGATCAGGGGGATACTGAAGCTCATGCTGTGAATGCTTTGCTGCTGGTGGCTGTTTGCAGGAAGCAAGGGCAGCAGCTGTGCATAAGTGCCACAGAGTCATGAACCTCACAGCTTCCAGCAAAGGACCAGAATAATTCTGTGGCTCAGAACAGCACGAGCAACCCAGAGATGCTCCTGCAGCATCAGCCCACATGGCTCTAACTTACCACTGAGGTGGGAGTAAAATGTACACGGAGGGCAGTGGTGGTGTTAAAGTCTGTTAAAAGGCCCTCAGACTCCTCATTGAGGTGCTTCCTCAATGGGGCCCTTTGCAGTCACACACAGATGGAGCAGGCCAGAGCCCAGACACACAGACAAGCAGAAGACACTTGTATTAAGAAAAAGCTTTTATTGAGTTCAGGAGGCAGAGAATTTTCGCAGGGTGATGACGATCAGGGCCACAATCACAGACGTGCCCAGGAGAGCAGCAATTACGATGGCACTGATAGCTCCAGGACCCAGAGACCCTGCGAGAGAAAAGAAAGGCTCAGAACAGCACAAAGAGCTGGAGGTCACTCAGAGCTAAAGGCATGTGGAAGAAACTGTACCCACAAATCCCTGGGCACATGGAGCACACCAGACGGCCCAGCTCCAGGACCAGGAAGGCTGAGGCAGGAATGTCCAGTGTGGTCCCCAATAATCTCTAGGCAGCTGCAGGAAATAGTATTTAGTGAGGACACGCTCCGCCCTTCCCCTCCACCCGGGTGGGCTGAATCTTCCACTCCTGCAATACTCAGCCCCCACTGCCCTTGGGCACAATCCCGCATGCCTGGGAAATGCACAGTGCTGAGTGTACTATGGAAATGACAGGCACAATCGTTACACAGAGCCGCCCCACACTGTGCATTTAGCAACAAGTGCTTGCACTGCAGGCCCCGGCACCTGTACGCGGAGGGCCGGGGCTACTGGGATTTTATGGTGGTTGATTGAAGAAAGCCAGTTTCAAACATGAATGTTCCTCCACCAAATCCCAGCAAACTCCAAGGAAAAATGGGATAAAACCAAACCACCTACACTAATAATTAACATTCATTTAAAACCCCTTCCCCATTCCTCCCTCCCCCCTGCAACACCCTGAGTGACAAGCACCATGCAGACACTACAGCTGCTGGCTTCCGTCCCCATGCCCTGCAACAGCCCTCCCTCGGATGGTAGCAAGGCTGCCAAGGAGCAGTGGTGCTGCTGCTGACTTCCCTTTGGAAACCTCATGAAAGCCACCCCCTGCAACCCCGGCGGCTCTGGGCCTGTGACAAAGTAGGGTTGGAAGCCTTGGGGCGGGGTGAAAATGAGCAAGGGAGGGAAGCAGGGAGGGGGAGGAAGATAAGAGGGAAGCACATTTTAAAGCCATGCCTGGATCTGAGTGTTTGCTATAGACTTGAAGGCAGTGCAGTAACCTGGGTGGGGAAGGGACTGTGTAGCCCCAGGGGTGCATGTTCACTAGGAGATAATTGCCTGTGGCCAGATTGCACATGATGGTTGGAGCAGCAGGCAGGGTCTCCGGGACGGTCCTGCCCTTTGGGAGAGTTCAGGAGACAGAAAATTTTCTCAGGGCCACAATCACAGAGGTGCCCAGGAGAGCCGTGATCATGGTGCCACCATAGCTCCAGGAGCTTGTGGTCTCCTTACATCATTACCTCCCTTGGCCCATCGTGAGACACAAGGTCTCGACATAGCTTTGTCCCAGCTGCCTTTCCAGTGAAGCCTTCTCTCCCTTCACCTGCCAGCTGCGCTTGTTTCATTCCAACAGGGGAACGCTCATTGGCATTGTGGGGTGGGCTGCGGGTGGAGGGGTTTCTGGTTGAGTGGTTCTCCTTGTCTCTCTGCCGTTTATCCTGACAAAGCTTTCAGAGGAGAGATGCTGTGACACCACCCAGCCACTGAATTATACCCAGGGGTCACACGGCTGCTTAGGTGCCCATCTCTCCCAGTCAGGAGGTTCAGATGGCAGCAATGCTGTCACCTCAACACAATCACTGAATGCAACTTCCTTGTGTCACATGACAGCAACTCAGGGAACTGTCACTATTGAGCAGGTCTCTGATCAGCTAACTGACCTTCTGACAGCACAGGTCTTTAGCACAGTGGCAAAGGACACTGCTAGCCAATTGACCCTTCCTGGGATCATTCACCAGGACACGTGTCGTATTTTAACCCTCCCTCCACCTTCCAAGTTAACTCACTACAGACTTTAGAAGCCAGTTGGGAAAGTGGCATTTCAGTGCCCTGCCCTGGTCTTTAAAATCTTTGAGGAAGAAGTTTGATTATTCTTGTGGGCTAATGGGGAAACAGTCTCAGCATGGCCCCATGTTACAGCTGTGTTGTGGAAAGAGTCACTCAGACAAATGAGCCCAGAATTACTTACAGAGGGAAACAATAGGGACACAGAGCAAAAGGACAAGAGAACAACAACGAGAGACAGGCAGTGGAGGAAAAGAACTTTACAGACACTATTTGAACATAGCTAGAGCATGGAGCTGGAGCAAGACAGCACAGCTTTCCGGAGGCCAGGAGCTGCACAGCAGAAAGCTCTTGCACCAAAAGCAGGAACACCATGGGGAGGGGCAGAGAAGGTAGTACAGAACACACAGAGGGAGTAGGGATAGGAATAAACAAATTCCATTAGGCTCTTATCTCGCGCAGTATCAGAGGAGCGCAGCCCCAAGGAAATAACGTTAAAGGTGGAAGTGTAGGAGGCAATGCATGCGGTTTGCACATGATGAAGGCAGACTCATTTGCATTTTCCATTACTGCAGACATCGTTCTTGTTACACAGGGGACCAAAGAAGATTCAGCAAGACAATATAAACCCAGGGGACTTTGTAAGGGTCAAACATCTGAGCTCCTTGGAACTCCTAGATCGGGTTCCAAACATGAGGAACTGAGGGCTAGATTATTGGAGAGCGCAGCCTGTGGGGACGGGAAGTGCTGTGATGAGACACAATGACCCTGCAGGATGCCAGAGTCTGGTTGATTTCCTTCTCTAGGCCATCTCACTGCTAACCCTAGTAGGTTAAATAGATTTGGGGGCAGGGAATCCATCTTTGTTTTGGATAGTGCCTACGGTTGCCAGGTGTCCAGTTTTTGACTGGAGCACCCGGTCGAAAAGGGACCCTGGTGACTCCAGTCAGCACCACTGACCAGGCTGTTAAACATCCGGTCGGCTGTGCTGCAGGGCTAAGGCAGGCTCCTTACCTGTCCTGGCTCTGTGCTGCACCCGGAAGTGGTCAGCAGGTCCGACTCCTAGGTGGAGGGGCAATGCCTGCAGGCAAGAGCAGCGTGCAGAGCCTCCTGACCCCCCTGCCTAGGAGCCAGACCTGCTGACTGCTTCTGGGATGCAGCGCAGTGCCAGGACATGTAGGGAGACTGCCTTAGCCCCACTGCGCTGCTGACCGGGAGCTGCCCAAGGTACGCCCGTGCCCCAACCGTGAGCCCCAACTCCCTGCCCCAGCCCTGAGCCCCCCCCAAACCTGGAGCTCCCTCCTGTACCCCCAAATTCCACATCCCTGGACCCACCCAACAGCCTGCACTCCCAGCCCAGAGCCTGTACCCCCTCCTGCACCTCAGCCTGCAGCCCCCTCCCATATTCTGAATCCCTTGGCCCCACCCACCCCCATCCTGGAACCCCCTCCTACAACCAAACCCCTCATCCTCAAGCCCAGAGCCCATACCCCCTCTCACACCCCAACCACCTGTCTCAACCTGCAGCCCCATCCCATATTCTGAATCTCTTGGCCCCACGCCCCAGCCTGGAGCTCCCTCCTGCACTCCAAACCCCTTATCCCCAGCCCCACCCCAGAGCCCTCACTCCCTCCTGCACCCCAATCCCCTGCCCCAGCCCAGTGAAAATGAGTGAGGGTGAGGGAGAACGAGCCACCAAGGAAGCGGGGACCCTGGACTTCAGAAAAGCAGACTGACTCCCTCAGGGAACTGATGTGCAGGATCCTCTGGGAGAACAACATGAGGGGGAAAGGAGTCCAGGAGAGCTGGCTGTATTTTAAAGAATCCTTATTGAGGTTACAGGGACAAACCATCCCAATGTGTAGAAAGAATAGTAAATATGGCAGGCGACCAGCTTGGCTTAACAGTGAAATCCTTGCTGATCTTGAACACAAAAAAGAAGCTTACAAGAAGTGGAAGATTGGACAAATGACCAGGGAAGAGTATAAAAATATTGCTCAGGCATGCAGGAGTGAAATCAGGAAGGCCAAATCACACCTGGAGTTGCAGCTAGCAAGAGATGTTCAGAGTAACAAGAAGGGTTTCTTCAGGTATGTTAGCAACAAGAAGAAAGTCAAGGAAAGTGTGGGCCCCTTACTGAATGAGGGAGGCAACCTAGTGACAGAGGATGTGGAAAAAGCTAATGTACTCAATGCTTTTTTTGCCTCTGTCTTCACGAACAAGGTCAGCTCCCAGACTACTGCACTGGGCAGCACAGCATGGGGAGGAGGTGACCAGCCTTCTGTGGAGAAAGAAGTGCTTCGGGACTATTTAGAAAAGCTGAACAAGCACAAGTCCATGGGGCCAGATGCGCTGCATCCAAGAGTGCTAAAGGAGTTGGTGGATGCGATTGCAGAGCCATTGGCAGAGGTGAAAGTAAGCTGGTACGCCCCAGTACAGCATACTGGTAAGAGCTGGTGCGCCGTACCAGGACCGGCTTTCCCAGACGGCAATTTAAAGCTCTAGGGTAGCGGTGGCGGGGCTCTGGCGGGGATTTAAAGGGCCCCAGAGCTCCAGCTGCCACTACTGCAGCTGGAGCCCTGGCCCTTTAAATCAAGATTTAAAGGACCCGGAGATTTAAGGTCCTGCCTCTTCCGGTTAAGGCCACGCCCCCTGCTCAGGACTCTGACGTACCGGTAAATTCTCTAACTTATTTTCACCCCTGGCCATTGGCCATTATCTTTGAAAACTCCTGGCGATCAGGGGAGGTCCCAGACGACTGGAAAACGGCTAGTGTAGTGCCCATCTTTAAAAAAGGGAAGGAGGAGGATCCGGGGAACTACAGCAATCAGCCTCATCTCAGTCCCTGGAAAAATCATGGAGCAGGTCCTCAAGGAATCAATTTTGAAGCACTTAGAGGAGAGAAAAGTGATCAGGAACAGTCAGCATGGATTCACCAAGGGCAGGTCATGGTAATCTAATTAATCTAATCAGGTAATCTAATTGCCTTCTATGACGAGATAACTGGCTCTGTGGATGAGGGGAAAGCAGTGGACATGTTATTCCTTGACTTTAGCAAAGCTTTTCACACAGTCTCCCACAGTATTCTTGCCAGCAAGTTAAAGAAGTATGGGCTGGACGAATGCACTATAAGGTGCATAGAAAGCTGGCTAGATTGTCGGGCTCAACGGGTAGTGATTAATGGCTCCATATCTAGTTGGCAGCCGGTATCAAGTGGAGTGCCCCAAGGGTCGGTTTTGTTCAATATCTTCATTAATGATCTGGAGGATGGTGTGGATTGCACCCTCAGCAAGTTTACAGATGACACTAAACTGGGAGGAGAGGTAGATACACTGGAGGGTAGGGATAGGATACAGAGGTACTTAGACAAATTAGAGGATTGGGCCAAAAGAAATCTGATGAGGTTCAACAAGGACAAGTGCAGAGTCCTGCACTTAGGAAAGAAGAATCCCATGCACCACTACAGACTAGGGACCGAATGGCTAGGCAGCAGTTCTGCAGAAAAGGACCTGGGGATTACAGTGGATGAGAAGCTGAATATGAGTCAACAGTGTGCCCTTGTTGTCAAGAAGGCCAATGGCATTTTGGACTGTATAAGTAGGGGCATTGCCAGCAGATTGAGGGACATGATCGTTCCCCTCTATTCGACATTGGTGAGGCCTCATCTGAAGTACTGTGTCCAGTTTTGGGCCCCACACTACAAGAAGGATGTGGAAAAATTGGAAAGCGTCCAGCAGAGGGCAACAAAAATGATTATGAGACTGGAACACATGACTTATGAGGAGAGGCTGAGCGAACTGGAATTGTTTAGTCTACAGAAGAGAAGAATGAGGGGGGATTTGATAGCTGCTTTCAACTACCTGAAAGGGGGTTCCAAAGAGGATGGATCTAGACTGTTCTCAGTGGTAGCAGATGGCAGAACAAGGAGTAAGGTCTCAAGTTGCATTGGGGAAGGTTTAGGTTGGATATTAGGAAAAACTTTTTCACTAGGAGGGTGGTGAAGCACTGGAATGCATTACCTAAGGAGGTGGTGGAATCTTCTTCCTTTGAGGTTTTTTAAGGTCAGGCTTCACAAAGCCCTGGCTGGGATGATTTAGTTGGGGATTGGTCCTGCTTTGAGCAGGGGGTTGGACTAGATGACCTCCTGAGGTCCCTTCCAACCCTGATATTCTATGAATGTAGTGCGCATGGGTGGGGCCTTGGGACAGGGGCGGGGCAGGGTGTTCGGTTTTGTGCGATTAGAAATTTGGCAACCCTTGGAGTGCCATGTATATCTATGGTGCTAAACAAGCGATAAAGAACAGGATGGCTTATATTGCCAGTGTTCATTTCCCCTTTCCCTGAGATCACAGAAAACAGGACACAGATAACTGAGTTCTCAGCAATACCTTATGGATTTTCTCCTAAACCACAGTAACATTTGCTCCAAACAGAAGGGCTCGGGTGTGCAGATGATGGCTGTGTAACCGCCTGACCTGCCATGGGCTGGACAGTTCTAACAGAAGATGGTGCCGGATGCTGCCTGGGAGGCTCCTACATACCGTTATCATCCAGATGGTGCAGGTCTGTGGTGTCCTCAGGCTCATACTCTGAGGTGTACGGGGGGAAGCCTGTAGAGTCCGAGAAGTGGCTTGTGGTGGTGGCAGCATCAAAGGGGCCCCCTCCCGACGGCAGCTCCGGCGGCTCATTCCACAGCGTGGGGACAGGTCCTTGGGGATACTCTGCTGGAACAAGCATAAATCCCAATTACTCCCCGATCAACCACTGATGCCGCTACAGCACTGGGCTACTGGCAATTGTTCACTGGGATTCCTGCCTGCAGGGACCAGTCACAACTTGCAGCCTGTACTGGCCAGCCTGTCTCACCACTGCCCTCTGCTCTGCAACATGTTAGAGCCGCTCACAATTGCCAGTGTTTACTTGGGGGTGGGGGGCGCTGAGCCTTAATCCGCCCCTCCCCCCCCCAATGGCTCTCAGCTCTGGCCTTTCTGCAGCTAAAGATTCCCTCCTCTATGGCATGGGCATGGCTGAGGCACCAATACTGATGTCGTATGTAAATGACCTCAGCTGAGTTATACTACATGGCAATCTAGCTTGCATATGGACCCAGGGCCTCCAGGATCCCAGAACAGAAAAATACCCCTTATAGAACCATAGAATATCAGGGTTGGAAGGGACCTCAGGAGGTCATCTAGTCCAACCCCCTGCTCAAAGCAGGACCAATCCCCAATTTTTGCCCCAGATCCCTAAATGGCCCCCTCAAGGATTGAACTCACAACCCTGGGTTTAGCAGGCCAAAGCTCAAACCACTGAGCTATCCCTCCCCCCCACTGAGCTATCTAATTAAACCACATACACAAGAGATGTAAGGAAAGCCCCATTTAATGAGGGCACTTTCTTTGCTGCTCTCCGGGCTGCATCAGGCAGACCATCATACTGGGAAGGGGTTGCAAGCACTTTGTAGACCAGTGTTAGAATTCAAGACAAGTATGACAAATTGGAGAATTGGTCTGAAATCCACAAGATGAAATTCTATAAAGACAAGTGCAAAGTATGACGTTTAGGAAGGAAAAAAATCAAATGTACAACTACAAAATGGGGAATAATTGGCTAGATCATGTACTGCTGACAAGGATCTGGGGGTTGTAGTGGATCACAAATTGAACAGGAGTCAACAATGGGATTGCAGTTGAAAAAAGTTAATATTATTCTGGGGTGCATTAACAGCAGTATTGTCTGGAAGACATGGGAGGTAACTATCCTTTTCTACTCAGCAGTGGTGAGGCCTCAGCGGGAGTACCAGGTTCAGTTCTGAGCACCACACTTTGGAAAATATGTGGATAAATGGGAGAGAATACAGAGGAGAGCAACAAAATTTATAAAAGGTTTAGAAAAACCTTACCTACAAGGAAAGGTTAAAAAACTGGGGCATGTTTAGTCTTGGGAAAAGAGACCTGAGTGAGGGTCTGAGAACAGCCTTCCGTTATGTTAAGGGCTGTTATAAAGAGGACGGTGATTAACTGTTCCCCATGTCCCCTGAAGGTAAGACAAGAAGTAACGGGCTTAATCTGCAGCAAGGGAGATTGAGGTTAGATATTAGGAAAACTCTAAGGGGAGTTAAACTCTGGAATAAGCTTCCAAGGGAAGTTGTAGAATCCCCGTTATTGGAGGTTTTGAAGAACAGGCTGGACAAGCACCCATCAGGGCTGGTCTAAGTTTACTGATCCTGCCTCAGCACAGGGGACTGGACTTGATCGCTTCTTGATGTGCCTTCCAGCCTGACATTTCTAGGAGTCTCTGAAAAGCACTAGAGACTAGGGGTGACATCCTGGCCCCATTGACATCATTGGCAAAGCCCCATTGACTCAGCAGGGCCAGAATTTCACCATAGGTGCTGGAATCAGAACTGGTGAATGAGCAGAAAGGCAGCTGCCATAGGGTGTACACTGGGGAAGAAAACCGTCCGCTAGGATGTAAGTGGGGGCGGGCAGGAAGAAACCTGGTGTGACTAATGCTGGGGGTGAACGAAGCCTATGCCAGCAAAGGGGCTGCCTGTCAGGGTTAAGGAGAGCATGCTCCTAGGATAGTTTCCACTAGATAATTTTCCATTTCACACAGACGCTTGCAGCAACATGGGCTAGGGAGTGGGTGCTAGAGCACCCTCCTGCTGGGACACTGATTAAAGCTGTGGTTCTCAAAGCCGGTCCGCCGCTTGTTCAGGGAAAGCCCCTGGCGGGCCGGGCCGGTTTGTTTACCTGCCGTGGCTGCAGGTTCAGCCGATCGCGGCTCCCACTGGCCGCGGTTCGCCGCTCCAGGCCAATGGGGGCTGCGGGAAGGGCGGCCAGCACGTCCCTTGGCCTGCACCGCTTCCCGCAGCCCCCATTGGCCTGGAGCCGCGATCGGCTGAACCTGCAGCCACGGCAGGTAAACAAACCGGCCCGGCCCGCCAGGGGCTTTCCCTGAACAAGCGGCGGACCGGCTTTGAGAACCACTGGACCAGAGTACAACCCTGTTTGTTCCAGGCCCTTGCGCTGATCCAGTGCTGTTGCTGCATCTTCTCTCCCAAACACAAAGCTGTGTATAAACATGAGAAACCATAAACACCAAGTCTAAGCCTACAAGGAAGTTTTCCCAATGGTGATTTTTCCTAGCAGCCACATTTCTCAGCAATCATCAGGACAAGTGTTTGTACTGAGGTCGCTGCTTGGATGTATTTACAACTCACTGCAACTCAGAAAATGAAAGCAAAGTACATTAGCCCAGGGCTGTTCAGCTTCTGGCCATTTTCCTCTCCCAAAAGCAATCAAGGTTTAAGTGCTGACAGGGCCTTTGCACACCTAAGTCCTCTGCCTGAACACAGTTAGCTCTGCAGGGGGAGTCAGAAGCCTCCTGCCAGTAGCAGCAGCTGTTTGGATAGGACACATTCCCTGGGAGCATGGCAGACTGGAGCATTCAGAGACTTGAACCCTCCCCAGATGGCGCCCGTTGGGGCTGCCCAGGGAGAAGAGTAAAAGAAACTGCATTCTGTTTGAGGCTGCGATTCACATCCTGTTATTTCTTTTCCCAGCAGGGTCGGCTGGGACTGAGAAGGGCTTTCCTGTTTACGTGTGGCTGGTCCAGAAGTCTGCATCAATGCTCATTTTGTTCAGGTGGGACAACCCAGAGGCCCCAGTGAGAAATGGAGACATTCCACAGGTCCCTGCTGAAACCACTGGGAATGTCACACTGAGATGGAAAATCTAGCGGAGCAGCCAAGGCCAGGGACATCTCAACGGCCACTCTGGCTATCTAGGCTGAGAAAGTTGAGGGCGGGGATCCAGAACAGCCCAGCTTCCTGGGCTGAGAAAATCTAGGCCATACCCAGGGCAACTGCTCAGCGGGGATTCTGTTAAAGAATGACAGCATCTCACATGCTCACTAAACCCTGGCAGGTCTCATTGCTGGCCCACCATGGCAGAGTGGTGAGGGTTGGCTGTCATGTGATATGTAAGTTAAGATACATGCACCCAGAGACCCTCTAACTAGGTGCATGCTATAAACCAGGGGGCTCAGGACAGGGGATCGGGGTGCAAGAGGGGTGCGATAGGGGGTCAGGGTGCAGGAGGGGTGTGGGGTGCAGGAGGGGGCTCAGGGCAGGGGGTTCGGCTGCAAGAGGGGTTTGGGGGGCGGGTCCGGCCCAGCATGCACCGGGGGCAGGGCAGGCTCCCTGCCTTCCTGTCCTGCCCCTGTGCTGCTCTGGGAAGCGGCCGGGACCTGGGGGGGCACAGGGGTCTGTGTGTTGCTTTGGCCGCTCCTCCATGTACCTTCCCCGAAGCTCCCATTGGCTGGGAATGGGGAACCACAGCCAATGGGAGCTTCGGGGGAGGTACCTGGAGGAGCCGCCAGAGCAACACGCAGACCCCTCCCCCAGGTCCCGGCCGCTTCCCGGAGTGGCGCGGGGGCAGGGCAGGCAGGGAGCCTGCCCTGTCCCCAGTGTGCGCCGGGCCGGAGCCGCTCTAGGTAAATACTGGGGGGGGGGCGCGCTGCAAGGAGCCGGTGGGCCACGGAAAAATAACCCCACGGGCCACGTGTTTGAGACCCCTACTATAAACAGTGATAAACTCAAAACTCTGCATTGGGCTGAGTGGAGAGATTCATTCTAGGCTCCTGCTCAGACATCTGGGTGTCTCAAGGTTCCACAAAACAGAAGCCAGCCAGAAACAGTGAATTCCATTTCAGTGGAATTCACCCATGGGCTGGGGCATGCTGAGAGCAGAGCTCGGCTGTCTAAAACAGTGGTTTTCAACCGAGGGTCCACAGACTAAGGCTAAAATTTCCAAAAGGATCCGCACCTTCATTTGAAATTTTTAAGGGTCTGCAAATAAAAAAAAAGTTTGAAAATCACTGGTCTAGAACCACATTTTCATCGTTTTGTACATACACAGTGAAATTGACGTTTATTGACATTTACTGATAAAAATCTAATCCTTCCAACTTTAAGTAGGTTGCACCTATATGCAAATTACAGGCAGTGTGTGGAGGAGGGAAACCCAGTGTTATCTGTCAAAGCTACGCACCCAAAGCATTCACAGGCTCAGTACAAAACCAGTTAACAATGCTACATAGTCTGGTCACCATCTACTGGCACATGATCTATGAACTGATTACACTTACACACATTTCTTATTATAATGCAGGGGTGGCCAAACTGCAGCTCACAAGCCACATGTGGCTCTTTTACAGTTGAAGTGCAGCTCGCGGAGCCCCCCCCCACCTCCCCATTCTACCCCAATCAGACTGGGGGTAGAGGGGGGCTCAGGGCTTCTGCCCTGTGGTAGGGTGGTGGGGCTAGGGGCTCCTGCCCAGTGGGGAGGGGGTCTAGGAGCTTCAGCCCCACAGGAGGTGCCTGAAGATTATCACATGTGGCTCAGAGGATCAGTAAGTTTGGCCACTCCTGTTATAGAGCCTGGGGTTTCAGCTACCAAGACACAAATCAAGAGGAAGGAGAGATTTAGTGATAAAGTTAGGCAAGTCAGCAGGTAAAGGTGCAAAACAAACAGAGTTGTGGCTATTTGATTAGCCGCTGGCACTACTAGCCGAGTGGTTTCAGAACAGACCAATGTGTACGAAACTTCTGAGCCCCATTTCTAAACTGCTTGGTTGCATGGGGGAAACTAACGGCCCAAGTCATGACCTCACTCATTGTGTTAACACAACAAGTGCCAGGACCAACACTGGCTAGCAAAGACAAGTGACTCCAATCGAAAAATAGGAGAGAGAATTATTTGATTACATGAGAACTCAAGCCAATATAGCAGTGCATACGCCTCCCAGCTGATCAGGCTCTAAGATGTTAGCTAAAATAATGGGCTCATTGCTTGGAGCAAACACCATTCCTCAGGACCAAGCTCAGTCGCTGGCGTTTTCATAGCAGGGAACGTTCTGAAAGTGATTGTGTGAGAGTTTGTTTTTTCTGATGAACCATACGCTAAGAGGGTAATAGAAAGGTGCTTTATATATTCACACCAGAACGCAGTGCTACATGTCTCGTCTCTCCTGTGGCCATTGGTGGCATCTTTAGCACACAGAACACTGCTGGGAACTGCATTCATTGCACTAAGGATATTCACCACTGCAGGACTTGCGCAAAACTCAGTGCTAGATAAGTGAAGGAATAACTGATTTTGACTGTGGTTTTAAAGCACTTTTACACCCTCTAGTGATTGTTAAACCTCGATATAATCTGACAGATTCTGGATTAACAGTGCATGCGCCACACGATTTTTCTGCCTTGAGCTCTTGTGGTTTCTAACAGAGTTTTAATTACTAAAGAAAAATGCAACCTCTTTGCAGCCTGTTTTGAAGTGACATTAACAATACTTGTCAGTTTAGAGTATATACAAAAACCTACACACACACGAACTTAAGTAGCCATGTCAAAGACACATGAAGAGTCTGACAGACCTACCGCCACTTGGAACTGTTTAACATATCATCCTTAACTGCCGACTCTGGAGATAAGATGCCATAGGATTATGCAATTATCTGAAACTCCTGCACTAATCAACACAAGAGGGGAAACTAAGGCTATGTCTACGCTGGCGACTGAATGACAAAAATGATCTTTTGGGGGGCGTGGGGTGTTTTTTTTTTAACACCTCTGAAAGACAAGTTTTGCTGACGACAAGCACCGGTGCGAACAGCTCTTTGTTGGCAGAAGCGCTCTCCTGCTGTCAACACTAACGCTGCTCATTGGGGCTGGAAGTTTGTCAGCAGGAGAACTGACAAACAAAGGCTACACTGTAGCAACACAGCACTGTCACTAAAAGTTGCATAGCCTAAGTCAGAAGCAAGAGAGGACGCTGCCTCGTTTATCCCTCCTGAGCAAAGTACTAACTGCGTGTGTTAAACTAGCAGTCTGCTTTCCATGACTTGCCCTCACTTTTTCCATCCCAACTAACAGCCGTGTCTTCAGATGCCCCCTGTTCCCACTCTTCTGAAATAAGGCTGAACAATCCAGCCCCATGTGTCTCTACACCCATTTACCACACAAAAACGAGAAGTGGCCATTACTCAGATTCTATCCACTTTTACACTGTTACTGGAGTTAACACTGAATGTTCTGGCTTTAGCCAACACAAGCAGGCCCTTAGCTAGCAGTATCTAAATGCATTTTAGGCTCACTTCTTTTATAACCCCCCAAACATGCTGACTTTGTGTTGGGTCTGAGGTTGATGAAATTGATGTTTACAGTAAAGTGTAAGATTCCCAAGAACCAAAGGAGAAATTTGGATTTCTATTAGTCTCTCTGCAGTGCACACACCTGACAGAGCCTTTTAAGTTGCATGCTTTTCTAGCTGTGTAGTTGACATTGTGAAGCCACAAACTAATGATGCAACTTAAGCAGTACGGGATCTGATGTCACACATGGAACTAAATGTGTAAAAAGAAGG
This sequence comes from Lepidochelys olivacea, assembly GCF_965140295.1. Classification (NCBI taxonomy): domain Eukaryota; kingdom Metazoa; phylum Chordata; order Testudines; family Cheloniidae; genus Lepidochelys; species Lepidochelys olivacea. Next base: position 47,977,740 of record NC_140419.1, read on the forward strand.
TTTTGGTTGCTACACTGCAGAAAAATACATTAAATAAAGTCCTCAGCTCACTATTTTAACACAAGAATGCCACCAACATTTGTGGGAGTTTATTAGTAGTTAAGCAGGGCTTGTATGTACTACCACCGTACAATCCTGGATCAGGGCCCCACTGTGCCACTGCGTTGCCAATCCCCCAGGATTGGCCTGGAGTCTCCAGGAATTAAAGATTAATCTTTAATTAAAGATTATGTCATGTGATGAGATTTCCAGGAATACATCCAACCAAAATTGGCAACCCTTTGTGTCAGGCACTGTAGAAATCCCAAATACATTCTTTAAATCTGTGAAGTAAAACTAACGCATTTAAAACTGTAAGGGACGCAAACCATTTATAAAGAAGGCTTAGAGATTGGGCAGGATATTGTCTTTTTAGACATCCAAGTATTGCATGAAATACACCCGAACTGTACCTCTTAGTAAGTCTGTAGTCTTCTCTGGGTTCTGGCAATATGTATTAACTACTCAAGCATCAGTCTTGTGGTCTGTATTGTCTTTAGAAATCCCCATTAGAAACACAGCCTTACATCCAAGAGTTCATGACAATTTATTCTCTATGGGTGAAATCCATTGGTCTGTGAGGGGCCAGCAAAATAGGGTTTAAGTGATATGCAGTCCTCTATGAATGTTACTTTATGAGAGACATTTCTCTGTTACACTGTAACCCCACTGAAACCAGCCAATGGAACCTGGTGCCTGAAGCCCCTGGGCATTTCACTGGGGTTGTAAGAGAATTTGGCATGCTTCATACACTTTTCCATAAAATCACCTGACAAGAACCCACACTATACTAATCCACTTCTCGAGCCACCATGTGGAAGGACCGATTGGGTATAAATGCAGTTTATCATCTACCAGGAAGGTGAATGTAATACAACATGCTTGGGCAGCATTGATAGAAAAGTTTAAGTATTAAGGCTTAAAATGGTGTAACTATTACGCGAATAAAAAAATGTCACCTCCCTACGAATGGCCAAGTGGCCATGACTGTATTTGGTAGGGATCTAAGTCAGCCTCCACTTGGGAAGATCTCTCAGTATTGTGTGCTCTCCCTAGGATCATCATCTGCTAACCACCACCTGGGCTGCGTAATGAAAGGAAGGAAGCTGAATTAGCTGAGGATTCTGAATCATGAAGGTAGGTAAACACAGCCATGTACATAATGACTCATTAGCCTCGTTTCCCAAAAGCTCTGGCATTTAAAGTGAGGTTACACAGAAATATGCATACTTCTCAGGGATCAATACACTTGGTCCTTAGCTAGGTGCTTCTCAGTGCATCTGACCTAGAGGATACTGCGGTAACCACACCTCCTCAATGAGTATGGCTTATGCTCCCAAGCGCATTCAGCCCTTGCCTACCGTCACCACACCTGCATCTTACCAGGTCTGAGCTTAAGGAAGCTCTGCTCCATTTAGAGTCTTCAGTCCGCCAGGCACGATGAAGGTTAGGAAGTATCGGTGTCCAGGTTCAGTACGAATAACGTGTGACACTACAGCCATGCCTCTCACACAGCAATCAGATGGGGTGAGGAGATGGATCCCACAAATCACAGCCCTTGAGGATAACCAAATATAGGATCTTTCCAAAACAGAGGCACTAGGCACCCTGCAGGCATGTCATATAAACCGCAAGATCAGCAGTATCAAAAGCAGCTGACAGAGTTAACAGCATGGCTTTTGACTCCTGTCTATTGCTGTGGGTCAGCCACCACAGAGACCAACAGACTCTCCCCCACGTGCATTGTGGTATAGTCTCTGTGATAATGTGCTTCCCTACACCACTAGGGTGTGGTCAGGATAAATTCATTTTCTGTTGCTTTTTGTGGCAAACAGGTGAATCTGGGGAACTCCCCCACCTTTGAAAAATGTTGTTCACTGCATCCGGGTGAATGAACCACTTGTGATTATGGAAGGCTCTGCTGAGATAGTTTGCCAGCTTGTTCTGAGAAACCAGGAGGTAGGATGCTTCCAGGTGAGTTGAGTGGGCTATGCAGCTTGAGGGCTTCCTGACATAGGGGAGAGGAGAGAACGCCGCACTGCTTGTTTATATAAAACATTGCGGTCGTGTTGTCTGTCATCACCGCTGCACATTTCCCTTGCAAATGGGCCTGGAAGGTCTGGCTTGCCAGGCAGACAGCTCTCAGCTCTTTGACGTTGATGTGAAGCGAGAGCTCCTCTTGCAACCAAAGACCTTGGGTCCTGAATTCTCCCAGATGAGCTCCCCATCCCAAATCCTGACACATCTGTGACCAGGGCCAACGAGGTCTGCGGTTTGGTGAAGGGGACCCTCGCACATACCACCTGTGGTTTGAGCCACCATTGGAGAGACCCGAGAACTGGCAGTGGGAGCGTAACCACCTTTTCCAGGTTGTCACGCCCTGGCTGGTAAGTTGACACCAGCCAGGCATAGAGAGTGTTACACGATATATGTACAAGCTGCCATATGTCTGAGGAGCTTCAAGCAATTCCTCGCTGTGGTGGTGGGGTATTGCTTGAAGCCTTGTATGATGTCTCACATTGTCCAAAAATGAGACTCTGGAAGGAAGGCTCTGGCCTGACCCGAGTCCAACACTGCCCCAATGAACTCTATTCTCTGAGCAGGGGATAGAGTTGATTTGTGTATATTCAGGAGACCCAGCCTGTTGAAGGTGGATCTCATCAAGTTGACGTGTTGCTCCACTTGTGCCCTGAACGGCCCCTGATCAGCCAGTGGTCGAGCTACAGGAAGACCTGCACCTGCCTTCTTCTCAGGAAGGCGGCTATGACTGCCATGCACTTGATAAAAACTTGAGGGGCTGCTGATAGGCCAAAGTGGAGGACCGTAAACTGATAATGGTTGTGGTTCACTATGAAGCTGAGAAAGCATCTGTGGGCTGGAACTATCGGTATGTGGAAATACAAGTCCTTGAGTTTGAGGGCAATGTATCAGTCTCCTGGATCCAGAGATGGGATGATGGCAAAGAGACCATAGAGAACGTCAACTTCTTCAGGAACCTGTTGAGGCCTTGCAGGTCGAGGATGGGTCTGACACCCCCCCTTTGGCTTTGGGGGATTAGGAAATATTGGAAGTAGAATCCTGGTCTCTTAGCTCCTGAGGAACCTCCTCCATTGCTCCTGCGGCGAGGAGTGTTTGAACCTCCTGCAGGAAGAGTTGCTCGTGAGACGGGTCCCTGAAGAGTGACAGGAAAGGGGGGGTGGGAGGAGAAGAATTGGAGAGAATATCCCACTTCTGCAGGGTGAAGGAACCAGCAATCTGAGGTTATCTGGGACCAAGCACAGTAGAAGTGGGACAAGATTTAGAAATCAGGGCAAAGGATCCATCGAGAGGACTGGTACATCGTCCCCGGGCGCACCTTCAAAAGGCTTGCTTAGAGCCCGATGACTGCCTCGCCAAGCCCTGGCCTTGACTGGGTGGTGGATGGGGAGACTTATGCTGGCCATTCCTGTCCCGCTTCCTGGAGAAGTCCTGCTTAGGCTGGGGAGGGTAGAAGCGCGGAGGGGGTGGGGTTTAAAGTGTTTCTGCTGGGTAGTGGAGGTATGCAGGCCCAACGATTTCAATGCTGCCCACGAAACCTTTAGACTATGGAGCTTGGAGTCTGTCTGCTCTTAGAACAGCCCCATGCTGTTAAAGGACAAGTCCTGAATTGGTAGTTGGACCTCTGGAGCCATGAGCTCGTTCTCACGAGCAAAGGACATGGTTTGTGTAGCCGCGTCCAGTGAGGCCTGCAAAGGAGGTCCATGCCACTGCCTTGCCCTCCTCTATTATGGCTGCAAATTCCACTCTGGAGTCTGACTGGACCAACTCCTTAAATTTCATCATGGAGTCCCATGAATTGAAATTGTAAGTACTGAAGATTGCTTGCTGGTTAACAATCCGAAGCAGGACACCACCTCCCCCACCGGTGGAGTACACTTTCCTGCTGAAGAGGTATCAGCTTCTTTTAGTCCTTGGATTTTGGAGTTGGCCCCTGCTGCCCCATTTCTCTCTTTCATTTGCCGCCACTACGACCAGTGAACTCAGCTGCGTATGAGTAAATAACTATTTGTACCCCTTAGAGGCGATTAAATAGTTCCTCTCCGCCCCCTTTGCTGTAGGGGGGAATGGAGGCAGGAATCTGCCACAAGGTTTTCGTAGTGGCTTGAAACGTTTTAATGAGTGGCAATGCCACCCTGGATGGCCACTCAGGAGTTAATATATCCACCATGGACCTTGAGTGTGGATGACGGGGACCTTGAGTGTGGAGACCACGGTGGTGCTGAGCGGGATGATGTCGGAGAACAGTGCCTCATCACTGCGGGTTTGCCTCTAGACTGCACCACACCTTGCTGTGCTGGAGGTGTGTCTCGGCTGGCGGGGTCACCCATTGGCATGGGCTCATGGCAGGTCCTGCACAGCTTAAACCCTTGGGATCGAGGCATGCCCTGAACCCCAAGAGGGGAGGGAATTGGGATAGAAAGCCCCCCATTTCTATCGAACTAACTTACTACGACTAACACTAACTAATGAACTATTTACAGAATAATCAAAAGTCCGATCACTAGGGGAAATGCTTGCCAAGGTAAGAAACAGACACGGCTCCAACGACCATCACTGGTGGTAAGAAGAAACTGAAGAGGCGGCGGGTCGGCAGGAATCTATGTACACTGCCATGAAGGCGCAACTCCAGGGGGCTCCACAGCTGACCTGACAGGTGCCACTAGGGTGGTACCGACTGCACGTAGTGCGCGCACACCTACTTGGAATCGACACTAGCAAGCACTCTAAGAACAGTGGGCTAGAACTTTGGGTTTGAGGTTGCCTTCTTCTTTACCATGAAATATTGACCACTGCAGGAAGTCAAGTCAGACTAGATGAGCAAGTGGTCTGATCCCAAACAGCTAATCCTTTGACCCTTTATGTGTGCAATGAGCTCTATGCAGGTGTTGAAAACCCTCAGAAACAATCCGATTCTTTATTCTGTCTTGCTAATATCCTAATTTGCAATTAATGGAGGTTTATGCTCCATAAGGGTTTTCAAGGCAATGCTTCAACAAACCGACATATATACACCTTGTTCTCTGGTGCTTCTCCTGTTATATATAGCACCAGAGGACAAGAGTCATCCAGGACATTTGGGCCAGCAGGATTTACAACATCTGCACATTGGTCCGAGGCTGGCTTCATTTTGCCCACTTTCAAGGGCTTTGCTATGGGAAGCGAGAGGCCTTAACACAGAAGGGCAGGAGCTGGGTGAACTCTGAGGCCCGCAATGGGCTGTCCGGCCCCAGGTAGCCACAGTGGGCATGTGGCCAGCGTAGAGATGAAAAGAGCCCTTCATAGGAAGCACAAAGGGCAGCCTGTGATGCTGGGAGCTCAAGTGTGGAGCTGCACAGAGTGCTGTGGTTAGACTGAATGTTAAATAAACTCATTTACAAAAAGGCAGGGGCCGTGTGCATGTATATGCAGACCAGAGGACTGTCTGTACCCCTTCACCTCTGTTGGGGCTAGGCGGGAAACTTCCCTTTTATGACAGAATGAAATACAGAAAAAGTTCCACCATGCATTAAAAGACTTGATTTAGGGAGAGAGAACCCTTCACACTTAGTGCTGCAAAATAAATCTTTTACACTTTTCGTATCTTTAACGCAAACTGGTTCCCTGATGCTCCAGTTTTAGACACCAAAAGAACTAACCCACCAGGGGCTCAAAGCTGCAAGAGAAAATGTATTTGAGAGAAAGTAAAGACACACTGCTACAAGATACATCCTACCAACACAACGCATTCTGCGGCAGTACAGGCATCATTCAATGAACCGTCCATTCTCTAGTCAGCTAGGGATGGGGTATTTCATACAAAGTATACTATGAAGATGAAAGTAACAGAATAGTAGGTGATGGTCAGGTACAATATAAGTGAAAACCCTATTGTGGTTGGGTTAGTACAACATGCTCCTTATCCCAGACCTACTGGTTATCCCATGGGAGTTTTTGCATGGTAAGTCTGAGTTCCTGTATATATTGTATTGACTTAGCTACATTGCTTTCTTGTGTCCATGTGAGGTTCTAGCTCAGTGAGGAAGCAGTTTAAGGCACCACTGAAAAATAACTAACATGCACTTGCATGGTGGGGAAGATTCTAACAAGCTTAACTATTCTTTGGGGGAAGAGATCAGCCACTGTTGTACTTTAGTTACAAACTGGAATTTAGGATTCAAATGTTTAGTGTGCTACATATATAAATCATCTTATCAGTACACTGGGGTTGCAGTCACAAATTAGATGCTGTATTTCTTAGTTATTTAAAAAGAGTTCCTAGCAGCCAAGATCTTTTCATGAAATAAATATTAGATACCTTTACTTTTCACTTGCCTCTATAAACATTGTGGTTTGATATTCTACAGAATTAAAGTTCTTGTGTGAAATTCCCCAAAAAAGAAAAGGCTAGATCAACTGTACAGCAATTTGCCAGGCAAATGGTCAGAACAATCCTTCTATGCAAGATGCCAAAATGAATTGTGCAGGAACAAATTTGCAGTGTACATCGCAAGCCAATGTAGCTCCAAGACCTCCAATGTTTGGAATACAAGATAAAGGCTTAGCAATGTGTTTAATCAGATAGACAGTCACCTCCTACCTTGCTCCGAACCATCCACTTGATGTTCAAACACAGTCCCATTTACACTTAGAGAGGGAAGTCTGTTAAGAGAAGCAGTTCCGTAACATGGTTGCAATACACTGAGGCCAGCCCATGTGGAGAGGACTGTGGGCATAACATTATTTCTTTGTTCATAAAAATCATTAAAGATTAGACAGACAATCTTTAGAACAATTCTTAAATTGGGGGAACAGGGCTATGCCCTTAATATGCACTGGCCAGTGTAACTGCACTGAAAGCATGTGAGATGGCAATTGAAAAATTGTTTGTAACAGTCCCATTCAAGATGGGACCTTAGAGAGCAAGCACAAGTCCTACTGATTAGTCTCCTCCCCCTGCACCCTCTTTGCTTTGTTTTTGGGCCTGACCAAGCTTTACTAAACCTCAGTCATAGTTCAGTGCTTTCCCACCCCAGTTCTTAGGGCTATACACAGTTTTGAAGGAAAAACTCAATAACTTAACCCTGCCTATGTAGCTTGGTCTTTTTAAAAATTCCTCTACTATTTGGGACCCAAACATTGCAACATTGTACTTGTGCATGGGAGACAGAAAATGAATAACCAGAAACTGGTTCATCTACTGTTCATTGTCCAAGCTGTGTGAAAGTAGTAACCCAACGAAAAGAACTGAAACATGATTTTAACTTAATTCTGCTAGGATTCAGAGCATACAACTCTTCCTCTCAGCTGCAGAGGCAACCTGCTTGATGCAATCCAAATTCTCAGTAATTCTTATTTTTGAGACTAGGCCTGTAAGAGATACAATAGACAGAATTCACTGTCTCAAGCGGCAGATCAAACCCTTCCCCTGTACTAGCTACTTGAATTCCAAAGATGACTTACTGAACTATGAGGAGGGGGTACTTTCTCTCTAGTTACTTATGAAAATCTTTTGGGAAGACTGAAGAGATGGGGCAAAAGTGGGAGGAGGTGGTTAATAAGTAACAGATTCCCTGTGCTTTGGGACTGTAAATCCAAACAAAGATGCTTACCTCTTAGGACAGCAGGGACCACGACTCCAGAGAGCATCAGCAGGACCAGGTGAAGAACGCTGTGATAGGGCATTTCTTTCTCCAGGAAGAGGGTGTCAGAAGGAATTTTTAAAAACTCTTCTAAGTAGAAAAGGCTTGGAAACTTCACTAGTATGATGAAACTTTGTCTAGTCAGATCACAAACCCCTTCATGTGGGAATGCAGACACACACAGAGTGCAAACACTGTAGAGACTCACGGACACCGATTTCCAGGCAGACCTCCCTCCTGAAGTCAGGAACAGCTCCACCCTCTAAAATTTGTGCCTAAAAATTCCTCCCACAGCGTATGTACAGCTGGACCGTTGGAAATCAGTTACCCCTCCCAATCTGGTGAGTGCACACTAGTGGTTGTTGGCTGAGTTCCCCCACAGGATTCAGGACTATGTTTGAAATGCTTACCTTTGGGGTGTCCATCCCATGTCATACTGGAAATTAGAATGCAACAGTATTCATTACAGAAGCCACACCAAAAACAGGCATATGGTTCAATGGTTTACCCTCCTGTGTGTGGGGCAGTTTTATTAGGGCTGGCATCAATGAACAAGGGCCTCCAACTTTAGGGTTAAAGATGCTCTGAAATCAAGCCAGAGCAATTTCTTGGCATCTCTGTTTTCCGGACATAAAACTATAAAGGTAGATTTACAATAAAGACCACACGTGGCGCCCCCCGCACCCCGGGTCACAACTGTCTACCAAGAAGCATCTTCTAAATCACAGACACACATCAGATTTAACCTGACCATAGGCATTTTCCTGCCCCTCTTCTCTTCCCTCAAACATGCTCGAGAAAGAGGATCAAACAGCAGAGGGAAAAAATGCACATTTTTTAACTAGGCTGACCCAAGCACCTCAAATGATAAAGGGATTTGGGAAAGAATTAATCTTCTATAAAAGGAGAGCTTTCCAGTTTACCAGGGATGAGACAGTTTCATCATGTTCTCTCTCAGTGAGTCCAGAATTTTTTTTTTAAAACTGGTATGAAGATTGAACATCTAAACTGCAAGGAAGTAAGTAATTTCTGTTCAGAGAAGCACTATAGTTCAGAAAGCTATCCATACACAATATGAGTATATAATCATCACAGTACCCAGTTCTCTGTGCTCTGAAGATGTAGTGAATTAGGTGGGTTTTTTGGTCTTAGATTTCAGATTCAAAAGTTTTTTGTTACAGGATCTCCTTAGAGCCATTTTCCTTTGATATGTAATTCAATACATTCTTAAATCAAGCAGGGATGCTAACCCAGATTCAGGTTTCCTTTTACAACACTTTTTTGCTAGGCTAAATCCTATGCCAGATAAACTGGAAATTGGCAGATGTAGGAAGGACAGAGTGGACTGGAAGTTGCCACCCTAGGCAACTGAGATATTAGGAAGCAGAACTTGCTTCAGAAATCACTTGTGAAAAGAGGCCTCAAATGCCTCTTGCACCACACTCAACATTATCAATTCCCTGCTACACAGAAGCCAGAATGACTCTAGTTCCATATCTTACTAGAAAAGCAAACTGGGAACTGGCATAGCTGTACACGGACTGCACCCACCACAAACTGACAAGAACTATAGTTCCTCTTTTTCACCCCAAATATTGACACAGGTGATCCTGACCATTCTTGAGGCTCATGCCATCTTCTCACAATATAAAAGGAACCAATTTTGCCACTTGAAGACATTCACTCCACTGTAGCACCAACCTGAAAGGGGAGAGGCAGGATGCCAAAATATTTGAATTCAAGAGATAGTGTGCAGTGTCCATTCCAATTTACCCCATTATTTATGGTTAAGAGGAGCCTTTCCATAGACTTCCATAGGAGTCAGATGGGGTCCTCCTTAAAGGGAATGCAAAATTCCCTTCTCCATACACTTTTGCTGTTTCTATTTAGCGAGCACTGCTCCCCTCTTACCTCTCATGTTCCTATTAAGCTGGAAATTAATGTGGCTTCATTTACATTCTTATGTTCTGGCAAAATCACAGCTTCAGAATTACCTTTTATAAATTAAATGCTACTGGAAAAGGGAATAGGGCAGCATTCATGAACAGGTCACATGCACAGTGGCTACTTTGGGACATTTAAGAATTATGTACAAAAAAGATTTCAAGATACCCTCAACCAGACAGCATATTTTAAACGAAGGAAAATTTTGAGCTAAAGCACACTGGGGGTGAAGTGGGAGCACGCCTGGAGATAAGTAGGAAACAAAGTAACATCAATCAATGTAATCCTTTTTTTAACATGTGAACGGTAAAGGACCAATTACCTCTCCATCATGTCCTCAAACTTTAGCAGGATTTTCCTCACCAAAACACAAGCAGCAGCAAACGACAGCTAGTATTTGGATTGGGGAGAAGTAAAAGCATGATTTTGTCTAAAAACGGTAAATGTACAGAATGCACTCAGAGAGCCCTTCCCCCAAGCTGAAGTGTTCAGGGTAAACCTCTCCCTTCTTTAGTAAAGATAACTGGGCTGGGAGGGTGCTTGCTGGTTTACTCAGATACTTACTTTGTGTGTTTGAAATTCATAACAGAAAACAAGCTAAAGGTTGATCTTTCCTCCATAAACAAGGTGACTGTAAATGCATGTGTGCGTGTATGGAAGGAAAGGGGAGTGAAGATTGTGTGGCAGAGTTTTCCAATCTCGGCCTACTGATGTTTATTTTGAATTCTAAAATTATCAAGTAGAAAAACCAGCAACATTCCACAGGAGACCAGGAATAAAGCAGCAGCTGTTGCTCCACATCCTGTGTATTTGCTTGATGTTTCTTGATGAAAACTTTGATGAAGGTCAAGCTTCAGGTTGGTTTTAGCACCAGGAATAATCTCAAAAATCATCTTAGACAAAAGCAAGCAGAAAATGCGCTCTTAGATATAATACAACCAGGTTTTATTTAAGTTCTCTCTTTTTCCCCCCCCGCACACTGGCAAAAGTTCAGAGGGAGTTTAAAGTTTTGTAAACATTTTAACTACCCCTCTTCCCCCCCTTTATGACTTTACAAAGCAAAGGAGACAGGGAGACCAGATTTGCAACAGTTCCAAGTCTCTCCGTGCTATTAGATCCAAAAACTATATACAAGTCTGCAGCAGTCTCTGTATAGTTACTGTACAAGTTTGGGGGGGAGGAGGAGGAAGAGAGAGGAGGAAGAGGGGAAGATTACCCCCCAAAATGAATAAACCAAATGAAATAAAACCCAAAGCCAAACTGCTCTGGAGTAACTCGAGCCGCCTTCTTCAGGCAGTGATGACAAAGACAGACACCTTTACACAGCTCCACCCAAATGGCAGCCTCTCCCCCCCACAAGCACACTGCAGCCCTCTGGGAATGGGAGGTAGGATCGGGGGGTCAAATTAAGTGCATTTTGCAGTTTCAGGTTTTTGTTTTTTTTAAAACTTCTGCAGAGAGAGCTGGGATTACATAAATATTTAATTATTATGGATCGGAATTGAAGGGATGTTCAGCAATTGAAGGTGTAGAAGGGGAATCCGTGCCATTGCCTCACACCTCACTTTCTCCCTCTCCACGGTTTATAGGAGTTCAGATGCTGCCTACAGTCAGGTTCTCTTTTAAATCTCATTCCATTATGAAGAGGATGGTCTCTGCCCCTTAACTTGCATGCAATTGTAACACAAAACTGAATCACTACCATAGGAACCCAGCTGAGACTGTGGGGGATACTTGTTTGGAAAGTAATGTCCTTCCCCACCCAAGACTGTAGCTGTCTCTTAAACGAGACAAATTCACAGCAGAAGGGCCTCCAATAAACTGGTCCTATCCCTATGAAAGTAATATTTAAGGGAGTAATTTCAACCTGAACAGAAGAAATACACCCTCCCCTACCCCCATTATACATTCCCATTTGTCCAGGAAGGCTGGAGGTTGTTGGCGGGAGAACTCCAGTAACTATCATCACTACCTAATGAAGACAGACTCAAGCTTTCCCTCCAAAATTAATGTGCTGAGAGGGGCTGGCAGGGGGTGTGCAACATCAAACCAATCCAAGTTAAACTCCACCACCCACCACCACCCTCTCCTGCTGTTGCCAGTTCTAAAGTTAGCTTATGAATGCAACTCCTGGATTTGGAGAGCACCTCTTGTCCTGATGGAGCACTTAAGTCAGTATCTGTGTGGCATTTTGGTTTTGACCAATCTCTGTTAACCACAAACTCTCTCCATGATTGCAAAAGTTGGATGTGATAAGCATGACCGGGGAAAGGAAGATACCATTTGCAGAATCCCAGTAGACTTTCCAGATAAATCAGCAGAAGAAATGACAGCACAGTGAACGCGTGCTGCCTGCAGTCAGCCTTTTTGGGAATGGGTCCTATCTCCCACCCACCTAGGAGACAGAGCAAAGTCCACATGTCTATAGGCTGACAGAGACAACAATGACTATGCAACCTGGGGCAGAAAGATTTTGTTGGGGCTAGAAGCAGCAGCCTGAGATGATTGATTCTGTAAGTAACTGCAAGGCGAAGAAAAATGCAAGTTGGAGAAAGGACGGTGTCCAAAGGTGGAGAATCCATGGTTAACAGACACAGGAAAAGCTGGTCAATCTGCACAAGATCAGTAGTCTTCCAAAGTCTCTATTTCTCCCATATTGAGCCGCTCTGATGAGGCATTCACTGAAAATCCTGTAAAACAAAAGAAGCAATGTTTTAGTCTGGTTGTGCATGTGTAAGTATGATATAATCAGTTTTATTTATTATATGCAACTACTGCTTAAAGGAGGAAGTGGAGAATACATGTCTAATTAAACTGTGGGAGAAATTCATTGCAGACTGTAACTACCCAAACTGCAATTTGACCAAGACACCAGGGTTGTCATGCATAGACTTGGACAAAGTGCCATAGGATCTTTAGTGATTAATCATTAACAGCTTGGTCCTGAGTCTCTCAAAAGATGGCACCTTCAGCATCACTGTGCCTGAACACCACGGATAGTACTGTCTCAGAAGGAAGAATGCTTAAAGCACAACACAGTAGTATTTCTAAGATGTTCTTCAGTCGAGTATTTAGATGGTACAGGAAGCAGGGCTGGCTGGTGCAAAGATCTAACATCCAAGGACTGACCCTGCTCATCCCTGCTTAGCTTCTGAAGATTTGATGAACTTTCAGTCTGAAGTGGTATCAGCTTCCTGTTTAAAACCACTCTTTTACAACTAGAAGCCAGATGGAGACAGCATGCAGATGTACCAATAGGCACAAATTTAGGATTAAAAGCACCATTAAATGTTTGTACTATTTTCAATCCCTACATGCTTTTCATCTATTAACTATTATTCAGGAAATCCAATATACACTTAAAAATAACCCCCAAGTTTTAAATCATATAAATGCTGAAGATCAGATGTACTAAAGAAAGCTGAAAGGGAAAGAATGCACACCAATGTTAGAAATTCAATGCAAAGCCAGTATCTGTAGAAAAATGATTTGGATAAGGATACAAAGGTATTGTCACATCCATTCTAAACTTTGGAACTTGTCAGTTTTGTACAGATCTTATTTGAACACCAAGAGAGAGGAAGCTACAGGGAACCATGCTTTATTTTCTTTAGACAGTATATGTATTCAGAGAGATTAATATGTGATAGCTATGCAATTTAATTTGCTGCATATTATATCCACTTTTTAAAAATTGGATATGTTTAAGGTATTTACTAAGCCAAGTGGGCTCCACTGGATGGTATATTAATTCCTATAATTTGAAAAAAATGTTTTCTAGTTGAGAAAGTCCTTGTAATAAAAGGCTATACATTTAAGCTCTGTTACAAATAATTTTATTTAAAATTCTGTATCTCAATTTAATATCACTGATACATCAGTAGACTTTAACCATTCAATTAAATAACCATAACAGAGTCATTTGACATGCATGTACACAGACAGGGGAAGAGGTAATATTTTTATTGGACCTCTTCTGTTCGTGGAAGGTAAAAGCTTTTGAGCTACACAGAGCTCTTCTTCAGGTCTGGGGAAGGAAGCAAAGGGCATGTAGAGGTAAGTTTGAATTCGTGTTTGCAGTTTTCATATAGAAATGTGCGTATGAACTCTAATATGAAAATACTTATTTTGCTGAAAACAGTATGTGCAATCTAGTGGATAAGGATGCTGATTTTAATATAGTTTGAGGATCACAGTACTGTTTTCAGGGAGTGGTTTAAAATGTATTAAAATCTCTTCCAATGTGTAATATGGATGGATATGTTAATCTTTATTTTTAAAAAATAATAAAGCAGCAGTGTTAGAATATAGATATTCAGGCCTGCCTGTAAAGGCGTATACTTTAAGAACTTAGGTGTATTTTTATCACTTAGCGGCATCAGAGTTGGGAAGGGGAACACGGGGTAAATTCTCTGCAGCATCAGAGCTGGGACCAGAACACTGGGGAACAGACTAACAGCATACAGAGATAAGCCCCACTGGTGTGAAGGGCTTCGGAATATGCTTGCTTGGAAATTAACCCCAATAAACATCGTATTGTCTTCACTTCGGACTTCTGGTCTTTTGCTGCTTGATGTCTGTGTGACAAAAACCAGGGAAGTGGGAGGGTGAAGGGAAAGCCCTCTAACAAGTAGCATCTGAACGAAAATATTAGTGAATACTATCCCTTAAGTTACAAGGTAGCAGCAAACTCATTGAAGTTAATGGGAGTTATGTGGCTAAACCACAATGCAGCTTTTGAAATATTTCCCCCTATTTTTATTTATGAAAGCAGGCAATTCAGAACAAGAAGACTGCCCATTGGCTAGAGATGTAAGGTTTATAAAAAGAACAAGATTATAAAAGATTTTGCCCACTACATGACCCTTTTAAACAAGACAATTAGGGGAACTGTGAAGCTCCCACTCTTCGATTCATGAACTCTGTCCTGTTAAGAGATTCAAATGTGGGAAGGAATGGGTGGGACTGGGGAACACATGTATGTTTGTGCAGACCTCATTCATCAAAAATATCAATTACCTCATTGGAGATCACAGTCTATATGTATGAATAAAGTATGCAGAGTAGTTACAGTAACCAAGCAAACAGGATAGAATCCCTAGCTGTGGTGAAGGTGTACAGAAAGGTAAAAAGACCAAGTCTCAGGGAAAATGATCAAGGGGAAACTGGGAGGGGCTTTCAGTATTTCATGGCTTCGGGATAGAAAACACAAGGAATTACAGGCCAGGGAGAAGTGCATCAGAGGCATAGACAATGAAGCTGTTTCAAACATGGAGACAGAAATGAGATGAGGCTCCAGATTTTGAAGAGCTGTAATTGAGGGAGACATGAAAGGAGAAATTACAGCAGTAAGAGTTCTGGTAGATGAAGCAATAGTACATATGCTATATATAGAGTTGGTTTACAGACGGAGGAGGAGGAGGAGGAGAGAGAAGTGACAGGCTGAGCCCCTCGTCACGGGGAGAGGGGATATGAACAGAAGAGCTGACTGAAGGAGTTATATGAAGCTGGAATTTTAGTTTCCATTTTATCATCGCACAGACCTGGATATGTTCATCCCATACCAGTACTGCACAGATGCCTGCTTTCTCACTCTTTTCTAATATTACAACAAAAACTTAGCACTTATTTAATGCTTTTCAGCTTCAAAGCACTTTAGAGACATCTTCACATCAATCCTGCCGTGGTAAAGAAAGAATCTTCCCCATCTACAAAGAGAAACTGAGGCAAAAGTCAAGATCACAGAAGGAGTCAGTATCAGATCCAGAATTAGAACTCTGGAGTTCGTGATGCCAAATCCTGAACTCAAACAATGTCTGTGATCCTTAACAGGTGACTAGCTTTGCTAATTTCTTTTTAAAATATATTTGTGCTTTCACAGAATGACATTTGATTTTTTGCAAAAGAAAGTATTTCTCCAAACATCAGTATTGCCAATCCATCATTTACATTTGATCTAAAAAGATATGGACCTTTTTGAGGCCTAAGGAACAGAAAAGATTTAATTTTATAATATCCCCATCTAATAGTTAAATTTGCTTTATATGTAAAAAAGTTACATTAAATGGCACTACTGAATTCCTTCCAAAAACCCTAAGGTGGCAGTTAGATCAACATCCTGAATCACTGCAAAATTATTAGTGATATCTTCGTTTAAACTGAGATGTCAGAGGCCTTACTGTCATAAAAATAAATATTCATTTTTAATCTTTAATTAAATCTAGGTATGGAAAGTTAAAAAATGGAAGCAGAAAACCAATGCTGCAAATTCTGTCTTAAGAAAGAACAGATTCTTATGGGTAGCTTTTGAAATGTCAGGAAATGTAATTTTTATTATGCAAGATCCTTCTATATTTTCCCAAACTGCAGTATTTGTTCTCATGATTATATTTACTATATCAGAAAAAGGCTGAATTTAGCTGAAGAGCCTTATTAACCCTTCTTTTAATATCCTTAAAGATCCAGGATATCTAAAGTAGAAGACCAAACTTCAATTAATTTAAAAAGCAATAAAACAGAATCAGCTTCTCCTCTTCACACATCAAAGAGATGCCCAAGATATGTATATCTGATGCTTAGCTAAAATCGTATAGAACCTCAATTTTTCATTTTAACAGTTTACCCGTAATGAAAAATACCCTTGTGTCATAAATATAAAGGAAAGGGTAACCACCTTTCTATATAAAGCGCTATAAAATCCCTCCTGGCCAGAGGCAACATCCTGTTACCTGTGAAGGGTTAACAAGCTCAGCTAACCTGGCTGGCAACTGACCCAAAGGACCAATAAGGGGACAAGATACTTTCAAGATACTTTTCCCTGTGTTAAGAGGGAAGTTTATTCCTGTTTTCTGTAACTTTAAGATTTTGCCGAGAGGGGGATCCTCTGTGTTTTGAATCTGAATACCCTGTAAAGTATTTTCCATCTTGATTTTACAGAGATGATTTTTACTTTTTTTTTTTTTTTTTTTTTTTTAAATAAAATCCTTCTTTTAAGAACCTGACTGATTTTTCCATTGTTCCAAGATCCAGTGGTTTGGGTCTTTGATGATTTTGTAACCAATTGGTTAGGATATTATTCTCAAGCCTCCCCAGGAAAGGGCGTGTGTAGGGCTTGGGGGGATATTTGGGGGGGGGGGGGGAGGGAAGACATCTCCAAGTGGTCTCTTTCCCTGTTCTTTGCTTAAAACACTTGGTGGTGGCAGCGTACTGTTCAAGGACAAGACAAAGTCTGTACGTGGGGAAGTTTTTGACCTAAACTGGTAAGAATAAGCTTAGGGGGTCTTTCATGCGGGTCCCCAGATCTGTACCCTAGAGTTCAGAGTGGGGAAGGAACCCTGACACCATGTAAATTCATTTGTTCTCTACTTCCACAGCCAGAAGTCTTTTCTTCCTATCTCCACAAGGCTTTGCTTGGATTCTTCCAACCTATTTCCAAGGTGAGTAATTTCAGAATCGGGTCAAGTTTGACATTTAAGGGTCAACCAACTCCTCAAGACCACAAATTACAGGAAGAATTGATTCCAAACTGATATTTTTTCCTTTTCTATAAAAATAATTTTTTAAAAAAAAATCTGCTAAATTGGCTCTTTCCATCTGTTTGTAACTGTCAGAGGGGAACACGTTCAGGATTATGCCTTGCTCATCATACTGACTCCTGATAAAACCACCGCAGATGTACCTGTCTAAAAGGCCCCCCATCTTCTTTTTCTGCGTCTGTTTGGGTAAAGTGATAAACTGAGCATGAACATAGGTACCTCCTTAAACCATCTCAGAAGCATATAATTGTATTATATATATTGTACACCACACACCCAGCATCACCTGTAGCAGTGGTAGGAGTACTGGACTGGCAGAGTCTCAGAGCAGCCTTCAAAAATGCAATGAATTTGTTGTAAATAATTTTAAAATACAGACTACTCTAAAGGGGCTTCCCTCCATCTTTCTTGCATATATTTGATGTATTAATGTCTAGGACTTACGAAAGACCCAAAAAGGACTTTGCAGATGGAACAAAAATTATGACCTCTATCCCAAATAAGCCACTTAGAGGAAGATGCTCATTTTCAAGTATCAAAACTCACCTAACAAACTGGGATCTGCTCGAACCATTTTCTGTTTCTTCTTTTTCTTGCC
Organism: Lepidochelys olivacea; assembly: GCF_965140295.1. Classification (NCBI taxonomy): domain Eukaryota; kingdom Metazoa; phylum Chordata; order Testudines; family Cheloniidae; genus Lepidochelys; species Lepidochelys olivacea. Next base: position 47,995,514 of record NC_140419.1, read on the forward strand.
ACTCTGCACAGCTTCGAAGTTGGATTGCTGGTTGTTGCTCTGATTCGTCTGAAAGACGGAATGCAGTGCACTATGGTTCATCCCCCACACCGAATCCTGAAACAAACCAATTCTAGATTACAAGTTAGAATTAAACGTTGCCTGCTCACTGGAAATACACAGATGACACCAAGTCACTTTCCATATGACATGGATAGTAGAATATCCATTAACCTATCCAATAAATTTATCTCTTTTCTAGAACTAATCCTGCACCATAAAATTATCTCCCTATAAAGTTATTTACACAAGATCTCAGATAGTTACACAGCTAACAAGGGACAGATAGATTCTGTACAATTCCACAGGAATACCTGAAATATGTTTCCTCCCCCCAGTCTAGATAATTTACCCCTTTCACCACCAAGAGCTAAATACAGAAATGCAGACTGTCACTGAGCCTTTGCTACCCTCTCCAGAAATACTATCAATGTACTTCAAGATCCTCCTTCAAAGCAAAGAACAAGCAAATATGTACCTGCTGCTGCTGACTGGCTTTTTGTTTGGCACGGCGCTCTAGAAACTGCTTGGCAAATTCCTTGGCCTCAGGGGTATCTCCAAGGTAGGCTCTGATGTAATCATGGACCTCATATGGAGACTCCACTTCCTTCAGGAAAGAAACAAACGTGGGAACTGCAATACGAGGGGAAGAAGATGGACCATGAGAGAGACGTGTGCTGATGCAGGAGTGTGTGTGTGCAAAAACCAAACAAACTTTGTATACTTTATTCAATATTCTTTATCAAACTATCAACCATTGTAAACAGCCTCTCCTGTTAAATTCCCCATAATATAGCCCCAGCAAAAAACGGTTACTAACCTTTCCATAACTTGTTCTTCGAGATGTGTTGCTCATATCGATTCCATGTTTGGCAACAGTGCATACAGCACAACCCATCCGTAAGATTTTTCCCTTGGTGGTGTATGTTGGGCTGGCTCTAATGCCTCTGATGCCGCGCACTTATGCACTGGTATAAGGGGCACCGCCAGCCCCACATCCTCTCAGTTCCTTCTCACCAGCTAACTTTGACAGAGGATGGGGTCCATCTCCTCGTAGCATGCCTGAATACAGGACATTATTCAGGATGAGATTCTCTGGGCTGAAACCAGCAGGGCTTTCATCCTCTCTGCTATAGCCACAAAGAGTTGCACAGATCTACAGAACAGCTTAGTCCTCTCAATGTAGAAGGCTTGGGCACGCCTGACATCCAACGAATTAATCCACTGCTCTTCCAAATTCCTGTGCAGTTTTGGGAAGAAACTGGCAGGAAAATGGCTTGGTTGCTATGAAACTGCAAGACCACCCTTAGAAGGAAAACTGGTTGGGGGCACAGTTGAACCTTGCTCTTGAAGAACACTGTGTACAGTGGTTCTGATGTAAGGGCCCAGACTTCAAAGACCCTTCTGGCCAAGGTAATCACTACCAGGAAGGCGACTTTCCAGGAAACAGCCAATAGATGACACAATGCTAGTGGCTCAAAGGGAGGGCCCATGAGTCTTGACAGGACTGGATTTAAATCCCATGGGGGAACTGGCTCAGGAATCTGAGGATGAAGTCTCTCCAACCCTTTAAGAAAGGAGATGGACATCTTTTTTTGTGTGAGAAAACTGACCTATCGCCAGTTGGTGGGTGGAAGGCTACTACTACTACTAAGATCACTACTAGGTGTACCTTGATAGATGCTGAGCCTGACCTTGTTGTTTTCGGTAGAGCAGGTAAATCCTATATAGACTGAAGGGGAGACCGGAGTTGAAGAAAGACCTCGTTGGGAAGACCATATCAAGAAATGCTTCCACTTGGCCACGTAGGTAGCCCTAGTAGATGGGTAGATCTGGTGGACTTGTTCTGAACAGGCTCTCTTCTCCAGGTTCAACCATGGAGCTGCCACAGAGGTTTGGGTAGCGTACACAGCCATGGTCTTGTGCTATTGGGTCCAGGTGGAGTGGGAGCGGTAGCAGGGGTGCTACTGACAGCATGCCGAACCACTGTTGGCATGGCCACACCAGAGCTTTAACAACAACTCTAACCTTGTCCCACTTGATTTTCAGAAGGATCTTGTACACTAGAGGAACTGGAGGAAATGAGTAGAATAGGAGCTCTGTCCATTGAAGGCATCTGAAAGGGAGCCTGGGCTCTGTCCACATAGAGATAAAAACTAATGGTATTTCATGTTCTGCCTGGTTGCGAACAGGTCTACCTGAGGAGACCCCCACCTTTGGAAGATGAACCTGGTGACCTCTGGGTGAAGGCACCACTTATGGTGAGAGAAGAAAGATCTGCTGAGGTGATCTGCCAGGGCGTTCTGGGCTCCCGGAAGATGGGAAGCTTCAAGCAGGAGTCCCATAAGCGGATAGCCTCCTGACACAGGGCAGAGAAGCATGTTCCTCACTGCTTGCTGATGTAGATCATGGCCGCTGTGTTGGCTGTAAATACTTTTACTACTTTACCCATGATCTGTGGAAGAAACATTTGGCAAGCTAAGTGGACCATTTTGAGCTCCCTGATGTTTATGTGTAGGGAGACCTCTTCCTGGGACCACAGGCCCTTTGTCCTGAGGCAGCTGAGGTGGACTCCCCATCCTAGATTGGAAACGACTGAAACAAGGGACACGAATGATTGGAGAATTGCTAACATAGTTCCTATTTTTAAGAAAGGGAAAAAAAGTGATCCAAGTAATTATAGGCCTGTTAGTTTGACATCTGTAGTATGCAAGGTCTTGGAAAAAATTTTGAAGGAGAAGGTAGTTAAGGACATTGAAGTCAATGGTAAATGGGACAAAATACAACATGGTTTTACAAAAGGTAGATCGTACCAAACCAACCTGATCTCCTTCTTTGAGAGAGGAACAGATTTTTTAAATAAAGGAAACGCAGTGGATCTAATTTACTTAGATTTTAGTAAGGCGTTTGATACTGTGCCACATGGGGAATTATTAGTTAAATTGGATAAGATGGGCATCAATAGGAAAATTGAAAGGTGGATAGGGAATTGGTTAAAGGGGAGACTACAACGGGTCCTACTGAAAGGTGAACTGTCAAGTTGGAGGGAGGTTACCAGTGGAGTTCCTCAAGGATCAGTTTTGGGACCAATCTTATTTAATCTTTTTATTACTGACCTGGGCACAAAAAGTGGGAGTGTGCTAATAAAGTTTGCAGATGATACAAAGCTGGGAGGTATTGCTAATTTAGAGAAGGACAGGGATACCCTATAGGAGGATCTGGATGACCTTGTAAACTGGAGTAATAGGAATAGGATGAAATTTAATAGTGAGAAGTGTAAGGTCATGCATTTAGGGATTAATAACAAGAATTTTAGTTATAAGCTAGGGACGCATCAACTAAAAGTAACGGAGGAGGAAAAGGACCTTGGAGTATTGGTTGATCATAGGATGACTATGAGCTGCCAATGTGATATGGCTGTGAAAAAAGCTAATGTCGTCTTGGGATGCATCAGGAGAGGTATTTCCAGTAGGGATAAGGAGGTTTTAGTACCGTTATATAAGGCACTGGTGAGACCTCACCTGGAATACTGTGTGCAGTTCTAGTCTCCCATGTTTAAGAAGGATGAATTCAAACTGGAACAGGTACAGAGAAGGGCTACTAGGATGATCCGAGGAATGGAAAACTTGTCTTATGAAAGGAGACTCAGGGAGCTTGGCTTGTTTAGCCTAACTAAAAGAAGGTTGAGGGGAAATATGATTGCTCTCTATAAATATATCAGAGGGATAAATACCAGAGAGGGAGAGGAATTATTTAAACTCAGTACCAATGTGGACACAAGAACAAATGGATATAAACTGGCCACTAGGAAATTTAGATTAGAAATTAGACGAAGGTTTCTAACCATCAGAGGAGTGAAGTTTTGGAATAGCCTTCCGAGGGAAGTAGTGGGGGCAAAAGATCTATCTTGCTTTAAGATTAAACTTGATAAGTTTATGGAGGAGATGGTATGATGGGATAACATGGTTTTGGTAATTAAATATTCATGGTAAATAGGCCCAATGGCCTGTGATGGGTTTTTAGATGGGGTAAGATCCAAGTTACCCGGGAAAGAATTTTCTGTAGTATCTGGCTGATGAATCTTGCCCATATGCTCAGGGTTTAGCTGATCGCCATATTTGGGGTCGGGAAGGAATTTTCCTCCAGGGCAGATTGGAAGGCCCTGGAGGTTTTTCGCCTTCCTCTGTAGCATGGGGCACGGGTCACTTGCTGGAGGATTCTCTGCTCCTTGAGGTCTTCAAACTACAATTTGAGGACTTCAATAGCACAGATATAGGTGTGAGGTCTTTTTTAGGAGTGGTGGGTGAAATTCTGTGGCCTGCATTGTGCAGGAAGTCAGACTAGATGATCATAATGGTCCCTTCTGGCCTAAATATCTATGAATCTATGAATGGCTGGGGGATGACAAAGGCAACACCTGCCGTTGCCGACTGGGGGTCCTTCCACCAGTCAAGAGAGGTGAAGATCGGGTCTGGAACAGTAAACACGAAGTCCAAGTGTTGTATGTTTGGTGAGTGCACTGAAGCAAACCATGTCTGCAGGGATCTGAGGCGCAGCATTGCATGCCATACCAAGTAAGTGCTTGCGGCCATGTGTCCCAGAAGTCTGAGGCAAACCCAGGCTGTTGTGATGGCGTATGCCTTGACCCTGCATATCAGATCTGACATGGTCTGGAAATGGGCCTCTGGACAGAAGGCGTTGGCGTGGGTTGAGTCTAGTACTGCCCCAATAAAATCTATTCTCTGTACTGAGATGAGAGTTGACTTTTTTGTTTATCAACAGACACAATGCTTGGAAGGTAGCTTGGACCAGGCTGATGCTGGTCTTTACTTGAGCACATGAATAGCCCTTCATCAGCCAGTTGTCTAAGTATGGGTAGAATTAGACCCCTTGCCTTCTGAGGATGGCTGCGACCACTGCCATGCATTTCGTAAAAACCAAGGGGGCTGCAGATAGAACAAAGGTAAGGGTGGTGAATTGGTAATGGGTCTGGTTTCTTCTGTGGCCTTGGAAGATGGAAACGTGAAAACCGGCATCCTTCAAGTCGAGGGCGGTGTACCAGTCTCCTGGATCCAGGGAGGGAACAATGGAGACCAGGGAGACCATGTGGGTCGAAGACCACCCTGGCTCTTTGGGATTAGAAAATATTGGGAATAAACCCCTTCTCCTCGGGATTAGAAAATATTGGGAATAAAACCCCTTCTCCTCTCAATTTCTAAGGCACCTCCTCCACAGCCCCCACCTGTAGGAGGGTTTGCACCTCTTGGGCTAGAAGTTGCTCATAAGAAGCGTCCCTGAAGAGGGACAGGGATGGGAGGGAAGGGTGGAGGAAAACAGAAGGGTATAACTGTCCACCACTGTACTTAGAACCCAGCAGTCTGATACGATGAAAGACTACACCAGGCTGAAGTGGGAAAGTCGGTCTGAAAACAAAAAGGGGATAGGCTCCGATGAGGGAAACGGGTATAGCACCCTGAGCGCACCTTCAATGTTGGGGCCTCTGGAGTATCTATGCAATCCCGGTAGTGAGATTGAGGTGGATGGAAGCGGTTGACAACACTTGTAACCCTTGCTCCTTCTCCTGAACAGGTCCCATCGTGGCAGTGGCGCCGAGAAGCGAGCTGGCTGGTGAGGCCTGAAATGCTTCCTCGAAAGAGCAGGAGCATAGAGGCCCAGGGACCTGAGGGCAGCCTTTAACTCCTTCAGCCCATGGAGCTTTATGTCCATTTTATCTGAAAACAGTGACATACCCTTGAATGGAAGGTCTTGGATTGACTGCTGGACCTCCTGTGGTAGCCTCAAAGATTGCAACCAAGAGCATCACCTCATGGCCACTGCAGAAGCCATTGTTCTGGCTGCGTCCAGGGTCTACTAGAGTGAGGCTCTAGCTATGTTCTTTCCCTCCTCTAAGAGAGTGGAGAACTCCTGCCTGGAGTCCAGAGGCAATAAGTCTTTAAATTTCATCAAAGAATCCCACATGTTGCGATCACATCTCCCCAGCAGGACTTCAAGATATGCAGCTGCAATCTACCTATTGAATACATTTTTCTGCCAAACAGAGCTAGTTTCTTTAAGTCTTTATTTGGAGGTAATGCTTGCCTGGCCTTGCCTGTCCCTCTCATTGGCCGGCACTGGAGCCAGGAGGAGGGTGAGAGTATAAGTACTTTGGCTGTCATGTATTTCTTCTCTTCCCTCTTCAAAGTGGGAGGGAGAGAAGATGGGGTCTGCCACAGGGTTCTGACTAGATCCAAAAGAAGCTACGTTGATGGATAGGGCCATCTTTGATGGTGCTACTGCAGCCAAAATGTCAATGTGGCTATGGAAAGACTCCTTGAGCACCTCAACATCTAGTCCCAGATTAGCAGCTATTCTCTTTAGAAGCTCCTGTTGGGCTCCAAAGTCATCTTGCAACAGCGAGCCACTTGGCTCCAAGGTGGCTTCACCTGGGGAGGAGGAGGAAGAGACCTGTACCAGAGAGGGAGTTCCACCTCATCTTCTGCCCTTATTACCTCCATTGGGCCCACATCATGTGTGTGTCAGTACTGGGCTCGGTACTGGAATCAGGGTATGGTGGTGAATGGAGCTATGTGGCAGCCCGCCTCTCGGATGCAACCATAGGACCAGTGGACGATGGTCCTGGTACAGAGGAAAATCTCCATTAGTTCCAAAATAGTCACTGCATCGGCCACTATCCTCCTGACCAGTTGCCAGTGTGTGACCCATACCCGGGTCCAGTGACATGTAGAATGGGTACCAGCTGCAGCTCTTGGGATGGGCATAGGGCTCCACCGCAGACTCCAAAAAAGAGTCCTTCTGACGTGACCATGGCTTCTGCCATTTGGTGCCAAAGGTCTGGGAACCAGTGCCGGACCAGGGATGACCTTGCAGAAGGAAGGAAGGGCCAGCTTGCCTCTAGAAGGTATCTAGGGCCCAGGTGCTGGGAAAGAGCTTGGAGCACCATGTTCTCTCCTGTTCATTGGAGTTAGTGATTGTCCCATCAGGGTTGGTGATACCGAGAGAGATAAGTCCTTGGTGGCTGCAAAGGCCTCCAGGGTAGAAGGCACTTATCACACTGGAGCCACAATGACTTCCTGGCATCAGCGGGGGTGGGTCCCACACTGAACTCAAAGGCCCTCAGGGTGGAGTCGACTGTGCCATCATGGGTTCGGGGGTGGAGGATGCACTCCACTGCCTTCCCCTTGTTTGCCTTTCTTTGGCACAGAGGAGTGTCCTCTCTCGGCTTTTTTCTCACCACCAGAGATGGAGAATGGTGCTGAGAAGAGCGTGGTGCCAGAAAGGCGTGTCACACTGAAGCTGAAGTGCTTGGTGCCGAATCCGAGTGGCTTGGCTCTAATGCTGGTCTAACAGCAACTTCCGTTAGGATAGCCCTCAGTCTAGCTCAGAGGTGAGCAAACTATGGTCTGCGGGACCATCCTGGCAGCCCTTGAGCTCCCAGCCGGGGAGAATAGCCCTCCTCTCCCGCAGCCTCAGCTCGCTGTGTCACCAGCACTCTGGGCAGCGGGGCTGCAAGCTTCTGCCAGGCATCGCGGCTGTGAGAGCTGCCAGCCTGCCCTGGTACTCTAGACTGCGCGGTGGCGTGGCTGGCTCTTGCCAGGCAGCGAGGCTGCCAGTCCTGGTGCTCTGAGCAGCATGGTAAGGGGGCAGGGAGTCCCAGGGGGCAGTCAGGGGAGAGGGGCTTGGGATAGGGGGTCGGATCTCAGGGGGGACGGTCAGGGGACAAGGAGCGGGGGGGTTGGATGGATGTGGGGTCTGAGGGGGGCAGTCAGGGGGTGGGAAATGGAAGGGGGCCAGGCTGTTTGGGGAGACACAGCCTTACCTACCCTGCCCTCCATACAGTTTTGGAACCCCAATTTGGCCCTCAGGCCTAAAAGTTTGCCCCACCCAATGTCTAGCTTCTCTGTCTTTCTTTGTATGAGGCTTAAAGTCCTGACAGACCTGACAGTGCTCTCCTACCTGAGATTCTCCCAGACACTTCAGATAACTGGAGTGTGGGTCGCTCACCTGCACAGGTTTGCCACAGGAGGCACAAGGTTTGAAGCCCAGGGATTGGGGCATGCCTGAGCCCAGGGTCAAAGGGAGCCCCTCTACATTAAAGGAGAAGGACTAACTTTCTACACTAGTACTGTTTACACTAATACTATACTAAGACTAAAACTAAGCTAAAGAGAAGAAACCATTGAAAACACCTTGCTGAAACAAAAAGGGATGTTCCAGCAACCATCAAAAGCGGTAAGAAGGAACTGAGAGCATGTGGGACCAGCACTGCCCCTTATATTGGCGCATAAGCGTGCAGTACCAGAGGGCACGAGAACTGGCCTGACAGATACCACTGAGGGGAAAATCTCCAACAGTGCATGCAGCACACTCACACCTAATGTGGAATGAACATGAGCAAACACTCGAAGAACATATTGTGGCAGACATTCTACTATTTTACGTACAGAAAAGGAGACAGTCCCCTCTCACCCTACTGTGATGTGCAAGAAAATTAAGTGTACAACCACGAGGGCAAGTGAACCACTGCTTCATGACTCGCAGTTCCTAACTTAAAAAGAAAAGGAGTACTTGTGGCACCTTAGAGACTAACAAATTTATGTGAGGATAAGCTTTTGTGAGCTACAGCTCACTTCATCAGCTGCATGCATCCGATGAAGTGAGCTGTAGCTCACAAAAGCTTATGCTCAAATAAATGTGTTAGTCTCTAAGGTACCATAAGTACTCCTTTTCTTTTTGCAGATACAGACTAACACGGCCGCTACTCTTAAACAGTTCCTAACTTGACTCATTTTGCAGCAGAGTTAATATCAGAAGCTCAGTGAACCCCAGGCTCAAATGGACCATAAACAATCCTCTGCTCTTATGCCGCAATCAATACAATTTTACTGACTGAAGCATCAGACCAGAGCATAGTTCATTCAAACTGTACCCCAAAAATGCTTTAGAGAGTTACAATGTTAATAATATTGCATGTATTTAGAACTAGGCTAAATTCTCATTCATCTGTGACCTGTCACCTCCATCCAAAAGGAACCATTTTTATGGGTGAGAGTGGGAGAGTCTGGAATTAGTCCCAATTCTATTCTACCTGCATATTTTACCCAAAGAGGGAAGACAATGCAGTGCAGTTTATAGCAATGCCATTTCCCAGCTAATTATGCCCTCTTGCTGAATGAACCAAACAGCACCTTGGTAGAAATGCAGTCATCATCCACAGAATTTCATGTGTGCAAATGTACAAATGTGATGTTGTTCTTCATATACTGTTACAAAGCATAACATTCATTCTTTCCTGCTTCTTACCATCTAAGTTGTTCGCTGTGTTGAGTGCATGAAGCATCTGTTCACACCACTGAGTGAATCCATCCTGGGCTTTAGTAACCCCTTGGAACAACTTCAACAGCTTCTCCTCTTCTTCCGCCTTCTTGTTCTGTCTGCTCGTAATTCCTATGGATTTACTGACAAAGAAATTGTAAATATTGCATACTATGCCTGAAACAGCCATCGATTATCTTAGACAATATTATCTAAGATAACAGTGCATAGCCTACAAAAGCCCATGGATTTACAGAGGGCCAGTAATGTTTAAGAGTCAACTTATTTTCCTAGTGGATAAGAAAAATCAAAGAAATTGGGACTCTGTGGACAGCCTATAAGCTGTTTGTTGCTAAACACTATTTTAAGACAGTGGTACAGAATTTTCAAGAACCAGAGGTGATGAAGCTATAGTTGGTTAAAATATGAGTGCAATACTAGCAGTCCTTTGCCAAAAACAAATTCCTCCCGATTCCTACCTGAGGCTGGCATTGCTCTTGTTTTTATTGGTTGAGTTACGAGGCCCCATTTCTTTCACTGCATCGTCCCAGAACCCCATATTTGAGTTTTTGGTGTCAGCATTGCTCCAGATGCTGCTGACTAGATCAGATGCCCACTGGCTGGTGGGATTAGTGTTTAGAGAGCCCCACACTGAATTCCCAATGCTGCTGTGCAGGTTAGAATGCTGTTGAAACAGAACAGAAATGAGACCCTGGTTATTAGCATCAGGTCTGGAGAAACAGCAGCAATGTCTCAGAAAACCAAAATGGAGTGTGATGAGAGGGGAACAATGCAAGTAACAATTCTCCATGTTCTGGTTAGGTAAATAAGATATGCACCGTAGTACTGCGGACTCTGTTCGGCTGCTGTTGCTGCTGCTGCTGCTGTTGCTTCTGCATCTGCCTCGCCTCTTCCTGCTGTATTTCCAAGAGAGATTTGGTAGCGCCTGTTGGCTTGGTGACATTACCCCAACCTGACATTTTTTGTTGCTGCTGTTGCTGCTGAAGGGCTTTCATCAGTTCACGCTGCTGACGTCTTTGCTGTTGCATGCAAAAAGAAACAACATGCCTTTCTTACTCTCTGAAGATAATTACTATTGGGGATACTGGTTTCAGTTTGTTTGTTTTTTGTCGACATGAGCAGCAGTGTCACAATGTAGGCCTCAGCCTTTAAAGCATGTCAGACAGATATGGGGTTCTCAACCTTTTTCTTTCTGAGGCCCCCCTAACATGCTGTAAAAACTCCACGTCTTACCTGTGCCACAACAATAGTCAGAGGATGAAAATACCACCTATGTCTCTCAAATATATCCTTGATTTTTGTAGTCAAGAGAACTGACAACTTCTTGGACAAAAGGGGGCAGCAGCTTTGAACTGGCATGAAAACTAAAGAATCTACCATTATCTGAACTTCTGGTTAAAGTGTCATAAGAGCTTATGGTACTAATGAAATTTCAGAGAAATTCAAACTGTGTCAAAATTATCATCTGTATATTTTGTTTTGGGTTTAACGTGTGATAGCCTTCCATGTGTCAGTGGCATAGCTTGGCTATGGTTAGGACCTGGGCAATTTTGAACTAGATTAACATTCTTTAATAAATAAGTAACTGAAGATCTAAATCCTACTTTAGAATTGTTAACCTCTTACTCAGGTTAACAGTAGTGTAGACATACCCACAGATGTTAACGGTAAAACAAAATAGCAGCCATGTGAATCCTAAGAGGATGTAAAGATAATATGAAAGGATCCATGCTATTTCAACCCAGACGCAGAACTAGTGACTCCCTCGTCCACACTCCAGGACTTCCACTGCACTGTCCACGTGGGACGTTACTGAATGGCAACCTGGTGCACTGTAGAGTCATACCCTACTTTGCCACCAGTAACTTGAAATGTGGACAAGCCCTATGAGTTGTATCTGAAGTGCCCTAGTCCCGGGATTGAAAACAGGAATGGAAAATGGATCTCTCTCATTTGCTAAAGACGATGACAATCATGCAACATGTCTCCTGTTTTGCTACAGGAAAGGGTAAGAAAGGTAGAAACATATGTAGTAGATTACCCATCAATGCTTTTCACTAATGAATGCAAAAATATGTATCTTCTTTGAGATTCATGTTTAAGTTACTGTTAAATTTGTGTTTTGGAATGTGGTGAACTGTTTCCCAATCCAGAGACTACTTGCAAAGGAGAGGGCTGGTTTTTTTTTTTACTAACTGGTAGAGGTTACCTCCCAATGTGGTTGTCTTCCCTCTGATAAAGAGACATTTTAAGTACAAGCTCTTGTTTCGCTCTCTCTGTCAGAAGTGGACAACTTAAAGTGCTAAGTGGGAAATTGCCCAGTTCCTAATCTTGATAACTTATTGTATGCAGTGTTGTTGTAGCTATGTCAGTCCCAGAATGTTAGAGACAAGGTGGGTGAGGTAATATATTTTTTGGATCAACTCCTGCTAGTGAGAGCACCAAGATTACAGAGAGCTTTTCTTCAGATATTATGGATACAGTACCATGAACGCAACTGTAGCCATGAGACCCAATATTTGCAGTATGAGTTCTTAAACTTTTTAACCGGCCAAGTAAATATACAGAAAATTTATAAGACCTCCCAGGATGCTTACAGAAAACACCAAGGGATGCTCAGATTAAAGTTTTACAGTAGTTATAATACCCACATCTCAAACTCTCATCTGCTCCAAATTTCTACTTTGCTGATCTTCTATACCACTTTCTGAATGTAAATCCACATAATATTTTGGTGCAGGATTTTTCAAGCTCTCGTAGCATTTATTATTTGGAAAGCTATCAACAGGATCAGCATTACCTGGGAATTTAATGATACCCATAGGGAAAAAGAAAGAGTTCTACACTCTGAACTTGTTTCTACTATAAAAACATCTGCTGTATTGAGCTTCTGGACATCAGACATGGAAGGGAAGATAAGAATTTTTGGCCCAAAGAAGATTATTTCTGTTTTTACAAAAGGAACATCGGGACCCAAACCTGTCTAAATGAACAAAAAATAACTAAGGATAAGTCTACATAGTTCATGGCAGTGAATCTCATAGACCCGGTTGACCTCCAAGGCTCCTACTAGCACTCTAAAAATAGATGTGTAGACTGTGCTTTGAAGTTGCAGCTCGGGCTGGAGCTTAGGCTCTGAAAGCACATTCCCTCCCTGGAGGCTTGCCCACAGGCAACTTGTGGAGGGGCTGGGGGGGGGGGGGGAATGTGGGATCATGTGTCCCCCTCCCCAAACTTGCTGATTGGCTTGTACTGAGCACGCTCAGTAACACTGTTGAAGCCAGCTGCCCTCACTCTGCCACCTCCCCCCCGCCACACTATTGACAGACACGGATCATCTCTGGGCTCACTGCTGCAGGTTGTGTAGATATATTCTAAGAGTACTACTTGTAGGTAAGATCCACAACAGCTCTACCCATATTTTGGTACTGTACCACACACACATTTGCAGCCTGTTCAGAAAGATTTGATTCTAGCTGTTGCATGCTCTTCTATGGCACAGCTAAGCAAGCTTTTTCCTCAACTGCCATTTAGAGACATTATACCTGGGGTTTAATATATATGGCATAGCTGATAATACTGCCAAGACTCCACTGTCTTTAGCCATGGCAAGTGAAATCAATCTAGGCCAAAGAAGATCAAGGGGCTAGTCAACCTAGCCACCAATCAGGAGAGTTATTCTACCACTTTAATTTTCTTCTTCCATATGCAAAAGAAAAACAGCCAAAAACCAAAAAGAACAAAAATTGCGGGTGGTCAATAACAAGAATAATGTAAGGATCAACAGCCCTCAAGAAGCACCCCAAGAGTAGCTTTATGAAGTGTCCATCTCAATCCCCACATTTTTCTACATTACGAAGACCTGCTTTGTTCTCTTAGAGTTTCATTTCCCCAACACTCACTTAATATAGTTGTGCAAATGCATCTCACCTTGATCTTCTGTGTTCCAGCACTGAGTGTCAACAAGAATTTACCAATGCACCTGTTATTCAAGTTCTGAATGTCCCCTGAACACATATCTCTAATATATTGCTGGGAGTGGATATTTGCATTCAAATACAGTTTAGGCTACAGGTTAAATTAGCTCTGTAGTTTCAAATAAGTACCTGGTTCTTCACCTGAAAGACAAAACAGCCCAGATGACTTGGTCCTATTTAAAAATTTGCTTATTACTGTTTTTCTTTTATATTTACTCACTTGATCAACAGCTAAGTAGAAACACAGCTAATTTTACTCCAACACATAGTTTACAGACCTCAAACCTACTTCAACTGAATTTACCTCCTCTCGAAGCTGCCGCTCTCTCTCTTCTTCAAGCTTTTGGATTTCTGCCAATGATAATGTGGTCTGGGACTGACATGCTCCTGAGCTGGATTGCTGGCCCCATGTTGAAGAAGAAGGGAGCTGGGAAAAAAGTAGGAAATAATAACAATTACAAATTCTCTGAAGTGAACACTACTGAAACTGCAAACATACAGACAAATCTTTTGATCCCACTGAATAGAAGGGATACTACAAGATACCCAAAGGTCTGCTTTAAAGGTATCAGTTTTTCAGTGCAGTCATATTTTTGTTATATGTGCTTGCAGCTGCAAGGCAGTGTCAGGGCCAGCTGTGTCCCATGAACAATTACGTAATAGGATACAAACTGTTATTCAAAAAAATGGCAACAACTTTGGGGACTAAAACATGTGCATTTGCCGAATAAAAAATTAGTTACAATGCATAAACCATTTTGATCATTTTTTTTCCCCTCAAAAACAGCATGGTATTTACTTGAAGCATATTTAAGGCTCAGTTACCTCACATTGGAGGCTACTAAAACAACTGAAAGCCAAACAGTATAAATGTTTTTCAAATTAAGAACTACAAAAAGGAGGAATTAAAAAAGACTTCTTGTAGGTGCTAGCTGCAAGGTGAGTTGGGGCCTGTGATGTAGAGATCACTCTTATGTGGACCAAGGGATGCCACCTTTCCACCAGACAAACTAAGCCACATGCTTTCAGGTCTCCATCAACAACTCAGCTCCTTAAAAACAAGCCATGACTCTCCTCGAAGTGGAATAAAAAAATTATGTTATTTTTCTCTTCCGGCAACCTTTCTTGGCTGGCTGAGCTCTCTCTTCCTTCCTTTCCATTTGTTTTAATTTACTCTCCCCTTGTTTCTCTCATCCTTCACCAAATATCGAGCATCTCTTCCTCCCCAACAACTCTTTGCTTTCCCTTCTCCTTCCTCATCATACAGTTCCACCACTCAGTTCCCTTTCTCTTGATTCAGTCCAATTAACTAGACGCCTTCCAAGCTAGTTCCATTGGTCCTACACTATGGGGACGTTTTAACTGCACACATCAGTTGAGTGGGAAGGAAGTTAGCTTGTGGAAGAGCATTACCTTCATCTGTGCAAGTTGCTGCTGCTGCTGCTGCTGCTGCAACCGGCGCAGAGCCTCCTGTTGCTGCTGCCTTTGTCTTAATAATTCCTTCTGGCGCTGGAGTTCCAGCTCCTTGTGCTTTCGCTCTTCCTCTTCAAGCTGTAGTCTGGCTGCCTCCTCTTCCATGTGCAACCGGTTTTCCTCTAGTCGACGCTGGGCCTCCTCCTCTTCACGTGCCCATTTGGCAGCTTCCTCTTCCTTCCCAGGATACAAAGAACAGTAAAGTCTCTAAGAGGACTCAGAAGATCTAAATTACTTCATGAAACGTGATACTTGGAAGCTTTTTATTTAATTGTACAAATATGGTCAGTAAAGAACACATTTATTCAACTTTATCCTTTTCAGGCTGAGAAAATAATTTGGTCTATTGTCCTTCAAAATACAGATTTCACAATACTCCCTGAATTAGAAGGGAAGCTTTCCTTATGGTGAAAGTTAGCTACAGGTCAGACAGGACAGAGGGAAAACCAAATACTGCCCCACCTTTTCCCTGGGATTTTTATTCATATTATTACTGTGCACCTCTACTACTTGCTACTAGCCCTCTCAGTGAAGTGCTGCTGCCATGAACACATGAAATGAGGAAAAGTAGAATAAAAAAGGGAGACAAGGTTTGCAGATCAGATTAGAAATGAGGGGGAGGGAAATTAACACCCAAAAGATAAGATTTGTCTATTTCATACCACTAGAACAGCAAAGGAGAAGGCTCTTAAACCAACAAGCACAAGATTATGTGGCGGGATAATGAAGGAAGTATTGCTAGATGAATTGCTAGAGTAGGAAGAGGAACAGAGACAGACACTGACAGGAAGTTATGAATTTTAACAGTGGGCAACTTTAAAGTGGATTCTGAAGCTTATGTGGAGACAATGAAGTTGTCTGGGGACAGATGTGATGAAGACACTTGTCATAACTATAAGGGTAGCCTAAAATTGCTCCTTACCTGTAAGGGGTTAAGAAGCTCAAATAACCTGGTTGGCACCTGACCAAAGGAACCAAGGGGGACAAAAGATACTTTCAAATTGGGGAGGGGCGGGGGGGAAGGAGGCTTTGTTTTGGGTTCTTTTTTTCTGTGTTCGTTTGCTCTTGGGACTAAGGGGTCCAGACATCAATCCATGTCCTCCAAACCATTCTGAACCAGTCTCTCATATTACAGAAATTGTAAGTACAGCCAGGCAAGGCGTACTAGTTTATCTTTGTTTTCTCAACTTGTGAATTTTCCCTTTGCTGGAGGGAGATTTATCCATGTTTTGTTGTAACTTTGAAACTAAGGCTAGAGGGGGTTCCCTCTGTGTTTTGTGCATCCTTTGTTACCCTGTAAAGTTATCTTCCAACCTGATTTTACAGAGGGGATTTTTACCTTTCCCCTTTTTTTTTTTTTTTTTTTAAATAAAATTCTTCTTTTAAGAACGGATTGATTTTTTTTCAGTGTCCAAAGATCCAGGGATTTGGGTCTGTGTTCACTTTGTAACCAATTGGTTAGGATATTATTCTCAAGCCTCCCCGGGAAAGGGGGTGTAAAGGCTTGGGGGGATATTTTGGGGGAATAGGAACTCCAAGTGGTCCTTTCCCCGATTTTTTGTCTAAATCACTTGGTGGCGGCAGCATACTGTTCAAGGACAAGGCGGAATTTGTGCCTTGGAAAGTTTTTAACCTAAGCTGGTAAATACAAGCTTAGGGGGTCTTGAATGCAGGTTCCCACATCTTTACCCCAGAGTTCAGAGTGGGGAAGGAACCCTGACCACTTTTAAAAAAAAGTGTAAGATGGCTGGCAGAAGGAGTGGACACATAATGGAATCTATAAAGCTAGAACTTAGGAGGCCACAAAAAAAGGAAGTTACAGTAGCCAAGGCAAGAGGATATGAAGGAGTATGGATAAGGTTTTCAAGCAGGAGTGCAAACTTGGCAGAGTGGAGTCAGGCAGATTGGCAAACACAGGCATTGTGGGAGAAGAGTCAAGGATTATACAGTATTCTGTAGTAATGTCCAAAACACTACATCTTACAGAGTAAATATTTTACACTATCATGGTAGAATACTATAAACATTTTGCCCCCCTTTTTAAATTAATGACCACAGACTGGAAAGCTTAGGCCACAACATATTCTGGAGCCCCAGTCAAATATGTAATGGAAAGTAAAACATTCAACAAATATAGCTCTGTCACAGGCTGGCTGGCCCCTTAAACTATTCCCACTGAGCTGAGTGTGATAGTGACTTGATGATTGATAAAGATGCAGAAGATCAGAGAGAGGACTATTTAAACAGATCTGTGAACTCAGGAGAGGAGACCCAGGAGAGAGTGGAACAAGGGGATTTTCCTCTCTGGGAGAGGCTAAGTGAAGTCAGGCTGGAAGAGGCTCACAGGGAACAAGTTAGGTTCTTGGGGGGTAGAGCCAAAGATAGGACCTGTAAAGAGTAGGGAGACTTCTGACGTAAATTGCTGGAGTCCCTGGGGAAAGGAGGCAGTACGGGGAATCCTGCTAGAGGAAAAAGCCACAGAGAACAAACAAGCAGGCTGGCTCCTGTGAAGGGCCAAAGCACCAATGCTTGTTGGAGAATAGTGGCTTCAGGAAGATTTATGTTAGGCAGGACAGTGCTTGATACCAGAGACAGTGAAAGGCAGTGGAATGCTAGGAAAGGGTTGAGAACCAGGCCCAGAAGATAAGTTGATTATTTGGGACTCTGAACTACATTGGACATTTTGATAATCTGGAAGGGCTCAGAACTAGCTACTTCTCAGCCAGAACTGAGTGGCATGCAAAGACAGATGGCCTGCAGGGGGCAATAGAGACAACCCCCCCTGCAACATGGCATGGTGCAAGGAGGCGCTCCGCTGATGAATGTGAACTGCTACCTACTCCACCTTCTCAACAAAAAAGTTGTGACGGCTTCCCACAGCATAAAGTTTGTTCATCCTTATTACCAGGTTGAAAGGAAAATGTAATCCATGTTCAATCAGTTTAATTCTGCCCACATGCAGTTCCACTACCAGATTCCCATCCTGATCAGAAAGGCTCATCCTCTCCTCAGCTGGTATTACTATTAAGTCTCTGTGTTCACTCAGTTCCAGCATCTCCCATGCCTGAGCATGGTAAATCCCTTACATTCATTTTCACCTGTTTACGAAGCAACTCTTCTCGCTGACGTCTTTCCTCCTCTTCTCTTCTCCTCTCCTCCAACCTTCTAAGTGCTTCCTCCTGTTGTTGTCGTTCCTCTTCCTCCCGCTGTCGTCTTAGTGCAATTTCCTGCTCTCTCTGCCGCCTCAGGGCTTCTTCCTAAAGATGGGAACAAAAGTGATACACACCAATTCACTAAACAGAACACCAGGTGGTCTGGCCACAGGAGTTGTCTCATGGAAACCTGGGCACCCAACCTTTTTTTTTTTTGGTGTGTTAGTGTTAACACAAAGCATATTATAAAAATCCTAGAATCCCAAAAATACAAAGCCATGGGTTAACAAATATTGTGGTAGGACATGCATCCCCAAGACAAGTGAGTTTTGATGAAAACATTGGTTGTTTTTAGGTTGGAATGGTCTCCCAGCTGGTACTAAGGGCGGGGTGGGGGGAGGATGCCACGCCATGGCATGCAGCCCGGCACCCCTGTTGGTGCTGGGTGGGGGGGAAGGGTTGGCGGAGCTGGTAGGGGCTTCCTACCCAGCTCCACATCCTTGCAGCTCCTGGGCGGCAGAGGGACCAGGGGATTCGCTGCTCCAGCCACAAGCGCTGGCTGCCGCAGAGCCCACTGGCCAGGAACCACAGCCAATGGGAGCTGCGGGGGCGGGGCCTGTGGGCAGCATAGAGACCACACACCGGCCCCTCTGCCACCTAGGAGCTGCAGGGTAGCCAAGCCAGTGATACCCAGGGAGCTACCCACCCCAAGGTAAGCGCTCCCCGCTGGCCCCAACACCCTGCCCCTAGCCCTGAGTGACCTCCCACACCTCCAAACTGCTGCTGCTGGCCCAGGGGCTGCCTGGCTCCAGCAGCCCCTGAGCCAGCGCCCACCGCTGCAGAAATCACGGCGGTCATGGAAAGTCTCAGAATCCGTAACTTCCATGACAGACTCACAGCCTTAATCATAACACATCAAAGAGACACATCTTGCAGCATGCCCCAAAGGTCACACTAATTTTGGGCTCTGGTGAATCAAGGGAACGCTAAAACCATTGCCCTTATCAACAGTCCTATACCACATCATATATGTACTGCATAAATGAAGTATAAACATACAAACTGCCATACCAGATCAAACCAATGGACCAGTTTACTGTCCGGGACAACAGTAACCACAGATGCTTACAGGAAACTACATAATGGACAATTATGGAATGACCTGCCAAAAGGAAAGTTTTTTATATTCCCCAGCAGTTAAATGCCCTGAAACATAAGGGTTTATATGCTTTCTGTTATCCTACCTAACATAACTGTGTTATTCCAGGAGAATGGCTTTGGTTTCCAACCAGTATGAGAAAAAATGATGACCCTTTGACCATTTTCTCTTTTTGTTTATTTAAACGCTGATATGGCATATTAGGGACGGCCCACGGGCATGCGTAACACACTGTCTGGGCTAATTATGAAGCCAATGCCTACAGCTAAAATATATTCACTCATGAAGGGAGAAGGATGCAGCAGCTGCTTTTTCATCTGTCTGATAAAAGATGGCCCTAATCTTCAATTACAAGCACTTCCCCTGCCCCCAGCGATAATGGGAAGGGACTCAAAACAATTTCTGACTTTCTGATGTGGCTCTTAGGTCTATGGGGAAGGGCTCACAAACTGCATTTTGTTTGTTCGGGGAATGTGAGCAAAGTTTTATCACAGAACATCTCCCTGCCCAGACTTATGGACAGGCACAATCTCCCAGTCAATGACAAGTGCTCAACACTCACTGCCTGAAAATGAACCAAAGACATAGGAGCCACTGGGTCCCCCTCTTGCAAGTCAACAGATCACTAATACCACTGCCCCACTTCCCCTTGTAGAAAGGAGAGCGCAAATGTAGCAAGAGTAGAGAGATTCCTTCATTCCACAGTTATGAAAGGAGACACACTGTTGCATCATGGGCAGTTGAAAAATTAAGGGGTGGATGTGAGGAGGGAACTGATCTATTTAAGACTGCTAATAATAAGTAGGTTTGATTTATAAACAAATGAAAGCAATAATCCAGATCACAAAAAATTGGGAGCCAGGTGGTTTGAACTCCTGGGTGTGATCAACTGGACTCTGCTGTTAAAAGAGAATCTTAAATTGGATGAATAAAACAGGGTCATACTCAAGAGAGAATAATGCAATCTCCCAGATTTTCAGATACTTATTCCTTGATGTTTCTTTCCCAGCCGTTACAGGGTCTTCATATGCAGAGTCACACAAACATACTTAAGAACAGGGGATCAATAGAGAGGCATACACCACACACAGACCACTCTGACTGGCCATTTCCAGTTTTAGAGGGTCTGAGGCAAAAGCCTTTTGGAGCTCGATAATTTATGGAGCTATTTTTTCCCCCCCATCAATTAACTTTATGGCAAAAGGTTCACATGACTCCTTTGGATTAGAAGAAAAATATGAAATATAAAAGTTTTTCTTTGCAAGAGAAATATGGTTTGATATGCGGATATTTAAAATCTATCCTTGTGTAACTGTCAAAGGCCCTTTATAGACTTCTCAGCAGCTAGACGCTGGTTTAATGGTCCACCATTTGCATGTTGTAACAGAAAAAGAAATACAGGGAGCTTGACTCAGAGTTCCAATTCAACAGATTCTTTTACTTTCCTTACATTGTATTCCAAAAGACAAACAAACATACCATGGGCATGTCTACGCTACAAACTTAAGTTGTCTTAAGTTAAATCAACATACAACCACCGCAGTAATTACAGCAGCTTTTCATGTCCACACTACCCTCCTTCTGTTGGTGGATAACGTCCTCACCAGGTGCACTTGCACTGACTTAAAAGGGGTAGTGTGGGGGGCCGAGAGTACAGTCTCCCAGCTCCAGGTGGAGCTCCCCGTGCGGAGAGCCCTGCTGCCACATGTGCTCCTGGCTCCAAGCACAGATAGCAGCCTGATTCAGAGTGGGGAGCTGGGGGGCCAGCCATAGCTGTGAGCCAGGCACAGGCTCCCTGCTGTGAATCCTACCAGTCTTTGTCAATTTCACGGCTCCAGCATGGAGCCGTGAAACTGACACGAATGACAGCCAACAGTCAATGTAAGTAATGCATCACACTAACTATACCAACACAAGCCTTATGCCTCTTGTGGAGGTGGAGTTATTGAGTGCAGTAGGGCACTTACATAGGCAGGAGCAAGGCTGTAGTGTAGACACTGACATAATTAGGTCAATGTAAGATGCCTTATGTCGACCTAACTCTGTAGTGGAGACCAGATCTATGGTTGCTCTGAAATGTAATCCTCTTGTTTCACATTCATAATCCACTTACCTACAAAAATTTCTGGAAAGCATTATCTGGTGTGCAATGTTCCACGAACAGCCAATATTTAATTTAATGCCTCAAATATTTAATTTCTAAGTTTGAAAGTGTACCAATTCCTCATGTAAAGGTATTAAAGATCATGGAATTGTATACATGTGCTCTGGAAAAAATGGATGATATGGTGTTGGTGCCCTTTAAAACTTGCCATCTACCACTGTGTTACTGGAATTTGCAGTACTCCCCTCACTGTATTTAAAATTGGTAATTATTGCAAATATAGCAAATAAGTGTTTATACTAGGGCTGTTGATTAGGTTAAGCACAAACTCACGCGATTAACTCAGAAAAAGTAATCACGATTAACAGTGGAATTAAAACTGATTAATAGCGATTCATTTTTTTAAACAATAGAATACCAATTGAAATATATTAAATATTTTTGGATGTTTTGCTACGTTTTCAAATATATTGATTTCAATTACAATACAGAACACAAAGTGTACAGTGCTCACTTTATATTTTTTATTACAAACATTTACACTGTAAAAATGATAAACAAAAGAAACAGTATTTTTCAATTTACCTTATACAAGTACTGTGGTGCGATCTCTATTGTGAAAGCGCAACTTACACATTTACTTTTTTTAAAAAAATACACAACTGCACTCAAAAACAATGTAAAACTTTAGAGCTTACAAGTCCACTCAGTCCTACTTTTTGTTCAGCCAATCACTAAGACAAACAAGTTTGTTTACATTTACAGGAGATAATGCTGCCCACTTCTGATTTGCAATGCCACCTGAAAGTGAAAACAGGTGTTTGCATGGCTCTTTTGTACCAGACATTGCAAAGTATTTAGGTGCCAGATATGCTACACTTTCGTATGCCTCTTCATGCTTCAGCCACCATTCCAAAGAACATGCTTCCATACGGATAACGCTCATTAAAAAATAATGTATTAATTACATCTTAGATTGGATTCCTTGGGGGAGAATTGTACGTCCCCTGCTCTGTTTTACCTCCATTTTGCCATATAGTTCATGTTACAGCAGTCTCAGATGATGACCCAGCACATTTGTTTTAAGAACACTTTCACTGCAGATTTGACAAAACACAAAGAAGGCACCAAAGTGAGATTTCAAAAGATAGCAACAGCACTCGACCCAAGGTTTAAGAATCTGAAGTGTCTTCCAAAAATCTGAGCAGAACGAAGAATGGAGCATGCTTTCAGAAGTCTTAAAAGAGTAACTCTTGATGCAGAAACTACAGAACAAAAACCAACAAAAAAGAAAATCAACCTTCTGTGGTGGCATTTGACTCAGATGATGAAAATGAACATGCGTCGGTCTGCACAGCTTTGGATCGTTATCAAGCAGAACTCATCATCAGCATGGAAGTGTATCCTTTGGAATGGTGGTTGAAGCATGAAGGGACATATGAATCCTCAGCACATCTGACACAAATATCTTGCGACGCCGGCTACAACAGTGCCATGAAAATGCTTGTTCTCACTTTCAGGTGACATTATAAACATGAAGCGAGCAGCATTATCTCCTCCAACTGTAAACAAACTTGTCTGTCTGAGCAATTGGCTGAACAACAAGTAGGACTGAGTGGACTTGCAGGCTCTAAAATTTTACGTTTTATTTTTGAATGCATTTTTTTTTTGTACATAATTCTACATTTGTAAATTCAATGTTCATGATAAAAAGATTGCACTACAGTATTGTATTAGGTGAATTGAAAAATACTATTTCTTTTGTTTTTTGCTGTGCAAATATTTGTAATAAAAATAAATATAAAGTGAGCACTGTAGACTTTGTATTCTGAGTTGTAATTGAAATCAATATATTTGAAAATGTAGAAAACATCCAAAAATATTTAAATAAATGGTATTCTATTATTGTTTAATATTGCAATTAATTTTTTTAATTGCTTGACAGCCCTAGTTTTTACTGGTAAAGATTTTAAGGGCTGTTAATTCTTTTTCAACTTTCTGTACTCCCAATCTATGTTTGACCTTTGCCTTAGTTTCTTGCATTTAAGTACTAGTTTCTTCTACGCCAAGTTCATTTATTTTGTTACCCATAACAGCTATTCCTAGAAGACCCACCATGATATGAAGCACTAAATACAGGAAGAGTTAGCGTCACAGTCAGTCTTGTCCATAGAATTGATTCTGTGTATTTCTCTATGTACTATCACTCTGTAAAGGATGCAATTTTTCAATCTGATCATTATCTCAGTGAATTGTATTTCTCTCTGAAATGAGCAAACCGATTTTTTATCCTTACAAAAGGTTTTTGATTATCAAAAATAGGATCCCAACCACAAGGGGACGTTTAATACAATACAGAAAAGGTAAACTGGAAAGGAAGAAATCAGAGGGGAAAAATCGTAAATTATTCCCCTCAACACACGTGAGGCAAGTCATACAGCAACTTGTGGACAAATAATCACTGATAGCTAAGCTATAGGAGCTCTAAGTTCCAACATAAACAGTGACAGAGTCCACATTTACCTTGTCTGGTTGCTGAGCTCTCTCACCAAGAAAAAGTTTACAAGCTAGTCATCTCTATTCCATGCTCAAACAACACATATGAAGATTTCCCTGCCATGTTCAACAGTATTTGGGACCTCAAATCCTTACCATGGATGTCAGAAAGCACCCATGACACATATTGCAGGCTTTACTATTTTGTGTTGGAATCCAGCTCCTTTGTACAATGGTTCTGATACCATCTACAGCTGCTGTTTGACTCATGCCTCAATACAGGCTGTAACAGCAGTAAAACTGACAGGACTATACACCTGAAAGTTAAAGGCGACAGAGTGACAACTGGTCTGTTTTCTTCATAATCTTCTCAAACATGCAGTCTTTGGAAACATGAAACAAGTGAGTTTTCTTTTGATCCTTCCTCACATTTAATGCCTTCGAATGAAATGATCAGAAACACCACTGGTATACACAGTATATAAAGATAACTCTCTCTACATAGCTATACTGACAGATCTCAAATGTTTTTTCCAACTTTACCAATCTTTCCTATTCCCCTCATGTCTGTGTTCCTATCTACTCTTTCTATCTTTGCCTCTATATCGCCTTTTCTCTTCTAATACTTTCAACAGAATTACTCTCAGATAAACTTCAAATTGAGATAGCAGATTTTAAGCACATTTTTCGTTCGTTCGTTTTGTTTTTTGTGTTTTGAGAGAGAGAGAGAGAAAACAACCTTTCACAAGTGTTTTAACAATGACCCTGGAAAAAAGTTAGAATTCTCTCTACTTTCTTGTAATAGCCCAACTTATCAGAAAGCATTTTTCCACTTGAAAAAAGGAAACATTTGGTCTTAAAAAATTACTTGCCAAATAAATCTCTTAGCAGGTAAAAATAAAATATAAAGAAGAAATCTGTTTCTCCTACATCCTTTGTTCTTTCTAACCACTTCCTTAAAAGGCACAGAATTTCAAATAAATTAAAGCAGCTTGATGAGAGAAAAGGTTTATTTTTCTACAACATCAATAAAAACACAGTTTAGTGTAGCAGGCAATTTTGTAACAATGAAGCCACTTCAAGTAACAATGACTGACCAAATTGTTTGACAGACAACCTCCACATGGGAAATATGATGCAGAGAACCAGAAAGAAAAAAACAAACAAAAAAACTTATTTTGTTAAACTGGTACATGGCTGATGTGGCCTTTGGTATTTTTAGTCATAGATGGGGTGTGATGAGGAGCTGAGAAACATGACAATTTTATTTCAATCAAACTCTGTACCTGCAGTGGCCCTCAGCCACACTAGACTCCTGGCTTTAAGGGTTGAACTTTTTATAAGGAAAGCTCACCACATTTTCCTTATTTCACTTCCAAACTCTAAATCCAGAGATGGTTTATCAACTTTGACCTCTTCTATATCTTTTAATTTTTTAAAATGTTTTTCTAGTAATATAGTGCCCAAAAATGTTCATAATATTCCAGGGTTTGTTCACACCAACTATTATGTGAAGTGCCATGATTATTCCTTCTAATTTGCGCTGTTCCTATATTGAGGAAGTACCAATATTCATTTTCCATTCTATATGGATCCTGTCACTATCCTTTTTGTCCCACCCCAATTTCATGCATCTCGCCAGTGTACATACATTGCTGTGCAAGTTTCCTTTCAGATATTTAAAATAAGACTAAGAGCACCAGAGAAAATACTTATGTAGGGTTTTCAGTTTTAGATTAACCTAGAATCCATTGAAGCAGAAAAGTGATCAGTTTTTGTAAAATGTTCACTAAAAATACCTGAAATTTACAATGCTTGCAATGCTGAAAACAGCCTGAAGATGGCACTGGCAAGGTCTACAGATCTCCCAATCTGCCTGGGATCTCATCCCCTGGAGACAGGACTTTAAAGGGGGACAATTTTAGATATAGTTCAGGGAAACTATGATCCAGGTCATTAATCTATGATCCAGCTCACTGTTGTACAATGTAGTGAAAAAACACGACTGGATTAAACATGTATTACCATGGAATTCCCTCTTACATAACCTGCAACGTTTACTAGTATCTTTTAGTTCTCTTATAAAATGAATTTATAGTTCACCATCAATAATATATTTACTAACCTTATATACTAGTCTTTTATGCAGTATTATATCAAAAGCCTTCCTGAAGTCCATGCAGAATAAGTCTACAGCTTCACCCTTCTCAGCTCTCACTGCCACCTCCTCAAAAGAAGTTAATTAATTTGTTAATCATTATCCCCTCTATAAATCTGTGCTAATTATCTTTGATTAGTCTGTCATTAGTTACCAGAATTTCTTCCAGTATGGAAATCAGATTTCAAGATTAGCCTGGTTATTCTGTTGATTTTTTAAAAGTATGAACGTAACATTTTTCTTTCCAGTGAAAAGATTAAAAAACGTAATTCTGCCTGACTTTCAGAATTATGGAGCCATGGTAACAGCTCCATAGTCAACATAAGACACTTTCCACTATAAGACCAATTTTGATACCTCTCCCACTCCACCTTCAAATTAAAAAAAAAAAAAGACATTTTTCTGTGAAATTCCATATTGGTAATATCCTGCCAAAAGTGACCATTTCTGTGCAAACCCAAAGTGGATATGACTGGCCATTTCAGAGATAAAGCCAGAAAGTGACTGGCGTTTTATTTCCAAAAGTTTACCATTCTTGCCATTGTATATGTCGGAAATAACCTGGCCTAGGAGCTCTACAGTTAGAACTAGAGTGCATTACACAGAATGGACAACTGAAAAGTTATTTATTACAAAAAATGAGTATGAAACAACTCTCTACTGCTTGAGTGCTACAGTCTACCCTGGCATTTTCCAGCCACAGGAATTCAGTCCCCAACTATGCGACCAATTACTCGCCATTACAAACTGAAGTGATTCCATCTACATAAAGATCACATGCATTAAGAATGGTAAAATACAAAAAAAACCCTTCATAAAAATTGAGTTATAGGTCACAATAATACAGTTTTATTTGAATGTCAAATAACCAAAACCAAGTATTTGGAAGGGAGGAAATTTTTAATCAAGGTTTCACAGCCAACCTCAACATCGCCCCAGCCTTTAAATCAGAAATCCTCCTACAATTACTCATCCTTGAGGACATAAAATTCTAACATGAGCCAAAAGCCCTTCTGTTATACCACCTACCTACTGTATATGGTCCAGAGACTTACATACAGAAAATCTTCCAGTGCACCACACACCTTTTATGGGATAGTTATACCAACGTTTTCCTTCTTATCATCTGAACAGACCAGAAACTTAACCCTTCTACATACCAATCTCCTGCTATGATTATTCATTTCTCATATACAATTAAAAAAACAATACAAAACCCAAAACACCCACCATCCCATTTTGAGCTAAAGAGATTAATCATCCATATTCACCCTTCCTGTACAGACTAGCAACACTAATATACTGCCTGTATTTGGCTGGGAAGATGACTGACTGACTAACCATCACTTCAAAATATGTATTTGGTAGGAATTTAAGATGTATCAGCAGAACCACCTTAACTTATTCTAAATTCATCATGAGTATGTTGTTACGACCTGATGTTCCCTGATTAAACCATCTGCCACCAGAAAAGCTGCCATTTGTGTATGACATTTAAGCTCACAGATATTGGGTAGCTCACAATCACTTTTAATAGCTGGTTTCAGAGTAACAGCCGTGTTAGTCTGTATTCGCAAAAAGAAAAGGAGTACTTGTGGCACCTTAGAGACTAACCAATTTATTTGAGCGTGAGCTTTCGTGAGCTACAGCTCACTTCATCGGATGCATACCGTGGAAACTGCAGCAGACTTTATATACACACAGAGATCATAAAACAATATCTCTGTGTGTATATAAAGTCTGCTGCAGTTTCCACGGTATGCATCCGATGAAGTGAGCTGTAGCTCACGAAAGCTCACGCTCAAATAAATTGGTTAGTCTCTAAGGTGCCACAAGTACTCCTTTACTTTTAATAGCTGAGTAAGCATGACATGAATTACTACTTGCATTGGAGTATACTGTATTGATCAGAGGCATCTAAGTAAGGATTAGGGAACTCTGTGCTATTCACTGAGCACACATGCAGAGGAGGACAAGGTCTTTACCACAAAGAGTTTACAGTCAAAGATGAGATTCAATGAGAGGAAATAAGAGCATAAGTTTACACAGGCTATGTGCATAATTAGATTTTAAATCTTTAAAAATAAATTTCAGCAAAATTTAAATCTCCTATAATGTGGGGATCTTATTTAAATATATCAAGCCCTGCACTCTAATCCAGGTCTTGAGAGTTTGAGGTCTACCTTGAACATATCCATGAAAAAGCTACTCTTTTAGAAGAACTGAAAGTACAGTTCTAAAGTGGAAAAAACACCAAGATCACGGATTCCTCTTACCAGAGTGATGGACCATTAAAAAGACTACTCTGACAGTAAAGAGTATTGAAGCCTACTTGGAGAGGTTTGTGTGAAGAACACAAGAAAAAGCCTTCAGTATTAAGCTGAGGTTCATTTTTAGAAATGGACGATAATTTGTGGTTTTAGTCTTGAGATTGATTTATGGCTACAGGTAATATGCAGGTGGATAGGTAAGTTCTCTATTTTCCAGTCTGATTTAGATTACTTGTCCTCTCAAAATGAAGGGGACAAGCCCTTCCTTATTTAAAAAAGTTTAAACGTTAAGAGTCCACTTGGTAAGAATCTACACACCTTCTGCACTAAGCTCCAACAGGTTGATGGAAAGGCAGATCCTGGAATGAGATTCTCCCCCTTGACATGACAGGTTTCCCATGTGAGCTCCCCAGATAAAGCTCACATCTATTGTAATTCTGTTCAACAGGTGGTCTGTGAGGGGCTTCTGCCAGCAGATATTTCCCAAGAATTTAAGAATATGCTTGTAAAGGATCAGAGATCTGCTCTCCTCCCGGTGGTCCCACTGGGGCAAAAGCTTGGTTTGCAGGTATCAAAGGGAAATACCACGCCAAAGAGAATTTTGATATTGCACATTTCCCTTCTAGCAAGGCTCATTTTTCTATTGGCAGTTACGGTCCTGCTTCTTCAACTGCACAAAGGAGGCTGAACTTAGTTTTGGAATGGTCAACCTAGACAAGAGAAAATTAAGTGTAACTGGACTACTAGATACCTAGAGGGGGTTAGAGTCATGTCCTCTTTAATTTAAACCCCAAAAAGGAGGAAAAAACGTGTTCCATTCACAGAGGGAAATGAAATAGGTCACAAGGAGGCTCCTTGGCTGTAGGTCTAAATGAAACAAAATGCAAGGCTGCTTCTTTCAGCCAATGGTCCAGATGGACCAAAGCAAAGCAAAAAAAGACAATTCTCACCATGGCAACAAAGTCAGTTATTTCTCCAGTTATTCCTATCCACTAGCCAGGGGATGATTAATGAATCTCCCAGGACAAGAGGAAACTAGAGAGGAGCTCTTCTTTCTCCCTAAGAACTTTTCTCACTCCCTGCTTCTGGAAGGCTGCTTCTTTTTTATGCCCCCCTTCACCGCAATTCAGGAGTCACAGCTGTCAAATCTACCTCCCAGCAGTTTGAATATTCAACAGCTGCCACCTCTTCTCTTCAAGTCTAGCCAGCAGGACTGTGAAACATCTGACGAGCAAGAATCCTTATTTTCACATACTTGCCCTTTGACACAAGGATCACACCAGTTTGGTATGCAGTAGGAATTAATGAGCTTTTCTGAAAAAGCTTTACAAAATCGTTCCATGGAAGACGCCAGGAGATTTCTTGATTTAAAAAAGGAAGCTTTCCATAGGGCAGGGATTGGCAACCTTTGGCACGTGGCCCACCGGGATAAGCCCCCTGGTGGGCCAGGCACGTTTGTTTACCTGCTGCATCCACAGGTTCAGCCGATCGCAGCTCCCACTGGGCGTGGTTAGCCGCTCCAAGCCAATGGGGGCTGCGGGAAGCGATGGCCAGCACATCCTTCAGCCCACGGTGCTTCCCGCAGCCCCAGTTGGCCTGGAGCGGCTAACCACGGCCAGTGGGAGCTGTGATTGGCCGAAATAGTGGACACAGCAGGTAAACAAACCTGCCCGGCCGTGGGCGAAAGGTTGCCGATCCCTGCCATAGGGTATCAACACTCACTGATCAATTTTTCAACCTTGTCTGCTTTTGAAGTATAAAATATCTTGAACAGCTACCCCAGATGCACTGGGAAAGTGATTAAGGGGTCACTGACTTAGATCTCAGAACTTGGGAGCTGTTGCTAAGAATGCCTGAATTCTTGAAGGATTTGTGAGGAATGAATTTTATTAGATAAGATAAGGCTGAAGATTAAATCCAGGTAGTCTTTCTGAATACATTTCTAAAACAGGTCTGTTAGTTCTGGCCCATACCTGACTGAAATGGCAAAAATTTGCCATTAAGCAATAAGGTCTCAGACAGAACCTATACTGTTTCCATAATCAACAACAAAAATCTTACTTTACCCTTCCTGATGCAAAAATAGTCAACCACGGACAATCATGCCCCACTGTTCCCGTAAGAATTGCTAATTACAGAATCACCATGACCAGTTAGATACACCAGTTAACGTATCTATGGATACAAATATGCTATCCTCAATCTTAACTTACAAAACAAAAGTTAGGGCTTGTCTATGCAGTGGGGTAACGTGCTCTGTGGGGGTGCGAATGCTAAAGAGCATTAACATTCTGTACATTAATTGGCCCATGTAGACTCTGTTGATGCATTTGAACATAGTGCTGTTTGAAAGAGTACTACATTAAAGCACACTAGCGAACCTTTAGTGCACACCACCAGGGTTTAGATGGACCAATTAATGCACAATATGTTAGGGCAATTTAGAAATCACACCCATATAGAGCACATTACCCCACTGTGTAGACAAGCACTCAGTGCGGTTTTGAAGACATGTAAAAACCAAATGATCTGTAGTCCAAGTATACTATACTCCACAAATACAATGGACTTTCCCAATATTTGATGTCTGCAGGCATATGCTATGGACTTCTTTAAGCCCTTAGGAAAAAGACAGTTACCTTTTCAGTAACTGATGTTCTTCAAGATGTGTTGCTCATGTCTATTCCACAATAGGTGTGAGTGCTTGCCATGTGCACTGGTGCCGGAAGTTTTTCCCCTAGCAGTACCCGTAGGAGCAGCACCCCAGTGACTCCTGGAGTGGCGCCTACATGGCACTGTATAAGAGGAGCTGCGTGCTCCCACGACCCTCAGTTCCTTCTTGCCAGACAACTCCGACAGAGGGGAAGGAGGGCAGGATGTGGAATAGACACGAGCAACACATCTCGAAGAACACCAGTTACAGAAAAGGTAACTGTCTTTTCTTCTTTGAGTGATTGCTCATGTGTATTCCACAACAGGTGATTCCAAGCTCTATCTGTTGGAGGTGGGAGGAGTTCACAGATCCCTGGGAGAGAGTACAGCCCAGCCAAACCTGGCGTCATCCCTGGTTTGGCAGACAATTGCATAGTGCGAGGTAAACATGTGAACCGAAGACCAAGTGGCGACTCTACAAATATCCTGGATAGGGACGTGGGCCACAAAGGCAGCCGATGAGGCCTGGGCCTGAGTGGAGTATGCCTTTACAATTGGTGGTGGGGGAATACTCACCAAATCATAACAGGTGCAAATGCAAGAGATGATCCAGTGGGAGAGGCGCTGGGTGGAAATCTACCGACCCCGCATGCATTCAGCTGAGGCAACAAACAGTTGAGAGGACTTCCTGAACGACTTAGTCCGTTCCAGGTAGAAGGCCAGGACCCTACGCACGACGAGCATGTGGAGGCGGCACTCCTCACTGGATGCATGTGGCTTGGGGCAGAGGACAGGGAGGAAAACGTCCTGGCCCAAGTGATAGACGGAGACCACCTTAGGGAGGAACATGGGGTGTAGGCGGAGCTAAACCTTATCCTGATGAAAAACCGTGTATGGGGGGGTTCAGAGGCCCTCCTGGACAACATAATAGCAACCAGGAAGGCCACCTTCCACGAGAGGTGAGACCAGGAGCACATGGTCAAAGGTTCAAATGGGGGCCCCGTGAGATGGGATAACACCAAGTTCAGCTCCCACGGCGGGACAGGGGGCCTAGCATATGGAAAAAGACGGTCCAATCCCTTAAGGAATCGTCCAGTCATAGCATGGAAGAACACAGTGTGTCCTTGCACCGGCAGATGGAAGGCCGATATGGCCACCAGGTGCACCTTGACTGACGAGGGCACCAGGCCCTGGGCTCTAATGTGAAGGAGGTAGTCCAGGATAAGCTGGATCGGGGGTTGGACGGATGGGGGGTAGGGGGCACTGGGGAAACACCCTGCTCGGCGGTCCATCTGGAGAACTGGGACCACTTTGCCAAGTAGGCGCAACGTGTGGAGGAACGCCTACTTTCCAGGAGGACATGCTAGACCCCCTCCAAACACGTCCACTCCTCCCCGCCTAGCACTGAGCAGCCACACCATGAGATGGAGAGCCACTAGGTTGGGATGGAGGAGGCGGCCCCCGTCCTGGGAGAGCAGGTCCGGGCGGAGCGGCAACGGAGTCACTGCCAGGCCCATGAGGGTCCCGTACCAATGCTGGAGCCAGAACATAAAACCCAGGGTCTGCAGGGTCATGCGGGAGTCCTTCATGCCATGCAGCTTTGTATCGGTTTGTTCCACAAACGGAGCCTTGCCGTCAAACGGAAGATCCTGCATGACTGACTGCGCCTCACTGGACAGCCCGGACAGGAGCCACGACGCCCTTCTCATGGACACCGCCGAGGCCATGGATCAAGCTGCTGTGTCTGCTGCATCTGACGCCGCCTGCAGAGATGCCCTGGCAGCAGCTGCACCCTCCTCCACCAGCACCTTGAACTCTTTTTTTAATCGCACTCCTGGAGGGAGTCCTCGAATTTGGGAAGTGAACCCCACAAGCTGAATTTGTATCTGCCCAGGAGAGCCTGGTGGTTTGCCTCGAGGATGAATAAACCTTTCTGCCAAAAGAGTCCAGCCTCCTTGAGTCTTTATTTTTCGGACTGGGGGCTGGTTGGCCCTGCCGCTCCCTGTGGTTGACCGACTCAACCACCAGGGAGTTGGGCGCCGGGTGGGTGTAGAGGTACTCATGCCCCTTGGCGGGTAGAAAGTACTTGCGTTTTGCCTTCTTCGAGATGGGAGCCAGGGAAGCTGGCATTTGCCACAGGGCATTTGAAATCTTTGCCACCCCCTCATGGAGGGACAAAGCCACCTGCCCAGTGCTGAAGAGGACAGTACATTGAACAGGGAGTCCGAGGGTTCCTCCAGCTCCTCTGCCTGGAGGTGAAGGCTTACTGCCACCCGTTTTAAAAGTTCTTGATGGGGCCTAAAATCCTCCTGCGGGATGGAGGGGGGCAGGGCCGCTATTGCCTCATCCAGGGAGGGCGAGGAAGCCAGTATGGTGCTCTTGGTATCCGCTGGCACTGGAGGGTTCACCACTTGGTCGGTCTCCAAGCACGGTGCTGAGGACATACGTCCCACCGACCCTCTCCTCAGGGGCCTGGAGGGAGAGGCTGACGTTGCCTCTGAGGCTCCGGCTACCAAGTGGGCCCCCACTGGGGGCTGCGTCAGAGGCCATGGTGCCCACTGGTACCACTGTGCTGGCCCCTGGGCCCGGTGCCACTGCACCTGCTGTGGCACCGACGGCCCTGACTGTTCGGCCTGGCCCATGGAAGGGTGACTGAGTGGAGTCTGGGCTGACGAACAACCTGCCGCTGTCACAGGACTGGGAGGAACAGTGGTGCCAGGAGCGACATCGCCCATGGGACCGTGATCTTGATGCAGAGGACCGGTATTGCCTGTAGCTGCTGCTCCGCGATCTGCTCCAACTGGCGGACTGGCGACGGCGCAGTGCCAGCTACCTATGACCCGGGCTGTGGAGACGGTGCCTTGGTGGAGACTTGGAGCGGGATTCTGAGTGGGAACGGTGATGACATCCATGCCGCAACCGGCTGCAGCAACCCCTGTGAGACGAAGGCCTCTGACAATGTCTGCCTCAGTCCTGTCGGTAATCACTCCATGGCGTGGAGCTATGCTGGGAGTCCCAGTCAGACAGTACTTAACCAGACAGTCTGGTGGGAGTAGAGGACGAGCCACGTGGACTGCACCCCAAATGGTCGCTGGGTGGAGAACAGTATCAGGAACGTTCCCGCGCCAGGGGTGAATGTGGAGAACCCAGCAGTGGCTTGCCTCTGGAGCGGGGGGCCGACACCAGCGGCATTCCTGGTAGCGGCATGGTCATGACATCTCTGGATGCCTGCAGGTCCTCCGGCACGGAAGGCATCCAGACATCCAGGAAAGCCTGATCCAACGCGGCCGGGCTACTCCGCTCAACCTGAGTCGGAGGCCTATAGGCCGGAAGGGATTGAGGACTGCCCAACATGGGTCTAGTCTCTGCCCCTTGTTTACCTCGGTGCCGCTGCGAAGAAGGCACTTCCTTAGCCTTCTTATGCCCCGTAGACGGGGAGGGGTGCCGACTAGTTGAAGGCACCAAGAGCTCGCCCCGCACTGATGCCGTGGTGCCGACTCGGAGTGGCGTGCCGGAGCCGGGGTCAGCGCCGACTCCATGAGAATGGCCCAGAGCCTAATGTCTCCTTCTCTCTTAGTCCGAGGTTTAAACGACTTGCAAATCTTGCAACAATCATCGGTATGGGTCTCACCCAAACAGCGTAAACAGTTTGCGTGTGGATCACTCCTTGGCATAGATCACCGACAAGTGTCACACGCCTTAAAACCTGGGACGCGGCGCATGCCCCGGCCCGGGTACTCTAACTAAATGAACTAACTGTAACAGCTAACCAACTACAGGTACTAGCACTGAATGAACGAAAAGTTCTGGGGACGAGCTACAGCAAAGCTGGAACAGAGCAGTTCCGATGCACCTTCACCGGTGGCAAGAAGAAACTGAGGGTGAGGGGAGCACACAGCTCCTCCTATACTGTGCCATGGAGGCACAACTCCAGGGGTCACTGGGGTGCTCCCCCTACGGGTGCTGCTAGGGGAAAAACTTCCGGCACCGGTGTACGTGGCAAGCACACACACCTATTGTGGAATACACATGAGCAATCACTCAAAGAAGAAATGAAAATTCATGAAATGAAAATTCATCTAAATTAGGAAAAAAGCCTAAAAAGATCATATATGACAAAGTAGAAATAAGGAAGGGTGGAGGGTGGAAGATGGAAGATTAGCAGCCATTCAGGGGAAGAGTAAAGCTTGTTTGAGTAACCTTCACGTTGTATTTCCATACCTTACAATGTCTTTTTGGAATGTAAAAACTATATTTGAGATTTCTAGGCTTTCCAAAGTTTTGTTTTTGTTTATATGAACTGCAAAAATAGAGACACTTTCCAAAAATTTAATCGTCTCAGCTCCAGTTCAATGCAGATTTTTGCTTGGGTAATAGTACTAATTAAAATTAAAGCACTGTAAAACATGTTGACTAATCACTGCAGCCTCCAGATGAAGTAGGAAAAACGTCCTGATTTATAGAGGAGAAAACAAAATGCAGAGAGGTTAAATGACTTACCCTACATCACACAGATCAGATCAACAAACAGAACCCATGTCTCCAAACCCCAGTACTATACCTAATCCAATAGAATCCAATGCTCTCCAGTGTTATTTTTCCACAGGAAACTTTTCACCCTCACAAGTACAAGGGATTGACCAATAATCTTTATCACCAAGGCCTGTGTACTCTGTGGCAGCATTGGGTAAACTCAAAATGTGACATTTTATTCATTTTCTTATTTAATTCATTAACAAAACTAGTAAGTACAGCTGGACTCCGATTTTGTGAAAATAAATTCACTAGCTCATGTAAAGTCATTTGTAAACTACTGGGATGTCAATATTCTGTGAAGAAAAGTGAATACGACAGCAGTGGTAAACTGTACACACTTCTAATCCCCAGCATGGGAATTCAACTATGACAAGGGGAGTATAGATGTAACATAAAATTATAATTAGGGTGTGTCTTTTTTTATGTTTATTAAAAAAAATCAACCCCCCTAAATGAAATTAGCATTTTTTGAGTTTTATGTTGATGTCCAAAAATCAGGGTTGATTGGGGTTTCCTCCTGGTATATACCATAATGAGGAAGGTATATTGTATACATTCCTCATTACAGTAGTATATACTGTATTGTAAACAATTAAAACCTAAATTCAGACACCCTAATTATGAGCCATTTTGGAGAATCACTACATAATCCTACACAGAATAAGCCTACCTAACTCATGAACAAAAAAGCAGAACCCAATTTGAACTGGAACGGTCAGACACACAAAAACCCAGTTCTGAAATCTCTGGCAAGTTTCTCATGCTAAGACAGTACTGAAAAGGAAATATATTTCAGCAACATACCCCTGGTAAAAATACTTCTTATAAACTGTCTTCACACACACTTTTTAGAGATAGATCAGACTGCACAAGATTTTGGAGGTGGGTTTTCCTACAGAACTGCAGTAATACTGACACAGATTTAGTTTTAAACTGTGTTGAAAAAAATTCACCTGCTTTCTTCGTGCCAGCTCCTCCTCTTCTCGTCGTTTCCTCTCTTCCTCCTGTTGCCTCCTAAGAAGCTCCTCTTGTTGTCTTCGAAGTTCCTCCTGTCTTTTTCTCTCTTCCTCTTCTCGTTTGGCCCTTATTTCCACTTCTCTCCTCTCCTGCTCTAGCTACAATTATACAAAACTACAATTAGATACAAGACTAGAGTAGGTAAAGCACTTCTACACCATTCTTTATAGTGATTCCTTCTGAGACTACAGTATCTTAAAATATGATGCACCAACACCATTCTTTGTTGATGATACCACCTGGGAATCTCCTGGCTAGATCTGAGTTCCTATAACATTCTTTACAGTGATTTCTTGGGGGTCTACCACAACTTCTTGTTCTCCAAATCAGTTCTCCTATGCCACTCCTTAAAACTATTCCTGAATTAAGAGGCTATGAAGAGTTGCTGTGAAGTTATCCCCAAATGGTACTTCCTACACCATTTTGTACCATGACTCATAAAAAGGTTCTAGAATATCTGTGAATGTCCCCAACAATTAGCACTCACTATTCCCTAAACTGATTTGTGCAAGAAGAGGCTGGGATTAAGAGTAGCAGTGAGGTCTGACAGTTACTGTTCCTACCCACTTCTGACTGTAAAGGGGGAAATTTAATTTGAATGTTTAGGTTTGACCCAATAATCAAAATAATCCCACTTTAAGACCCTAGAGAGATGTCTGGGAAAGTTTTATTTACAAGTATAAAAATATAACTATTAGTTTAGAACACCAACAGGTCCTTCTACAGTGTAACTCATTTTTTCCAGATGCATGATAGTCTCTAACCTTCGCGGCTTTGGCCTTCTCAAGCTGCTGAAGTTGTTCTAGAGCAGGTCCCTGAGCTGCAGTATCAATGGGGAGATCCCAGACACTGCTTCCTTCCCAAACTGGAAAGCAAAGAAAAGTAAGAGCATACAGACAATAGGATAATTAATATTCACAAGCAACAGTAAGCAGACTAGCAGAAGCCAACTACAGAGGGAAGTCTTGTGTATTCTGGTTACTACTACATTACAAATACTGAAAACATAATGGTGTGCTACACTCTTATAATTATGTTCAGTAAGAGGCCACACTTCCTTACTACCCCAGGGAGCAAGGCCTGATCACCCCAACACTTTTCTGGGAGGCACAGAAGCACCAAGGTGAGGGGTCTAGGCTGGGCTTTACCACCAAATCCCGGACAAAATGAAGTTTGCTACATTTTTACGTCTCTTTGCACAGCTTTATCTCCTTGCCCTCCTTAGCCATTCAAAATGGAATTTATCCTCGAGCATGAGGTGAGTTGAAGACCTGTTTTTTCATTTCTAATGGAAGCGGACATACCCAAACACTGATCTATCTCACCTCCTGCAAGTGGTAAAAAGAGATGCAATAGTTTAAAAGTAAGGTTCTGGTTCTGGACCTAGGGACTTTCCTAGAAGTAGACTCTTACCTGTGGGCTGTGAGGTTGTTGACTGAAGCTCCCAGATTGAGCTAGCATCCGGCACTGACACAGACCTAGTTACAGACGGCATCAGGTTCTGTTCAGATATTCTGTAATACAAACAAGAAGATTCAACATGCCACTTCCAAAGACAGGTCTAGTCTGAACACACAATGGAAATTTTTAGTTCCGTAACATGTCATTGCATTTTCCTTCATTCGCCTCCCTACAAGCCTTTATTTAAGAAAAAACCTGATGCTGACAGTACTACGCAGAAAGTTCTCTCTTGTCTGAAGACTGTTCTGTCAAGTGCTGGGTTAGTCTCCCAGTATGATACTATAAGCAGTAGTTCACAGGCTACCATTTTCAATGGCATCTGAAATTATAGAATTGACCTGCCTCTGCTAGTTGAATACCAGCACATTGTGTGTCCTTATAACAGTGTTTTACCAATGCTGACCAGGACTTTGGTGACAATTTTCCCCACAACAGTGCCAAGCCAGGACTTCAACTGGAAGAGTCTTCTCATTTTCATAAGTTCTCTCCCAAACAGAAGCCAGGGACAAAAAGGTATTCAATATCCACAGCTTTTTTTTTTTTTTTTTTTTTTTTAAATAGCTCACACCCACACTGCCTGGAAAAAAGTTGAACGCACAACCCTAGATATGACCAAGTAATTCTGAAACAGACACATATAGACAACAGGAGAACATCACACTAATAACCACAGCCTAACATGGACAGTAATCAGTAAAGGTCTGAAAACTCACCTCATCTTCAGGGCCTGGAACTGTTGTAAGAGGAGAGCCAGTTGCTGCTGCTGCTGGGATGAGAGAGCTGCTTTTTGCTGCTGTGCCAACACCTGTGCATACTGTTGTCTTCAAAAGAGAAGCAGAGAGCCAATGGAATTTGTTAACTATCGAACTATGTAACATCCAGTTTGTGGAAGTCCCACATTATCCTCAGTCTCCACCCAGTCTAATCCCCACTAATCCAATAAACCAATCTATATGTACTCACACTGATTCCTGAAGGACACCACAAAATGGGATCTGAGAAGAGTTAGGATATAAAAACCACAGTAAACTGGCCTATGTGGGCAGAACAAAATTTCCTCCCTCTCACTTCCAACCATGCAATCTGACTATTCCGTTCTAATTTGCAATTCTATACTTTGTACCATTCCTACCTCCTTCTGCACTTCGCTTTCCCAAAATTGATACAAAGATAATTCATATGCTGACCCTACTTTTGTAATTGTCCAGCTAGCTGTAAAATATCTAGTCATGTCCACATTCCTATTACAATGATAGGCCTCTTGACTTTAGCAATCCTATATTAATAGCCATCATTCAAAGACCATGAAAATGGCATACATCTTTAGCACAATCAAAAAAGCTATCCGATCTTTAACTGCTTTCTTTATTATAGCCTCCTCCCATACAAGCTGTTAGAAATGGGCCAGACCCCAGGAACTC
The DNA here is from genome assembly GCF_965140295.1 of Lepidochelys olivacea. Lineage (NCBI taxonomy): Eukaryota > Metazoa > Chordata > Testudines > Cheloniidae > Lepidochelys > Lepidochelys olivacea. The sequence goes on from NC_140419.1 coordinate 48,034,783, forward strand.
CAATTCTCACCTCACTGGGCAAAAATTGATATCACGCTACAGTCTTCAATAGTTCCCTATATCTCCAAGAAACAATGAGTCAACCGAGGAAAAGAGGGTTCTAAATGGAGTTTTCTATGTTCCTCATAACACCGAAGATGTTCTGTCGTACCCGACTCCAAATCCCCAGAACACCATTTGCAAGGAGGGTCAGGATTCATTATGATCAGGCAAGGTGCTATCTATATAGCATTATTTTATATATACTATACACACACACACACCCCCCACCATACAGACAGAGAGCGCGAGCGTGCACAAGAGAGAGTGCGCACATATCACCAGAGTAATTATGTACTGCTTAAGGAATAAGACACTGTAAAGTGTGTCTGAGGTAGCTAGCTCTAGGTTGAAAGACCACTGCTGTTGGAGTTGCAGCATTCTCAGCCCTACTGCCCAGGGAAACAATGTCCAGAAGTTCAACCAGACTTATTAAAACTGCAGAGCAGAACACAGCCACTAGCAGATCTCAGACTGTTGATCTTACTGTATCAAAAACTGTTGGTACTGGAGGTGCTGCATTTGGTATAGGGCCGTAAGTTCTTGTTGTCTAGTTAGTCGCTCCTGGTCCATCTCGCCCTGTGTTTGGGAATAAGCCACTATTAACTGTGTGAATATTTACAAGTTCTAATATTGCTCTCAACAGGTGATGGAAAGAAGGACAAATGGTACACCCAACAGTATGTAAAGATAAGAATGCATTTTGATCAAAACTTCTGATCATGCAAAAAATCGTGCAGTATCAGCGCTTTTATCAGACATCAGGACTAAGGACTAAGCCCTAATGCCTCGATATAACAAAACACAAGTATATGCTTAAAATTAAGTGAAAGCAGTAATCCCTCCCCTCTCCTCCAAGAGCTGCTGTTTTCCAGAGGGTTCCAAACTTGATGCTGAGAGCACATGAACTTCCAAGATCAAGGATTTATGACAGTACTCAAAGAATAACATTTCTCATTTAAAAAAAAATCATTGTTTGACTTGTGATGATTGTCAAGTGCTTACCAGATGTGGAGGTGGTGCTGGACCTGGAGTGAAAGGAACCCTGCCCCACATTTTCATGATGTCTCCAAGTGGCTGGAAACTCTCATCGCATGCTCTCTTTACTAACAGGGACATAGTGAAATACCCAGCCTGAAACCACTCTGCCATCTCCTGGTTACTGAAGGGACCTGCAATATCACCAACCAATACACGAAGACACAAAAGTCAAGTCCAGTGTGTAGGGAACCAAGAGCATGGAACTCTTAAAATAGATACAATATCTAAATGTCAGTGGCTCACACCTTCAAAGTTCATCTTGCTCTACTGTTCTGAATGACTTATGGGACTGCACATTTATTCCAGATCCTAGATCTGTTCCTTCAAACAACAGTTAATTCAGCACTTCTGACAATAAAGGTACTGTGTAGGATTTATATGGTGCAATTTGTACAGCATTTTTCTGTATAATTTACACACTTTGGGATATTATTTTAGTAGCAGCAAGGTGGAGGAAAGGGAAAATTGCTTACCTTGTAATTCTGCTTCTCTGAAGATATTTTGTAAGATTCTTGCTCCTGGGTTTTAGCTTTCTAGCAGAAGACTGTCAGAATTCCCTCAGATCTGAAGACTATTTTATTTTTGAAAGTAATGATGTAAAGAGGCAGGACCACACGCACTGGAAGCTGCACTTTCCCCCCCTACTCAGTATAAATGTGATCCACTGAATATTTCAGTCACTTCTTTCAAACACAATGGAGACAAACTCTCACAAAGCCATTCAAGATAGCCAACATAAGATCAAAAATATGCAGAGAAATACACCTGAAAAATGGTAACCTCCAATGTGAAGAAAGAACAGAGGGTTAGTAAGAATCCTGCAAGAGGATGTCTTCAGAGAAGCAGAATTACAGACTAAGTAATTTTCCCCTCTGTGTAGGATTCTCTCTCCTGTAGAGTAAGAGCCATGAGGGATATCTCAAAAGAAAAACACAGGAAAAGCTGGACAGTGTTCTTTTTTAGAGGCCAAATCCAAACAACAATGAACTATACTCAATGGTCCAGCTCTTCACCAGATTCCAATATCCAGTATGGCACAGCCTCCCACAGGAGCTTTTTCCAACTTCAGTCAAGGACGAACTCCCAATCATTCAGAGGGCAACAAGTACTCGTGGCAGTGAGTAGCAAGCAACGTTCAAGCAGGGGCCTGAATTGCACTCTGCTCCACTATCATGGACCTTATTGGTCTAAACACCTTTAGAAACAGGGGAACTCTTCCTATTTTGAGCTCAGACCCAGGAATGAGACCCCTGTGCAGTTGGCATTTTTAGAGAATATATTCACTCTTTGCTTAGAGTGCAAGCTCTTTGGGTCAGGGACTGGTATTTTGTTGTATGTACAGTGTCAAGCACAAACTAAGACAGATTGTTGCCTCTAGGCTCTACTATATTAGCAAATGTAAAGGAAAAAATATTAATAAGCTCATCTGGGAAATTCCTTTACTATACTCTTTATGTCCAGAAACTTCACAGAGGTGTTTCCTATCACCCCTAGAAGCTTGAAGGTAAGCAATACCTCTGAGTCTGGGCCAGGCACAGACCACTCTTGGAAAATCTACCTGAAGTAGATAGTTCGCAAAATTGCTGACAATAAATTAGGTTAGCTACTTACTTAGGCATTTGACCAAACTTCAGAGAATAAACTAATTATTCTATAGCTTTTCCAGTGTAATCTTGACAGGGTGGAATTGCTAGATATATACAGATTCTCAGGTAAGAATGTGCTTCTCCCTCTCTAGACCTTTGCATACTAATAGCCTGTACAATAGGATGTTCATAACAGTGACTGGGATCCCTGGAATGGAGAATTAACTAAACAACTCTGTACATATTGCAAGCCTCTGAGACATGATCAGTTATTGATATGCCTTTGGTATAACTATTGACAAAGGCTGCAGTGGCACAGAATGAGACAAAGTAAGAAAGGGAGCAGAAATCTTTAACGGCCTTGTTGATACGGGCCCACTAGAGAGTTTGCCCACACAATACTAGCATGTCCTGGAGCTGCATTAAGAAGCTTATTATTGACCAGAAAGTAGCTGACTTTTGAATCAAGTCAGCAATTTTCAGTTGCATGTCATTGGAAATTAAGACATGATCTTTGGCTGTGTCCAGAGTTACTTTCAGGTGTTGTGCCTTCAGTATTAGAAACAGGTGGTTCTTCTCCACATTGACCAGAAACTAGGGATGCAAAATGTTAACCGGTAAGCATCAGTCTTATTGGTAATGTATTCGGTTAATGTTTAAACTCTGCTGTCTGCCCACACCCAGAGTCCTGGCAGCTGGGACAACCATGTAAAACATGGGTGTGCTGCAGCACCCCCCCACCCCACCCCATACCACTAGTTCCTCGCTTATGCTGTGAACTCCTTAATGGTTAAATGTTTAACGGGTAAAATTATATAGTTTAATATAAATTATACAGTTTAATAGTTTAAACTTTTACTTTTTTTTAAAACTGCTATTTACATCCCTACCAGAAACCCATGCTATTGCACGAAGATTAAGGTGGTTTAGTGCCCTGTATGAACTGTTTTCCTCAAGAGGTCTCCAACACATAGGTATCCTACAATAGTCAAATGCCTGTTTCCAACTCCCATGGGAGTGCCCCCAGCCTCAGTCTTATTTTGGTAAAGACTCTGGGACTTGAAGCATCGCATGAGATAGCAGAAATGCAGATAAATGGGATGTTTCTCCCAATTGGGTTATGTGCTGGTGTGTTAAATTTACAATCTACCGGTATCAGTAAGTACCTTACAGAGACTGCTTCTACTATGAACTTATTTTTTCACCTCAAATAGGTTGATCAATTTAGATCAAGTGCAGCTCTCACATCCCCATTTATCTTTTGGAAAATGAAGTACTTACACAATATTTCTAGCTTAATGGCATTGTTTCTATATCTTCAATATATAGATGATGGGAGATATCTTAACTCACTTTCAGGAGCTTGGCTGGGGACACGGATGTCAGGAAACCTCTCTTTTGTGTGTCACAGCAAGTCTATTGAGTATTTTCCAATATTGACAGCAAGGGTCTATAGATTTTCGGTCCCATGGTATCAGGAGATCTGATTAGCTACTGACATGTAAGAAGACAATTTAAGATTTGTTCTAACTTAAACTTATAGAAGAGTCTAATGAGCCAAAAGGCAGTCTACAGGACATGGGATGTATTGGGTAAAGGGATACCTCTTCTAAATCTCTCACTAGAACTGTGAAATCCCTGCACCAATGGCTCTTCTCCCTACACAGTAGCACAGCGTTCTTTTGGTACATTTTGGGGGTTGAATAAATTTGTTGTCAGCTTCTCTTAACAGTTCTGTGAAGCAAAAGAGGAAGTGAAAAGGGCACAGACCTACCCTGAATTTCTCCTTGCGGATCCTTGTAGTACCACTTCTGCATGGCTTCATGGAGTAATGGCATGGAGGAACCCTTTGCTCTGTGCTCTTGAAGTTTTGCTGCTAGTCTCTCATCATCCAATGCACTGTCCTGCAGATATGCCACCATTTTCTCTGCCTGCTGCAGTAGAGAGCAAGACACATGTTAGAAAATACTGTATTACAATTAGCGCGCACACATGATGGCATAAGATGTAACTAACGAAACAGCCTGGTGTCGATCACAAACGTCAGGACTAGAAAGCTCAAAAACCATATTTGGTGGGCTACAAGGGGGTTAACAGACTGGAGAACTGCACCTTTAATAACGTACTCCACACCTCTACAACAACTCTGTGCAAGTCTCTCCAATGGCTTTAGAAACACTGAAGTCCCACAATAACCCTTTGAGTTAGATATTGTGCCCAATTTTACATATGGATAAGCTGATGCAAAGAGATATTAAAGGGATTTGCCCAACAGGTCTCATACAACCAACAACAGAGTCAGGAACAGAACACAGAAATAGATATGCTACCATGGGAGAAGCCTCACCTACTACTAATTACTATGATCCCTTTTATTCAGCTGTTCTAGAATGCAGTTTACACATGACAAGGAAAACATGCATATCTGAAACTTTCTTATATGATTTCTAAAATGCTCCATCACATGATCTGGGCATACAGAAAGTCTACTTGTTACTTGAAGGCTATGATACTTTGGTTAATTCATGATATATTACTGAACAGAATCTCTAGTAAGAGATTATACTGGTGAGAGAGGGTTACTGATTGCCAGATTTATGACTTGACTTCTGACATTTACTAAAGAAATAAATTGTTACCTGAACTCCACTGGAAGCAGACAGTGCCAGAGGGAACCTCAAATATTGAGAAATTGAACTACATGCTTTGATTTTTTTCTCAACATAATGACTATAGCACAGAAGTAGCCTGAGTATGAAATGACTTGAAAAACTATTGCCCACAAAGGACTTTACAAGTTACATTGCTCTATTTTTTTTTTAATAGTTCCATCAGAAACGGTTCATTCGTTCAGTGTTCTTCTGTTTTCTGATATTCTGTAAACAGAGGAGGAATTTTAAAAAATTAGAGAAATTCTACCTGCTCTAAGTGTTTGAGACCCTCTTCATCATCTGGATCAGCAGAAATGTTGCCCATGCCTGGAGCAGCTGAGACTGATGTTTGAACTGGCTTTAGAGCAGGATTCGTATTGGAAAGAGGAGGAGAAAGATGAACAGGAGAAACTGTAGCTGGAGAGATCTGTGGCAAAGGTTGAACAGCAGAAGTCAGATCTAGAGAAAGAATCAAAAGTGGGCCATGAAATTCCTCTGACACATACAACATACATACAGATCATAGGAAAATGGTTCTTACAAAGTTAAACGTTTGAGAAAGATAACACACAGTAACCTGTAAGCACTAGAATAAAGATCTCCCAGCCAATTTAATAAAAATTGGAAGCACTTTCCACAAACCTTATGAGAGCAGCTGATTAACTCTGCAAATTTTCTGCCCCAAATACCCACCTTTGTCATCTCTCTGAAGATATAAACTAACCAGTACTCCCTCCCAGGGATACCAAACATCATATGTATCTCAGTCTATTACCTTCTCCTCTACTGGGCACTTTGGATGGTGGAGTGTTTGCCGTTTGATTCTCTTTATCTTCCATTTTTTCTGTTCGTTCTGGGATACACTCTTCCTTCCTCTCAAATACACTGGCCTGTAGTGGTTCTTGTGGCTGGAGTTTTGGTGGAGTACCTGACCGGGTAGATGGTGAAGATGCTCTGACTGCTTCTTCTGCTGCCTCTGTAACATTTGAAAGTTTAGGTTTAATTTAGGAGGTTGAAATCTAAGAATGCGGTGTATTATGGATACCCAAGAAATCATTCTTACCTGCTGTTATTGTATCTTTTTTATCCCCCTCCCTCTTGGTTGTCTTTTCAAGCTCTTTGGCTTCTTCACCATGACCCCCTTCAGAGTCAGAATGTTCCTCAACTTCTTCCACAGGTCGAAAATCCATTTCCTGTTCCTCGGGGATTGGCTCCTTCTGAACCTTCTATAAATACAATAAACACAAATAACTTTACAGACGACTTGCCACAACAGGAAATCTATTCACATCATATACAGAATACAAGGAAGGTTCTCACCTTTAACGAGAGAAAAGCCCCAGATGAGTCAAATGTTCCCATTTCTTCTTCTGCATCTTCCAAGCACCATTCAGGGAGACTGTCCCTGTCATCTTCCATACTGCTACTACCACACCGCACTCGGCGGTAACCCCGCTCATCATCCCGGTCTCGGAAATCAAATTCAAACCTTCGCCGTCGCTCCATAGGTTCGCGCCAGCCTGCAGAACGAGGACCGTCTAAAGGAGGGGGAAAGTAACTTTACAAGACAGTCTCACAGGACAAAAAAACTTATTTGGAAGGGTGATGGGGTAGGGAAAAAAAAGAAGAGGACAAATAGTGACAAAAATTCAGAATGCCACTATAGGGTACAATCTAGCCGGGCATTTTAAAGAAAAATAGCTGGAGTTCTTAGACTATTTCCTTCTATAAAGCCCCACATCTGAAGTCACTGTTAAAAAAACAGCCTAAAAAGGAGTTACATGTCATGAAACGTAGCCAAAGCACCAAAATGAGACCTACAAAATTAGGCACGATTTGATTCAGTAGGATAACCAAACTAGCCCATCAGTGACTGATATATATATTTTTTTAAAACACAAAACAAAACTTTCAACAACACAGTAACAGTTACTTCTTGGAATGAAGAATGCTTCCTTTGCTTTCTATGCTTCTCCCCACCATTGAGGTATCAATTTTAAAAACTGCCCAATTAAGTGCTAATACTATTAAGCAAAATTTATTTTTCTTTATTTTCCATTTACAAATCCAGGAAATTTAATGTAAACAATAGTCAGTGAAAATTAAGGTGGAGCTGTTAAAATTACATTTTAACAAGGAAATACAAAAGGATAAGGCTCCAATATTGGCTCAGCCATATTGTATATATATTTTTTTTCCTATTTTTTGTTAGATATATAGCTTAATATGCTCTGTTTATATCTTGAAAACATATATTAGATGGATTGTGCAATATAGCAAATTAATATTCTGACACAACCGTTACAGTATTCTGATGCAAAAGTCTGTTCTATTTCATTTCTGTATTCTGATTTAAAGTAAAACAGTTTTTAAAGAACTTAGAGCCTGTTCCCCCAGAAGCTTTCATTCTGGATTAAAATCTCTAGAAATGCTTAAGCAAAGATGTAGATGCAATAAGAATGGATTAATGGGGTAAATATATTTCAGAGAACTCCAGTAACAGATATTTTTCTCTTTGATAAATACATCTCTTCGGCAGATCCTTTCTGATGGAGAGTAGCAAGTCCTAACACTCTTGATGAGGCCTAAAACATACAGGTAACTGGAAAGGAACCGTAAAAATATTTTTCTAAATGGTAAACTAAGAAAAAGTAGAGACTATAAGAAGCGGCATGTTTTGTGTTGAATTCTTATATTATTTGTAAACATTTTTACAGAATTTAAAGCAAAACATTCCAACATCCTGATAAGACTAAGGAAATATTCAAAACTTGAAAGTCCCTCTAAAATGAGGAGGAATGAAAACCTGAGTGAAACAACTAAATGACAAATGTACACTTAACTAAAACTATGTCTTAACCATAAGAAGGAAATTCCATTCAGTGAAGAACCAACAATGCTAGATATGACAGCAAAACAGAAGCACCAGGAAAAAAGAGGTTTCAGAGTAGCAGTATTCGCTACAGTATACAGTATTAGTCTGTATTCGCAAAACGAAAGTAGTACTTGTGGCACCATGGAGACTAACAAATTTATTTGAGCATAAGCTTTCGTGAGCTACAGCTCACTTCATCGGATTCATGCAGTAGAAAATACTACTCAAAACTGTTCTTCAAGATGTGTTATATATGCCGATTACTCTGTAGGTGTGTGCGTGCAAATCTTGTGTATCAGTGCAGGAGAGTTTTCTCTCTAGCAGTACCTGTAGACTCCAACCTAAGCATCTACACTGCAATTTTTAGCCCTGCAGCCCAAGCCCAAGTCAACTGACCCAGGCTTTGAGACTTGGCACTGCGGGGTTTTTATTGCAGTATAGACGTACCCTGTGTGGCCAGCATGTAGAGGCTTACAGACTTTTAAGACTGCTCTAGAATCCTATTGCATATAAAGCCTCATCCATCTTGGATGAAAATAAGGCACAGCCCTTGAAAAGGAGTCAATCAATCCTGAGCTGTACTTCTGCAGGAATCCAAAACTAAAACCACAAGTAACAGCACATAGTTATTGCTGTCACGGTGTTAGAATCATAGAATATTAGGATTGGAAGAGACCTCAGGAGGTCATCTAGTCCAATCCCCTGCTCAAAGCAGGACCAACACCAACTAAATCGTCCCAGCCAAGACTTTGTCAAGCCAGTCTTTAAAAACCTCTAAGGATAGAGATTCCACCACCTCCCAAAGTAACCCATTCTAATGCTTCACTACCCTCCTAGTGAAACAGTGTTTCCTAATATCCAACCTAGACCTCCCCCACTGCAACCTGAGACAGTTGCTTCTTGTTCAGTCATCTGCCACCTCGGAGAACAGCCTAGCTCCGTCCTCTTTGGAACCCCCCTTCAGGTAACTGAAGGCTGCTATCAAATCCCCCCTTCACTCTTCTCTTCTGCAGACTAAATAACCCGTTACCTCAGCCTCTCCTCATACGTCATGTGCCCCAGCCCCCAATCATTTTTGTTGCCCTCCGCTGGACTCTTTCCAATTTGTCCACATCCCTTCTGTACAGAGGGGACCAAAACTGGACACAATACTCCCGGTGTGGCCTCACCAGTGCCTAATAGAGGGGAATGATCACTTCCCTTGATCTGCTGGCAATGCTCCTACTAATATAACCCAATATGCCGTTGGTCGTCTTGGCAACGAGGGCACACTGCTGACTCATATCCAGCTTCTCGTCCACTGTAATCCTCAGGTCCTTTTCTGCACAACTGCTGCTTAGCCAGTCGATCCCCAGCCTGTAGCGGTGCATGGGATTCTTCCTTCCTAAGTGCAGGACTCTGCACTTGTCCTTGTTGGAACCTTATGAGATTTCTTTTGGCCCATTCCTCCAATATGTCTAGGTCACTCTGGACCCTATCCCTACCCTCCAGCGTATCTATCTCACCCCCCAGCTTAGTGTCATCTGTGAACTTGCTGAGGGTGCAATTAATCCCATCATCCAGATCATTGATAAAGATATTGAACAAAACCGGCCCCAGGACCGTAGCTCTAGCTGTTGAATCTACTGCACCGCAGGAAGCCTGCAGAGGTGATTGAAAGGCCTGATGGCCTTCTGCGACAAGAGACTGGAACTGGTTCCCTAGAGGTTTCTGGCAATTTACTCGCAAACTGACATTGCCTCCCCATTAGAATGGTCATACTGTGCCAATACAGCCTGGTGATTGACAATGTCCAGCTGTAATCTCACCATTGAATACATCTCTCCCCCAACAAAGTCTAGTTTCTGGGCACCCCCTTCTTTGGGGGTAGAACTTTGGCCCAGTCTTGACAGTCTCTCTTTTTTACTGCTGTTACTACTAGTGAACCTACCACAGGTTATGAATCAACCTGCTCAAACCCTTGGGATAGAACTTGATATTTGCATTCAGTAAGTTTAGCTATTGGTGGAATTGATAAAAGGGTTTGCCCACGGTCTTGATGGGCTACAAAATGACCTCACTGACAGAAGGAGCTACCTTTCCTGCCTTAGCTGGGTGCAGAACGTCAATGAGCTTGTGAGAATTCTACCAAGAGAAGCCGTCATTCTTCTGAGACGCTCTTTGTAGACTTTGAAGCCATCAAGTACAGAGGAAGACACCGCCAGTACCTAAACCTCATCTGGTGATAGGGATGATGTATTCAAAGGAGACAAGGAAGAAATCTTCTGAAGTTGGTCTTCCACTGCCAAGGTTGCTCATTGCTCTGAAGCTGATCGAGCTAGTTCTGCTAATCCGTGTAAGCAGGTTGATCAGTATCAACAAAAGACCTCTTGCAACTGTACAGAGAAGCCTCTCTTCTAGGTGATCTGCTTCTATAAGGGAGCAGAGATGTTCAACTTGATGCCAGGGGCATCCCCCAAGGCATCAAATATAGACAATGAGGAAACGGATATGGTGCTGGAACCCAGCTGTCTCTCCATCATGGTTTCCAATCTCTGGCTCTACTCTTCTCATAGAGCTGTCAGAGTGCAAGAATGGGATCTGGAGGAAGCCCATGATCGTCTGAAGTATGACACTTAGAGCTCTCTTCGGATTCTGTTCAACAATAAGAATAGTTGGAAAGCCATGGCAGTGCATTACTAGGAGGAGTCCTTAGAGACTGGGACTGGAAATCTAGAGATAGACACAGAGGCTGACTATCAAGACAGAGTATGGTCCCAGCTTCAGTATCTCCAGGAGAGGGAGAGAGAACTGCGCACTGATCCAATTGTGGCAAGGGTGACATGAAAGTCTGATGATAAAGAACTTTATTTCAAATATTCTGGGCGCCACATTTCAGGAAAGATGTGGACAAATTGGAGAAAGTCCAGAGAAGAGCAAAAAGAATTACTAAAGGCCTAGAAAACATGACCTATGAGGGAAGATTGAAAAAATTGGGTTCGTTTAGTCTAGAAAAGAGAAGACAGAGGGCACATGATAACAGTTTTTGAGTACATAAAAGGTTGTTACAAGGAGGAGGGAGAAAAACTGTTGTTCTTAACCTCTGAGGATAGGGCAAGAAGCAAGGGGCATAGGACAATGAGGATAGGACAATGCAGCAAGGGAGGTTTAGGTTGGACATCAGGAAAAAGTTACTAACTGTCAGGGTGGTTAAGCACTGGAATCAATTGCCTCGGGAGGTTATGCAATCTCCATCACTGGAGATTTTTAAGAGCGTGTTAGACAAACACCTGTCAGGGATAGCCTAGATAATACTTAGTCCTGCCATGAGTGCAGGAGACTGGACTAGATGACCTCTCGAGGTCCCTTCCAGTCCTATGATTCTGGATTCATGGGACTTAAAAACTTCAGAATCAATGAAGCAGATTCCAGCAAGGATCTTAAAAGATAAGTCTGTGGGTATAAAAAGACTGCTTTAACAGCAGTAACTTTGGCCTGTCTTCTTGATCCCAATATGCCTGCCTGAAGTCTCAAAAGCTGAGCAGACCTTAGGCAACTGCCTCTCACTGGGTTAACCACCAATAAAAAAGTATTTCAAGTAGTACAAAAAATAAACTCATAAGATTAGGAAACAAGATTTGGATTTTAAATACCCACTATTTATTAACAAAAGGAACAAAAAGAAATTGGGACAGCTGCAGGCTGCTTATCCTGTGCAAGAGCAAGCCATACATAAATTCATGTGCAGTGTGACCTGACACTTTTCTAAACCCATAAAAGGTTGTCAGGTACATACATGCTAGTATGTGGGTATACGCAGAGACCATTCTGAAAGGAAAAGGCTGAGCTAAATAAATGGAAGCAGGCAAGTTGTTGGAAGGGTTTCATTGATTATTTTTAGTAGCACATATGGTTGGTAATGTCTAAAGACTCTGAAATGGGCAAGTGGAACCAGGTTACACCATTGTTGATTTAAACAGATTGCTCAGTGCAAAAACAGGAAGGTATTAAAACTGTTTTCAGGGGCCTGTGACCTACTACTGATTAAGAGAAAAATTCAAACAAAACCATAGCCATCCGAGCTGAAACATCAGTGTGGTATACCTGTTAATTCATCCACTTCTATGTCAGGAGTCTGGCAATTTCATCTCAAATGCTAGAGGATCTTTCAAAGTATGAAGCATTCTAAGAATCACAGATTTTATACCTATCTAGTATTTATAACTAGATTAACCTATAATTATTTGGCCAGCAATCTACAATACAGATCAAAATTCAAACAGGCAATAAGATTTCTTGTAAGTGAACGACAGGGAACTTCCAGAAGGTTTCTATGGAGTTTGTGTACTACGGAACTAATTGACATACACAAACTTCTGAACTTCTAACTTCATAAGGTCCGTATCTTCTTCTTTATAAGAGTAACCAATTGATACGAGATTAAAGTACACCTATATTGCAAGCCTATCCTGGGTAACACCTCACATCCGATTGTCCTGAGGTGCTGTTTTAGCAGTTGTAATTAAAACTGAACTGTGCAACAAAGCAACAGTATGTCTGAGGAAAGAACAGGATGAATCAATCTCCATGACAAACAAACTCTTTCTCCTCCACCCACGTAACAGAAAACATCTGATAATACATTAGTCTAACCTCAGGCTTATTACTAACTACTAAAAACAAACAGATAGTTTGAAGGGAAGAGGTAATGGAGGGGAGAGAAGAGTGTGTAGTAATTGCAAGAATGGCTCCTTACCCTACAGTAACCGTCATTTTTTGAGATGTTGTAAACAATGTGGATGCCACTGGAGTGCGTGTGTGTTTCATGTGCACAAGACTGGATTTTTTTAAAAATAGCAGCATACACTGGGGTCACACAGTTCATGTGCCTCCTCAAGCTCTTGTGTGAGGGCATTAAAGGGCGAAGCAGTCGCGATCCTCCCAGTTGAAAGCCCATGATAGCTAAAGAAACCCAACAGGAGAGATGGAGGGTGGGCTGTGGGATCCAGTGCCGACAACTGGATACATCTAGTATGTGTAATTTTTCTCCCAGTGCCAAATATAGTTTTGGGAAGTCAATACATAAGTTGGATTGATTTAGGAGAAATTCTGGAACTCCTTAACGGACATATCTCGGAGGAGGTCTCAGCACTACCTTGTCCCTGTGGAATGTTGTACAGGGAGGGTCACCCACAAGCATGTGATGCTCACTCACTGTTTTGACCAAATTGATAGCCACTAGGAAGACTCTTTGCAGAGTGTGGTGCGTGCAGGGAGCAAAAATACACTGAGGTCCCAGACAGGAGTGGGTTCTTTGGATATGTATGAAGTAGCTCCTTCAGCAACTTCACTACAATGAGGTGAGAGAAGACCCCCCATGTGACTTAACAGGCAGCTGACAAGCTGAAATTGCTGCGAGGTGGACTTTGTTAGAACTGAGCGAGAGACCTGCCTCCTTGAGATGTGTTAGGTACTCAATGATCTTAAGTATAAAGGCCTGGGCTGGGTATAGATCATTTTGGACTGCCCATATCAAGAACCTTTTTGACTTGAAAGAATTTGTCCTTCTGATAGATGTTTTCTTGTTTTGAAATAGGACTTTTTGAAACTACAGGGAGCAGTCTGCCCTTGGTACTTAGACAGTGAACAGCCACAAAGTCAGGTGCAGTGATTTCAGGTCTCGATGGAGTATATGGCTGTGATTCTGTGGCCTGTGAGCTGGATGAACAACTACAGTAGCTTTGTGAGCCAGATCTGCCTTTGTACAGAACCACCAGAATGACTGCGGCTTTGTCTCTTGATTTTGGAAGTCACCCTGGGAATCAAGGGAATCAGTGGGAAGGCCTACAGCAAGCCCCTGTTCTACTGCAGAAGGAAGGTATTGAGTAGTGATTCTGAATTCAGGCCTCCCCAAAGCAAAAGTTCTGGCATTTTGGGTTGTCTGCAGTGACAAAAAAAAGTCTATTGGCAATAGGGCCAGTATGGTACGGTGGCATGCTGAATGGGTCATGTCCTGGTCAACCAGTTGCCATTCATGCCTGTGTAAGGTCAGTGCCCTGTGGTGAGGTTTTCCTGGGCCAGATCTGAAGTAACTTGTGAATGGTAGCAGGGAGGCCTCTCTGTTCAAAGCCAGAGAAAACGCACAGACTGGAGATGCTAACAAGGAACGGCATTCCTCAAATGGCAGTACTGAGGGATGAGGTCTCCGCTCTGATTTCAGTGTCCAGTGCTATGTTCTTGCTGATGTTGTCTCTGAAGGGGATCCCTCAGATTTCATGTGGGGGTATCTTGGTTCTGAATTTTGTGTCAGTGCCAATGCTTTTGCAAACACCGATGTCGGCAATGTCTGTCCTTTCGGCAGTGCTCTTTGGTGAAGGACTTGTTCTTATCCTTAGAGAAGTGGTGTTTCTTCTTGCCTCTCTATTTTTGAAGCCATGTCTGGTCTCAGCTTAACCTTCTCTTTCAGTTTTACCCATAAATTCGGGTGCTGGCATCAGCTTTGGCGCCAAGTTATTGCCGGAGTCAGTTGCATCGATGGGACTGGTGTCATAAGGAGGTTCTCTTTCCTACATTTTTCTCCCTACCTTGAGTGTAACGTCTGCTTCAATGGGCACTGAGGATGACCCCTCCTGCGTACCTTAGAGTTGGAAGTCTCCTTCGCATCCGAGGTAACACACATTGATTGCTCCAGCAAGTGACATTTGAGACATACTTCCCTTGACTTATAAGTCCTCAACATGAATGACTTACACATCACATACTTATGTATGCAACTCTTCCCGCAAACAGGAAAGGCATTGATTATGCCCATCAATGAACGGATCAGTCCCTCACAGGTTAGAGAGAGCTTAAATCCTGAAGGCTTGGAGTCTGCTGCGGTGGTTGTAGCAAAGCACCTTGCTCTGCTGTACAGTGGAATATACAGAAAGTCTCGCTTTTTCTTTCTCCCCACCCTGCTCTTTATTTTCCTAGGACATTAAAATCAATAGAAAAATAAGGAAGTGAAGAAGGAATCATCACAAAACACAACTAATGTGGAATTAAGTTTGAAGCTCAAGGAAGCTTAGCAGGTCTAATACATGCCCAGTTCCATCTCGTTGCCTCAGGCAGGGTCAAGGCTGATCCAACCTTTATGACCTCACATGGGAGCAAAAGGAGGCATAGGCTGTATGCTCAACCCCAGACAATGCTATTCAAAAGATTCTGATCTCGCGTGTATGAGGTGCACATAGACCTACAGTAGGATCCACAATGACACATACTCAAAGAATAAATCTGGTTTCCTTCTTAAATGAAGCTCAGTGGCTGGAGGAGACAAGCACGCGTGTGTATTTTTTTTTAAATACACACTTTGGAGCTTGTCATCATGTGGCTGTATGTTTAGAAGTTCATAGCACAAACTTAAATTTTGTTTAGTGAACAAAATAGCATGAACCTCTCTTCCTACTTTTTCCATAAGCCTTTTGCCTTCCAGTCCCTGTTCACTCACTGCCCTTTTCCTTCAACTACTTTGCTCCACTCCCTTCTCAGATCTCCTCTCACCTGGACTATGAGGACGCCACCTCTCACAATCCCTCCGTGACCCAGCCAGTCGCCAGCCTCCATCATCATCTTCCCCATTTTGCTCCTCCCTGAAGATGCGCCAGTTCTCGCTCTCAGAGCGAATAAACTCGTGTTTCCTCCCTGTTGTTGTTGTCCCACCTTCCTCAAAATTTGGTCTCACTGCAAAGAAAACAAGCATATAAATGAATATGCAGTCCAATCTGAGGACACTAGAAACACATATGGCTTGTAACTTATATCTGGAGCCATCACAGGAAACAAACATCTAGTCCCAAGAATCTCCAGCAGCATTTGAGAAGTGAAGCTTGGATAGATCAATGGGAGCAATGCATTTAGAGGCCAAGAGGAATGGCAATTCATGGGGAAAGTAAGGAGCGGTGAAGAAACAAATGAGGGAAAGGGATGAGGAAGAAACTGGGAGGGAGGCAAGGATGAGACGCAGAGGTTAAGCGAGGGATATGGAAAATAAGGGCAAAAATGAAAATACAGCGAAAAGTGTGTGGAGGGAGAGGAGAGATTGTATTAACAATGAAAAGACATTACATGCTAGAGAAAAAACTGGAATGAAGATAAGAAAAGCAAGAGAAGGAAAGCACTGTAAACTTATTTTTAATAAAATAGAAATTAAAATAATTGTTAGTTGCACAATATGTATATAAAATCTTTTTAGGGGGGGCCCTATAAAACCAACTTTTATCAGAATCATTTATCTATAACCTTTTTGGCGCAAACATACGGTGTTGGTGAATTTAAGAGAGTCATTGTAGAATTATGGACTGAACAAAAAATACTGCTGTAACTGCATTACCCTATCTGGCTCTTGGATGAACCGGATTTGAAAATGAGACTGACAGCTGTGGGTGAGGCAATGAGGAAAGGAGTAACTGTATTCAAGTTTAAGAAACTGGCAAAGAAGGTGTAAAATGTTGGTAGATCTGGGACCAATTATCCTTAATCTGCACTCGGTAAACATTTAAAATGCACAGGAAAATAAGAACACAGATACTTAGTGAATACCAATATTTCCAAAAATATAGTTGGTGTAAAGTTTTACACAAAGGTATCCACATGAGCATTTGGTGCAGGATTACCCCAATATGTATGTAGTAGTTCAAACAGACAGACAGACACCCAGCTTTCAGGTACAGCGCTGGGCCATTTTAATTCAATACTGAGTATCTATGTGCTTCTACTAATTTACAGTCTGGAGCACAACACTCCTCCAACCAGTTTTAGGATGTCTAATCTAAGCACTGTTCTGCCTCATGTATTTCTTGTATTCTGTTTTGTCCTGTTATAACTTCAGAATCCTTATGAGCCATATCGATGTGACACACTACTTTCCTATTATTGTTAGCACATGCTAGCCTGGATGTGTTTTGATATCTATAAAAAGGTATCAGTTTTAGTGGTGTGGAAAGGTAGGTTGATTTTTCCAAGTATATCCAAGGTCCTTGTATGAAATAATCATGTCAAATATTTTAGGAGAGAGAATATTTGGTGAAGTTTGTATTTCATTTTGTTATTTTTCCTTACCCTAATGAACCTAGAAACGTGACCCCAACTGATGTTTCTGAAGAAAGAAAAGGCCTTTAGGTCACCTCCTACAAGATATCCTAAGATGATACTCTAAGAACAAAATCACTCAGAAATATGTATAGGTGTTTACAGATTCCTCAGCCTGGCTAACAAGATCATGAATACCTGGATGCAATGATAGGGCACAGGGCAGGATTCTGTACCGATAGTCATGATTTTCATAGCTAAACCATCTTGCCGTCACCACCTGTGTGTGGGTCTGTGTCTATGGACTCCTGGTGATCACTTCACCTATCCCCGTTGCCACTCGCCCAATGGCACAGGACTTTTATGGGTAGGGGTGGGGAAAAAAGTTCTTCCTGTAAAAAAGCCTGCGCATGAGTAATTTAATGTGGGGGAGCTGATGCACACCAGCATTCACAAAAATCTTAGAGGAAGAGGCACATGTGTCCAGTTGCAAGGAGGTCCAAGACCACCGGGGTTTTCTCCTCCACTGCAGCCTTCATCCACCTTCACAGCTGTTGAGAGGTGATACTCTTTCATCTACCTGGTCTACCATTGAGGTCTTATACTGGGTTGTGCTGCATTTTGTGTAGTACCTCGCCTTCAACCTTACCACCATGGGTGACCCTACCAGGAGAACAGGACTCCAGATGGCATTGCTCTTAGGATCTTATGCAAGCTTCTCCATCATGTCAAGGTGGCAGCTCAGACATGTGCTCCTGGACTGGGATAAGGGGGAATTTTCAGCAGCAGCTTTCAAGACTGAGCAGGCCTTTTTAGGAACCCCTCTGCTCACCCCATACGGGGAATGGGCTAGAAAAGGTGCCCCAAATATAGGCTATCCCATCATACCTGACTGGATAACCATGTCCAGAGGGATCACTCCCATTGCAGTTGAAAAACAAAAATGTTTCTTGCAACTTGGAATGTCCATACCCGACTAGACTAATCAAAAAGTGAAAGACCCAAATGCAGAACAGCAATTGCTGCCCAAGAATTCTCATGGTACAACGTCGACATCGCTGCTCTCAGCGAAACACGATGTACAGATGAAGGCCGCTTGAGGGAAGAGGGAAGCGGTTACCCTTTCTTCTGGAAATGAAAACCAGCAAGCGACAGGCAAATACATGGTGGTGGCTTTGCAATCAAAAACCTTCTAGTCAACCACCTGACTGAGCTCCCTGTCGGCATCAACAAGCGCCTTATGACCCTCCGCATCCAACTGGTCAATCAATCATTTGTCACAATCATCAATGCATATTGCACCAACTCTTGACACTGAAGAACAGAAGGAATCAGTCTACACTGACCTTGATAAAATTGTGTCATCCATTCCAAAAACAAGTGAGATAATCCTCTTAGGGGACTTTAATGCAAGAGTTGGTAGAGATTCTAAAGTATGGAGTAGCACCACTGGGAAGGAAGGAGTGGGCAAGACCAATGCCAATGGCATCCTTCTACTTAGCAAATGTGCAGAGCACAACTATATGATCAAACACAATCTTCAGACAAAGCAACAAGTACAAAACAACTGGACAACAGTGGCACCTCTTAGACTATGTCATTGTAAGAACACAGGATCTAAGAGATGTCCAAATCACCAGTGTCATGAGAGGAGTCGATGATTGCTGGACTGACCACCACCTGGTAAGGTCAGTCATGTCCATCAAGATTGCACTGAAACATAGAAAGCAATCCAAATCACACAGGCAGCAATACAGCATCCAAACACTTCAATCCTCAGTGCACCAAGAGAACTTCCAAACACTCCTCAGTGAAAAACTGTCCATATACACACCCAGAAATGACAACACAAGTGTCGAAGATGACCGGGAAGCCCTAAAACAGACCATCCATGAGGTTTGCAAGGAATCCATTCACCTTGCTACCTGCTGCCATCAGGACTGGTTTGACGACAACACCACAGACTACAGCCCTTTCTCAGAAGAGAAAAGCTTTTCTGCAACTGGCAAAACCAACCACTATCCAGTCAGAAGCAGAGCTCCTTCCATCAGCTCATAGCTGAAGTTCAAAGGAGGATCCAAAAAATCAAAAACAAATGGTGGGAGGACAAAGCAAAAGAAATCCAAACATTCGCTGACAGACATGATATGTGGAACTTTTTTTTGAGAGACAAAGACCCTGTACAGACCAAACTCATGTGGCCTCACACCTCTGAGATCCGAAGATGATAGTACCCTTCTTAAGGATAACGAAGCTATCAAAGAGCGCAGGAAGGAACACTACCAAAAGCTTCTAAATCAAGAATCAAATGTGACTGACGACACCATCAACTCCATCCTCAGCATCCAAACAGGGAAACTCTCGCCAACCCACCAACACCTGAGGAGGTCTGCAAAGCAATTAAACAAATGAAGAACAAAGCACCAGGTCCTGATAGTATACCAGCTGAAGTAGGAGGAGAAACACTGTCTAACAAGCTTCACTTGCTGCTCTTCAAAATGTGGTGCACCGAAAAAATTCATGCCGACTTACATAATGCTAACATTATCGTCATTTTTAAAAAGGGTGACAGGGATGACTGTGGCAACTACCAACGCATTGCCCTCCTGTCCAGCACTGGGAAGATTCTTGCTAGAATCTTACTCAGTCGCCTGCTCCCTCTTGCAGAGGAAATACTTCGAGTCCCAGTACGGCTTCAGACAACTATAAGGCACAACCAACATGATTTTCGCAGGTAGGCAGATCCAGGAAAAACGTCACCACCACCACCACCAGGATTTGTATATGGCCTTTATCCATCTGATCAAAGCCTTCTACTGTGTCAACCGTTAGGCTTTGTCGAAAATCATGTCAAAGTTTAGCTGCCCAAGCAAATTTATCACTATTATAAGACTCCTCCCCCATGACCAGATGGCTGCCTCTATCCTGTGCAGTGGATCTCCTCTGAGCCCTTTGTCATCCGAACTGACATAAAACACCGCTGTGTACTGGCACCCTCCCTTTTCTCCATTTTCTTAGCAGCTATGAAAACACTAACCCAAGACACTCTACTACAGGGCATTGGCATCCAATATCGGATTGACAGCAACCTCTTCAACCTAGTCTCCATGCCAGAACTAAAGTAATATCGGCAACAGTAACGAAACTCCAATACACAGATGATTGTGCTGTAGTTGCACATTCAAAGGAGTATCTTCAAAAGCTCTTAATTGCTTCTCTGAAGCTTACAGAAGCCTAGGGCTAACTCTTAATACAGTATCAGCAAAACAAAAGTTCTCCACCAGACAGTCCCCAGTAATCAGACCCAGCAACGAAAATCTAGATCAGCAAAGAAGAACTGGAAAATGCAGAATACTTTGCCTATCTTGGCAGCCATCTCTCACAGAGGGCAGACAGACATCGAGATTCGGCACAGAATTTGCTGTGCCAAGCTTGTCTTTGGCAGACTGTCTCGCCAGGTGTTCAACAATCACATCATCAGAACACATGCTAGCCTTTAGTTTATAAAGCAGTGGTAATCTCAATTCTCCTCTACAGCTGTGAGATTTGGGTGACCTACAGAAAACATCTGAAAAACCTGGAATGCCAGCACCAGCACTTTCTTTGGAAGATCCTCAACATAAAGTGTAAGGATCATCGCAGTAACAGTGTCCTCACAGAGGCCAACATCTTCAGTGTTGAGGCCCTGATTATCCAGCTGATAGGCACTGTGAGTGCATGTCTGATGTACGCTTACCAAAACAACTGCTGTATGCCCAACTCACCAAAAGAGAAAGGAAACGAGGAGGCCAAAAGAAATGTTTTAAAGACACGCTCAAGATAAACATCAAGAGATGGGGCATTGACACTGCACACTGGGAGACAGCAGCCCAGGATAGGGTTAACTGGTGAAGACTTGTCAGAGGGAACGTCCACTTTTGAGGAAAATAGCCTTGCCCTGGTCACAGGAAAAAAAGCCAGAAAAGGAAAGACAATGGTCATGCAGCAATCGCAGCCCAACCCGGTCTTCCAACACCACCTGCAATATCTGCAACGGACCTGTGGCTCAAGAATCTGACTTTTCAGTCACCAAAGGACCCACGAAAAATAAAACCTGTGAAAGAGATCATCCTTGACCATGATAGGTAAACCACAAGGAATTACTGATAACAGGGCCTAGTTGGCAAGTGCAGAGCTTATACAATTTTTATGGCTTATCAACAGACTTCCTAGTTAGTGTGTCTTTTGACACAAAAAATTCTTCTCTAGTTACTTTCTGAAACCATTCTTTTAAAAATATAAGATGACAGCGGAGGAAGGAGCAAAATTTTGGTAAGGCTTTAACTCACAAAGAATTAATCTTTGACTCTTAACTGGCATGCCAACTCTGCAATCAGTGAGAGAGGAACATCTTCAGTTTGTGGTTTCAGTGAAGAGTTAAAGCCCTTCTTAGGTTATCCAAGTCCCCTCTACAAGGGATATTATATTTAGTCCACAAGGGCAGGTTCACATAAAACCTTATGACAGAGATTCAGGGTATTTTGTTTTTTAAGGGGATTTAATGACATTTTCTAGTTCACCTGCTTACAACAGTTCCATAAAAAGAGGCTGCCTCATATTCAGTAAGATTAAATTAGCTGGTTAAAACAATTTCATGGTGAGATCATGACATTCCTCCCAAACACAGCAAAGTTTACTATAATAATTCAGAAAGGATGCAGTTTCTTCCATATGATGGTTACTGTATTCAGCATTGGAGTCTAATGTTTTGAGGACTGCTCTTAATTGCACCATTTCAAATTGGTACTAATGGGCTATATGCTCTATTATATTCATAACAGATTTTGAAAATATTTGCATATGTGCATCCATATTTATCATTCTACTGGTTCCAGCCACTCTCTTGATTAAAGCTGTCGTCAAGGAAATGACAGTTTTCCTGCCCATTGCTTTAAGAAAAGTAATGGTTCTGTTTTCAAATACTGACACAGCACTACTCTTGTTAAGTTCTCCATTATTAATTTACGAGAAATCCAATTTCTATTTCTAACATTGCTCGAAATGCACAACACCTAAGAGTTGACAAGGCATGATCTGGTGCATGTTTTAGGCCTGCTTGCAAGGACAGGATGACACTAGAATGACCTTGGAGAAAGGAGGTGATGATTTTACAGTCTTGAATTTCTAGTGCAGTACCTGTGTTTTAGGGATGAGGAAAGTGTGTTCAGGAATAAATGTTATGTATAGTGGAGAAAAGCATAATCTTTAGAATTCTGCTATTGGTATCTTTCCAAGCATCTATAAAAGCAGATCTAGATGGTGACATTATGTGACTGCTTTGGTGCCACGCTCCTCAATTAAACAGTAAAGGGAACACACCACGATCTTGCTTAAGTCTCCATGTACCAGGACAACACAAACAAGCCAGTCAATAGGCAGTGACAGACTACAAGGACTAAGGACTCTGATAACTACTAAGGATTTGGCAAAAAATGACCTTAAACCCTATCTAGCTCTACTAAGAGACACTGCTCCATTTTGAAAGTCCAATCAACCAAAGATCAGAAAAAAGCCTCAGAAAAGTGACAACAGTGAAGTTACTAAAATGTGGAGTAACGTGGATCCGACACAAAAATGTACATACAATTTATATAAAGTTCAAATTTTCCACAGTACTAGTAAACTGAATTTACATACAGTTCCCAGAACCCCATCTTACTGGGTTGAAATTACTTAGTATAGCAGTCAGGTTTTGACCATGGCTTTTCTAAGATGAAAAGAATAAAATGTAATCTATGGTCTTGCCTTGCACTAATTGACTGGACTTCCTGAGGAGAAGGAGCAGTAAAAGGGCACCTGTGTTCATGTCTGACACAAAGCCAGCAATGGTGTTTATGGAAAACTTCAGAGAGAGCAAATAGGCATCCAGCCAATAAAGTCTACAGCTGTGCAATTTGGAATAGCGAAGTGACTAACCTCAAAGAACAAGATTGGAATTCTGGAATCCAGCAGTTTGATAACTTGTTTATGTAGAGGATTTTCTATTAGAACAGCAAATAACTTCAACTCCTTTTCACAGTGTCATGAGTTTTCCACAAGATGTATAGTCTATATTCTTTTCAAAGTGGAACAGGATTATTAACAGAAATATTATTGGTAGTGGTGAACTGGGGGGATGGGAGTGGGTGGTGACGATATCTATTCAGTACGATGTTTCTCTCTCCCTTTCCCAGCTCTTTCGTTTCCTCACCAAGGGAAGTTAATAAATACTATGATAATACTTTGCACTTGTTATAGCTTTCAGAGGACCTCAAAAAACTTTACAGAGATCAGTAATTTGTAGGCATGTTTTATAGCTAGAGAAAACTGGACAGCACTGGACAGTCTAGTGGCGTAACACTACTAGACTACAAACATATAAACATCATAATTAAGGCTGCGAGTCTGTCATGGAGGTCACGGATTCCATGACTTTCTGAGACCTCCGTGACTTCTGTAGTGGCTGGATCCAGGGCTGCCTAAGCAGTTCAAGCAGCCGCTGCTGAGGCAGTCTCAGGCCACCACTTGCCACCACCCGACCCCCTCTCCTCAGCACCTGCAGCAGTCCCAGCACACGCGCCGCTGGCCACCCCCTCTTCCCCAGCACCATGACCATGCACCCCCAAAAGCACCCAAGATTTAGTCAGGGGTATATAGTACACGTCATAGACAGGTCATGGGCCATGAATTTTTGTTTACTGCACATGGCCTGTCCATGACTTTTACCAAAAATACCCATGATTAAAAAGTAGCCTAAATAATAATGTAATTCGTCTAATGTCATACAGTAAATCAGTGACCGAATCAGACACAAAATTCAGTTCTCCAGATTCCAATTCTAAACACTAAGTAATACTGCCTCTCCAGATTCCCAGTCTTAGCTCCTCCTCTTCCCACCTCCTGTCTCCTTCTAAGCCCTACCAGTCAAGCATCCTCAGGTGCAGTTTCTAACTAATTTTCCTGGCAAGATTCCTGGATTTCATTCAAAGTCGTCTGTTTTTCACTAAATTCATGAACATTTGCTGGCACTGAAGTTAATGTATCAGAATATAAAAATAAGAAAGAGGAATGCAGCAGGTCTAATTCCTACGTATGTCCCAGTAAAACTGTTCATCTTAAGCATGGGCTAGTATCCCAAACCACTCAAGGAGGGTCTGTTCAGAAACATGTGACCAGAACCATAAGCTTTCTACATTACAAAATATGTCGTCTTATAAAAAAAATAATAAAATAAACCCACCCCCCCACAAAAACCCAGTTTGTCACAGTGGAAGTGCAATCCTGCTACAATATGTAAGGAAAGTGAAGGACAAATCACAGTCCTACACACTGGCATGAGTGGAGGGTGCCCCCTTGTGCTAAATTACTTTCCCTTGTCCTGGAGGTCATAACATGTCTATCAGAGTTTATGGTGCTGTGCCTGAACATGTATTAAAATGTTCTGCACTAATGAAACAAAGAATTAATGTTCTGTATTTTTTGTTTTTTAAAAAAGGAAAAACCATGAGGGGGAGATTTCATTTCCTAAGTAGGAAAGTCTACATTAATAATTTTCCCAGCAGGCCTTCAGTAGTTTTACTGAAAACAATCACAGCCTTTGTTTCTCAGATCCTCTTATGCCTGACGCTCGCTCAAAGTCCTCACATCAGCAGCTAACAAAGAAAAAAAATGTAAAACACTGAACTTCATCACAAAGATATCCTCACAGCTCATTTTAGTGGTGCTGGAAGCTGGACACCACAGGCATATTTTCAGCTAAAATTGTTTTAATTAGCCAGCTGTTCTACTCAACACTAAATTTGAGGGACACCAGAATGTAAGTGCATGAGTGGTGCATTTTATTGTCCAGAATCAGTTTCACCACATTTTCAAACCACAGAAACTTCCTCTAATCTACATAGTTTCATCACAGTTTAAAGAAAATCCCATGAGTAATTCAATACTTTTACAAAGGAGCAGTATGGAGATGGAACAGGAAGGGCAGGATCTACATCTTCTGACTAGCATTAGACTACAAATCATCTACAGTCTCCAGTGACTGTGACTAGGCTGCACCAATATCCACTGTTAGGTGGAGCCCACACCGTTTGCTAACAAGACTCAGGTGTAAGAGACCCAATGAAAGTAAGGAAGCACAGGAAGAGTACAAATACAAGGATTCCCATCTCCACCCAAATATATTCTGCTTGACTTTAGTTAGGAAAAAATGATAGAGAACATTTCCTATTTTAAAGCAGCTATAGGAGGAAAAAGTTCTGAGGAATTTTGTCCCTTTGAACTTCCAAGTAAAACCTTAAGTAAGATTATGCAAACCTAAAGACCAATCCTGATTAGTGGGAGGGGGGAACGCAGCCCTTCTCCAAATAAGTTCTTGAGGATTTCTCCTCGGCTGCTAGGGTTTGTGTTGGATAAAGAAAGCCCTCCTAACAAACCAGCATTCTTTTCCACCTGATCAGAGCTAATTGGCCCCCCTGCAGACAAAATGACCAATCACATCAGCTTCAGATGAAAACCAACCCCCCCTGCATTATAAACAGAGGAATGAGACATGTAAACCCATTTTAAAGAAGAGATCCCTACAAACTAAATTGTGGAAAGTTTCTTGCCTGTACTGGGACAAGAACATAAGATTACCGCAGTCTACTTTTTGGACCCAAAACCTCTCCCCCTTTCCCCTGCACACTGATAAAAGCTACAAAGACATTGGTAAGTACACGATAAAATTACCTTTTTGACAAAGTTATTTACAATAGCATAATTTTAACTTTTAAAACATAATGCAAATTATTTTCATTGTGTAAAGAAAGCTGAGAGCGCTTTTGCTTTTGAAGCTCCCTACTGGAATATCACCTTAAACAAAATATTTCTGTAATTCTTCTCAAATATGAACCTTTTTTCTAACTGATAATGCCCACAGTGGCATAAGAGGGAAGCCAAACTTTCCATCATTAAGAACCCTGGCAGAAAAGGGCATTGGAAGGAAACTTCACAATGCTCAGCAGATGCATACAACTGAAGCTAAGGTAATCAACTATTGCTGAGGATGGGAAAAGACCAGAGAGTCAAACCGGTATTTATTTTGATTTGGTTCAGATTTGAGTTCAGTTGCATTCAGTGTGTTTGGGTTCGGTTCTGGATCAAGCAACTAAAAGTAAATAAATAGTGGTTTGGTTACTGGTCTGAACTGGTTCAAACCAAATTTCAGTCCAAAAGAATGGAAGAAAATTTAAAAAGTTGAAATTTATTGAAACTATCTTCATTTTTGAACATTTATTTACTTTTTAACTGTACATGAGTTTTCCTAGTTCTTGTGTTGTCAGAAAACAATTTTCGAAATGAACAATTTGTTTGAGCAAACTAAAATACCATCTTCCAAACTAGACCTCTGTGGTAAAGGAATAAATTTGAGTTTGAGGCAACGGCTCTGCTTCAAGTGGGGCAACTGGCAGGAGGAGCTGCCCTGGGGTTGGGGATGGCTGGGAGATCGTCTGTCTGTGACAGAGATAGGTTGGGGAGCCATTATCTTTCCTCGATATTGAAGAGTTATCTTTAACTTCTGGGACCAGGAGCATTCCACTTCTCTTACCAGGATGAAATCTCAAAGTATGTCTACACAGCAGTAAAAGATCTGTGGCACCAAGTCTCAGAGTCCAGGTCTGGCTCATGGGGCTAAAAATAGCAGTGTAGAGATTCAGGCTCAGGCCAGAGTGGGGGCTCTGAAACCCAGGGAAGTGGGAGGGTCTCAGAACCTAGGCTTGCTGTGGGTTTGTGTGTTTTTTATTTATGTTTTTTGGGGGTTTTTTTTGCTGTGGAGATGTACCCAGAGATGGTACATCTATCTCTGGGCCCCCTGCTCTCTCATGTGCTGTGCAGGTAGCTCCTAAACTTCTCTCTTTCACTACTCTTCTGGGCTAGCCTTCTTCTAGTCTTTTCTCATTATATTGGGGAAGGCCTTTCTGGTTGCAATCACATGTCTAATGGTTATTTTGTTGTTTTATAATGAAAATAAGATCGCAGTAGTTTTTTTGTTGTTTTTTTTTTTTTTTTAAATGTTGAGCTTAAGAAATGCTGGACCTTTATTTTCACCAGTAACCCACATTTTTTTTCCAGCTCAGTTTTGATTCAGGTTCAGTACATAGGACAAAACCATGGTTCAGGTTAAGTTCTGGTTCAAATAAAAATAGTGGTTCGACCTGATTCTCTAGTTACGGTCTTTTCCAGAAAACCAAACTCCTCTCACCCTTCTACCTTCCCACTGCATTCATCAGAGCCCAGTAAACATCTAGCTTTACATGATGATCTTATGACTAAGGTCAGTTTCAAAGATCTGTCAATGGCCAATTGAGTGTGCCTATGAAATAAGTGTCACACTATGAACTAGCATGATTGTGTTTTGTTCATTTGAAGGCAACTATTTAGGAGCATCATGCATTTACCACCAGGCATGAATTGCACTGGTCTGGAACATGACTGGTTATCTCATATAGGTCACTGGGATAGTTTGCTGCACACAGGACTGGGGAAGCATTTGAGAAAATGTGAAGTTACAAAGATGGATAGCTAATAGAGGTAAACATGGGCCCATTTTATCCCGATATTAAATATCAAATGTTCAGAGTTTGTGGACCAGCTCCTTGGTCCCCACCTGATCTCCCCCAGTGCCCAATAATAAACCTTTATTTAGGACTTTGCATCCAGATCTCTCTAAGAGATTTCACAAGTATTTCCCTTATGGGATGAAGTTTAAACAGTTTCTTGGTAAGGCTTTTCTAACAACTTGAAGGAGACCACATAGTATAGGGCACTCAAATGTCACTTCATAATCAATGGTTGAAATAATGGTCTAACAGCTTTAAGCAGTACAGTAGCATATCAATATTGAGCTAGTCAAAATCTCAATCAATAAGGCTTGCTTTTGGTTTACATTGTAATGTAAACACAACTCCCCTCCCCCCATCCACCCCCACCGTCAATTTTACCTCAAAGTCTTTCAACAGTTTAAAATTTAATTAAAAATTCAGTGCATGTATTACACTTTCTTTACCTCAGGAGAATATCTTGCTACTTCTCCCTTTTTACCTCCAACAACTGCCTCAGAATCACAGAATATACAGGCCTTGGCATCTGCCCTGGAATTTATGCCTTGCAACAGAACTGTGCTGCAGAAATTAAGTTATTTTAGCTCTGTCAGGTGCAAATTAAATCTTGAAAATGTGAATCAACTGTAAAAACTTACACCTTGCCTTCCTAATTCTGCAAGAAACTTCACATGACAAAGCTATTATTCTAACTGCCCCCATTCATCATAATGGGTGTTAACACAGAAACCTAGAGACAACATTGATGTTTAAATATCAGCAATTTTACTACTGATAGTTGAACCACAAGCACCCAGCTAAAGTGATTATCCCACAAACCAAACTGCCCCCGTGCCCCCACAGATGCCAAAAGCACCAACTGTTCCCTTCCCAGCTTCCCCTGACAAATTCTATGATGCAGTTATGCACTCCCAATACAAAAATCTATAGTAAATATGAAGTGTGGGGACTGCGTTAAATAAACTGGATTTAATGTCAAACACCTCAGACACTGCTGTGCAGACTGTTAAATTAAAATTTAAGTGAAGCTGCCACAGAATCTAGAGACCTTACTGCAGAATTTAGGTTCATTTTGCCATGAATTGCACAAAGCCTCAACAACAGTAAACATGAGCTCTCGTTGCTTAAGTTATAGAAATGCCAATTAAATCTGAAATAGGTATAAAACATTTTTTTGTCATTTGTGCTCACGTAATATAAGCTTGGATTTTACTTACCTCCTCACAGCAGTGGCACATTAGTCAATACGACTCCACTAATATTCTCAGAATCATGCTTCAATACACAGCTAAAAGGAAACTGAAGTCTATGCTAACTAGAACGATAACTGTGAGCTTTTGTGCAGTTACTCCTAGCAAATTCCTTCTTTCATAGCCTTTTTCTCCTTACACCAGTTTGTTGTGAACACCAACTAGACTCCAAACAGTACAATCTACCTCAGAAGCTTTCCAAAGTCAATTAAAATAGAATTTGCAAGTGATGTAATGGAGAGTGGGAAGCTAGGGTAGCACTCTGAAAATGTTTTGCTGGAACTCTGATCCAAATGAGAAACTATTCAAAAGCCTCAACAACAAAGCAAGGTGGTGACAACCTTTGTAGGAGAACAGCCTGAAAGTGCATTTGGTACAATGTCCTCGGTCAGGGTGTAGATATGAAGAACAAATCTTAAGACACATTTGGTGTCAGAATATTCCTGTTCACAGGAATGAGGCTGAGCATGAACTGCCTAGAGAAGCAAGGGAAAGATGAGAAAACCAGGGTGGCATGAAACAGCCAAACTGCTTCAGCTGAAGAGCCACAGAGCAGAGGGCACAAGAACATATATTCAAACTGGCAAAATGAAGCAGAGTATAGGGGTTCAGGACCATGTACTCTTGTAACCATTAAACTCTATAGTGAAAAGTAGCAGCTGATTACATGAACATCAGGGGTATGCTAAAGTGGTATTAATCAGCTGCAGAGGATGGCTTTATTGTGGACAAACCATCAGGGAGCCAAGAACCAGAAAAAAATCTGATTCAATTAAAAAGCCACTTGGGATCTGCTATGGAAAAGAAAATAAAGCATGAACTACCTTGATGCTTAAAGAAGTTAGCTCTAGCTATCCTGCTATGATTTGCTTCAACTCAATTGATTTATCAGAGAAACTGGATTGAGGAATGGACAAGATGGTGAACAGGAGGTAAAGAAAAGAAATAAAAGGAGAAGAGAAAGAAGCAATGCCATGTACACTTCTGATTGAATAACCATCACTTAATTCTCAAAAAAGTAAGAGGTAACATAAGAGGAAGGACTGGAAACATTGGAATAATATATCAAAGGAAGGGGATGCAAAGGAAGAGGTTGAGAAAAATCTCTTTGGTAGCAGTAGCTCTTCTAGTCTTGAGGCAGCAAGTCCTGATTGTAACTGACAAGCAGATTCATGAGATAAGAACCGGCAAGAACAAGAGCAGACAAAGGCATAACAAAATCTGATGGACAGATGTTGAAGCTAGTCAGATTCAGACTAGAAACAACTTTTTTTTTTTTTTTAAAGCAAGGGTAATTAACCATTGGAACAACTTACCTATGGTTGTGGTGAATTCTCCATCACTGGAAACTTTAAAAATCAAGACTGGATTTTTTTCTAAAAGATATCTAGTTCAAAAAGGAATCAACCCATGGAAGTCCTATGACCTATGTTATGCAGGAGGTCAGACTAGATGCTCACAATGGTTCCTCTTGATCTTATAATTTAATCAATCTATGAATAGGGAAAGTAGAAAATATGTAAATCATCTGACAAAGAGGCGGGGGAATAACAGGGGGAGAGGAGAGAAGTAGGTAGAGAGTGAACAGTTACCTTTCGTCTGACTTCTCAAATACATTCAAGTTGCATCTGCTTTTCAAAGAACACTTGCAGGGGGGAAGGGGGAAGAAAGGAAATCCTCAGACTTCCTAGATTTAGAATTCAAAACCTAAGCCTGTTAGTTTAGCTTCCCCCCTCCTCCTGAAACACTCTTCTCATCCTGAATCAGCTGCACTACTTTTGGACTCTCCATCCATCCCAACAAAGAAGCTTTGTCCCGTGATCTAATTTAACTTAAGACACAATAGGTTCATACCCTCCTGGTTGTTATTTTTTAATAAACATTAAATATGGAGTCTCAGTCATGTACTTTAAAATTATTCACTGCACCACTGATTAGTGACCTGACACTATAATCACCACCACAGAAAGGACTACTTTTCCAGGCCAAATGGGACTACAGCAGCAGCCTATCCTCCTCACCAGGACAATCTCACTGTTAAAGTCTGAAGTGACATTGATAAGAGACTGCTGTGAAAAGCACTGCTTAGGTTAATAAAGATGGAGATGATATTCTTTCATTCTGAAATACCTTCAAGATTGTTA
This sequence comes from Lepidochelys olivacea, assembly GCF_965140295.1. Lineage (NCBI taxonomy): Eukaryota > Metazoa > Chordata > Testudines > Cheloniidae > Lepidochelys > Lepidochelys olivacea. Next base: position 48,066,033 of record NC_140419.1, read on the forward strand.
CAGTACTGGAATTTCACTAATAGAAAATGTCCGAAACAACTTGATGTAATGAAGAAAGCTGGATGCAGGAGAGGTTGAAATCAATATTAATAAACCATTAGTAGTAATCAAATAATCAAGTCGCTGTATCAACCGAGCTTCAAACTGATCTTGATTGTGCTCTGCATTGTAGTGAAATGACAGTGCTCTACTGTAGTGTGCTGTTTTATCAGAATATGGGGGAGGAAAATGAACCCGAAAAAACTATTCTATATTTGTAAGGGTATATAATACTCTGAGGATTCCTGTTATTGCTTGTCACTACTAGATTTAGTTTTTTCTAAGGAGTAGCTCTGCTCTGCTTTGTACTCTATTGCCCAAACTACTCGTGAAACATGCCATAACAACTGCCCTCCAGACGCCATAACAATTTACACAAAAACAGTTTTCCTCCAAGAACTCATATGGTTTATCCCAAAGGCATAAGGTCCCAAAGGTCTACACATATTCACCTTCCTTCCAAGTAATCGAGTACATGTTTCTCAAGACCGCAGCTTATTCCAAGAATCTAAGATGATAAAGAGGCACTGGCTCCAATTTGTTCTGCACACAGTCCCATCATTCCTATCGACTAGCCATAATACTCATTCTATAATCCCCCTCAAGGCACTAAACAAGGCCATTCTGAGTCTTAATGCAACACTCAGCTCTTCGGACCAGTAAAGCTGATTCGTGGTACCTAAAGCACTTCGAAGATTTTACTCTGTTTACTTTGTGATTTCCTATCACTGCTGCAAGACCAGAAACTGTATTCTTGCAGAGCTGTGGAGCACCCCAAAGACTGAACTAATATAGACTGAATAGCCTCAGTGGAGGGCAGTCCGTGGAGGCCAGGATTAGGGTTATTAGCAGAGTAGACTGTACTCAGCACTCCCAATGATTGACTCAGCAGATCGTTACTCATGCTCTGTGCACGGCGGAAGGAGTGGCGCATTATTTAAGAAAATTCTGCCTTGTTTTTCAGAAATATAAAGACCACCTGAAAAGCAGCTCTGTGTGGCTCAAAAGCTTGTCTCTCTCACCAACAGAAGTTGGTCCAATAAAAAATATTACCTCGCCCATTGTGTCTGTCTTGTATTTCAAAAAACTATTAGAATCATTAAAAAAAACCACCTGATCTTAGCCATTATATAGTTGTGGCATATTCACTGCAGGAGATAAGGAAACAACTGTAATTAATAGGAGAATGGAGAATAAAAAGGTGGAAAAAAGCCCCAAGATCCTACTCAAACCATCGGTTATTCCTCAAGCCCCTTGGATGCATGTTCCAAAAGAAGTAAAACATATTTGTATGTATGGGGAACCCACCACCACAAGCAAAGAAGACAGTAAAAGATCTATTCACGATGCTCACCAGGATATGGTAATGATCCTATTTAAATCTACATATGAAGATTTTATATCCAGAACAAATTATAAACTCAAATCAAATGAGTTACAGGACCAATTCCAGGATCAATATGCCATTGATCAAATAGGAGATAGTCATTTCTATCTTTGTTAAAACAGTCCTCATTTTACCATGAACAGGTCAAATCCTAGGTATTCAAACTAAGGCTGGTGGCTACTAATGTGAATATAAAAATTGACATACTGGACTAAGCCAATGATCCCTTTAGCCTGGTATGTACAGTGGCAAGGCCTTCAGAAAAAGGTGTGAATCTTCATAACCCACTTAATTGCACATCCTCTCTTATACATCTTTATGACCTGAAGCATTTGTATAAAGAGAAACTGCTTAACTCTGTTTATTTCTTCAAAATCAATTTGCCTCTACACTAGCCAGTGGCAGTGAGTGTCATCATTAATTAATGCAATGGATTAAAAACCAGAGTTTTTTATTTGATGGCTTTTAATTGTGTGTCTTCTTGTTTTATGGGAAGAGCTAACTAGCAATAGGAGCTCCCAATAGGATTTCTTTCCCATTCAGTATTTATATAAAACTAATTTTCTATTCAAGTGTAATAGTCTCTTAAGCCAAAAGTTTTTAAACTTAGGTGCCCACAGTTCAGCTCCTAACGAACTGCTTATCAGAGGAGCTGAACATCTACAGCACCCAGTCAAGTCCATAGGATCTGAAGGTGCTCGGCACCTCTGAAAAAAAAGGTTATTCTTACTTAAGATCCTAAACATGAATGTAGGAGTATAAGGCACACAATTTGCAATTTTTGGCTCTTGACTTTTATATTCCCTCATATGCAACTTCACCTTTACTTAAAAATTTCCATGAACTTCTCTAAATTTTTTTTTTCCCTCCTGTTGTTGCAGTGGGGTTTGGAGGGTTTTATTTTTTAGTTAAAGTGACCAAAACGGATGCTGTATTTAAGCGGAGAACTTCTCATCAATTTATATAATGGCATAATATTTTCCGTATTATTCTCTATCCCCTTCTTAATACAGCTTAACATCAGCAGTGGCCTGAGTACGTTCAGCAGAAGAGGCTCTCCCCCAGGTACCAAAATTCTAGTCAATAAGAGAATACGGTTGGTAGAGGTAAAGGTAATTTTAAAGAGGCAGAAAGTCAGGAACATCTGTGAGGAAATTTTTGAATTATAGAAGTGAGGTGGCGAGACACAGCCTTCCCCAAGAAAGCAGATAAGGGGAAGAACTGTAGTTAAATATTAGCTTTTTATTATTCTTTAGATTGCTATATTGCTTTGCTAAGATGAATCTCAACATCTAATTGCTATCATCACAGATGTAAAATATTAAAGTCTGTTTTCCACACAAGCTGCAGTGCTACAGCTGCCGATCTGCCATATTAGCACAGGTATTTGACCCAAATATAAATGGGGGGGGGGAGAATATGACAACTCTGTTTAAATGACTAGGTAGGGGAAATTTTAAAAGTAATCTGATGTTTAACTGAGTCTTTTTTAGCTAATCGTTACCACAAAAGCAGTGATAAATTCCACTCCAAAACTCCTAAATCAATCTTCTCTGGATTGCAATGTTTAAGACATCCTTTGTTGGGTGCAGGTAGTATTTGGTCCCTGGCTGATGTGCCAGAATCTGTGAAGATTAGCTGAAATACAAATATGCAGGAGCTTAATTAATTTTCTCTTTTTAGTTTTCAGAAGATGAGATCAGATATGATAAACAGCAACACCACCAAATCTAGTGCCCCCCTCCTGGATCAAAGGCACTTGAGGATGGTGACTAAAGATGGACACAGCACACTACAGATTGATGGGACCCAAAAGAAAGGTCTGGCATACCTACGAGATGCTTGGGGAATACTAATGGACATGCGCTGGCGATGGATGATGCTAGTCTTTGCTGCTTCTTTTGTCATCCACTGGCTAGTCTTTGCAGTGTTCTGGTACCTCCTGGCTGAGATGAATGGGGACCTGGAGTTGGATCATGATGCCCCACCTGACAACCACACCATTTGTGTTAAGTACGTCACCAGCTTTACAGCTGCTTTCTCGTTCTCCCTGGAGACACAGCTCACTATTGGTTATGGCACTATGTTCCCAAGTGGGGACTGTCCTAGTGCTATCGCCCTGCTTGCCATACAGATGGTCCTGGGGCTCATGTTGGAGGCCTTCATCACAGGTAATCAGGTTTATTTCACAATTTTAAATAGGGTAGGTCCTTTCAACCACATATAGGGAGTAGATTTGGTAAAATTCTTAATCTCATTATGAGTGCTTCCAGATGGGACATAAAAGGAGTAGGGCCAGTTACTAAAAGAACAACAAGACTGAAATTTCAACTTCAAAACAGCTTTATAGCTGTCAATTATAATCCAACTCCTTTTAAGCAGTTAAAGACCTATAAAAAGGAGAGGCACTTGAACAACAGTATTTCAGGATTTGTACTGGAAACCAGAAAGTGTTGCTCTTTACGGCAGCTCCTCTCCTGACACTTCCAACGAGTTATTTTCCTCCATCTTCCTCTATCAACTTCTTTCTTCCAACCTTTCATTAATTTGAGGTTTAAATCCATTTGTTTTGATACAGACTCTCACAGGTTTACCCAAAACTTTAGCTAGTTTGTTTAAAACTGGCTAAATTTTTTTTTACCCCCCTTCACTTTATTGTTAAGTATCCATGGGTAGCCAACACCCAAGAACACTTTAGAATCCCAGTGGTACTTAGTTTAAAGTTACTTAAAATGGCTGAACTATGGAATAATTTTAGACAAATATAGTATACTGTGCAAAAAGTTAGTGTACTGTATTTTAAACAGTTTCATTAAACGAAAGACCACAATTATATACCATAGCCAGTTCAAGGAGTGGATCTTCATCAATCAAGGATCACATCTCTTTCTGCAACTGCACCCTCATTCTCCAAATATTACTGTTTTACACATGCTAACAGATTGTGGAGACAAAAAAGTTCATGGAAAAAGCCACGGCTCTTTAAAAAAAGTGGATTTATTTTATTAATAAATTGAGAATAGAAACTGGTGCCAGCAACTTTTGGTATGATGGGAGCTGTACTATGTGTAGACTAGATCTAATAATTTGAAATCAAGCAGTCTGAGGATAGTTAACAGTATGTCCATCCCACTAAGCCTCCTCCTTTTCTCATGGGCCATTCCATACAACTTGCGGACAAGTAAGAAACTAACCTGACCATCATGATTATAGTTAATTCATTCTTTCCTGTTATGTAGGTGCTTTTGTGGCAAAGATTGCCCGTCCAAAGAATCGAGCTTTCTCCATCCGCTTTACTCATTCTGCAGTAGTGGCACACACAGAGGGCAAGCCATACCTTATGTTCCAGGTGGCCAACACTCGTCCCAGCCCACTCACCAGCGTTCGGGTTTCAGCTATTCTTTACCAAGAACAGGAGAATGGTCAGCTGCATCAAACTAGTGTGGATTTCCACCTGGACAGTATCACGTTTGAGGAGTGTCCATTCTTTATCTTTCCACTGACCTACTACCACTCCATTACCCCATCTAGTCCTCTAGGTGTTCTCCTCCAAGGGGATACCCCTCGCCATTTTGAGCTAGTAGTCTTCCTCTCAGCAATGCAGGAGGGAACAGGGGAAACGTGTCAAAGGAGGACATCCTACCTCCCATGTGAGATCATTCTACACCATCGCTTTGCTTCTATGCTGGCCCGAGGTGCCAAAGGGGAATATCAGATCAAGATGGAGAATTTTGAAAAGACTATTCCAGAGTTCCCAGCTGCAGCAGACTCTAAGAGTCCAAAGAGGACTGACATGAAGATCCGCATCAATGGACAGCACACTGACAGCTTCCAGATTTCTGAGACCGGTCTGATAGAATAGAATTTGGACTTGGTGCCTTTTTTTTTTTTTAATTACATTAAACTTTCAGGTTAAACTTCCAGCCTTCCTTTTCCCCCCTATTTTCTTTTGTGCTCTCTCTTTTCTCCATCCTTTTGATTGCAGTATAGTGTGCAGAGTAAAAAAGCATAAAGTGCACATGTAAACTGATGAGAAGCTGTTTTAACTGCACAGAATAGAACGTCAGGGACAAGTACCACACTACAAGTTGTGGGAAAGTACTAATGCTACCTGCTGAATTCACTAGACTATGATTAAAACTGCACTGACCCTGAAGTGTGAGACTTTCAGACTCCCACAGTTGACCAAAACCTAATTAAATGGTATGTGGGTAGGACACTACGTCAAAATATGCAGCAACAGTACAATGGAAGACCTAATCTAAAACTAACCTGGGGTTAAATTACACTAGTTTGGGGATCAGCAATGAGGTAGTTCCAAGATTGTTATAACCCTTTTACATTAAAACTTTCTGGGTACATGGTTACATCAATTTTCAGATGACTGAACATCCTACTAAAACCATTGACAGTCTTTTCAGTGGCAGTGAAATGCATTCCAGATGTACTTGTTTATTACGTGAAATCAAGAGTACTGACTGCAGTTCTTCATTCCACCAGGTCAGAAGGGAATACAATATCTCTGTGACAGGTCTGTGAAGACAGCAAGTGCCAAAAATCCTGAAGTGTATATATGTGACACACATGCTACAGTGGAGATATTTTCATATTTGGAAACATTTAATAAATTATTTCAGCAGTAGAAAACAGACTGTTATACAGCAATTCATGTTCTTTCATGTCTCTTGGCACAGTGAAATTTTATGTGTTCTCAGCTTTGCACATCTTACACTTCGAGTAGTTCTGGCACCACAGGATGCACTATATCTACCAAGAACTGCATCCATTTATATTTTATGTTTTTTAATATAAATATCTATATCTGTACACACAGCATATAGATAAATCATATCTACAAAATCAGACACATTTGAATTAATTTTAAAATAAAAAAAATTGAAACAAGTGCTTATTCATGGGACTTTTTTTTGCCAGGAGTGCCTCGTAAGAATACCAAGAAGAAAGAACCGTGCTCCTATATGCAACAATTTCTATTATGATCAAATGGGCTAACAGTTAAGTGGACAGTTTGCTGTCAATTCACAGCTTCTCAGCAATGGAATGTGGCTTTAAAATAGCTATTCTGTATTCAGACTGAAACAACCAACAGTTACCATCAAAATAAATGTTGCCATTCAAGGATAATTAAATGACTTTTCCCAGCAATAAATGTGGCATAACCACTACTAGGCAATTTAGACAACACTATGTTTACACACTGGAGCTGATTTTATTGTAAAGTGACCAACAGCAGGGTATATAGTCTGAAGCCATATTAGGAGGGCACTGTCTAGTGAGAGTCTTTTTTTCAAACCCAGAAGTACAGAGGTTGTCAGGCTCTGGTCACGGAGAACCTGGTAGGATAGCTGTTTTGTCATAAGGTGCCAGCTGCACCTCATTTCCAGAAGGTAATTTCTATTAAAAAGACAGCTAAAGAGATATTAAAATATTATTACTTTTCCATGTTAACTATTGTTGTAGTTGTCACAGGAATGTGTTATGTACCAGAGGAAGAAGGTGGTCCATGCAGAACTGGAGGGCAGGTGGCCATCTCTGAATTCAAAAATACTTCATTGCTCTGAAAATGTTTCCATATCCCTTCCCTACAATTCTACAGGCTTCAAGGGCTGGTTTTATTATAGAGAATGGATACTTTCAGTATTCTGTCTTTCACTCTCAGTATAATGGAACCATATTTTAGCCCACTGTAGTGCCTGTACAGTAACACCAAACACCATCTTGTATTAATACATTAAATTGCCTTTGCCCTCAATGTTCATAGTTGGTCTCGCACGTGCACTTGAAAGTTCAGCTGTTTCTCTTCCTAACATTATTGGCCACGCCCCCAAGATATGGAAAGTGGTGGTGATGAGGGGTGGTTGTGCTATATTTATCCTTTTCTATTTTTAAGCCCCAAACCAATATCCTAAAAGTACAGAGGACAACCCTTAAAAAGCAGCAGCAGAACAAGAAATTGTACTGTAAATACTTCATTAAGCATGGAATAAAGTATAAATAGTTCAAACACGAGGAAGGAGCTTCTTTACATATATTGACAATTCTCCACTTTAAGTCACATAATCCTGTATAACTCAATTATTCTGCAATTCAGGAGTGTAATAATACATCTCGGTCTATACTAAGGACATTGACTTGTGAGACCATACCATAGCTATGGACATACCCAGGTAACATAAGGATCCTTAGAGTCAGGGTAATTCTGACTATATTGTACTGAGTATTTTGAATTTTACATCTTCAGTCGTTAAAACTATTCTATTTTAAACCATTCATTATAGCTCTGTTTTTAACTTTTAAAAGCAACAAGTTTAAAAGAGGTAAAAAATGTTCATGAAAATAATTAAGCATGTTTTTTTTAATATTCAAGTATTCCTCACATGACAGGCATAAACATGCACTCAGATGGAAATCTATTTGCCACATTTAACACTGACTTTCTAAGTGTCTTGTAAATCATAAACATTTGTAACGTGTTAACAGTAAAACATGTATTTCCTGATCACTATTCCTGCTTGGAAACTGATGGACTTGTTTAAGATCAGAGGCTGTGTAAAAACTGGACTGGCATTTGCCTTTCTGTGTGATTTTTCTAGATGTCAGTGATCTAACATATGACTTGTTTAATTGGCAAATAATCTAAGCCTTTGAGAAGCATTTTTGGGTATTTCTGGCTGAAAGCCACAGGGTCTATGGCAATTTGCATAGTAATTCCTGCAATGAATAGTGTATCTTTGCCTTGAATATCAATACCAAGACTGAGGGTTGCTGTTCAGTTTGTGAATTGATCGCATCAACTGGAAAACACATTCTGAATGCTAAAGAATGTGATCATTAGCAGTATATCAATTAATTATAAAGCATGTGAAAATTAATCCTATTTATTGGGCGATTTGTACGGGGTTTCTTATTTTTTTTTTTTTAACTAAGATATTTTCCTGGGGTCCCATGATTTCTGAATTACCAAAATATTCTAGAGTGGTTTATTGCCTGCTTTCTAGTTCCTACTTATCTATGATATTTTGACTACCCACAACACAGAGGGACACGAAGAGCTGGTGATTCAGTGAATATCTGGTCAGAGAACACGCAAAGGCCTTATTGGAGAACACACTATTATTGGTTGGTTTGGGCAAAGAAGATGCTGTTGGTGGAAAGTGCAAAATTGAGAACTTAAATCCCTTGTCAGGTTTAGCATGGATAATGGTAACCAGTCACTGCACTCCTTTTCTAACGAACTTCATCCCTGAACTTGAGAGAGCATCTCTCGGTAATAAATTTACTTTCATGCCAATTCAGTCCTTCACCTCTTTGCTAAGATTGCTAACAGTGCAAACTGTTATTTTGTGATAGGAATGTGTCCACTAGGAAGTGAAACTAGGATCCTTTTAACCTCAAATCATTTTACATAAGCCACTAGAGGACCATTACATAGCAGTGACTTTTTCCATTACTGACCAAGGTTGAAATTAAACCAAATCATCATTGACCAGCCCTTTTTGGTTAGGAGACAAAGGAAAGAAGTCAAGATTTTCCTTCTCCCGGACACACAAATCCTTAAAGGAGTGACAGGCAAATCTAAGTGGATATAGTTAAAACCCTGAGAGTATTTTATATCAAAAATCTGAACAGTTTACAAATATGGCCTTCAGCCATATTACCTCATGATGTGATCCTGTCTGTTCTCACAAGCTAAACAGGATCAGACTGGAACAGTACCAGAAAGAGATGTGAAAGAAAACAGGTGCAGCAGCAAGTTCTGTCAATGACCTGGTAGTTGGCATTCTTCCCTTTGAGTAAATACTAAAGGCAATAACTCAGAAATCTGTTTGGGGGACACACTCTTTCAGATGAGATACAAAGCCACGGTCTTGACCACTTGTGGTTACTAAAGATCCGAAGACATGCTTTGTAGGAAGAGGAGCATCAATCCTGGCATAATTCCAGCTAGGGTAATTACATCCTGCATACCTAAATTCCTCGTGCCATTTCACTTAGAAGAGATCTGCTTCTCATCCTAAAGTGACATGTAGTGTCAATCTGCATTGCTAAATTGCTGCTGTGGTTTCATTAATAAATGAAGTGAATTCTGTGCATAGTTTGGTAAAATTGCTAAGTGTTTTCACATCCATCAGGATGAAACGGTGCTAAAATAAATGTAATTTCATTAAATCAAGTTATTGTTGTAGCCACTAGTGCCTCCAGTCTGCCATTTCTACCCTCATTTGCCTTTGGAAGAATTCTCTACTCTGTTTAAAGGAGTTAGTTTGGGGTTTTGTTCCTCCACAGATTTCCAAGGAAGGAGCTGCAAAACAACAGTACAGTAGCCACTTTGTAGTTACATACTAGAATATCAAAAACATAAACCATAACCCCTAACTACCACCACAGCAGAAACACTCAAAATTGCTAATCTTTTGAACTTCCCCACTTTTTCAGAGAGATTAAATACTGAAGACACAGGGAGGCAGAAGAGTTGTGAGATGAAGTTAGATGTAGACAACCTTAAATGAACCCTAATTGGTCATTCTTAGGAGCAATGTCTCCTACAGAAAAAAGAAGGTCGGGCAGAGTCAGGGACACCTCGCTTAATTTTGTTATCTTTTGAGCCAAAACCTTAGGAACCAAAAAATTAAGCAACCTTAAGACAACACGATAATCAATTCAGATACCTGAAGAGGAGATTCAGAGGGCTTTGAAAATCAGATGGCGATTACAAGCCTTTTTTAAGACACCTATCACCATGGCACCCTTGCAAAATTAGCAATACACACCTACTGACCCTAAAGGGGTGAGGCTTTCAGAGATAAAGGGCTGTTAGACACTGAGGTCCTATTGACTTACAGTAACTGGACCCTTAAATGCCCTTTGTGCTTCTGAAAACTTCCCCTCCCAACAGGCAACGTATTTTCTGCCCCAAGCCTTCCCCATCCACTCACCAAAAAGCCATCTTAGCTTATAACACTTCAAATAAGACAACCGGTACCTCTTCCACTGTACCTTAAAAATAGCTAGACCAGGGGCGGGCAAACTTTTTGGCCTGATAGCCGCATAGGGTTTCTGAAATTGTATGGAGGGCCGATTAGGGGAGGCTGTGCCTCCCTGAACAGCCAGGCATGGCCCGGCCCCCTATCCGACCCCCGCTGCTTCTCGCCCCCCCCCCCCAGGACTCCTGCCCTATCCAACTGCCCCCAGACCCCTCACCCCTAACTGCCCACCACCATACCATCCAACCCCCTTCTCCTTCCTGACTGCCCCCCTTCCCCCCCCCCCGGACCCCTGCTCCCTGTCCCCTGACCGCCCACAGCTGCCCCATCCAACCCCTTCTCGCCTTCTTGACTGCCCACACACCCCAGGACATCTGCCCCCATACAACCCTTCTGTTCCCTGCCCTCTGACTGCCCCAACCCCTATCCCGACCCCTGACCACCCCCAGTACTCCCCTGCCCTCTATCCAACCCCGCCCCCTTACCACAGTGCCTGGAGCACCGGTGTCTGGCAGCGCGGCTGCACCAGGAGAGACAGCCGCACAGCACAGAGCACCAGGTCAGGCTGGGCTCTGCAGCTGCGCTGCCCCAGGAGGTCACCCCCTGCCGCCCAGAGCGTTGCGCTGGCAGCGCGGTGAGGCTGCAGAGGAGGGGGGCAGCAGGGGAGGGGTTGGGGGCTAGCCCCCCAGGCTAGGAGCTCAGGGGCCAGCAGGACGGTCCCACAGGCCATAGTTTGCCCACCTCTGGGCTAGACAATGGCTCTGACTAATTTCCTGTGAAAGGAAAGAGCTCCACAGCCAAGAACCTCTCACTGAAAATACTCTGTTATAGGTTCCAGAAGGTATATCAAGAGAAAAACAGCAAGAGCATCCTGACTAATTGCAAATCCATCAAAAAGTATGGTGGACAGAATTGCTTGGATAGTCAGATGTCATATACTTCAGGATCTACATGACAAACACTGCCACCTTGAATGTGCCCTCAGAACCAAATTGAAGTTAGTGCCAAGAATGGAACACACGTGTGTGTGTTCGGACTGGCTTGCCCCAAGTAAGCAGCAAGCTCCAGATGAAGTTCAAGTGGAGGATTTGTTACAACTTCAAAAATGTGTAACTGCTCTCTGTCAGAAGCAATATAAAGATGGGAACCTCAAGGAATTCCTAATGAAGAGGACTCAAACAAAGCAAGAACAAGCAAGAGCTTAAAGAATGTTTTAAGGAACTTTTTGATAGCGCATTTTAGAGGAGTCTGGACCCAGGTACATGAACCTTACATAAAGTAGTAGACCAGGAACATAAGGTTTAGTATGGCATATGTACATATATATTAACAATATCTTACCTGGATCTTTTCGCCCTGGTTTTTCAAACCGCCTGTCTCCCCTAGAAAGGCAGAATAAAAGTTTCAAACAAGGCTTTGGACGCTTGCCATCATTTCAGGTGCAACTCTCGCACATTTCCTCTCTCTCACTAGAGCTATGGGGCCAAAATTTTAAGGGTAGTTCCGTGCCCAGATACTTTTGAAAATGCCAACAGGAGCCTATCTAGATCTTTAGGCATCTTAATACCTTTAAAAATCTAGGCTTAATGCATTGCAAACAGACAAAAGGCTAAAATTAACAGAAGAGCCCTCTCTCCAAGAGCTACACAAACTTTCTCCCAAAGATAGCTACAATGGAAATGACGGTTTCTAGAACACCTCAGTTTCTCACAGCTGTGCTCTGTTCATGCCCACAAGTAATCAGCAATATAAGCTTTTGAACAGTGTTTTTGTTGTAACAGCTGGGATTCTAGCAACATTACTATATGGTCTCCACTTCAGAAATTCCAAGACAATCAACCAGTACATATTCCTACAGAGCCTTTCTGAAATATCTTTTGTGGATGAAGGGTGCAAGCATGGGATCCAAGCACGTGCATCTACAGTATATTTTAAAATCTAGGCTTTTGTTACCTTTCCTCCCAGCTCTGAGATCTGTGCATTTCCCTGCCTCCTCCTCGCCCAAATCCACCCTCCACTTCGTCAAAACTTCTTTGGTAGAAACCACTTTCTCCTCGGCCTCTGCCTGCAAAGACAAAAAAACAAAGAAAAATGTTTGTAAGAAGAACTTTACTTCCCCTTTCTAATGTGAATGTAACCTCATTTTATTAATCTTCTCCTTAATGAGACACTGCAACCTGACAGTAGGCAAGTCTTTCCTCCATCTCGTGAGAATAGTATTGGTGTTTAAATCCACTCACTTAATATTTCAAAGCTAAACTTTTCCCAAGCAACTGATTTTGGAAATTAACATCTACATTTCAAGAGACATCATTTCTCACAAGCTTGTACACCATACTTCATCACCATGTTTGGAGCTGTGCATGAAGGAGGACAAATTAACAGGCTGCCAAATAGGGAAGGTTTAAGGTGAACATGAAATAACTTTTGGGAATTTGGAAATAAGGTAATTGGAGTCTTGGTTATAGTCCAGCACACCAAGTAATGCACAGAAGAGCTACACAGAACACGGGGAAAGGAGGTGAAATAGCACAGACTGAAGAAGAAGAGAAGAAACTTGGCCTATTATGTAACAGTTCCATTATTAAACAAACAGATTTTACACAAAAGAGAAAGACGTAATAAGTACCACACAGAAAAGATAATCAAGATGTGTCAAATCAGTTTCTACAGAGCTATAGAAAAACTAGAAGAAACTAACTGAAGCAGAAAACTGAAGTGTATAAATATGTGGTAATATGCAATAGGTCAGTATAAACAGAGTGCATGCTAGAATACTGGCAGTATTGACACTGAAGCACATTAGCCTTATATTATACTCCAAAAAGACAAACTTAGTTTACGAACACATGCAGAATACATGAAAAAGATCATCAAGGCTTGCGCCATTACCCTGAAAAAAAGATTAACAGCAAACGGTCATATGGTAGTCAAAGATACTGAAGCCATGTCTTGACTAAAAAACATGTTGCATTGTATGTGTTAGAAAATGTTTTAGCAAATATGATTGTAAACAGACTGTACCTAGTGCAGAAAGGGCAAAATGAGTTTATAAATAAGTTAACTGTTTTTGTTCAACCCTAGCTTGCCCCCTAATTGACTCTCCTGTGGCCAAGTTCTCCAACCTTCCCTATTTTCTTATGGAAGTGGAGTGAAAGAGAAGTCTAGAGTACCTGAGGCTGACAGTCTTGATGTAATGTGGAATAGACAAAGCACAGAACACAAGGCCTATCTGATATCTCAAAGGCAGAATGAAGAGTACAGAAGCCTCTCTAATGCAAAGATAGAGGAAAAGGACAAAAAACATGGCGTTTTTCAAAACACTATAAATGGAAGTGGGGAGCATTGCTCTTATTATTTGTACTACAGTAGTACCTAGAGGCCTCAATATGCTAGGTGCTGTACATATATATAGTAAGAGAGTCTCTGCCCTGAAGAGCTTATCTACACAGACAAGACAAAGCAAGTATTATCCCCATTTTACAGATGGGGAACTGAGGCACAGAGATATTAAGTTATCGGCCCAAGATCCCACAGGAAATCTGTAGCAGAGCTTAGAACTGAACCAAGATCTCCTAGGCAATCAGGGGTCTCTAGTCACACCATACACGTTAAGTAGAAAGTAGATGTGGCTCTAATCCCCTCACCACAAATAAATTAGCATGGAGTGTTCATGTAGTCAAATTGTATTAAGAACTGCCATAATAGCAGTGTGTAAAAATTGATCTGGCTGTAATTTATTTTCCCAACTCAGAGATATTTTAAAATAGAATTTCAGACTGTCAATGGCCTAGATATTTGTGAAATGGCAGTGAAAATGGAAAAAAAAGAGGAGAAGCATCCCTATGCCTCAGTTCATAAATAGGCAGCACAGTGCTGGGTCAAGCTGCCTCAGTTATGACCTCTTACTTGAGCAGGAAAACAGCAACAACAACAAAAAGTCTAAGTCTGTAGCCCAGTCCACAAAGACTCAAATCCTTTCCTTCTCTGACGCCCTCCTTCATGAATGTAAACATTCCAGTACTCAAAGCACACAGCTTAACTACAATCCACAGGGAGCTCCCAGGAAAACAAATCAATTAGAAAGAAAGTTCAAGAGCATGACCTTGGATTGCTTGTGGAGTATTACTTTAGAACTGGGAAAACTTGTTAGTCACAACTAAAGTGACACCACACAAAATGTGAAATTTTAGGGGTACGAGCAATTTCGCCCTCCAGCAGAAGGTTTTATGATTAAGCTGCCTTGATAATGCTAACTTAACTGTAAAGTTACACTTCAGAATACTGTTTCACTCAACATTTTACTGACACTTATTAAAACAGCCTAAAGAAACTTCTGCATAAGAGCAACAAACCCACTTGTACATGCCTAGAAATTTATGGAATGCACCCAAATTAAGTAATGGGGTATTATGGCATTATTGCTAATTGTTAAATTGTGTTTTGAAAGATTATTTCTCTCATAGCTAGTCATCTATTAGATTTGGCAGTTAAGTTAGCCATAGTGAAAGTTCATATTTTTGATGAGAAAAATTTCTATGGCAGACTCTCATCAAACAGATTTATTCTCTGACAAAAAGATTTTCAACGGTAACCTTATTTTAAATACATTCTTCTTTAAAGAACAAGGTTAATAAATTGTTTAATTTTAAAAAAGTCTAAAAACACTCAAAATATATGTAATTCTCAATTAAGGTTACAACAGCAATCTTGACTCTGCCTTTGCTTTCTCTCCTATTCTTCCCCATCTAACTTTCTAATACTGGCCACAGATCACCAACTCTTGCCAGAAAATAAAATTAATTCTCACTTCTGCATCAGATAAATTTAACTAACTTCCAACTGTAGATCCAAATTCTGCTCTTAGTTACACTTGTGCAACTCTATTCCAGACACCAGGCTCGCACAGGTGTAGCCAAGGGCAGAATGAGATCTATAGAAGCTTTATTACTCATGATGAGTAGCAAGCTGCAAGCAACACAGAATGACCTTCAGAACCCAGATTAAGTTTGCAAGACTAACATTAAGAAAGCATTTTATTTCTGAAATGAGAAAATCTGTTAAGGAACTATTGCCATTGAGCAACAAACCATTATAGAATTTTACAATACCATTTTTACAGTCACTCATCAAAGCAGAGCTGCACTTGAAGAACTTCATCCTTGAGTAAAACATTTACGTTGCATATTAAATGTTCTCATCAGTCCTATGCACAGATTTTCATCAAAGACTAATTGATATACATCTTCAGCTTCAAGAACACTAAGGGTTTATTAGCATAATTCTGAATTCTGTCATTGCAGAAACCTCAGTTTATTTCCTGAATTAACAGTTGTCTGGGGAATCCTAAAATCACACCTTAAAACCAAAAAACTGTAACTGTCCTAAAAAAAACGCAAAGAACAAGAAGTAGCCAATATGATTTGGAGTGGACTGCTCAATGATCAATGGTTAATAAAACTATACAGGAAGTGAAAAGGCAGCGAAGAAATTTAAAAAAAGTCAGCTAAAGCTTGGCAGGAGAGACAGGCAATAAAAGAACGTCAGAATGAACATGGTATGCAAAGATTAAGGGAAATTTAAAAAGCAGGTGAAACAAATGAGGATGAAATTAATTAAAATCAAGAAAGATGTCTGGACAACTGAAGTAACAAGGAACTTGCATCTGAACAAAGAAAGATTAACTCAGAACAAAAATTTTGCTATCTTGAAAACTGGGTAGGTAGTGGTAGACTGAAGGAAATACAGTAGCAATATTCAAAGAAGAAATGAAGAAGGATTCTATTAATTATAAAGCCAAAAATGTAATGCCTATCCCTATACAAACAACGGATCAAATACCGGGGGGGAAGACTTTTAAAGACAAAATTGATTGCTATTTTTGACAGAACTGAAGAATTGTTGGATTATAGCCAGATTCTGCCACTCTTATTCACAGTGAGTAGTATCTTACTTTGCAAGTAATGCCATTGAAGTCAATTGGAATATTTGAAAAGTAGGTATGTTACTGTGAGTACAGGTGGCAGAATCTGACAAATTAGTAGATCATTGTAAATGTTAGTGACCAAGGGGAAGAGAAATGCAAGAGTTGCAAAAAAAAAAAAAAAAAAAAAAGGAAGGGTAAAGAAATAGAAAGGGGTTTCAATATATAAGAAAAGGTCAGAAAACACTGAGATTCAACTTGGGGGGAAAAATGCAAGCTGGAAGTCCAAGCCTATGACTATTTATTACCCAACAAGCACTGTATGCAGTATAACTGTTTGTAAATTTGAACCCTAACATACCTGAGCAAAGTGTCCAAAACACAGATATTCAACAGGAAAAAGAAACCTGGACAGCTGTAATACTAGCACACACTTAGGTGAGACAGAGCAAATTAGACTTCAGTTAAGAATGAAGTATGGCATCAGAAAAGGCTGATGCAATTCTGCTACACTGGCATCATGTCAAACAAGGAAGTAAAAGCCCCTCTCTCTCGTTCTTTGGTACAACTGTACCTCAAATTTTTAAATAAGTCCTTGGCAACTCATTAGCAAAGAGATACTGAAAAACTTGAATGGAAAAAAAAAAATTAGAGAGAGTCAGCAGGAATGGCTATTGAGACAATGAAAGAACTAAATACATACAGCTTAGCTAAACAATCAAGAAGGGGCACATGATAGCAGTCCACAAATATCTGAAAGATGTAGATGCAAAGAAGAAGTAGAATTACAGGGGAGAACAGAAAATTAGAAATAAGAGGAAACCAAAACCAAAACTTAAAACCAAATCGGGAAAAACTTCTGTACATCCAATAGCTATGAAACTGTTTTCAAGGGAGGTAGTGGCAATACCACGACTAAGGGACATTTAAAATTAAATGGGACAGAATGAGGAAAAAATGTGGCACTTGCTGGGCTATGGATATGACCCAAGAAGTCTTTTCCATCTCCAGCTTCTAGCATTCTATATGCAACAAAACACATCTATTAATATATGAAAACATATTGTTGTGCTCATGAAGGCTAGAGAATTAAAGGCTACTATCAACATAAAAATACATTTTTGTTTTTCAAAACAAATTAAAAATAAGTTCAGGTACTATACCTTACCCTGAGCCTCCCTGGCATTATCTGAGGACACATTTCCCCATTTGCTTTAAATGCTGCAGTGTGGAAGGACCCAACAAATAAGGGAAAATAACTTTAGTGAAGTAGTAAAATTGACAAAACAAAGTGCTATCAGCGAACAAAATAAACTGCCAAGAGAGACCTTATGCCTCCACTAATCTCTTTCAGTTTGTTATCTAAGGCATTGCACAGAATAGAGGACTTCTTTCTGATCATTTAAGTCAGTGGCTCTCCAACCTTTCCAGACTACCGTACTCCTTTCAGGAGTCTGAGTTTCTTGCATACCCCCAAGTTTCATGTCACTTAAAAACTACTTGTGCTTACAAAACCACACATAAAAACTACTTGTGCTTACAAAACCACACATAAAAATACAAAAGTGTCACAGCACATTACTGAAAAACTGCTTGCTTTCTCATTTTTACCATATAATTATAAAATAAATCAATTGAAATATAAATATTGTACTTACATTTCAGTGTATAGTATACACAGCAGTATAAACAAGTTCTTGTCTGTATGAAATTTTAGTATATACCGACTTCACTAGTGTTTTTTTATGTAGCCTGTTGTAAAACTAGGCAAATATCTAGATCAGGGGTGGTCAACCTGAGCCTGAGAAGGAGCCAGAATTTATCAATGTACCTTGCCAAAGAGCCACAGTAATACATCAGCAGCTCACCCATCCGCTCCCCCCCAGCTCCCAGCACCTCCCACCCACTGGTAGCCCTGCAGGTCAGCGCCTCCCACTCCCTCCCCACACCTTCCAATCAGCTGTTTCGTGACATGCAGGAGGCTCTGGGGGGAGAGGGAGGAGCGAGGACACTGCAGGCTCGGGGAGAGGGTGGGAAGGGGTGGAGTGGGGGCAGGGCTTGTGCAGAGCCAGGGGCTGAGCAGTGAGCACCCCTTAGCACATTGGAAAGTTGGCACCTATAGCTCCAGCCCCGGAGTCGGTTCCTATACAAAGAGCCACATATTAACTTCTGAAGAGCCACATGTGGCTCCGGAGCCACAGGTTGGCCACCCCTGATCTAGATCAGCTGATGAACCATTTGGAAGACCTCTGCGTATCCCCAGTTGAAAACCACAGATTTAAGTTAAAACCAACCCTTTCAACTTCTTAATTAATGCTCCTGTTCTCTCCTTTTATAAGCGACTCCAAACTTTTTCAAATACCATCTCATATAATTGGATATTCTTTACAACCCTGAGTCAAGCAACCTTACACTTTCCTTGATATTCCACCTCAAAACTGTTCCTTTCATCACTCTCCTTCAATCCAAATTTATATAATTTAACAAAATAAACACACAAAAGAGGAACCAGATATGTAACTTGCGTTCCTAGTGATCTTGTGGTATTTCAACCCTCATTCTCCCACATGCACTTTCCCTCCTTCGCCAACCCCTGCTGTGTTAGGCCCTTTAAATGGAAAGTTCCTTGGGGGCAGGAATTTGTCAGTTTTATTTGGCTGTATAATTCCACATCCCCTCGTGGTGTTATCCAAATAATGGTGGTCAATTTTCAGACAATTTAACCTAGATCTTTCCCCCATCCACTGTATCATCCCAGTCTTCAGAAAACAGCTCACCTCGACCTCTAGAGGAACTTCGACCTCGAGGAGCCCCTACCACCGTTCCTCCTCCTCGTCCCGTCAACCGCAGGACAGCAGCACTGTTTACAGACATGGAGAAATTTCTCTGCCAAGAAGAGGAGACAGCCAAGGTGAGAAACAAGCAAATGTACCTTTCCCTATGCTTTTTAGAATAAAAATTTTACCTACCCTGACTCTCTTTTGTATACACTCTCTGCAATTGAAAATGCTCACGAACCACAAAACAAATTAAAAGATATGGAAAAAATTGCTTAGATACATGGGGAAGTTACTAAGGATTCCCATTTAAAATACTATTTTTCAGCTTCCTTATCTTCTACTCTTAGTGTTTCCTTTCCTTTCAACCTCTAAACTAACAAAGGCAAACGTTTGCCTTTATCTTTCCATCACCTTTCTGGAAGATACAAGAATGCAGCACAGTCAGCTCCCTGAAGAGCAAGGATGGTAGTATCAGCTAAGATACTATGGTGACGGAGAGCCAGAGAAACAGGTAGAGAGGCAGATGACAAGTCCATGCCAGTAAAGGACACATTAAAATGAGCAGTGAGACTGAAAGTTACACTCCAGCCCCAAAAAAGTGACTTACCTGAAATTCTTATTTTCAAAAAGTAATTAAAAATGTGCTGCAAGTACTGTCTCCCATGCTCCCTGCACATGACTGACTGGAACGTCAATAGCTTAAAATCCATAGTCAGAGAGCCACCTTATAAGTGAGTAATGCATGCCTACTCACGGATATAGCGCACCAATACTATCTCCAATCAGTTCATTTTTAAAGTAAGACGGTAACATTATCTCCTCCATTCTTCAAGAACATGGGGTGCTTGAGAGGTAATCTATTACAATTATTACCTTTCTGAATAATAATTAAAAAGTATAATCTTTCTCCAAAAGTATAGTAACAGAAATAGACCACTTCTGAAGACTCAATATTTTTATGAATCACTAAAAGTTTAACAAAAAAGCTCATTTTAGTAACAGAAAAAACAGTAACAAAAATCCTATGCAACAGTCATGGACTGCAACGGAAACAAGAAAAAAAGATTTACTAAGGACATTTCAACATAGAACAACTAGCTATATAGAAACACCCCAAATGTTCTGAACATAGACAGTTGGAAGTTTAGGCACTTCTGCCCAGAAACCAATTCCGTAACACAAGCATACCAAACTTGGACTCACGTTGTACTTCCAAGTCCAAGCTTTAAATAAAAAAAATGCACAGAACTCCATGTAGTTGTTCTGTAAGTCTTCTAGAAATTAATCTATTGGGGATAGACTAGCATTGCTTGCATGCCTCTGGACACATCTAACTTAATATGGCCTTGAAGAGTCCAGTCTTCTAAAGGAGTAATGATAAGACGAGCAATTAGATCGCCATTTAGACTATATATTGGTGTCCAAAGAAACAGGAAGCTGCATGCACTTTAGTTTATTTCAAATAAATCCAAACAAATATTTGACATCGATTTGGAAAGGAAGAATCTCTCCAAGAAAAGACTGGTAACTATGAGCATAGCTCGCAAAAATCCTGTCACCCATCACAGGTACAAAACTTTCTTTGATGAGTGTTGCCAACTTCTACAAAATCTGAGTATTCATTTAACGTTTTTTTTCTAGCTCTTATAATTGCTAAGAAAACCTTCCAAAAATTAACTGAACATGCACAGCTGTGATAATATCTTCCTCAGTCTGCAGACAGATTACTTGAGCATCTTTGCTGCTGCTCAGATTTTTGCAAAGTGAAAATTGGCAACGTGCAAATTAATCATATTCATAACCCTAATCAATTTCACTCTGCTACTACTTGGGAAAGTTAAAAGCAGAAACATATGCAAGCTGTGGAATATCTCCCAAAAACAGAGGAGGGGAGCAGGTAAAGTAGTGGTAACACTTCGGATGCTGAGACAACCATGGTGGGAAATTTTAGAAAGGTCTACTGTATAAATGGCCACAGAAAAAAGGTAAACTGATCATACACAATGGTTAGACAGCATACATATAGAAAAAAGGAAGTCATGTAGTCACACTTAATATATCACCAAAAAAACTGTAATCATGAAGGACTGTCATATTAGGAAATTGATCTAACTTCAACGTGTTAACCAGGAAGGTGGTTAAGTAGCACAACTGGTCAGAGCAATCTGCTGTTCTTTTGGATTTTCTCAGAGCAATTGCAAGAAGTGAATTTTACTTTAACTTATAACCTTTACTAAATAGTCTCCTTAGAGTCAGTGGTTCTAATTCAATAATAAATGTACTTGAATCTTCCTTTTACACGATAAGAACAGATTGCACGTTTATCTAAAAGAACAATACCTGGTTGCTTACCCATCCATGGAAAAAAAACGCATATATACAAGCATAAAACATTTTGGTGATCTACGGATAGTCAGGAGAGACCATTGTGACCATCTAGACTGACCTCCTGTATAAGACAGCCCACAGAATTTCCCCAAAATAATTCCTGTTTGAACTAGAGAAGTGGCTCTCAACCTTTCCAGACAACTGTACCCCTTTCAGGAGTCTGATTTGTAACTTGGCGATACGCAAGACACCTCACTTAAAACCTACTTGCTTACTAAAATCACACATAAAAATACTAGTGTCACAGCACACTATTACTGAAAAATTGCTTAATTATATGGTAAAAATGAGAAAGTATCAATCAATTGGAATATAAATATTGTACTTACATTTCAGTACATAATATATAGAGCGGTATAAACAAGTCATTGTCTCTATGAAATTTTAGTTTGTACTGACTTTGCTAGTGCTTTTTATGCAGCCTGTTATAAAACTAGGCAAATAACTAGCTGAGCTGATGTACCCTGCGGAAGACCTCTGCATACCCACAGGGGTACACATACTCCAGGCTAAGAACCACTGAACTAGAGCATCTTTTTTAGAAAAACATCCAATCTTGATTTAAAAGTAGCCAGTGATGGAGAAGCACCTCAATGCTTGCTAAGTTGTTCCAATGATTAATTATTGTCACTGCAAAAAATCTTAGTTTTAATTTGAATTTACCTAGCTTTAACTTCCAGTCAGTGGATCTTGTTATACCTCTGTCTGCTAGATTATAGATCCCTTAATTATTTTGTTCCCCATATAGGTACTTATATACTGATCAAGTCACCCTTAACTTTTTATTTAAATTGAATAGATTATGCTCCTTGAGTCTATCATTAATAAGTCCTGTTTTCCAATCCTCTAATCATTCTCGTGGCTCTTCTCAGAACACATTCCAATTTACCGACATCCTTCTTGAAATGTGGAAAACAAAATTGGACACTGTCCCAACAGCAGTTGTACCAGTGACAAATAGAGGTAAAGTACTTCCCTACTTCTACTCAAGATACCCACTTGTATATCCAAGGATCACATTCATCCTTTTGGCCACAGCATGGCTCTTCGAATTCATGTTCAGCTGACTATCCACCAAGATCCCCCTTTGTTTATGCTTTAACTTTTAATTTATGGGAGAGAGAAAGAGACAGACAGAGCACCATATTGGTGCGTAGATGTATCTTAAACATTTGAAGAAGTAAATAAGTCGGTCTAGAGACCTCACTCTGATCAACAGCACGGGGAGATCTAGCGCATATAAGTTGACCATTTGAGAGTCTAGCTATCAACATTGTGCATCCAAGAAAGGCTCAGTGGTAATTTGTGCATCTGTTGGGATACCAGGCCTCAAGACTCTTAAGGTCCCCAGCACATACACTGGTAAGTATGTAGGATTTAAAACTCAGGAAGGAGCTCTGCAGTAACAGGAGCACTCAATTACTTAGGTTGATTATGGGGGAGCAGGTCCCGCAACCTGGATCCCACTTATCCCTCATGATGACCTCAACGAGGTGTTTCTTGCGGTGGAGAGCTTGGCTTTCCCAGGTACAGATCGGGAACAAGAGGCAGATACTGCACTTGGACGTGATGTGGGCTTTCCCCAAGCAGTACAAATAGTGTTGGTGCTTGTTGTGAGTGAAAACAAGGGAAGGAAGCGCATAACTTGAACTCCAACATCTTTGGCTTATCTAACGTCCCCCAAGCTCTATGTACCCTTAACACACAAGCACTTACAGAGTCTACTGACAGACATTTTGTGATTGAATTTTGGCCATTACTTGAAGCAATCTTCAACACCAAAAAAATAAGAGGACCAAAACACATTAAGTATTAAGAAGCTTGATTTAAAAAAAAAATGTGATCTGAGAAAAATAAGACAGCTTTGGAAGAAAAACTTGTACAAGAAAATTTCAATGTTGGCAGTGGTTTGATGCTTCAAAAACTTGTTTTATTTGTTAAGAAACTAAATTGCTACACTAAACTTCTGGAAACTAAAACGGTCTAGGAAGAAAGGAGAAAAAAATAAGCAGAAAAGGGGAAAAATGAAGTTTCTCAACCTTCTGCAGATAAAGAGAACTGATGACTATAGGCAGTTCAGACAGAGTCAACCATGACACAGTATATGAGTTTGGAATTTGAGATGAAAGAATTTCAGTAATATACTCGGCACTAGGTCAGAGCACAAGATTCAGGAGCTGTACCTATACTATCTATACTACTGTTTACCATTGGAGAAAAATCTCTTAGCTGCAAAAGCACTGAAAGAAGTCCAAAAATCAGCCAGTAAGGTAGCAAGAAGTCAGTGAGTGAAGACCAGAAAATAATAGAATAGTCTTGTGCAATTAATGACGTGTTCATTGGTACCAAATGTTCACTCTGTTTTTCAAAGCATTCATTACATGTACAAAAAGGCTTCAATGAGAACATCAGATTTTTTATGAACTTGGGGGCCCATTCAGATGACAGAAATACTGAACTCAGCCCTGGTATGCACTATGAGTTCAGGTCAAATTTAGCAGCATTATATTGATTTAACCCTGCACCCATCCATACGACGAAGCCATTTTTGTCGTCCTAAAGGGCTCTTAAAATCCATTTCTGTACTCCTCCCTGACAAGGGGATCAGCACTGAAATCGACATCGCCGGGTCAAGTTTGGGATAGTGTGGACGCAATTAGACAGTATTGGCCTCCGGGAGCTATTCCAGAGTGCTCCATTATGACCGCTCTGGACAGCACTTTCAACTCAGATGCACTAGCCAGGTACACAGGAAAAGCCCCGGGAACTTTTGAATTTCATTTCCTGTTTGGCCAGTGTGGCGAGCTCATCAGCACAGGTGACCATGCAGTCCCAGAATCGCAAAAAGGCTCCAGTATGGACTGAACGGGAGGTACTGGATCTGATCGCTGTATGGGGAGATGAATCCGTGCTAACAGAACTCCATTCCAAAAGATGAAACACAAATATATTTGCAAAAATCTCCAAGAGCATGATGGACAGAGGCTACAACAGGGACCCGCTACAATGCCACGTGAAAATTAAGGAGCTCAGGCAAGCCTACCAAAGAAGCAAATGGCCACTCCGAGTCAGAGCCCCAGACATGCTGCTTCGATGATGAGCTGCATGCAATTCTAGGGGGAGGCCCTACCACTACCACACCCCTGTCCGTGGACACCTGCAAAGGGGGGAGTCTCATGCAACAGGGATGAGGATTCTGGGGACAAGGAAGATGAGGAGGAGGAGGAGGAGGAGGATGAAAGCGCACAGCAGACAAGCGGAGAAACTGTTCTCCCCGACAGCCAGGAACTGTTTATCACCCTGGAGCCAACACCCTTCCAACCCTCCCAAGGCAGGCTCCCAGACCATGAAGTTGGAGAAGGCATCTCTGGTGAATGTACCTTTGTAAATATAACACGATTTAAAAGCAAGCATGTTTAATGATTAATTTGCCCTGAAGTCTTGGGATGCATTCACAGTCAGTACAGCTACTGGAAAAGTCTGTTAACATGTCTGGGGATGGAGTGGAAATCCTCCAGGGACATCTTTATGAAGCTCTTCTGGAGGTACTCCCAAAGCCTTTGCAAAAGGTTTCTGGGGAGGGCAGCCTTATTCCGTCCTCCATGGTACGACACTTCACCAAGCCAGGCCAGTAGCACATAGTCTGGAAACATTGCATAACGAAGCATGGCAGCGTATGGTCCTGATGTTTGCTAGCATTCAAGCAACGTCCATTCTTTATCTCGCTGTGGTATCCTCAGGAGAGTGATCATCCCAGAGAATTGGGGGGGGTGGGTTAGTTGGGTTTGTGCTGCATGTTAACCCGAAAACCACAGCCCCTCCTTTTAAATGGCCAACCCAACAGGTGCTTGGTATGGGAAAGGAGGGTGCTGCTGTTTGAAACCATTCCCACATGTTATAAACGTTGAAGAAGCCGAAAGACTGTGGCTTACCATGGCTGCCTGCAAGCTGAATTCTGTTGCCCGGCCCTGCGTGTGTGATCTCTCACACCAAACTGGCAGGCCCTCAATACAAGAGGCAAAATGCAACCTTGTACCGAAAGCACATGTGCTATGTAAGTTAGCAGCTTGGCTCACTGTGAAAGAGTCCACCCATTGTTCTCTAAAATGTGTCTTTCCTCTTTTCTCTTTACTACTCTCCCTTTTTTTTCCTCCCGCAGCTGTAAATGTTTCAACACTTCCCTTGTCATCTCCATCCCACAGGCTAGTGCAGATAAGGAGGAGAAAAAATACGCACTCACGATTAAATGTTCTCTGAGCTCAGGCAGTCCTCCCAAACTGAAAGAGCTCAGCAGAATGCGTGGAGGCAAACCATGGCAGACTCCAGGAAAGCAGAAAATGAACACGAGGACAGGAGGGATGAGCGAGATGAGAAGTGGCGGGAGCAACATGAGAGGAGGCAGGATGCAATGCTGAGGCTACTGGGGGATCAAACTGATATGCTCCGGCATCTGGTGGAGCTGCAGGAAAGGCAGCAGGAGCACAGACCGCAACTGCAGCCCGTGTAACTGCCCGCCCTCCTCCCCAAGTTTCATAGCCTCCTCACCAAGACACCCAAGATTGCGGAGGGAGGGGGAGCCCCTCTGAGCACCCAACCACTCCACCCCAGAGAACTGCCCAAGCAACAGAAGGTGGGCATTCAATAAGTTTGGAAGTGCAGTGTTGCCTTGTCCTTCCCTCCTCCCCTCATCCACCACCCCACCCGGTACTTCCCTCCTCTCCCACCCCTCTCGGGCGACCTTGGCAGTTATCCCCTATTTGTGTGATGAATTAATAAAGAATGCACGATTTTGAAACAATTACTTTATTGTCTCTGCAAGCGGTGATCGAAGGGGGGGAGGGTAGTTGGCTTACAGGGAAGTACAGTGAACCAAGGGGGCGGGTTTTCATCAAGGAGAAACAAACAGAACTGTCACACCGTAGCCTGGTTAGTCATGAAACTGGTTTTCAAAGCCTCTCTGATGCGCAGTGCGCCCTGCTGTGCTCTTCTAATCGCCCTGGTGTCTGGCTGCATGTAATCAGC
The DNA here is from genome assembly GCF_965140295.1 of Lepidochelys olivacea. Classification (NCBI taxonomy): domain Eukaryota; kingdom Metazoa; phylum Chordata; order Testudines; family Cheloniidae; genus Lepidochelys; species Lepidochelys olivacea. The sequence continues at coordinate 48,092,577 of NC_140419.1, forward strand.
GACCAGGCTATTTGCCTCAACCTCCCACCCCGCCAGAAACGTCTCCCCTTACTCACAGATATTGTGGAGCACACAGCAAGCAGCAATTAGAATGGGAATATTGGTTTCACTGAGGTCTAACCGAGCCAGTAAACTGTGCCAGCATGCTTTTAAACATCCAAATGCACATTCTACCACCATTCTGCACTTGCTCAGCCTATAGTTGAACAGCTCCTGACTGCTGTACACAGGCACCCTGGACAGTTTCATGAGCCATGGCATTAAGGGATAGGCTGGGTCCCCAAGGATAACTATAGGCATTTCAACATCCCCAACGGTTATTTTCTAGTCTGGGAAATAAGTCCCTTCCTGCAGCTGTTCAAACAGACTAGAGTTCCTGAAGATGTGAGCATCTTGTACCTTTCCCAGCCATCCCACGTAGATGTCAGTGAAACGTCCCTTGTGATCCACCAGTGCTTGCAGCACCACTGAAAAGTACCACTTGCGGTTTACATACTGGCTGCCAAGGTGGTCTGGTCCCAAGATAGGAATATGTGTTCTGTCTATCACCCCACCACAGTTAGGGAATCTCTCTCTCAAAACACAGCCTATCCTTCTGCACCACATTACTAACTCTGTGCCTTACAGCTCCATTGGTAAAATGGGGCTAATGCTTCATTTCTTCCAGCCTTTGTCTCACCTATTAAATTTGGAAACCCTTTGGAGCACAAACTGGTCTCCTCTACATTTGTGGATGGTCTACCACAATGGAGCCACAATCTTTGTTTGGGTCTCTCAGTGCTAATGTAATACAAAATAATGAATGAATATTACTTCAACAGGCAGCAAAAAATGCCAATGCAAAAATAATTTTTATTTCTCCCCACTCCCCATTCATATTTATGGAGAGGTGTGTGTATACTGGTATAACAACAGGGAAGAGGAAAGATTCCTCACAAACACATCAGACTTTACTCTCAATAGCCAATAGGATGGAGCAAGAGACTTTGAACTCCCTTTTTAGAAAAGCCGGTTTTGCAGGGTTGAGAGAAAGCAGGATTCCTTCCTAGAGACCTAATCTGAACAGGAATGCTCTCTAAGTCTAAGGAGTGAGACCCACATGGCTGTTATAGGTTGTCTGTGGTGGAAACCATCCTATCTCAGAACACATGATATTCCTTGAAGAGGAATCTCAGACAAGTTCATACCACCACCTAGTAAAAAGCAACATAAGGTGGATCACTTCAGCCTGAAGTGATCTCACTATAAGCTAAAGTCACTATCACCAAGAAAAATAATTTCCATGTAAAACATGAGCTCATAAGTTGGGAAAATAGTTGGGGTGGGGGGAGGCAGTGTGCACACCCCTTTATAATCTTTACCAGTGGTCAGAGCACTTGCCTAGGATGCAGGAAACACAGGTTTCAATCCCCATTCTGGACCAGGGACTTGCATTCAGGTCTCCCTTCTGCCAGGTGACTGCCCTAATCACTAGGCTACAGGCTATTCATGTCTCAATCTTTCCTTTCAAAGATGTTTGATTTTGTAAAAGTACTTAAATATTCATTGGGCCAAAAAAAAAAAAGTGAGACTGATTCAGAAGAGGGATTTGAATTCAGAACTGTTAACTCTAATGAAGCACGACAGACCCACTTACTAGAGGCAACAAGGGGTCCTGGGATAAAGAGCTCAGTCTGCTTCTGACAGGGAGGTCCTGGCAAGCTACAGAAAGTGACTGGGCTGGCTATCCACTCTGAAACCCTTAAAAAAAAAAAAAAGTTAAACTTTGATCCTTTATGAGAGGGAGCTTAGGACCAACTCCTGATGCTGCTTTTGTTGGTGCAGATGTCTATCAGATTCCCTTGAAGCCAGCTATTGAGATGAAAACTGACTTTCTTGTAGAAGGAAGCACAGGAACATAACAGACTCAAGAAAACACATGTTGGCCTTCAACTAGAAATGATCCACATTTTTCCAGATCTCTTTGTAAGACCTTGCAGCAAAGTAGACCTACTGACATCCACCCCAAAGCATCCACTCCAGCTATCACATAAACCATACCAAAAAGCCACCCCAGAGCTGATGTTAGAATAGGTTTGTGCTTTAAACTCAGTGTGTCTGAGAAGGAACTTTACCTGGACATGGACCTTTTATCAGAGCTCAATCTGCCCTTTGCTCATGAAAAGCTAGCAGCCCACCACTTGAAGGATTGCAATTATGGGCTGGTAAAACCCTTTGTCTAAAGGAATCCCAGCACCAAAGCTCAGGATCCTGGGGAGCAATAACGTATTTGTGGTAGTGCTAACCCTCAAGATCTTATGTGAGGACTGAGAAACAAGTCCACATTCTCTAGAAATAAATGTGTTTCTCAATTGCCTTTTAAGACTTGGGCCTTGATGTGAAGTGTCTGCCACAACTTTAACTAGTCAAATATATGGGGCAAGAACATGGCAATTCTACTGAACGATAGCTGTTAGTTCAGGTAACTTATCGGTGCATTCCTCCTGAGCATTCTTCCTTCCTCCTAAGAGGTCAAGGCAGTGGATAAAATCCTGAAAAGCAAGTGTCTCTGCATGCAAATTAATTCCAAAGTACAAAACAGAGATGAAGAGGCAGAGTCAGGACACTCAGCCACAAAACAGTATCCAATAGAATTATCTCGGTCAAGGAACCAAAGTTCCTTTGAAATCTCTGGGAACAAACTTTACCAGCGCTCCAGTGCCAGAAGCCAAAATTGCTCTGGTGTCCACAAATAAGACTATAAAGACTAAGTCTGGCTAGAAGGTAGGGAAGAACAGAAAAACAACACAAAGACAGACATGATGAGAGGACTGAAAAGCCAGAGGGCAAACAGAGCCAGAGGTCTTGCAGAGAGCTCCACTGCTGACTACCATCAAGAAGGAACTGATTGTAAGGTTCAAAAGATGGCAGGCATCCACATGTACATGGAGAGCTGGTACAAAATCAAGCTTGCTACAACTATCCTTAAGAACCAACAACTTTAGAACACGGGTTCTCAATTTTTTTTTTCACAGTTTGGGCCACATCTTAATAGAGATTATCCTGTGGACCACTGGCTCTGTCACTCATGGTTGAGCAGCCCACTTTTCCTTTTCCCCCTACCTCCCACTGTTCACAGGTGTATCTATAGGAACTACAGTAGGTAAGTACGCAAGCAATCAAGCAACTTCCTAACATTTTGCATGTAAGCAAGTACACTTTTACCTTTTAATCAAGTTAATAGCTAGAGACAGGAGGACAGTCAGCAACACATGACCAGCCAACTCTTCATAGGCCACAGATTGGGAACCTCCACCTTACAGCTTGGGGAAGTCCACATGTCTCACGGTAAGACAAAGACTGCCACTGAATCCTTGGGGGATTACTCATGATTATCTCCTCTGTAGATCTGATCAAAAACTAGGGTACTCTTCTTCCCTTGAGATGAAAAGCCAAGGGCACTGCATTGTTGCAAATACACCATTCTCACAGGCAAACAGCTTCCTACTGTAAGAGGGAGACCAAGAGCCTTCTTGACAGTTTAAGTAATACATTCCCTCCGTGACATCTGAGAATTTGTATTATCTGGATGGAGATGAATGATGAATACCTTGAGAGCCAAATTTTGGAAACCTGAGATCCAAGAGATTTATTTGTGAAGTCAATCTTCTTTGGCTTCCAAGGACATGAGCACAAGGACCATTTTTACCACCAGAGATGGAAATTGAGGTAATAATGGCTTCCCTTTGAAACTCTGCTACTACTCAATAGTGAGTACTTGGGAAAGTAGTAAAACCATCAAGACCCAGGCAGCAAGTCTGTATTACAATTGACTCCGTTTAGCCGGGGATCCTGCAGGGCTTTGACACCAATTAGATAGCCATCTCTAACATGAGAGTTGACCTCACCATATAAGAGCCACTCAGGAGAGGGATAATTGAAAAAGAATGATTTTGCCTGACTTTGAAAAGTATCCTCTCCAAGGCCCCATTCAACAACCTCTAAGACTGACTGTCATATCTAGAAAAGTTGGAAGAAAATGTCCTCAAAATGTAAAAAGCAGGACAACAATTGTTTTAGCAGGCACAGAAACTAAGGCAGAGGTACTGTTAAGGAGAACAGTGAGTACAGTGCCTTTAAGATGACATAGAACTAAATATGGAGGTCACTCACCTGTAACCAGAGTTCTTCAAGATGGACTTTGCATAGTCACACTTACGGGATGTGCCTCAGGTCCAGCTCTGACTGTGGAACTTTTTGATAGCAGTGCCCGTTGGAGCGTTTTCATGCCCCCTCCTGCCCCTCCCCTCACTGTTCCTGAATGTTCTGAGGGTGAGGCTATAAAAGGGGATGTGGCACTCTGGCCGCCTCAGATCCTTCAAGTGCCTCCTCCAAGTCCCACTTTGGTTGTAATTAAGACTCTGAGGAAGAGAGAAAGGTGGGCAGGATGCGTGAATATATCTCAAAGACCTCCAGCTAAGGTGAGTAACCTCCATTTCTTCTTTGAGTGTCCTCTGCATATTCCCACTCATGAGGGTAGTTTGACAAGCAATACTGCCCTTTGAGGAAGGTGGGACATGGAATCCTAATTAAATAGGGTACTGCCCTGCCAAAAACTGTGCATCAGCTCTGGATGCTAAGTCCAAAGAATAGTGTTTTGTAAACATATGCAGGGAGCTCCACATTGTACAGACCTCTCTAAGAGTAATATGTCTAAGGCATGCCATTGAAGCTGCCTTGGCTCTCACAGATTGTGACCTAATTTCCTTAGGGACAAGGACTAACGCTAAAATGTAGGCCTCATGAATGCAGAGCCTAACCTATTTTGATAGTGTTTAAGATGTGATTGCTTTGAATTTTTTGCTGTCAGCATAGGAAATCAACAGATACGGTGATTTCCTGAATTGAGTCCTATTTAAAATAAGCTAAAGCCCTTTTTGTATCTAACGCATGAAACATTTTCTCCTGAATGAGAGAGAGAGAGAGATCTTGGAAGGAACACTGCCAGTTTAATGGATTAACGTGATGTTCAGTTACCACTTTAGGCAGGAACTTGGGACAGGGATGTAGCAAAACTTTGTCCTTATATAAAACAGTGAATAGTGGGTCTGTAGTTCACTTACTTTTCGAGCAGATGTTTAACTGAGAGGTGAAATAAAGGGCATTCTGCCATTGGCCCAAATGGAGGCTTCATTATCTATGTGAGGCATTTGTTGAGGTCTCCACACAACAGAAGAATCTAACTCCTGGGGAACGTTAATCCTTTCATAAATCTCAATTCACTTCTGTGTGAATACTGACTTGTTACTGGCATAACCTCTCGCTTATAGATATGGCTACTAGATTAACCTTCATTGATGGGCAAAAAACCTGAAAGTTTCATCTGTTGCAGCTATTCTAATATATGCTAAACTGGAGCCATGGTTGGGGTTACATTATCATTGTTTGCCCAAACAAATCTCTTCCATTTGAGGTTAACGACACTTACAAGTTGATTCTTTCCTACAGTTAATTAGGACACGTATCTCTAGAGAGCAAGACTACTCCAACTCTATCAAAGCCCTACAGCCCTGGTCTTCAGACATGGAGAATATAGGTCTGGGCAATAAACTTTTGTTCTTTTAATTCAACAGATTTGGAGTAAGAGGGAGAGACTGGTAAACTCCTTTTGACAGCCAAAGGTGGTCTGGGAACAACTTATCTCAACCATGCCAGAAGCACCAAAATTACTTTAGTTCTCTTCTGTTGTGTGTTTGTTTTTTGCCTTTTTTAAAAAAAAAAATCATTTTTTAAACCACCCCCTCCCCCCCATGGATTGGGAAAAGTGAGAGGAAGGCATACAGGAAAACCTGATTTCATCTTATGAGGAATGCATCCAAAGGATTGGTTGTCACTTCCTGCTCTCAAGCAAACCTTGGCTCATTCTGCATAACTGGAAAGAGATCTACATCCTGACACCCCAAGTTGAAGATCGTGCATATCATCATCTCTAACACACACTCATGGAGTTCTGTTGCATCTGCTCAGCTGTTTCGCAAGACATGTCTCTCCCTGCTAGATGTAGTACTACAGGGTAGATCTTGTGTTGAATGCCTCATTGCCACAGACCTACTGCTTCCCTTCATAGTTGCGCTGAGTGAGCGCCTTCCTGCTTGTTTATATAGTACATAGCCATTGGTCTGTCCATGTCAACATGCACCACCTTCTGACATGAGGAAGAAGAGCTCTTAGAGCTCAAAATATTGCTCTGATTTTTAGCACACTGATGTGCATTCTCTTTTCATAGGAATTCCCATGGTGGCACATGCTGTGTAGTGAGCTCCTCAGCCCACATTGAATGTGACAGGTTATTATTGCTGATGGTGCTGGAGGGCTGAAAGCCACTCCTTTCATAACACTGAGACTCTGAGTCCACTATGGCAGAGACAGGAACATTCTTTGTCAGCCAGTACTGGAGAGACTCTTTTTAAGCTGGGTGTGAAGTGTAAGACACAGCTGAGTCTATGAAGTCAATTAGTCTGAGAAAGAGGAAGACTTGGCAGGGAAGTTAGTGTAGCAAGGACATGGCTCATTTAATCTTTGCAAACATTTCTTCAGGCAAAGCAGCACTGCAGAATGAGTCCAATATCATGCCTATGAAGGTGATCCTATGTGAGAGACTCAATAATGATTTCTCCCAGTTTATCCCTAGGCGTAACTTCTTGAACAGGGAACATACTTAAGATATAGCTCTGGATGCATTTTCTTCTGATAATGCTTTGATTAGCCAAATCATATACAGATAAAAGTGCACTCTAAAAACCCTGGGTGCAGTAGACAGGCCAAATGGAAGAACTCTTAACTGGAAGTCAGCCCCTCCTACCAGGAAACCAAGATACTTTGGTGTGCTGGTCTGACTGACATATGGAAATGTATATCCTTTAGGTCAAGAGCTACAAACTAGTCTTGTGTTGAAAGGGAAGGTATTATACATGCCATGGTTAAACATAATGGAAACGGTGCTTCCTAATGAAGGAATTGAGCTCCCTCAGGTCTAATATAGATCAGAGACCTCCATCCTTCTTTGGAATTAGAAAGTATTTTGAATAAAATATTTTCCCTCCAAATTCCCCTGTTATCTCTTTTATGATTCCTGCTTCCAGAAGAGAGAACCTCTGATCTTAATAAGCTCTCCAGAGAGGGGTCCCTGAATAGGGATAGAATGGGAGGAGTTGGAAGGAGCAAGAGAACTGAATTGGGTATCTGCTGTGTACTATTGTTAATATCCACATGTTGGTGGTTCTAGCACTCTGGCAGTCATAGAGGTTACAGAGGCAGTCTCCAAATAGGGTGGGTAAGGAATGTCTGAAAATCGATCTGCAGTTCTCTGGCCTTATATCAAACTTGAAATCTGGTCCGAAGTTGACACTGTGGTTTCTTTACCTTTTGCACATGGCTTAAAAGATCTTCTCCTTTGGTGCTGCTGCTGTCATTCAGCAGCTGTGCCTCCACAAAAAAATAAAATGGAAGATGAGGACAGACTTACTTCTGATACTTGAACACAAGTACACCAGATTTTTCTTCATGTTGGTATATTCCCAAATTTATGTCTGTAGAGGTCTTCATCCTCTCAAGGACCTAACCTGTCCTATCATCCAATAAACCCTGTCCTCTGAAAGGAAGGTCCTCCATTTTAGCCTTTGTTTCTGGAAGGAATCCCAATGATCTAAACCAGTGTGTCTCAACTTTTTTGATACTAGGGGCCAGCTTGCTGCCTTCCTAAACTGTCAGGGAAATCTCAGGGATTGGTGCCGGTCCACAGACCAGTCATTGAGAAACACTGATCTAAACTATGAATGCCAGAAGGATGGCAAAATCAAGTGCTCTAGCAGAAGCTTCAGCAGCAACAAAGGCCTCAAACCATATTTTGCAACAAACTTTCCTTCAGAGATGTGGGCATTAGCCAATTTCCTCTGACCTTCAGGGAAGAATTTCACAAATATTGCCATCTTTTCCCAGAGATGGTACTGGTAGCATGCCATAACAGCTTGCTAATTTGCCACTCCAACGTCACACATAGCATAAGAAAATACTTTTCTGCCCAGAGCATCCATCCTTTTTCCTTTATCAGAAGGCTTGGAGTGAACCTGACATCCTTAGACCTGTGGACAACAGCCTCTACCTTAAAGTGAGTTGAGAGCTGGGTGAGTGGTGGTGGGGGGGGGGGGAGAGAAGAGAGAGAGAAATCCTCACATATCAGCAGATATAATTTATCAGCCTTTTTTGACATTGCCTGAGCAGAAATAGGAGTTGACATATTGCTTTTGCAATAGACAATCTAAAACCAGAAATGCAGTTCTATTTTTGAAGAGCCAAGGATGTGAAAAAAAAAAATAAGAAGTCTTAGTTGGGGACCTTCAGTGTAGCTGCCATCCTGTCATGTGAAACAACAATGCACCCTCACAGGGGAAAGCGGCTGGAGTAATCCCTACATTTTAATCTGGAATGGTCTGGTCCTTCAGGTTCAGATCAATTTCTAATATTCCTCAGGTACCATAGGCTCTTCTTGTGGCAACGTGTCTGGTACAATGGCAGGAGATTGCTCTTTGTTCCCATGGACTGATCTGCGAGCTTCAGACTCAACAATGGAAAACCTGCCTGAACTCTTGGAAAGGGAAGAGCCCTAGAATAACAGCCATGTTGTGGCTCCAAGCAGTGCCTAGGAGGCGGCCAATAAGGCCATTTAGCCCATCAGGGTACATGCCAATCCAGTTAGAAGTCCACACCTGGTTACATTTCACAGAATCTGCAATGGTATGAATCCTCTCCATATGTTTGCTTACCAGCAAACTTTTCCTTAGAGTCTATGTGGTAAACTGGCGAGGCTGCTCAGACCTCAATAGTAGAGGGGAGATCAGTGGTCTCAGGGGCAGAACAGAAAAGAGAGTGATAGCATTTTACTAGGAGAGCATGTGGGAGTTTTAGGTGGTCGGAGAGATGGTGATTCATGAAGCTCCTCCATTCATCTGCTCTTCTCCAGAGGAGAATCAACAGTACAGAGGTCTGATGGAGTTTGTCTCTTGCATCTTTGTCGCTTCCTTCCGGGTCCAAAAAAACTCAATTTGTTGATTCATATGATGGAACTGAGCTGCCATCAGTATAGCCAATTGTCAAGGAGACTTGGAACAGAGAGCTGGATCCAGTGTGTCTGAAATATTAGCTATTTGCTTCGCTGTAAGATCAGTATTCTTCTGATTTAATTCAGGATCGGGCTGACTAGAATCCATAGACAATGGATTCAGAACATATCCTCCCGCCCCAATGCTTTTGGGCTCTGCTGACAGAGCTCTTCTTGAGCACCAAATCCTTTCCTAACACTGAAGTGACTGGATCCATTGGGTTGGGGGGGAGGGCGGGAGAGGAAGAAGAAGGGAGATGGTGGAGTAGCAGCAGTCTCTCCTCAGAGGCCTTTCCCATCTCTGCTTTCTAATTTTGGATTCAACAATTTTAGCTCTCTTCTTGAGTCCTGCAGGTTTCCTGAAGCTTGAAACCGAAGACAGCACCTTTTGCAGAGATTTCTGCTGTTTCTCACCAGAAGCATCGTGGGGCAGATGCTGGTCTGTGCTCCCAAGGATTTGAGAGATGTGTCGGATCTGAAAAACTTAGCTGTCAGACCACCTGCAGAAGCAGAGGTTGTGGTCTATTCTGATGTTTGTCCAAGCCTTCAGGGGGAAAGAACTGCAGACAGAGTGCCTTCTTGAGCGTCTCTCCTTCCTGGAAGCAAGCTAAGCATCTTGTATTAGGTTCAAATGCCAGAAAAAACAGTGGGACAAGAGGCCTCTTCATCTTTGGATCCACCACTGGATCCTAATCACTGAACCAACACTCTAATCACTAAACTACTACTTAGGGGCAAAAAAAAGAATAAAAGAAAACCTATCACTAAAATGTTAAAACTTTACTATTTACACTAAGATCTAATCTATTATGAATGCTAAAAGTGTACAGAAGGCATTGATCTAAGCCAAGGATCCAGGCCAAGGGCCTAGAGCAGTTACTGATTTGTCAGCGTGGCAGCTGGAAGAGAAATTGCCAGAGCAACATGCCCTCTTTTACAGCCTTACCCTCAGAATGTTCAGGAACAGTAAAGGGAGGGCCAGGAGGGAGAGCAAGTGTCTTTCCATAGGCAATGCTATTGAAAAGTTCCACCATCGGAGCTGCATCTCATGAGCATGAATAGGCAGAGGACACTTGAAGAATCAGCAGCCATGCAATCACCAAAATGGTAAATTAGCATTAAAACTTCTACATTTTTCTTTTAACTGCTATTCTACTGATCTGAAAATTCTGTGAACTCAGAGACAGGGTCCTACAAAAAGCTACATAAATCTCAGACTCATTTCTTGGAAGCTTCTGATAATTTTGGATTACCAGATCAGCTAGGGGATGCCCGCTATTAATAGCGGAATGATGAACAAAGGGATCCTGCTTAAACAATATAGGATGCCAACTGGGTTTTGATGCCAGGAACCTGGACTCTATGTCAACACAGGGCTCTCTTATAGAGCTCTTTGCTCAAGTCTCCCAGTCTTAACCCTTCCCAACCTTAATCTTATATTTTCAGATATAAATACAGCCTATTTGTAATCAGCCATTAGTCTAGCCCCAGTCCACAGAATGTTCTTAGTTATTCAGATTCATTTTTCACAAAATCATCTCTTAAACATCTGCAGATACCAACCTGTTCTTCTTCTGTAAAAGGTACAAGTGCCAGTGGTGGGAGGGGCTCCTCCTGTAAAATAGGTTGAAACTCCTTATCCAGAAGGTCTGAAGGTATCTGCAAGGAAGATAGCATGTTAAGAGCTACACTACAGATCAAGCATTACACCCCGGTATACACATTCCAGAGATGGCACTAGGCACCTTCTAATCTCCACCAAAAAAACTCCTCTCTCTGTTCAATACCCACCTGTCTTTCTCCAGGGTTCTGGAAGCCAACATCCATGAATACAGCCAGCCAAAAGAACAATTATTTATTTTACTGTAAAGTGTGGTTCTTAGAGATATTTTGTCTGTGTGGATGCTACTCTAGGTGTACATGCACCCCATGCACATGCAAACGGATTCTTTTTTGCCAGCAGCATCCACTGGGGCGATACCTGTGCCCTGCATGTCCTCATACCCCTCACCCAAGGACATCAGAGGTGAAGCAAGATCAACTGCCCCTCAGGTCCTTTGTCAATACAGAATCATAGTATTGAAGCACTCCATTTTAACAGGGAAGGAGGACAGGTCATGGGATCCATATGGACAAAACAGCTCAAAGAACCACAGTGACTGTTGAGAAAGCAATTATTCATTCTTCGAGTATTTGGCCATGTGGATCCCACTTTTGATAACTATCTAGCAGTTCTCTCTAAGGAAGTCGATGCTAGGAGTCCTGTTTGAAGAGAGAGACTGCAGGCCCTACCAAATTGGACATCTAATCTGGCAACTAGGGAGTAATATAGCGTGTGAATGTGTGTAGTGAACTTCAGGTAGCTGCCCTGTAAAAATCTCAAGCATGCAGATGAAGCTGCTTGGGCTCTACTCATGCACACCATAATGCAAGAGGATGAATTAATTTAGACAGTTCATACAGATCTTTATACAATTAGATACTAACTGGGATGACAGTTTGAGTCAAAATGGCCTGTCTCCTTACATCTAGTCCCAAAGGATACAAAAAGCCTGGGTGACTTGCAGAAGGGTTTTTTCCTACTGAGGGAGTTATGATAGTGTGATCAACATGTCCAGTGTATGAGACTTAAATCTCTCCAGGAGTCAAATGCAGTATAGCTAAAAATACCAGGATATGAACTGATCCAAACGTAAATCTGAGACTACTTTGGGTGAGGTCTGAGAGTCATGTTATCCTTATACAATAAAGCATAAGGAGGCTTTGCCATCAACACTTGGATCTTGCTCACCCTGTTAGTCAAAGGTGGTAGCGAACAAGACTGCAAAGGATCAAAGGAGGGATCCATCAGGGCCAGAAAGACAATATTTAAGATTTTAGAAAAGAGAGGGGCTGCCAAGTAAAGGAAAACTATGGACCATACCTTTCACTGACTTCATAACTATGGAATGTGAAAAGACAGTGTGACCTTAAATAGAAGGGTGACATGCTCTAATTGCAGCTAAGTGGATTCTAATTGAGCTAATGGAGAGAACTGTTTGCTTCCAAGGTAATAAATAGCCCAAAACACTACTAGACAGTGACATCTAGCAAATGCTGAGGAGCTTGAATAGTAGTCTTTACCACTTTAATCTATGTCAGCCTTGTAGAAGCCTTTTTTCTTTGAATAAGAGCATCCTGGCACTTCAGAAAAGCACCCTCTGTTCATAACGCTCAGCTAGCAATTGTGCATATGGTCAGATGCAGAGATGAAGGACTGGGGGCAGGATTTGGCCCTGATCTTGGGAAATAACATCTGACAAGTCTGGTAGAGCAACTGGAGGCTGCATCCGGAGGTGTATCGGGTCAGGACTACAAATACTGAGGCTATCATTAGTAAGGCCTTGTCTGGTCTCATTTTTCTGAAGACGCTGGGAATTCAAGGGATCATGGAAGAGTATGTATCAGGTCCCTTGTTGGGATGTTGCTGAATTATGAATTGCTGTGATTCATATAAATGAATGCGGAGAACATGAGTTTGGTACGGCTTGGTACATCTGAATTTGCTAGAGGATTCTGGGAGCAGGGATCTCTTAGCATCGGACAGTTGGTATGGAAATTTACTGAGACTGCTGAAATTGCATTTGAATGGTTAAACAGAGGCTCTACCTGTGTGTGTGTTTTCAACTTGAAATTCTGGTCATGTCAGCTGATGGCCAGCTCACCGAGTAAAGAAAACGCAGAAAATGTGTGATTAGTGAGATTGGTACTGAATGACCCAGGTAAAAATTACCCTTTAGGATGGCACCACACTAAGAGCTCAAGTGAATGAATGATTGATGAGAAGGCAAACATCAACTGATCTTCGGTCTTTGTCTTGCAGTCCCTTCTAAAATATTAATTAGAAAAACCAGACATAGAATGCCCACAGGGCAGATTTCGAGGACATGTGACTCCTTTGAGAGCAACGGTATAAATGTTCAGAATATCATATAGTTCTTAGTTCCTCTATTAACATCTGAAGAGGTCCGTAACACTGTAAGATAGGGTCCCAGGGTAATCAACTCCTTGCTACAAGAGACTTTTGTAGGACTTTTGAACCAGAGAACCTCAGGGTAACCAAGACACTGCTTCGGGGGACATTTAACAGACCAAGTACTTGAGAAGAAAAGAAGACTCCATCTAGGACTGGTAGCTATATCTGCTTGGTTTGCCAATCAGGATACCGTGTAAGACCAATAAAGTTACTGTGACGCTCCCCTCTGGTGTTATCTGGACCGGTGATATGCTAGGCCTCTCCAATCCTTGACTCTGGGAGCCAGCCTTAACCTGCTCTGCTGTGAGAACCCCCACTTCTGGGCTGTTCACGCACAGCCTCTGGCTTGTAAGCTGCTCCCAGCTACTTGCAACGATTTACACTAGCCACTACCTCCAATCCAAGACACAACCCGGGGAACCTCAGTCTTGCCGTGTCCAGTTATGCTCACTGGATGCTGCAAGCTTATATAAATTTGTCAATTTAACAAAGAAATTGATATGTACCAGGCTTGTTCTCCCAAGGGGAGTCTCTGACACACTGCAAACCAAATGCACTGCTTCAGGTAGAATGAACAAACAGATTTATTAACTATAAAAGTAGATTTAAGTGATTATAGTCAAAGCATAACAAGTCAGATTTGGTCAAATGAAATAAAAGCAAAACGCATTCTAAGATGATCTTAACATTTTCAATGTCCTTAAAAAACTTAGATGCTTCTCACCACAGGCTGGCTAGTTACTTTTCAGTCAGGCTTTCCCCCCTTGATCAGCATTTCAGACGCTTGATTGTGGTGGCATCTGTAGATGTAGGTGAGAGAGAGAGAGCATGGCAAAATGTCTCTCCCTTTTATCATGTCCTTTCTTTCCTCTTGGCTTTGCCCCCCACCCCCTTCAGAGTCAGGTAAGCATTACTTCATTGAAGTCCCAAACTGCCCAAAGGAAGGGGGTGACTCCCTCAAGGGTCTAACAGATTCTTTTGTTGCTGCCTAAGCCAGTGTCCATTGTTCCTGTGAGGCTGGGCTGGGTTTGTCCCATCCATGCCCTGAAGAGGTGTGAACTGCCTCTCTGTTCTTGGAGAGTTTTTGCATGGGCTTACTTTAAGCCATGAGGATACATTTTCAGCCTCCTAACTATATACATGAAATCATAACCTAGAACCTTAGTATAACATTACTGTAACAATTACTATAACATCACTATAACAACCATGCTCAGTGCATTATGAGCCTTCCAAAGACACCCAACATGACCAACTTTGCATTGGATACCACACAATCATTTTATAAAGATAAACATTGGGGTGTAGGGTGTCCCCCCGAGGTACAGAGTGTCACAGTTACTGAGGGTATATGCTTGGGGAACTGAAGCTTATTAGGAAGATTATATAACCTTTTATTGCTTGTGTAATTCTCTCAAACTGCTGTGCATTGAGCAAATTGAATCCAAATTTTCACTGATACCGGTAATAATCTGCCCAGCTGTGGGCCATTAAAGATCCATTTCAACATCCCTCACCTACAGGATTGGAAACATGTCTGGGAGGTAACCTCCTCTGCAGCAAAACATTTGACACTTTCTTTAAGCTGGTGACAATTAAGTCTAAGAAAGAGGGTCCCCATTAGAGGAAGATTTGCTGGAGGACAGAATCCTTGAAAGCCCATTCTTGGACTACTTCCTGTAGGGATAATCTGGTAAATACAGCTGTGGAAGTAATCTAATGTTGTATGCACTACTTCCATAAATGTATTTATCTCACTCTCCATTCTCTGGAGACATAGTGCGCATCGCTGTAGTACCATCTTTCAGAGTTTGAATCATGGCTCCCTGGAGGAAGATCATGAAAGCTCTACATGCTAAACGTATAGCTTTCAGCTTCAGCATGTTATATGAATATGAGATTCTTTTGGGGACCAAAGACCCTGCATCTGTATATGACCTATGTGAGCTCCACATCCTTTCTGGGAAGCATCCATTACCCCATTCGAGGTAAGGAGGTGTGAAGCAAAAAGTATGCCCTAGCAGATTTCTTATGGATCCTTGTATGAGACTAGAAAGGATAGCAATTCTGGAGAGACTAAAACCTATAAGTCTATGTTGTATCTGCTGGGCTGATAAAACAGACTTCAACCATCCCTACAGGGGAAAAACGTGACAATTTGAATGCAGCGTCATTAAAGCGCAAGTTGCCCTGTGACCTAATAAGCTGAAGCAGTCTCACACTGAAGTCTGGGGAGGACACTTCAATTCTGAGATGATGTCCACAATGGCACAGAATCTCTTCAGGCTCTTGCTGTTTTAGAGTTCATAGGAGTGGTCCTAAACTCAAATCGTCTGAGTCGGGAAAGAAAGTGGATTTCTCATGGTTTGCATTGAGTCTCACTGAGGTAAAGAGCTTGAGGACTATTCTTATTGAGCTGGGTATCTTCTGAAGAGATTTGTCTTCAATCAGCCATTCTTCAAGGTATGGATAGGTGAGCTGCTGGGAACTTGCTAAACATTTCTGTTGCCATGGAAAGTCTTACAGGCAGAACTCCGTGCAGGTAAGCATGAGCTTCACACTAGGAAACAAGGTATTAACTGCCTACTGGATGGACAGACACAGAAATATGCATACAGGAAGTCAAGAGTTGCAAACTAAACTTAAAGATCTACAGAAGGTATTATGAATGCCTAGAGTGACTTTCTTTCATCCAACAATGGATGAACTTGCTGAGGTCTGAATGAGAAGCTATCCTCCTTTCTTCTTTGGGATAACCCCACACACACACACACACACACTTGAGAAGCACCTCCTCCACTACTCCAAGCTATAGAAGGGAGTCCACCTCTTGTCTGAACTGCATCTCTTGAGAGGGGTCCTTGAGGAGTGCTAGATTTGAAGGGCATGGGGGCTGGCAAGGGCTCAAACTGGACCAAAATCCTTTGTTGACGACTACTAGAACCCAATGGTCCATAGCAATTCCAGTTCAGACCTCCAATAAATAAAAAAAAGCAGCTGCCAAACAGGAGAGTGGGGAGGCAGTGTGGGCATACATCCAGTCAGATCAGCCCAGGGTTCTTGACTAACTTGTCTAACTTACTGTCTGAATCCAGATGCAACCTGAGTGGTAGCTGAAAAGAGGGCTGAATTGCTTCTTTGCTGGAAGAAGGGGTCTCTTTCTGTGAAGCTCAGCAGATTTCTGCTGGTAATATGAGCACTATCTTTGAGGTTTGTCCTCTCTCCTTCTCCAAGCTGGAGGATAAAGGCCCAGGGAGCAAAGAATTGTCCTGGAATTCTTCAAAGAATGTCACACTTCATCCATGTTAGAATTAAGTCAGAACCTTCAAATGGCACATCCTCAACGGTGACCCTAACTCTTTCAGTACATCCGCTTATTTCAGCCATTAAGATTCAATATGGTAATAGAAGTAGACACAGCTCTCACATCTAGAGCAGCCTGCAACATCTTGGCAGTCAGTAAGAATGGACCTCAGCTCCTCCATAGAGTCCTGAGGTAGTTTATCTGCAAAATGGGAGATCTTATCCTACCAGAGGTAGACATAAGTCACTGTCAAAGTAATAAATTTACTATAAGAACCTGAATGTTGATTGAAGAGTAAAGTTGCAAGGCTGGAGGCCAGTGATTTCCTGGTCCTTGGCAGGTTTGAAAATAACTTCATATGTGGTGTGGATAACCTGCCTGATATTGTGGGATGCAACATGTTGAATAATTTATTGACTTCCTTGGGCCACTCCCAATGTCCAATGCTATGTATTTTAACAGGTCTTGAAAAGCCTTAAAATTATCAATTGCAGATGGTAAATTAGGCTTAACATCTGTATCCACGAAGGTCCATGGGATGACTACAGGTACTGCAGGAGGTAGATATTCTTCCCGACCCTCCTCATTTTTGGCCATATGCTTCACAACATGAGGTGCTTATAGTGCTCCAGAAGGCCTTGTAGAAAGAGACCCGTGATGAGACAAAGGAACTTTCGATGACTGATGTCTAGAAAGTAGAGTTTTAGGGTTCCAAAGTGGCCAGTAAGGCCAGGTTTGCATGACACCAGGTATGGTATATGATACTAAGGTGGAGTCACCCACAGGCCCTAAGGATTCCCATAGACCAGGGGTCTCCAAACTACGGCCCGTGGACCCATTTGTCCGGCACCGCAACCAACATTGCATCAGGTGGCGGGACCCCGGCTGGCAGGAGCCTGCGGCAGGAATCCCAGAACAGCGGCGGGCTGAGCTCTGGGGTTCCCGCTGCGGGCTCCTGCCAACCGGTGTCTCAGCCCGCTGCCAGCCAGGGTTTCTTCATCCAGGCCAGCAGCGGACGCTGGGTGGGGCCAGTGGCGGGACCCTGGCTGGCAAGGGGCCAGCAGCGGAAACCCCAGAGCGGTGGTGAAACTTCATGACGTCACTGCATTCCTGCCAGGGTCGCAGAGCCGATGAGCACACAATAGGTAGGTTAGTAGCAGCAGAAGAAACCGGATGCTTGATGAGTCATTGTTGTTTCCCTCGGTTTTTGTCTTAGCGCATGTCAGACTAGTGACAAACGTATATTCGTTGTATTTAAGTCCGTTGCTATTGGGGCGATTATGTCGGGGAAAAGGACAGAAGAGAAAGGTTGATTCTGAATGTCGAGTGTTTAAAGAACAATGGAGTGTGGACTATTTTGTTACCGAATCAGGTAGTAAAGCATTGTGTTTAATATGTAACGAAACCATCGCAGTGCTAAAAGAATACAACATTCGTGAACATGAAACCAAGCACTTGTCAAACTACTCTAAATTTACAGGAAAGCTACGTTCAGATAAATTAGAATCCATGAAATGTTGCCTATCATCACAACAGCTTACATTTAAGAAGAAAACTGAGAACGAAGCTGCAACAAGAGCCAGCTTCCGAGTGGCACTCCTATTAGCAAAACCATTTACTGATGGCGAGCTAGTTAAAATACGTATGATTCAAGCAGCCGAAGAAATATGCCCAGAAAAAGTATATTTATTTAAGACAATTAGTCTTTCAGCGAAAACAGTTGCTCGCAGAATCGAGGACACTGGCAGTAATATAATTTTCCAGCTGAATGAAAAGGCTAAGAAGTTTGAGTGGTTTTCCCTCACACTTGACGAGTCAACCCATGTTGCCGATACTTCGCAGCTGCTGTTGTTTATTTGCGGGGTTGGCAGTAACTTTGAAGTTACCGAAGAACTAGCTTCTGAACATAGCATGCATGGAACAACCACAGGTGAAGAGATTTTCGAAGAAGTTGAAAAGTCACTTTCTCAATACTACCTGCAATGGAAACAACTGAAGTGCGTTACAACCGATGGAGGTAGAAACATGTGTGGTTCAAAAAAAGGTTTGGTTGGACAAATCTACAAAGCTTGTGAAAGTGTGGGATGTCCCAAGCCTATGATTCTTCATTGTATTCTTCATCAGCAAGCATAGTGCAGGAAATATTTGGATGTGTCATGTGTTATGGAACCCGTAGTTTCAACCATGAATTTTATTCACTCGCATACACTTAACTATTGTCAGTTCCAAGCATTTCTGGTGGAAATAGAATCAGAATATCACGATTTGCCCTAACACACTTCAGTTCGATGGCTTAGCTGTGGAAAGGTTTTGTCGCGATTTTTCGAGCTTAGAACTGAAACTGAAATGTTCTTAAATTTAAAAAAAAAACAAACAAAAGAAAAAACGACCTCTACCTTTACTCTCAAACAATGAATGGCTTTGGAAATTAGCTCTTTTCGTAGACTTGACCAAGCATATGAATGACTTCAGTCTTAGACTACAAGGGGAAAACGGGCTTATCTGTGACCTGTACACCCAGGTAAAAGCTTTCAGGCAAAAACTAGTTCTTTTCGAGTCCCAACTGATGGACTGCTCAACTCATTTTACATGTTGTGAAAAGTTCAACCAAGAAACTGAATCACGATTCCCAGCTAGGCTTGCACAAGAAATCATTTCTGATCTGAAACTACAGTTCCAGGAGCATTTCTCTGACCTTGATGTGAATGCAGGAGAAATACAGATCTTCCAAAACCCATTTGATTGCGATCTCGAAAAACTGCCACCTGAACTTCAAATGGAAGTGACTGACCTGCAATCCAATGACTTGTTGAAGAACAAATATAAGGAAGGCAATCTGGTAGACTTCTATAAATGCCTGCCAAGTCATCAATATGCTCACATAAAAAACTTTGTCCGTGGATTAATGTCAGTGTTTGGCACTACTTATTGTGTATGAAAAAACATTTTTGATGATGAAATATGTGAAATCCAATGACAGATCGACTTTGATGAACATGTACAATCAATTTTGATGATAGGGAACGCTAACTTTGAACCACAGCTAAATGAAATTTTGTCAGTAAAACATCAGTACCATACTTCTCACTAATCCCAAAATAATATTTCTTTTTTTAAACGATTTTGTATATATTTAATTTTTTCCACAGTCACTTCGGCCCGCGAAGCCCCTTCAAAAATCTAATATGGCCCTCGTCTCAAAGTTTGGTGACCCCTGCCATAGGCCTTTGGATTCTGTCCAACCCATGTCTTTTTTGGTGTCAATGAAAAGAGTGCCCTCTAGACTTCCTTTTGGACTTCTATTCATAGACACTGCAGATTGAGGGACAAATCTAGGAGAAGGTTCCCTATTATGATCTGACAAAGAAGAGATAGGAACACACTTCCTCATACAGTGCAGCCAACCTCAGGTGTTGATAGAGGCTGAGGAGACTGGGATATACGTCTATAAATCAGAAAGAGGGACTCCAGAGGAGCGTGGGGGATAACAATTTTGTAAGTCTGAACATCTTTGGTTCTGGTACTGACAGAAGCCTGTTACTGCCACTGACTGAGTAATGGATGCTGGCATAATGACAAGATTTTTAGGAGCTGGGAAGGACAGTACCAAGCGAGGCAGAACCAAGGGTATCAGTACCAAAGGAGGTGTCATTGAAAGCACCAATGTCAAAGTGGATTGATCACTGACCAGAGTAGGTGCATGATTTAATTTCTTGCCAACAGGCCAAGGCCCATAGCTACAGTAACTACACTAACAAAAACTCTAAAACCCTAACTAGAAGAGCAGGGCTGCAGGATAGTAGATATACACTACTAAGTTCCATCTTGCTGTCAGGAGTGGTAAGAACTAAGGGCAGCTGGGTTTGCTCCACCCTTTGTCCCCTCAAGTGGGAAGAAGGGACACTAGGACATGTTACAGGCATGCCCCCTATGAACACTTCTGGCCAAAAGATTCCAATCTCATATGTATGGTGCATATGTGCACCTAGAGAGAGAACCACATGGACATATATAAAGAACCTGCACTTTTGTTCTCCACTAAGGAATATGCATTTAAAAAAAAACAACTTGGGCACACATCATACAGAGAGACCTCTTTCCATGATCACAAGATTTTGGGATTACAGACAAGCCTTCTTCCTATCCTCCCCTCCCCCCAACACACACCTTATTATCCTTTAGGAAAAGTGCTAACATTTCTTCTCTCCCATAGCGATAATCTGCTAGCTTGTACTTTGGCAAAGCAGGAGAAAGGGGAGGCGATGTCACGCTCCCGCCACTGGACAGAGCTCGCAGCCTAGAACAAAGCAGAGGAGGAACAAAATTAAAATGGACAGAATCTACACCTGTGCAATCATATCACTCCACCAGACATAAAATAGAGTTTGAGATGGATAAAATAAATCCAACAATTGGAATGGATTGGCTTCACAGATACCCTACAGCAGTAGAGGAAAAAATCCCAGGACTATTTTTTTTTTATTATTAAAAAGAAACCCTGCTTACCAAACAATGGCACCAGCATAGCAACAACATTCTGTTGAGGTATAATTAAATTTCTCCCTACAAGCACATCAGGAAATGCTATCCACCACAGCATAAGATGATGGCCTGGTCTCACAATTATTCTTCTACACCCCATGGATTTTCTTTCTTGGAAGCCCTACTTTACCTGTTAGTCTAAAACAATACCAAAATAAACAATTTTAAGCATTATAAAATGTCCTGCAATCATTAGATAATTTTAGTATTTTAAACATTTTTAGATTATCGCTTCCAAACATGTCTGCAGATTGTGTCTGCTCCTTAAGTCAAAAGAACTATCTTTAGGGGTGAAAGAGCTGTACATTTCTTGGAACCCCTTCTAAGATCACAAACAAGAATAATTGGTATGATGCTTTTCCTGATGTGGACACCACCCCACAAAGAAGTGGGACTGAAACAGTGAACTCATTTAAAAAGACAACAGCTGTCTGATGTGACTTTTGTTACGTTACATAGGCTACACTCAAATTAATGATTTACAAGTAAAAAACTCCATAGCCTCTAATTTTCTGAGATATAAACCTGTGTAAACTTTCATAGTTGATGTGATGTTAAAAGCAATAGTGTATATTAATATAATCTGATCACCACCCATTTTGCTATGTTCTGCATATGCAACAGTGATTATTTTAATGTCAAAGTGGTGCAATTCCAACTAAAACTGCAAATAATATTTATTGCTATTTGGTAGCACCAATTTTTTAAGTTTCCTTAAAGAATCTATAGTTTATTTTTACAATATTCCTTCCTCTGGATCAATATATACAGAATATCCCAATAGCCAAATGGAAGGAGAGTTCTAAATCCATTTCTAAAATTCAAGGGTAAAGTTTTCAAAAGCACTTACTGTGACTTAAGAGCCCAAGCCTTTGAAAGTTTTACACTAAAATTTTTCTTCTTCTAAAAAAGACCTGAAGATGTTCAGATTCATTCTGATTCTTGGCTTCCATTGGGACGCAACTCTCCATCACTAATGCTAAAGATATCACCCCACCCATGAACACCTGCTGGAGCATGAACCTAGCCTCAGGAGAGTAAGTAAATGCTGCATGGTTTTGTAAAGTTTATTATTTGTAACTCTCAAAAGATATAAACTAATAAACTTCACAAAACTAATATATGTTTGAAAATATATATATACTTGACCTCCCACAAGCCTGGCTTCATGCTCCATCAAACTTTCATAGAATCACAGAAATTTAGGGCTAGAAGTAATCTCAAGAGGTCATCAAGTCCAGCCCCCTGCGCTGAGGGAGGACCATGTAAACCTATACAGGTGTTGGTCTAATCCGGGATTCTCTAACTCCACTGCACTGCAACCGCCTTCTGACAACAAAAATTACTACACAATCTCAGGAGGGGGGACCGAAGCCTGAGCCTCCCCAAGCCCCACTGCCCCCGGGGGGGAGGGAGGGAGGGAGTGGAGGGGCAAAGTCGAAGCCCAAGGGCTTCAGCCCCAGGTAGGGGACCTGTAACCTGAGCCCTGAAACCAGGTCTGAAGCTCTCAGGCATCAGCTTTGGCCTCAGGTACCTGCAAGTCTAACATCAGCCCTTGCGACCCCATTAAAATGGGGTTGTGGCCCACAGTTTGAGAACCGCTGGTCGAACCTGTTCTCCAAAACCTCCAATGATAGGGATTCCACAACCACCCTTGGAAGCCTATTCCAGAACTTAACTACCTTTATATTTAGAAATATTTTCCTAATATCTAACCTAAATCTCCCTTGCTGCAGATTATAACAACCATGAACATATTTGAAGACTTATCAGGCACCCCCTTAGTCTTCTTTGTTCAGGACTAAATATGCCCAGTCTTTAAACCTTTTATCATTTTTATTGCTCTCCTCTGGATTCTCTCCAATATATGCACAATATAGTTCCTAAAGCATGGCACCCAGAATTGGATACAATCTCCAGGTAAGGCCCTATCAGTGCTGAAACAGTTCTCTCTCACCTCTTACAAACAACACTCCTGCTAAAACACCCCAGAGTGATATTAGCCTTTTTCACAACTGCATCACATACAACTCATTCAATTTGTAATGCACTATAACCCACAGCTCCCTTTCAGCAGGCACACTACCTAGCCAGTTATTCCCCATTTTGTACTTGTGCATTTGATTTTTTCCTTCCTCAGTGTAGTACTTTCCACTTGTCTTTACTGAATTTCATATTGTTGATTTCAGATCTATTCTCCAATCTGTCAAGGTCATTTTGAATTCTAATCCTGTTCTCTAGAGTACTGGCATCCCATCCCAACTTTATGTCATCTGCAAATTTTATAAGCACTCTCTCCACTCCATTATTGAAGTAATTAATGAAAGTACTGAATAGTACTACACCAGGATTGACCCTCCAGGACCCCACTAGATATGCCCTTTCAGTTTGACAGCAAATTATTGATAGCTACTCTGAATATAGTCTTTCAATCAACTGTGTACTCACCTTATAGTAATTTCATTTAGACCACAATTCCTTAGTTTGGTTATGAGAATGTCATGTAGAACAGTGTGAAACACCTTACTAAAACAAAGATATCACATCTACTGCACATCCCTCCTATCCACTACATCAGTAATTTGGTCAAAGAAGGAAATTAGGCTGGTTTGGCATGATTGTTCTTGACAAATCCATGCTGGCTATTCCCTATAAATCTATTATCCTCTAGGTGCTTACACCCTGATTGTTTAATAATTTGTTCTAGTATACTTCCAGGTATTGAAGTTAGACTGACTGTTCCATAATTCCCTGGGTCCTCTTTGTTTCCCTTTTAAAGATACCACTTGCCCTTCTCCAGTCTACTAGGACATCACCTGTCCTCCATGAATTCTCAAAGACAATTGTTAAACAGTTCTGAGATTGCTTCAGTTAGTTCCTTAAATTCCCAAGGATGAACTTCTTCAGGCTCCAGTGACTTGAATACACCTATCTTATCCAAATATTCTTCAGCCTGGTCTTGCCCTATTTTGGCTTGCATTCCTTCTCTTTTGTTGTTAATGCAGTAAAAGCTGTGTTATCCGGTATTTTACCAACCAGAAAGCTCTAGAATCCGGCATTTCAGGAGGGTATGCAGGGTGTGATCTCTGGGAGGGAGTTTGGGTGCGGGAGGGGACTTGGAGCAGGGGTTGGGGCATGAAAGGGGTTTTCGGGTGCTGAATCCAGGCAGTGCTTGCCTCAGGCAGTTCCCCGCAAGCAACGACATGTCCCTGCTTCTCCTAGGCAGAGGCGCAGACAGACAGCTCTGTGCACAGCTCCTGCCCCGCCCTGAGCCCTGGCTCCGCAGCTCCCATTGACCAGGTATTGCAGTCAATGGGAGCTGCGGGAACCCTCTACCTCGAGCCCCCTCCCACACACAAACTCCCTCCCTCTTAGTGAACAGGAATTTGAGACTTCCTAGCACCCCCCATTCCTCCAACATTCCAGAAAACAAAGCTTTTATTGTACTGTGTTGAGTATATGGTTACCATTAAACTTTTTAGTGAAAACTGAAGCAAAATAGGCATTAAACACCTCAACCTTCTTAATGTCATCAATTAGCTCTCCTTTCACAGTAAGTAGAGGACCTTTCCTTTGTCTCTCTCTTGCTCCTAATCTAAATTTGCTCTAAGCTGCGCAGCTGCCTATGAAGCCCCTCCCCGCTAGCCACAGCATGGGCCTGCCACGGACTTGCCGCGGCTAGAAAGAGGTGCCTCTCCCCTGCACCCGAGCTTCTGTGGCGAGAGAAGGCTGGGGGGGGGGGGCGGGGGGAGAGAGTACTATCTCCCCACTGCAGCCCCAGGGCAGCCTGCACCCCAAACCCCTCATCCCCAGCCCCATCCCAGATCCCGCACCCCAACCCTCTGCCCCAGCCATGAGCCACGCCCTGCACCCTGAAGTCATCATGCCCAGCCCCACCCCAGAGCCCGCACCTTCAGCCAGAGCCCTCATCCCCCCCACATCTGGTCCTCAACCCTCTTCCCTAGAGGGTTACACATCACCTCCATATTGGTGCATATAACAATTTATTCTGCACATGGATGTAAAAAATTAGAGGGAACACTGCTCCTAAAGGATTTAAAGAACCTCTCTGTATTGTCTTTTATATCCCTTGCCAGGCGTAACTCATTTTGTTCCTTGACTTTTCTGCTTTTATTCCTACAGGCTTGTTCTATTCTTTTGTACTCCTCTTTAGCAATCTGTCCATGTTTTCACTTTCTGTAGGATTCCTTTTTGATTCTCAGGTCATTAAAGAGCTCTTGATGCAGCCATATTAGCCTCTTACTATTCTAGCCATGTTTACTTTGCATTGGGATAGCTGGCAGTTGCGCATTTAACATTGTCTCCGTGCAAAACTGCCAGCTGTCCTGAACTCCTTTATTCCTTAGATTTTCTTCCTATAGGATCTTACTACCAGTTCTCTGAGTTAGTTAAGTGTGCTTTTTTGAAGTTCATTCTGAAGTTATTCTGCTGCTCTCACTTCTTCCTTTCCTTAGATTCATTAAATCTAGCATTTTATGATCACTTTTACCCAAATTGCCTCCCATCTTCATTGTTGGTGTGATGTCATAAGCAACTGTGTATGTTAACATAATCTGACCACAGCCTATTTTCATATGCTCTGCATGAACAACAGTGTATATCACAAGGGGAACCAGCAATGAAAGCAGTTCTGGACACCAAAAGACCTTAAAAGAAAAAAGAAAAGGAATACTTGTGGCACCTTAGAGACTAACCAATTTATCTGAGCATAAGCTTTCGTGAGCTACAGCTCAGTACAGCTACAGCTCAGTATGCCGCAAGTATTCCTTTTCTTTTTGCGCATACAGACTAACACAGCTGCTACTCTGAAACCTGTCATTAAAAGAAAAAAGTTTTAAACTAAAAATTGACTCAAAGCCCATCTTTCACTTGGTTATTTAGGTATTCTGTACATATTTGTACAGTTAAGGGAATTCTGTAAAATCAGCTTGTGGGTCACTTTTAATGCAGCTTTTATGTTTTAGTTTGGCACCTTCCTATGGCAATTTCTTTAGTGCCATTTTTATATCAGCAGGACACCACTATATTCCAAACTGCCATACCACAGAGATTGGACGACTCAGTGTAATGTTTCACTTGTAGAAGACCTTTTCAAATCTAACCCAGTTTGAATATGAACAACAGTCATCATCTGAGAAATAAATTGACTGATGAGTCTAATAGCAAGTTGAGATTCCTAGGTTTTAAGGCCAGAAAGGGCCATTATCATCTAGCCTGACCAACATAAAATGGGGCTCAGAACTTCACACAGTAATTCCTGCATCAAGCCCCATGATTCATGGCTGAACTAGAAAGAATCCACAAAAAAAGACATCCAGTCTTCATTTAAGACTTCAAGTGATGGAGGAATAATCTGCTACATACCTCTGTAAACTGTTTCAATGTTTAATTACCCTCACTATTAAAAATGTGTGCCTTACTTTTCTAGCTTTCGCTTCCTACCACTGTGGATCTAATTATGACTGGACTGCTAGATTAAACCACCATGTAGTATATTTTCTCCCTGGATAGGTACAGTCAACGATGTCAACCTCTCAACCTTCTCTTCAGTTAATTAATAGATTGAGATTAAGTTTAAGTCTCTCATTGTAAAACATTTTCCAGACAAATCATCTTGTAGTTCTTTCCTAAACCCTCTCCAATTGTTCTACATCCTTTTTAAAAGTACGCCCACAAAAATAGTTACATTTTTTCAGTAGTGGTCTCCCCACTACGTAAGCAGTGGTAGTATTTCTTGTATGCCTACCCCATAATTTATCCATCCAAGGATCATGCTAGCTCTTTCGAAGCAACATCAATTGGTATCTTTGTGTATTGCCTCAGCAGAGAGGTCAAGACTGAATAAGCAAGGGGGGCAAAGACTGAACTACCATCACACCTCTAGAATAGCCTTTATCAGGTCAAGGACAAAGCACATTGGATGGGTATTGTAATAAGACTCTCAAACAATCACTGCAACATGATGTAACTTTCCAACAATGCATCCGTGGAAGCCCACTCTTAACACAGGTATTTTTTCCTTATGAATAAATACTGTGAATGTGGTGGGAGGGAGAAGGGGTACAAATTTCTCAGAGACACTCTACCTTACAAGTTTTTATTTTCAAAACTGAAAACAGAAGGCTTATGTATCTGTAGAACAAGTCCATCATGGGTAGTGTCAGTGCTAGTTTCCTCACCAATATGCCTCAGATACAAGGATCAACCATCTCAAACATCAAGATGCACTATAAGGTGGGTAGAAAGCTGGCTAGATTGTCGGGCTCAACGGGTAGTGATCAATGGCTCCATGTCTAGTTGGCAGCCGGTATCAAGTGGAGTGCCCCAAGGGTCGGTCCTGGGGCCGGTTTTGTTCAATATCTTCATAAATGATCTGGAGGATGGTGTGGATTGCACTCTCAGCAAATTTGCAGATGATACTAAACTGGGAGGAGTGGTAGATACGCTGGAGGGGAGGGATAGGATACAGAAGGACCTAGACAAATTGGAGGATTGGGCCAAAAGAAATCTGATGAGGTTCAATAAGGATAAGTGCAGGGTCCTGCACTTAGGAGGGAAGAACCCAATGCACAGCTACAGACTAGGGACCGAATGGCTAGGCAGCAGTTCTGCGGAAAAGGACCTAGGGGTGACAGTGGACGAGAAGCTGGATATGAGTCAGCAGTGTGCCCTTGTTGCCAAGAAGGCCAATGGCATTTTGGGATGTATAAGTAGGGGCATAGCGAGCAGATCGAGGGACGTGATCGTTCCCCTCTATTCGACATTGGTGAGGCCTCATCTGGAGTACTGTGTCCAGTTTTGGGCCCCACACTTCAAGAAGGATGTGGATAAATTGGAGAGAGTCCAGCGAAGGGCAACAAAAATGATTAGGGGACTGGAACACATGAGTTATGAGGAGAGGCTGAGGGAACTGGGATTGTTTAGTCTGCAGAAGATAAAAATGAGGGGGGATTTGATAGCTGCTTTCAACTACCTGAAAGGGGGTTCCAAAGAGGATGGCTCTAGACTGTTCTCAATGGTAGCAGATGACAGAACGAGGAGTAATGGTCTCAAGTTGCAGTGGGGGAGGTTTAGATTGGATATTAGGAAAAACTTTTTCACTAAGAGGGTGGTGAAACACTGGAATGCGTTACCTAGGGAGGTGGTAGAATCTCCTTCCTTAGAGGTTTTTAAGGTCAGGCTTGACAAAGCCCTGGCTGGGATGATTTAACTGGGAATTGGTCCTGCTTCGAGCAGGGGGTTGGACTAGATGACCTTCTGGGGTCCCTTCCAACCCTGATATTCTATGATTCTAAGATAGATCTTCAGCTTTCTTGTTCATTCTTTGGATATTCTGGAGAGTCTGATGTGTAAGTGTTAGTTATTACAATGACATAAAACCTCCAATTCCTTTCACACACAGCACTACGTAGTCATATGATGAAGATTACTTTTAGTCACTATAGATCAGAACTAGATTTGAGTAAGTGCTGAACAGACACTGTACCCAATCCAGTTTTATAACCCATTCAGCCTCTCCCTCCTCTCGAATATACATGTCCATAAAGCCTTCCTAGTTTTCAGAATAAGGTCCCAGACTCTGACAAAACAGAAAAGACTCACCATTCAGGCCCGAAGTTAAGTGTTTGAGTTTCTCCTGCCATTTTCTTCTTTTCTAGTCCTCTTTAAAAAAGTGTTAACCTAAAAATAAATAAATCACAAACAAAGAATATCATGAAGACAGCGGAGTAATTTTTTTCTTCATAAGGTTAATGTGTCCTCAATACACAAAGGCAGACTGCAGCTTGACATCCCAGCCATAAGAAATGCTAAAAAGGATAACTGATTAAGTGGGTTCTACTAGTGAATCTAAGCCGGGGTAGCCAACCTGAGCCTGAGAAGGAGCCAAAATTTACCAATATACATTGCGAGAGAGCCACAGTAATACATCAGCAGCCTCCCATTAGCTCCCCCCTCCCCCCCACTCCCAGCCCCTCTCACCCACCAGCAGCCCCACAGATCAGAGCCTTCCCTCTCCCTGGCCGCACCTCCCGATCAGCTGTTTTGTGGTGTGCAGGAGGCTTGGAAGGGGAAGTGGGCACGCCAGGCTCAGGGGAGAGGATGGGAAGGGGTGGAGCGGGGGCAGGGCCTGTGGCAGAGCCAGGGGTTGAGTAGTGAGCACCCCCCAGCACACTGGAAATTTGGCACCTGTATCTCCGGCCCCGGAGTCCGTGCCTATACACGAAGCCGCATATTAACTGCTGAAGAGCCGCATGTGGCTCTGGAGCCACAGGTTGGCCACCCCTGATCTAAGCTCTATAATGCAATTAAAAATGAAATACAATTACTTTAGATAACAGGATATTTGGTCCCAGACACCACTTCCAGCACCCCTAATTTGATCATGGGCAGAGGAAGAAACAAGGCAATTTGCACAGTCTCTTTTGATATTAATAAGCAATAAAAAAACATCTGAACACACCAGCAAATACCTACTTAGGAACCACTACTCCTCTCCGCTGCAGAAGTAAAAGTTTGATTAATGAAGTCACAGCTACACATTTTATAAATTATGATAAATTACAGAGCTTGAAAAATCCAGTCACTTATCCATGGCAAATAGCAAGATTTCCTGGGCAAGTGCCAGGATATTTCATTTAAAATGTTCTATTACTTACAATTGCAAAAAAAAGGAGGAGGTTACTTACCTGTAACTGGAGGTTCTTCAAGATGTGTGGTCCCTATCTGAAGTTTACACATGCATGCCATGCGTTGCAGGAGCAGAAAGTAGTACTAGTCTTTCTGTCTGTGCATATCCCCTTGCCTCATATCTCATAGTTTCATCTGAGGTGATAACGGCAGGGTGGACAGACCACATCTCCAGTTCCTTCTCCATCGCAAATTGAACAGATTCACAGCAGAGGAGGAGGGTGGGAAGTGAAATACAGATAGGGACCACACATCTCAAAGAATCTCCAGTTACAGATAAGTAACGTCGTCCTCTTCTCTGAGTGATGGTTCCTACTTTAGTCCACTTAGGGTGATTAACAAGCAATACCTAATTCGGAAGAAGTTGCAAGGATGAGGATGGAATGGTTGAGTGGAGGATAGCCACGCCGAATGAGGCATCCATCGCAGAGTTCTGCACCAACGCATAATGTGCAGCGAAGGTATATACTGAACTCCACGTGGCCGCCCTATGTGTGTCTCAAAGTGGTACATCATGGAGGGTGGCCATAGTTGACGCCTGGGCTCACATGCAACAGGCTCTCATCCCAAGGGGTGGAGACAGCCCAAATAACTGATTGATTGTAATGCACCCAAACATCCACTTGGAGATTCTTTGTGTGGAGACTGCTTGCCCCTTAACGCTCTCAACTCTTGTGATAAACAATCTAGGAGACCTCCTGATAGGTGGTCTCCTCTACAGGTAGAAGGCCAAGGCCTGGCAGGCGTCAAGGGACCAAAGTCATCGTTCCTCTGCCAATGTGAGAGGCTTTGGAAAGAAAGCAGGTAAAGTGTATGGGTTGGTTGAGATGAAACTGGGATATGACCTTTGGTAGAAACTTGGGATGTAGCCACAAAGAGACTTTGTCCTTATGGAAAGTGGTGAAAGGGGGGTCTGCCATCATGACCCCAAGTTCACCTACCATTCTTGCTGAAGTGATAGCCACAAGGAAGGTGACTTTCATGGAAAAGAGGGACATAGAGCATGAAGCCAGCAGTTCAAAGTGCTGTTTCATTAGTGCCACAAGAATGAGGCTGAGGCCCCACTGGGGAGTAATAGGTTGTTCAGGTAGAAAAGTTCTGAGGAGACCTTTCCAAAACCTAGTAGTCAATGGATGTGTAAATACAGAGTGTACTTCCACAGGGGGATGGAAGGCTCTGACTACTGCTATGTAGACCTTGAGAAAGTTATGGGTGAGCCCCAACATCTTCAAGAACAGGAGGTAATCCAAAAGAAAAGGAATCTCCATTTCCTCTGGGGAAAGCTTTTCCACTTGGTCCAGTAGGAAAGCCTAGTGGACTCTTTCCTGCTGCTCAAAAGGATGTCTTGCACTTCCGATAAACATTCCCCTTCTAGAGAAGATGCCCATCCAAATACCATGCACTGGGATGAAGAATCTACAGATCAGGATGTCTGATTGTGCTATTGTGTTAGCAGCTTGGGGAAAGTGCGGATGGCGTACTTGTGGCAGGCGTGGTAGAAAGGGGAAGGCATAGTTGATCTAATTTGACCAGCAAAGTATGAGAGAATCGCCTTGGGAGTGGATACCTATATCCTGCAGAGCACCAGCTCCACACTCCCATTGGCCAGTTCCCAGCCAATGGGAGCTGGGGGGTGGTGGCGGCACCTCCGCCAAGGAGCCAGACCCGCTGTTGACCACTTCCAGGGTGCAGCACAGTCCGCGTTGCTAGGACAGGCAGGAAGCCTGCCTCTGCACCCTGGCTATGGCGCTGACTGGGAGCCACCTGTGGTAAGCCCGCATCCCAATCCCCTGCCCAAGCCCTGAGCCCTGCCCCAAACCTGGAGCCCCCTTCTGCACCCCAGAGCCCACACCCCCAACCCAGAGCCTTGACCCCTTTGCACAGCCCAACCCCCTCCCACAGCCTGAACCCCTCATTCCTGTCCCCACCCAACAGCCCTCGCCCCAGCTCTGTTGCATCGCAGGCATCAACTATTTTTTTCAACTGAGTCACCAGGAAAAAAGTTTTAAAACCACTGCTCTACAGCAATATGTGCTGCATTTGTTGCTGGAGTGGGAGGCAGAGAGGTCTCTGGTTGGAGTCCCCCATGGGTTCAAAATGTTGCTTACTACAGTGTTGTGGAATTCCTACTCGTGATTGGCCACTAAGCTTCTGCTGAGAGAGTCTGCAATCGCATTCCGAGTACAGTAATTCCTCACTTAAAGTCATCCTGGTTAATGCCATTTTGTTGTTACATTGCTGATCAATTAGGGAACATGCTCATTTAACGTTGCGCAATGCTCTCTTATAACGTTGTTTGGCAGCCACATGCTTTGTCCACTGCTTGCAGGGAGAGCAGCCCGTTGCAGCTAGCTGGTGGGGGCTTTGAACCAGGGTGGACTGGCAGCCCCCATATCAGCTCCGGGTTCCCTTAAGTTTCCTGTGTGGCAGCCACCCAGCAGCCTATCAATTGCCAGCAGTTCAGCTGTCCCTCCCCACACTGCCATGTGCTGCTCCTGCCCTCTGCCTTGGAGCTGCTCCCCAGAGCCTCCTGCTTAAGGGGGAGGGGGAGAGCCAAATATCAGGGTATCCCCCTGCTCCTGCACGCCCATCTTCCATAGAGCAGTGGGGACACATGACAGGGCTCAGGATGAAGGGAGCTTTCTGGCAGCATCTGCCATCTCAGTTTGCCAATCAACTTAAAAAGGCAGTGTACTCAAGAGTAGGGTCAGCATACTCAAAGGAGCAATGCGCATCTCTCTCTCACACACAGGGTGTGTGTCTCTGTCTCTCTCTTTCATGCTGTCTCCCCTCCCTCCATTCGTGCTACCTTGTAGAGTGTGAGGCTACATTAACAACGAGTTAACCCTTGAGGGCTCAGCCAAATGCTAATTCGTCATTTAGCAGTATGGCATTCCCTGGGAGATAACCCACCCTCTGACTTCACCACCTCAACCAAGCTCCACAATCATCATCACCATGTACCAGTATTAAATTGTTTGTTTAAAACTTATACTGGGTGTGTATATAATATAGTCTTTTGTCTGGTGAATAAAATTTCCCTGGAACCCACCCCCACCCCCCCATTTACATGAATTCTTAAAGGGAAATTAAGTGAAACGATGTTAAGTGAATCCAAAGTCGCATTTTTCAGGAACATAACTACAATGTTAAGCAAGGAGTTACCCAGATGATAGGCTGCCAACAACAGGATCTTGTGGACAATGTACCATTTCCATAGAGATTGACCGCATCGGCACACAGAGCAGTCAACCTTGTGTTCCCTTGTTTGTCGATGTAATAATTAGTGGTGGTGTTGTCTGACATGATGAAAACATGATGGGAGCCAATGGATGAAAGAAATGCTTGACACATTCTCTGTACTGTCTGGAGTTCCAGAATATTGATGTGCATCTGGACTGCCCCCCACCTGCGGTGGCAGGGATCAGGTGGGCTCAGGTTTCAGTCCCACCTCCTGGGGTCATATAGTAATTTTTGTTGTCAAAAGGGGGTCACGGTGAAATGAAGTTTGAGAATCCCTGTGATAACCGAAAAGCATTTACCACAGCGTACTTCAATGATTAATATTACTCCAAGACAAAAATATACAAGCCACCACAATTTTTACAAGAATATGTTTTTCTTTCTTCTGAAACTTTGAAAGTACTGTGCTGCTGTGTTTTTTTGGGCTGTTATCACCACTTTCAGATCTGACTTAGGTGAATGATTGTTTAAAGGAGTGGCCTGTGTGGAACACTATTTATGTGATTGGATGTAGCATCAGAGACATCAGTATCATCTTGTTACAGGATGGAGTTTTACTCTTCTGCACTGAAATCCTTCTCATTTTATAGTTTATTTTAAAGTTATATGCTTAATCAAATTTTTCAATTCTAAAAGAGTTTCGCTTTCGCATATTTAAATTGCTTTTAAATGTCTAATACATTCATCATGTTTATAGGCAGACCACAACACAGCTGACATCATGAAGGAGGTTGAGGAAAAAAAAGTTTTATGTACAGAGATTAATTTTGGGACTGAGTAAGAAACAGTGGGGTAGATCCTCAGCTGGTGCAAATTGCTCTAGCTCCCCCCACTGGAGGTAGGACAATTTACAACCAGATTACGAGCACCAACATGTTTCTGTAAGTCTTTCAGCAAGAACCAGAGCATACCCTTGGATTCAGTGATTTTGTGTACGTTTTCACTGCAGATTTAACTCAGTTCATTGGCACCTATGTCTGAGTATCCAGGTTAGCCTATCCCAAACCCATAAAGCCAAACCGCGCCGTTACTGTGTCCTCGCTGATGCTGCTCTCAGCTGTGTGTGTCAGTGAGGGCTTAGCTTACGGTTGTTCGTGCTGCAGTAAACTAAGCCACTCTATGATACAGAGTGAATTCTCTGTTCTTCTGGGCAGGCAGGGGGAATTATGGAAAAGCAATGAAGGACTGTCTGCATTGGATTGATTTAGCACGCATCCTCAGTGCAAAGAGGACAGGTTACCAGCCCAAGCAAAAGCAGCATCTGAACTCTAGCCTATACCCCAAGACAAGCCAGCTAGCATGGCTTGAAAGCAGCACCACACGTGGATGGGAGAGGGGTTAGGAGCAACATCCATATAAAAGCCTGAGTTTATTCTGCAGTGATGACATACTTCAAGACCCTAGCCCTAGATGTAGTTCTCTTTCTGGCACAAGAAAAAGCGACTGCTACAGCCTTCGGGTCCTTGCAATGGATACAGTCAAATCTACTCATTTGACCATTCTGGACTACAACAGGTTTAAACAAAGCTAGTCATCTTCTTCCATATGGGTCACACGTCAATATCTAGATTGTTCAGCCATCTAACTGCTGCATTATCAAGGATAGCAAAGTATTGTACTTCACCCTCACAATCTTCTAATCGTGCACTCCTCCACCACGTGTTTCACTGTCTGTATCACTACCCCGTAGTCACACTGTGAAGACTGGGCTAAGCCAAATTCCTGCACTGTGGCAGCCACACTGGCTGTCCCTGTCAGAAGCCTGTTAAGCCTAATCCAGGATCTGTGTCCAAAATGCAAACAGATGAATTTCAGAAACCCTTACTTACATTCATCAGCATGCCCGCCTCTCTATCCCAGAAATGCCGCAACTCTGCAAGGACATACCTGTTAGCCAATACGCCGTTGTACATCTCTTGAGATCAGCACTGGGCCAGCAGCACTGGATACGAGTGCATCAATGGCCACTGCAAAATGATATTGTGAAGGCAGTCGTGGCAAGTCAGCAGGAACTACGGGTGTTTTCTTCTGGAGGCGGGCAGAAAAATCTTATGGGAAGTGGGCATTGCTTATGTATATCTATTGGAACCATTGTCAACCTTGCACAAGGCTGTTTTCATCCGTGATAGCCTGCCATGAACTTTTGAAGGTAATGAGATTAATATTTTGTCATGATTATGTTTAGTTAAAAGTCACAGACAGGTCGCAGGCAATAAACAAAAATTCACAGTATCCTGCCATCTGTCTGTGACGGGGGGGAGGAGGAGGAGGAGATGACGGGACAGGACTGACTGCCACGCAGGACAAGACAGCTCCAGACCCTACCGCAGCCACTGGGGGAGGGGAGGCAGGACTGCTCCAGCCCCTGCTTGGATGGGGGGAATGAGACAGCTGCAGCCACCGGGGGGGGGGGGGAATGTGTGCACCCATGGGACAGCTCCAGCCCCCACTGCAGCCACGGGGGGAGGGAGGGGTGGAGGAGATGAGACAGCTCCAACCCCTGCTGCAGTGGGGGCTGAACCCAAAGAAGTCATGGAGGCCCATTAAAGTCACGGAATCTGTGACCTCGATGACTAAATCATATCCTTACTAGTGGCATCTTGTCCAAGTTCTGATTGCCTTCTTGTGGCATCCCCCCATGGATAGTATAAAGCAAAATCAAACTAGACAAAACGCGGAACAGAAGTTCACATTCTAAGCAACAAGCTCAACAAAATTTGTAATTTTAGGGAAGCCATCATTGCCGACTTCAAAGCTCTTCCGATTATAATTTACACCTTTACGGCTGCTACATGTTTTAAACTTTGGGAGACCTGAACTCTGGAGAACCAAGCAATATTCTCTCTCAACCTCAGCCATTTTTCCAACACATGCTTAAATATCATCATGAACATGTGAACACATGAGAAGAAATACATAGCTCTCCCCTTTCAAGCAATTCAGTGTTTACCCAGGAGGCTTAAAACATACTTCTCTCTACACAGCCATTTTAACCTTCAGGTCTTGTAGAGCAGGGCTTGGAAAATTCACTCACCTATAGTTAACAGAAAGTTTTCCCTAGAGTGGAGGACTCCGAAGACATTGTTCCTTCAGAATTTAAGCCTCTGTATGTTAATTACATTTCTAACCTTTATGATTGGAAATATAACATTCCCACTTTGAACTACCACAAAATATTCTGAGTCTTTGGGCAGCTTTTGCTTCAGTGCCTGTTACCATTAGTAATATTCTCAAGCAGCAAAGTGAAACTAGCCATGGGTTGGTCACTTTCACAGCTGCTATATAGAACTTTGGACAGCAGAATTTCACTTGCAACTTGCTCCTGTGCAGAAAACCTATCAGTAGCATAAGAGACAGGAAGGGGAAGTATTGAAGGGAGAGCTTGACAAGAAAAAAAGGATAGGTTAAAGATCCTAACCCTGCCCCCCATAAGACCCAAGAGGAAGGATGTGAAATAGCAGAGACCCTATCTACCCACTCATTTTGCATCAGCAGCGAGGAGACTGGCAAAGCATCAGAGTAATGGAGTTCCCCATCCTCCAGCAGCAGAATAGGGAAGGAGAAAGATCTTTTACTCCTTCAACAAATCAGATGCAGATGGGAGCTCCAACATTTTTTAAAACATACTAGCCAGAGAGATGTGAACAATCAAGCCTCCAGGCAGGGTCTAGGGCAGGGGTGGGCAAACTTTTTGGCTTGAGGGCCACATCAGGGTTCCAAAACTGTATGGAGGGCTGGGTAGGGAAGGCTGCGCCTCCCCAAACAGCCTGGCCCCCTCCCACTTCCCGCCCCCTGATTACCCCCCTCAGAATCCCTGACCCATCATATCTAATTAGCACGACCCTGCCACTATCTGTTCCAGAGGTAGAACCGCCTCCTTTCCAGCTATCACATGGTGCTGTAACTAAGAACATAAGAATGGCCATAGAGGGTCAGATCAAAAGTCCATCCAGCCCAGTATCCTGTCTACCGACAGGGTCAATGCCAAGTGCCGCAGTGAACCTAACAGGTCATGATCAAGTGATCTCTCTCCTGCCACCCATCTCCACCCTCTGACAAACCCTAAACTGCTACAAAACACATTAAACCCAACAAAATGTATGTATAACATTCCAAAACATATGAAGTCAAGGCACACAAATAAAAGGATTCCTGGAATGAACAATCATTTTCACATTAATTTACCTAACCAGACCTCTGTAGGCCTCATATACCTATAGCATGTTTTATGATTCTCAATTAGGTTTTCCCCACTTTGCAAGATTTTCCATGCCCCCAGGTAGTAAACATAAAATGTTCAGAAAATGGATATTTCAGAGTGATAAAGCATTTCTAGATTTTCATTGGAAAGGTATTTCAAGAACTCTCCCATGTAGAATCTACTACAAAGTCTTCTTTTCACAAAGGAGCTGCTCTTAAACATGAAAGTATAGCTGTCACATGAGAGGATAAGAGACAAGATGTTGGAGTGACAGGCTAGTAACAGGGCAGTCTGCTTTAACCAACTGACAAAAAAGTTAGCTTTAAATAAAGGTTGCTACCATGTATACATAGGCGCCTGCTTCGCCCCGTGGGTGCTCAACCCCTCCTCCTGGCTCCGCGCCTGCCCACTCCGCTCCGCCCCAAATCCACCCCCTTCCCCCAAGTCCCCGCCTCTTTACCACCTCCTCCCGCAAGTGCACCGCCTCCTCACTCCTCCCCCTCCCTCCTGGAAAGTCCTAAGTGCTGCCAAACAGCTTTTAGGCAGCGGATGCGAAGTGCTGAGAGGGGGAGGAGCAGGCGAGGTGGGGGCAGGTGGAGCTTGGCTGCCAGTGGGTGCAGAACACCCACTAATTTTTCCCCATGAGTGCTCCAGCCCCACAGCACCCACAGAGTCAGTGCCTATGCATGTATATATACACATAACATATATAAGAGTACATCATCAACACTTCCTGGGTCCATCATCTATTCTATAACACAGGGATTCATAGAGAAATCTTTCCTGCCCTGAGCGGAAGAGGTAGGTAGTTACACTCACTTGCTTTGTTTCAAATAGGACTAAAAACTCTGTGTGTTTGTACATCACCTACAACAACGGAGTTGTGATCTCAAATGAGGCCTCTAAGCACTACTGCAATACAAATAGCAAACAATAAGGGAAGGGAAATAGTCAAACAAGGTCACAATTCATTCAGCACCTGATCCAACTCTAACTGAGCCCTATGTAAAGAGGGGAGCTGAATCAAGCCCATGATTTCTTAAGTATGTACTTGTAAGCTGCATATACCCATGGGGGAAGTGGGGGAGGCGGGAGCTTAACTATGTCTCATAACCCTGTTCAGCCTCCACCTATAAATAAGAAAACTTTTATATCCCCTCATCTTACATCATCAGCTTCCAATACGTGCTACAAATTCTCCACATATGGCTAAGACAATGGTTCAACCACCGATTACTAGCTAGTAACACTAACATCTCACCTTTTACATCTCACATGTAAACCAAAAGCTCAACCTTATCCCATTCCAACTACCCACCTGTAAATGGGTCATGAGACCAGAACATCTACCTTTAGTCTTCACACGGTCCAGAAACATCTTCTCCACACATTCTCCCCATTCTACCATGAGGCAGAAAACACATCTACACTCCCAATATAATTGAATTCTTATGTTGTCTTGATTTACCCTCCCTAGAGAGGCTCACTATCCTCCAGATACCGACCACACATCTACCTTAATCTAAAGTCACTTTACACATGCAGACCAAAAAATCTCAGCCTATTTAAATATTATTTACCACACAAGAGAAAGAGGAATCCACATATCTATACAACATATGACATTTTAATTTGTAGTCAGTGATTTAAGAAGCATTTCAAGTTGTGGTTTGGGTCTGTGACACAAGCATTTCCCTGTTGGATGATCTGAGAACAGAGTTAAAAGATCAAATCATGAACTAAAAAAATTTTACAAGAGTGAAATAAATGTTGCCTACTTAAAAAAAAAAGTTGCTTGTTTAAACAGCAGAAAAAAGCCTTGATTTCCAGTTTTATTACATTTATGTATAGCCTGTTTCACCTGTTTACTTGGTGCATTTTACAGCACTTTCCATATCGTCAATCTAATGTTTTCACTATAATGAGTTTTGCATGTTTGTGTGGGTTTTTGGCACAGCTCAGGGACAGAAAAACATTTTGAAAATAGGATTATGTGGTTGTAAAGCACTAAAAAATTGACGGGGGACTCAGAGAGAAGTGTACCTGAAATTACATTGAAGTCATTTTTTAAAACTGAATATATTTCAAATTTATAATTACCTTTAAAGGATTTTAGAATATACAATCTGATATTTTATCTAGGTACACGTAAAATATCATCTGAATGGTGAATATCTTTGTATATTTAACTATCTTCATAAACTGTATTACCATATTTTTAAATGCTTGGGAGAGGGTATGTTAAACTATAACCCTCCTTGGCATACATACATTGTAGCAACCTTAACTTAATTTTAGTAAAGGATTTTTAAAACAAAAAGCCTCAGAAGCTCCATGATGGCTTTGAAAAGCTCAGCAGGATCCCCAACTCTCCATACTTCATGTGCAATGCAGATCTTAGGAGATGTTTGTGGGTCCTTGGTTCCCTCTACTTCACATTGCCCTACAAAGTTTATGAACTATGGAGAAAGGATGGTCCAGAGGTTACGGCTCTATCCTAGTGCTGAATTCCTTGCTCTACCATCACAGACTTCCTGTATAAGCTTGAGCAAGTCACAGCCTCTCTGTGTCTCAGTTCACCATGTGTAAAATTGGGATAATGGTACTTTCTCTGCCTCTCAGAGGTGTTGTAAGTATAATTCCAATAAAAGACAGATACTCAGATGCTACAGTCATAGGGGCAATATATCTATCTATCTAAGATAGCCAGACTTCTGCAATGCTGCTCACACATCATAAGCAGCTAAGGCAAACATTAAGGTGGATTTCTGCAAATAACTACTTAAGGTAATTTAAACTGTATTTAAAATTTTAAAATAAGGCAGTTTCTTTTAAAAACATCCATAATTTAAGTGTCTTCACCACTTCCTTTCAAACTCTCCAAAAACCCCTCAGATGTATAAAAATACTTTCTGTGCAAAAGTATAAGCAATATGAACATAGGATTTATAATGACTCCCTACTTATCACCATAACTAAGGAGTTACTGCTAAGTGGCTTCCATGTTCAGGGAATTTTTAGCTACCTGTAATTCAAAAACAGGTTGACAAAGTTGCTTCATATTTTGAGAAAGACAGCTGGATGTCATTCTGTAATAAATCCACTGCTGCAAACTCAATTACTAACAAAGACATCCAAACTTGTAAAGCTGGGAGTGAGATCCTGATCCTTTATCTTCACACCCTGCCACTACCACTGGAACTAATAAAGCGAGTTACAGAAAAGTAGTATAGCAGGACCCTACATTCTTTTTAATATGCATGCCACCACAAGAGGGCACACTGTTCACATGTACATCATCACTAAATCTTCTTGGTTATAACCTATTTCCTTTAAGTATAGCCTAAAAGCAAACTTTAAAATCCTTCTTTAAGCTTTTTGTCCCCTGATTGTTTTACATTTAAGATTCACGTATCATTTATCCCAGTATTTCCTTGAACAGGAGTACTGGAGAGCTAGTATGAGCATGACATCACAAAAGCCATGGAATAGAATCCTGAACTGAGATGAAAATTAATTTTTAAATCAGACTGTTTAAAAACCATGGGACTGTTTGTTAACAGCTATTTAACTTAACTACCTGAAGGAACAGTTTGGAGACTAGATCTTTTTGAAACATTTCAATTACGGGGAGGATCGCGGGGGGGACGGGGGGGACGACTCCTCTATCCATTATTTGGACTTCTAAAGAGAAGTCTAGCAAAAGAAATGAAAATAACATTTAATATTTTTGACATTTCAAATGTTAAACACAAGCAGAAAATCTAAGGAGAATTTCAGGTCTCAACACATTAAAGAAGAAAAATAAAATAAAATGTTGCAGCAGGGGTCTCCAACCAACTCCCCTTTGCAGGTCACTTTTAACTAATGCCAGGTCTACAGTTAAAACTTAAGTCGACCTAGCTACATCGCTCAGGACTGTGAAAAATTTCATGCCCTGTGCAACACAGTTATGTTGACCGAACCCGCATTGTAAATGCGGCTAGGTTGTCAGAAAAATTCTTCCACTGACCTAGCTACTGCCTCTTGTTATGATGGATCTACTGCAGCAACAGAGAAACATCCCCTTTGTTGCTGTAGTAAGATGATCTGTAGCAGCGCTTGTAGTGTAGACGTAACTTTAAAGTCAGTCGAACTGCTTTTTCCTTGTGTGTTCTAGTACACTGCAAATATCATTTGACAGAATTTAGACTAGCCAAAAGTCCATTCAGCCAACACCCCAGATCAACATGGATAATGTGCATGTGCGCTACCCGTCATCTCTCACTTCCATAGTTCATCCCAAATGGAAAACTTCATTTGCTTCTTTAAAGTATTCATAAATTTGCAAGGCATTATTCAACTTGATTTGTTTTAATTTTTAACTTTAAAAAATTTCAGTTCCTGACAGAGGACCTTTTAGATATTAAGTCTTTGGAAGGAGTGGCATTGTTCTACTTTAAAATGTCCTTTAAAAATGTGTATGTACGGATTTTTCTATTCCCCAGTTGGTGTCTGAGACTTTTCAGAAAGCAAGATGATTGACTATACCGGGAAAATAGTGAAACTGACTATACACAAAGTAAAAATGAAAAAGAGCTCTACACCACCTTTCAGTTATAGTAGTATCTACTTTTAACTATGACCAATACAAGGTTTTCAAATAAAAGGCTGATTTTTCAAGCTGTTTTCCCTTTAAGTTTATTGTACATTTTAGAGAGAAAAGGAATCATTTTAGCATACTTTCAGCCCCTTTGCTGGACACCATTTTATTGGAAAAAAGAAGGGATGTTCAAGGTATTTGAGAAATTATTTTATTGATAGGTTTCAGAGTAACAGCCGTGTTAGTCTGTATTCGCAAAAAGAAAAGGAGTACTTGTGGCACCTTAGAGACTAACCAATTTATTTGAGCATAAGCTTTTGTGAGCTACAGCTCACTTCATCGGATTCATATTGATGCGTTACACAGATCTCTTGATGCATTTTCAAAGGATGAGTAGTAAACCAAGATGCAATATATATATTTTAATGATCTATGTTAGCTGAAAACAGAGTCACTGGAAAACAGTTCAAAAAAGGCTCTGCAGCAAACCTGGTGACAGAGGATGTGCAAGTATATCCACAAGCCCAGATGACATGGGACCCCGTCCAGCTCCTGAAATCACTAACAAATATTTTACAACTTTGTCAGAGAACTGAAAAGTTATATTAAGTCTTCAGACAGCAGTGGAGTCAACAAGCTGTCAAGTTTTGCTATGACTGCTATAAATTTTCACTGTGAAGTACCACTTCAGTTGATGGTACCACTATTTCTGACCTATTTAATACAGTTAACCAGAAGCAGAATCCTGCATTTTGTCCATGCTCAATGAAGAATCCATTCTGTGATACAAGAGCTCTGACAGCAATTACCTCACTGGATCAATGTGTCTATGCTACCTTTTTTTTTTTTTTTTAAAGTTCTCCCACTGTTAAACCTCCATGGATTCTCCTGCTCGTACTGACAAGGCGCAGGCTTATTACCACAGTATCAGCTAAGGGCAGGTCCACAGTATGGGGCTAAGTTGACCTAAGTTACGCAACTCCAGCTATGTGAATAACCGTAGCTGGAATCGACATACCTTAGGTCGACTTACTGTGGTGTCGACACAGCACTGGGTGCTTCTCATTCTGGTGGAGTACTAGATTCAATGGGAGCACGACCCCCGGTGGATCTATCACCGCAGCGTCGATCTACAGTAAGTGGAGACAAGCCGTAACTCTGATCTAGACAAAGTCTAGACAAATTAGTGACCACCAGTGCCTTGTCTATACTAATGCTCCTACCAAGCCTACTACCAATAGAATTAGCAGCAATAGGTGAGTTCAATAAATGTCCTAAGTCTTGTTGACTCCTAGAACAACTGTTTTTATGTCAAAGAGATCCAGATCATCATAATGTCCAACTATTACATATTCTACTCAAAGCCATGCTCAAAAGTCAACACACTTTTACCTTTAATTAGACGTTAGTAGGCAATAAACACAATGAGTAGAATTGTGGAAAAGGAAACACTTTTCAAAAAGTGGCACAAGCTAGCTCTTGCAGCAAGAAATCAAAGGGTGATGAGCTAAAAATGATTAAATTAAAAAAACAACAAAAGCAGAATTCAGAAATAAAATTTAGAGAACAAAATATGGACAGCAAAAATAATGGCAAAAGTAACAATAAAAAACAATGCCATCAATGTTAAGTTATGGGCATAGGAGAGTGTGTGTGTGTGGAGG
The DNA here is from genome assembly GCF_965140295.1 of Lepidochelys olivacea. Classification (NCBI taxonomy): domain Eukaryota; kingdom Metazoa; phylum Chordata; order Testudines; family Cheloniidae; genus Lepidochelys; species Lepidochelys olivacea. Next base: position 48,135,973 of record NC_140419.1, read on the forward strand.
GGGTGGGGGGTGTTACTTCTACTATGTCAATCTGTACTGATCCCCTTGACCTCAAACTTATCTCGATTTAAACTGCAGTTCTACATACTTTAAAGTGCTGGGAGTTCTTCGTTGACATTGAGACTACTTGTCTTGGATTAATACCAAACATACATGATCCTGATCAATGGACTCTTCAGCCTGCCAAGGCCTCCATGGTCACACACTGCTGAGTATTCCCCTTAACACCCAGCTCACTGAGAGAAAGGCCTCAGTCCTGAACCAGCTCTTTTCTCCTAGTGTCTGCAATATGACAAGGCCAGACATGCTCAGAAGAGAGTGGTTTCAGTGCGAACGGAACCTGCCCACGGCTCGCCCAGGACACGGGACGGTCCCGCTGGGCTGGGAGAGGAGAGTTCACAGGAGTTAGGGTAAGAAGGAAATTAGCAGGAACCGCAGGTAGCCCGGGATAATCCCGAGAAATCCTGCAGCTGCCTGACAGGCTCCGGTCCAGCGGCACTCACCCAACCCACGGCAGAACCGGCTGCCAAGGGACCGCTTGGACGGAGCCCCCACCTCACAGAGCCAACAGGGAGTAGGAACAGAACAGGATCAGGCAGCCGGAGTCTCCTCGGAAGCTACGGGGGGAAAGACCAAAAGCAGAGGCTCCAGGAAAGGCCTCTTTCCCATAAGCCAAATCCAAACAACCTCGGCTCCTCACAGGCCGCGGGCCTCCGTGGCTTCTATACCCCAAGCCCGCTGCCTTTGCCTGGGCATGAACTGTAGGCGAGGCCGGTGCTTCCAAAGCGGCCTATGCACGTTCCCGCAGCAGGGCCGCGTCTGCGGAGCAGACACGCCCCGGGCGGGAAGGGGAAAAGCTCAGACACCGCCCGGCGCCCATGGGAGCCGGCCAGAGCCAGCGGGGTTAATTACCTGTGATCCCGGACGGAGAGTCTCTCACAGCCGAAGCAATTCCTCACTCCCAACAACACAAGATGGCGGTCGCGCCGCCACGCATTGTCACGTGATATAGGGCGCCACCTACCCGCGTAGGCCCCGGATGGGAATGGCGGCGGCTTGAGGAAGCACGTCCCAAGCTGAGCGCGAGCTAACAGCTGGGGAGTCCCAACGCCAACGGCTGCCGCGAGCCCCGCCCCACTGCCAGCACAGGGCATCGAGACAGCATGAGCCGGCCGCGCCCGGCTCTCTGCCTGTCACCCAGCTGTGCCCAGCGCCAATGCTTCCCTTCCCTCGCTGCTCCAAGAGTATGCTGGGCTGTCCTGCCACGGGCCACCCTGGCTCCTGCCCCTCCTTCAGCCTCGCCCTGTCACAGGGCCTAGGCCACGCCATCCTGTCACCCAGCTGGTGCTCAGGTGCCAGCTATGGCCCCGCTCTGCACCCTGCCCCACGTCAAGCTGGGGGACCAGTCTGGTACTTCCCCACAGCCTCTGCTCCATGCCCATCTCACTCTTCTGTGTTCAGCTGCCCTACATCCTCATTTCCACCATAGAGCCTAGACTCCTTCAACCGTCTGACATGTAGCCAACCCCCCCTTCGTCTGCAGCAATCACCCTGTCAAGACATTCGGGCTTCTTTGCCTCGCAGGCAGGTGGTGACTGCAGTGCAACTTGATCAGTGTTCAGGGAGTGATGAAATACACCTTAGAGTACTCAAGGGGTTGACGGAGGAGATATCTGAGCCATTGGCTATTATCTTTGAAAACTCATGCTAGATGGGAGAGATTCCAGAGGACTGCAAGAGGACAAATATAGTGCCAATCTATAACAACAATCTGGGGATTTATAGATCAGTCAGCTCAATTTAAGAACCCAGAAAGATAATGGAGCAAATAAGCAATCAGTTTGCAAACACTTAGAAGATAAAGTGATAAGTAACAGCCAAGATTCATTTATCAAGAACAAATCATGTCAAACTAACCTTACAGCTTTGTTTGACAGTGTAACAAGCCTTGTGGATAGGGGGAAGCAGTAGATGTGGTATATCTTGATTTCAGTAAGGCTTTTGGTACTGTCTCACATGATCTCAAACAAATTAGGGAAATGTAGCCTAAATAGAGCTGTTATAAAGTGGGTACATAATTGGTTGGAAAACCATTCCCACAGAGAAGTTATCAATGGTTCACAGTCAAGCTGGAAGGGCATATCAAGTGGGGTTCTGCAGGTATTGGTCATTGGTCCGATTCTGTTCAATATCTTCATAAATGATTGAGATAATAATATATAGAGTACATTTAAAGTTTGAAGACAGTACCAAGTTCAGAGGGGTTACAAGAGCTTTGGAGGATAGGATTAAAATTCAAAATGATCTGGACAAACGGATAAATTGTCTGAAGTAAATAGAATGAAATTCCACAAGGACAAATGCACAGTACTCCACTGAGGAAGGAACAATCAATTGCATGTATACAAAATGGGAAATGACTCCCTAGGAAGGAGTACTGTGGAAAGGGATCTAGGGCTCATAGTGGATCACAGCAGTAAATATGAGTCAATAGTGTAACACTGTTGCAAAAAAAGCAATCATCTTTCTGCAGTGTATCAGCAGGACTGTTGTAGACAAGACATGAAAAGTAATTTTTCCACTCTACTCCATGCTGATAAGGCCACAGTTGGAGTATTGTGTCAAGTTCTGTGCACCATATTTCAGGAAAGATGTGGACAAATTGGAGAAAGTCCAGAGGAGAGCAACAAAAATTATTAAAAGTCTAGAAAGAATGATCTATGAGGAAAGGTTGAAAAAATGGGTTTGTTGAGTATGGAGAAGAGAAGACAGTAGACATGATAACAGTTTTCAAGTACAGAAAAGCTTGTTACAAGGAGAAGGGTGAAAATTGTTCTCCTTAATCTCTGAGAATAGGACAAGAAGCAATGGATTTAAATTGCAGCAAGGGAGGTTTAGGTTGGACGTTAGGAAAAGCTTCCTGTCAGGGTAGTTAAGTGCTTGAACAAGTTGCCCAGTGGTTGTGGAATCCCTGTCATTGGAGGTTTTTAAGAACAGGTTAGACAAACACCTGTCAGGAATGGTCTAGATAACATTTAGGCCTGCCTTGCATTCAGGAACTGGACTAGATGACGAACTGAGGTCCCTTCCAGTCCTACTCTTCTGTGATTTCAAAACAGGATCAAAGCAACAGCACCCAACTGCATGGGATTCAATGGTGAGATATAGGAAGGTTCAAGCCACATATCAAGTAAACTCAGTCACCCTAAGGGGAACCCCACTGTACCACAGCAGGTATCACCCATGATACATGCTATGTTTATCCAGAAATTGCAACCCTACAAGCCAGGGCCCCTAAATAGAAACACATTAAAAGCTAGTTTTGATGAAGTGCAAGATAGAAGACTGTAAAGGTTTTCTCCCCTTTCCTCCCTCCCCCCACCCCACACCCAAACACATTTACAAAAACAAGATTCAGAAAGGGAAAAAGACTTGCTGCTTCTGCTCCCCTCAGGGAAGATGCTATAACTCCCCAAATTACCACTTGTGAAACTTCCTTATAATCTGTAAAAAAAATCCAAAAAGTTGTTCATATTCTAGGAAGTCTCCAACTAGCAACAAATCTTACTTACAAAAAGTTTTTCATTCAGAAAGATAAAGATAAATATAAATTTTATAAAATTTTAAATTTTATAAAAAGTGAGATAACTGACAAGGTAGCCTGGGTGGCGTGGGGTCAGGGAGCAGGAAAGGACAAGGCCACATTGCTTTTTGTAGCCACACTACAAATCAAATTGTTTGAATGACAGCCTTCTGGTGCTTGGGCCATCCTCTGGAGTGCTGTGGCTAGGTGCCCGGAGCCTCCTGTCCCCCGTCTTCTTGGGCTTCTGGGTGAGATGGATATGGAACTTGAGGAGGAGGTCAGGCGGTTATACAATGGATGCAGCTGGGGTCTGTGCTCCTGTTGGCTTTCCCGCAGCTCCATCATGACACTTCATCATGTCCGTTTGCTCCCCTATAAGCCTCAGCATCACCTCCTGCCTCTGCTCTTTGCGCTCCTGCCTCTGCTCTTCACGCTCACTTAATGCTTTCCTGGCCTCTAACAATGAATGCCTCCATGCATTAAGCTGTGCCCTATCAGTGTGGAAGGACTGCATGAGCTCGGAAAACATGTCATCGTGGGTGTGTTTTTTTCGCCTTCTAATCTGCGATAACCTCAGGGACGGAGATGATGGGGGAGTGTAGAAACATTTGCACCTGGAGGGAGGGCGAGGGGGAGATAAAAAGGGAGAGTAAAATTTAAGATGATTTTCTGAGAACAAAAGAGAAACTCTTTCACAGTGAATCAAGCAATTCACAGCAGACAGCACATGTGCTTTTGGTACAAGGTCGCATTTTGCCTTTTATATTGAGCACCTGCTGATATGGTGACACATCACATATGGCTGGGCAACAGAATTCGGTTTCCAGGCAGCCATGGTAAGGCAAAGGGTACGTGGGGTTGGCTTCTTATGCATAACATGTGGGAATGGTTTCAAACTGCAGCGCCATCCTTTCCCATAGCAAGCAATGGGTTGGGTTTCACATTAAAAAGGAGGGGCTGCAGTTTTCAGGTGGATGTGCAGCACACTCCTCCCCCCACCCCACCGTGTGGCTATTCTCTGGATTGATCCCTTCATCCCTCCCCCTGCCGCATGGCTATTCTCCGGGATGATCCCTTTTAGCCAAGCACAAACAGCCCAGCATGAACGGAGTAAATCAAACATTAAACACTATTGCTTTTAAACCCCATATTGTACTTACAAATGTGCACTCACAAGAGCTGCCTTCTCTGGCTTCAGGGTCGGGGATCCCACCTTCAGAGGGTATTGGGTCCAGGGTGATGAAAAGGTTCTGGCTGCCAGGGAGAACAGATTCACTGCTTGCCTGCTGCACATTCTCCTACTCCTCCGCCTCCTCTTCCTCATCCACAAAATCCCCATCCCTGTTGCGTGAGACTCCCCCCTTGCAGGTGTCCTTTGTCTTTTGCTAGGCTTGCCTGAGCTCCTTAACGTTCACGCAGCACTGCTATGTGTCCCTGTTGTAGCCTCTCTCCAACATGCCCAGTGAGATTTTGGCAAATATATTTGCATTTCTTCTTTTTGATCAGAGTTTGGCCAGCACAGATTCTTCTCCCCATACAGCAATCAGATCCAGTATCCTCTGTTTGGTCCATGCTGGAGCTTGTTTGCAATTCTGAGACTGCATGGTCACCTGTGCTGCTGAGCTTGCCATGCTGACCAAACAGGAAATGAAATTCAAAAGTTCCCGGTACTTTTCCTGTGTACCGGACTCATGCATCAGAGTTCAAAGTGCTGTCCAGAGTGGTCACATCGGAGCACTCTGGGGTAGCTCCCGGAGGCCAATATCGTCAATTTGCATCTGCACTACCCCAAATTCGACCCAGCAAGGTCGATTTTAGCACTACTCCCCTCACCGGGGAGGAGTACAGAAGTTGATTTTAAGAGCCCTTTAAATTGACAGAACGGGGTTGGTTGTGTGGACACATCCATTTTTAAATCGACCTAACGTGGCTAAATTCGACCTAACCCCGTAGTGTAGACCAGGGCTAAGTCTCTAAGCCCTGGTCTACACTAGGACGTTAGGTCGAATTTAACAGCGTTAAATCGATGTAAACCTGCACCCGTCCACACAATGAAGCCCTTTATTTCGACTTAAAGGGCTCTTAAAATCGATTTCCTTACTCCACCCCTGACAAGTGGATTAGCGCTTAAATCGACCTTGCCGGCTCGAATTTGGGGTACTGTGGACACAATTCGATGGTATTGGCCTCCGGGAGCTATCCCAGAGTGCTCCATTATGACCGCTCTGGACAGCACTCTCAACTCAGATGCACTGGCCAGGTAGACAGGAAAAGAACCGCGAACTTTTGAATCTTATTTCCTGTTTGGCCAGCGTGGCAAGCTGCAGGTGACCATGCAGAGCTCATCAGCACAGGTGACCATGATGGAGTCCCAGAATCGCAAAAGAGCTCCAGCATGGACCGAACGGGAGGAGCTGAGGCTATCCTACCAGAAAACCAGAGAGGCGAACAGCCACTCTGGGTCAGAGCCCCAAACATGCCGCTTCTATGATGAGCTGCATGCCATTTTAGGGGGTTCAGCCACCACTACCCCAGCCGTGTTGTTTGACTCCTTCAATGGAGATGGAGGCAATACGGAAGCAGGTTTTGGGGACGAAGAAGATGATGATGAGGAGGAGGTTGTAGATAGCTCACAGCAAGCAAGCGGAGAAACCGGTTTTCCCAACAGCCAGGAACTGTTTCTCACCCTAGACCTGGAGCCAGTACCCCCCGAACCCACCCAAGGCTACCTCCTGGACCCAGCAGGCGGAGAAGGGACCTCTGGTGAGTGTACCTTTTAAAATACTATACATGGTTTAAAAGCAAGCATGTGAAAGGATTACTTTGCCCTGGCATTTACGGTTCTCCTAGATGTAGTCCTAAGCCTTTGCAAAAGGTTTCTGGGGAGGGCAGCCTTATTGCGTCCTTCATGGTAGGACACTTTACCACTCCAGGCCAGTAACACGTACTCGGGAATCATTGTACAACAAAGCATTGCAGTGTATGTTTGCTGGCATTCAAACAACATCCGTTCTTTATCTCTCTGTGTTATCCTCAGGAGAGTGAGATATAATTCATGGTCACCTGGTTTAAATAGAGTGCTTTTCTTCAGGGGACACTCAGAAGAGCCCATTCCTGCTGGGCTGTTTGCCTGTGGCTAAACAGAAATGTTCCCCGCTGTTAGCCACAGGGAGGGGGGAAGGTTGAGGGGGTAGTCACGCGGTGGGAGGAGGCAAAATGCGACCTTGTAACGAAAGCACATGTGCTATGTATGTAATGTTAACAGCAAGGTTTACCCTGAAAGAGTGTAGCCACTGTTTTATAAAATGTGTCTTTTTAAATACCGCTGTCCCTTTTTTTTCTCCACCAGCTGCATGTGTTTCAATGATCACAGGATCTTCTCCTTCCCAGAGGCTAGTGAAGCTTAGAAAGAAAAAAAAACGCACTCGCGATGAAATGTTCTCCGAGCTCATGCTGTCCTCCCACACTGACAGAGCACAGATGAATGCGTGGAGGCAAATAATGTCAGAGTGCAGGAAAGCACAAAATGACCGGGAGGAGAGGTGGCGGGCTGAAGAGAGGGCTGAAGCTCAAATGTGGCGGCAGTGTGATGAGAGGAGGCAGGATTCAATGCTGAGGCTGCTGCAGGACCAAACCAGTATGCTCCAGTGTATGGTTGAGCTGCAGCAAAGGCAGCTGGAGCACAGACTGCCACTGCTGCCCCTCTGTAACCAACCGCCCTCCTCCCCAAGTTCCATAGCCTCCACACCCAGACACCCAAGAACGCGGTAGGGGGGCCTCTGGCCAACCAGCCACTCCACCGCAGAGGATTGCCCAAAAAAAAGAAGGCTGTCATTCAATAAATTTTAAAGTTGTAAACTTTTAAAGTGCTGTGCTTAAAGTGCTGTGTGGCATTTTCCTTCCCTCCTCCACCACCCCTCCTGGGCTACCTTGGTAGTCATCCCCCTATTTGTGTGATGAATGAATAAAGAATGCATGAATGTGAAGCAACAATGACTTTATTGCCTCTGCAAGCGGTGATTGAAGGGAGGAGGGGCGGGTGGTTAGCTTACAGGGAAGTAGAGTGAACCAAGGGGCGGGGGGTTTCATCAAGGAGAAACAAACAGAACTTTCACACCGTAGCCTGGCCAGTCATGAAACTGGTTTTCAAAGCTTCTCTGATGCGTACCGCACCTTCCTGTGCTCTTCTAACCGCCCTGGTGTCTGGCTGCACGTAACCAGCAGCCAGGCGATTTGCCTCAACCTCCCACCCCGCCATAAACGTCTCCCCCTTACTCTCACAGATATTGTGGAGCACACAGCAAGCAGTAAAAACAGTGGGAATATTGGTTTCGCTGAGGTCTAAGCGAGTCAGTAAACTGCGCCAGCGCGCCTTTAAACGTCCAAATGCACATTCTACCACCATTCTGCACTTGCTCAGCCTGTAGTTGAACAGCTCCTGACTACTGTCCAGGCTGCCTGTGGACGGCTTCATGAGCCATGGCATTAAGGGGTAGGCTGGGTCCCCAAGGATAACTATAGGCATTTCAAGATCCCCAACAGTTATTTTCTAGTCTGGGAATAAAGTCCCTTCCTGCAACTTTTGAAACAGACCAGAGTTCCTGAAGATGCAAGCATCATGCACCTTTCCCTGCCATCCCATGTTGATGTTGGTGAAACGTCCCTTGTGATCCACCAGAGCTTGCAGCACTATCGAAAAGTACCCCTTGCGGTTTATGTACTCGGCGGCTTGGTGCTCCGGTGCCAAGATAGGGATATGGGTTCCGTCTATAGCCCCACCACAGTTAGGGAATCCCATTGCAGCAAAGCCATCCACTATGACCTGCACATTTCCCAGGGTCACTACCCTTGATATCAGCAGATCTTTGATTGCGTGGGCTACTTGCATCACAGCAGCCCCCACAGTAGATTTGCCCACTCCAAATTGATTCCCAACTGACCGGTAGCTGTCTGGCGTGGCAAGCTTCCACAGGGCTATCGCCACTCGCTTCTCAACTGTGAGGGCTGCTCTCATCTTGGTATTCATGCGCCTCAGGGCAGGGGAAAGCAAGTCACAAAGTTCCATGAAAGTGCCCTTACGCATGCGAAAGTTTCGCAGCCACTGGGAATCGTCCCAGACCTGTAACACTATGCGGTCCCACCAGTCTGTGCTTGTTTCCCGAGCCCAGAATCGGCGTTCCACAGCATGAACCTGCCCCATTAGCACCATGATGCATGCATTGGCAGGGCCCATGCTTTCAGAGAAATCTGTGTCCATGTCCTGATCACTCACGTGACCGCGCTGACGTCGCCTCTTCGCCCAGTATCGCTTTGCCAGGTTCTGGTGCTGCATATACTGCTGGATAATGCGTGTGGTGTTTAATGTGCTCCTAATTGCCAAAGTGAGCTGAGCGGCCTCCATGCTTGCCTTGGTATGGCGTCCGCACAGAAAAAAGGCGCGGAACGATTGTCTGCCGTTGCTCTGACAGAGGGAGGGGCGACTGACGACACGGCTTTCAGGGTTGGTTTCAGGGAGCTAAAATCAACAAAGGGGGTGTCTTTACATCAAGGAGTATTTCAGGCAGGACTTCACGGAGGGTTCCAATAAGAAATGGTGCACCTAAGTTATCGTTCTTATTGGAACAAGGAGGTTAGCCTGGCCTCTGATTGATACATGGCTAGATTTACCTCGCTGCACCTTCTCTGTGAGTGACTGCAGTGTGACCTAGAGGAATGAGTCCCCTAGACAGGGGAGGAGGCAAATGAGTACAAAACAAATCTGGTCTATTTCTTGTTTTGACCCACTCCATCTATCTTTTACATCTTTGGCTGGCAGCAGACGGTGCAGAAGGACTGCATGCCATCCACATCTCATGGCTGCTCGGCAGAAGATGGTACAGTACGACTGCTAGCCATCCTCATCTCTTGCCTGCCTGGCAGAAAATGGTACAATACGACTACTAGCAATCCTCATCTCTTGCCTGCCTGGCAGAAGATGGTACAGTACGACTGCTAGCAGTCCGTATCGCCTGCCCGCTCACCATAAGACGGTTCAATAGGACTGACTGCAGGACTAAAGAGAATGACCTGGTCAAGTCACTCCAAATTTAGTCCCTGCGCCCATGTCTGCCCAGGCGCTCCTGATCGACCTCACAGAGGCGACCAGGAGCACCTCGGACATGAGGATGACGGCTACCAGTCGTACTGTACCGTCTGCTGCCACAAGGCAAGGGGTTGCTGCTACTGTGTAGCAATGCCGTACCGCGTCTGCCAGCACCCAGGAGACATAGGGTGACGGTTACCTGAGTGGGCTCCATGCTTGCAGTGGTATGGCGTCTGCACAGGTAACTCAGGAAAAAAGGCGCGAAATGATTGTCTGCCCTTGCTTTCACGGAGGGAGGGAGGGAACGGGGGCCTGACGATATGTACCCAGAACCACCCGCATCCCATCAGGCATTGGGATCTCAACCCAGAATTCCAATGGGCAGCGGAGACTGCGGGAACTGTGGGATAGCTACCCACAGTGCAACGCTCCGGAAGTCGACTCTAGCCTCGGTACTGTGGAAGCGCTCCGCCGAGTTAATGCACTTAATGCACTTAGAGCATTTTCTGTGGGGACACACACACTCGAATATATAAAACCGATTTCTAAAAAACTGACTTCTATAAATTCGACCTTATTCCGTTGTGTAGACATACCCATAGTAGTTACTCCTGGTTCATAAGGTCACTGCAGGGTCTAGGGAGAGGTGACTTATAGGTAGGGGCCCTTGAAGGAGGTTACTACAGCTATTTAAAGCTGGGGGAAAGACACTGAGGTACAATGATTTAATCAACTTGTTAGATCTCAAATGTAATCCCATTTCCAGAAGGAAAATCATCAGGCACTCAGGGTAAGGCTTTTTTAGCTAAAAATATTACTTTATTTTTAGCCTTAAACAACCATATTAGTACTTGATGCAGCCTAAAAACTATCATTAGCTGCTATGTGACATCAATAAAGGAGTGACCATTTTTAGCTGAGAAAACCATTCTCTAATCAGGGGATTTCAGCCAAATGCATTTGGCTTTACCTCTGAGCTTTCACATGAATAAATACTCGACATTGTGAACTGAACACTGGCCAAGGCTGATGTAATAGTTAACACAAGTCTTTTTTTTTGAGCCAATAAGTTGAAAAATGCATTGCTCAAACTGATTTTGAATTCACAGAAAAATGATAACACATTAAATATATTCAGCAAAGGAACCTTAGAATTTAGGATGAGCTTCATTCTAAAATGAACCTCAGGAGATTGGAGAGACAAGGTGGGGGAGGCAATGTCTTTCATTGTACCAACTTCTGTTGGAGAGAGAGACAAACCTCAGGAGACTGGTCTGACGGAGATCTGCCTCTACAGCGAAGTTATAAGGTTCTGGCTAGAACAGTGCAAGAGAGGACAGAAAGAGTTGCAACCCAAGCTGTCAGAATAGGAGCTTGCAGCTCTGCTGCAGAAGCAGCTGTGCCTTGTTCCAATGGCTTTTCTTGGCAGAAGTCAGTTAGATCATGTGAACAACTCTTTGTACTTTACTTTGAGAGTTCAGAAGTGGCCTGTGTCTGAGATGAGATACATTTAGTCTGTGGGGACTTTCTTTTAGTCAGAGAAACCCCCTAAAAGTGAAACTATCAACCAACATTTCAAGAAGGGAGCATTTTAAAGATATTCCTCTGCAAAAGTTAGCATTTGTCTGAAATTTTATTTGGAAATTTCAAAATACATTTTAGTATCTTATTCAATTTATCCTTGGACTTCCATTATGGTCAAGCAAGAAGAACAAAAGACTATTACAAACTACAAGACTGTCTGTGGGGTCAAATTCATCCATAGCCCTGGTCTACACTAGGACTTTAGGTCAAATTTAGCAGCGTTAAATCGATGTAAACCTGCACCCGTCCACACAATGAAGCCCTTTATTTCGACTTAAAGGGCTCTTAAAATCGATTTCCTTACTCCACCCCTGACAAGTGGATTAGCGCTTAAATCGACCTTGCCGGCTCGAATTTGGGGTACTGTGGACACAATTCGATGGTATTGGCCTCCGGGAGCTATCCCAGAGTGCTCCATTATGACCGCTCTGGACAGCACTCTCAACTCAGATGCACTGGCCAGGTAGACAGGAAAAGAACCGCGAACTTTTGAATCTCATTTCCTGTTTGGCCAGTGTGGCAAGCTGCAGGTGACCATGCAGAGCTCATCAGCACAGGTGACCATGATGGAGTCCCAGAATCGCAAAAGAGCTCCAACATGGACCGAACGGGAGGAGCTGAGGCAAGCCTACCAGAAAACCAGAGAGGCGAACAGCCACTCTGGGTCAGAGCCCCAAACATGCCGCTTCTATGATGAGCTGCATGCCATTTTAGGGGGTTCAGCCACCACTACCCCAGCCGTGTTGTTTGACTCCTTCAATGGAGATGGAGGCAATACGGAAGCAGGTTTTGGGGACGAAGAAGAAGAAGATGATGATGATGAGGTTGTAGATAGCTCACAGCAAGCAAGCGGAGAAACCAGTTTTCCCAACAGCCAGGAACTGTTTCTCACCCTGGACCTGGAGCTAGTACCCCCCGAACCCACCCAAGGCTGCCTCCTAGACCCAGCAGGCGGAGAAGGGACCTCTGGTGAGTGTACCTTTTAAAATATTATACATGGTTTAAAAGCAAGCATGTGAAAGGATTACTTTGCCCTGGCATTCGCGGTTCTCCTAGATGTACTCCTAAAGCCTTTGCAAAAGGTTTCTGGGGAGGGCAGCCTTATTGTGTCCTTCATGGTAGGACACTTTACCACTCCAGGCCAGTAACACGTACTCGGGAATCATTGTACAACAAAGCATTGCAGTGTATGTTTGCTGGCATTCAAACAACATCCGTTCTTTATCTCTCTGTGTTATCCTCAGGAGAGTGAGATATAATTCATGGTCACCTGGTTGAAATAGAATGCTTTTCTTCAGGGGACACTCAGAAGAGCCCATTCCTGCTGGGCTGTTTGCCTGTGGCTAAACAGAAATGTTCCCCGCTGTTAGCCACAGGGAGGGGGGAGGTTTGAGGGGATAGCCACGCAGTGGGGGGAGGCAAAATGCGACCTTGTAACGAAAGCGCATGTGCTATGTATGTAATGTTAACAGCAAGGATTACCCTGAAAGAGTGTAGCCACTGTTTTATAAAATGTGTCTTTTTAAATACCGCTGTCCCTTTTTTTTCTCCACCAGCTGCATGTGTTTCAATGATCACAGGATCTTCTCCTTCCCAGAGGCTAGTGAAGCTTAGAAAGAAAAAAAAACGCGCTCGCGATGAAATGTTCTCCAAGCTCATGCTGTCCTCCCACACTGACAGAGCACAGACGAATGCGTGGAGGCAAATAATGTCAGAGTGCAGGAAAGCACAAAATGACCGGGAGGAGAGGTGGCGGGCTGAAGAGAGGGCTGAAGCTCAAATGTGGCGGCAGCGTGATGAGAGGAGGCAGGATTCAATGCTGAGGCTGCTGCAGGACCAAACCAGTATGCTCCAGTGTATGGTTGAGCTGCAGCAAAGGCAGCTGGAGCACAGACTGCCACTGCTGCCCCTCTGTAACCAACCGCCCTCCTCCCCAAGTTCCATAGCCTCCACACCCAGACGCCCAAGAACGCGGTAGGGGGGCCTCCGGCCAACCAGCCACTCCACCGCAGAGGATTGCCCAAAAAAAAAGAAGGCTGTCATTCAATAAATTTTAAAGTTGTAAACTTTTAAAGTGCTGTGCTTAAAGTGCTGTGTGGCATTTTCCTTCTCTCCTCCACCACCCCTCCTGGGCTACCTTGGTAGTCATCCCCCTATTTGTGTGATGAATGAATAAAGAATGCATGAATGTGAAGCAACAATGACTTTATTGCCTCTGCAAGCGGTGATTGAAGGGAGGAGGGGCGGGTGGTTAACTTACAGGGAAGTAGAGTGAACCAAGGGGCGGGGGGTTTCATCAAGGAGAAACAAACAGAACTTTCACACCGTAGCCTGGCCAGTCATGAAACTGGTTTTCAAAGCTTCTCTGATGCGTACCGCACCTTCCTGTGCTCTTCTAACCGCCCTGGTGTCTGGCTGCACGTAACCAGCAGCCAGGCGATTTGCCTCAACCTCCCACCCCGCCATAAACGTCTCCCCCTTACTCTCACAGATATTGTGGAGCACACAGCAAGCAGTAAAAACAGTGGGAATATTGGTTTCGCTGAGGTCTAAGCGAGTCAGTAAACTGCGCCAGCGCGCCTTTAAACGTCCAAATGCACATTCTACCACCATTCTGCACTTGCTCAGCCTGTAGTTGAACAGCTCCTGACTACTGTCCAGGCTGCCTGTGGACGGCTTCATGAGCCATGGCATTAAGGGGTAGGCTGGGTCCCCAAGGATAACTATAGGCATTTCAAGATCCCCAACAGTTATTTTCTAGTCTGGGAATAAAGTCCCTTCCTGCAGCTTTTGAAACAGACCAGAGTTCCTGAAGATGCGAGCGTCATGCACCTTTCCCGGCCACCCCACATTGATGTTGGTGAAACGTCCCTTGTGATCCACCAGAGCTTGCAGCACTATCGAAAAGTACCCCTTGCGGTTTATGTACTCAGCGGCTTGGTGCTCTGGTGCCAAGATAGGGATATGGGTTCCGTCTATAGCCCCACCACAGTTAGGGAATCCCATTGCAGCAAAGCCATCCACTATGACCTGCACATTTCCCAGGGTCACTACCCTTGATATCAGCAGATCTTTGATTGCGTGGGCTGCTTGCATCACAGCAGCCCCCACAGTAGATTTGCCCACTCCAAATTGATTCCCAACTGACTGGTAGCTGTCTGGCGTGGCAAGCTTCCACAGGGCTATTACCACTCGCTTCTCAACTGTGAGGGCTGCTCTCATCTTGGTATTCATGCGCCTCAGGGCAGGGGAAAGCAAGTCACAAAGTTCCATGAAAGTGCCCTTACGCATGCGAAAGTTTCGCAGCCACTGGGAATCGTCCCAGACCTGCAACACTATGCGGTCCCACCAGTCTGTGCTTGTTTCCCGAGCCCAGAATCGGCGTTCCACAGCATGAACCTGCCCCATTAGCACCATGATGCATGCATTGGCAGGGCCCATGCTTTCAGAGAAATCTGTGTCCATGTCCTGATCACTCACGTGACCGTGCTGATGTTGCCTCCTCACCCGGTATTGCTTTGCCAGGTTCTGGTGCTGCATATACTGCTGGATAATGCGTGTGGTGTTTAATGTGCTCCTAATTGCCAAAGTGAGCTGAGCGGCCTCCATGCTTGCCTTGGTATGGCGTCCGCACAGAAAAAAGGTGCGGAACGATTGTCTGCCGTTGCTCTGACGGAGGGAGGGGCAACTGATGACACGGCTTACAGGGTTGGCTTCAGGGAGCTAAAATCAACAAAGGGGGTGTCTTTACATCAAGGAGTATTTCAGGCAGGACTTCACGGAGGGTTCCAATAAGAAATGGTGCACCTAAGTTATCGTTCTTATTGGAACAAGGAGGTTAGCCTGGCCTCTGATTGATACATGGCTAGATTTACCTCGCTGCACCTTCTCTGTGAGTGACTGCAGTGTGACCTAGAGGAATGAGTCCCCTAGACAAGGGAGGGGGGGAAGCAAATGAGTACAAAACAAATCTGGTCTATTTCTTGTTTTGATCCACTCCATCTCTCTTTTACATCTTTGGCTGGCAGCAGACGGTGCAGAAGGACTGCATGCCATCCACATCTCATGGCTGCTCGGCAGAAGATGGTACAGTACGACTGCTAGCCATCCTCATCTCTTGCCTGCCTGGCAGAAGATGGTACAATACGACTGCTAGCAATCCGTATCGCCTGCCTGCTCACCATAAGACGGTTCAATAGGACTGACTGCAGGACTAAAGAGAATGACCTGGTCAAGTCACTCTAAATTAAGTCCCTGCGCCCATGTCTGTCCATGCGCTCCCAGCCGACGTGGTCAGGAGCACCTCGGACATGACGATGATGGCTACCAGTCGCACTGTACCGTCTGCTGCCACAAGGCAAGGGGTTGCTGCTACTGTGTAGCAAAGCCATACCGCGTCTGCCAGCACCCAGGAGACATAGGGTGATGGTTACCTGAGCGGGCTCCATGCTTGCCGTGGTATGGCGTCTGCACAGGTAACTCAGGAAAAAAGGCGCGAAACGATTGTCTGCCCTTGCTTTCACGGAGGGAGGGAGGGAACGGGGGCCTGACGATATGTACCCAGAACCACCCGCAACAATGTTTTAGCCCCATCAGGCATTGGGATCTCAACCCAGAATTCCAATGGGCAGCGGAGACTGCGGGAACTGTGGGATAGCTACCCACAGTGCAACGCTCCAGAAGTCGACTCTAGCCTCGGTACTGTGGAAGCACTCCGCCGAGTTAATATACTTAATGCACTTAGAGCATTTTCTGTGGGGACACACACACTCGAATATATAAAACAGATTTCTAAAAAACTGACTTCTATAAATTCGACCTTATTCGGTAGTGTAGACATACCCATAGTGTAACTACAGGGACTACAACAGATATACGCTCGGTATGAATTTGGCTCTTAGTAAGCAAACACTCCTACTAGTCTGACTTTTATTAGGTTGTTGAGGTCGTTATGTACATTAAAGCCTTTTGAACTGCTAAACTAATTTGAATGTGCTATTACATTTCCAAGGGAGGGGAAGTGAGGCAGAAATCTTTTATTAACTAAAAGCTGTCAATGACCCATCCTTTTCATGCCATCCTGGCTTAGGGAAGCAGAGTACAGCCTACTTTACTGGGTCAGTGGAGTTAGGAACCTATAGGACAGACTTTGAAAAGAAAAATAAGTATCATAAACCATAAGCTTTAAAGATGTTCTGATGGTACATGCATCTTATCTGCCTTTGTTTGGTTATTCTAAAATGTACTTGTTTTATATTTAGAGATACCAAGCACCTCATCTGTGATTGACAATACTTGATATGCACCCAACAGCTCAGAAAACAAGAGGTTTGATTGCAAGAGATGGCGAACATCTGCAACTCTCCTTTTCACTGGGAGTTCTGACTGAGAGACCCTCAGCATGAGCATGATCTGTCACCAAAAGACAGACAGGGAAGGCAAACACATAATATAGGATAACAGTTTTAAACATCAGTTACAGAGGGGAGCCACTGTCATATTTAACTGCTTATTCCGCAAGACAGACTCACAACATGATGCTGCTATGCGGTGTCCAGGTGGTATTTTGGGACCCTTTAGCATCCTGCAAACTAAACTTGAGTGGGCACAGAAGAGAAGCCATGTTACTCTTTAATACATCCTACCACTGGAGGTTTGCAATAAAATGCTGACAATACCAAAAGGGTTAAAAGTCAGATTTACTTCCCTAAATCATATGTATAAACATAAACATTCTTCTTCACAAAAGAGTAAGAACCCACGCATAAGATGCTCCCTTGATCAATCCATTTCACTAAACTCATGTAAGTTCCCTCCTTCTAGTCTATGTGTACACAGAGCTTTTTAGTTAAAATCTCCCACCACCATACTAAACATTGATGCTGTTCAGTCAATGGCAGTAGTGGTGGGAGCACAAGTGCAAACAGGGCACAGTTGGCCACTGTCAAGGTTCCTCCCCCACTCTGAACTCTAGGGTACAGATGTGGGGACCTGCATGAAAAACCTCCTAAGCTTATCTTTACCAGCTTAGGTCAAAACTTCCCCAAGGTAACAAATATTACCCCCGTTATCCTTGGAATGGCCGCTACCACCACCAAACTAATACTGGTTACTGGGGAAGAGCTGTTTGGACGCGTCCTTCCCCCCAAAATACTTCACAAAACCTTGCACCCCACTTCCTGGACAAGGTTTGGTAAAAAGCCTCACCAATTTGCATAGGTGACCACAGACCCAGACCCTTGGATCTTAAGAACAATGAACAATCCTCCCAACACTTGCACCCCCCCCTTTCCTGGGAAATGTTGGATAAAAAGCCTCACCAATTTACATAGGTGACCACAAACCCAAACCCTTGGATCTGAGAACAATGAAAAAGCATTCAGTGTTTTACAAGAAGACTTTTAATAAAAAAATAGAAGTAAATAGAAATAAAGAAATCCCCCCTGTAAAATCAGGATGGTAGATATCTTACAGGGTAATTAGATTCAAAAACATAGAGAACCCCTCTAGGCAAAACCTTAAGTTACAAAAAAGATACACAGACAGAAATAGTTATTCTATTCAGCACAATTCTTTTCTCAGCCATTTAAAGAAATCATAATCTAACACATACCTAGCTAGATTACTTACTAAAAGTTCTAAGACTCCATTCCTGTTCTGTCCCTGGCCAAGATGACTACAGACAGACACAGACACTTTGTTTTCTCTCCCTCCTCCCAGCTTTTGAAAGTATCTTGTCTCCTCATTGGTCATTTTGGTCAGGTGCCAGCGAGGTTACCTTTAGCTTCTTAACCCTTTACAGGTGAGAGGAGCTTTCCCCTGGCCAGGAGGGATTTCAAAGGGGTTTACCCTTCCCTTTATATTTATGACACGCCCCCCAAATCTCAGCTAGGGTGAAACACTGGCTGGGATTTCTTCCTGGAGCTCTAGGAAAACCGAGTTAATAAGACACATGCATCTCTAAATATACTACCAAGTACATAAAGACTAACAATATTTTCCACATCTCAAGGACGATTTTAACCAGTTGATTCTGGGAAACTTTCACGGGAGAGTGCATCAGCCACTTTGTTAGAAGCTCCTGAGATGTGTTGGATGTCGAAATCAAAATCTTGGAGAGCTAAACTCCACCGAAGAAGTTTTCTGTTAGTTTCTTTGACGGTGTGAAGCCACCTTAGTGCAGCATGGTCGGTTTGCAGGTGGAAACGCCGTCCCCAAACATATGGGCGTAGCTTTTCCAGAGCGTAGACAATGGCATAACATTCTTTTTCAGTGACTGACCAGTTGCTTTCCCTCTCAGACAGTTTTTTGCTGAGAAACACTACAGGGTGGAATTCTTGATCAGGTCCTTTCTGCATTAAAACTGCTCCCACACCACGCTCGGATGCATCTGTGGTTACTAGGAACGGTTTGTCAAAGTCTGGGGCCCTTAGTACAGGGTCAGACATGAGTGTCGCTTTAAGCTTGTTAAAGGCCTTCTGACACTTTCCGGTCCACTGAACAGCATTTGGCTGTTTCTTTTTGGTTAGGTCTGTCAGTGGGGCGGCGATTTGGCTGTAGTGCGGTACAAATCGTCTGTAATAACCGGCCAAGCCTAAGAAGGATTGAACCTGTTTCTTTGACTTTGGGACAGGCCACTTTTGGATAGCATCCACTTTGGCCTGTAGGGGGCTGATAGTTCCTTGACCCACCTGGTGTCCAAGGTAAGTCACTCTGTTTAGGCCTATTTGACACTTCTTAGCCTTAACAGTTAGTCCTGCCTCCCTTATGCGCTCAAGGACTTTTTGTAGATGTTCCAGGTGGTCTGCCCAGGAATCCGAAAATATGGCCACATCGTCAAGGTAGGCGACTGCATATTCTCCTAATCCCGCTAGGAGACCATCTACAAGTCTTTGGAAAGTGGCGGGTGTATTTCGCAGCCCGAAAGGGAGTACATTAAATTCATACAGCCCGAGATGTGTGATGAAGGCTGACCTTTCCTTGGCAGATTCATCTAGCGGTACCTGCCAGTACCCCTTGGTTAAGTCCAAGGTAGAGATGAACTGGGCCCTTCCCAGTTTCTCTAATAGTTCATCTGTGCGTGGCATGGGATAGTTGTCTGGGCGAGTTACAGCATTTAGCTTACGGTCGTCCACGCAAAAACGTATTTCCCCATCTGGTTTGGGAACTAGAACCACTGGAGATGCCCATGCACTTTCAGAGGGGCGGATTACCCCCATCTGTAACATATCCTGGATCTCCCGTTCTATAGCAGTTTTAGCTTGAGGAGACACCCGGTAAGGTTGGACCCTAATTGGGTGAGCATTACCTGTGTCAATGGAGTGGTATGCCCGTTCAGTCAGTCCTGGGGTGGCTGAGAACGTTGGCGCGTAGCTAGTGCACAGCTCCTGGATCTGCTGTCGCTGCATACGCCCAAGGGTCATGGAGAGGTTCACCTCTTCCACACCACCAGCACATTTCCCTTCATAGTAAACACCTTCAGGCCACTCAGCGTCGTCTCCTCCCTGGGCTGTAAACTGACAAACCTTTAATTCTCTGGAATAAAAGGGCTTTAGAGAATTAATATGATACACCTTAGGCTTTCGGTTGGAGGTGGGGAATGCTATGAGATAATTAACAGCTCCCAGGCGCTCCTGGACCACGAATGGCCCTTCCCACGATGCTTCCATTTTATGGGCCTGGAGCGCCTTTAAGACCATGACCTGGTCTCCTACTTTGAAGGAACGCTCTCTGGCATGTTTATCATAGCAGGCTTTTTGCTCTTTTTGAGCATCCTGTAAGTTTTCTCTAGCAAGGGCTAAAGAGGTTCGGAGGGTGTTTTGTAGGTTGGTTACAAAGTCCAGAATGTTAGTTCCTGGAGAAGGTGTAAATCCCTCCCATTGCTGCTTCACCAACTGCAATGGCCCCTTAACCTCACGGCCATATACAAGTTCAAATGGGGAAAACCCTAAACTGGGATGTGGTACAGCTCTGTAGGCAAAGAGCAACTGCTGCAATACTAGGTCCCAATCATTGGAGTGCTCATTTACGAATTTACGTATCATGGCCCCCAAAGTTCCATTAAACTTCTCCACCATGCCATTTGTTTGATGATGGTAAGGAGTGGCAACCAAGTGATTTACCCCATGAGCTTCCCAAAGGTTTTTCATAGTTCCTGCCAGGAAATTAGTCCCTGCATCTGTGAGGATGTCGGAGGGCCAACCTACCCTGGCAAAAATGTCTGCTAGTGCCTGGCACACACTTTTAGCCCTGGTGTTGCTTAGAGCTACTGCTTCCGGCCATCGGGTGGCAAAATCCATGAAAGTCAGTATGTACTGCTTTCCTCTGGGTGTCTTTTTCGGAAAAGGACCCAGAATATCCACAGCTACTCGCTGAAATGGAACTTCAATGATGGGGAGTGGCTGGAGAGGAGCTTTGACCTGGTCTTGGGGTTTTCCCACTCTTTGGCACACCTCACAAGACTGGACATAGGTAGAAACATCCTTGCCCATTCCCTCCCAGTGGAATGACCCCCCCAAACGGTCTTTGGTCCTGTTCACCCCAGCATGGCCACTAGGGTGATCATGGGCTAAGCTCAAGAGCTTGGCCCGGTATTTAGTTGGAACTACCAACTGTCTCTGAGGATGCCAGTCTTCCTGGTGTCCCCCAGAAAGAGTTTCCTTGTATAAAAGTCCTCTTTCTACAACAAACCTGGATCGATTAGAAGAGCTGAGAGGCGGTGGGTTGCTCCGTGCCGCCGTCCAAGCTCTCTGGAGGCTTTCATCTGCTTCCTGTTCGGTCTGGAACTGTTCCCTTGATGCTGGAGACATCAGTTCCTCATGGGATTGTGGACCTAGGCTTGGTCCCTCTGGAAGCGATATAGGGGATGGAGCTGTTTCTGTTGACTGTGAACCGCTCTCCGCTGGTGCACTATGTTGGGATTCAGGCTCCGGCTGAGCCTCTTGTGTAGGGTTATCGGCTGCTGCCAGTTCAGGTTCGGTGGGGCCCTCTGGTGTTGAGGTTGCAAGTACTGGATTCAGTGCTGACACGGGGTCTGGTGTTAGTTGTTCGGCTGGTTCCGGTTCTGGGACTGGTTCCGTCTGGGTCTCTGGGACTGGATCCACTACTGCTGTTGCAGACATTGGCCTGGGGTCCAGGTCCATCACCTCTGACTGGGTCCTGATAGAAGTTTCCGGAACAGAGCTAGGCCTCACGGCTTGTTTAGCCTGGTTGCGGGTGACCATTCCCACCCTCTTGGCCTGCTTCACATGATTGGCCAAGTCTTCCCCCAACAGCATGGGGATGGGATAATCATCATAGACTGCAAAAGTCCACATTCCTGACCAGCCCTTGTACTGGACAGGCAACTTGGCTGTAGGCAAATTGAAAGAGTTGGACTTGAAGGGTTGAATCGTCACTTGGATCTCTGGGTTGATTAAATTGGGGTCCACTAAGGAAGCATGGATAGCTGACACTTGTGCTCCGGTGTCCCTCCACGCGGTGACCTTCTTCCCGCCCACACTCACAGTTTCCCTCCGCTCCAAGGGTATCTGGGAGGTATCTGGGCCTGTGGACCTCTGGTGTGATTCCGGTGCAATGAACTGTAATCTGTTGGGGTTCTTGGGGCAGTTGGCCTTTACATGCCCCAGCTCGTTACACTTAAAACATCGTCCAGCTGACGGGTCACTGGGGCGAGGAGGGTTGCTGGAGAACGGGGTGGTGGGACGATAAGGGGTCTGGAGGGTTCTTTGGGAGGTAGGTGGGGCTTTGGGCGGCCCCCGGTAATAGGGTGTGGTCTGGGGTGGTCCCTTCTGGTCTCCGCTCCAACTGCGACCAGTTTTCTTCTTCTCTGCCACCTCCACCCATCTGGCTCCAATCTCTCCTGCCTCAATTACAGTTTTGGGTTTCCCATCTAGGATGTATCTTTCTATTTCCTCAGGAACACCCTCTAAGAATTGTTCCATTTGCATTAGGAAGGGCAAATTTACTGGAGATTCAACACTTGCTCCTGATATCCAGGCATCCCAATGTTTTACAATGTGGTAGGCATGTCGGGTAAATGACATGTCTGGTTTCCACCTTAGGGCTCTGAACCTCCGACGAGACTGCTCGGGTGTTATCCCCATTCTGACTCTCGCCTTGGATTTAAACAGTTCATACTTGTTCATGTGTTCTTTAGGCATTTCAGCTGCCACCTCAGCTAAGGGTCCACTGAGCTGCGGCCTCAGCTCTACCATGTATTGGTCAGTAGAGATGTTGTACCCAAGGCAGGCCCTTTCGAAGTTTTCTAAGAAGGCCTCAGTATCATCACCTGCCTTGTAGGTGGGGAACTTTCTGGGATGGGAAGTGGTACCTGGAGAAGGATTGCTAGGGTTTGTTGGTATATTCTGCTGGGCCTTTATCCTCTCCATCTCCTCCACATGCTTCCTCTCTTTTTCCTTCTCCTCCTCCTTCAGCCGCATGAGTTCTATCTGTCTTTCATGTTCCCTTTGTTTTTCCTCAGCCTGCAATTTGGCTAATTCCAGCTGTAGTCGAGCTGAGGATTTGGCCATTCTAACCTCTCTGTTTTTAACTAACTTTACACCCGAGGTTTAGAAATAAACAAACAAAACTTGGTTGTAAAATTTTGCTGTGCTGGAATAGAATACCTATTCTCTGATAGTGATTGTCAGCCTACAGAAAAAGACAATTCCCTTGTCTCTGCTCTGGGCCCAAATTAAAGCAAAAAACCTCCAACTACTTGGAAAACTGCTTACCCAGCCCAAAGAAAAAAAAAATTTCTTTTCAAACCTGTGCTCCTTGTAAAACAAAAAAAAAATCAAAATTCTAAAAAAACCCTGCCACTTTTGTCTCCAGGCAAATGGGTAGAGCACACACCCCCTATTTACTTTTAGGAAGAAAAGAAAAAAAAAAAAACCTCTGGGTTGGAAGACTGTGAATTTCCCTGCAGGAGTTAAGTACCCTGCCTCCAGGCAAAGAAAACCTGCAATTCACAAGATAATCCCCTTTTGTCTCTGCTTGGCCACAAAGCAGAGAGAAACCAAGCTGCTTTCAGTTTCAAAGCTGCCTTCTGGACTTCCTAAAAATTCCTTTTTAAAATCTGTATTTCTAGTTCAAAAAATCTCAACTGGATCTCAAAATGATTTCAGGTTAATCCCACCACTGTGCCACCATGTCAAGGTTCCTCCCCCACTCTGAACTCTAGGGTACAGATGTGGGGACCTGCATGAAAAACCTCCTAAGCTTATCTTTACCAGCTTAGGTCAAAACTTCCCCAAGGTAACAAATATTACCCCCGTTATCCTTGGAATGGCCGCTACCACCACCAAACTAATACTGGTTACTGGGGAAGAGCTGTTTGGACGCGTCCTTCCCCCCAAAATACTTCACAAAACCTTGCACCCCACTTCCTGGACAAGGTTTGGTAAAAAGCCTCACCAATTTGCATAGGTGACCACAGACCCAGACCCTTGGATCTTAAGAACAATGAACAATCCTCCCAACACTTGCACCCCCCCCTTTCCTGGGAAATGTTGGATAAAAAGCCTCACCAATTTACATAGGTGACCACAAACCCAAACCCTTGGATCTGAGAACAATGAAAAAGCATTCAGTGTTTTACAAGAAGACTTTTAATAAAAAAATAGAAGTAAATAGAAATAAAGAAATCCCCCCTGTAAAATCAGGATGGTAGATATCTTACAGGGTAATTAGATTCAAAAACATAGAGAACCCCTCTAGGCAAAACCTTAAGTTACAAAAAAGATACACAGACAGAAATAGTTATTCTATTCAGCACAATTCTTTTCTCAGCCATTTAAAGAAATCATAATCTAACACATACCTAGCTAGATTACTTACTAAAAGTTCTAAGACTCCATTCCTGTTCTGTCCCTGGCCAAGATGACTACAGACAGACACAGACACTTTGTTTTCTCTCCCTCCTCCCAGCTTTTGAAAGTATCTTGTCTCCTCATTGGTCATTTTGGTCAGGTGCCAGCGAGGTTACCTTTAGCTTCTTAACCCTTTACAGGTGAGAGGAGCTTTCCCCTGGCCAGGAGGGATTTCAAAGGGGTTTACCCTTCCCTTTATATTTATGACAGCCACTGACATTTTCACCATGTCATCTAACCCTGCTCAGAACAGGTTTAAACAATGGTCAAAGTACTAGTGGTTCCTACTGCTGGAAGATTTTTTTTAAAAATCTGCCTATACAAGGCTCCCTTGAGTTTCCTGTCCAGAAGATGAATGATTTTAGGCCTGGTCTACACTGGGGGTGGGGTGGGAGGGATTGATCTAAGTCACGCAACTTCAGCTATGTGAATAACATAGCTGAAGTCAACGTACTTAGATCTACTTACCGCGGTGTCTCCACTGCGGTAAGTCAACGGCTGATGCTCTCCTGTCAACTCTGCCTGCGCCTCTGACCCTGGTGGAGTACTGGAGTCAACGGGAGAGCGGTCGGTGGTCGATTTATCGTGTCTAGACTAGACGCGATAAATCAACCCCTGCTGGATTGATTGCTGCCCGTCAATCCAGCGGGTAATGTAGACAAGCCCTAAGACTTAATTTCATCTGGTGTCTTTTGGAAAAGGGCCTTGTCTTGACAGCACTGCTTATACCAGTGATTTCACCCTTTCCACAATAAGTTATTCACCATATGACTACTTTCCAAGGCAGTGGTCCTACACACACCTTAACCCTAACCTAATCACCTGTAGCCTCCCCTAGCTGTTTAAACGGGTTTTACATCTGTTTATCACAACAGGAGCAGTGCTGAGAGCCAGCATGGCTCCACCTAACACATTAGCAGCCAAGGGATGGACCAGCAAGTAGTGGGAAGCAGATATTTGAGGGCCTAGCCATTAAGTCACCAACAGAGGGAATAGGGATGCAGCTAATATAAAGGGGAATGAGGTCTTATTTTTGAGAGGAAAAAATACCTCTTGTATAATTTTGCTTAATTAAAATATAATAGATATCATGGGCTGATGAAAGCAAGGAATATTGGATTAAAGATTTCCTAAATATTTACACCTTGAGCATTGCCAGACAGGCACTGGTCAATTGTGTTAGTTTAGATCAACAGTTGTGAGCAGGGTGGAACAACTTAAATCAAGGTATTTTAATATCAGTGCTTTTTGTAACACTAACTTCAAAACTTGTGCTACTCCAATTTTAGATGAAAATTTTTAATAAACTAAATGAAATTATGTTTTTGTAAAAGATGACATGACTGGTAATGTCTCTTATTTGAATTTTACAAAACTGCTCTAGACAAAACATAAAATATTGAAAACTAAGGCCATGATTTTGCAGATATGTAACTTAATTCACATGAATAATCCCACTGATTTCAGTGGGACTAATCATGTGCTTGAAGTTATGTACATAAGTGTTTGCCAGAGCAGGAGCAAAAATTGTAAATTAAAAACTTAGTGGCATAAAATCTTTCACACTTCAGAACAGAATTACTTCAATTTGAACAATGAAAAGTTAGTAAACTTTGTACACATACACCAACATTTTCAGAATAAAAAGGGGCCCAAAATTGTGCTCCTGCCATATTTAGACACCTGACAGTGTGGTTTTCCTAAAACTTCTAAATGACTTAGCACAAGTCCCATTCACTTCAAATTGCCAACTCTGATGGAGTACAATTTGGTTGAAACACTTCAGCTTTGACTTTTGGAATTTCAGTATGTTACAAGATGGTATTGTTTACAAAAATAATATCAACTATTTACTTATCAATTTTGCTTGAATGTGTGTTCTCACAATACACAAGTTAATGAGGCCATGGGCTTTACTTTTTCAGCACAGATGAGCATTTTAATTGTGAAAAATTTTACTAGGAAAAATCTATGTAAAATCTGACATACTAACAATTAAGGAACAAATTGGCAAACATTCCAGTTTTGAGAAGAGAAGAGGGATGGATCTGTTTAATATGGTAAACAAGTCATTGGGAAAGCCAGTCAGTGACACCACAACTAGGTCACACTTGCTTTAAGCAATTAAGACTGACAAGAGTCAGAGTCAAAAGCGATGAGCCTCAGGAGAGAGACACCCTCAAAAGTTCCCAGATCAAACACAACCAAAGGACTACAGTCCATCAAGAGAGCCAATATCTTTTCAAGTGATCGTCCACATAGTTTCCTATGCAAAAGAGATCAGATTCTTTTGCCAGCAGTGTATGTTGGGGCCCCAGCTGCACCCTAGATATCCTTTCACACACATATTCACCCCAATGGAAGGCATACAGGGTGGAGCAGGCCCAACTATTCCTCAGCTCCTTCTTATTGCTCATGGCAACAAGAGAAAACCTTTGTAGTGTTCATCTGCTTTCCTAGCAATAAATGCTATCCTATTAATTGTTAGTTACTAGTTAGCTGCTACTGTAGATAATTAGTTTGATTTTGCTTGTTAGCATTAAAAAACCTTTTAATCAGTTAATAGGCATGGGAACCCACACACACCCTATAAGGGCTCCAACTGCCATGCATAAGCAAAATCTCCAGGATTTAAAACCTGCTATTCTTGTAAGTCTGCAATGCCTCTAAATGATGGGCACTCTAGGTGTCTTTTTTTGTTTAGGCAAGGAACGTATACCAGAGGATTGCTCCATCAGCTGCTCATATTCCAAACAGATCCATAAGGACCGGGAAGTCGACCTGAAATTATGCCTTTTTCAGTGCTCCATGAAGACCTTTTTGGACATGGATCTACTGAAGGCTCAGTCTTCCATCCAGCCCCTTTCAGTGAGGGGCCTGGTGAGTCAAGATTCCACACTGAGCTCTAGGGCAAGAAGAGATTCTAGTCATCAGCTTTGATCTCTTTGAGGACAGCTTCAGAAAGGGGTAGGAATAAGCACTGCTCCAGAGTCAAGCTGAGATTTAGGTCATCCATGATGCCTGCAAAATCTAGGCATGAATAGTCAAGGGTCTTACACCTTTTGGACTCATCAGTCCAAGTGCAGCTGCTGCCCTGACAAAAGGTTCCTCTGGCTCCCCAGTACTGACTGTTGAACAGGTGCTTGTGGTACCCACTAAATACAGGGAACACTGTTCCTCCAGCATAGACTCCTCGGCATCAGGCTGTTTGCTACCATTCCTAATGGTACCTAGAACATGGATGGTACTGAGTGATTTAGCTCCCCTAAACCTGGAGTCATCTTTGTTGGCTTTATTGAAAGTGGTGCTGGCTAGACCACCATTCTCTGAAACCTCAGTACTGCAGGCAAGGGAAGCATCAGTAGTACTGACTGCATCACCTTCTTGAGTAGAGACATTAAAATGCCTTTATACATCTGAAAGCATAGCCACACCTCTGGAGGAGCTGTATTTCTTCTCATCCTCCCCATAGGTGTACAGTAGGAATTCATCTCTGACTCACCCTTCCCTCCATGGGGATCACAATATGAATTTGGGAGGCTCTCCAAGGCTTGCTTTCAGGAGGAAAACTCAGAGTTCTCAGAGAACAGCCCCCCTGGTATCCTCCGCTATGTCCACCAGTATCCACATGCCTATTAACCGTGGCCCTACTGGCCATCCTGGGGTGTGCTACCCCTTACCTGAAAGCCAGTAGCTACTGCCCTCCACCTTACAGGACTATATATCTTTCTCCCAAGAGTCAGTATGGACCTACTCAGCCAGGTCAGTTAGTATAGCCTTACATACTAGAGACACAAGATGAGGAGAGCAACAATGATCAGACAGCTATGAGAGAACAATTAATCTCGGCTGTGATTTCCTCATTCTCCTCTGATGAGGCAGTGAAACTCTAAATCTCTTCTCCGGCTGACAATTTTAAGACGTTCCATTATCTTATTAAATGCATAGCAGTGGCTCTTGACATACACTTAGAGGTGGAGCAAGAAAAATTATAACTGCTGGACATTCTGCATCTTCCATGCCTGGTAGACTCTCCATGCCTATAAATCAGGGACAGTTGAAACCTAGAGGGACCTGTGGCAGACTCCAGCATAGATTCTAGTCACATCCAAGCATGCAGACAGAAGGTAACAAGTCCCAAGAGATTAGAATCCTTCTAGTTTTACCCATTGCCAGGATCTCTTATTCTAGCACTTGTCCAAGAGAAATCCAGACAGCAAAAGCCTCCCAAAACATGCTGGAGAAAGACCCCATAAAGCAGGATTTATTTAGACGTAAAGTCTACTTGTCAGCCAGCCTCCAGAAGGAAGTAGCTAATTACCAAGTGCTGCTCACAAAATACAATTACTTGCACTAGAACAAGCTGTCTCAATTTATGGACAGGCTTCCTATGAAATATGGGGAAGAGTTAAATCTATATTGAATGAAGAGCAGCTGATGACCTGCACTTCCATTCAAGCTGCACTTGATTTGTCCGATAGAGTGGCATGCATCATGGCATGTCCACATCTGTGGCAATGAGAAGATTATCCTGCCAGAAACATCTGGAATATCCAGGGAGGTACAAATAACAATAGATGGCCTTCCCTTTGAAGGCAGTGAGCTTTTTAGTTCAAAGACTGATCAAACCCTCCATTCTTTAAAGGATTCAGGCCTATAAGCCCCAGCTCCAAGAAGGAAGCAAAGAAGCTAACAGATGGGATTCAGGCAACATCCCTCTGCCTGAACTATTACCAACCCCAGAGGACCTCCGAGCCACCAACAAACAAACAGTTTCCACCAGGGAAAACCCTCAGTCTCTTCCTCCACTGCTGCACACTCTGGGTCTTCAGCCGGGCAGCAAGTTTGATGCCAGTGGCCTCTCACTCTCGAGGATCTCTTCCCCTCTACCCAAACCTTTGGCAGCTTCCTCTTTTGTTTTTAGGAAGCCTGGCCTCTGATCACTTTAGATCAGTGAATCCTGGAAATTGTAAACCAAGGGGTATTCTGTCCAATTCCAGTCACTTCCTACTCCTTATCCCCCTTTGTTGTCTTTTTTCATGGACACTTTTCACATGATACTATTAACACAAGAAGTGGATTCCCTTCTACAACTTAGAGACGTGAAGAAGGTGCCCTTCGATTTAAGGGGCAGGAAGTTTATTTGCATTATTTTTTCAGCTCAGAGAAGGAAGGGGTTGGTGTCACATTATGGACCTTCTAGCTCTCAAGAAATTAATCTGTTGTTTCAAGTTCAAAATTGTGACTGGCCTCCATAATTTCTTTGTTAGATCCTCCACATTGGTTTACTGCTATCAGCCTTCAAGATGGCCTATTTTCACTTATCTATTCATCCAAACCACAGGAAATACCTCAGATTCCTAGTGGGAACATCTTGCTACCAGTGAAATGTCCTGCCCCTTAATCTTTCCACAACACTGAGGATATTCACCAAGTGCTTGGAAATCATGGCAGCGCATCTAAGGAGACCAGTATCCATGTGCACTCAGACCTTGTTGACTGACAGATTCAATGAAAATCACAGCAACAGGTAACCACTTGATCCAAGTAACCATAGAGCTCTTTTCATCCTAGTCCCCAAAGTCAACAGAGAGAAATAGACATTTACTCTGACTCAGAGCATAGAGTTCATAAGAGCAGTGATAGATTTCAAGTTAATGAGAGCTTACTTCCCAAAAGAAAGATTTCATAAGACAGTGAACCTCATCAGCCAAGTTCAAGCTCACCCAAAGACATCTGGGGCAAGTTCTCACTGACTTCTGTGACACATGGCCTAATGCACCTCTCTGACTCAGTTTGCCGGACTTCACCTACGCACTAAGCAAGGGTGTCTGAAATCAGTATATCTACTCAGCAGGCACCACATGGACATGACAGTTACAGTCTATCATTAAATGTGCTATCCCCATTAAACTGGTGGAAAGACCCTCTTCAGCTGAGGAACAGAATACTCTTCTCTGCAGCTCTACTTACCAAAACTCTGGTGAGAAACACCTCCACTGAGGAATGGGAAGCTTATCTAGCTCTGTAAGTTTAGGGCATATTGTCCCTTCCGGAATCGCATTTACACATAAATGTCCTGGAACTCAGAGCCACCTTTCTGGCATGTAAAGCATTTCTGCCTCGATTCCAGGGATCCACAATCTAAGTACAGTACTGATATAATACTTGTGGTATTTTCTATCAATAGACAAGGAAGAGACAGGCTATCTGCACTCTGTCAGGTGGTGGCCATTCAGTTCTGGACCTGGTGTATTCATCACCAGATCACACTGCTGGCCTTGCATCTTCCAGGCATTTAAAAGTCGCTATTGGATCACCTCAGCAGACAGTTCTCAGACATTCACAAATGGTTGATCAAGGATCTAGTGTTTCAGAGCATCCCTCACAAAGGGAGTTAGCTATCAATAGACTTATTTGCCACAGACCAGAACAAGAAAAGTCAGGTGTTCTGCTCCAGTCTTGCCTCCCTGTCAGACCCTTTTCTTATCCCTTGGAAACTGGCATTCAAATGGGCCTCTCCTGCTCCCCACTATACAGAAGGTCCTGAAGAAACTTAGGTAGTTAATGATCATGATGGCCCCTGCCTGAGCCAGGCAGTTCTGGTATTCAGAGCTGATAAATCTCTTAACACAACCTCCTCTACTCTCCCCCCACCCCCAATCACCTTACCAGCTTTTCCTGACAATCATGCAGAACCACAGTCAGCTCCTACATCTGGACCCAGCATCATCACATCTGATAGCCTGAATGTTGTCCACCAAAGAAGTTTTTCATCTGAAGTTCTGAACATTCTGCTCCAAAACAGGAAAGACTCAAGCTGACTTATGAAGCTAAAGGAAAGAGGTTTTGTATTTGGGCATCTCAGCACTAGTTCCCTCCCTGACAACACCCATTTCAGCAATATTGCACTATTAACTAATTTCTGTAAGCTCCAGAAAGGTCCATCTAGCAACAATATATGCACTTGTATCTGGGCCACAGTATTTTCTCAATTTACAGTGGCTAGATTCTTTAAGGGCCTTACTCATGCTTTCCCCCCCAGGTTGGGAGCATGATGACCCCCACCACTCCTTGGCACCTTGTAGGCGTGCATACCTGTACCTCACTGTCTATCTCCAAGGGTGGCCACACCTCTTTGCTGTATGTACAAGGGGGAAATTAGCTGTCTCAAGGGGTCAAACCCACCAGCAGGGTAGAGCAGCGAACAGTTCAGGGACCCAGGCCCTTAGGCCGGGCAGGGCACATTGCAGCAGTCTGCTGCTCCATTCCTTGGACAGGGGCGAGCACCAAGTGGTCAAGGGGCCCACCCAACAGGCAAGCATCAACTGCAGTCTACAGGGCTTAGGCAAGGGGTGAGTGCCAAACACAGTCTATGGGGCTGAGGCCACGGTGCCTGAAAAGCACAGGCCTCCTGGTGTAAGGAGTGGGAGTACTTCCATCCTCTGTACATTACAAGTGGCAAGCCCGCCCAACTCCATCGCATCCCAGCCCAGGGCTCAAATAATGGCAGAGTGGTTTGCCACTGGGTCAGCAGGGAATCCACCCACAACACACTGGTCGTGTCTCTGGCAGCACCACAGCCAGACAGTAGTCTGGTTCCCCTGGGATGCTTCCTATACTCACCCTAGGGTGTACCTGCTTCCAAGGGTCGTCTTCGATCCTCTGTACACTACAAGTGGCAGTCCCAGCAACTCCTCAGTGTCAGGACGTTTGGGTAGCTTCGGGGCCTCCTCAGGACAGCAGAAGTCTTCTGCAGGCCCCTGCATCAGCAGTGGGGAAAACACGTCCGTCTCCTTTGGCAGCTGCTCTCCAACTGACCTACAGGGCCCCGCCTTTTATACTTCCTGTTCTTAAGGAGGGGGAGTACTCCCACGCCAGGTGTTGGACAACAGGGGGGAATGCAGGCCTGCGCCACTCCACCACGTCCCAGCCCAGGGCCCTAACAGTGGCAGAGCACTCTGGCACTGGGTTAGCGGGAAATCCACCCGCAACACACTGACCACGTCTCTGTCAGCACCACAGCCAGATAAGAACATAAGAACAGCCATACTGGGTCAGACCAAAGGTCCATCTAGTCCAGTATCCTGTCTTCCGATGGTGGCCAATGCCAGGTGCCCTAGAGGGAATGAACAGAACAGGTAATCACCAAGTGATCCATCCCCTGTTGCCCATTCCCAGCTTCTGGCAAACAGAGGCTAGAGACACCATCCCTGTCCATCCTGGCTAATTGCCATTGATGGATCTATCATCCATGAACTTATCTAATTCTTTTTTTGAACATTGTTATAGTCTTGGCCTTCACAACATCCTCTGGCAAGGAGTTCCACAGGTTGACTGTGTTCTGTGAAAAAATACTTCCTTTTGTTTGTTTTAACAAACTGCTGCCTACTAATTTCATTTGGTGACCTCTAGTTCATGTGTTATGAGAAGGAGTAAATAACACTTCCTTATTTACTTTCTCCACACCAGTCATGATTTTATAGACCTCTATCATATTACCCCCTCTAGTCGTTTCTTTTCCAAGCTGAAAAGTCCCACTCTTATTAATCTCTCTTCATATGGCAGCTGTTCCATACCCCTAATAATTTTTCTTGCCCTTTTTTTTCCAATATATCTTTTTGAGATGGGGCAACCATATCTGCACACAATATTCAAGATGTGGGTGTACTATGATTTATATAGAGGCAATATGATATTTTCTATCTTAATATCTATCCCTGAATGATTTCCAACATTCGGTTTGCTTTTTTGACTGCCACTGCACATTGAATGGATGTTTTCAGAGAACTATCTACAATGACTCCAAGATCTCTTTCTTGATGCGGTCTAAATTGGCTCTTACTACTCATTTTATATGTGTAGTTGGGATTATATTGCCCAATGTGCATTACTTTGCATTTATCAACATTGAATTTCATCTGCCATTTTGTTGCCCA
This sequence comes from Lepidochelys olivacea, assembly GCF_965140295.1. Classification (NCBI taxonomy): domain Eukaryota; kingdom Metazoa; phylum Chordata; order Testudines; family Cheloniidae; genus Lepidochelys; species Lepidochelys olivacea. The sequence continues at coordinate 48,169,033 of NC_140419.1, forward strand.
GTCACCCAGTTTCCAGAGATCCTTTTGTAGCTCTTCACAGACTTAACTATCTTGAGCAATTTTGTGTCATCTGCATCTTAGATGGTAGTCTGGTTCCCCTGGGCTGCTTCCTATACTTCCCCTTGGGTGTACCTGCTTCCAAGGGTTGTCCTCCGTCACCCCAGGCTACACTGCAAGCGGCAGTCCCACCAACTCCTCAGTATCAGGCGTGTCTGACCATTTGGATAGCTTGGGGGCCTGCTTGGGACAGCAGAAGTCTTCCACAGGCCTCTGCATCAGCAGTGGGGAGAACACATCCATGTCCTTTGGCAGCTGCTCTCCAGATGAGCTATAGGGCCCACCTTTTATACTTCCTGTTCCTATCCCTCACTTCTGCTTCCGGCATAGAAAGTGTGGCCTTCCTGGTTCTGCCCACCACGGGGCGTCTGGCTGTCCCTCACTCTCAGTCTCCAAGGGCAGCCACCTCTTTGCTACAGACCTCTATATAGTATTAACAGATTTGATGGCTCTCCCCTTTGAGCCATTAGCAAGCTGTTCCCTATACTACCTATTAAGTAAATCTGCTTTTTTAATAGCCATTACACCAGGGGAAGGGTAGGGGAGACTCATGTCCTCATGGCAGGTCCCCCTTATATAGCATTACATAAGGACAGGGTTAGTCCCATTCCCAGGTCCTGCCTAAAATAATTTCAGAGTTTCATATGAACCACTCATCTCCATGTTTTCCTCCCCAGTCTTCACACAGCCTTGGGGGAAGCTAAACTTCATTCACTTGATGGCCTCCTACTACCTGAACAGAATGAAATAATTCAGTAACATACATAGAACATTCATGGCCTTTGCTGAAAAGGGTTAATGGTCAGGCCATATCCTTCCTCATAATGATCATCAAAACGGGTACCCCAAATCTATAAAAACATATTGCAAGTTAGCCAGGTTACATCCATCAAGGCACATCAGGGCTCATTTAATTCTGCTGCCCGTTTGAAGAATGTCCTTTTTTCTGACATTTGTAGGGCAGCTACCTGGATTTCTAACCACAGCTTTACAAGAGGCTACTCTTGGGTAGAGGCTTCCAGATCTGATGCCCGCTTTGGTAGGGCTGTCCTGCAGTCACTAAGTAGGACTCCTACTACCCATCTCCAAACAAACTGCTTGTTAGTCACCAAGAGCGGAATCCCCTGTGTACAATCACTCCAAAAAAAGTTTACTCTCAGTAAATGTGGTTCTCAGACAGGTGTTGTCCACAGGAATTCCATGACCTGCCCTCCTACTGTGGAGTTTTATATATGTGAAGGAACTGAGGGATAGTTGGGCCCCTCCACTCTTTATGCCCTCAAGTTGGGAGGTGGCACAAGGACATCAGGGCACAAGAATGGGCCCAAACCTGTTGGCCAAAAACCCAATCACATACACACCAAGAGTCGAATCCATGTGAACAACATCTCAAAGAACCAGTTACTGTAAGGTAATCACTCTCTTTCTCATAACCATAAAGATCCTACAGACCAGATCTGTTCTCTGCCACTATACGTATACTATACGTAACTTGTTATAGCAGTCAATTGAATGGCTCTCTCACAGGACAAGGCAATTTGGAGCAGCTCAGTCTGATTATTCAAAGAAGAGGTACCCATAGGATTGGGAAAGAAATCATTTAATATCAAGCTCTCAGCTATAGCATATATTAAGACAAATTACATGGCCCACTGAGATTCCCAAAGTGGGATACTCAGCAGCAGTATTTACTTGTTTGTGGTTTTCACTCCCTCCCATTCCATCTGGCCATCTTGCACATATGGCGAACAAACAGTTCAGCATCTTACCAGAACAGCTGTCCAAAAAGCATAGAATCATAGGACTGGAAGGGACCTCGAGAGGTCATCTAGTCCAGTCCCCTGCACTCATGGGCAGAAGCAGATGAAGATTTATTGAGGCCCTGGGCACAAAGAACATTGGTCCCCCCACACCCTGCGGGCCCATGGGAGCCAGAACCAAAGGGGCCATGCCCCTCCCACCCACTTTTTAACATGGGCATAGTAGCCTCAGGCAGGTGCGGAGCAATAGCAGCATGGGTGTAGTTTGGGAGGTGCTACCCAGCCAACCTGCAAGCCTCGGGACAGAACGACAGGAGGAGCGGTGCCACACATGGTTGCTGCCTTGGGCAGAAAGCCCAGGTGGCAGCAGGGGCAGCCTGTTACTGGGAATAGGAGGGACCCAGTGGGGACAGCCTGGCAGCAGGAGCCAAGCACAGGCATAGAGTGAGCCTGGGTGCAGTGTGGCAGCCCGTAGCAATGGGAGCTGTACCTGTTACTAGAAGAAACTAAAAGGAAAGAATATTTAAGGACCCCCACCTCCAAAAATAAGTTTGTTTCCCCTGAATTAGGGTCTATCACTTATTAGTTGCAACAGGCAAACACCTGAATGCTCTTAAAGGGTAAATCAAAAGGATTTATTAACAGGCAGGCTAATATAAAACATTTATAAAATAGCTTGGTGGTTTTTACCAAATACAAACAGGTATAAAGTCCAGACCCAACTAGAACAAATGGGCTAGCAATATAAAATGTCTCAATGTTATTCAGTCAGTATGGCCGTAGGCTGGATGGAGTCAGCTCATGTCTCTCTCTTTTGATGTCCAGAACAGGTGTGCCTTCACCAGTAGAAACAGGTAGGTGGTAGAAGGACCGTGCGACCTCCTGGGTGGACAGCAACCTGTCACACTTTGTCAGTCCCTTATGTCATCCCGTTACCAGGCAGATTAGCTTGTGGTCATGTGACCCTTTCCTGTTCTTCCCCTTTGAAACTTCTTGCCTTTGTTCTGTTACTGGGCAGGATTACTTAGGCATTAATGAATCAAAATTGGACACCACAAAAAGGGCACCAAACTGAACAAGAAGATGGTGCACAAAAATGGAGGGTAAAAGACAACAAGAAAAATGAAATGGCTAAAATCCCCAACATGCTGATGGACCCTCCCTGCCTGGCTCATTGCTGCCTGTGACCTTCCCGAGGCTCCCTACCACCTCCCAGGCTGGGGAAGGGCCTCCTCTCCCCTCAGACCATGTTGAGTCCAGATGCAGTGCTCTTTCGGGTCAGTAACTGTCAACCACAGGAGTATAATTGAAGCTTTTTGAGGAAAGTGGATATGGGAAGTTGTTCTGGAGACTTCCTCTCTTCTCTCTTCTTGAACTCCTCATTCTGATTTCTTGTTGCTTGTCTCTGACTTTGTAGTGTGCTGTGCTGAGACAGCAACACTTAATATATTGTGGAAGCTAAAGTTTGTGAAGTGCTGTTATCTTCTGATGGAACGTGTTAATATACAGCAAAGATTAAAGGGAAAAAAATGGTTCCCAGTTTACATAACAAGCTGGGAGATCGGAGGACTAAAAGATTTTAGGAAAATGCACTCTAACCAGTAGTCAGGGCCATGGCTATAGAGAAGACCTATGCTGTTACACTGTTGGATCTGTTATTAATACCATGCCACGTTTCACCATGTCAGCCTTCCGTAAGGACTGTTAGTCCTCTCCTTCCCCCTCCTCAGCCATGCTGGCAATCAGCATACACTAACAGAAACACAGTAGGTTCTCTGAGGCACTCCATCCTCAATATGATGCTTTTATCTATCACCTACACAAGGTTAGGCCTCTTTACATGTCCTAAAACAAAAAGGAAATTTTTTAGCTGTAAGTACCACCATGTCAAGATTTCCTTACGGAAGCATTGTACATCAGGGAATTCAACTCAGACTGCCAGGGGTGAAAACCAATCGAGTCTCCCTCCCCTCATCTGTCAGCATTTTCAACTTTTTGCTGAGGCACTGGTGTGGGGGAGAGAGGACACAGCCTCCATTTTAAGATTTGAAGCAACTGACAGGGACCAAATGTGAACATTTTTTCAATAGACAGCATTTCACATATTTATACAATACTGTCCCTTGGAAATTAACATCATTAGCCTTTGCATAGCCACAGTACTGTGCTGTAGTGGAAATATCAGGAGGGGGGCTGAGCACATCCTCGCTCATGACAGCTGTTCTGGGCTTTGGAGTAGCGAATAGGCACATTTTAAGAGTGGGATCTGTGCTGAGAATTCTTAGGCAAAATAGTATGTTCGAGGACTTAAAATAAACCCATTGACAAGATCTGAGGTATTAAAGAAAGTTTTATTTGTACATTTTAGCAACAGGAGAAATAATTGAAGATAGAGTTATCTGCTTTGTTGTAAAGAATAAAAACATTTAATTATAAATATTTAGCTAAAAAAGCGTGATTTATAAAATATAATCTGTGGAGATATATACACAGTTTAATTGTTTAGCAATTCTCCCACCTGACATTAAAGATTAGAGGTTTTTCTATTTATTATTCCACACTCACAGTTTAGTGCTCACAGTTTAAGAAGCAAAACAGACAGGTAAAGACACAGAGGATCAATCAGATAGACCACTGGTGTGAGTCTTATCTTGGAAGGAATTTGGGCAACAATAGAGAGGCAGAACATTAATGCATCCAGAGAGGCTTTGCAAGGAAGGACTGTTCCCCTTTTTGGCAGCCTTCAGAATATAGAGACATGTACCTGCAAGTTTTTAAAACTTGTGGGCAAGTCTCTTGTGCTCATAAGAAATGATTGGCTAAGCTAAGGTATCATGCAAGCTTACTAAATTCAACTCTGCCAAATGCACCTCAGTCTTGATTTGTAACCCATCTGCTATTCCCTTTCTGAGCAGGGACTGCTCATCGTACCAGATTGGTTTCATCGAGTAATGACTTTAAGGACTTCATGAAAGTCACTTTTGCACTTACAACCTCAGCATGTGAACAGGTTTCCAGAGGTGAGAGGCTAATGCATCATCCAATTGTACTGCCCAGCTGGCAATATTTCTTAGACATAGATACACCTACTTGCTTCTTCTAAATTTAAGGGCCTAAAAAAGTCTAGTGAGGCTATGGAGTGGTTTAATAAAATGTAATGTGACAGGTCAAAAACCCCATCAGTTTTCTATTCCATCTCTAAAGTACTGCTAATTTTTCTCCTGCCAAAGTCGAGGGTAAGATGTTCTTTGAGGAAGTCCAGCTTCTTTTACTGAAAGCGTTATCAATATGGCATTTCAGAGGGTAAAAGCTGGAAGGCTCCAATTATAGTCTTGGCAAATAGAAAAGATATGTGACTGTCCATTTCATTCACAGCCCTGCTGACTATCCTCCCTGTTCACAGTGCTGCCTCTAAAACCTGTGTATTTGGACTCTGACGGGGGGAGAGAGGGGAGAAAAGTAAAGGACGTATGATATTCCTGCTAATGTTCAGTGGAGGGTAACATACAGGAAAGTAATCTGTATTTTGTACCTCCTGATTTGCATAAAGACATCACGGAAACTAAACAGGAGGAAAGGGGTTATGAAAAACAGAAACCAAGGAAAAAATATAGTCAAGAAACATGGTCATTCTTTTCGGGTTAAGGAAAGCTGATTTGCTACCTGGTTTTTCAGCATTAGGATGAACTTTAATTTCCCTAAGCACTACCTGACAGTTCAGAGTGATGATTATGTACACAGTTCTTATTGTTCATACCATATGAAGACATGGTAGTTGTAAGAGCTGTACCCTTTGGAATTGAGTTAGAAGCTTCTGTCTGAAAGGATGGTGAAGTTCTAGCAGGAGATACTCTCCAGGCACAGTCGTGATTCATGGAAATGTACCAAGTTAAGAGAAGTCTCTTGTGGTAGAATGGATGGTTACTGGCTGAATGCAGACTTTAGCTCCCTGAATGCTGCCCGACGGTGTTTCTTCTCTTCCTCCTCCCGCTTTCGTTCATCCTGCTCTGCCTTGATCTCTGCTTCAAACTTACTGGCTGAAGAAAGGGCTTGAACCTGTAAAGGAAAAGAGCAGACATGAGCTATGGGAAGCATTAAGAATTTGAACTACCTAACAGCACATCTGTCTGCCACATCTTCCTCCAGTTACCATATTCAGTGGTGCCAAAATTGATTAAGGATTAACAATACTACAGTAGCTGGGTATTTACACTGAAGACCTGTTGGTTCAGTTTTATTCTCAAATCAAGAGGATAGTTTCATTTACCAATAGTCGCTTTCCACTGGAACTGAGCCAAACAGAAGGAAAATTGTGTGGATATATTTATTCCAACTCATAGGAAATATTATTGCAACTTCTTTATGACCTTTTGGATGAAATACAAAATGAAGCTAAATGCATGAATTGACTTTCAAGATTTATAGCACAACTGTGTTGACCAGTTCCGTATCTCCCTTCCCTAATCACAGGAACTATGTAACTAGCCATTACAGCATGAGTCATGAAAACACAATGAACTTTCCCCAGTGATAAAAATTCTTGCAGAAAATTTGAAAATTCCGAATTGGGACCAAATAAGAGGACCTCAGTCTGTGGTCCATTTACAGACCAAAGGAAGAGGCATAGTTTGAGAGTTGTTTTTCAGCTGTACTTTCCAACCTTTGTTTTAACAGCTCTGCTATGCTATTCCCAATGAGTATAACAAACATCTATTTTTGTCCAAAGAATTCCTTTCCGACAGTGTTTTACCAGCTCAAAAAACCCAGTCCAACCAAACATGAAGATAGAGCTTTGTCGTGTTATTCAAATCTAATGCTTTATGATGTTATTCCAACCTAGAAAACTGAACAGACAAGGAGAGCAATCTCAAATATTGTATTCAGAACTAAGCTCTGTGTGCTGGTGCAGGAGAAGAGGAAATTCCTTGCAGTGAATATTAAAAGTTGGTCCAGGAGTCCTGGTCTGTGTGGTATTCAGTGATCACCCAAAGCTTAAGGTGCTTGTAAAAGCTCTGCTTTATTCTGTGACCAGTTCCAACTGACTGTGTTTAAGAACAAAAGCTTGACAGCACCCTGGCCCAGACTCTATGGGTATGTCTACACTGCCATCGGGAGGTGTGACTGCAGCATGTGTAGACATACCCAAAGCTAGCTCAATTAACAATAGGAACGAAGCCACAGCAGCACAGACAACTGCATGGGCTAGTCTTGCCTGACCAGGATCCCAGGTAAATAGTCAAGCAGCCACCGCCCATGCTGCCACAGCTTCACTGCTGCTATTACTTGAGCATTACTTATCACACCTCCTGACTGCAATACAGACACACCCTTTCTCTGGGAAGCTTAGCCCCTAATATCTCAGTCTCCAAGATATTTTGTGAACTATTTTTGGATGACGACTTATTTAAATGGCTATTTCAGCCACAGAGATGGTGGGCAGGAGCACAAACGGGATGGATTAAGTAAGACATCTCCAGGGTGCTTGAAAGGGAAGGAACCACCACTTGAGCAAACCCTGGCAAAATAAGCCATTTTATGGTTCATTTATCAGCAGTGAGTAATGCTCAATGCTGGGGCACAGCATACAAGTCTGAACAAGAAGTGGTATAACCCAGCACGACAGTGAGGCGGTGTACTCTGTGTTGAGAAGGAAAATTCACAGCTTCTTAAACTGGTGGAATAAGTGGATATAATCCCTGGTGACACTGGCATACTGTCCAGCAGTCAAGCATAATGTCCATTCCAGGGGACACATTAAGAAGAGAAAACCAGGACTTGCATAGCAAGCTTTTTCAGCTTCCCCAACTCCACTGCACCACCATACCTTAGCTTCAAAGAAGTTCTTGGCTCCTTTAACTCCCTCAGTGGAAACATCTATCTCAGAGAGTTTTGCCAGAGTCATCAGCCCACTGTCTTCCTCAAGCTCTCCGGCTGCAGCTTTATGGAAAATCAGCAGGAACTAGCAAGGAAACAAAAAATAGACCCACCAAAATTCATCACTGAGGCTCAAGCTTTCAAAGAGGTTTATTACTATTCCAAGCACTTGAACTACAAAAGCAGCAACTGATGTACGAACCCCAGGCTAGAAATTTGAAGTTACCACCACAGAAAAACATTTTATAAACAGAAAGGAAAAATGTATTTACAATAAGCTGCCTCCAGCACTTTGGATCCAGTACTGCACGCTCTCAGGCTGGAGAGAGAGGGGCCTTTAGGGAAAGGAGAAGGGGCTTCCCACAGACCAGAGCTTTGGCAGCATTGTGGTTCATGCATTGCCTAATCACGGACACCACCAGGGCCCAGAGGAGAGGATGGTCTCTTCTCTCCCCTCCCCCAGCTGAGCGAGTAGTACAGCTGCACGTTGTGATTCTCTGGAGGGCGCAGCTGTCTCAGTGTGTGCCATAAAGCTGCCACATGTGCTGTCACCCCAAGCCATTTTGGTGGCCCTTATGTCAGAGTTCACCACGCTATGCATTACAGGGTCTCAGATCACACTGCAGAATACATAACACACTGAATAAAAGCATGAGAACAGAAGCCTCTCCCCACCCTCAAATGAATCCCCACTTACTGTCCGCAGTTGTCCAGATAGGCTCAATGGAACCTACATCACACAGGACTCAACTCCATAGACAGGACGGTGCATTGTACGCTAGTGCTTGGAAGGGATCAGGGAGAGCTTTTGACTCCCATGAAGATTCCCTTTAGCTGTGCAGGCCAGTCCAACTTCACTGTACTATATACAGTAGTATAAAGACCATCTCAGGTCAAATGTACCTGAACACTGGAGTATGAGTGTGGACACTTCAATCTTTACTCTTGTGTAGGATCAGGGAGAAATTATGGAACCCAGGACACCCATCCTTTACTTGAGGAACTACCAAGTAGTTCAAGCTCTTAATATAATGCCCTTCTGCCATTGTAGAGAAGGCTGGAGCACTGGATCATTTTTTAAGAGCATGTTAGACAAACACCTGTCAGGGATGGTCTAGATAATACTTAGTCCTGCCATAAATGCAGGGGACTGGATTAGGTGACCTCTCAAGGTCCCTTCCAGTCCTATGATTCTATGATCATGGATCAAAGCCAAATTCCCAAGAGAAAAAATGGTTACTGACCTTCTGTAACTGTTTTTCTCTGGTGATCTTCCAAGAGAGAAGTAATAGAGGGCATGACACTAAAGGTTCAAATGGAGGGCCTGTGAGCCTTGACAGGACCAGGTTTAAGTCCCATGTAAGAATCGGCTCATGGACCTGAGGACAGAGTCTCTCCAAACCCTTGAGAAATTGGACCATCATCTGATGAGAGAACACTGACCAGCTGTTCACTGGTGGGTGGAAGATAGAGATTGCTGCTAAGTGCACCTTGATAGATGCAAGGGCCAAATCTTGCTGCTTTAGACAGAGCAAGTAGTCCAAGATAGCCTACAGGGAAGAATGAACCAGAGAGAGACCTCATTGAGACATCCATCTCAAGAAGCACTTCCATTTGGCCACGTACATAGCCCTAGTTGACTGTTTCCTACTACCTAGCCAGACCTGTAGAACCAGCTCTGAAATGCCTGCTCCTCCAGATTCAGCCATGTAACATCCATGTTGTCAGGTGAAGGGAGGTGAGATTCAGGTGGACCACAGGTTCAGCACAGCTTCAGTGGCTATAGTCTTGTGTGATCAGGTCCGGACGGAGCAGAAGTGGAAAAGGGGACGCTATTGATAGATCCAGTAGTGTGCCAAACCAGTGTTGATGTGGCCACGCCAGAGCTACAACTCTCCGCTTGATTTTCAGGAGGTCTTTGTGAACCAGAGGGACAGGGGGAAAAGCACAGGCAGGGGCCCTGACCATGGGAGCAGGAAGGCATCAGAGATGGAGCCAGGACGGTGCCTGCACAGCAAGAAAAACTGATGGCACTTCCTGTTCTGCTTGCTCTCAAACAGATCTACCTGGAGAGATCCCCACCTTTGGAAGATTAACCTGTGATCTCTGAGTGAAGGGACCACTTGTGTTGAGAGGAAAAGGATCGGCTGAGGTGATCCGCCAGTGCATCCTGGGAGATGTGATGCCTTGAGGTGAATGGAGTGCTTCACGCAGAATTTCCACAGACAGATGGCCTCCTGACAGGACCAAGGATCGAGTACTCCCCTGTTTGTTGATATAGAACATGGCCACAGTATTGTGGGGGAGATCTGAGATCTGGGGGAGGAACACTTGGCAGGCTAAGCATACAGACCTGAATTCCCTGATGTTTATGTGTAGGGAGAGTTCCTCTTGGGACCATAGACCCTGAGTCCTGAGGCAGTCGAGGTGGGCTCCTCAACCTAGGTCTGACACATCCAAGACTAGGGACACTGATGGCTGAGGGGCGACAAAGGGTACCCCCATCATTACCAACTTTGGGTCCTTCCATCAATCCAGGGAGGTGAGGCCTAAGGGAGGAACAGTGAGCACCGGGTCCAAGTGGTGTCTGTTCGGGAAGTAGCCACATCTGTAGGGGTCTGAGGCGGAACCTTGCATGCTGAACCACATAAGTACATGTGGCCATGTACCCCAGAAGCTTCAGGCAAACTCAGCAGTTGTAATTGGGTGTACCTTGACCTTGGATATCAGGTCCAACATAGTCTGGAATTGGGCCTCTGGAAGGAAGGCTCTGACCTGGGTTGAAATGAGCACCACCCCAATGAATTCTATTCTCTGAATTGGAACAAGAGTCGACTTTTGCTCCTTTAATCAATAGGCCCAGCACCCGGAAGGTGACTTGGACCATGCTGATGCTGTTCAACATGTAAGTCTCTGACCGACCTTTGCTCAGCCAGTTGTCAAGGTATGGGTAGACCTGGATGCCTCACCATCCGAGGAAGGCTGCTACTACTGCCATACGCTTCATAAAACCCAAGGGGCTGCAGACAGGCTGAAGGGAAGAGCAGTGAACTGGCAGTGTCATTGATTCACAATAAATCTGAGAAATCTTATGTGGCCAAGAGTGAGAAATGTGAAAGTATGCATCCTTTAAGTCGAGGGCGGCTTACCAGTCCCCTTGGTCCAGGGAGGGAATGATGGAGGCCAGGGAGACCGAGCGGAACCTCAGTTTCTTGAGAGATCTGTTGAGACAATGCAGGTCCAGAATGGGCCAGAGGCCCCCCTGGGCCTTTGGGATTAGGAAATATTGGGAGTAGAGCCCCTTTCCTCAAGTCTTGAGGAATATCCTCCACAGCCCCCATGCATTAGAGGGATCGCAACTCCTGGGTGAGGAGTTGCTTCTGAGAAGGGTCCCTGAAGAGGGATGGAGATGCAGGGTGGAAGGGAGGGGATGGATAAAAACTGAAGGGTATTGCCCATTGTCACTGTATTTAGCACGCAGCGGTCTGATGTTATGCGGGACCATGCTGGGCTCAAGTGCAATAGACGGTCCAAAAATAAAGGGGAGGCAGGATCTGAAGCAGGAACTGGTATAGCACCCTGGGGCACACCTTCAAAAGGCCTGCTTGAACCCACTGGAGGACCTATGAGACCATAGCTGGGAGTTTGAGGTGAACAGGAGTGACTGATGCCATTTGTAACCTCTCCCTTTCCTTTTGTAGGGCTCTTGTCTCAGAGATGGTGCTGATAAATGAGGTGGCTGTTGGAGCTTGAAGTGCTTCCTGGAAGCAGACAGAGCGTAGAGGCCCAGTGACCTGAAGGTGGGTCTAGAGTCCTTCAGGCCATGAAGCCTCATGTCTTGTCTGCTCTGAAAATACTCGTGCTTTCAAAGGCAGGGTCCTGGATGGATTGTTGGACCTTGTGAGGTACTCCTGAGGACTAGAGCCAAGAACAATGCCTCATGGTGACAGCACAGGCTGTTGTCCTCTCTGTCACATCAGCTGCATACAGACCTGGCTGGAGAGAGGTCCTGGCCACATTCTGACCCTCCTCTAAGAAGGCAGTGAGTTCTGCCTCCAATCCTGAGGCAGAGAGAGTCTGAACTTGGATAAGGAGTCCCACAGATTGTAATCATATCTCCCCAGCAAAATTGCTGATTAGATATGCAGTTGAAAGCTACTCATTGAATAAACTTCTCCCCCAACAGTTACAGGTTTTTTTGCATCATTTGTTTGTCGTGCTCATCTGGCCCTGCATGTCCCTTTTGTTAGCTGCTGACACAATGAGGGACCTGGGGTGAGTGTGCGTACGCGAGTACAGGTATTCAAATCCACTTGCTGACACAATGTTTTTTTTCTGCCCTCTTTGAGGTAGGGTGCAGAGGAGTTGCCGCCACAGGGCCTTGACCAGACCTATTACAGCCTCATTAATGGGTAAGGCCACTTTGGAGGGAGCTGCTGTAGCCAGAAGGCTGTGGGATGTTTCCTTAAGCACCTCAATTTCCAGCCACAGGTTAGCTGCTATCCATGGCAGAAGGTCCTGATGGGCCCTGGAATCGTCTTGCAGAAGTGAGCTACTAGGCCCTGAGATGGCCTCGTCTGGAGCACGAGGAGACTATGGGAGCCACATCCTGAAAGTCAGTACCAGGGTTGGTACCAGAGTCAGGGCCTGACGCTGAGTGGGAAGGGGCGATACCCCAGCTCTTGGAAACTTCCAAGTAGGATCAATGGGAGGAAGAGCCAGATACTGGGGGAAAGCCCCAAAGGTTCCAGTACGGCCATTGCATAGGCCTCTGACCCATTGGTCAGGTGCTGGTGGGGAAATCTGCACCGAGGTCTGGTGGCACATAGGCTGCATACAGGGTTCCCCTTCGGATTCAGATGAAGAGTCCTCTCCCGGTGACTACAGTGGAGCTGTACCCCTCTCTGCCCCCACATGCTGCCGAGGGTCCAGGGACCAGTGGTAGACTGGAGATGGTTGTGATGATGGGGATCAGGGCTGGCTTGCCCCTAGAAGGTGCTGTTGGGGCCGGTGCTGGGAAGGAGTTTGACGCTCTCTGCTCCTAGTCATTGGAGCCAGCAGTTGTCTCATCAGCATCGGGGGGACAGAGAGTGATCGTAAATCTCTGGTTGCTGAGAGTGTCTCTGGGGTCAAAGACAGTCAGGCTGCTGGTACCGCAGTGGTTTCTGGGTGTTGGCAGAGGGTGCAGCACCAGACAACACTCTGGGTGGAGTTGATGGTGCCACCATGGGACCAGGGGTGGAGTGGCCCTGAACCAGTCGCTTTGTACTGTCTTCCCACTGCTTGTCATTTTTCTGCACCAGTGAGTGCCCTCTGCCGGTGCGCTGCTTTTTGTGTTTCTTTCTCAGAATCGGAGATGGTGAACGGTGCCAGGAACAACACAGTACCAGAGGAGCACCTCACACTGAAGCTCTTGGTGCAGAATCAGAGTGGCTTGGCTCTGAGGCGGGTTAAGAGTGGCTTCCATTAGGATAACCTTGAGCCTTATATTATGGTCCTTTTTAGCACAGGGTCCTGGCAATTCTGGCACTTGTGCCTCATGTGAGTTTCTCCCAAGCACTTTAAGCAACTGGAGTGTGGGTCACTCACGGGCATAGGTTTGCTGCAGGAGGCACAAGGTTTGAAGCCCAGGGACCAGGGCATGCCTGGCTCCTGGGGCAAAGAGAGTCCCTCGATGATAGTCCTTAATGCTAGCTACAATATCTATCTACTCTAAAACTATGTTTAAAAACAACAAAGAATTAGAGTCCAAAACCCATTGGGAAGAAGCCTTGCCGAAGCAAGAGTGGTCATTCCAGCAACTGTCACAGGTGGTAAGAAGGAACTGAGAGGGTGCGTGGCCGGTGGTGCCCCTTATACCTGTGCATAAGCGTGCGGCGTCAGAGGGCACTAGTGCTGGCCTGATACCAGTGAGGGAAAAATCTCCAGCACACACCCCTAACATGGAATGGACAAGAGCAAGCACTCAAAGATGAACTGTTATCCATATTAGAAAAGAGAATGCCTTCTGACATTTCATAGACTGATAGTGGGAAGCAAAAAGATTAGGGATTTTTTTGGTTGTTCTGGGGGAGGGGAGTTAATTTTGTCCAGCTCTAGTGTTAAATCACTACTCAGGATTCTCCAGAACATGGAGAAGACGTAGGACTGCAACACAGCTTTAAGACTATCACCTTGCTAGGCTATTATTTGGACAGAAGGAAGTTTTCTTCTATTGTGTCCATTAAGAATATAGGAGATTTGCTATAGCAAAGGTCCTTCAGTGGTCACAATACAGCTATACCCTGTCACACTCAAGGACGGTTTAAAAAGTGATAGAAGTGCCTATGCAACAACTCATTTTAAAACGCTTACAAGAGCACTTAACTAGAAATGTTTAAGGTACCAAGAGGTACCTGACCAGAGTGCCTGCTAGGTTATTTAAACTGTAAAAATCAGCTTTTTTGCAACATCTGAGAAGCACATTTTTCTTCCCCCAAAAGGAATTCAGTGATCTTCTACAAGGCCTCAAACTTCCCGATGGTGCACCAAGTTTCAGTTAAGGAAAATCACATTTATGTTGCAGTCCTCTGAAGCCAGGATTTATGATGCGAACACTAATACATGCAACATTAGTCTTGTTGAAGTACTGCTGTAATTATGTCTCACCATGACAGGTTTCAGAGTAACAGCCGTGTTAGTCTGTATTCGCAAAAAGAAAAGGAGTACTTGTGGCACCTTAGAGACTAACCAATTTATTAGAGCATAAGCTTTCGTGAGCTATCAGGTGGGCCACCTGATCACTTTAGATAAGCTATTACCAGCAGGACAGTGGGGTGGGAATAGGTATTGTTTCATATTCTCTGTGTATATATAAAGCCTGCTGCAGTTTCCACGATATGCATCTGAGGAAGTGAGCTGTAGCTCACGAAAGCTTATGCTCTAATAAATTGGTTAGTCTCTAAGGTGCCACAAGTACTCCTTTTCTTTTTATGTCTCACCATTGTGCTCTCAGCTATTTTGTAGCCTACACACTGGCTTTCACACAGATTCACCCCTGTGGAGAGGAACTTCACCAGGCCTGATTGTACCACTAAAGTCCAGCATGGAGGGGTTAAGTAACACGTAGGAGCATGTGTGCTCCCTTCATAAGGACAGATTTCAACCATACCAAATGTTAAAGGAGGTTCAGTTCTGTATTTCCTCAATCGGACAGGATTTATGACTGTTCCAGTGCAGAGATCACACTCCTCCACTAGAGGACAGCAGCATCTCAGCATGTCAGCAATCTCAGCCAGTTCCTTTTCCTTTCATCACTAATGCATCAGGAAAAACAGAATTGTTTATTATTTCAAGGACAGTTATGAGCAGCCGATGGAGGTGCAGCAGTTTGAGAGTAGGGTGGGCAGCATAACTACAGTCCTGGCTACTCTCTACCACAGCATCCAAGTTTAGCAGAAGAAGATTTACGCAATAGCCCTGTAAACTTGGTGTGCTTATTAAGGTAGAGCACACAGAAGGCAAGCTGTTTTATGGGGAAGCTTCCTACCCTCTCCAAACAAAATTTAAAATTAGGTGAGGTTTAGCTAAATGAGTAGATCAGCCCACTCAAAAACTTGAGAAGACCTCCTTCCATTCTAGTCAAGTCTGTTTTGTCCTCTCTTCCCTCTGCTAAACAACCCAGATATTGCTTTGAATCTTTGATTCACCCTGAACCTCTGGTTGTACTAGTATTAGTCAGCTGTTCCTCCTCACTGTTCCAACCCCACCCTTGAAAGCCAAACTTCCTGGCATCCAAAAAGTCTACTTGAAACAAAACAGCCCAGAGGTCTGTTGCAAATGCAGTCCAGGAAAGGGTAGGTCAGTGCCTGGAAACACCCAGCCATGACCAATCACAAGAACGTGTGCGCATGAATCACCCTGAAACAGGGGAATCAGGCAGCATTCCTCTTATGGAAGATGGGCTGTTACAGCAGGGAAAATATGCTGCTTTACTAGCTACTTCAGCCAATAAAAGGCATGTGGGACTTACTCACCCAGATAGAAAAAGTTGGAAACACAGATTATGGTGGCCATTTACCAGCTGGTGATGTAGAGGAGAAGCAAAGTGCATAATTCCAGAAATTTTAAAGACTCCGCTGAGAAGCGCAGAGAGCAGGGCACACACTTCCAACCCCATGATCTTGACACCAATGCTCTCCATGATTCTTAGCGACCCAGCACACACACTCCTCCTCTGTCAAAAAGCCATATTGCAGTTACACAAACCCAGACAGAGTGCCTGCTGACCTGCAAAATGACAAACATGGCTACTGTAATCCTTGCCTGGTGTGTACAGCATGAACCTTGAGACATGAGGAGAGGTATTTAATAAACTGAAGTGGAGAGGCACTGGGCCTTGAAGCCATCTATGCACAGCTGGCCACAAACAGTACCTTGGGGAATCTGTAATTTACCTTAACCCAGATAGCACACATGCAAGTTGGGTCAGACTGAACATTTTAGTAGGCACAATGATCCTAAAATGGATTTTACTGATGCTAGATATGGACAGAGTTAAGTATTGCTGTTACAGCTATTATCTGTTCTTTTCTTTGGTGGGTGGGAGTTTGAGCCTAGGCACTGTAGAGTACTTATGCTTCTCTTTTTAAGCATAAGCTGTTTAACCTGAGTCTTAAAGAGGAACTTTGTGGAGTTAATTGATGACATATTTATGGACTCATGACAAAGGTCATAGTACAAGTCAATTTTATAAAAGAACATGCCAGTCAGGTGCAATAGGAATCCAGCATAATACAAGAAGAAAGTCGTTTACAGGCTATCGAGGTAAGCAATTCACATCATGGGGTTTACAGTTTCTTCTGCTCTGGTGCAGAAGTTGAGCACTGTGGGGATACATAGGAGGGAGCAGATGACTAGCAACTATGGACTCCCGCATAACGTCCTGTGACGTGCTGTTGTCCAGTGCAAGTGGTACACAGTGAATAGATGCAGGGGTCTGCTGCTGAAATCACTGCGAGTTGGCTTTGCTCTAAATATGTTCTCATGGAACTTATGCTCCTGTAGCCTCTCCTGCTCTGGAATTGCCTTGGTACAGCAATAGTCACTGAATTAGAAATAGAGTAACAGCCGTGTTAGTCTGTATTCGCAAAAAGAAAAGGAGTACTTGTGGCACCTTACAGACTAACCAATTTATTTGAGCATGAGCTTTCGTGAGCTACAGCTCACTTCTCAACAACTGCTGTTCAGTTTCCAGTTCTAATACCTTCCCACTCCCCAGTATCAGCACCCTGTAAAGACATAAGCCACTTTCTTCCAAGAGAAAGTGGGGAGAAATTGGATTTTTTGGGCGGGATAGGTGCAATTTGCAGCAGCTGCTACAGGTTACCTGTTGCAGACTAATGGAACCTTAGGAACTGTGTCCTGAGGGTTTCCAGCAAGAGCAAGGAAAGCCTTAGTCAAGAGGGGCCAGTGAAGGCGTAGCAAGGCTGAGAAAATTTGTATTTGTTATTCTCAATTATCTGAGGATGCTCTGAAGCTGGAAAGGCACAGGGACCCTCCATGTTGGCACAACTAAATTAGAGACACACACACACACACCTCCCACCCCAAACTGTTAAAACTAGAACACTGGTTTTAACCAAGGTTTGCCAAGATTACTCCAAAGAACCAAGAGAAAATTATGGCTAACATATTAACATGGTTCCTATTTGTTGACTGTCAGCAGAAGGGAAGCAGAGTTGGACAAAGCAACAATTGATTCCACCTCACTTGCCAGTGGGAGATACAGAGCAATTTGCTACCAGATAATGCTTGTGAGTTATACAGAAAGGCAGAAACAAGTGCATTTGCAGCTAGGTAAGGGCAGATAGCGAAGCATGGACAGAAAGTGTAGCGTACATGCTGAGACTCATTTTCCAAATGTGTCGTTTATTACAGTAAGATTTAAGAGTGCCTCTTATTTAAGAATTTCACTGCTTAGCCATCATTTTGCATCTGGCTACATGACACAACAGAGCCAGCTGCCGTGCACAGTATTTCAAGTGTTGACAGAAATCTCCCAAAACAGTCTTTATGAGTGAACACACAGGGGGCTGCTGAAGCCAGCAGGATTTGGGGAAGCTGGAACAAGTGGGTGGAGCAGGGAGTAGGCAGTTGCCATTTTTGCTGTGGCAACAGCACAGGAGGGAGCTTACTGACTCAAGGAGGAAGAAGGGACACACCCTCATGGGAGGCTGCATCTGTCCATTTTAATAATGGCAGTGGTATCTACATGACACCGGAAGTGTTCTCTAGTCCACACATATGCAAAACCAGGCCGCCAACTGAAAACCAAAAAAGTAACATATACCTGTTGTAGAGGGACCCTTGCCCCTCAAGCAGTCGCTTTTGTGAACCTGGAACTATCTGAAGAGGTCTTGTCATCCCAGCAAAGCATCCATGCAGTTTCCATTTCTTGTGTTCACCCCTAGTCTCACCTGGGGCCACAGATGTGGTCTTCTGCTCCACCAGATTCCTTGGTACCATCCAGAATTATCGCAGGCTCCATTGATAGAGCCCTCAAAGAGAGTCCAGTTTATTGTAAAATGGATAGGCTTTGTTCCCTGCCCCAGAGCCACTGCTGACCTAGACTCAGAGACAGACTTTCAGTTCTTCTATTTTTCTTGCCAGAACCAGTAATACCCTGCTCTCTAACATGTTTGTATCCTTGTTCTGACATCACTGTGTTCTTAAAAAGTTAAGCTGCAGCTGGTACCCCCTCCTGCACACAAGTGTCCAGCCATCTGCTTTGGGTCAGCTGGCAGCAGACTTGCCAAGTCCATTGTTCCAAGACATGATCACTGTTCCAACAAGCTACTTTTCAGTGTGCACAAGTGGATGCTGGTGAGAAAGTAGCATGCAGTGGGATGTGTTTAGGTGAGGGGCTTCCAGAAAGCCTGACCTCCTATGCCAGACAGACAGAGTACTTAAGCATTGACTGGTGAGAGGACCGTTTACATAGCTGAAATTAAGACAGCACTTCCCACCTATACTGGGATTTCATCTAGTGTAACTGACACAGTGGTTACCCTCATTCTGAGTAAGTCTGTTCCATCAGATGATGGTAGGAACACTCGTGCAACACAGAAAATAGTGTGTGCATATATGGTGCAATACGCATGTGCTATAAGTATGTGGCTAGGGACATGCTGAAACAGAGTCTAAGCCAAACAGAAAAGTAGGCAGGCAGTATTTACATTTTTCTGCATTTTAAAAAAAAAAATTGATTCCCTGCTTCTACCACATTAGATTTCCCTGTAGTTTCACAATACAGTCAGCCTTTTCTGACAATGCACTGACTGAGACATCACCAGGCTGCTCTACTACATCTCAGCCATTGCCACAGGAGGAATTGATATTTTATACTAATTAGTGACCAACTAATTTACAATGTAAACTATCAGCAATGAATTTTTCACAATAAATGTGGTGGCAAACACACCCAACTGGATACAGAGACTGCGTTTAGAGTTGCTGAGAAAGCTGACTTTTCAGAAGCAGTACCCTCAGAGGTGCTAGCATTGAGACCCTACAACGTGACTGTAACAGCTGCTGGTTTCCTCATCTTCACTCATCTCTGTTCATGTCCTTTGCAAGCCTAGCAAGCAGCTGTCTGCACTCAGTTGCTGCTGTCCTAGTCTACTCATGCCCCTTCCTACCCAACATACTGCATCTGTTAGTGTCCAGCTGCTGCCTACCCTTTGTTCACACCCTCTTGCACAGCAGCTGCCAGAATTCCCTGGCACTTTTGAATTGAAAGTTACAGGTCCAAACAGTTCAGGGTTCAGAGTCTTGGTTGTGGAGACAACAGAAATCCCCTTTGATAAGTTATGGAGCCCTGCTCTGCCTGCTTGAGGCAAGAGGATAAGCATTACCCCTTTTAGGGGCAGAGAGGGCAGAAGAAAGCTCCCAGAAACAAGACAACTCCCTTCAATTGATCAACACCTGCCACGGCATCGTAAAAAAAGGGATGGCTATAAGTATATTGGATGACACTGTTGCTCAAGTCAACACTAATTATTTAACTGCTAAATCACTAGGCTTCAGTTCTCCTCAGTCAGAAGTAAAAACTGTTCCCATCCAGCTCAGAGCTGTGATAAGTGCATTAAACTGCATTATACACAGGGCTTGAGATAGAGATCAACAAGTTTGCAGACATACTTGTTGACAAGTATTTCAAAATAAATTGCGAAAATAATTGAAACTGGCATGATTATATTATGTAATTTTGACAAATAAAATATGCAGAATTTTAAAATATTGTGCGCAGAATTAATTTTTGGCAGAGAATTCCCCAGGAATAAAGAGTTGCATCTTGTCATTCAGTTACACGGTGCTTTATGCAACAGAGTCTGCCTACTTTTCTCCCTTGCTGATTGCACCTTCACCACCGCATAGCCTATCAAGCTCTCTCAGGCTTAGAAGAATCTTGGCCAGGTTAGAAGAAGGAAGGAAGGAAGATCTAGCACAGACCAATTCAGAGAAAGGATGCACCAGCAGTGTTCCAGATTGCTACTGCCTTGGCTATGCAGCCCCCCCATTAGATACTTCTTTGCTAACCCTTACCTCACGGAAGCTGAGCTTGCCATCAAAATCCTCATCCACTTCCTTGATCATGTTTTTCAGGCCCAGGTGGGTCTGAGGTGCTTCCAGCTTCTCCATCATCAGTTTCAGCTCCATTAGGTCTATATACCCATCCTTTCCAGAGTCATACCTGAGGGAACAGAGGGTAAAGGTCAGTATTTGTCACACCCCCTGCTACACTGACAACACAGGGAATTTTCAAAGCTTGGTTTCACAACATAGGTAAGCGGTAGTCTAATTACTGACACTCTAGGCAATGTGTTCTTAGGACATTCCTCCAGAGAATGAAGTGTGAAGACAGAAATCCACCATCGATCCACACGCAGAGACATGGTGACCAAACCAGCTGTTGAAATCTGTTAAGTTTGGGGAAGTCACATAAGGCCTTTGAAATTAGCTTCCTTAGGATAAAAGCAGATTAGTCTGTAGGGAAAAATGCACAAGTGACTTCAGAGCAACTGTGCCAGAAATATGAAGGGAGGGAGTAGGGAGGAACCCACACCACCACCAGACTTTAGGCCCTTGCCCATTGGTAATGTAAATACACATGCCTTGCAGTCCTAGTGAAGTGTTTATCAATCCATGCATTCCTACAACTCAATGCTCTCTAATACATTTGTGCATGGTGTAGGATTCAAGTCAACACTGTATGCCAGGCACATACCAGAGAGCTACCCAATGCCACACCTAGAAATATCTATTCCAGCCAACGTCTTTCACACTACTTTAGAATTTAAAAAAAGATGGGATTGTCACTCAACCAACAGGAAGCCAAAATACTCTGGCACAAGTATTTTACTATTTGAAGGGCTCCCTGTAACAGACAGAGATGCTATATAATCTAAGAATACTGATTCTGTAATAAATTTTATGAATACCGTGTGTGACCTGGTCAATAATGTTACTGTATAGTAATTACTGAGTTAAGACTTTTCTGTATGAATGTACTGAGCCAGCTTACTAGGTGACTATTGGGAAGACCATCAGAGAAACAAGAGGATAGCTATAGCTAAACAACCTCTCAAATACTTGGGGGGCAATTACAGGACAGTGGCCTACTTCCAGGCTCCAACTTGAAGTTATACAGCTGTTTTGCCAGCGTTGGGAACTAACAGATCAAAGGGCTATGAACAGTTATGAAGTGGACTTGTTCTCTGAGAAGAGAGGTCAAAGGACAGGACAAGATTTGAAGTGACACTCTGGTGCAGGGGAAGGAGAGAACTGTTTTGTCAGTTAAGGGAAGAGACTGGTCACCCAGACCCTAACAGTTTTGGGGGTCCATAGGAAGCTTAAACCTACCAGAAGCCCGATGTGGAAGATGGGGAGGCACCTGGTAAGGTGAACATGTGTACACTGTTTATCTTTTACAAGATCTTTTCTCTGAAACACTGTTGTTCAAAATACATACATTGGTCATTGTCTTAACCACTGATCACTGCTCCTGGAGCGAACAGAACTGCAGGTATTGAAGAAAAGTCAGACCTACTGAGATAATCGTGGTTACCGCCCGGAGAGTGCAACTCAAGGCTTGATCTGAGAGTTGAAGAATCACAGGATTCCTGCTCTAAAAAGGAGCTAGTTGGAGCCCCTGGATCTGAGAGAAAGTACCCCAAAGAGACCAGGAGGGAGGAGAGGAGTAGATAGCCCACTAACTGTGACACTCACTAATGGGGGGCTAGTAGGAATTTTTAGATTGAGGAGAAAGGTGAGAGAGTCTGCTCCTTATGCAAAATAAAGGATCACTTTAGGAATGCACAAGGATCCAGAAATGGGAGTCTGCTGCAGGGTATCTGGCAAGTTAAAGGAGAGAAGTATGGAGCAATCTATTGACTTTCAAACAAAGGTCTGTGATAAACAGATTGAAGGCAGCGGCTGGGTGCAATAAACTGAAGACAAGCAGCTCTTGGTGCAGACACAGGCTGCTGTAGGCTAGACTGTTACTTCCCTAGATTCTGAAATAGAAGAGAGCTCTTCACTGTTAAATTTCATGTCAGCAAAACTGCTGTTTCTCATAAGTCAGCAGAGATCCCAGCTCAGAAGCAAGCAGCTAGATGAAAGCTAAGACATTAAATGGACATTCTATGCTGGTCTGATCTTTAAATAAAAAAAAAAAAAGTACTTGATTTTCTAGCAGCATGTGCCATGCCAACTCTTTTACAGTAGTGCCTTTTCGTGCTTTGCTGTGGGCTTTAGGCATGTGCTCATAAGGCTTTTACTCTTCCTTTAGAGGGGAACAGCAATACCTGCTGGGTCTTCAGTGGTAGAAGCCAATGGATTTAAAGTGTTAATAGATGAACATGAGACTTTTGATAATTGAGGAGACTTAGGATCACACAGATTCCCCACTGGTCTTCTTCCTTATACCTAGAGAACCACATTGACTCCAGGAGAGATGGAGAGGAGAAGGAAGTGCATTGTAATTAAGGCAATAGGGGTGATGAGTGAATTGGAGCTGAGAAAGCAAAGAAAGGAGCTCTAATGCTGAATGAATAAGGAAGGGATCTCTGCCAGTTGCAGCACTGGCTGGCTGACAAGAGCACAGCATCACTCTGGATAGAGATTCAGTGCGTAACTTAGATAAGAAACCACTGCAGAATGGCCGGAGCTGGGTGAGTTTCCTAAGTGGAAGGAAGAGGGGGGAGGAATCTGACTGCAGGCAAACAACACTACTGTATATCCCATTTTTTCCCTTTACCCTATACTCTTCTCCCTAATCCATTCTCAGCTTCACTCCCTTCCAACATTTCAGAATTCTTAAGTTCGTTCAATACTTTTGATGGCTTCAGAAAGAAAGTCCCAGTCACAGCTTTTAAGCTTTCCTCTTTGGCCAGAGCAAGTCAAATCTTCCCATCCTTCACGTTTCACTCACCAGGAGTTAGGTTTCAACAAAAACTAGCCTTCCCAGACTTTAAGAGCATCATCATCACAGTTCCCTTGAAAGAAGCTCAGTCCAGTTAAGAAGCTTATACAGTCAGAAAAGAAGCTGCAGTAAAAACAAACATGAACAAAGCTGGTGGTCTCTTAGCTGTTGCATGGAGTGAGCAGAGTGAGGTGGGGGTATAACCAGGACCTGTCCCCCTATCCATAAGGGGGAATACACACAGGGGAAAATGCAGACTGCTGCTTCTCCAATGGGTTGGGATGGCTTCCAAGTCTGTCAGAACCCTAAGTGCCAGGGGCTGCTATGGAGCTTTCCTACTTTTCCCATTGTGGATCCAGGGATGGCACCCTAAAAGGAATCCCCAGCACCCTCCCCTTTTCCAGCAGCTTGAAGGGAAGAGGAGGAGGAGTTGGCTTGGCTTCTTGCTTGACCATCACTCTTGGCTAGTGCCTCTTCCACCAAAAAAAGCTTTCAGATTGATCTATAGTCAGTAGATTTAAGGTAAAATTTTCAGAAGCACCTAGTTACTTAGGAGCCTAAGTCACTTTTGAAAGCTTTATGCATAGTCTCCTGGCTATTATATACTTGATAAAGTTTCTAGCTGCATGGTAGCGGGTGCATGGATTGGGGCATATGATTGGTGGTGAGCAGATGTCCTGGGTGGTTGAAGGAAGGAGGCATGAAGGAAAATGCTGATGGGGAAGTATGGGGCTTGTCACTTTCTTCCAATGCTGAAAAAGGAATTGATTGGAATAAAGGAAAGGGTACAATCCCTGAAGCCCTCCCATGTTTGCTTCACCGCAGAACCCTCCTCAAGCTCCCCCCTACCCCCGTTTCCTGTTCACACCTTTTTACAAGAGTATATGGATCCACAGCAGTATACAGAGCTTTTGGGGAAAGGCGGCGGAAACAGAAGAAAAATAGGGAAATTGCTATAGGGATCAAGGTGGGGGGAGGAGAGAGAGTAAACAGACATGAAAATTCAGGGAAAAAAAGCTACAGTATGGTTCGTTACAGAAAAAATTGAGTGAGGCCAGGAAGTTTACCAATGTACCTAGATAAATATTTTCTAGTGTATTACCTGCCTTAGTATTAAGTTGCATTTTAAAAAGTGTCACAGCAATTTGATTGATATGGTAAAAAATATAGTATCCAATGGTTATTCTTTTTTAAGTGCAGGGAAAGGAGGCGCATTAAGTGGCAAGGGGTCTGGTATTTCTCTGTGGCTAGAAAGAAGCATGGTGTGTTTTTCAAGCCCTGACCAGAGCATTCAGTGCTGTCTCCATGACATGTATATCTGAGGCCTGACTAGAAATACGATTGGAATGAATATTCACCATCTGGATTTCTGACATAGGACACATCACCTTTTAAAGATGTGTCCATTAATTCAAAGCTGAAGCAGAAGGATGACAAATGCCTGGAGTTCCTCCACTCCTCATAAAAGCGATGGACTGTGCGCAGACTCCCTAAAAGGCATGGGATGATCTCACTCTTCAAACAACTCATTTAGCATTAGCAAGTTCATCTGCTGTTAGACAACATGCAAGACTTTACAATGTCCATCCTGCCAAGCTTGTAAATATCACTATAACAGAGTCTCAACATGTCACACCCAGCAACCTTTGCTACTGAATGAAACATTTGTTTCCAGATTGGGGTCTTTATCCTTAGCTGGAAGGCATTTCCCAGTTTGATTAGTGCACCTGTGGTGATGGGGAATAAAGCAAGGCAGCATTGGCATCCCTGATTATCGTTCACACATGACTCCTTAAAATGTGGGTTATATAGCTCCAAAAGAAACTGATGTACTGTACATCGTGTATTGTATGCTCACTTTAGCATCATTTTAGTCTAAAAATTAGACATCCCACTGCCAAAAAACTCAGTTTGACTCTGGCTTCTTATTCCATGATATCAGGAGGCTAGTTTGTCAGCTATGACAGCACTCATTTGACCCCTCAGCGTGCTAAGCTAGCCTTACAGTAGAAGGGCTGGCCCTGGAGGGGTTAGCCAACTGTACTTGGGTCCTGGAACGATCAGGCACAGCTTCATGGCTGCCAGCAAACAGGCAGCACAAAGCTGGGATTGTGAGAAATTAGGTCTTGTCAGTAGTGGGCTGAGATGGCAAAACGACATTGTACCAGTAGCACAATAGGTGTTCAGTTCGCAGAGCCAGGTCCAGCCTTCAGAGCAGGGCTTTCCAAAACAGTTTAACCTCTGGATTTTCTGTAACCACTCTGCTCTCATTTCAAGAGCGAGGCAGGGGATAAGAACAGCTCAGGAATACAGTATCAAAAAGCATTCCTGCTTACAGAGCCCTCAGAGCCAAATCTGAAACATAGGAATAGTTATGAACTGTACAGTGTATTTGATAGCTGGCAAGACCCCTTCCCCAGATGGATGGGGGGTGGGGTGGGGAGGAGGGGAAAAGGACTTGTTCTTCCAGACTCGAAAACTCGTTACAGATCCTGCAGAATTAAAACTGCATCCTGTGAATCTTGGATTACAAGCATACCACCACCCCAAACAGGCTTAAGATATAATAATATAATCTTGGTAAGGTTACTCCAGTACTTCAGAGCCACATGACCATGCTATTTAAGAGAGATATATTTGTATGATTCAACAGAGACATGCATCCTCGCATTTCATTGAGGCCTCTGGTTCCGTAACTAGCCTTCTGGGCACAAGCACTCAAAGTGTTAACAGGAAATACAACCCACACAGCCACAGATACATCTCTATTCAACCTGATGAAATCAACCCTTTGATACTGATAGTTAGAGCCCTGCTTGCTCCTTGGCCCTGCGGCAGCACCATTTTGTATGCCACCTGCCCTTGTGGAATCTCCTCTTTAGGGACTTCATCTAAGTTTCTTCCAGATCCCTAAAAAGCGCTCATGCTTATTTTATTGCAAATTGAGTGGTGGTGCAGCCATCCACCATCTACAGAGCATTGGAAGAAGCTAGTCAATTGAGTGCCATACTGAGGAGCAGCAAAGAAGAGGTGCAGGAGAACAAGTGGGTGCTGGAGTACCTTAGAGGTAAGTGGATTTACTTGGGCATATGGGGGGAGAGGAGAAGCTATATCAGCTAGAGCGCCTGTTTTCAGAGCTCATGTTTGTGGGAGATGGTGGTGAGACAGCACCCAGGGCAACCCCCACTAGAACAAGTATTTTTGGAGGAGGAGGGGTGCCATGGAGGGACAATATTTCAAAAGTCACTTGTATACAGAGTTGTATTTTTCATTATAGGTTGGGCCCTTTGTTAATCTTGCAGGTCCTGCTGGGAGCACTCAGACCTGCAGGCAGCTGAGAAGCAAATCCTGCATAGTCTGCATTTGTACTGTACCCGTAGAGAGTCACAGCAGTGGAATGCACAGTAGATAGCCTTGCTCAGAGCAAGTGCCATCCCACTGGTGTGCTTGACACTCATGCACTTCCACAAGCCCTTGTGTTGACTGTTACAAATGTGGGAGGTTTGTGACAAAGGCAGCAGTGCTGGAGTTCCATACTGTAGATAAGGTGTGGGATAGGAGCAATGACAAGTTATGGATCTAATTTTTGCCAGTGTAGATGCACCCGTATGGCTACACTACTCTTGCCACTTCCTCTGCTAGTCCCAGCAGGGAGACTGTAGCAAAGCAATCAGTAGAGTCAAAGTAGAGGCCTATCAGAAAGAGCAACAGATAGCAGGGTATGAGTGCTACTCCCATGTGGGCAATTTGATGGTGGCAAAGGGAAGGAAAAGGAGGAAGAGTTGAGGCGTGAGAAGAGATGAGAGAAGTCTCCTGCACTGAGTAAGTTTCTTACTTCGTATTGGGAAGGCAAGAGGTATGCTACAGAGCCATGAAGTACTTCCCACTGCAGGGCTGAGTGTTTCTATTTACAACACGCAAGGAGAGTTTAAAACTAATTCCTTATCAGTTTAGCACTCAAGGAGCAGGTTTAATTGATATGTGGTAAGAACACTGGAGCCTGACATTTTCCGCTCCTATTAGGGTTAAGATGAAACAATGGGCATTCTCCCCACAAATTCCCCTGAAGGAGACATGGCATGGAGGACAGAGGATGAAGTTCAATTCTCAGATTCACGTCTCTACCCTGTAGCACTGGGCTGCCATTTACGCAGGCTAGAAGATTGTGCCAAGGTGAGCTGTAAGGCTTAGACTCTCCAGAGAGTTTGTAAGAGTCCAAGAGGAATTGATTATAATGGTTAAAATAGTATTCTCATATTGTTAAAATAAAGAGCTAATTAGGTTACAGATTATAATTAGTCTGAGCTGCAGACTTCCTGGTCCCTCTGCCAGAAGAGCATACATTAGTTCTTGCAGTCACCAGAGGCCTTGTCTACACTAGCACTGATTGTTAAGGGGTAAGTTTACTGTAGACAAGCCCTGTAGCTCCCACTGCTAAAATGGCTATGAACAGTGTTGGATGACAGAGTTCCCACCACTGCTACCCTTAGCAGCAGGAAATTATAGGGGGGAAAATTCAAGCATTGACACCCCAGGGGAAAGGGAGGGAAATGGGTGTTTGGTATTATATAACATACAACTGTGAGTTTCCTCCCAAGGGACATGAAAAGTCTGAACAAAACTGAGTCACAACTGGGCAAGCATTAAAGACAATTCTCTCTAGACTAGAACCCCCCAAAAAACAGAATCATTTTGCACCTAAGCTCAGGTTAGTGTAGACCAGTGATACTCCGACTGAGGCTCTTGAGCCACAAGTGGCTCTTTAATGTGTCTCCTGTGGCTCTTTGCAGCCCATGATATTAAAACACTAAATTTAATTAACAGCCAATCAGGATGCTTTTACTATATAATTAACAAATTGTAGTTGATAACATAATACTCGGGCAGTCATTTTGCTGTGAAAATAATACATAAACTAAATATTTCCCTCGCCATACTGTTTAAATATGAACACACAGTACAATAGTAAATATAACAATGAATTCACACTACTGTGGCTCTTTTGGGTAATGTTGCTCGCTAGTTTGGCTCCTGAACCACTGAGGTTTCAGTATCACTAGTATAGACCCTCTTCCCTTCACTTCCAGGGTCTTCTACCGCCTGGGTTTAACTCAGAGCTCCTGTCTGTCCCACAGTGAACCTGCACTTGAGCCACACAAGTCATAGGAGCAGGGCCTTGAAGTTTAGGAGAATTTGCTTTTCACTACCTTTTTTTTTTTTTTTTTTACTGAGTTTAAACTGCCAGAGGCAGCAACAGAAGCCACAGTCATGGGTGAATTCCACACAAACAAAGTTGCAGAGTGAAGCATTAAGAAGTTAGGAAATCCCAGAATTAAGGTACTCATTTGTTGACATTAATAGCATTTGCTACAACTAAAATCTGGGGAAATCATAACTAGAGGAAACACCATTATGTCAATACTGCAGGTGCCCTTAACATGACTCAATATGGACTAGAAGGACTATAGGTCTGATCTACTATGTCAGTCCCATGTTCCTACATTATAATTAAAATAAAAGCAGGCGAGAACCTCCCGGGGTTACCAAAAAAGCCAACACATTTTCCCCACTTTGCAGGACACATTTGAGATGGGAGACCATGCAGCCTAACTTCTACTAGGGTTCTGGCAAAGAGAAATTAACATTCAGCTGGGACGGTCTTCATGATGCAAGAAATGTTTTCCACCTAAGTTTAACAGATAATTAGCATTCAAATACAAATTCTACATTTCACACTTATACCGGATCTGTATTTAATGGACTCATTGTTTTAAACAGTCTGTATTTCAGTTCTCCAAGTTTAAACTTTTTAACACTGTTCCTTTGCTTAGCCTTACATAGGAAGTACCCATGTACATTTCAGGTAGAGAAAGTTACAGCTGCTGGATAGCAGGGCAGTTAAAACATGAACATTGACGTTAAAGTTGTTTAGTTGTATGGGCTGCCCTCCCTCATCTCTAGGAGATCAAGATACTCAGATTTTCCATAGAGTGGATCACATCTTAAAGGGCAGTTTGGTGCCCAACTCCCATTTGCATCTTTGAGAGTCTCCTGCAGACCAGCTCCCTCCCCATTTATAATTAGTAACGGGAGAGGGAGGGCAGCCAATCCATATAATCAAACATTCCTGTTGTGACTACAGCAGTTGCTTATGCAGGATACATAGGTCTTGTCTACACTCAGCAATCACTGGCCAATTAACTGTGCAGCTGCACTAGGGCTGACCCTAAACATACACAAGATCAAGCCAGAGTTTGCACCAGCTGAGCCTGTCTTGCTCCTGTCCACACTTAGGCATCAACCACTGTACAGCTACACAAAGAGTTGACAGATTGCTAATGACGGCTATTCCCCGAAAACAGACAAGGCAGGGACATCAGTGGTCCAGTGGACAGGGCACTGAGTGGGATGCAGGAAACCTGGGTTCCATTCCCAGCTATGCCTCTAACCTGTAGTGTGACCTTAGGTAAGTCATGTCACATCTGAGTCTTCCCCTCATCTTTACTACTTGGCCTTTACATTTTTCATGGCAAGGACAGACCTCACAACATGTCTGGTAAAGCACCCAGCACAATGGAGATCATGTTCTTGGTTAAGACCTGTAGTACCTATAGTAACACAAATATGAGAAAGCTAAAGAGCTTCCTTTTATGTATTTTAGAAGTTCAAAGCAAGGAGGCAGCCCAGCAACATGTGACCAGCCAGCTATCCACAGGTCACTGGTGGAGCACGGGCCACAGTTTGGGAACCCATATTTTGTGAGAACATCTAGGTAGGGGAATGCAGTTCTTTTAGCAGAAGAGGCAACGCACCTCCCCCTTTTTCTATCTACTTTAGCCACTGGATATAGCTCCGTAGAGAGTTTCAGGAAGGAGGGGGATTATATAGCTCAGGGCTTCTGTAATGGATTATGAAACCCATTACATTTAGCTCATTACATGCTAAGCTTTCAACACCTATCAACTTTTGCTCACTGCCAATATCTATTATAAGTGGCTCCCAATCCTGCTCTTAACAGACATGATCACATCGCTGAAGATGACCTCTATTTATTGCCACCCTATGGGGCAAAGGAACTCAGTTTTGTAGTTACAGACCTGGAAAAGAACACAGAAGTCATACACACCTGATTGTCTCCCCCTTCCTATGTAGTCTGTTTTTTTAAAATCATGGATTGTAAGCTCTTTGGGATGGACAGTGTCTGCTTGTATATGCGGCTAGTGCTTAATAAAGCTTACAGAGTAGGCCTGGAGACTGAACTTCCCTCTCATGGCCTGCCTCCTCTTGAAACAGGCTGGAGCACCTGGGTAATAGCCACATGGAGATCCTTGCATTGCCTATGGTGTGCCTCTGATTACAGCTAAAAGGAGTCAGGTCTCCAGGGTTACATGTTAATAATATCATACACCCTAGAGGCTTTGTGTGTTCACAGAAGAGAAAGTTTAAAGGAGCGTAGTATCACAAAGGCCAACAGCCCAATCTCATCCTTCAGACATGATACATTGTGCCCTATCATTCTCACCTCATTCGGGCTAAAATCCAACTGAAGGAGCACAAGATGGGGCTTATGGTGAACACAGGTGATTCAGAGACAACTTTTATAAATTCCACCAACACTCCTAATACAGCTTCTCTGGTAAAAAAGGGTTTCTGTTTATACTAGTTGTTTTTAAGTGTTACCCATGGCAGTTTAAAAATTAGACTAAATCTTCATATTGGAAGGGGAACTCTCCTTGTTACTTTTTCGTTTCCTCTTTCTTCAAGGCCAGATTAGAACAGCAGTAAGAGAGACTTCACTACATGATGTGTGAAAGTATACAAAGCTTATCTGAAAACCAAGGGAAGCCACAGAGCAATTGACTATCTTGCAGCTAAGAAAAGAACCAGAAGACCAGCTGTAGCTGCAAGAACAAGTACCGTATATACATGATCATAAGCCAGTTCGTTTATAAGCCAACCCCTCCCCGCCCCAAAATGGATAGGTAAAAATAGCAAAAACTATATGACCCTTTCATAAGCCGACCCTATATTTCAGGGGTTGGCAAACTTTGGCTCCCGGCCCGTCAGGGTAAGCCGCTGGCAGGTCGGGACATTTTGTTTACCTGGAGCGTTCACAGGCACAGAGCCCCTCAGCTCCCAGTGGCCGCGGTTCGCCGTTCCCAGCCAATGGGAGCTGCGGGAAGTGGCACCACTTCCTGCAGCTCCCATTGGCTGGGAATGGCGAACCACAGCCACAGGGAACTGAGGGGGTCCATGCCTGCAGACGCTCCAGGTAAACAAAATGACAATGTATTAGATATTCAATTCCATGATTTCACAGTGTTTAAAATCATCAAATTTTGGTGTAGACCTGTTGAAAGGCCGACCCCCGCTCTTTGATGCGTCACTTTTTTACCAAAAATATTCGGCTTATGAACGAATATATACGGTACTAGGGAAACTGTGAGAAAAATATGTTTAAAGCCCCCATGTGGCTCATGAAAGCCAGTTTGCCGATTGCACACCTGGCAATGGAAAGTGGGTACTGATGATACAACATTTCTGAGATTGAATTCAATAAAACCTTTTGCAAGTTGATAACAAGCAAGTGGAGGGAGATGATCTTTCCTACCAAATGGCTAACCAATGCTCAGGTATGGCTCCAGGACCTCACAGCACTCTCAATGCACACAGTCACATGGAAGTTTCTCCAAGATATCTTTCCTAGTTCCTATTCTAGGGATCCATTTACTTCTGTTTTTCACTTTGAAAGTGGATTAAGCTAAAACTCAGATAAAAAGGCACTCATTCTGGAGAAAGAGTATCCATGTGTGGGGTCATACTAAAGTAACTGTTCTGGAATAATTATTCTGGAATGGCTATTTTGGTAAATTTCCAAGTGTACACAAGCCCTAAACCTAAAGGAGATTTTCAGTTTTCATTTTCATTGACTTCTGACACTTTCCCTTATGAAGGCCACCCAAGAGCACAAAAACTCATCTCCAGGACTTTTCCTGAAGATCGTAGGTTATTCACGCACCGATATGTGAATATCACCCAAGGTCAATCTGTAGGGCCCATAGACTTGCAGTCATATCCCCCTTTATATGTGGCAGGAGCAGACCAATTCAGAGTTGTGAGGTAGTTCCACTCTGAGTGTTACTGATGGTGCTAGGGCCACCACATGTTCCCTCCTGGCTGCCTGCCTTGAAGCAAACTCCTCTGATGAGGCGTTATTGTGATCTCCAGTCGTTATGAAGGGTAGCTCAACAGCACAAGAGAAACCCAAGATAATGAATTAAGCACAGGAATGGAGTTCTAATCCTAGGTCTGATACCATCTCAATAAATGCTCTAGTCAAGTCACTTAACCCTTGTGTTCCTCTCCCTCCTTTACTCTGCCTCATAGGTGCTGGACCTAGGGGTGCTGGGGTTCTGCCACACTGCCTGGCTTGAAGTAGTAACAACCACCCAAATACATTGTTTCCAGCTTCAGTACCCCGCTATAAAAATTGTTCCAGCACCACTGCTCTGCCTACTTCATGGAGGTGTTGCATAGATTATAAAGACTAATATATCATTGCAAGTGTTAAAATTCACCAGAATGCAAACAAAATTCTAATGGCTGAGAGCTAGTGGATCCCAGATCTGAGAGCTCATTTGGAGAAATGTCCACTAAAATGCCTAAGTGTTTGGCAACACATGGAGCTCAACACAAAGTCATGCTTCACTTTTGCAGCAGGAGACTGAGTGAGCTGTTCCTGATGCCTTGTTTTTAAAATAAAGTAAGGGGTGCCGTAGATTTTCATATTACAGATTCTTCCCAAAATCCCAGGACTGCCCCTTTGCATGCACGTATGATCATACTGAACAGTTCGGGGAGGGGGAAGGGAGTGGCCTGAGAAATTGTTTCACAGGTCCTCCTTAGAAGGACAGCTCTGTGAGAGAAGAACAAAACCAACCAACCAACCAGCAGGAAGCAAGCAACAGCAGAATGATCAGAGCGGTCAATAGGCAGCCTTGGACAGTACTAGCACAGAAGGTCAATCAGTAGTCCTTGTACAGACCCAAATACCAAGCCACTGGCTACTTTAAGTGACACCTTAAAAGTACAGCACTACTCACCAACTAGTGAGAGCTCTTAGTGCCAGACTATGTATTTGAATACACAATTCCCATTTTAGTCAAAGCATGTTGCTTGTGTTGGGGGACTAATTTGGCTCCAACGATCACTTCAACGCTACCCTCTCCTCTGAGAGTCTGTCCTTTCAGTCACTGCCCTGAGGCCATCTGTCCAAATAGTCTCTCTAGCCAATCTCCTTCTGGAAGTTACATGCCCCATTTTTATTTATGCCCTTGCACTTGTTTACAAGATAGACTCCTGTTTGCACAGGCTCCAACATGCCTAAACTCTGTAATTCAGATTCTAATCTTCCTTCACTTGGCTCTTGCTGCTGCTAACACTCTTCATGATACTGTTGGGTTGCTTTTTGGCCATCTTCCCAGTTTCTCTGGTTTGCAGAATTCTAATCTAGTTTGTCATTAGTTCCTGGAGGTACCTCAAGTTCTCTCAGCTGGTACCCAAGAGCAAACAAACTAAACGAAACTGACTCACCATATTAGCTAGATGTTAAGCTCCCTTCAGTGCTCTCTCACTTCCACAATGAAGAAGATCTACTCCACGCTTATGGTGAGTAGGAGCATATTCCAGGGTGCCTCAATTTGACACCTCACTCCTTACATTCTCAGTTCAGTCTACCCTACAACATTTTGCTGGCATAGCTATGTCAGGCAGGAGTGTGGAAAAACCTCACCACACTTGACACAGCTGCGCTGGCACAACCCCCACTGTAGACAACTATGCTGACCTAAGTGCTTCTGTTGCAGCAGAAGAAGTTTTTCTGTTGGCATAGTAACATCTACGCTAGGGGGCTAAGCCAGTATAACTATACCAGCAATGCATTTGTAGTAGAGACAAGGCTCAGTCTTGGGAGCTTGTCTGGCAGTTTCATTGCCTAGATCATCCCCAATGTTGATCTTACTGGTCTTCAAAACAACCTTTCCAAATTTTCAAAAGACGAGCCTTCTCCAGGAAGATGGAGGCAAACTGTGTCACCTCTTCAACTTGTGTTGAAGGCCTACGCAAAGTGAGCACTTGAAGAACATGTAGATCCTTTATAGTGGATTTCATTCTCTCTTTCATGCTTTGATAAGCAGTGTGATAGGCCATCATCATAGCTTATTGTTCCAAAACCGCAGCCACGATCTGGTGTCATCACTTATTGTGAATAGTTCCTTGGGAGAACAGGATGTTGACAGAAGGCACCATAACAGGCAGTGTCCAAGTGTTTGCTTAGGCTCTCCACAATCACATTTGGGGTCATTTCTCAGCTTCCACCTCAGTCATATTGTCACCAGTCTTTACCAGCCCAGCTCCTGCCCCAATTTAGAATACACCAGTGTTTTCATTTAAGGTCAGTGCCTGGAGGGAATTGTTTTAAAGGAACCAGGTTCTCCAAGACCAGCAGCATTTTGCAGCATTTTGTTATTCTACAGCCTTCCATCGTGGTATTTTGGGGAAGGGATTTTCAGGGGCAAAGCTCTTTCTGGACTTCAGCCTCTTGAGTGGTGGAATGTATCTGTGCAGTGTGTGTCTTGGATCATATACCTGTTTTTGGCTCTCCTTTTTACTGAAGACATTCCACCTCACTAATAGTGGTGCAACTGCTGCGAGGCAGTATAGTGACAGTGTGAGAGTCCATTTCAAAGTCCCTATGAAAAACCTACAGTATTGATAAAAAGTTCAGTATCAATTCTGTGTGCGTGGCTTGAGCATGACCATAGTGGCATGCTGTGTTCTGGAGTTGAACACCACAAGATGAGACTAGTTGCTCTGAGTGTTTTGGGGTCAGCTCCCCAGTTTGTGTTGACCAGTTTCCTAGAGTTCACTTTCTTTTTCAACTTCATGTGCTCTTTGAATGTCAGAATTCGGTCTAATGCAACCCCAGTGTACACCGGATGTTCATAGTACTCAAGGGACTGTACTATCCCAGAGTGACTGGACTTTTTGCTTGGCCTGTCTGTTTTAGGTGGAAGGTATACACTTATGTCTTACTTGGGTTGGCAGTCAGGAACAACATGTGATAGTATTCTCCAAGTACACTCAGGGGGCCAGTTAGAATGCACTCAAAGTTCTCAAATCTTTTGACTGCATGGCAATGTAAAGGTCATCTGTATAAGTTAATTTTCACACACAGGGAATTCTGACTGTTTGTTTATTTCTGTAGACAATAAACAGCAAGGGTGATAGTACTGAACCTTAGGGCAATCCATTCCCCTGAGTATGCCATCTGCTTTTCTGACCATCTGTCTTGATGAAGTAACATCAATTCTTGAGCAGAGAGCACATGACCTGGACCATTTTGCCATTTCTCAAAATTGCCAGTTTCAGTTCATAGTGTCATAAGCAGCCAACAGATAGCTTCAAAACCTGCAAAATGACAGGGGCTATCTTCAATGTATTGAGTTAGGTTTACAACTTACCCACAGAATGAATGTCTTGTGTGGAAACCAACTTGGTCATCAGTCAGCTGCCCTTCCACTATTATGCAATTATACCCCTTTTCATCCAGTCATATGCTTGTAAGTTGAGCAGAGTAAGGATATTGGTCAGTAAGTCTTTGCAAGTTCAGTTCTATATGTGGTTTATGTGCAACCACTTTAGCTTGTCTCCACAGCCTGGGTATTTGCATTGTCTCCATGTTTGATAAATTAAAGGGGTGGGGGTAGCTCCCTTTTATGAACACCCAGCCAGCCAGCTAGCTAGCTATAAAATTGCTCTTAGTAGTTGTTCTCTACTTGCTTTATCTGTAAAAGGTTAAAAAGTCTCCCTGCATAGGTAAAAGGAAGTGGGTGGGCACCTGGCCAAAAGAGCCAATAGGAAGGCTAAAACTTTTTAAACGTGAAACAAGACTCCCCTTTTGTCTGTCTGTTGTTGCTCTCTGGAGAGAGGGGACAGACCAGCGATGCTGTAAGAAGTTTTGGGCCAGGTATGAAAAAAATCATCAGATCATACCTAGAAACTACTCATTTGAAAGCCCAGATATGTAAGTAGATCAGGGAATGTCTAGGAAGACACGATTAGGTTTATTTCTTTATGGCTTGTGGACTCCTCTGTGCTAACCCCAAATGCTTTTGTTTTGCTTGTAACCTTTAAGCTGGACCTCAAGAAACTATTTTTGATGCTTAATCCTTGTATTTGCTCTTTTAAAATCTAGCAATAGCCTGAGTTTCCAGATGTATTTTCTCTTTTTGTTTTAATAAAATTTACCTTTTCTAAGAACAGAATTGGATTTTTGTGTCCTAAGGGGTTTGTGCACATGTTGTTTAATTAGCTGGTGGCAACAGCTGATTTCCTTTGTTTTTCTTTTTCAGCTCTTCCCCGGAGAGGGTGCGAAAGGGTTTGAGGATACCCCAGAGGAAGGAAATCCCAAGTGCACCTTCCTGGGTTCTCAAAGGGGTTTTTGCACTTGGTTGGTGGCAGCGTCTACCCATCCAAGGTCAGAGAAAAGCTGTAATCTTGGGAGTTTAATACAAGCCTGGAGTGGCCAGTATTAATTTTTAGAATCCTTGTGGGCTCAGAGTGCCAGAGTATGGAATCAGCCTTGACACCATGCAAGAATTCAAGAAATCAAGTGGCCACTTCTTTGCTCTCATCCCAAAGTGTAGAAGTAGTTCAAATAGATACACCATTGCATCCAGCACCCTTTCCACACTTCAGGATTTTCATGGCTACTGCTAGCTCCGCAGTGTTGACCTGCACATTGAGGAATCTCTCAAGTGACAGCAGAGTTCCTGCTTAGCCTGTTTTGTTTCGCACTTTGCTTTGTGGGCTGGTTTACCATTTAGGATGAGTTGGTGTGCAACTTGGTTGGGAGAGACTGTGACGATAGGCTTTGGTTGATGTCCATTAGGGTTAAGCTTGCAAATGGTGACCCATGCTTTTTGCTATTATGGCATATGCTTGTTGTTTCAATCAGCTCCCCCAGAGGTTGTGCCACTCCTTATTTCCCTGAACCTGATGGTTTCTTCACTGAAGGGATCCAAGTCAAACAGTTCTGAATCTCTCTTATATTGTTGGCTGGTTTGTTCTGAAAGTCCAGGCACATCTAGTGTCTGACATCTCCTGGAGATGGGCTTTTGGACAATCTTCCACACTAAGGAGACAAGTTTGCCGAGTGCTTGTGGGTTGGAGTATTATTACCGACAGATCAGCCTTTTGGAAGTTGAATCTCATCAGGTGCCTTGTTTTCCTGGATTATACTGCAGCCTCTATTGTCACTTACACTAGTCTGTGCTGCCATCTTGGGAACACCTCCCTTCTGAAGCTCCCTATATTTTCAGAGGTGACAAAAGCTATGTCGGAATGAGGGGTGCAATCCCTACATGAGCTTTGAAAGGTACATTTATCCTTGAAATTGTACAACAAGGTCTAGTTTGTTGCCTCCCACTTCCTAACTTCTTCCCCATTGTAGTAGTATCCTCAGATGGTTGTGTGACTGGGGAAGTCGCCTATGACAAGGTACGATTTTTCTGACAGGGGAACATCAGTTGGCCATGCAAATTGTTCACTAAGTGGTTTGCAAACAAACTACTGCTATTTGGTCAAGCTCAACCACAAGAGTTCCACTGTAGATTGATGTTTCACAGCAGTATTTCTCATCTATCTTTTGTCACATACAAGTATTGTGCTACTATAGGTGTTGCTTTTGATGTTCACTGCTTTATGCATACCAGGGATGTTTGGTGCTGTTGTCTCTGTCTTGCAGGCACAGGAGGTCTGCTTTCTTGCCAGATATGTCAGCTTTCTCTGCAGAGAATCCCTCCACACTGGAGTTACTCAATAGACTCAGACTTTAAGGCCAGAAAGAACAATCATGATCATCTAGTCTGACCTCCTGAAACACTGCAGCCCACAGAACCTCACCAGTCCCCTTCACTAATAGGCCCATAACCTCTGGCTGAGTTACTGAAGTCCTCAAATCATGATGTAAAGATTTCAAGTTACAGAGAATCCATCATTTACACCAGTTTAAACCCGCAAGTGACCTGTACCCTATGCTGCAGGGGAAGGTGCAAAAACCAAAACAACACAGGTCTCTGACAACCTGATTCAGGGAAAATTCCTTCCCAACTCCAAATACAGCGATCAGTGAGACACTGAGCAGGTGGACAAGACCCAGCAGCCATATATCAGGGAAAGAATTCTCTGTAGTAACTCAGAGCTTTCGCACCTAGTGTTCCATCAGTGGCCACTAGAGATATTTGCTACTAGCAGTCGCAGATCAACTACATGCCATCACAGGCAGTCTCATCATATCATCTCCTCCATAAACGTATCAAGCTCGGCCTTGAAGCCAGTTAAGTTTTTCAGCCCTAGTACTCCCCTTGGAAGGCTGTTCCAGAATTTCACTCCTCTGAGGGTTAGAAACTTTCATCTAATTTCAGGCCTCAACTTGCTGATGGCCAGTTTATATCCATTTGTTCTTGCGTCCACACTGGTGCCTAACTTAAGTAACTCTTCCCCCTCCCCAATATTTATCCTTTGACAACTGCAATTGGGGTCATATTTTGAAAATTGTTTGCAACAATAACAGCTTTTTTTTGTTTTAAAACTGAAGTAGAGACTCAGAGAAACTGAGAAGCCAACCCACCCATATCTCCACCTGAGCCAGTCCTTCAGGGAAATGGCCTACTTAGGTAAATGCTGCTTTAGAGAATGTGCAAGAATTGCCAAGTGGATGCCAGCTGAGACTTGATTTATTGCCACCACTCAAAGCTCAGAAACTTTTGTCACCAGGGACATCATTACTCAAGAGGAGTCATTAGTTAGCCTTTCATTTCCAATTGCTGCACGAAATCAAAAGTTGGTCTTAACCTAATAAAAGTTGAAGAGGTCATGCACTTCTCCTGCATAATACAAGAAGAAGCACAATGACTTGCACTGAGTGCACACAACTCTCCTGTGTATTAGGTTGAAAATTCTTCTATCCCATCCTCTTCATATGTACAAAAAAAAAACAACCCTAAGAAGGCCACTATGCAATGCAATTAAACAATGGACAGGAGTTTGTCCTCTTCCAGAGTCATCACATTAAACAGAGCTACCAGCAGCTGCTGAACTTTGCAGCCAGGTAAGTTTTATAGGCAAGAGCTCTGTTCAGATTTCCAAAAGTGAATGCAGTCCTTTTGCTGAATCTCTCATGTTTTATATTTTAATTGTTTTGTTTGTCTGTCTTATTTGAGCTGGAAGAGCCTCATTATCATTCATTTCCACCTGGATTTGCTCTCTTCTTCCCCCTCCCCCAGATTAATTGGTTTAATTAGCAAAGCATCTCATTCGACTGGCAAAGGGTCTTGTTCCAAAACAATGGTGACAAAAATAACCATTGTTTTACTCGAATTAAAGATGAACTGCAAAAAAAGTTTCAGCAGCAGCAGCCTGGTTTGAAAGCCCCCCACCCCGCTTTAATCAGTCTTCGAGGAGCATACAGCACGCACGCAAGCGCTAACCCGAATACACACATCATTTTAAATTCTCTAGAGTCACCCTAGCTAGCGTCTACTCAGCTACAACACCCCTTTGTAATGTCACAACTGATAATTATTGGTCTATAGACATAGGCCCATCACTAATTGGATAATTTCTTATAGGCATGATGCTAGAGCTGAACGCAAAGATATTTAAAACAAAACAGAAAATCCAACTGAAAATCCAAGCGGGGAAACTCAGGACAAGCAGCGTAGGCATTCTGAGTTCAGAGTAGAAGCAAGTGGGGCTTCTGAGGGTGGGCAACGCCAAGGAATGTTTGTATTTTGAGAGGAAGATGCATACAAGAAAGAGGGAGGAGTTGAGAATGAGGGCAAGAAAGATTTGTAGTAAAAGTCTGTCTCCACACTGCCACTTTCAGCGCTAAACTTTAGTCATTCAGGGGTGTGAAAAAATACATCCTTGAGCAACAAACGTTTAAACGCTGAAAAGCGCCAGTATAGACAGCTCCAGGCGATAAAGCTACCACCACCCGTTCAGGGTGGTTTTATTTATTTATCTTAATCACTGGGAGAGCGATTAAAAAAATTGCATGAGAAGCCCCACTGATAAAGCGTGTTTACATGGGCAGTGTTGACATCAACCTGTACCTGTTACTTTGGGTAAGAGCCAGAGGTAGACAACAAACAGGCACCAATGGAAATCGGGGAAGGATCTGCATGGGGATTGTGGGAGGATCTTGTTGAAAAAGTTGGTGCAGTCTTCCACAAAGAGAAAAAGAGGAGCTATGGCAGGTGAGTGGAGAGCGGTAAGGAGGGAGTCACCAGGTAGTAAATAAACAGCTGGAATTGTGGGTGAGATCAACAGGAAGATTAAAGTTAGGAGAGGGAAAAATAGATGGGGAAGACAGGCTGTGTTAATAGCCACTCAGAGAAGGAGCAGAGTTAGTGCTCTTTGAGGCTCAGCTTTCCCATTTTGTGCACACAACAGTTTACAAAGTGCATTTAAAAGTTGTTTTTATAGTGTTTTAAAAGCTTTTATAATAGAAAAACCCAGCACAGCTTCCAAGAACTGCACTAGATCAGTGATTCAGTGGGAGAGACACTACAGCAGAACTGGGAATTGTGACATCACAGACACTAAAAAGAGGTTCGTTTTGTGTGCAGAATACTCCACTTAGCCTGCTTTAAAGGTGAACTTAAAAGGAAAGATTCAAGGAAGCCCTTTATTTCAATAGTAAACTTCTATTATTGCTTCCAGACAACTCAAGATTCAGGCTCACCACCCAGTTATGAAATAAGATAAAGCATTCTACAGGAATGAGGTTTATATTTTTACAGAGCCAAGTTTTGGAGGAATGCCATGGAATATTTTTCAGGAATCTGCAAAACAGCATATTAACAAACATGAAAAGCCTGTTTTCAAAGAGTGTTTGAGTTACTAAAATAAATGGCAAACAGTCACTTTTAGAGGAACATGCTAAATATAACTGCGGTTTGATGCTAGAGGCAGGGAAAGTAGTGAAGAGTCAAGTGTTTCTGCTGTAAAGTGACTTTTCTGGAATGATAAAGTGGCAAACACTTGCCAAATCAGACATGATTCAGAGAGGAAGAAGCAACGGGTGGTACAGAGGGGTGGGGGGAGAGGAGAAAAGTTTTGGTCTCCGATACAAATACATAGGTTCTGCAGTCGGAGTCTCATGCACAGTCAGCAGCAGTCCAATTAAGCCTATCAATTCCCGGAGTCAGAGCAACCTAACCTCATTCATTCGCACCCGTAAAGTGTGTTTAGGGCTGCAATGCAAGAACCCACATTTTAAATGCTAGTTTCACTCTCAGCTCTGTCAGAGCTCAAGCAGGACTCAGCAGAGGCCTGTCTGCAGAGGATTCCCGAAGTCATCCTCTCCCTTGTGTCTCTCGCCAGCCACACTGGGGCTGGAGGACTGCTCCCCAAAACTCAGCCAGCCAGCCAGCCCGCCCGCGCACCGGCGCCAGCCAAAGGCACCCCGCGTCCTGGGCACAACAGGGGCACGGGGCTAACCCCCTGAGCACTCGCACGGCCGGCGGCTAGCCAGGGGCAGGCGCTCTGCGGCCGGCTGGGGTAGGGGGTAGGCGCGGAGATCTGCTTACAGTCGGAACATCTGCTCCATGTCCTTGATCTGCCGCCGGCTGAACTCCTTGAATTCGGTGTAGGGGTTGAAGACCTTGGCCTGGCGGGGCCGTGCCGTGCCATCGTTGATGTCCTGCCTGCGGCTCAGCTTGGCGCCCAGCTCCGAGTCGGCGCTGGCGAACATGGAGCTCCTGCTCTCCTCCTCCTCCTCCTCCTGGCCGGCCCCCCAGCCCGCCGCTGCCTCCTCCCCGCCGGGCGCAGGCTCCGGGCCGCTCTCTTCTAGCAGCAGCCGGCGCTGCAGCTTCTGGGCCAGCTCGTCAGTGGCCATGGCGAGGCGCGCTGGGGACAGGCGGGAGCCGCCCTGCGCTCACACGGCGAGTTCCGAGCCCGCGCCCCGCGGCCGCCCCTGAACTTTATTCCCAGGCTCCAGGAGCAGGGCGGGGCGGAGAGTTAAGGACGCGCCGGAAAGTTCCCTCGCGTGCCTGGCACTGGGGGCCCCAGAAACAGCCCCGAAGCCAGGCTCTCCGGACACGCCCCACTTACCCCTCTCCTAGTCGAGCCCCCCACTCCTAGCCCAACCCCTTCTATACCCAGCTCCACTACTTCACACACCCTGACCCAGCCCCGCCCCCCCCAGCTCCACTACTTCACACACCCTGACCCAGCCCAGCTCACCACACTCCTAGCCCAGCCCCTCCCACCCCCACCCCCGCTCCCACTACCTCACACACCCTGACCCAGCCCAGCTCACCCCACTCCTAGTCCAGCCTCTCCCACCCGCAGTCCACCTCGCTCCCCCCAATACCCTATCCCTTGCCCCACTCCCCCCACACTGAGCCCAGCCTACCTCCCTCCCCGCTCCTACCCACCCCCCTAACCTCATTCCCCCTACACCCAGCCCTGTCCCAGTCCCCCTGCACATACCCTGCCCAGCTCTCCCACCCCACTCAGCCCCCACCCCCTGCTCAGCTCACCCCACTCTCCCCAAAACCAGCCTACCTCACACCTTGCCCTTCCCAGCTCTCCCACCCCACTTTCCCCCCACACACACCCAGTCTGCACCACACGCTGCCCAGCTCTCCCACCCCACTCCTCCCCCTGCTCTGCTCCAGTCCCCTCACACCCTGCCCTGCCCTCCTGCCCTAGTCCCCCTATCCTCCTCTCCCCACACCCTGCCCACCCCACTCCCCCACATCCATTTCAGATCAGCCTTCTCCACCCCACCCTGAGCGGACACTGCTGCGCAGGCCAGCACTGTGGGCAAGAGAGGGGTCAGCTCACCTCTGGAGGACCTTGATAAACGTACGGCAGCTGGCTCTGCTTTGAGCTGCGGGCACCTCCCAGCCCTGCTCTAGCATCAGCCCAGCCTATGCCTGGGGCTGCCCACCCTGAGGGAGCAGGCCCATTCCTCTGCAGGGCCCAGGATAGCACCTGTTTGTTCCCCCTGCGCCCTGTCCTGGGTGCCTGCTGAATGGACTCTCCTTCCCGTGCCAGACACGGCTCAGCGGCCTGCACAGCATGAGGAATGTCATTTCCATGGAGCTGAGATGCTTACCCTGCCACGCCAGCATGAGGACACACAAGTGTAGGAAGCCATACCAGTCCAGCAGCTGGTTCCTCTTGCCATCTGGAAGCTGGCTACCCTAATCTGCTGCAGGCAGGTCAACTATCAGTACTGTGGTGAAGCAAATATTGCTGTGGTTTACCAACAGGTAGTAGACATAGCTAATATACCCAAAATAGAATCATAGATGTGTAGGACTGGAAGGGACCTCAACAGGTTATCTAGTCCAGTCCCCTGCACTAAAGGCAGGACTATTATCTAGACCATCCCTCACAGGTGTTTGTTTAACCTGTTCTTAAAAACCTCCAAAGACAGGGATTCCACAGCCTCTATGGGCAATTTGTTCCAGTGCCTAACTAGCCTGACAGGAAGTTTTTCCTGATGTCCAACCCTTTCTGTAGTTTAAGGCCACTGCTTGTCCTATTCTCAGAGGTTAAGGAGAACAATTGTTTACCCTTCTTGTAATAACCTTTTATGTACTTGAAAACAGTTATGTCCAGTTTGTTTTTCAATCTTCCCTCATGGTTCATGTGTTCTAGACATGTAATCATTTTTTTGCTGTCCTCTGGACTTTCTCCAATTTGTCCACATCTTTCCTGAAATGTGGTGCCCAGAATTGGACACGATACTCCAGCTGAGGCCTTATCAGCACAGAGTAGAGCAGAAGAATTACTTTTTGTGTCTTTCTTACAACACTCCTGCTAATACAGCCCAGAACATAGGTGCCTACTTGCCCCCTGCCCTGTGGGTGCTCAACCCCCCCACCCACCCGTGCACCTCCCTCGCCCTGCCCCAGTTCCACCTCCTTCCCCCAAGTCCCCACCCGCACCCCGCCTCTTTAGCGCCTCCTCCCACAAGCACGCCACATCCCTACTCCTCCCTACACCTCCTGGAAAGTCCTAAGCGCTGCCAAACAGCTGTTAGGCAGCGGGCGGGAAGTCCTGAGAGGAGGAGGAGTGGGGACTCCCTGCTCGGGGATGAGGGGGGGAGATCTTGGCTGCCAGTGGGTGTGGAGCACCTGCTAATTTTTCCCCGTGGGTGTTCCAGCCCCACAGCACCCACAGAGTCAGCGCCTATGGCCCAGAATGATATTTGGTTTTTTTGCAACAGCGTTACACTGTTGACTCATATTTATCTTGTGATCCACAATAACCTCCAGATCCCTTTCCTCAGTACTCCTTCCTAGGCAATCATTTCCCATTTTGTATGTGTGCAATTGATTGTTTTTTCCTCAGTGGAGTACTTTTCATTTGTCCTTATTGAATTTCACCCTATGTACTTCAGACCATTTCTCCAGTTTGTCCA
Source organism: Lepidochelys olivacea (assembly GCF_965140295.1). Lineage (NCBI taxonomy): Eukaryota > Metazoa > Chordata > Testudines > Cheloniidae > Lepidochelys > Lepidochelys olivacea. The sequence continues at coordinate 48,213,692 of NC_140419.1, forward strand.
GCTCTTTTTGAATTTGAATTCTATCCTTCAAAGCACTTGTAACTTCTCCCAGCTTGGTATTGTCCTCAAACATCATGTACTCTCTATGCTATTATCTAAATCATTTATGAAGATATTGAACAGAATTGGACCCAAGACTGATCCCCGTGGGACCCTATTTGATATGCCCTTCCAGCCTGACTGTGAACTACTGATAACTACTCTCTGGGAATGTTTTTCCAACCAGTTATGCACCCACATTTTTCATAGCTCCATCTAGGCTGCATTTCCCTAGTTTGTTTATGAGGAGATCATGGGGGACAGTATCAAAAGCCTTACTAAAGTCAAGATATACCACATCTACCACAAGGCTTGTTACCCTGTCTAAGGAAGCTATTAGGTTGGTTTGACACAATTTGTTCTTGACAGACAAATCCATGTTGATTGTTACATATAACTTTATTATCTTCTAGGTGTTTGCAAATGTATTGATTATTTGCGCCATTATCTTTCTGGGTACTGAAGTTAAGTTGACTCGTTCGTAATTCCGCAGGTTATCCTTATTTCCCTCTTTATAGATTGGCACTATATTTGCCCTAGTAGATTAGCTGGATTTGAAAGAATAGTTTCCTTAATGGTGCTGAGTCATCAGTGGCACATGCACATACAGTTTGCCCACTACAAGGAGTGCATGATTGTCAAATGGAAAGGCTACTGCTCCATCGTTCTGCAGATGTTGGTCAGTATCACTGTTACTTTAGGGGTCTCCACTTAGTTTTTACAGTCTGGGCTTATAAAACCCAATCCTGATGGCAGAAGACTGTTTAGAGACACTGAGCCATTACAGGATGGAGGAAGAATGTACAGTAGAACCTGAGATACCTTGGGAATGGGGGGTTGTTCTTAACTCTAACACTTAACAAAACGTTGTTTTTTTCAAAAGTTTACAATTGAACATTGCCTTATACAGCTTTGAAACTTTACTATGCAGAAGAAAAATGTTGATTTCCCTTTTTTTTAGTAGTTTACATTTATCACAGTACTATACTGCATTTTCTTTTTTCTTTTTTTTTTTTTTGGTCTCTGCTTCTGCTGCCTGATTGCATACTTCTGGTTCCAAATATGGTGTGTGGTTCAATGGTCAGTTCATAAATCTGATGTTTGTAATTCTGAGGTTCTACTGTATAGGCAAGATAGCACTGCCTACAAAACTATGGGGCTCCCCTATGCCCAATCCCATAGTAGTGTGGTATGCAGTACAACATCTACAAGGATAAAGGGAGAGAGTTTTTGCCAGGAATAGGCTCAAGCCATGACTGGTTAGCAGGCCTAATATAGGAAAACGGAAAGTGCATTTGTCATCACTAGGGCTGGATGTGGGTAAGTAAGAGACATAAGCGATGGTAGGTGTACCTGTAGCTTCACATCATCTGGTGACATTATTGCAGAAATATGATAAATTGTGTATTTTTGCAGTATGCAGATCACTGTATTTGCTATTGCTTGTAAGCAATTATAAGAGTTTGATACTTTATTAAAAACTTTGGATAAGCCTCCTGCCTCCTCTTTTCCGAAGCACTCACACTAGTTTAGTGTACAACAAAATCTTTATTAAAAAATAAAAATTAATACCAACCCCTCTATTTAGAGTTATTATAGGCATCCCAGCAGGAAATAACTAGAGGTCAAACATGCATAGGTGCCAACTTCATGAGTGCTCCAGGGCTCATGAGCCACAATGTTTTGTTTTTTTATGTGATAAGTTTATTAAAGATGTCAGTTGGAAGTTACTTTGTTTTAAACTGACATTTTACAATGGCACCAGTAGGTGGCAAGAGCATGTACATGGCACGCAGTGAAACTGGAAGGCGAAATTATTAGACCCTGTATATAGTATACTGTAGTATACTGTTATTCACGGTTAAGTAATGGATGTGAGTAGGGCCAGGTTGAAAGATGGATAAATTTGTGTTGAAAAACCAACAGCGGGGAACCTTCAGGAACTCAAAGTGCTTCAGCAAATACAGTAGAATCTGCTACAACAGTGGACGATCTGACTGCTGAATCTGCTACCAGTAGTTTTGATAACAATGAGAGCAAACAAAACACCAAAGAAAAATGAGGCAAAGGGAGATCTTTTCTAGAGAGTTGGGGAGGATGTGCGCAGTATAAATGGACAGAATATGGTAGTGTGAAGGATTGTGTTTCCTGCTCTGTTTGCTGCAAAGCAGCTATGGCTAGACATTTTCTCCCATTTACAAGTAGAGACAAAGAATCATTAGCAGCTTTTGTGAATAATGGGTTTTGCTCAAGGAACAAAGCATTAGAAAGGTTTTCATCCCATGAAAAGTCTTGTGTACACTAAGCTGCTGCTCAGAACGTATCTGCGTCTGAAAAAGAAGAATATGTAGATAGCCTTATGTTGGCAGGCAAAAAACCTGATATGCAGCATACAAGGATTTCACTGGTGAAAATTATAAATTTGTTGCAGGTTTTAGCAGCACAGGTAGTGACCTTTCACACAGATGAAAATCTGAATTTCATTCAATTGCTACATTTGCATGCTGAAAATGTACCCGAGCTCAAGAGATGGCTACAGCGAACATCTTATAAATGGACGTTTCATGAAATCATCAACGAAATACTCACCCTGATGTCAAATGATGTGCTGCAAAAGCTATGCACATTTGTTCAAGAAAGTCTTTACTACGCACTTATAATTGAGGAAACAGCAGACAGTTCTGTTAAAGAGCAAGTGTCCATATGTTTAATAAGAACATAAGAATTGGCCATACTGGGTCAGACCAAAGGTCCATCCAGCCCAGTATCATGTCTACCAACAGTGGCCAATGCCAGGTACCCCAGAGGGAGGGAATCTAACAGGTAATGATCATAGAATCATAGAATATCAGGGTTGGAAGGGACCTCGGGAGGTCATCTAGTCCAACCCCCTGCTCAAAGCAGGACCAATCCCCAATTTTTGCCCCAGATCCCTAAATGGCCCCCTCAAGGATTGAACTCACAACCCTGGGTTTAGCAGGTAATCTCTCTCCTGCCATCCATCTCCACCCTCTGACAAACAGAGGCTAGGGACACCATTCCTTACCCATCCTGGCTAATAGCCATTAATGAACTTAACCTCCATAAATTTATCCAGTTCTCTTCTAAATCCTGTTATAGTCCTAGCCTTCACAACCTCCTCAGGCAAGGAGTTCCACAGGTTGACTGTGCACTGAGTGAAGAACTTCCTTTTGTTTGTTTTAAACCTGCTACCCACTAATTTCATTTGGTGGCCCCTAGTTCTTATATTATGGGAACAAGTAAATAACTTTTCCTTATTCACTTTCTCCACACCACTCATGATTTTATATACCTCCATCATATCCCCCCTTAGTCTCCTCTTTTCCAAGCTGAAAAGTCCTAGTCTCTTTAATCTTTCCTCATACGGGACCCGTTCCAAACCCCTAATCATTTTAGTTGCCCTTCTTTGAACCTTTTCTAATGCCAGTATATCTTTTTTTGAGATGATAGTTAAAGATGATTTTTCTGTCAATGAGCTTTTCTTTGGATTTTATGAAACACCTCTGTCTGATGCTAATACGCTGTTTACTATAGTAAAGGATGCACTGCTCTGGTTCAGTTTTGACATTAGAAAATGTCGAGAACAGAGTTACAATGGGGCCGCAAATGTCAGCACAGTGGTGTATTGACTGGCATACAAGTTCGGACCAAGCACGAAGAACTAAGAGCTGTGTATGTACACTGTATGACTCATTAAACCCGGCTGTGCAAGATGTGATTAAACAAATACAGCCTGTTCAGAACTTCTTATTTCTAATGTATGAGTTGATTGGTTTTATCAGAAGCTCTCCAAAAAAAAAAAAAAAAAAAAGGTGGCCAGCTTTGAGACCTTACAAGAAGCAGAAGCTCCTGCTGCTCAATGTCTTTGCTCTTTCTGCCCCACGAGGTGGTGTCTATATGCTACATGCCTGAGATCGGTGGCTTCGAACTACGGTATGCTGCTGACCTTGTTGGAGGAAATTGACAGCACTTGTTTCTCTGATACTGGAGGAAAAGCTCATGGATTTGTTACTCAACTTCATAAGTTTGAGACATTTTTCAATCTGCAACTGGTTCTACTTATTCTCAACCAAGGAGAATTAGTTAACACGAATCTACAGAAAATCAGCCTGAAGTTTCAGGAAGCACAAAGAATGATGTTTCCTCTGAGATGCTTCAGCTATTGAGAAACAATGGTTTTGAGGATCTGTGGAAAGAAGCTTCTGCAAAGGCTGAATAGTTGAATCTTGAGGAGCCCTGCCTGCCTAATGTAACGAAAGCATCAAGGCAAACTGATGAAGGAAGCAGTGCGCATATTTTTGCTACACCTATGGATGTGCACAGAAAATTACTTAATGAAGTTTTCAATCCAGTAACGGGGAGTCTTGACTTAAGATTTGAATCTGACATTCAAGAGCATTTGACACAAATGGAACAGTTTGTGAAAATACAGTTTGCGACTGGCAGTGAGATGGTTAAATCAAACAAGTAACAGACTTTTATGCAGACAACGTATATAAACAGAGATTGAAAGTACACCGTGACATGTTCTTGGACATAGCTCTACAGAAAAATATATCAGTCTCCAGTGTTGAGGATGTTGTCATTTTTAAAAACAGAAGGGAATGAACATTTGACCACTATACTTCCAGAGTACTGCAAATTTTATAAGAATCCTTCTCACTGTGCCAGTATCATCCTGTACTGCATTCTCCAGCCTCCAAAGACTTAAAAATTATCTCTAGTCATCAATGGGACAGACGTGACTGAATAATGTAGCTGTCCTTAACATGCATCAAGACCGTACCAGGGAACGAGATTAAATAAGATTGCTGACAGTTTCATCCAGAAAGTTACAGTGAGATGCAATGTCTTTAAACTGGGACGTTAGTGAAGACAGCTTGTAGGTGAGTGCAATGATTTTTATATATTGTAATTCATGATAATGTAATTATGTAGTTCATTACTATTTTAATAATGATTACATTAAGATACCAATGATAGACACACATTCAATAACTAGAATATGAAAGAAGTGTATAAATATGTTGAAAATAGCCTCCTCCCAAAACCAGCAGAGCAACCCTCTGCCCCACAAACACACACACCTCTTCAAAAGCACTCGCCAGCAAAAACAAAAGTCAGTGCCTGTGCACACATGGTAAGAAAAATTGTCAAGGGTTGCATGCACTGTTCCCTCTAAACTGTACGCGTGTGCGCACGCACACAGATCCTAAACCCCGCGCACACTGTGAAACACCCTACGCACAAAAATTTGTACAGAAGCACAAAAATTTGCACAGAAGAAATTTTTTGCACACATGGCCTGTCAAAAATTAGAGGGAACATTGTTTTGCCTTGTAAATTGAACAGTGATCCCAAGCAGCATTGGCTCACTGGTAATGGAATTGGCAATCTCCAGTGTAACAGTTCTTCTTACCCCCTGGTTGTACAGGAGTAGAGCAAACCGGGTACAGTTCTCTGTGCACACTGCCATGCCCGAAGTTCTAACTGATGCCCTCCCAGGTCCCAGTCTGTCCAGTGGCTGCAGGACATGGGAGTGTGAAGGTGTCTGCAGGTGATGGTGCCAGGGGTGGAGCAGGATCTGGTGCTGGAGCAGGTGCCACAGCTGTTGGTCAACAGGCTGCAGACCCCAAAGTGAGCAATAAAGATAGTGGGGGCCTTTTACCCAGCTGTGGCTCTGGCACCACTGCCCCCTTCTCTCCAGCCTGTTCCCACCCCAAACAGATCTTCTGAATATGGCCTCAGGACATCCCCTAGCCCAACTGGCTGCACTTTTGTTTTGGGGTCTGTACCTGCTCCTTCATCCCCTCTGCCACTGGGTCTCCTCCACTGTGGTTCCTGGCCTCTTTGGCCCCCTTGAGGTTTAATTCTGACACAGGACTGCCATCTCCACTCTTCCACCAGGCTCTTTGAGATGCTCCTGTAGAGATGCTGATTTGGGCACATCTGCCAAAAGTCATATTCCTTGCTGTATTGAAACCAGAGGATAACCAGAAACCTGTTGTGATCCTCTAGCCAGCTAGCTTCACAGTGTATGGGGGTTTTACCAGCTGGCATCTCCTCACGCTGTTTGGCTGGGCAGAAGTAGAGTAGGCCACATGGAATGAGGGGTAAATGCTGACCATGTATATAAAAGTCAGCAGATAGTTTCCTGTGGATATGTGATGAGTAGGTAGAAGGGCTGAAAAATACATTGCCTACCACCTCATAGGGAATTGTGGGAATGGATTAGAACAGTGCTTTTCAACCTTGTTGATACCTGGGACCTTCTTAAACTGCGTGAGGGAGATCCCAGGGACCTGTGCCGGTCCACAGACTGGTCATTGAGGAAACACTGGATTAGAAGACTATCACAAACCCAAGCTCCATAACCCAGGCTTCATGTGAAGCCTCATTGCAAAGTAGATGGGTTAGAGCTACACAATAAACCTGGGTTTAAGATTTGTCTGGCAATAGTAGGGTGGTTTGGGGTCATCCTTGGGTAAGAGCCTGGGGTTAAGGCTGCAGTGAAGACATACCCTTACTGTCCCCTCCAGCTAAGGTTCATTAAAGTGTCCTCAGCATCAAACATTCCCCCCCCCCCAACTATTGTCCTGAGTCTTATCACAGCTCAGACATCATTTAGCTGTGACCCTCCAAGTACCCTTCACCCCTGACAGCAGTACAGAGCAACCCAGGTGATCCAGGTAATAAGCTTTTGAGTGTCACATTTGACATCCCAAATCACTAGTCCTTTCTGAAGACTTAGGTCATTAGCATTTATCACCTAGATCACAAAGCACTAAGATAAGGAAGTAGCTGTGAGCTGGTAGTAGTGTTCTCAGCAGAGGCCCCTGAACTCTAGTACTCACTTCCCCTGCTAGTACTGTACTAAGGAGCCCCATTTTTAGGCTTCCAGGGCACAGTACTAGCACCACAGATTGAGGCTTTTGCTCAAGGGTGATGTTGAAGTATCTATCTGGAAAGCATGTTTGCTAGTTTGGTATTAGTATTTTGGGGCACATTTTAAACACTAACAAATTTATCTGAGCATAAGCTTTCATGAGCTACAGCTCACTTCATTGGATGCAAGTAGCTCACGAAAGCTTATGCTCAAATAAATTGGTTAGTCTCTAAGGTGCCACAAGTACTCCTTTTCTTTTTGCGAATACAGACTAGCACGGCTGCTACTCTGAAACCTGTCATTTTAAACACTGAAGATTAACTATTAACTATGATTTGTAACCTGTCCTTTAAATCAACTTTTGTACCCAGTGACTGGAAGATAGGTAATATTATGCCAATATTTAAAAAGGGCTCTAGAGGTGATCCTGGCAATTACAGACTGGTAAGTCTAACGTCAGTACCAGGCAAATTAGTTGAAAAAATAGTAAAGAATAAAATTGTCAGAAACATAGAAGAACATAAATTGTTGGGCAAAAGTCAACATGGTTTCTGTAAAGGGAAATCATGTCTTACTAATCTATTAGAGTTCTTTGAAGGGGTCAACAAACATGTGGACAAGAGGGATCCAGTGGACATAGTGTATTTAGATTTCCAGAAAGCCTTTGACAAGGTCCCTCACCAAAGGCTCTTATGTAAATTAAGTTGTCATGGGATAAGAGGGAAGATCCTTTCATGGACTGAGAACTGGTTAAAAGACAGGGAACAAAGGGTAGGAATAAAAGGTAAATTTTCAGAATGGAGAGGGGTAATTAGTGGTGTTCCTCAAGGGTCTGTCCTAGGACCAATCCTATTCAACTTATTCATAACTGATCTGGAGAAAGGGGTAAACAGTGGCGTGGCAAAGTTTGCAGACGATACTAAACTGCTCAAGATAGTTACGACCAAAGCAGACTCTGAAGAACTTCAAAAAGATCTCACAAAACTAAGTGATTGGGCAACAAAATGGCAAATGAAATTTAATGTGGATAAAGTTAAAGTAATGCATATTGGGCAAAAAACCCAACTATACATACAGTATGATGGGGGCTAATTTAGCTACAACTAATCAGGAAAGAGATCTTGGAGACATTGTGGATAGTTCTCTGAAGACGTCCACGCAGGGTGCAGCAGTGGTCAAAAAAGCGAACAGGATGTTAGGAATCATTAAAAAAGGGATAGAGAATAAGATGGAGAATATCTTATTGCTCCTATATAAATCCATGGTACTCCTACATCTTGAATACTTCATACAGATGTGGTCTCCTCATCTCAAAAAAGGTATACTGGCATTAGAAAAGGTTCAAAGAAGGGCAACTAAAATGATTTGGGGTTTGGAACGGGTCCCATATGAGGAGAGATTAAAGAGACTAGGACTTTTCAGCTTGGAAAAGAGTAGACTACAGGGGGATATGATAGAAGTATATAAAATCATGAGTGGTGTGGAAACAGTGAATAAGGAAAAGTTATTTACTTGTTCCCATAATATAAGAACTAGGGGCCACCGAATGAAATTAGTGGGTAGCAGGTTTAAAACAAATAAAAGGAAGTTCTTCACACAGCGCACAGTCAACCTGTGGAACACCTTGCCTGAGGAGGTTGTGAAGGCTCGGACTTTAACATTGTTTAAAAGAGAACTAGATAAATTCATGGAGGTTAAGTCCATTAATGGCTATTAGCCAGGATGGGTAAGGAATGGTGTCCCTAGCCTCTGTTTGTCAGAGGGTGGAGAAAAATGGCAGGAAAGAGATCACTAGATCATTACCTGTTAAGTTCACTCCCTCTGGAGCAGCTGGCATTGGCCACTGTCGGTAGACAGGATACTGGGCTGGATAGACCTTTGGTCTGACACAGTATGGCCATTCTTATGTTCTTAAGATTAAACCTCTAAAATATCTGCATCAATAAAGTTCAGCATATTTGTCTTGTAATGAGTCAGTCCCAAGGCCTGACTAACCCCTGCCCACCCACCCCACCCCCCATAGCCGTCCTTTGAGAGCTCTTGCCTGTTTGACCACTGAACAGGGAGGGAAGACTCCCCTGGGCTGGAAAACATGGAGAATATTTTAGCAGAACTATTGTACACATGGAAGAACCCCACTGCTGCAGACTCTGTGGTCTCAGATATTCTCTTGCAGGGTGAAAAGTAGTCTGTTCTAGGAAATATGGGCAGTCAAATGACACCCAGTGCTTAATCTCAGATTAGTTACCAGTTACATGGACACAGCTGGTGACCCTGAATGTTTGTCAGTGAAACATAATATGTTACAAATAGGATAATGCAATTGCAGTACAAACTTTCCCTTTGTTTTAGTGTTGTTACCAGGACGACAAGTTTTACACAGTCTGAAGGGGTGGGGAAGAGAAGGCTGGATATATCACACACTTTCCCTGATTTAGGGTTACACAGCAATCGGAATCCAGCTCTTGACGTAAGGACTTTTTCAATTGCTCACTGAAAGCACATCACTATTTTCACTAGTGATATTGACACATATGTGAGGTCATTAGCATGGGACAAGGGTGCCCTCTGGTGTATGTGCACCAAACTGACTCACGAGCAGGGATAATAAAGTATAGATCAGTGGTTCTCAAACTTTTGTGCTGGTGACCCCTTTCACAGAGCAAGACTCTGAGTGCAACCCCCCCTCTTATAAATTAAAAACACTTTTTAATATATTTAACACCATTATAAATTCTGGAGGCAAAGCGGGGTTTGCAGTGGAGGCTGACAGCTCGTGACCCCGCATTTAAGAACCTCACAGCCCCCTGAGGGGTCCCGACCCCCAGTTTGAGAACACCTAGTGTAGATTGTCCTACTTTCATCTCTTCAACCTGTGATGATCTTTCTATTTCCCTGCTCCTATAAATTGTGGAAGATACCCCATATTATTCTGAAAATAAGATTCCGACATCTAAGAGAGAAAGTGCTGTTCTAGACAGTTTTCTTTCAGTTTCCAAACATGCCATATTGGGGTAGTCAAGGTCCAAATTTCTTGATCAAAGTATAGTCAAGTTCAGACTCCAGAAATTTTTTTTTAAAAGCTACTATGATAATAAGTAGTAAATAAAAAGATTTTGGGGTCCATTGAAAAGCATCTGGCAGTCCAGATTTGGCCCATGGTCTGCTTGTTGACTACTCCTGTATATGATTGCATAGCCCATAAGCCTACGCATCACTGACATCATATCACATGGTTTACAGGATGGGATAATCTTTTCAAGTGTTTTACTTGTAAATTAAGAGATTTTCATTTTGCAGATTTACATAACCATTAATACTATTACACACACTTTAAATATTTATACACCAATTAAAGGGTTACAGAAGTACAGAATGTTTCAGGGGACTGGAAGTGGGATAGAGATGCTCATTTTTAAGTGACCAGTTCAACTCCAGTTCTTTCTGGTAGTGACTGAAGTTGTAGTCATCTGACCACTCTTCAGTAATCATTTCCTATCTTCATGGTCAAGTGTTCACATTCTACACAAACCCACCATATATGCCAAAGTCATATAGCAGACTGTGAGCTCAGATCTGGATTTAAGATTCTACAGCCCCAGACCTTGCATTTCAAGTCCTTTTTACAGAATCAGAAGAAACCAGTAAAGTAAGAAGTAGGTCTTATCACCTCTCATGCTTATGTCAGGTGGAACCATAAGACTCTTATGCCCTTTCTGTGGTATGAGGTGATGTGCCATAACACTGTTACTTACAGGCAGATTGAACAAGGTAAATTGCACTATCTGGTGTACTTGTCCCTCCATTTCCCCTCACTGCTCCCGTCTCCCACTCCTGTATGATACTTTTCATCTCAGTTTCTTCTTTGAGTGGTTGGGTGACACTGCCTTCTGGCCATGTAGTGTTCCCTTTGAGACAGGGGAATGAAACCATGAGGCTTCTTTGACACCCTCAGACTATACAGGTGGTCTTTCTGGGCTTCAAGCTCATACTGCACCAATTGTCACAGCAGTTTCCTTCATCTGCATTCATCACAAAGCCACCATCTTCATCCCTCCATCCAGGGCTCACATGGTCCTTTATCCAAAGCATCCATGCACACACACACACAGGATTCCATTGCCGCCTTGTCACTTCTAGGCTGCCTCCCCAGCTATTTCCAAGCTCTGGTCCACAGACCTTTCAGACTTCTGCACCAGCTGAGAGTGGTATTGCTGCACCCAGATTCTTATTGCGGGTGGGACCTTTCACCAGTCTTCCCCCTTCCCTGGCTTCTCCAAGGAGAAACTGCCAGGTACTCCCTAGGTCTATAGTCCCAGCCCCTTGCCCAGCAAGCCTTGCTTCCAACCTGCAATCCCCCATTCCCTGAATTCTAGGGCCAGCGGACAATGTGACAGACAAATAACTGTGAATCCACATAAGATAGCATGAAGAGAAGAGAGACGCTCAAGTCTCCTTTCAGCATAGGAAGCCTGACAAAGCCCTGTTGGAAAGAATAGGTGGGGCATAACCCAGAAAAGTGAGAAGGGTAACACAGACACAGGTTTAGAGTTTTGAATGTAAGTGACTAAAGTCAAGCTGCTAATTGAAAGCTACCTATTTTTAAAAAAAGAGAAATGCTGAAGTGAAGAAACAAATCGACAGAGCCAGAAGAGTACACAGAAGTCACCTACTACAGGATAGGCCCAACAAAGAAAATAACAGAACGCCACTAGCCATCACCTTCAGTCCCCAACTAAAACCCCTCCAACGCATCATCAAGGATCTACAGCCTATCCTGAAGGATGACCCACCACTCTCACAGATCTTGGGAGACAGGCCAGTCCTTGCTTACAGACAGCCCCCCAACCTGAAGCAAATACTCACCAGCAACCACACACCACACAACAGAAACACTAACCCAGGAACCTATCCTTGCAACAAAGCCTGTTGCCAACTGTGTCCACATATCTATTCAGGGGACACCATCATAGGGCCTAATCACATCAGCCACACTATCAGAGGCTCGTTCACCTGCACATCTACCAATGTGATATATGCCACCATGTGCCAGCAATGCCCCTCTGCCAAAGAATAAATGGACACCAATCAGACATCAAGAATTATAACGTTAAAAAACCAAAAACCAGTCAGAGAACACTTCAATCTCTTTGGTCACTCGATTACAGACCTAAAAGTTGCAATTCTTCAACAAAAAAACTTCAGAAACAGACTCCAACGTGAGACTGCTGAATTGGAATTAATTTGCAAACTGGATACAATTAACTTAGGCTTGAATAAAGACTGGGAGTGGATGGGTCATTACACAAAGTAAAATTATTTCCCCATGTTTATTCCCTCCCCCCACCCCCCGCTGTTCCTCAGTTGTTCTTGTCAACTGCTGGAAATGGCCCACCTTGATTATTACTACACAAGGTTATTTCCCCTGTTCTCCTGCTGGTAATAGCTCACCGTATCTGATCACTCTTGTTACAGTGTGTATGGTAACATCCATTGTTTCATGTTCTCTATGTATATAAATCTCCGCACTGTATTTTCCACTGAATGCATTTGATGAGGTAAGCTGTAGCTCACGAAAGCTTATGCTCAGATAAATGTGTTAGTCTCTAAGGTGCCACAAGTACTCCTTTTCTTTTTAGTGGTAAGAGTGTAGCTTAAGGAAAGATACATCACAGCAGGTGGTTAGTACGCTCACTGATCAACCACCTTAACTACACTGTGAAAAGATGGTCAGCCCAAAGTTAGCAGATACTACAGAAGAGGAGGATACACAGTCTTCAGGATGAGTTTTGTCATTAAATATGTCTCCCTCCCACCACATTCCCAAAGAGCATGATTTATGTCATGCAAAGTCACAGCAAAAACAGAGGTTTAATCTTCAAGGCTGCTTCCCAACCACCTAAGAACATCACACAGCACCCAATAAACAGTACAGAAAACCAATCCTCTATGCCAATTCAGCCTTACAACCCTCTGAAGACTTTAAAAAAAGAGCCAACTAAACTCATATATATAGAGAGAGGAAACAGACCCTCCCTTCTACATAGCTGTCTGCACCCTCTCCTGAGTGGCTGCCAAAAGGCAGACATCTCTGGCTCTATTTAAGGAAAAGTGGTTAACTGTTTCTCTGCCAACCCAGGGCCAGGGTCTGCACGGCCTGTCCCTCTCCAAGACTGGGATTACATGCAGCTATTTAAATTAACTCACTTAAAAAGTGAGTGTAGTTTCCCCCCGCTTGCCGGGTGAAGAACCCCCAGGTCTCTGCTGGTGAGCACAAAAGTTTTCCATCTATTTTGCTAGGGATCCCTCTCATCCCTGACCATTCCCTTACCTCCTCCAAGGTCCTACATTTTTCTGGCAAGCAGGAAGGGACAAGACTTCCCTAGTAATCTGTCAGTAACAGGCCATTGCATGCTGTTCCATTCAGCCTCGCAGATCAAAAAGGTTACACAGACTCTTTATTGATAAGAACAGGCAAAAATATAAGAACACATCATCTTCTTTGACCTACACCAACTGTTTGCACCTTTCTCCATTCCATTCGTGTTCCAGAAATCCCCACAGCACTTTAAGCCTGAAAAGCTGAGCAAACCTGCTGAACTAAATATGTCAGAAACCCCAACAAATCGTTTTCTTCCCCTTCACAAAAGTCCTGAGAAGTCACGTCACAAAGTCATTTAAAGGCTGCACCTTTCATCAGATGTGCATCCCAATCCTGAAAACACTTCCGTATGTGTAATTTCACTAGCATGAGCAATGCATTGATTTTAGTGGAACTACTCATGGTAGCAATAAACATGCACATCAGTGTTTGCAGGATTGGGGCTGGAGATCTGAAAGAAAGGATGAAGGATTGATGGAGTTTCCACAAACGTAAATTCAGAAATTTGGTACAACTCTCATTTCTCATGGGCCCTGCGGTTATAATGGGCTCACCTTCACAGCCTGCTCACGTGCAACTTCTAGTATATTGTAGGTTTAATGCCCTATGATAATTTAGTAGCTCTTTCCCAATTAAACCTTAAATCTATATTATTAGAACAGGAGGCTTTGGAGTCAAATTGTTGTCATGTGGCCACTTTGTAGATCTTGTGACTGGGGCCAGGCTACAAGGGGAGGCTCACAGGTGCTCTTCTGTTTGCCATAACATTTTTATACTTTCATTACATGCCAAATATTGCTCCTACAGTGTGGAACAGAGAAAGTACTATGTTCTTTGTCTTCTGTGGTGAGAATATGTAATTTAAGGTGTACTTTGCCTCACCTGGGGACAGTGCTCGATCCTATCCCAGCTGTGTTCCCCCTGCATTAATTAGAGTTAATGGAAGCTGCTGGAAAGTATACTGCTGGGTGGAATGAAACATTTCATATAGCCCTCTGGGTTTCATGTGGTCCCTTTTGTTATTGTAGATATGTTAGTCTGTTGTAGTTAAAAGCTAGAAACCGTATAATAGATCTAGGTAGGGAAGCCAGGGGAGAGACTCATCATGTGGATTTTTCAGGTCCATCTTGGTAACCCTAACCCTAGCACAGGGAGCCCTAGTGACCCCAGGTGCAACACTAGCATGGAAACACCTTGTCTTAGTAACCTAACCCTGGTGTGAGGATACCTACTGGACACAAGCCTAACCCTAGTGTGGAGACCCCAACCCTTGGTAACACCAGTGGAGAGGCTTACCCTTAATAAACATTTCTAATCCAGAGAGGCCTAGGGACTCCAGGGTAACACAAGATGTATACAAGTTCAGGGTGACTGCTGAGAATTCAGATATGATCAGTTTCAGAAAATTGCTGATTACAAAATACTTTAGAGTGACTGATGACCAGTCAGGGATGAAAAGTTCGCAAACATTGATTGCAAACAAGTTAGGAATAACTGCTGACCATTTCGGCATGATCAGTTCTCCAAATTTGTTGATCCACGGCGAGCCCTTTGCCTCTTGGCTAATGGACTTACTGATAGCAGTAGGAAATTGTAATCCTATATATAGAGTAGCACTAGAGGGGGATGGGACAGTTTGCCAGAGGTTTTTGCTGACAGCAGAGGAATGGTGAAACTCAGGGATCTTGGGTTCCATTCCTTGCATTGGAGGAGAGTGTGCTCTAGTGAGGACAGACTCTTCTGCCTGTTTCTCCCACTCTTGACCCCTTAGGCAACTTCCCATCCAACCTGTCCCTGTTCTAGCCCTGTCTCTTTCCCACCCCTAGTCCCAGTCTCCATTTAGGCTTCTCATCCCAGTCCCAGTCTCTTTGCCCTGCCTGTACTAGTGTCCCTCTCTGGACTTCCCATCCCAGGTTCCCCAAACATCATCCCCCAACCAGTCCCAGGTCCCTGCTCCTGGCTCCTCATCTGATCTGTCCTTTTCCACCCACCCACTGACTTCCACTCATCCCCCATACCCTCTCTCTCCATCCCCACTGTCTCCAACTCAGTCTCTCCCCGGGCTTCTTATCCAATCTTACTGCCCTCCTAACACCCATCTCCTTGACAAGGAGTCCTTGTCTGTCCCCTTGCTTGGCTAGTCCCTGTCTTCCACCCAAGTCCCCATCTGATTTTAGTCTCCCTCTCTACCCTCTGGTTACTAGTCTCCCAGCATTTTCCTCCCTGGCTCCCAGGCCTCCCTTTCCCAACTTCCATTCCTTATTCCCACTTCACTAGCTTTCCCAATCTCCCCAGGCCCCTGCAATGTTTCTTGTCCAATCTGCTCCCCTACCCATTCCCTCCTCCTCAGCCTGACTCTTGTCCCTTCTGCATTCTATTCAGACAGCTTCCTCCCACATACTACCAAGGCCTAGCAGAGAGACAAGTGAGTGCAGAAGAGAGGCATTTTCCCTGCTCTTTGTACGAGACCGGTGCCCAGACTTGGCATGGCCTAGAGGAGCCAAAGTCACAGCTTTCCAGGACAGATTTCCCTCATGCTGTAAGTATAGCCTACAGACTTTGTTCCTAAAAGTATACATTTACATTTTGCCATTACAAAGCATAATATTTACTTACATCCAGCTTTCCTGCACACTTGACTGAGAATTTATTTTATGATCTCAGGAGCAGGAGGTCAAAACTACCTCTGGTTGGCATGGAGCATACTTCTGCTCAGCAGTAGCAGATGTTGTGGACTTACAGGTTGGTTTCCTGTTGCAAGAGAAATCAGTGCTGTGGAGTCTTGGTATTCTTAGTGTAATTTATTTATTTATACTATATACACAAGTCCTGGAAAATAATTGGCTGCAACCAGCATTCAGGAAATCCCGTACTTTGGACATTCTGGCCCAGACCACAGGTCCAGCTCTCTTGGAGCAGCTCCATCCTGATAATTGCTCTGCTTCAAGAGATCAAGGCAGAAAGCAAAATTGTATCCAGTTTGCAAATTAATTCCAATTCAGCAGTCTCTCGTTGTAGTCTGTTTTTGAAGTTTTTTTATTGAAGAATTGCAACTTTTAGGTTTTGTGACAAAGCTCTGTCCTTGCCTCCATGGGTCCCGCATTTCCTGGCAGATTTCGCTAGCCTCAGAGGCTCACTGTGACCCTCCACATAACCCTTCTCTCTCTAGAGACAAGGGTCACAGTCTACTGAGCCATTTTCATCATAAGCCAGTGAGGGGAGGGGAGGAGAAGTTATCTTTCCTTGCACAGTCTCTGTTGTCTCCCAGTCTCAGTGATTAATCAGGGGGCAAAGGTGGGGGGGGAGCCCAGGCCCACCCTCTACTCTGGGCTCCAGCCCAGGGACCCTATTAGTATCAGCTATGGTAGCTGACCTTTTAGAAACATGACATGTACAATTCCCTGGGCTACTTCCCCCACACAGCAGCCCTCACTTCCTCAAGCTCCACTTCACCCTTACCTCAGGGCCTCCTTCCTTGTGCCTCATATGGTGTCTACTACTCAGCCTCTCCAACAGCACAACTTCCTTCCACAGCTCCTGACATGCACAGCCACCTGACTGACTGGGAGGCTTTTAACTAGTTTCAGCTGGCCCCTGATTGGCTTCAGGTGTTCCAATCAACCTAGCATTCTCCCTGCCTTCTGGAAAGTTCTTAATTGGCCCCAGGTGTCTTAATTGACCTGGAGCAGCTTCCATTTCACTTATCCTGGTACCAGAGATTTGTTTAGCCTGGAGCTAATATATCTATCTCCCACTACTTTTCTATAGCCATCTAGCCTTACCCCGTCACAGTCTATAGTCGAGTGACCAAAGAGATTGAAGTGTTCTCCGACTGGTTTTTGAATGTTATAATTCTTGACATCTGATTTGTGTCCATTTATTCTTTTACGTAGAGACTGTCCAGTTTGACCAATGTACATGGCAGAGGGGCATTGCTGGCACATGATGGCATATATCACATTGGTAGATGTGCAGGTGAACGAGCCTCTGATAGTGTGGCTGATGTGATTAGGCCCTATGATGGTGTCCCCTGAATAGATATGTGGACACAGTTGGCAACGGGCTTTGTTGCAAGGATAGGTTCCTGGGTTAGTGTTTCTGTTGTGTGGTGTGTGGTTGCTGGTGAATATTTGCTTCAGGTTGGGGGGCTGTCTGTAGGCAAGGACTGGCCTGTCTCCCAAGATCTGTGAGAGTGGTGGGTCGTCCTTCAGGATAGGTTCTGGATCCTTGATAATGCGTTGGAGGGGTTTTAGTTGGGGGCTGAAGGTGATGGCTAGTGGCGTTCTGTTATTTTCTTTGTTGGGCCTGTCCTGGAGTAGGTTACTTCTGGGTACTCTTCTGTCTCTGTCAATCTGTTTCTTCACTTCAGCAGGTGGGTATTGTAGTTTTAAGAATGCTTGATAGAGATCTTGTAGGTGTTTGTCTCTCTCTGAGGGGTTGGAGCAAATGAGGTTGTATCGTAGAGCTTGGCTGTAGACAATGGATTGTGTGGTGTGGTCTGGATGAAAGCTGGAGGCATGTAGGTAGGAATCGCGGTCAGTAGGTTTCCGGTATAGGGTGGTGTTTATGTGACCATCACTTATTAGCACCGTAGTGTCCAGGAAGTGGATCTCTTGTGTCGACTGGTCCAGGCTGAGGTTGATGGTGGGATGGAAATTGTTGAAATCATGGTGGAATTCCTCAAGGGCTTCTTTTCCATGTGTCCAGATGATGAAGATGTCATCAATGTAGCACAAGTAGAGTAGGGGCATTAGGGGACAAGAGCTGAGGAAGTGTTGTTTAAGTCAGTCATAAAAATGTTGCCATACTGTGGGGCCATGAGGGTACCCATAGCAGTCCCGCTGATTTGAAGGTATACATTGTCCCCAAATATGAAATATTTATGGGTGAGGACAAAGTCATAAAGTTCAGCCACACAGGTTTACCGTGACATTATCGGGGATACTGTTCCTGATAGCTTGTAGTCCATCTTTGTGTGGAATGTTGGTGTAGAGGGCAACATTCCACACAACGATGGAAAAAACCTTTTGTAGTGATAATCAAGGTGGGCCATTTCCAGCAGTTGACAAAAACGTCTGAGCACAGCGCCGGGGGGAGGGGAGGGAAATAAACATGGGGAAAACACCATCCTAGCCACTATGGATGTAGAAGCCCTCTACACCAACATTCCACACAATATTCCCCCCTGCTGTTCCTCAGACATTCTCATCAACTGCTGAAATGGCCCACCTTGATTATCACTACAAAAGGTTTTTCCCCCCCGGCTCTCCGGCAGGTAATAGCTCACCTTACCTGATCACTCTCGTTACAGTGTGTATGGTAACACCCATTGTTTCGTGTTCTCTGTGTATCTAAATCTCCCCACTGTATTTTCCACTGAATGCATACAATGAAGTGAGCTGTAGCTCACGAAAGCTTATGCTCAAATAAATTTGTTAGTCTCTAAGGTGCCACAAGTACTCCTTTTCTCCTGCCTTAGTAGAAGCTCCCCTGAGAGAACCTGAATCAAAAAACTAACAATACATTTTCTCAAAGACTGTACTGCTCAAACACTGAGTCTTACAAATTCTTTTTCTATGTGTAACAGTGCACTCTGGTGACTCCTGCCAGAACACTATGCAAATTACACTGCTCTAACTTGGCCTGCTGGGCTACATTTCCTGGGCAAAGGGCCCCTATGTGTCCAGCCATTCCACCATCTGGAGGACATACCAAAATTAGTTGGTACCAAAATTAATTGCATCCAATGAAGTGAGCTGTAGCTCACGAAAGTTTATGCTCTAATAAATTTGTTAGTCTCTAAGGTGTCAAAAGTACTCCTTTTCTTTTTACAAAATTAGTTGGTTATGTGAAAGGGTTAGTCTTGCCACTGTTCTCTTATGAGATCCAGATTTGCTGAAGGTTGAAACTCATATAAAAGTACTAGTATCAACTGGGAGATGGTCCCCCTGCTTTTAATTCCTCCCCCACTTTAATGATTATATTCTCCTCTTCTTGCTCATCATCCATGGTGGGAACTCTAGGACTTCTTGTTCTGGATCAAAGTCACAAATTATTTTGTTTGTGTTTAAAAAAAGAGAAAGAAAAAACCCAAACAAACCTTTTATAACATTTTTATTTCACAGAAATGTTTGACATTTTATTCTAATTTGGACCTCACCTAATTTTAAAATGTGAAAATTTCCCATGGAACAAATATTCGGTTTCCAACCAGCTCTGCTTATAACTCAGCCAATTTGGGTGAATTTTCACAGAAACAGCAACTCCCTGAT
This sequence comes from Lepidochelys olivacea, assembly GCF_965140295.1. Taxonomy (NCBI): domain Eukaryota; kingdom Metazoa; phylum Chordata; order Testudines; family Cheloniidae; genus Lepidochelys; species Lepidochelys olivacea. Next base: position 48,233,292 of record NC_140419.1, read on the forward strand.
CCCAGGGCTACCATTCTGCAAAATTTCAAGGGCATAGAGCTTCTCAGAGAAATGATTGTAGAAGTTATTTAACATGAGCAAAAACCCCACCTATTTTCATCCTAACTCATTCTCTGAAATGGATGAACCATTTTTGCTGAAACTTTCACAAAACAATTATTCTCAAACAGAGACTCAGCATGGAAAAAATTCAGCCCAAATAGATTTTGAAAAAACTGTAAACTAAGTCTTATAATGAAATATGTTAGATTTAACTAAAGACATCACTATGTTGACCATTGATCACTGTCCTGACTTTGGAGGGTTTATAGTTTAGGGTAAATATAAGCTATCTGCTAAGCATCCTTATAGAAATAATAATGAAAGTTATTGCAGCTGTAACAGGAAGTAGAAGAACCAAAATATCCCTATTAAAAGTAGGCTTGGCCATAGGTGGTGGAACTAGGGGTGCTGCCACTCCCCCTAGCTTGAAGTGGTTTCCGTTTGGTTTACAGTTTACAGTGATTTACAGTTTGGTTCCATGACTCTCAGCATCCCTAGTATAAAAATTGTTCCAGCACCCCTGGCTTGGCTATAGCTCTTAAGCATTACATTTCTATGACTTAGATGAGGTTTAGAAGTTGACAGTTGGTGTAACATAGTATGAGTATTATATAATTGACCAAAGATTATGGAATGCTTGACCTGATGTTACAGAATCTATCAATAAGCATGTTGTGATAGTTTACCAATGAATTTGGTGATAAACAGATACACCCCAAACAAACAGATAGTCGTGTCTCAAGGGCTTTTTGTGGTAAGAGCTAACTGCATTGACATATCAAAACTATTGGGAAAGGGACTGATGCAAATGGTTGGGTTAACTGCTGGAAATGTAATTATGATTAACTGGAACGCCAAATATGAACAACTGGAACCCTAAAATTGGTCTCCTGGAATACTAAATATTAATATGGGCTGAGAATTGACTTGATCATATATGGTCCCAGATGTACATGGATGGAACAGGAAAAAGTGTAGAAAATTTTGTCAACCCCATCCCTAGCTGGGACACTGGGATGATAACATGGAACAATAGGGTAGGAAGCATGTCCCAGCGCCTTCCTCGTTGCGTGATCTCCATTTACCTTTTCTTCTCTCTTTGTTTCTAATGGTCTCCATAAGGTTGCAACTATGCACACTGTAAGATTGGAAGCATGATCAATGCACAAAACCACTTTATTGTACTTATTTTATTCTTATGTATATTGATTTTTCATTATTTCAATTATATTTGTCTGTATTAACTAAAGATCTTAAAGATTTTGTGTATGCTTCACCAGTTTCATCATCTTAATTAACTAGAAGTAGCTGCATGAATAAAGAACCTGAACCCTAAATCTAGGGTGCACTTTGGGCCCTAGATTAATTGCAGGCACAACTGTCAGCTCCACCTTATATTTTATAATACTATTTTTGTATTTATTAATTTAGCAGTGAACAAGTAAACCCTAAGATCTGGACCATTGCTCTGTTAGATGATTGCAAGCACTGTGCATGTGATGTGAATGATATCATCAACTTGTGTAAATCAATACAGTTCTATCATTATCATCTTACAGCAAGTGAAGCCAATGTAAACTTCGTTATTAGCTTCAATAAGAGCAGAAATAAGCCTTTAAAATGCCTGGATTGCTGCTAGCTCAGCAGACTGAAAATAGGTTTGGAACCATTCACTTCAACTTTCAATTTTAGCACAGTTTGGCAAAAAACACAAGTAATCATTACTGGCAAATTTTCATACTTGGGTAACATTTTGGCACCTAAATATTTATTTCGAGACCACACATTAAAAAAGCCATACCAACTTTTACCTTAACAAGTGTGTGACAGAAGACCTGCCAATGATTTATATTTCATGGCAAGGAAAAACAGAGATAAAAGGTTTTAAACAGAGGCCTGGATAGACTAGATACAACCGCACTCAGTGATCTGTGGAAGGCTATACTTGAATTTGGCATGAGAGAGGCTGCATTACTCATTGTTTAAATATATCTCCTCTGCTGGCCATCTCTGGCAGGATGGATCATGCATTTGTTCACCAAGCTTTACTGTGTGTGGATGTCTTGAGAAAATTGGTTTGGAAAACAAGGAGAGCTGCCTTGGACTGAAGTGGGAGGGAACATAATGAGCGTATGCAAGGCAGTGGGATAGGAAAGAACTCTCTGGGCAGAGCAGCAAGGTGTCATTCTGGCCAGGGAGGTCAGCGACTGGGCTTGCTCTTTATACCTGTGAGAGCTTCCTTTTTATTCTGTAGCTAAGCAACCAGAGCCTGCCTCTCTGGGTTTGGGAAATTACCCAGATAAGGCATGTGATGCAAACTGCTGCTTTTAATTTAATCTGATTCTCTGTCTCGCTCTGTTTATTTTTAACAAATCTATTTTCCCCAGAAACTACTGTCAGGGAAGGAGGGTGTTTCATACCATGCAACCCAGACATGAGTGAATTTCTTCAGCCTCTAGGGACACAGAAGGCAAATCTGTGTTTAGGAGTAGGTCTCTGCTCCAGACTTGGGTAAGAGGCATGGACAGAGGTGTCCTGTCTGAGGGAGGCACATTGCCTGGGGCTACCGTGGGCATGCACAAGGGAAGAAACCGAAGATTCAAGGAGAAGGTGTGAGTCAATAGAGGGACGGATAGCTAGGTGGATTTTCTGCTTATTAAAGTGAGGCAATAATAGTCATGGCTAGAAACATTTCTGAGTTAGAAACATCTGAAACTAGCTTCTAAGTGCATTTCACTCTGACAATTCCAAAATAGCCTCACATCTTTCTTTTCATTTTTGCCCGTGAATATCTTTTTCTAGTTTCATGTGTTCCAGCATTCAGCTAACAGGGAGTTTTAGGACCAAGTCAAGGATTATTATGGAGATTCTGACAGCACCTTTACTGTTAGAACACAAAGAACATCACTTTATTTATTACTCTTCTCCCAGCAGATATTTAAAGAATTATAACCATATACATGTTAAAATTCTTACTTATAAAATATTACATGCTTCAACCAAGTGATGTATACTGTTACTGTGGAACATGAATTTCCTCCTTCAATGGTGAATGTCAACATATGACTTTCTTGTTGCCATAAAATATTCTACAACTGCAATGCCCAGAATGACTAACAATAGTGAATCCTTCTGTCTCAATATTATGTTATACAAGGAGGACTATGACAGAAAGACTCCTATGACAGAATTCTCTATATCTAATCTTAGCAGCTACTGCATACCAGCTGAGAGTAAAGCTAAGTTCACATAATGAAATATTTAAAATTATTTAACACATTGGGACAACTCTGGTGCAACTCTACTGATTTCAACATCATTAGGTCACGTATGAATCTGGCCCATTTCTGAACAAGAAAGTTAGTACTCTGTCCACTCTACTAGACAAAGGACATTGGTAAATGAACATTAATATTGACATGGTGGTGCAGAAACTGTTACAATAAAGACTAAAACAAACTGACACTCATTTAATGGAAGAATCCAGTATCTCCTGATAATCTTGCCTTCCTAAATTCTTCCAGGACAGCTTATAACATGCAAGGAAAACAACAGTGATCATAATAATGGCCCCTCCAATGAGGTCATAAATGCCGGGAAAGATGCGTAGCACTGCGAGCTGCAGAATCATGGCTATCACAATCTCTAAATGTTGCACTGTGCTGACCAGAGCTGGGTGAAATTTATTCAAGGCATAATAGACACCCAGGAAAGCCACAGTCGAACATATGCAGATGGCAATGAGATAGCTCCAGGTTTCTCCATCAAGTGGGATAATTGGTTCTTGAAGAAAAAACATGGTGGAGGCTCCCCACACAGTTCCAGTCCAACCAAAAGTAAACAGTGCAGTCCACATACTGACCCTATCTTTGATTGACTTGTAGACTATCATGGAAAGAGCTGTAGTTAAGCCTGCCATAACTGTCATGGTGTAGCCAAAGGCTTCTTTCCAGACACTGAGCAAAGAGTTTTCTTCATTAACAATGTTGGGGAACATGACCAGGCAAACACCAAAGACACTACTAACTACTGTCATTATGTCTATATAAGCCATTCGTTCATCTATTAGTAAAAAAGCCAAAATGGCACTAAAGACAGTGGTGGTTGCTCTCCACATAATGGTCCCATTGGTTGGGGGTACTATAGAGAAGGAGGTGTAAGCACAGGTAATGGAGATAACATTGCAGACACCATAGAAGAAGAGCTGCAGTCTGTATCCTTTTGGTCCAAAGGGGTCCTCGTGGTAGTAACACACAACAACAACAGACAACACCTGTATGACTGAACGAATGAAAATTAGTTCTAGAGATGGCACTTTGGAACGATCAGAAACAAGTCTAGTTATCAGAGCAACACAGCCATGAGTCAAGGCAGAGGCAAACAGCACTATCCAAGTCTTTCTGGACTGAAATATGCTTCCTTCTGTAAAATTCTGGTGTTGTCCAGTCTCATTGGCTTTCGTCTCTTGGGCTGGCTGAGGTTGGATATCCATAGTCCCAAAGAAGGCTCTTCCTTTCCTTTTTCTGTCACTCAGCAATCTTTTCTTTGGATTGTCCTCCATAAAGCTACCGATATCTTCACTGGTTTCATCAGAGTCCTCTTCTCCAGGTTGGGGATAATGGGATGTATATTTCACTGTCACTGTGTTGGGATGGATTTTCACTCGTTTTTTGACTGGACATTGTTTGGAAGAAGTATCCATTTCCTCAGAGAACTAGGTCTGGTCTTAAAAAAAAAAAAAGTTATTTTTATTCAACCAATATTGTAAAATTCATTTGCATTGCAGTCTTTTGACCATTTAGAAATTATTGGCATGAACCTAACCAAGTTGCTCTTGTCCTCCATGAATTCTCTCTATTTTTATTTCATAATGGAAGTTGCTCAGTATCTTTGAAAACCAGGTCATTTTTATTTAAGTGCCTAAATATAACTTTAGGGCCTAACTTTAGGCACTCACTTTTGAAAATGATGCCTATTATTACATTGCTTCTTAAAAAGAGACATGCAAATTAATAACAATTCTCATTACACTGAGAATAATTTCCTCTTTGGACCCTTCAGGTCAGTTAGTCATTCTGTAATCATTAATGGTTTTTATTCTTTACCAAGTGCTAAGGGGCAAAGAGAAATACAGACCAAAAATGAAATTTGGGTTAGAGAAGACTAGAGCGATTTTTATCAATTCAAAGTGAAGCAACCCAGAGATAGACAGATGGCATCACTGAGCACCTCAGTGAACTAAGCACCTGGTGGACCAGAAAAGTGTAAAAAGTACTACAGTAAATTTTCAAATTCTCTGAAGCTCTTTTTGCATATTATTATTTCCAAAAACTGTTGACTATCAATTTGTTTTCCAAAGGAACTTCAGTTGGAAAAAAAGACGAAGAAATATTATGAAAAGAAGCTATCCACTCCTTGGCAGTGTAGAGGAGAACAAGTGGATTTTGCTACTGTTATGAAATGACAGAGATATCAAACATATATTCAGGCTGCCTAAAGTGAACATTTGCACATTGTTCTATTCAACCTCACCTGGACGCCTCATTTTTCATCCAACATGGTTGAATTGCTACATTTACTCTATAAACAAGAAAATTAATATATTAACAGATTTTCAAGGCCTTGAAGAGACCATTATGATTTCTATTGAATCTGATTTCCTGCATGACACAGGCCAGAGAATTCCAACCAGTGATTCCTTCCGTGTAGGAAACATTTATTTCTATTTTATAAGTAAACATATCAAACCAATAACTCATGTTGGCACTATAGCATGTCTTTTAAAATCACAGATTCCAAGGCCTGAAGAGACAGACCATTGTGGCCATCTAGTATGACCTCCTGAACAACACAGGCCAGAGAACTTCCCCATAATAATGCCTACAGCAGATCTTTTAGAAACCCAATTTGATTTAAATATACTCAGTGATGGATAATCCACAACAACCCTTAGTAAATTGTTCCAGTGGTTAATAACTCTGTTCATTTATGCTTTATTTTTAATCTGAATTAATCTACCTTCAACTTCCAGCCACTGGATTGTGTTAGATCTTTCTTTGCTAGATAGAAGAGCCCATTAATAAGTATTTGTTCCCCATGCACGTATTACAGATAAGGCTGGCAGAATTTGATAAATGGTTAGTCTTCAGTAAATGTTGATTTCTCGTGACACACAGAAATAGACAAAGACATCCACCTACAATAGTCAGCAAGCACAGCCTCCCTCTCCCTTAGCATCCACAGGAATTCAGTGAGCCCTTGCAGCTCCACTGTCATGGCCCATTTTATTCAATCACTGGCCAGAAGGGACAGCCCTACTCATATGGAAACTACGCAACTGCGTAGGGCACCAGGAAATTTGGGGCACCAAAACTGCCCCAAATTTCCTGGTGCCCTACACAGCTGCGTGCTGCATCCAGCTCCAGCAGCCAGTCCGATTCCCCTGGACGGCAGGGCCCAGGAAAGCTGCCTCCGCCACACCACTTTCCCCCAGCCCCTGCCCCTGCTCCGCCCCCACCCATCCTCTTCCCACCCCTGCTCTGCCCCAGCCCTGCCCCCACTCCGCCCCTTCCCCCACAAACCCCATCCTGTAAGCTATGTGTCCCAGGGGACAGCAGCAGGGGTCGGGCCCGCCCTACACTCACTGGGCGGCGGGAAGTGGAGTGACCCAGCCCCAGGCCGCTCCGCTATGCCAACTCCCAGCTGTGCCACTGGTGAGTGCTGGGGGGTGATTCCTCCCGTTCCCCCAAGCCTGGGAGCCAGAGTGGAGCAGGCTGGGGCCGGGTCGCTCCACTTCCCGCCACCAGCCCGACCCCTGCTGACTTCCTGCACAGGCTGCTCCTGCCTTCCAAAGCCCTTGGGCGCAGCCCCTTCCCACCCCCAAGCAGAGGCCTGGTACGCCTCCCCCCTCCCCCCCCCGCAGAGGCCTGGGGCCAGTCCCCCTGCAGGGGGGCTGCGTAGGGCATCACAATCTCTACGGATGGCCCTGCTGGCCAGGAGTGTGGGGCTCTTCCCCGGGCATGACCCATTCAGCAGCAGAGAGTCCTCTCATGCAGTCAGGGGCTCATCCTGCTCCTTGCAGTCCTGGCCAGGTGTCTCTGCTCCACCAGGCCAGAACCACAGTCTTCCCCACACCTTGTGCCTCAGTATCTGCAGCCTTACTTTCAGTGCTGGGAGCCCCTGGAGCCCTGCTGTCAGTGCTGCACTAACTCTAACACCAAGAGATAATCCCCCCGCCCCACACACACACACCTTAATTTCATGCAACTGAGAAAATCAAAATAGTTAAAAATGAAAAAGCTTTAAAATAAACATTGATGTTAATCATTTGAAGTTACAAAAATAAATAAATACATTGAATTCTGCCAGGCCTATTTATAAAGACAAGGTGGGTGAGCTAGTATCTCAGGAAGCACTGAATTCTGTTGGTGAGAAAGACAAGCTTTTGAACTTTCTGTGTGTCTCTCTAATATCCTGGGACCAACACACCTACAGCAATATTGCATACAAGCCTACTTAATTACAGTCTGTAAGTCACCCCTTAACCTTCTCTTTGAAAAGCAAAACACATTGAGCTCCTCACATCTATCACTAGGAGGTATGTTTTCTAAACCTTTAGTCATTCTTGTGGCTCTTCTCTGAACCCTCTCCAACTTAACATCCTTCTTGAATTGAAGGTACCAAAACAGGACCCAGTACTCCAGAAGCTGTTGCACCAATGCCAAATATAGAGATAAAATAACCTCTACTCCTTCTTGAGACTCACCTCTTTATGCATCCAAGGATTGTTGTCCCCCTTTTGGGCACCGCATTGCACTGGGAGTTCATGTTCAGCTGATTATCCACCACAACCCCCAAATCTTTTTCAGTCATTGCTTCCCAGAATAGAGTCCCCCATCCTGTACATATGGCCTGCAGTCTTTGTTCCTAAATGTATACATTTACATTTAGCCATATTAAAACACATTATTTGCTTGCACTCAGCTTACCAAGTGATCCAGATCACTCTGAATGAGTACCAAGTGATCCAGATCACTCTGAATGAGTGACCTGTCCTCTTCAGTATTTACCACTCCCCCAATTTTTGTGTCATCTGCAATGATGATTTTATGTTTCTTCTAAGACATTGATAAAAATATTTAATATCCTAGGTCCAAGAATCCATCTCTGCGATACCCCATGGGAAACACATACGCTCAATGATTATTCCCCATTTACAATTACATTTTGAGACCTATCAGTTAGCCAGCTTTTAATCTGTGTAATGTGTACCATGTTCATTTTATGGCATCCTAGTTTTTTAATCAAAATGTTGTGTGGTACCAAGTCAAATGCCTTACAGAAATCTAACTATATTACACCAATACTATTAGGTTTATCAGCCAAATTTGTAACCTCATAAAAAAAATCAAATTAGTCTGACAGGATCTGTTTTCCATAAACTCATGCTGACTTGCATTAAATTATGTTACCCTCCTTTTAATTCTCCATTAATTGAGTCCCCTAACAGCTGCTCCATTATCTTTCCTGGAATCTATGTCAGACAGAGTGGCCTATAATTACCCCAGTCATCTTGTTTACCCCTTTTAAATATTGGCACACCATTAGCTTTCATCCAGTTTTCTGGAGTCCCCATTGTTCCAAGATGTATTGAAAATCAACATTAACAGTCCAGTGTGCTCCTCAGCCAGCTCTTCTAAAACTCTTAGATTCAGTTTACCTGGACCTGCTGATTTAAACATGTCTAACTTTAGTAGCTGTGTTTAACATCCTCTTGAGATACTGTCATGGACCAGGGCATGGATGGTCAGAGCAGTGGCAGTCAAGCCTAGTGGTCAGAACTGGGGTCAGCATCTGGGAACAGTGCCAAGGGACAGAGCTGGAGTCAGCAACCAGGGGTCAGAGCCAAGGATCAGAATCGGAGGCAGGAACTGAGCAGGGCTGGAGAAAGGCTGGGAACAAGGCAAGCACAGGCGCTTAGTTGGGTCAGAGCCAGGCTAGGAGGCAGACATCTCTAGCCTGCTGCAGGACTCTGGACCAGACTCAGGACTCTGGACCAGACTCTGAGCTGCCCCCAGAGGAGACCAAGAGTGGGGAAGAGCTGTTGGGACTGCTGTCCACCACTTACCCTGAGCAAGCTGAGGACCTGCAGACTACGGAGTCACACCAATGGACTGTGATAGAAAGTAGCCCAGGGGAGCCAGACATCAGTCAGGTTGTACTGTCACCATATGATTCAGCATGTTTCAGCAGGATTCCCACTGACCCAGTGGCGGGATCCCCTGGCACTTTTAGGGATCTGGGTTGGAACCTAGTAGAGTAGGGATAGCCTGGGTCCCCCCAACCCTCTGCTGAAGCCTTCTCATCCTAGGCCAGAAGGCCTGTGCCTTGTTTGTGACTTGTCCCAGCCAGAAGGCTGCAAGCCGCTAGACTGTGTTTGCTGTCCGCCTTAGCCAGGAGGCTATGCTAACGATTCCTTATTGTTCTGCCCTGCCCAGGGAGTCAGAGCCTAGACTGTGTTTACTGCCTGCCTGTGACAGGATGGACTAGGTCCAGAGGCACCCCCGCCCCCTCGCTGGAGGCCAATCGGTCCTGCCTCACCCTGCCCCAGAAAAGAGCAGAGAAGTCCTTCAGGCAGCCTAGAGTGGCTGCAGAGAAGCAGCCAATCAGAGGCGATGTTGGAGCAACCAGTTGGGGCTAGAAGGGCCATATGTAAGGAATCAGCAGAGGCAGAGCAGTCAGGTGCTGCCTGGAGATTGAAGAGGGAGAACTGGGAGCCTGGTTGGTAGAAAGAGCAGCAGGACTGCGGACAGCTCACTGCAGGTGGGACAGAGCCCAGAGAAGGCTGCTGAAGATGGGGTGCCTGTCTGGCTGGAAGATCACCAGGACTATGGAAAGGTTAGTGTGGGCAGGCTGAGCCCAGGGGACTGAGCCCAGAACCTAACCAGAGCAGGTGCGGGTACCGTGATGGACTCTACTGGTCTGGTTGAAGACTGAGTCCAGCGAGGACTGCTGAAAGGACACCAACTGAGGGTACTCAGATGGGCCCCTGTTGCACTACTACAGAAAGCAGTGCCCCTGGGGAGGGAGCCTTGGTACTATGACCCCATACCAGGGCTGTGAGAAAGAACTAGAGACTATATACCTGGGAAGTGTGGGACAGTGTGTGTGTGTGACTTGGGCTAAGTCGCTGAAGACATGCCAAACTACCATTGGCCAGCGGGGCACTTGCAAAAGGCAGGTGCCACCCCATTGTAAGAACTGAAAGAAAAACAGGCTCCCACCCAACCAGAAAGGTAAGAGGTAAGAGCCACCCTGTTCAAAAATAGAGTGATTGCAGGTATGTAGTGGCTAAAACAGGGGCGCTCATGAGAGGTGGGTGCTGACCCCATTACACTGCCTTAGCCAGAAGCCTTAGGCTAAAGACTGCTTATTGCTCTGCCCAGCCCAAAGAGTCACAGCCTAGACTGTGTTTATTGTCTGCCTTAGCCAGGAGGCTTGAGCTAGAGTGCGCTGATTAGCTTTTGTTTATTGCCTGATGCAGCAAATCAGAGTCGCCTCCCTCAGAGCCTGAGACCACCACAGATGCAATGAGCCCAGTTCCTCTGTGTGCAGAGGGAACTGCAGGCCAGATGAAGGCATGGGGGCGGGGCTAGACTTAGCCCATATTTGACATGACTGCTCTGGCCAGGGTGTCAGCATACATCATCACAACACTCCCTTCTGGCCTGAACCTGTGACTATAGGATTGCTGGGAAGGAGGAAAAGGGGTTTCTAAACAGTGTGCACCCAGACACCCTCTCAGGATGAAGGTGTGTGACTGTTTGTGGTGAATGGACTATGGTAGCCACCCTGACACGTGGCAGAATGGGATTGTGTGACTAGCCCATTAGGAGGAGTTTGACTGAGTCTGGGAACCCACACAAAAAGAACTAATAGGGAACTCACAGCCTTCCCAGAGGGAACAGCTTTGAGTCTTGTATTATGATTTTAGTGTCTATTACAGTTTAAAGGTCTATTAGTCTGTGTGAGTTTTTTTGTTTGTTTTGTCTGTTTTGTTTTTTATGGGTTAGTGAGTTTAGTTTAACAAAGTTTTAACACAACAGGAGTAAATCCTAAAGTCCATCAAGGTTTCTGCCACAGATGAAGTTGGTGATGTACTCTGGCTCAGATTTCTTCAGTCAGAAGCCCATTTTCATTCTTGGTAACTGGTATCAGGCAACTGATGAGTTTGCACAAGGGGTACAGGCACCCCTGCATGGCTCCTGCAGCTCTCACTTCACTTTTTTTGTCTCTCACACTTGTGCTTGATGTGTTTCTACAGTTTCCCATGGTTGAGACGCTCATAGAATGTGTCTATACCCTGGTCGAAGGTGCGTTCAAAGACCAGGGCCCCCAGAACGATGGTGAGGGCAAAGGTGGAGGTGCGGCAGAAGAGCACACTGTACAGCTGGGAGCACAGCGGTACGGTGGCCTCCTCCGGCAACTCCAGATGTACTGTAGCATAACTGGTACTGCACAGGCCTACTGTACAAGCTGCAGAGAAGCCAGCCACCAGATGCATCCAATGGTAGTAAAAGTCTTATGGGGGCCTCTGCAGTCCCCACACCACTCCTGTAGTGGAGCTCAGTTACTGTGGTGAGCCAAGGGGAATCCAGATCCCAGTCTGAGTTTGCATGTAGGAAAAATATCATCTTAATCCTAAACTGAGAACATCTGATACAGAATTGATGTAAGCAGAGAGATGCAACCGACAGGGTAAAATTCACACCCCATCAGCCCCTCCACCTCAGTTACACAGATACAGTGGTCCCAATACCCTGTGAAAAAGTGGATCCACAGCCCCTCCCCAGATTGCCATGGACCATTTGCAGTTTGTCCCAAACTGACCTTCTATGCCAATCCTGTGTGGGCCATTCCAGAGGGCATCTCCATGGTGTAGGCACCCCTGCATGGCCACACAGCCAGCTGACCCCCAACTCCGTCTATTAGGCTTACATGGTATGGAGTGCCTCACACCCACTCCTGCACCTAGCACACATTAGGGTGACCAGACAGCAAATGTGAAAAATCGGGATGGGGTGGGGGTAATAGGAGCCTATATAAGAGACCCAAAAATTGGGACTGTCGCTATAAAATTGGGACATCTGGTCACCTAGCACAGATCTTGCCCATATTGCATATTATATACAAAATAGGGTTTTAAATTATTTCAAATGGGTTGCACTAGGATAGAAAATACAGTGTTAGAGCCACGGAGATTACACGTAAAAAAGAAAAAGAGAGATTACGTCTGAGTAAAAAAATAAGTTCTGTTTTCTAAAAATGGTAACTCTCCTACATATCCCTTGCAAACTGGACACCATGAAATTAGGCCTGAATAAAGACTGGGAGTGGATGGGTCACTCCACAAACTAATTTCCCCATGCTAATATTTCCCCCTACTGTCACTCACACCTTCTTGCCAACTGTTTGAAATGGGCCACCCTGATTACATTGGCCTCATTACCACTACAAAAGTGATTTTTTCCCTTCCTTGGTATTCCACTGTTGAGAATAGCCCAATTCCACTTTAACTGAATTGTCTCGTTAGTACCGACCCCCCCCGCAACTTGGTAAGGCAACTCCCCCGTCTTTTCATGTACTGTGTATATATACCTGCCTACTGTATTTTCCACTCCATGCATCTGATGAAGTGGGTTTTAGCCCACAAAAGCTTATGCCCAAGTAAATGTTAGTCTCTAAGGTGTCACAAGTACTCCTCATTGTTTTTGCTGATAGACTAACATGGCTACCACTCTGAAAAATTAAAGATTGTGTCTGGAGGGTGAAATAATGCGAGTGGCATGATAGTTTAGTAAAGAGCCTTTCTCTGATTTTTCTATTGAAAAATTTGTTTGAACAAGAGCAACAAAAATATTGTCCAGTAAAATAAAACAAACATGAAGGCTTAATGGCAAACTGTTTTGTTTAATTATAGGAATATAGAAAATAATTAATTTAAAAGCATAGATTAATTACTTTTTAAAGGAACTTATGCCTTTAGCTCTAATTTTTTACTTCACATACTTCATAAAATATATGCTGTATTTGCTGCAGTGATGTGTTCCATATTAAATGTCATCTTTTTAATCACATAATCATACATTTAATTTTGTTCTTTTTAAGAAGTAGTGACTTACTTTTTCTTCCATTACTTTACATTAAAATGACCTAGCCAACAAATGAAAGAGAGACCAGATAAAAAAACCACCAGATAAATACTCCCCAAAGAAACAGATCTTGAGCATTCTGTTATGGGGACTCTATACAAATTATTGCATAACAACAGTTTAATTGAAATGACAGGAATGTTCACACTGGTAATTTGCATAAAATCCCAGACTTTATATTACAATCAATGTATCTTGTGGGGAAAAGCAGGCAGATATATTACTAGACTTAACAGTATTTCAAGTTTCTAAAATAGTGGTAATGGAAGGGAATTTAACTCATACGTTGGGGGCAAGTAGGCATTTATTTATCTAAACTCAGATGGATTTAAGAAGAGTCCAAACTTTGTAAGTTAAAAATCTGTTGTGGAAAGTTGATTCTGTGAGAAAAATCTATGCTACACCGTTTCAGCAGCAGCACTATGTGCCTTTTTGTCGCATATTCTAAATCTCCCCCGGAAAGAAAACTGGATATTTGGCTCCTCCGCCAAAAAAAAATAAATCAGCATCTGTGCTTTAAAGCCTCCTTTTTCTTACAATTCATAGGAGTCTTTATTTTGAATGTGTCAGCCTTTCTCATTGAAATATAAATATATCTTTGTCCCAGAATTAAAATATCAAGTGGCTTAACCATAGTCTCTGCCGACGAGAGAAATACCGTGTGTGGCAAAACAAACAAAAACATATTAAAGTAAAACTATCAGATCTTACGGACTGTTCGGGAACTCTTCCACCCTGCTAATTAAAAACGCTACGTTGATTGATAAACTGAGCCCTACTGTGAAATTCTCTGCAGCTTCCTCCAGCTGCACCCATTCGTCACACCAGCTTTATTTAGGAGGAACATTTCCTTGCCTTGTGATCATAGAATCATAGAATACCAGGGTTGGAAGGGACCTCAGGAGGTCATCTAGTCCAACCCCCTGCTCAAAGCAGGACCAATCCCCAATTTTTGCCCCAGATCCCAAATGGTCCCCTCAGGGATTGAATTTACAACCCTGGGTTCAGCAGACCAATGCTCAAACCACTGAGCTATCCACCAGCAACTGTCTCCTGGAATGAGCCGTATTTCTTTGAAGGGCGAGTTAGTAAATCCTGGAGCCTGGGAGAGAAATGAAAGGGCTTCGATCTCCCTGAACGCCGCAGAGCTAAACTGGAGAGGTGAAAAGGGGGAGTAAATGCAGCCCACATGCCCCTCTGAGCTGCTGAATGACGACGAGAGAGATTTCAGTACCTTGGACACACAGCAAATGAGTTTAGTGCTGTTCCCTAATGATACATAAAGCGGCGTTACCAGTCCTGGACTCTGCTCTTTACCCATTTACCATTTTTGTCTATATTTATGGAACCGGATCAATTGAAGTCGCTTTGAGAATCCATATCTGGTCTGAACAAACGACAGCCTCCAAATCTCCGGCCTTGTAAAGCGCAGTGAGCGTTAATAACAGAGGCAGGAGGTTGTTACTTGAATGAACTGAGCCTGTATACCAGCTGGGATGTCTGCGTTATCTTGCAATAGACCAGTAAATACCAGAAGGGAAAAGGGGGAAGAAATCTCTATTTACCTCTCGCTTAGAAGGAGCTGGTCAAGTCCAGACAATGATGCCTTTAAACAATGAGGTGGCTGCGTGATGTTAAAGGAAAAGAAGGGAGGAAATCTGCTCTCCGGAGTTTGTCAATCCTTCCATCTTTCTCACGCTGTAAACGCCCAAAAGGCAGGACAACGCCGTTAATCCCAGTGTAATGTGCAACAGTCAGCCTGGCGTATTCCAGAAAAGGGTGTTTGCAGAACTAGCCTTGGTTCTCCTTTTTCCACTCGCCCTCTTCTCTATGCAAAGAGGGGTCTGGAGGAAAAGACTGAGGCGACAGCAAAAGACTCAGGCGAGAGCGTCAGAGCAGGAGCAAGTGAGCATGCCCAGTAAGCATAAGGGCTTCTGACTGTAGTATTGTACCAACATTCATTTGTATTTAATGTATATAGAGAGAATATTACTTGCAGTACCTTTCTTTTTCTTGGATTTTAAATATCTTTTCATGGATATAATGCTTATTGGGATTAAGCAACTGGGTTCAGTCAGGGAGAAAAACAAAAACAAAAAAATAAGCATATAAATACAACTAGGTGTATCATCAGAAGTCAAAATGCATCTAATTTATTTCCAGTGTCCAGGGCTGAAAAGATTACGGTGTGCTGTTCTCCAATTACAAAATCTGGGTTGTTGTTTTTTTAAAATAATTTATATAGGCATGTTTTGGCAGATATATAAACAGCAAGAGCTCTAATAACAACCTGCTGTTTGTATAATGCCTGTTCTGTTCATTACCACAAGCCTGTCTGATAAAGGAAATGTATTTTGATATGATAAATTTCTGTAAGACCGTTAGTACCACACAACATTCTGATTAAAGAGATTAGCACAAAAGAACCTCAGTATGGTGCACATATAAAAGGGATTAAAAACTATCTGACTGATGAAATATGGAATTGTTAATTAGGAATCATTATTGATTAGGAGTGTTTCTAGAGGGATTAATTTTCAGCCTAACACCCTTTAATATTGGTGTTTCAGAAGGAAATATTAAAGTTTACAGATGATACCAAGATGGGTCATATGGTAAATAATGATGAGGCCATCCAGAGAAATCAAGATCACTTTGTAAACTGGGGAGTGGGGAGAAACAACCATCGTATGTTTTAATACAGCGAAATGCAAGACCATGAATCTAGGAAGAAACGAGGCCACATTTACAGGATGGGGTGGGGGTGCGGGTTGTATACTGGAAAGCAATAACTCCGTAAATAACTTGGTGTCCTGTTGGAAAGCAACAGAACGTGAGCTCTCAGTGAATGTGATGGCTAAGAGGGTGAATGTGATCCTTGGATCCAGGGGAAGGGGAATATCAATTAGGAGTAGGGAGGTAGTATAACCTCTGTATACAGCATGGGTGAAGCCATTACTGTGATACTGTGTCAATTTTTTTTGCCCACTGTTCAAAAAGCATGTTGAAAAATTAGAGCAGATTCAGCAAAGACCTCAGATCATTCTTGTGGATATCAAATGCCTGCCCCACAGTGAGTCTAAGTTAACTCAGTCTGTTTAGAATCATAGAATCATAGAATATCAGGGTTGGAAGGGACCCCAGAAGGTCATCTAGTCCAACCCCCTGCTCAAAGCAGGACCAATTCCCAGTTAAATCATCCCAGCCAGGGCTTTGTCAAGCCTGACCTTAAAAACCTCTAAGGAAGGAGATTCTACCACCTCCCTAGGTAACGCATTCCAGTGTTTCACCACCCTCTTAGTGAAAAAGTTTTTCCTAATATCCAATCTAAACCTCCCCCACTGCAACTTGAGACCATTACTCCTCGTTCTGTCATCTGCTACCATTGAGAACAGTCTAGAGCCATCCTCTTTGGAACCCCCTTTCAGGTAGTTGAAAGCAGCTATCAAATCCCCCCTCATTCTTCTCTTCTGCAGGCTAAACAATCCCAGCTCCCTCAGCCTCTCCTCATAACTCATGTGTTCCAGTCCCCTAATCATTTTTGTTGCCCTTCGCTGGACTCTCTCCAATTTATCCACATCCTTCTTGAAGTGTGGGGCCCAAAACTGGACACAGTACTCCAGATGAGGCCTCACCAATGTCGAATAGAGGGGAACGATCACGTCCCTCCATCTGCTCGCTATGCCCCTAGCTTATTGAAGAGAAGATTTAGAGATGACTTGACTGTGATCTATAATCGCCTTTATGGGGAGAAGATTTCTGATAATCTAGCAGACAAAGGCTTAACAGGATCCAACGACTTGGTAAAGCCAGACATTCAAACCAGAAAAAAGATGCACATTGTTAACACTGAAGGTCACTAACAGTTAGAACAGCTCACAAAGGAATGTGATGTATTCATCACTTGAAATCTTTACAGTGAGATTGGATGTGTTTTTTAACAAATATGTTGTAGCTCAACCAGAAGTTATGGGCTTGATTCAGGGATTGCTGAGTGAAATTCTCTGGCTTGTGCTATACAGGAGATCAGACTACATCAGGGGTCTCAAACCCGCAGGGTTATTTTCTGCAGCCTGCCAGCTCCCCGCAGCCCCCCTGACCCCCCCAAGCATTTACCTAGAGCGGCTCCGGTCTGGTGTGCACCGGGGGCAGAGAAGGGGTTGGAATGGGGGCAAGGAAGGGGTGGGACCTCACGGAAGGGGTGGAGTGGAGGTGGGGCCAGGACAGCAGGGGATGGTGATCAGTGGTGCAGCCCTCGGGCCAATGTACTAGTCCTCATGTGGCCCTCGTGGTCATTTGAGTTTGAGACCCCTGGACGACATGATCATAACAGTCCCTTCTGGCCTTAATATCTATTAATTTTATAGAAAAGGTGCTATATACCACATACATGCTTCTGCAGCCTTATGACAAACTGCAGAACCAAGAAGTCTGTGTGAGCTGCCAGGTGCTCACTGTTTAGGAAAGAACAATGATGAATCTTATATTGATCAATTTGCATAGATTGGGATTTGACTACACAAGACAACATCAGGATAAAGCAGGTCCCAACAGGAACACAAAGACCACTTCAAAAAAAGAATTGCAGCTGACTCCTGGGTAGTAGCCTGTGGTGTGTTCCTGAAGGCAAGCAAGAAATTGGACAATTTCTTCTGCTTAGTCAAAGTAGACTCCTTGGCAATTAAGGCATGCTTAAGTATCCGTATGAAGCAGTCTGCTAGTTCATTTGTCACAGGATGGTATGGTGCAGAACATATGTGCTAAATTCTATTTGAAGCTCAACTTCTGAAATTCTTTAGAACAGCATTGAGGTCCATTGCCACTCACCATCTATAACAATAAACCAAATTGGCTAAACAAGGCACAAAGATGCCCAATATTTTGTCTGGATGTCACAGTTGATGGTGAGCTTCACTGACATGGTGCTCAACTGTCCAAATTCTGTTTCAAAAGCTTTGGAGTGTTTGCCCAGTATTTCTTGAAGATTTCAAGGTGTTTTTCATGATCACCTTGATCTCAGTCCAATTCGCCTTGAGCTTCTCAAGCCAAGGTTTGCCAAATAATGGTGGATACTTTCCTTCGATCACATACAAGAGTAAAAGGACCGATGGTCCATCTGGTTGAACCTGGATTATCCCTTTTGGGACTAACTTTCCCTTTCTAACCCTGGAGATGATGTTGGAAGGACTAGGACATGGGTAGGAAGCAATCCATTGCTACCCTATGATGTCCCTATTGTCTGTCAACCATTCTTGTCCAGTCTTGTCCAGCATCTGTGTCTCCACAGGGTACAGCACTGGTGTCTGTCTGATGTTTGACCAGCCATCACTCCTGACAGAGGGTGCAGGACCACTATCGCCCCTTCCTGAGGAAAATGTGGAAGGCAGTCCGTGAGTTGCTAAAGGTGATAGCCTTAGGGGTTGTGGAGGAATCCCAGAGCAATCAGAGGAGCCCCATTATTGAATCTAGTATCTAAACCAGACAGTTTGAGGTTTTGCATTGTCTTCAGGAGGGCTCTAGCTTTGACACCTACCCCATGTAGATGAGCTACTAGAAAGGCTGGGGAATGCTGAGTGTATATATCCACCCTAGACTTGACTTGATAAAAGGGTACTGGCATATTCCCCTGGCAAGGGCATCCAGGGAGAACACAGCCTTTTCCACTCCCTATCGTCTTAACCAGTTAGTGACCATGCCATTCGGCCTGCATGGAGCCTCAGCCACCTTCCAGCAGCTAAAGGATCGACTATTGTGACCACATAAGCAGTATGCTGCCACCTATATTGACAATATAGTTGTTTACAGTGTCAACGGGGAGGACCACCTATACCACCTCACCGGTATTTCAAGCCCTTGAGGAGGCAGGTTTAACTGCTAACCTGGCTAAGTACCACATGGGGGAAAAGAAGTGACCTACCTCAGGTACTCTATTGGGTGGGGATGGCTACATCCCCATGTGGCTGAGGTCCAAGCATTGAGGGACTGTCCAGCCCCCACGACCAAGAAACAAGTATGACAGTTTCTCAGATTAGCAGCCTTTATAGATTATTTGTGCCCAATTTAGAAATGATAGCCACCCCTCTCCCCATGGACCTCATAAAAGGCCCCAGGCCATGGAAGATGCAGTGGTCAGAAGACTGTGAATGAGCCTTCCAGTCCTCGAAGGATAGGCTGAATTGGGGGCCTGTCCTCTTCCACCCCAACTTTACAAAGTAGTTCATCCTCCAAACAGATGCCTCCAGAATGGGCCTCAGGGCTGTATTATCCCAGGAAGTGGATGGTTAGGAATATCCAATACTGTACTTGAGCTGGAAATTATTCCCTCGAGAGACTAAGTACTCAACAATTGAAAAGGAAGCGCTGGTGATAAAGTGGGCAGTGAAGGCTTTGAGTTACTCCCTGTTGGGAAACCACTTCCAGCTCATTATAGACCAGGCCTCTCTCCACAGGATCAATTCCATGAAAGACACATGCCCAGATCATGAGATGCTACCTCTCCCTCCAGCCCTATGATGTCAAAGTGCTCCACCATCTGGTGAAGGTGCATGCTAACACTGATTTCTTCTCATGGGTGGGGAGGAATAGGGGGAAGAACCACTGACAGGCCCTCACCTGAAGGGAAGGGTGTGTGATGGAATACTAACTCTGCACTGAAGAGGTAAGAGTTTGAAAACAAAACAAAACTGCTCTGTACCCAAGAAGCCCTCTTGTCTTTGCTGGACATTCTCCCAGTGAAGTGACCATTCAAAAGGGAGCAGTTCAGCTCAGTCTGGGCTGACTGAGGAGAGCAGTTGTGTGCAGCAACCTTCTGCCTCCAAGCCACCATGATCAAGCCTCCTAGCTGCACTGCAGGAAGCCAGCTGATTGCAGGAACTGAAGGGAATGACTTGCTGTTGCCAACAGAGGAGCTACCAGAGATGAAGCAAAAGGACCACAAGAGGGACCCCACTTCCAACTCAGGAGACAATGCTGGAGGAAGTAGGATGAAGGTAGTAAGTGACCTAGGGAATGCACTTGGGGGTATTGGGACCTGAACCCTATGTCAGAGCAACTTGTTTTGAAGGGCTCTGGATCAGAACCTGGTGGATTAGGATGCACCCAGGTTCCTCTACCCTCCCCACTCTTGCCACTGGATGATACTATGCCTGTGATATTGTCGCTAGGTAAAGTGACCCCTTGGACTCTCACCGCTAGGAAACACTACCCCTGGGATGCCACTGTTGGGTATTGTATCCCTGAGTGTCACCATTAGGTGGTGTTGTTGGCCCAGAGCACACTGCCAGCCCCCCAACAGAGAGAGATGGGTACTTCAACCAAGGGGGTTGAAGGATCTGGGAACTGAATATAGGTGAGAAACCTGCTTAGGCAAAGCTATTTCACCTAGGAAGACCATGAAAACAAGCATTTTGTACTTCTGTGGAAGATCTTGATTGATGAAAGGACAGACATGGCTGGAAAGAAAAAAAGATTGGTAAGAAATATACCTCAAACCAAGGCTGTAGCTCTAAGTCTTAGACATCAGAAAGCATATTTTACTTTTATTTGCTTGTAACCATTTTATTTTTATCCCTTCTACTTGCACTCACTTAAACCCCATCTTTTTGATTAAATAAACTTTTTACTTT
Organism: Lepidochelys olivacea; assembly: GCF_965140295.1. Taxonomy (NCBI): domain Eukaryota; kingdom Metazoa; phylum Chordata; order Testudines; family Cheloniidae; genus Lepidochelys; species Lepidochelys olivacea. The sequence continues at coordinate 48,254,170 of NC_140419.1, forward strand.
TATTCTAAATCAACCCAGTGCTGAGTTTGATCTGAAGTAATTATTAACTCCAGTTAAAGCAACAAGCTGCTGTGCTTTTATCTCTTTAAAGGGGCAACAGATCTTACTACTACTCTGAACGTTCCAGTAGAGGGCTGGACATTTCAGGGCAGACAGTTTTGGGGAAATTTGGGACTTGGGGATGTGCTGGAGTCACTTGTCTAGAAGTAACCAAGACTGGTAGAGACCAGAGTGTGGCTGTGGTGTAACAAGCAGGCTGCTGGAGTCAGAGTTGTTGAACCAGGTCTACTCAACACACAGACATTCAGTGCATGCTTGTGTGCTGGCTGGGAGCATCTAGACAAGGATGCAATAGCAGAGCATTTTAATGGACTCAGGATTATAGGACAAGCCTCATGATACAGTCTCTCACTGGTCTGAGTTGAACCCCAAAAAGTGGCAGACTGCTGTCTTCTGAAAGAGGAAATGCTCACCCTTTACTGAAGTAAGGGCTGAGGAGATGTGTGTTTGCAGTGCCTCTGGCTGGCTCATGAGATCATAGGCGGAAGAGGATTCTGACATAGCAGCTTCTTGTTCAGCCAAGCCAGTCCTTCAACACAACCACCATTCCTTCTTCTCAATGAGCTCCTTCCAACCCATATATTGGCAGGCACTTGGGAATCAGAGCTACTCATGGGTCTTCTAAGTGTGAGGAAATGAGAGATGGCAAATTAGTAAGGTGACCAGACTTCGAAAGTGAAATAACAGGACATCTACTTGGTGGTGGCAGTGGCACTGGGGTGTGACAGGACAGAGGTTAAAGCAATAATTTTTCAACTAACAGCTTATCTACACACAAGCTGTGCTGCTTTGACTGTACTGGTATAGTTAAAGCAGTAGAATGCTTGTTTCCTCTGTAATATGGTTGCAATTATACCAAAATAAAGGTGCTTATGTCAGTATAGTTATTCCTATGTAGGGTGACCAGATGACCCAATTTTTATAGGGACAGTCCAGATATTTGGGGCTTTTTCTTACATAGGTGCCTATTACTCCCAACCCTCTGTCCTGATTTTTCACACTTGCTATCTGGTCACCCTATTCCCATACAGAAATGGGAATAAATTATATCAATAAAGGCACCTTTTTTTACCTGTATAATTCTGTCTATAACTAGGGGGTTTACTTGTGTAACTCCTTAAAATTAAAAAAGAATCATACCCTATCCAAAAATAACTATACCAGTACAAAATCTGTGTTGAACAGACCTTAGGCCTTAAGTACCTTAGTCACAGCAACAACTGAACAGAAGAAATACAAAAGACTGCTTCAAAATTTCCCCCATATCAATATATTATTTTTAAAGACCTATTCTTTCACATAGCAGTATTAGTGAGCACTGTGCATTAAATTAATTTTGCAAATATCCCCATGTACATAAGAACTAGAAAACCCAGAAAAGTATTTGATTAAAAATGGGATGATAATCCAAAATTAATTTAATCATAAACATACCTCCCAACATTCCCACGAGTTACAAATGCGGTATAATTGCCCATTTGGGGTTTCTCCTTTAGTAGGATACCGACGGACCAGTCTCTGTGGCAGGGATGCTGGTTATTGGTGTGGTGGGATAAGAAATGTGGGCAGCCTGTGGCATGAGAGATCAAGAGTGTATTTTTCTTTTTGAGTCTTCAAATTTTAATTAGGGTAGATGAAAGAGAAGGATCTTGAGGTGTGTGTGTTGTTTTTTTTTTGTTTTTTTTTTCTCTTTGATAATTCCATGACAGTGGCAATGGCAAGGCTGAGATGAAGTGACCCTAAGAGAGGGTGACTGTGTTTATGGTCCTCTCTGTGTTTATAGCCTCTGGCCCTCATAGTAGCAGCGTGTGGACCTGGTTTTCTTGGACTAGATAGATTTTAGGCAATTGGATCTTTGACCTGTGTCATGGATTGACCATTACCTTCTGCATTTTGAGGTTGTGGCTCATCTTTCCAGTTGGGGTTAGGGATCCATTTTGATGGTCCACCCTCTGAGATTAGTGGAATCCAAAAGGTACCACTGAAGACCCTTCCGTTAATGGCTTTGTAGGACATTATGATACAACCTTGTCCTTCAGTGAGCACCCAAGTAGTCCTCTTCACTGGCTTCATTCTCACAGGTCACCCTGGTTTATGAATGATCTGCAACAACTGAAGTGTCAGAGAAGATGGCTGGAGTGACAATGGCAGAAGTCTCATACCAAGGCTGATTGGTTGTGGCATAAAGATTTTTCAAAAAAACAACCCACCTCTCATGCTGTGGCTGTGTGGGAAGAAAGAAAGTTTTCTTCCTCCACCACAACACCCGCAAAATCTCAGACACCAGATTTAATTTTTTGGGGGGCAGCAGACACTCTAGTAAATCCAGATTCTCTCAACTCAGTAGCTAGTCTGAGTCCTGCCTGTTGTGAAATATTTGCTCATTAATTTGCAGATAAAAGTGATCAGATTAGGGTTTGGCTGTCTGCTTCTGTGCTGGCAGAGCAACGTCTTGAGGGAACAAGAGCCTCACCTCCTCTGCAAGAGTTCCAGCCAGTGATGCTCACTGAAGTACTGGAGGTGAGAGTGCTTCCTCCCACAGCTTGCACTTTGGATCCATGTCCTTCCTGAGAGGTGAAGGCCAATGGGAAGTATTGGGTCCCCTCCTTGTGAAAACTCTCAATGCCTTAGAAAGGTCAGACTGCATATCAATCTGAAGAAAGCACTAGTGTGCCTTTACTCAACTCATCACTTGACACTGACAATCTAGCTAACACTCATCCAGTATCATATCTTTCCCTTTCTGGGTAAGATTGTGGGGAAGGTTGTGGAGAGACAACTCTTAGTATCTAGATGCCTTTGATCGCTTTGACCCTCATCAGTCTGGGTAGTAAACCTGCCTTTGGCAAAGACCCTTGTCAGGGTTCCCTCCCTACTCTGAACTCTAGGGTACAGATGTGGGAACCTGCATGAAAGACCCCCTAAGCTTATTCTTACTAGCTTAGGTTAAAAGCTTCCCCAAGGCACAAATTCTTCCTTGTCCTTGGAATGGTATTGCTGCCACCACCAAGTGAGTTAGACAAAGATTTAGGAAAAGGACCACTTGGAGTTCCTGTTTCCCCAAAATATCCCCCCAAACCCCTTCACCCCCTTTCCTGGGGAGGCTTGAGAGTAAACAAGGTGAGCACAGACCAGCCCCTTGGGTTTTGAGGACACTAAAAACCCATCAGGTTCTTAAAAGCAGAACTTTATTATAAAGAAAAAGTAAAAGAAGCACCTCTGTAAAATCAGGATGGAAGGTAATTTTACAGGGTAACCAGATTCAAAACACAGAGGATTCCCCTCTAGGCAAAACTTTGAAGTTACAAAAAAACCCAAGAATAAACCTCCCTCTTAGCCTAGGGAAAATTCACAAGCTAAAACAAAAGATAATCTAATGCATTTCCTTCCTATTACTTACTTAGATGCTTAGTAAACTTAGATGCTTAGTTCAGGTATGGCTTTAGGAGATGTATTTTCCCTGCCCTGGTTCCTTGCTGCCCCAGAAGAGAACACAAAGAAACACAAAACAAAAACCTTCCCCCACAGATTAGAAAGTATCTTCTCCCCTTATTGGTCCTTTTGGTCAAGTGCCAGCCAGGTTATCTGAGCTTCTTTACCCTTAATCACACACTCAGGGTGCAACCTGCATGCTGGCAGACTGTTTGTAAGCAGTCCTGGAATGAGCTACAGCAGTAAAGCATTGGGAGGAACCCCAGGTTGTAGGGCAAGGGTGACACAGCCCCTCACCGGTCAAAACTGCACCCTAGAAAGTCATGGTTAACTTACTCATTTTAATGCTGGGTTCTTTTCAGGTCAAATTTAAGTTAAACAGTATTTTTCAAATCAGGACACTTGCTTATTCTTAACCAACAATTTACTAATTAATCCAGAACCACATTAGTATACAATCAACAGTTCACCATTCAGATGTAGACCACCAATGTTGGCAGGTATGTACTACACACACACTATAATCTTGCAAGCAATTATCACAGATGAGAGTTGAGGCTTATCACAGATGAGAGTTGAGCCGGTATATCAAGGAATAATTCAAATTACCAAGATTTCCTGTTACATTTACTCATTAATCATTATCATTAATTTTCAAGTCTTTATAACCTAACATGTTTAATACACAACCCAAGGATGCACTTAACTTTAAGACACTTTTAACAGTATGGTTACTACTACTGTTTGAATGAATTGGTCCAAAAGGAAGAAATGTTCAATATTAAAAGCAACTGCTTAAAGTTATTGTTTTCAATCTCTTAGGCCAATTTGTCTGGACTTATAAAGGAATTAAAATATAAAATATGGGTACTTGAGGTCTCACCAGCGTGGAGACTTAGCAAGATAACCTACACTTACTTATATTAAAAAATAGAAGGGGAAATACAATCTCTGAAATCTCCCCATTTCTTATTCTACTAACTATGGGATGGGAGAGAGTCTGTTCCACACTGCTAGTCTAGGCATTAGGTGCACTTAGACTCAGAGACTTTTAAAGTCAGAAGGGACCATCATGATCATCTAGTCTGACCTCCTGCACATTGCAGGCCACAGAATGTCACCCACCCCCTCCTGTAATAGACCCCTAATCTCTGGCTGAGTTACTGAAATCCTCAAATCATGGTTTAAAAAATGTCAAGTTACAGAGAATCCACCATTTACACTAGCTTAAATCTACAAGTGACCCGTGCCCCATGCTGCAGCGGAAGGCAAAAAGCCCCAGGGTCTCTGCCAAATCCAATCTGACTTGGGCAGGGGCAGTGAGTTATATGGGCCTGTGGTGCCTATGCTCCAGCAATATTCAGAGCCAGGTCTCTCCCCCAGCCCTGCCTGCCACCCTCGCCTGCCTCCCTCGCATGTCCCTTCCTGTGCCCTGGGGCAGTGGGCGACTGTCCCCTGCAGCTCCAAGCTGTGCTCAGCTCTGCCGGCTCCCGGCGTCAACTGCACCCCCCCAACCATTAGTGCCAGGGCAGGCTGACCCTGACCTCCTGCCACGGACAGACCCTTCCCTTTTCCGGCGGGACCTTCCACCAGCACAGGGGGGGCCCCCCTGCCTGCAGTCAGATTGAGGTCTCACCAGCGTGGAGACTTAGCAAGATAACCTACACTTACTTATATTAAAAAATAGAAGGAGAAATACAATCTCTGAAATCTCCCCATTTCTTATTCTACTAACTATGGGATGGGAGAGAGTCTGATGGCAGCCCCATCGCCCCCCACCCCAGGGGGGGAAATTCCTTCCCAACCCCAAATATGGTGGCCAGTTGGACCCTGAGTATGTGCCAAGTGAGTGCTTGGATTTCAACACTTACTTTCTCTGCTGTTTCCATTAGCTTCCAATAGATGGGGTTTGTGTTCAACAATTTTCTTTGATTCTCTTATGGGAGGCTTTTTCGATTTGATTCATTTTAAGGATTCTATTTCATTATCAGCCCCTAATATCAATTGGGACGTCACCCTTTTAAGAAATTGCTCTTAATAGTCCAAACTTATACCCTGGCTTCTCTTTTAACATTCCTTCTTCCTTGTGGCAGACAACTTCTACTAATTCTGGAGTGCAACAATTATTTACAATGAAAACCAACAAAATCCCTAAATCTTCTAAATTTGGAAGATGTTCTCCAAACATTCTTTGACTGTAAACTGATAACAGGTGTTGTTGACCAGAAATCTTAGGAATCTCCTGTGGTTTTGATGGACATGGAAATATGCATCTGTCAAGTTGAGGGCAATGTACCACTTGCAGGGATCGAGGGAGGGGATAATGAAGGCTAGAGTGAGAATACAAAATCTTATTTTATTATACATTTGTTTAGCCCTCACACGTCCAGTATGGGTCAGAGACCTCCTTTTGCCTTTGGAACCAGGATGTAGCATGAATAAAACCCTTTCTCCAGGTGGAGAAGGGGAACCTCTCCAATATCTTCCCAAATGGAGAAGAGACTGGACCTCCTTGAGGAGGACAATCTTGTGAGAGTGGTCCCTGAAGAGGGAAAGAGAATGGGGTGGGAGGGATTGAAACAAAAAAAAGGGTGTATCCCAGTTCCACTGTACTTCCAACCAATTGATTCATGGTAACATGGATCCAAGCATATGGACTATGGGCTAGACTTTTGGAAAACAGGGGTAGGAGAAGCTGGTGTAAGCAAAACCAGTAAACTGCCCTCAACATGGCAGTCAGACTGCTTAGTATTTCTGGGCTGCCTAGAAACAGTTTCCAAAGAAGAGCACAGAGATAGAGGTCTCCTCCTATGATTCTTCCTGGACTGGCCAGATTGTCTAAGCATAAAACAGTGGTATCATTGAGATGACTGAGGGTGGAATTGTTTCTCTTTAGGGAATGGTTTGTAAATCCCCATTGATCTCAATGTAGCCCTTGAGTCTGTGAGATTCTGAAGTTTCTCATCAGTTTGCTGGGAGAAGAGGATTCAATTCTCGAAAGGGAGATCCTGTATAGTGTCCTGGACCTCATGTGGAAGACCTGAAGTTTGAAGCCAGGAACGCCTGTGCATCATTACTGAAGATGCCATGGCTCTGGCTGCTGGATATGCCCCATTCAACACAGCTTGGAGAGAGGTACTAGCCGTGAGTTTGCCTTCCTCCAATATGGCCTGAAACTCCTGCCTGGCATTCTTCGGTAACTTGTCTATGAATACAAGAACATTATCCTAGACGGAGAAGTAATATCTGGCCAGCAAGCCTTGCTGATTTGAGATAAGAAACTAAGACAGAAGTAGAATAAATCTTTCTACTGAAAAGGCTGCATCTCTTTGCCTCTTTTGCCTTTGGAGTAGAAGAAGGGTGCGTCCTTCATGCTCCCTTTTGTTTGCTGCCAATGCAGCCACGGATCCTGAGGGTGGAAAGGATGCAGAAATGTTCATATCCTGCAAGGAGGAATATGGTATCTCCACTCCATCCTCTTGGCTGATGGCAGCAGAAATTATGGCATTTGCCACAATATTTTTGTGGGTTACAGTAGTGCTTTGTTTATAGGCAGACCCACACAGGAAGATTCAGCTAACCCCAGTATATAGATTCCAAGGCCAGAAGGGACCATTGAGATAATCTAATCTGACCTCCTGTATAACACAAGCCATAGAACTTCCCCAAAATAATTCCCACAGCATATCTTTTAGAAAAACATCCAATCTTGATTGTCAATTATGGAGAATCCACCACCGTGCTTGGTAAATTGTTCCAATGGTTAATGACTCTGTTTAAAATGTATGCCTTACTTCCACTCTGAAATTGTCTAACTTCAACTTCCAGGCATTGGATTGTGTTATCCCTTTCTATTAGATTGAAGAGCCCATTACAAAACATTTGTTCCCCATATAGATACTTACTGACTGCAAATCACTTAACCTTCTCTTTGTTATACTAAATGCACTGAAGGTGCTCAATCTATCTCTACAAGGCATTTTTTCTAATCCTTTACTCATTCCTGTGGCTCTTCTCTGAATAATCTCCAATTTAGTAACATCCTTCTTGAATTGAGGGCACCAGAACTGGATACAGTATTCCAGCAACAGTAGCACCAGTGCCAAATACAGAGGTAAAATACATGCTAACTCCTACTTGATATTTCCATTTATGCACCCCAAGACTGCATTAGCTCTTTTGGCCACAGCATCACAGTGAGAACTTATGTTCAGCTGATTATCCACCATGACTCACAAATCTCTTCAGTCACTGCTTCCCTGGATAGAGTCCTCCAGCCTGTAAGTATGGTCTGGTCTTTGTTCCTAACATATACATTTTCCTAGACATACATTTAGACATATTAAAATGCATATTGTTTGCTTATTCCTAGTTTACCAAGTGATCTAGATCATTCTGGAGCATTGATCTGTCCTCTTCATGATTTACCACTTCTCCAGTGTGTGTGTGTGTGTGTGTGTGTGCGTGCGTGCGTGTGTGATCTGCAATCTTTATCAGTGATTATTTTATGTTTTCTTCCAGGTCATAGCATAGGGCCAAGAACCAATTCCTGCAGGACTCCACTGGAAACACTCTAGCTCAATGACCATTCCCCATTTACAATTACAGTTTGAGGCCTATCAGTTAACCAGTTTTTAATCCATTTAATGTATGCCATGTTAATTTAATCATTCTATTTTAATCAAAATGTCATGTGGTACCAGGTCAAATATCTTACCTCAGCACTATTACATTTATCAAACTTGTAACCTCTCCAAAAAGAGTTAGTTTGACAGCATCTATCTTCCACAAACCCATCTTTTTAACATTAATTAGATTATCCTCCTTTAATTCTTTATTAATTAAACCACATATCAGCCCCTCCATTATCTTGCCTGGAGAATTGATCTCAGGCTGACAGGTGTATCCTTACCCAGGAAATCCGATCAGTCTATGGGAGTTTTTTTGTACTACCTTAATCTGGATAGCCAAAAAGGAAAAAACCCTGCTAAATCCTGGTAAACCCTGTGGTCATCCTGAAGAGGGGAAGACCATCCAATGAGGCAGTGGTGTCTGTGGTAAGAGGAAGAGCAGCATAAAGGAGGCTGAGATGGAGTCTTCTGTATTTTCGCACTCCCAAGGGAGGTTCTGGTGGGCAAGTTTGCCTATGCTCAGTACCAACCCTGATACTGATACTGATTTCCCTGATACTGGGGGAAATGTCCTGAGCCTTTTCCCAAAAAGTACACCAACATGTGTGGGATCTGGAGGAAGTAAGAAGGACTTTGTGGTGAGAGGAAACTCCTATGTGTTCCAGTATGGTTATTGATAGGACACAAGGCCCCCACCCCTAACACATCGAAGTATCCAGGACCCTTGATCATCATGGGACCTCTGCTGGGTACCAAGAGTGGAATTCCCCTTCTATCCTGGGAATAAGGGTATAGGAGCATATTTCCAACTCCGAGGAAGAGCCCAAATTGCCCAACCATGAAGGCATGGTATGCTGCATTGAAAGGGACCAGTGATGCATGCCCGGAGACACCAGTACCAAAGGCAGCATGCTGGACTTGCCTCTTGACAGCGCCAAGTGAGAAGGCATTGGATGGTCCAAAGCTGGCTACAGTACTGAGAGTTGGATGCTACTCACAGGTAAGCCGAACGAGGTTTGAGGATCAATCAGTACTGGATGACTTGACTCTTGTACCACTGGAGAATCCAGTACTGAGAGGCATAGTAGATACCATGCTACAGCAGATGCCTCTGGTGTTGTCAGTACTTAGATGCTGCTGCTGTTGCATCAAAGAGGTCTGTACCACAGAATGGGTTGGCCTAAATGGCACAAGCACAGATGCCAGTGTTGGCGACCTGGTACCAACTTCATCTCATATGAGGGAGTGTTTCTCCTCTGCAGACACTCTACCTAGCCTTCCAGCTTTTTTAATAGTAGCTGGTATAGGAGACCTTGATCTCTTGGTAGAGGCTGGCTTCTTGGAAGCATACTGTGTATTTCTTCTTTGGTACTGGGGAAGGGGAGCTGTGCAGAGTCTCCAACAGTGTCTGGAGGGACACTTCTGAGGCAGAAGTGCTTGGTGCCTCTCCAAATGGGAAGGCTGTGAGGGTGGACACAAGGCTGCCTCCATGAGGAGATGGTGCAATCTCATCTCTCTATCATTCTTAGTCTGAGGTTTGAAGTCTCTACAAATTTGACACCTGTTCTGGATGTGACTCTCACTGAGGCATTTCAGACACCTTGAATGATGGTCACTCACTGGCATCGACTTCTTACAGCCAGTACAATACTTGACGCCTGGCGCCCAAGGCATTCCTCTCTACTGAGAGTCAGTACCCAGACAACACGGAAAACAACTGTCTAAATACAAATAAATAAAATAATGAATTAAACTTATACTAAACTACTAACTATATACAGGAGAAAACAAAATTCCTGAAAGGGAGAACAGTTGCAAAGCAAGCCACTACACTCGGACTACAGATCACGGGCCATAAAATGGAATTGAGGGGCGTCAGGGGCAGCTCCGCTCTTCATAACATTGCACAGCAGCATGAGGTGGCAGAGGGCACATGTGCCACCCTGCTAGGTACCGCTAAGCAAAATATCTGTGGTGCTCATGCACTGGGCATGCAAACACCTCAAATGGAATGGACATGTGAGAAATTTCAAAGAAGAACATCTGCAAACATGCCTCATTCTGTATGTTCCTTCTGAGGGTATCCAAGATGATCCTAAATAAGAAAGGACTCAATGCTGATCCCTGATGCACTCCCAGCCTTTACCAACAGTTTGTATGTTAAACCACTAGAAGTTCCAACTATTGACATTGCACCTACATTCATGGCTTGGACAACCTTCACATAATATTTTTCCCTCAAACACCATCAGGTTACTTCCCTTCTAACTTGATCAAAGGTCTTTTCCGAATCAATAAACATCATGTGAATATCTTTTTTTCTCTAAATTTTTCCATTTGCTGCCTCAGTGGAAACCCCCCAGCATTTGTTGATTTTTTCCTAGAATAAAACCATAGTGACTTGCAGTAATACCTACTCCACTTCTTAGTCTCCTATCACTGATTCTTGCCCACAGTTTTATTTTACGACTCATCAACTCTTTACCTCTATAATTTATAGAGGTGCCAGTGTCACCTTTTCTATTATACATTAGCACCACTATGCTTTTCCTCCATCACTCTCATCCAGAACCAGGAATTGAACTCAAGATTCCTTTGTGCTCTAGTAAATAGTGGTGAAATACATTAGCAAAATGTCTCTCATTCCTGACAAGTGAAGATCAAAAACATGCTACTGCTATAATTGTTTCAATAGCTCAAGAGGTAAGGGACAGCACTGCGGATCTGAAGGTCCTAATATCATATAGTGGTCAATATGATTTCACATGACAGCATTTCCTACATTTTAAAAAAATAAATCAGAAGTTGCATTTAAAGAAACCTACCTGGGAAGAATGTTAAGGATGCAAAAATAGTATTCTAAAGTTAGAAGACAACAGAATTAAGGTTGCCTGCACAACATTAATTCAGTCTCCTTCTGCATATGCTTTTGACAGTCTTTAACTATATGATCACATACTATTTATTTCATAGGACCCCATGACAAAAATGTAGAAAGTGTATTATTGTAATTATAACTTTCCCTCCATTTTTTTTCTTTACTTAGGATTATTGTAAGAACAGATCTTCTGTTCTGTGGAGCCTTTACAGTCACAGTATTGAAGCTCCTCTCTTGAGAAGGTATTAAGGCAACTGCATGCTCGGAGTCCCAATCTAAACAGGCCACACGTAGGGTATGTTTGCGCAGCAAATAAAAACCTGTGGCTGGCCCATGCCAGCTGACTCAAGCTTGCAGGGCTCAGGTTGTCGGGCTGTTTCGTTGCTGTGTAGATTTCTGAGCTCAGTCTGGAGCCCAGGCTCCAGGACTCAGCAGCCCAAATCCCACAAGCCTGAGTTGGCTGGCATAAGCCAGCAGTAGGTTTTTCTTTGTAGTGTAGATGTTCCCATAGGCTACCTGGAGGCTCAGTCTAGACCAATTGACAATTGTGGTCAGGGAAAACTGCCTTCTTCTCTTTTAAAGTTATCTAGGTGTCAGGTCATAGTCATAGAGTATAAGGCCAGAAGGGATTACCAGATCATTTAGTCCAACCTCCTGTACACCATAGGCCACTTAACAGCACCCCGCCACTGCCACACCAAATCCAACAACCAGAACTAGACCAAAGTATTACAGCTCTCAGGAGACTAAATTATTCTGTGCCACAGGCACAGAACAGGAGCGACTGAGGGGTACCAATGCCTGAGGTCCCTGCAATGACAGGCAACTGATTCAGTCAGATATACCCAGAAGATCCTAGCAAGTGACCCACACCCCGTGCTGCATAGGAAGGTGACCTGCTCTTTCTCTCCCCCTCCCTCCCGAGATCCTTGCCACTCTGACCTGAGAGAAAATTCCTTCCCAATGCTGCACATGCACATCAGTTAGAGTTTGAGCATGTGAACAACACTCACCAGCCAAGCATCTAAGAAAGATAATTTTCAGTATCGCCTCAGAGCACTGACCCACCCCATCCAGTGACCCATCTCCAGCTGTGGCCATTTCTGATGCTTCAAAGGAAGGAGGGGAAAACCCCCCCAAACCTCCAGAATATATATATACACATCTACCTTTCTGATCCCTACAGATGACCAACTGAAGCCTTGAAGCATAACATTTTAGACCTGTAAGATGTAAACCAGAGGGGACCGCCAAGACTGCCAAGCCTCCTACCGCTGCAGGCAACCACATCATACACTTTACTGAAATGTACCAAGCTCTGTCTTAAAGCTAATGTAGGCTGCCTGCACCTACAACTCCTATTGGAAAGCTGTTCCTGAACCTCAAACCTCTGAAGGCAAGAAACCTTCTAATTTCCAGTCTGAGTTTATTCATGGCTAATTTATACCCATTTGATCTTGAGCCAATATTGTCCTTTAACTTAAATAGCTCTTCTCCCTCTCTGGTGTTTACCTCCTTCCTGCACCGACGTATTTATAGAGAACAATCCTACCCCTTTCAACCTTCATTTTGCTAGACTAAACAAGCCAAACCCTTTTAGTCTCCTCTTGTAAAATAGGCTCTCCACTCCTCTGAACATCCGAGTAGCTCTTCTCTGCATCCGTTCCACTTCCTCTTTCTTGAGCATAGGTGACCAGAATTGTGCAGAGTAGTCTGTATGAGGTCTTACCAGTGCCTTCTATGGTGGAATGACTATTTCCCTATTTCTACTAGAAATACCTTGACTGATATATCCTAGGATTCCATTTGCCTTTTTTTACAGTTGCATCACATTTATGGCTCATAGATATCCTGTGATTGACCAACATGCCTAGGTCTGTCTCTTCCTTTGTCACTTTCAACAGTTTAGCTCCTGGCTTATATCAGAAATTCTTATTAGTCCCTAAGTGCATGACTTTGTTCTTAGTACTATTAAATCCCATCCATTTCTATGATTTCCATTTCCCCACCTTAAGGTCATCCAGTTCTTCTTGTATAATGCAATCTTTCTCTGTATTGACAATGCCTCCCCATTTGGTGTCATCAGAATATTTCATTAGCACACTCCTACCTTTTGTTCCTAGATAATTGATAAAAGTATTAATGAAGTTCAGTCCCAAGACCGACCCTTGAGGCACTGCACTAGTAATCTCCTTCCAGCTTGACAGTTCTCCTTTCAACACAACCTATCATAGAATATCAGGGTTGGAAGGGACCCCAGAAGGTCATCTAGTCCAACCCCCTGCTCAAAGCAGGACCAATTCCCAGTTAAATCATCCCAGCCAGGGCTTTGTCAAGCCTGACCTTAAAAACCTCTAAGGAAGGAGATTCTACCACCTCCCTAGGTAACGCATTCCAGTGTTTCACCACCCTCTTAGTGAAAAAGTTTTTCCTAATATCCAATCTAAACCTCCCCCACTGCAACTTGAGACCATTACTCCTCGTTCTGTCATCTGCTACCATTGAGAACAGTCTAGAGCCATCCTCTTTGGAACCCCCTTTCAGGTAGTTGAAAGCAGCTATCAAATCCCCCCTCATTCTTCTCTTCTGCAGGCTAAACAATCCCAGCTCCCTCAGCCTCTCCTCATAACTCATGTGTTCCAGTCCCCTAATCATTTTTGTTGCCCTTCACTGGACTCTCTCCAATTTATCCACATCCTTCTTGAAGTGTGGGGCCCAAAACTGGACACAGTACTCCAGATGAGGCCTCACCAATGTCGAATAGAGGGGAACGATCACGTCCCTCGATCTGCTCGCTATGCCCCTACTTATACATCCCAAAATGCCATTGGCCTTCTTGGCAACAAGGGCACACTGCTGACTCATATCCAGCTTCTCGACCACTGTCACCCCTAGGTCCTTTTCTGCAGAACTGCTGCCTAGCCATTCGGTCCCTAGTCTGTAGCTGTGCATTGGGTTCTTCCGTCCTAAGTGCAGGACCCTGCACTTATCCTTATTGAACCTCATCAGATTCCTTTTGGCCCAATCTTCCAATTGGTCTAGGTCCTTCTGTATCCTATCCCTCCCCTCCAGCGTATCTACCACTCCTCCCAGTTTAGTATCATCCGCAAATTTGCTGAGAGTGCAATCCACACCATCCTCCAGATCATTTATGAAGATATTGAATAAAACCGGCCCCAGGACCGACCCTTGGGGCACTCCACTTGATACCGGCTGCCAACTAGACATGGAGCCATTGATCACTACCCGTTGAGCCCGACAATTTAGCCAGCTTTCTACCCACCTTATAGTGCATTCATCCAGCCCATACTTCCTTAACTTGCTGACAAGAATACTATGGGAGACCGTGTCAAAAGCTTTGCTAAAGTCAAGAAACAATACATCCACTGCTTTCCCTTCATCCACAGAACCAGTAATCTCATCATAAAAGGCGATTAGATTAGTCAGGCATGACCTTCCCTTGGTGAATCCATGCTGGCTGTTCCTGATCACTTTCCTCTCATGCAAGTGCTTCAGGATTGATTCTTTGAGGACCTGCTCCATGATTTTTCCAGGGATTGAGGTGAGGCTGACTGGCCTGTAGTTCCCAGGATCTTCCTTCTTCCCTTTTTTAAAGATTGGCACTACATTAGCCTTTTTCCAGTCATCATCTTCCCTTTAGCCAGTTCCTTACCCACCCTACAATTCTTGAACCAATCCCCATATTCTCCATCTTAACTAACAATTTCCCATGTGATTTTGTAACAAATGATGTACTAAAGTCCAAATACATTAGATCCACTGCATTTCTCTTACCTAAAAAAAGAAATTTTCTTCTCAAAGAAAGATATCAGTTTAGTCTGGCACAACCTACCTTTGGTAAACCTTCGTTACATTACATTCCCTTTTCCTAATGAATTTACTTATTCTTTCCCTCAAAATTTTTTGTAAGCCTTGCATACTACTGAAGTCAAACTAATGGACCTGTAGTTGCCTGGATCACTTCTCCCGCATTTGCTCCCTTCTTAAATATAGCTAAAGAGTTATTCATTCCTATGTTGCAGATTGGCGTGCCAAGTCCGTTCACTGCTCCCTACACTAGCTTCAGAGTAGGAACATTTGGGCCACTTCCTGCCTCCAGTTGGTAGATGCACTCCTCACAGCCCATTTGCTACCACCTTCTCTCCAGCCCTACCAGGGAGACATGGAGGGGCCATGAGGAAGGCAGAGCTGGTAACTGACTGGCAGCAAGGGATACCCAGGAAGCCCCCTTGTGCCCTTAAACTGTACCTTCCTCCAAAAATGAAGGGAATTTGCTGCAAAAACATGCCCCCCCCATACAATCTTAACTTTGCTCCTTTTGAGCGATACCCCAACCAATACCTCAGCAATCATACCTGTATCCTTCTGGAGCATGTGGAGAAAGTGGACAAGAGTAGACCTTGTCTTGACTAAGATAAAAGTCAATTTTAGGACAGGCTTAGCAAACATGAGCTAGCTAAAACCAATCTACACTCAACAAATGGCCTACTGCCAAATGGCCTGGCAAACCACCAAAAACTTGCCAGATGTTAGCAGCTATACATCCTTGTCCTAAGGATTCCTGCTGAAACATCACTCTCATAGAAGCCCCAGGAGCAATAGCATGGAGAGCAGAGAGGTGCAGACATGGCGTTCTGGTGGGTACTGAAAATATTTAAGTGTTAAAATAGGGGGAAACACTCATTCTCTTATCTTCATGGATTCCAAGGCCAGAAAGAAACATTACGATCACCCAGTATAACCTCCTGTATAACATAGGCCAAAGATCTTCCCCAAAATAATTTCTTTTGAACCAGAGCATATCTAAAAAATAAAATTCAGTCTTGATTTTTAAAATTGCCATTGAAGGAGAATCTACCATGATCCTTGGTAACCTGTTTCAATGGTTAATCACCCTCACTGTTAAAAAATTTATTCCTTATTTTTAGCCTGAATTTGTCTTGTTTCAACTTCCAGGCACTGGATCTTGCTATACCTTTGTCTGTTAGACTGAAGAGCCCATTATCAAGTCATACCTTAACCTTCTCTTTGTTAAGCTAAACAGATTTGTGCTCCTATCACTATAACACATATTTTCTAATCCTTTAATCATTCTTGTGGCTCTTCTCAGAATTCACTCAAGTACCAAATACAGAGGTAAAATCACCTCCCCACTCCTACTCAACACTGTCATTTATGCATCCAAGGATCACATTAATACCTTGGGCCAAAGCGTCGCAGTGGAAGCTCATGTTCAGGTGATCATCCATCATGACTCCCTTTTTTTTCCAGTCACTGCTTCCCATGATAGAGGTCCCCATCACTGTAAGTATAGCCTATAATCTTTGTTCCCACATATATACACATGGCTGTATTAAAACACGTATTGTTTGTTGCTTCTTGTCATACTTCCTAGCCCTTAGATTTTAGAGCAAGGGGGTCATTGTGAACTTCTGTTTGGATCTCCTACATAACACAGGCAGAAAATAGGAGCTGCAGCTACATCTCTTCGCAAATGGCAGGGCAAGCTCTACCAATTTTCTGCAACTTATCCCTAGATCAATTCAGCTACATCTAACATAGTGAGAGTGTATGAAAATGAATGATAGAATAAAACTGTGTTGAACACAACATGCACATATATTTTTTTATTAAGGATAGGTGAAGTTTTGGTTTTGTCCCAACGCTTACTGCCAGCTCCAAGCAATGCTAAGGGAGTGTGCAAGACATTATCTTAACTCTGCATTTCTTGGTTTTCAGAGGTTAAGGTTAATTCTGGAATGGCCCAAGGTAGCGTTAGACAACCCGAACTCTAGATTAACGAAGTTTTTGGTAGTGAATTATAGGTCTATTGCAAGTACCAGCATGACACTTGGTTAGATAACGTCACTTTTTTTCTCCCCTTTCTGTCCATTGGACCCAGAAAAGACAGAATAGGAGAGCCAGGCATGTCTGTCTTGAAACTGGAAGCCAACCCCAGAGCCTAGGGGTAGATGAAAGCCTTGTTACTAGCTTGACCACACATCCCTTGAGTGAAAGAAGTCAGAGTTGCTTTGGTGTGGGGGGAAATCTTCTTCCTCTGCTGGAGTCTGCACTTAGATGTCCCCACGTTAATTACATTTGGTTCATATCTAAAAGCTTCCCCCATCAGCCAACAATCATAAAGGCTAGAAACACAGCTTTTCTTCATGAAAGCTAAGATTCTGACTCATCACAAGACTGGGAGGCAAAGCCCAAGGTACATGCCTATGGGGCCTCAATTCTGCTGAAGGGCATACCTCAACACCACTGAAAGAGACCAACAAGGTCGGTAGGATCTTATTTTGAAGATCTACACAACCTGTGGTGACAACTATTTCATTATCAGGTCTCCAGTGGCTTGTGGGAGGACCAGAGAAGAAAAACACCACTTTCCCCCCTCCTAATTCAAGCCACGGTTCTGGCTGGTTGGGTCAGAGGCAGCACAGAATGGCATAACAGAATCAGTTCACGCCAGGATACCAGTGCTATGCTGTACAACAACCTGAAAGTAGGCCTGGGGTCAGATGCAAACGAAACCCTGCCAGGCCTGCCTTAGAAGGCAGCTTGGAGCATCCCGACAGCCCAAGTACCGTCCCTAGGCAGAACAGGCGCCAAGAGGAGCAGGGGACGAGGCGGCACACTAGGGACCACGAGCTCCAAACTCGCTTCCACCCCCAGGGGCTATTCCGTCCCTCACACAGCAAGGTCCGGCGGGAGACAACCCAGCTCCCCGGGACGCGGCTTGCTGCGGGCACTACGGGCCTCAGGTGAGTGCGCGGCTCGGAGGAAGCGGGGCGCGCGGAAGGAAGGCGCGAGCCCTACGCCCCAGCCCCACGCACGCGGCCCGGCAGGCTCCACCATGGCCCCTCGCACACGCTCCGCCCACCAGCTGGCGCCCTGGAAGAGGAGTTCAGGCGGAGGGGAAGGGGAAGAGCGAGCTGAAGGGCCCCCAGGTTCTTTCCTGTCTCCCAGCCCCAAGGGCAGGCCCCACCCACCGCTAAGCCGAGACAAACACCGGCAAACCGTGACGCTTTACGCTCGTCAGGATAGCGTGCGCGCACACGGCTCATGTCCATGGGGGCGAACCGGCACAGACCGCTCTGCGCATGTCCACGGTTTTCGCGCGAAAGTGGTTTGCGGCGCCCCGCCCCCGAGTGCCGCGCTCAGACGGAGGCGGGGCCGAACGGCTCGTTCGGGAGCGGGTAGTGGCGGCGTGCGGCCGGCAGGGGGCGCCCGGGCTCCGGCGCGCGGCGGCGGCTGCGCCATTGGCGGGTCGGAAATGCCGCCAGATGGCGGTTTAGGATTGCAGCTCCGCTGAGCGCGGCCCCCGCGAACGCCACCGCCCCGGCCCCGGCCTGGCTTCGGCCCGCACCCACCTAGACCCCACGCGCCAGCCGTAGTGCAGGCTCCAGGGGCGCTGCCCGGCCCGAGGTGAGCGGGGCGCGCGGGGGGGGGGCACGACTCTAAGGCGCCGATCCAAGATGGAGGCGCGGGGGGCGGGGGCAGCGGGTTGGGGCCGCTCGCTCGGTCTCCGCGGCGGCTGGGCCGGGAGCTGGCGCTGCCCGTGCGGGAGGGGAGGAGAGAGCAAAGGAGGCGGGGCGGCACGGCTCCTGCCGGAGCAGCGGGTCCCCCGGGCGGGGCGATCGCCGCCATCTCATTGTCTCCGACGGGGCTGCCGGGGGCGTCGGGCGGGCAGAGCGGCCTCTCCTGCCGCTGGGCCTGGGCCTTAGCGGCGGCGCGGGGCTAAGGTCCCCCTGCCTTGTGTTGGGCCAGGCCCACTGTTTCCTCAGCAACCCCTGGAGCTGCGACCCGCTGCGGGTGGTGGGAGCGCGAGCGGGGTTGGCTGCTCTGTCATCGCAGAGGGGGCGGCCGCGGGGTCGGCGGCTTCTGTTATGGGGGGGGGGCACGGCGTTGTGAACTGAGGGAGGGGGCAGCGGGCGACGACGGTCCTGTGACCTGGGGTGGGCGGTGGGAGCACGAGTGGGGTTGGTTGGGCTCTGACCTGGGGTAAGACTGAAGAGTGCGAGGGGGGTGTTTGGCGGTGCTGTGCCTTGGGGCAGGCTGTGGGGTCAACAGCGCTGTGACCTAGGCTGGGCTGTGTGGAGCAGGGGGTGCAGCGCTGTCACTTGGCTGGGGTGGGTGGTGGGGGCTGTAATGCTTTCAGATGGGGCAGGCTGCGGGCAGTGGGAGCACAGGCAGTAGCCCTGTTATCTGTGCTGGGTGATGGGAGTGGGGTTGGTGGTAGTGCTGGGATGTGGGTGAGAGGTGGGCAGTAGGATAATTGGCTGCACTGTGAGTTGCAGAGGGAGCTGGGAAATATGAGTGGGGTTGGGCAGTGCTGTGACCTGTGAAGCAGTGTGGGCAGCAGGGGTGGGATTGAAGGTGCTATGACATGGATTGGAGGATGGATAGCAGTAGTGGGTTGGTGGTTCTGTGACTGGAAGGGTGATGTGGGTGGGTAGCAGGAGCAGGGTGTTCGGCAGTGCTGTGACCAGGGGATGAAGGGGCAAGTGTATAGTAGGGGTGGGAGGTGTGCAATAGAAGCAAGATTGGCAGCAAACTTGGGCAGGGATGTGGGCCACAGTAGCAATGGTGGTGTGATATTTGGGAGGTGGACAGCAGCAGCAGTGGCTGGAGGAGGACATAGGAAGCAATAATCTGGAGTTGTTGGGGTTAAGGATCATTGGCAGCCTCACTGTGACTTGGAGGGGGCAAGTGGGGGGATATTTCTGGCAGAGTTGTCACTTGGGAGGGACATAGTGGGTAGGAGTGTCATCAGAGCTTTGACCTTTGTGGATTGGGTGGAGGTGTAGTGATTTGTATGTCTGGGAAGTGGCAGCAATGGCACTGTAACTTGGTGGCACTGTGACCTGTGTGAAGAATTGATTGGCAGTGGTGGTGGTGGCAATACTGTGAGCTGGGCAGGGAAGGGGGAGGTGGACAACAGGGCATGCCCTGTGACCTGGGGGTGAAGTGGGCAGGAATGGCACTGATGCTGTAGCCTTATGGGGTGGTGGACAGAAGCGCACTGGTGGTACTGTGACCCATAGTGGTAGGAGGGATATTGGCAGCAGCAGTGGTATGGTGATCATGGTGGCGGGGTGAGCAGTGGTGCTGTGACTGGGATTGGGTTATGGTTTATTGTGGCTTTGTGACTTGGGAAGCAGGGTGCCATCATCAGCATTATTAGCACAGTAGCTAGTGAGGTGGGGTAGAGGCAGCATCAGCAGCTTTATGTCCTGGGAACAAAAGAAAACATTGGGACTGGGAGCACTGAGATCTGAAGGTGAGGAAGGGGCAGGAGCAAGGTGACATGGTGTTAGCAGGGGGAAGAGGTGATGCTGTGATCTGGCAGAAAGGGTAAAAGCAGCATGAGGGAGGGGAGCAGCAGCAGTGTATTGACCTGTGGATGAGAAGATAGGGGCTGCTGAGACAGGGTAACTCGCTGTGTTTCCAAGAATTGTTTTTATTTCTCTTTGATGGCCTTGCACCACTCGAATGCCCCTCATTCCCTGGTAATCTGCAGGGATTCCCCCTCCCCACCCCTGCTTGTTTTAGTGGATGGGAGACCTTTGGCTTCTCACAAGGGGAATGTACAGTAGTTTGCATTATAATTGAAATATACATATTTATGGTTTGAATTTGGTTTTTCAGGTAGGTTCGGTCTTTGACATTAGGGGAGGCAGGGATAGGTGAAGGCCTGAGTACATTGGTAATAGGTCTTGCTA
Source organism: Lepidochelys olivacea (assembly GCF_965140295.1). Classification (NCBI taxonomy): domain Eukaryota; kingdom Metazoa; phylum Chordata; order Testudines; family Cheloniidae; genus Lepidochelys; species Lepidochelys olivacea. The sequence continues at coordinate 48,274,920 of NC_140419.1, forward strand.
TTTCTACTTTCCAAGACTGCCATAAGGTAGCTGTTGGAGGTAAAGCCTTGTCTAGAATAGAGTTACCTGGGTTGTTCTTAATTTGAGTTGGGTATCTCAGTTACAATAACATAATGGATCACATCTACACACAGTAGTCATGTGTCTACAATTTTAGTCTCCTTCTATGTACATTGTTGCATCATTCATTCATGTTAGGGTCAATGATTTATGCATTCCAGAGTTCCTGGGCCAAGCTGATTTTGTGTGGTCTTTTGAGAGGTCTCATTTGTTCATTTGTGGATTGTAGATAACTAGATGACTTTAATAAATGATCTCAGGAATTCCCCGGGGCTGGAAGGCTGTACCCTTATCTGCTACCTGGTTGTGAGCACCTTTCCTTGCCTGAGAGCCTGGATTCCTCACTTGAGTGCCTCTTGCTGCACTTCACTGCAATCTTATTTTTTCTCCAGCCAATGTGAGTTCCCAGTGAGGGTGTCCTGGGTGGATTGCTGATCCAGGAATGGCAGTCCAAACAAATGTGAATTATGGGTGAACAAGCTGCAGGAGATACTTATCAGTTATTTTGATTTCTTTATTGGTTAATGAAATGCAGTAGATTGAGTGGTGGTCTGAGCCTAGCCCTCAAACATAGTGTTGGGACTATTGGTTCTGGCGACCTTGGACGACCAGTAGTGAGTGCAGACTTTCAGATGAACAAGGGCGCGTTTTTGAAGTTGTCTGAGGATCCATCAGGCTCAGATGACAAGGCCTCAATATCAGGTCAGATGGGTGTATGTTACTCTCTAGTAAGTGTCAGATGTTGCCAGTTTCCTGTCTGTTGGGAATAAGTTTAGGGTTGGTAGGTTCATTGTGAGTGCCCTAGTCTGTGGCGCTTTGTTTGGCTATAAAAGTGCTGGGCTGTAGACATGTTGTGAAGGCGGCTACTGTCCCTGAAATCATTGAGCTGTTCTTGCAGCTGGGATTCCAAACTGTAGAATCTGCTCTCCACAGAGTGCAAATGAGTACATTAATAAAAAGGGCTGTTATTCAATCGTGATTCAGGTGTTTTAGAGCATTGGGAGTGGTTTATGGGTATAAATACTGCAAGTACTAGCAAAGTATAGGACACCAGGATGTTTAGGAACTCTGCAGTATTTGTTTGTGAGCAGGCAGGAGCGCTTTTCTGTAGAACAACATATATGTCAATGTTCCCACTACTATTCTTGGGGACTTTGCTACCCACGGTTTCCCTGGGTCATCACGAGACTTACCCTGACTCAAGGCACTCAGATAGAAGACGTTGTAACTACAACCTTGGCAGATGGATTGAAAGTGCTTCTGGACGGCTCAAAACATGATGGAGAAGCTTACTTAATCATAATGACTGGTCACTACAAAATGTTCTTGCGGTGACAGGAATGTGTTTCTTTCTGCATATTTGATTTTTCCATCAGAGTAGTTGGGAAACACAAATGCCTTGCAAGCAGCTTTCAGCCAGCCGGAAAGCAGACAACTGGCTCATGGGTTTAGCACCAGGTGAGCTGTGGAAATTCGTATGGAGACTATCAATGCACTTTGTGATTGGGAATGCATTTGCAATTACCATGGATTTTGTTGGGAGCTGTGTCTGTCTCATGTTTCTAGCAGTAATGGCGATTCATTCTGTGTGATATTACCTGTGCATTGTTAATAAATGTATTTGTGCAGAGGCCCCTCAAAGAATAATCTGGGGATGCACCAACTGTGCATCTTACAGTGGTGGAATCTTTTAGTAGCAATGACGGTTGGAGCATTCTTGTTTTTCCTTTCCCTTACAGTTCTGAACATTTGGAACTGAGTGCCTCTGTTCCTTCCAACTGTGGTGGTAGATAGACTAGAAACCTCATCATGTCCTTCAGAATGGATTGTTCCCAGGCCTGCTGTCATGTTTCTAGTATACTCAATTTTTAAATTTTGTTTGTTTTTTAACAAGGATTTTTGGTAGATTTTGGTTGCAATGCCTAACTGTTTTTTAGGAGCCTAAATCTCATTTTCAAAAGAGATTTAGGCACTTAGGAGCCTAAATCCAAAGTGCCTAAAATCACTTTGGAAAAAGAGATTTAGGCTCTGAAATCACACATGTTATAATTGAAAACTAAGGAACAAGAGTTCAAGGTATTCTTCTTTCCCTGCCACTTTTCTTGATTCATATCCACAGGTGCATGGTTTGGCCTACTTACGGAAGGTCATTCGCCTTCTTGTTGCTCTGTATGCAGTGCCTTCACCCGAGGACCAGAAAGGAACATCAGAATCGCCTCCAGGCTGTGCCATTGCAGGAAGCATTAGTAGCTAAATCTTCTGGCTCTGGTATGCAGGAATCCATAAGTGCTGGGAGACCAGTCTTGGTTCTGACCATTGAAGGAGCTAAGAAGTCTGACAGTGTCTTGCTGCAGATATCTGCTTCCTTGACTGTAGCTACACCAACCGTTCCAGTCACTATGAATCCACAAAGATCAGCTTTGACTGAACACAAATGCTTGGTCTCTGCTGAAAAAAACCAGTTCACAAGAGCATATCTCAAAGAATCTGCTTTCCCATTTCTGCTCACTGCAGTTCAAAAGTATTCTCATAAGGCTCTGACCTCTAAAGACCTTTGAAACCTCTTTATAAACCTGTAATTCACCTAATGCTTCCTTGGAGATATCAGATTTTACTAATTCCTTGGTTACTATGATGGCTCAAATTCATCACATAGAGTTCCTTGAACTCCTTTGTTCAGATATGCCTTTGGATTGGGGTCCCCCATTACAGCGCTGGATAAGTTTCTATCAGTGTCCAAAGGTAGAGGAAAGAAGTGTAAGGCATTGGAGCCAGTTCTTCCTTCTCTTTCTCCAGGAAGGAAAAAATCTTGCAAGATGAAACCTGTTTCCTTAGCTATGCAAACCTCCCCCTAAGACCTCAACTGGTTCTCCAGGGAAATATGTCTGAGCTTCTCAACTTTGCAATTACTCAAGCTGCTGTTCTTACCTTTAGAGACTTCTTTGAATTGGGCTTTGGATTCACATTCAGATCCGCAATCAGACCATAACTGGTCTCATACCTTTCCTTGCTTTCTTCCCAGAAAATAGATTAGGGAACCTACAACGCATTATCAAAGCTCTTGTTTCCATCTCTTCAGACTGCAAGATCATCATTTCTCTCCCAGGGTTTATGCTGGGGAGTTACCTATTGGGTGCTGGCAGGACTGGGAGATACCACATGGGCAATGTGGTCATATGGTTCTTCCCTAGGTATTATCCTCATTTTAAGAGGTCTGAAGAAAAGTAGCTGCAAAGCCTTCTGCCAGGGTTTAGTACAAATGTCCTGCACTAGATCTGTTCTTCCCAGATCTATCGCGGTCATTGATATTTAGGGAACCATCTCCTTTTACTAGTCCTACGCATTCCGTCTGAAGAGGAAGTAGAACATCTTATTGACTGTCTGAATGCAGATACAGCTACTGATGTTTAAACTTCACTGGATGACTGTTGGGGTGCAACATCATCTTCCTCTCCTTCCAAAGATATGCTCCAATTTCATGAGTTCATAGGAAGGATAACTACCTTAAAAATCCCTTCAGTAGCATCAAAGAAAACTATACATCCAGTTTTTGATGTTTTGGTTTCATCCTCTAGGAGTCTGTCCTCTTAGACAGTTTATTACAGCCAGTGAAAAATACTCACTTAAACCCTGCATCTTGGCAACTTCTAAAAAAGGAGACAGGTTGTACCAACTCTCTCCTAAGGGCTTTCCACACCCATCCTTCTCAAAATTCGTTAGTGGTGGATCTGCAGCTCAAAGTGGTAATGGGACTCAAGTCCACTCTGCAATCTCTGACAGAGAAAGTAAGAAGCTAGATGCTCTGGACATTAAAATAGCTAGTTATCAGGCTGTGATGTCCTATTACTAATATCATTTATAGGAGGAAAATAGCACTGTTTTCCCAGTTGCTGCCAGAAGACAAGAGCAAACTGGTCAAAGCATTGATTACTGAAGGTTGTTTGGTCGCTAACCACACCCTGAGATATTCCTTCAGTACTTCTGATCTAGCATCTAAAGCTGTAGCACCCTCGGTTACTTTGATGTGCTACTTGTGGGTATGCTCATCTGGACTACTTCTGGAAGGAAGAACCTGGATAGAGACTTACTATTTGATGGTGAAGGGCTGCTTAACTGTAAAAGAGAAACTCCTAGAGAAATTAAAAGATACAAGTCTACAACAAAGTCTAGGGGTACCAGTGTTTTGTTACTAGGGACAGTCTCTGCTTTCTGTTCCTTTCAGGGAAATACCAGCTCAACTTCAATAGACACACAAATCCTACAAACTTTTAAGTTAAAAGGTAGATCTGCTGCCTCATCTACCTCTGCACTGGCCTCTTGGTTTGACAGGATTCATGAAAACAAACGGGATTTAAACCTGCAAACAGCCTCTTTTTCATTTGGAAACAGTCTCCCATTTATTAGAGCCTTGGCGTACTGTCACCACAGATCATGAATCTTGGAGATTAACAGGATTATTCCATTCAGTTTGACACTAGCATTCTGCCCAACTCCTGCTTCCTCTTACCTCTTCAGGGATCCTTCTCATGAGAACTTGCTAAGATCAGAAGTTGGTTCACTACTAGAGTTAGTTCCTGAAGAGTTTTGGGGAAGGAATTTTATTGCAGGAACTTTTTGATCCCCAAGGAGGCTCCAACTCATTGTAGACCTTCGGAAGCTCAGTTCTGTCATAAGAAGATTCAGATTTCTCATGCTTACTATAGCTTCACATCCTTCTCCACCCAAGATTGGGTTTGGGTTCTCGATTTGCAAGATGCTTATTTACACATCTCAGTCAGATATTTGCATTGAAAATACTTGAAGCTTGTTGTGGGGGAGATGATCAACACAAGGTTCAATCATTTGGTATGTTTATGGCACCTCAAGTGTTGATAAAACCTTTTTCAGCAGTACAGGCACAATTGAGACGTCAGGATACCCATATCCTGACTTGGATGTTTGGCACCTCATGGTATTCTAATAGAAGGATCTGGAGCAAAAGCTACATTATAAATACATGCCTCATTCAAAATAAATTGGACAAAATCACACCATTCAGAATTGCCAATAAAAGTCATGATCTCGGTTGGAGCTCTCAAAAAGGCAGTGCTTTCCTTCTGGAAGAAAGGTACTTAGAAGTGGAACAGGAGAACTCACGTTATATGGTGATTGATGTTCTTCCTTACACAATTTGCCTTATGGTGTCTGTGATGTACGTAACTGTGCGTATCTAAAGATGAGCTCTCTTCATTGGCTAGCAAGACACTATATATCACGTACAGATGGCATGTTTATGAAATTGATATTGCATTATTGAGAGATGCATCCTTCATATGTTGGGCTCTTGAGCCCTTTCTACCTCAGCTGCAGAGTGGAGTGGTTTAGGTATTGACTATAATGTTTTATGTCAACAGACAGGTGGAGCACATTCCTGTCACCTGTGCAGAGTTGTATAGCCCTGTGGGAGTTGTGCATAGTCTACCAAACTAATCTTATAGCTCTACACCTTGCAGGCATGGACAATATATTGGCAGACCAGCGGGGCAGACATTTACACAGTCAGCATGAGTGATCATTCAAGAATTGGTAGTGAACAATATTTCCCTCTCTGGGAATGTTTGGCAAGATGTATTTCCAGATGCCAGAGGTTTTGCTTCACAGTACGAGCAGACAATCAGTTCATCTTGGATCCATACTTTCTAGACTTTTTGGGTAGATCTCCTCTATGCATTCTTCCAATTCCTTTAATTCAGAGAGCTCTCAGGAAAATCAAATATCACAAAACCAGGGCTGGTGTTATTGTCCCAGGTTGGGCAAGACAACAGTGATTCTCAGATCTACTGTGACTATCACAAAGGGTTTATCTGTGTCTGCAGCAATTTCCGACCTATTGGCTCAACAGAGTTCAAATTTGCTATCAGTACACAGAGTCTCTCCACTTGACAGCATGGACCATTGGACTTCGACAGAAGTAAAAATGTTGTTAAAGTTAATTTTTAAAATCAAATTTACACAAATTAAGAAGCAAGGTACTGTACATCTGGGGTCAGGCTTGGGTTATGAGGGATTATAAGTGTTGGTTACAAGGTTCATAAGATATATACATCGTACATAACCAGCATAGACCCAGATTGGGAAACGGGAGTTTTTAAAATGTCAGTAGATAAGTGATCTTGGGTATGCCACCCATAGAATGTATTTAGAGTCCAGGTCTGTATTGGTGTAGTGAATAAGTACATGGGTGGGGTGCATCCCTTGGGTCGTCAGGGAAGGAAGGAAGTGGGTTGTTTCGCTGAGTGGTGTTCTTGATTATTCGACCTGGTACTGTCAGTGTCCTGTGATGTGCTCCATGTATTACTACTTACAGACTCTTCCCAGAGACCAGTGTAGTGTGCGAAGAGCACTTGTAAAGTGGCTGTGGTGTATACTGTGGGGATGAGGATGTGAGTGCAGGCATAGAACCAAAGTGGTCAGGCTAGTTGTCTACTCTTTTGTATCATTAGAACTGGAAAGATCTGCCTGTCCTGCACTTCCATTTCCTGATCATGTATGTATTCTGCATTTGTTGTCCTCAGTCCTGGCTTTGGTCTCTTCCATCAACTCTTCAAGCATCTTTGTCTTTTTTAGCTCCAGCTGATAACACTGGTCATATTGACCAGCAGTTTCCCTTTGGAACTCTTGTAGCACGTCTGCCCTGATTCTTCATTGCTTGATGAGGTGGTCGCTCAATGTTTCTGAGGCATTCATGGGTGTGTCTCTCTCTCTCTCTCTCTTTTTTTTTTTAAAAGTGTAACCCTGGAGATGTCCTGGGAGGAAGTAGAGGGAACTTTTTTTTTTTTAAAAAAGGGTGGATCGGGGAAAGGAGTATATAAGCATAATTTCTATAGTTTATCACATTTTTCTTACTTTCCAGCAACATGGATGCTTTTATCTATGGTTTCACATGCCAAACTTAACTTGAGGCATTTTTCTCACCTTCTCCAGTGTTAGTGTGGTAGACACCCTTTTGTCACTAGTTTACTTTACAAAATTTAGATGAAGTAATTTTTTAAAAATTGAATACTAATGATCAGGTGGTGGGGTCAAGGTAGAAGCTCAAAAGCCAAGGGGAACAGTGGCAGTAAATATTCCATATTATTTTAGGTAGTGGCTACTGTGAACTATAGCAGTATTCTGGAGTTGCCAAAGTGGAAAAGGGAACAAATGTTGCAGGGAGTTGGGCAAAATTCAGCAACATTTGCAGTTGAATTTTTCATCTCTTAGATAACACCAGACTACTGGAGGAAAGGTATAGGCAAGAGTTCTGTTTAAGATGAGATGTGGGGGGAGGAGGCGGCAGAGGCTGGCTTAGCTTTCCACACAATTTACTTGATCCCTTGGAGAATTTGCTTAGTGAAAAGTTTTCTCACATTTTTTCACAGGCATGGGCAAAGAGAAGATCTAAAATTAACAAGCTTTTAAGGTAAAGTCTGTTACTGGTACTTGCAGAATGCAATACCTCCTCTTCCCCAAGTAACTGCAGGTGTGTGTTCGACACCTTCGTGTTGTGTTTTTGGTTTTTTAGGTGTGTGGCTTATGCTTTGCTTTATGGAGGAAAACTGTTTCCCTGTATTGCTTTTTTCCAGCATATGCCGTAAGTACCATTTACTGGCACAGTGGCACATGTGAGCTGTATATGGATTAGCATTTCCTTATATGGCTAATGAATTATGACTTGCTGTTTGCATGTATGTCAGTTGAAATCTGCCCATTACTGTTGTAACAATAAAAATACACTTGGTTAAGCATCAGACCTTTTGTGTGTGCACTTTTCTGTTCCCCCCCACTTCCTTGTCATTTATCAGGAATATGTCTATGTGCAAGGATTGGGGGTGGGGAAAGCAGGGAGGGATGAGGGTGAAGGGACACGTAACATTTTTGCTGTAAAATGTAACATCTGCAGTAGTAAAGCTTTTAACAGTGGTCACCATTACTCCCATACCACATCTTTACAAATATAAAATTATAAATGTTATTTACAAGGCTGAGAAGATGTGTTCTCATCATTGTTGAAGTCTGGATCTACCTCCAGTGATGTGTGTGTTTGAAAGTTACTAGAAGTTCTGGGATTCTGGCAGCGTTTTCCCAGGCCATGAAGTTTCAGCTGTGGTGGGCCCTATTTCAGTGGTATCAGCCACAGTGTTCTGTGACTTGAAGCTTGGGGTCATTATTGTCCCATTTTAGTGGAATGACAGGCCTTACTGTCCATAGTATATTCTGGGATTGTGTTAGGGCATATGCTAATTATAATGTCCATTTCATCGTAAGATTGAAAGTGAGTAAGGCCCCTTCCATATTTGGCATTATTCTTAGCTTTTTGGCAGATATCTTTCAGGCACATTATCCCCTCCCTGAATTGGTTTCCCGTCTAGTGTATCTCCATCTGGATGAGCTTCTTTGCAATGCCATTGTAATAGGCTTTTATTCCTATTACTGGAACCAAAGTCATGCACTGATGGCACCTCACTCCAAAAGTTTACTGGCACTTTTTATGAGTGCCTCTGGCCAGAAGGCAACTTGTAATGCCTTTTGCTAGCCATGTATTTGAATCCAGGACCTTGTGGAAAGAAAAGTTGACTGATGTAAACAGCTCACAAGGAAAGGCCATAACAATGTGCTGGACGATATGTACTGATTTGTATCTTCTAAACCAGGGGTGGGCAAATCTGAGTATGGAAATTGTATGGCAGGCCATGAATGCCCAGTGGGGGAGGAAGACTCTATGGGGTGTAGCATGGGGGGGCTCTATAAAGGATGTTACCAAGGGGGGGGGGAGTGGAGACTCATGGGGTGTGTGTGTGGGGGGGCTCTGTGGGATGGTACTGGGCACTCCTAGTTTGCCCACTCCTGTTCTAGACCCTGTGACCTCTTGACCAAGGAGAACTGGGAGGGGAGCAGATGGTCAGGCATCCTCACTGGTCATTTTGAGGGACTGATTTAGATTTGTTTTAATCCTGCACTGACCTGGAGGTACACTGACGCACTGAGCCTAAAACAGGGCTAAAGCCTAGGCCTTGACCTGGATTAGCTGACACAATTTGTAATTTATCAAGCTCACAATTTAGAGATTTGGGAATATGGACAGAGGGTGAATTATAGTTGAGGGAATCACTGAGCTATAACAACCATAAATCCTAGTCTAGATGAGGCCCAGGTGTCAGAGAAATGAACCTGAAGGTTGCCAGATCCTTTTCCCATGTCATGCTGCAAGCTCCATGCAATGGGGTAGCTGTGTCAGTCCAAAACTCAATCTTCCCACTCCTTTCAACTGTATCTTTCAAGAGCTTGCTTGTGGTGCATACCCCCATCCTTTCTCCAAATCAGCAGAAATACTGTGGGCTCCCCATTAAGTCAAACCTTTAACGAAGGATGTAGAAGGAGGGTGACACCACTGTCCCAACTTAATTTAGCTAGAATACCACTGTTTTCCTAACAGGTCTTTGTGTCTAACTTTATCAGCAGAATGCAGCAGCCCCTCCCTTCTAACAGGAAATTAAGGTAAAGGGGCTGAGATGGTAAAACAAAAAGAACCAAAAAAGATATTAAAATGAAGGGTTAAAAAATGGACATCTGAATATCTTGTGAAATTTTAAATCACTTCTTCTGTTTATGCATTATACATTTTAATTACAAGAGTCCTTTTTGCCACAGGATTCCGAAGGCCCAATATTTAATTCCTTTCCTACTATCTGCACTTTTTTTTAACCAGTTTAAGTGTATGTTCTTTGAATGTTACCTCTAAAGTATGTTTGCTTTTATATACTTGTAAACTACAGGATGGCTTACTTGATATTCAGAGTTCATAGTGTCACTGAGATTTAATCTTGAAAGTGTCATATCTTGCTACATTCTGTTACTCTTATATATATATTGTGTTTTGCCAGGAGAGTAAACTAACATTAATTTTTATCCATTACCTCAAGTAGATGAGATGAGTAGATTTTGTGCATAAGTAGCTAAAATTTCATGAGAACTAGTGGTGACCAGTGGCTTTGCTGCTCAAGTTTATGGTTTTATTGTAAGTATGAGTGAGGGTGGGTGTGTTGTTCTGAGACATACTGATTTGTGCAGGTGGAAAATGAGGTGTGTGTACTGCAGGGTTTTTTTTGTGTGCTAGTTATAGTGTCGTGTAGGTGGTTCTGTTGATTTGTGTTGGGGGAGGATTATGCTGGGCAATTTTGGGTTGTGGGGAGTTTGATTCACCAACCGCATAACTCAATACACTCTTTGAAGAACTGTGGCAGTTGGGCCAAATAATCCACCATCTGTGCAATCTCTCATATTACTGACTCATTACCTCCATTATAATTGTTGCATGTAAATTAGCTGTAGCTTAAAGGTAGTGAGTGTTATATTTGATATTACAGTGGTTTAGGACTGTTGGCATAGGTAGATGCATGCCTTACTGTTTTTTATATATATAGACATTGTGTGCACTAACTTTAATGCTTTGTGACTCTCTTACAGTGCTGTAAGATGAGACTTTTCTGTCGTAAATGACATCATTTGTAAATATGTGAGAATTGGTTTAAATTAAACTCAAATCCTGAACTTATTTAAACAAAATTCCTTTTATACTGTGTATTTGCTTCCTGGAGAAGTTTTCGTTTTCTTTTATTACTGAAAAAATCTACCCCCTGGATGCTAATGTCACTGTCATATTGATTTTCAGTCCCCTGTAAAGGGAATTTGCGAAGATAGTGATAGGTTTCATAGCAGTACTTATTTCTGCAGTGTCATAGTTGTATGTTGAGCTTGATATCCATAAGATAGGGTCCTACAATGCGTGAGGTTATCACTCAGTAAGACAGGAGAGACACAAGAGGAAAACACATGGGGAAAACAGTGCAAGGGGAGGTGCCAAAACCCTGCAATAGACTGCTGCATGGGAAGTGTGGATGTGAATGTGCATATAGATTCTGTTTAGCATTTGGAAAAAGTACAGAGTTTGTAAGTGTAATCACTTTGTCTGACAATACAGACAAAAGAAAACTGTAAATTCAGTGAAGGAACTCTGTTCCAGTGATAAACCATTGTGCACTGATTCCATACAATAGTAGTCACGGTAGACATACTAAACTATTACATTGAACATCAGTGGTACATTGTGTACAAGTTGGATACAGATGCTGAAATCATGTATTACCACATGATCATTGTGCAGCCTGAAAAACAGACTTCCACTGATGCAGCAAGCGATGGATTCCTTATTTCTGTGGCGGGAAGCTGCTGCTTCACTCCAGTATGCCAAAAACAGAGAAGTTAGGCACACCTGTGTCACTGTCACAGTGGGGACAGAACACCTATTTTACATCTGGAATCAGGCCAGCAATTGGGTCTTGTGAAAATACAAGCTACCCTGTGAATGGTCAGGGCAAAACAAAAAGAGACTTTACAAGTGATCATGAGCGTGTTAACTTTGTTGGGAAAGTTCATAGATAATATAATTGATGAAACTGTGCATATGAGAAGATTGCTGAGGCGCCTGAAACAGTGAAAATGAAAAAAATATTACAGTACTCATCTCTGAATTTGCATGGCAATATTTTAATGTTTTTTGACATATAAAAAGTTCTTTGCATGCCTCTAAAAATGGACTAGGTGTAGTACTGCTGCAAAGGAAAGACTGACTCGGGACCTGTAGTATAGGCATTCAGAACCTTCACAAACACAGAACGCAGATACATGCAATTCGGAAAGGATACTCTAGTCACCTTCGGTTGCAAAGCTTTCCACAGCTATGTCTGTTGATTGTGACTGAAACTGATTGCAAGCTGTTGCTACTTGTTTCTTTCAAAGAATCTGTTGCAAGCATCACATAAGTTTCAAAGCGTCTTACTGAACTTCAAAAACATGATTGATTTCAATCAAGGAAATCTATTTAATTGTCCAATATTTGGGAGGAATAATTCCATCTAGATCAAGAGCCAGAAACTGAATCTGATGTCGTCCACGTCAACTGGGTAGAGTACTCAGGTGCTGTCTAACCTCACCTGGGAAAAGTAACAAGGTGATAGAGCACAGGATGAGACACTGCAGTCCGTGATATATGCTGTACTTCTCAGGTGGAAAAAAGCGTTTAACTACTATGTACCTCACAGGCATAATTTCTCTGTGGTAGATGGTGTTCTCCTTAAAGGAAGGTAAGTGGTGTAAAGTAGAGGTGGTGTGGTTTTGTGGAATGTTGGTCCATCTTCTTTGGGGAGAGGGGACTGTATAGTTTGGATGGCTTCCACCTCCATAGAAGGGGTACCAATCTCCATTGGGACAGGCTGGCTAGAGTAGTCAGGAGGGGATTAAACTAGTAGCAAAAGGAGAGGATAAAAAGAGGGATGATATGAGCACTTGAGATGATACCAAAATTAGTCAAAACACATGAAGAGAAGAAATTCTTGAATTGCCTTACACCAATGGCAGAAGCTTGAGTAACAGACCAGAGAAATTAGTATTGCTCATTTATCAGCATACATTTGATCTAGTTGGTATTACTGAAACCTGATGGGATGATCCACACAATTGGAATGTTAAAATCAATGTTTCTAACCTATTTTGGAAGATCGAGTAGGCAAAAAGGGAGATGGAGTGGCACTCTGTCAAAAATGGCATTACCTGTTTCTGAGTAACTGATAACTTGGAAGAAAATAACCTTTGAATAGTTATGGATCAGTCTCCTAACAGATACAGCACTAGATGGGATACTAGCTGGTGTCTGCTACAGACCATCAAATCACACTCAGAACCAGGATGACTGTCTCCTTAGGCACCTCTTTCTAATGTATCGGGGGAAAAAGCCCTGCACGTCATTGGGGGATTTCAATTTGAATGACATATGCCTGAGATCTCATGTGGACAGTATTAAAGCATCCTTGGAATTTCTAATCATTATAGATGACAATTTCCTAATTCAAAAAGAGTTGCAGTCAACACCAGGGAATTCTTTATTAGCTATGCCTTGTCCTAACAGATAAAGAGGAATTGATAACAAAACTAAAAATTAATGGTAGCTTAGGTGCAAGCGATCATGAATTGATCAGATCTATAATATGAAGAATAAATCCAGACCAGTCTTTATATATTCTTGATGCTTTAATAGGTCCAGTTTCACAAAACTGAAAACAATTATGAGCTAAATCAGTCAGGAGGAAGAATTTAATCAGAAAAATGAATGATAATTGAGAATCATTTAAGAAAATCTTACTAAGATGCTCAAGAAGCTAGAATCCCACAATCAAGGAAGAAGGCTGTACTAGTTAAAAACTGACTTGGTTTACAGGGGAAGTGAAAGCAGCTATTGTAAAAAAAAAAAAAAAAAAAAGGGGGGGGGGAGAAAAGGGAAATTAATATTAATGAATATAAATCAGAAGCTAGGAATCGTAGAAAATTCATAAGGGAAGCAAAAAGACACCAAGAAAAATCTGTGGCCAGCAGAGTTCAGGACAATAAAGAGGAGTTTTCAAAATATATTAAGAACAAAAAGAATCCTGACAGTGGTGTTGGTCCTTCTGCTAGATGGAAATGGTAGAATTGTCAATAATAATGCAGAAAAGGCAGAAATATTCAGTAAATATTTCTGTTCCGTACTGGGGGGAAAACAGATTATGTAGTCTCATCATATGATGATAACTTTATAGATAACTGAATCTTTCCATTCCACTAGTATCTCAGGAGGATGTTAAACAGCTTCTATTAAAGATAGACATTTTTAGTTCAGCAGGTCCAGATGACTTGCACCAAGAGTTTTAAAAGAGCTGGCTGAACAATTAATTCCAATTTTCAGTAAGTCTTGGAGCAGTGGGGAAGTTCCAGAAGAGTGAAAGAAAGCTAATGTTGGGTCAGTTTTTAAAAAGGGTAAATGGGATGACCATGATAATTATCGGCACATCAATATAGATATAGATCCTGGTCAAGATAATGGAGTGGTTGATCCGGGATTCCTTTAATAAATAATTAAAGGAGAATGCTATTCAGCATAAGTTTATGGAAAATAGAATCTGTCAGACTATCTTAATACCCTTTTTAATGAGATTACAAATTTGGTTGATAAGGGTAATAATGTTGACATAATATATTTAGACTTCTCTAAGGTGTTTGACTTGGTGAAGCATGATATTTTGATTAAAATCTAGAACCGTATAAAATTAAAATGCACGTTAACTGGACTATAAACTGGTTAACTGATAGGTCTCAAACGTAATTGTAAACGGGGAGTTGTCATGGAGTAGGTGCATTTCCAGTGGAGTCCCACCGTGATCAGTTCTTGTCCTTATGCTATTTAAGATTTTTATCAGTGATCTGGAAGAAACATAAAATCATCACTGATAAAATTTGCAGCTGACCCAAATTTGTGGGTGTGGAAAATAATGAAAAGGAAAGGCCACTGATCCAGAACGATCTGGATCACTGGATAAATTGGGTGCATGCAAATAATGTTCATTTTAGTATGGCTAAAAGTAAATGTATACATCTAGGAACGAAGAATGTAGGCCATATTTACAGAATAGAGGACTCTATCCTGGGAAGCAGTGACTCTGAAAGATTTAGGGAGCTATGGTGAATAATTAGCTGATCATGTACTCCTGTTGTGACACTATAGCCAAAAAGAGTTAAGGCGATACTAGGATGCATAAACAGGGAAATCTAGAGGAGGAATAGAGGTTACTTTATTTGTCACTAGTGTGACCTCTGCTGAGCACTATGTCCAGTTCTGGTGCCCTCTATTCAAGAAGGATGTTGATATATTGGAGAGGGTTCATAGAAGAGCCACAAGAATGATTAAAGCTATAGGAAACATTCCTTCTAGTGATAGACTGAGCTCTTTGAGTCTATTTTAGGTGAACAAAGAGAAGTCTAAAAAGTGACTTGATTATAGTCTGTAAGTATTTACCTGGGGAACAAATATTGAGTAATGGGCTCTTCAGTCTAGCAGAGAAAGGTATAACATGAACCAATGATTGGAAGTTGAAGCTAGACAAATTCAGACGGCAAATAAGCTATCATTTTATTACAGTGATCTTATTTAACCAGTGGAACAACATACCAAGGTTTGTGGTGGATTGACCATCGCTGACCATTTTGAAATCAAGATTGGATATTTTTCTAAAAGATATGCTGTGGGAATTATTTTGGAGAAGTTCTGTGGCCTGTGTTAAACAGAGGTTAGCCGAGATGATCAAAATGGTCCCTTCTGGTCTTGGACTCTGAATCTATGTAGGCATTTTGTGATCCAGTTAAAGTAGGGGAAAAAAGAGGACTAGCAGTAATATATTCAGCAGGTACGAACAAAGATATCATTGTTAAGGTAAATGTTTCTACCACGTGCCAAATGTATAGAAAACCGGTAGGTAGGTAACCATATTCAAGTTACAGACACATCAGTTAGAGTCTGGGATACAGATGATGAGGTGGACATTTTTGCTCTAGAGGCCAGAAATTATTGTGCCGTTATTGATGCATATTCAAACTATCCAGAGGTGGCTCAACTAAAGAAACCCACACTGGCTTTCAGAGAAATAGTAGAGCTTGGTTATATTATAGTTTGAGTAAAAACTCTCCCCCCCCCCCCACTGGAGAGTCAGTAGACTTGCTTGATAATGATTTGTCAGACAGAGCAATGCCAAAACAACAAGAAGCAGTTGCACCTCTGGGTCTGTCAGCTGACTAGCCTGCTGCAACTTCCAGAAAAACAGTGACAGAATGATTTAGTGGCCCCTCCTCTCCCTCCGTTCCACCAACGACTTAGATTGATTTGTAGAATTAATTTGTTCATATAGAAGATAGAGAATTTTTAATTATTTTTTTAATAAAAGTGTGGCACAGGTGCTATTGTTATGTACAGGTGTTGAGTGTGCCTGAATAATTGAGTTACTCTTCACATACCATCCTTGCCCATACATCCTTAATTTGGTTCCCCTGTGTGTATACATTGATAGTCTTTAATGACGACATTACATATTTTTTTCCACAGGATCCCTAACTTACTCAGCTCATAGGATGGCTTAGGGTGTGAATCTGAGTGATATTGTGAATGAGGCTGTGGTCTGTAGGACGCCTGCTTTGTTGTTTATTGTGAAGAGGCAGGAGACTGCGGGAAGAGACTGGATGGTGGTCTAGTTAAGGCAGGTGGCCTGTCTTATATTCTGGTTGGTTAACTGGGGCGAGATGTGGAGAAGTGCTGAAAGGCTCATGATTTTGCCCAGGGGTGGGGGGGCAAGGGCGGGGATCGACAGCACAAAAGAGAGAGTCTTCCTGCTCCCAGTTCTGGTGCTTGGCACTACAGTGGAAAATTGTAGCTCAGCCCTTGTAGTCCTACAATGGAAGATGCTCATTCACTTCATTGGGGTAGTGCACGTACAATCTGGGCTCATAAAAGCTGTGTGGGGATGGAGCATGCACAATACACATGAAAACTTTGAAGCCTCTCCTTGGCACAAACTGACTTTCAGAGGTTTTATAACTCAGCCAGATCACAGTGGATTTTCACAAGGATAGCAAAAGGCACATCCCTGACACAAGGGCAGTCATCACCCTGTCTATCCCTACTGCATTTAAAGTCCACACACCAAATTTTGGAGGCACTAGAACTTAATTGTAAGAACATTTTAACATGTGCAGAACAATGTAGTTTCTCCCTAACTTCAGTCTGAGAAACAGCTGAACTGTTTTTCAATTGCAACTTTTCAAAACAGTTCAGCCCCGGGCAGTCACCCCGCAGGGAAAGTTTCAGCCCAAACAATTACAGCTTGTAAAGTTATAAGCAAATTAAAACATGAGTTTACAATGGGAAGTGTTTGGCACTGGCAACCTCTTATAACATCAGGGTGGAGTGATTTAAATCAAGGAACAATGTAAGCTGCCTTTACCTGACTAAGAGCTTTGACAAACCTCAAGTCAACAGTGTTTAGGTCAGAATTGTTAATACCAACAGACCAAAATGTTTAAAATCAGAGGACATGTGCATGTATGGACCTTTATTATTACTTACAGCTTTCATGGGAGAAGGTTGCTATCTGTTGCTTTTCTGGGGAGCAGTTGGTAATTTGCTTATGCATGGCATCAGTATCATGGCCAGCACCATCACCAATAGGTGAAACCCAGAGCTATACTGTCATACCATTGTCTTTTTTTTCCTGATTCTGAAACATGCTCTGACAAGATGTGTTGAGGAATCAAACCAAATGATACTCCATCCTCTGTAGTGTCAATTTCGTCCCCTATCTTATTCCTCCTACCTTCTTTTCTCATCTTTTCTTCCATCTAATAAGAGTCAGCTTGTCTAGTGAGGACAGAGTGAACCTTGCAACACTTTCCTATGACCAAAGAGGCAAGCTAAATGATGCTTTAGCCCAGCTCTAGTTAAGTTTCCCAAGTCCTTGGGTGGGTAATAAGGTAGGACTGTCAATCGATTACAAAAATAGAATACCATTTATTTCAATATTTTTGGATGTTTTCTATATTTTCAAATACATAGATTTCAGTTACAACACATAACAGTGTACACTGCTCACTTTATATTTATATTTGATTATAAATATTTGTGCTGTAAAGAACAAAAGAAATAGCATTTTTCGGTTCCTCATACAAGCATTGTAGTGCAATTTATCATTGTCATAAATATAAAGGGAAGGGTAAACCCCTTTGAAATCCCTCCTGGCCAGGGGAAAGCTCCTCTCACCTGTAAAGGGTTAAGAAGCTAAAGGTACCTCGCTGGCACCTGACCAAAATGACCAATGAGGAGACAAGATACTTTCAAAAGCTGGGAGGAGGGAGAGAAACAAAGGGTCTGTGTCTGTCTATATGCTGGTCTTTACCGGGGATAGACCAGGAATGGAGTCTTAGAACTTTTAGTAAGTAATCTAGCTAGGTATGTGTTAGATTATGATTTCTTTAAATGGCTGAGAAAAGAATTGTGCTGAATAGAATAACTATTTCTGTCTGTGTATCTTTTTTGTAACTTAGTTTTGCCTAGAGGGGTTCTCTGTTTTTGAATCTAATTACCCTGTAAGATATCTACCATCCTGATTTTACAGAGGGGATTTCTTTATTTCTATTTACTTCTATTTTTATTAAAAGTCTTCTGGTAAGAAAACTGAATGCTTTTTCATTGTTCTCAGATCCAAGGGTTTGGGTCGGTGGTCAAATTGGTGAGGCTTTTTATCCAACATTTCCCAGGAAAGGGGGAGTGCAAGTGTTGGGAGGATTGTTCATTGTTCTTAAGATCCAAGGGTCTGGGTCTGTAGTCACCTAGGCAAATTGGTGAGGCTTTTTACCAAACCTTGTCCAGGAAGTGGGGTGCAAGGTTTTGGGAAGTATTTTGGGGGGAAGGACACGTCCAAACAGCTCTTTCCCAGTAACCAGTATTAGTTTGGTGGTGGTAGCGGCCAGTCCAAGGACAACGGGTGGAATATTTTGTACCTTGGGGAAGTTTAGACCTAAGCTGGTAAAGATAAGCTTAGGAGGTTTTTCATGTAGGTCCCCACATCTGTACCCTAGAGTTCAGAGTGGGGGAGGAACCTTGACAATCATGAAAGTCGAATTTACAAATGTAGAATTATGTACAGAAAAATCTGCATTCAAAAATAAAACAGTGTAAAACTTCAGAGCCTACAAGTCGATTCAGTCCTACTTCTTCAGCCATTCACTCAGACAAACAAGTTTGTTTACATTTGTAGGACATATTGCTGCCCGCTTCTTGTTTACAATGTCACCTGGAAGTGAGAACAGGCGGTTGCATGGCATGGTTATAGCTGTGTTGCAAGATGCACAAAAGAGTCATATGTCCCTTCATGCTTCAGCCACCATTCCAGAGGACATACGTCTATGCTGATGTGGGGTTCTGCTCAATAACAGTCCAAAGCAGTGCAGACGGACGCATGTTCACTTTCATCATCTGAGTCAGATGCCATCAGCTTGAAGGTTGATTTTCTTTTTTGGTGGTTTGGGTTCTGTAGTTTCCACATCTGAGTGTTGCTCTAAGACTTCTGAAAGCATGCTCCACACCTCATCCCTCTCAGATTTTGGAAAGCACTTCAGATTCTTAAATTTAGGGTTGAGTGCTGTAGCTCTAGAAATTTCACATTGGTACCTTCTTTGCATTTTGTCAAATCTGCAGTGAAAGTGTTCTTAAAATGAACAACGTGCTGGGTCATCATCCGAGACAGCTATAACAGGAAATATATGGCAGAATGCGGGTAAAACAGAGCAGGAGATGTACTATTCTCCCGCAAGGAGTTCAGTCAAAATGTAGTTAACGCATTATTTTTTTAACAAGCGTCATCAGCATGGAAGCATGTCCTCTGGAATGGTGGCCAAAGCATGAAGGGGCATACGAACGTTTAGCATATCTGGCACATAAATACCTTGCAGTGCCAGCTACAAAAGTGCCATGCAAACGCCTGCTCTCACTTTCAGGTGACATTGTAAATAAGAAGCCAGCACCATTATCTCCCTTAAAGGTAAACAAACTTGATGCCTTAGCGACTGGCTGAACAAGAAGTAGGACTGAGTGGACTTGTAGGCTCTAAAGTTTTAATTTATTTTGTTTTTGAGTGCAGTGATGTAACACAAATAAAATCTACATTTGTAAATTGCACTTTCACGATAAAGTGATCGCATTACGGTACTTGTATGAGGTGAACTGAAAAATACTATTTTTTTTGTTCATTTTTACAGTGCAAATATTTGTAATAAAACTAATACAAAGTGAGCACTGTATACTTTGTATTCTGTGTTGTAATTAAAATCAATAGATTTGAAAATGTAGAAAAATATCCAAAAATATTTAATAAATTTCAATTGGTATTCTATTATTTAAAAGTGTGATTAAGATTGCGATTAATCATGATTAATTTTTTTAATCCCGATTAAATTTTTGAGTTAATCGCATGAGTTAACTGCGATTAATCGACAGCCCTATAATAAGGTAATGTAATGTGTACTTTGCCAGTGATTTTCCAACAACTGAATTGCAAGTATCAGACAGAATTTTTTTCTTTTTGTTTCCCCTTTTTATTTGTTTTAAGAAGAAATGGTATTGGATTTTAACAAATACCCCAACGATTTACTACAGAGGGTATGTATACACTGCAGCTGGGAGCTTACTACTGCGTCGAGTAGTGTCTCTGTTCGTGCTTTACGTTAGGTATGCATGCATTTCTCAAGCCCTTGATTGAAGATTTCTAGCTGGCAGTGTCCATTCTGTCACTGCATGTGCCCTATGCCTCCTTGTGGCAGATACCGTGGCTGCCTGGGCGACCTGCCATCAGTTCCTTCTCTACCACCTCAGCCTGAGATGGAGTCCTAGCGTGTCTGAATAGAGTGTACTTGGCCTTCTCTTTCTTTTTCCCAAAGTTAGTTTATTGTTGTATTTTAGTGTTTTGGTATAGTTAGTTTTAGGCAAGAGGGTTATTTTTTGTCCCCCCTTTCTTTTACCCTCCAGGAGATTTGTCTTCTCCTGGTGGAGTATGCCTGGTTTGCCAGGCTTCAAATGTTGCCTTTTACCTAGAGTCTGTACTCGTCAGCGACTGGCACTCTGTGTGTCCATTGCTTGGGGGAGTCTCAGGTCTCCTAGAAGCGTTTCTTCTATTTGGCCCTTAAGTCCAGGGCTATGAAGAACAGGGAAATAAAGCTCACCCTCTGAGCAAGGTTGGGAGATCCCCTTGTATGTCTGTCCCTGGACAGATCGAGTGCCCTGTCAACCTCAGGACATGTGTCCCCTAAGAAAGAGAAGTCTTTGGCGCCTGCTGCGAAGACTCTCAGAAAGAGGAGCATAAACTCTATAAGGAGCCAGCTCCAAAAAAGACCATGTCCCTGTCAAGATCTGTCTCGGAGGGTACTGTTAAGGCATAGGACGCTTCCTTGGGTATGGGTAGGCCCACAAAGCCCTGGAGTTCCAAGGACAGGAAGCATGGCTCCGAAAGGGCATCTATACCCTCCACCAGTAAGGAGGGTGAGCACAGGGTACCATAGAGTTCAGCCCTGCCACTGTCACCGAAGGATACCACTGCATTGATGCCATCATGCGCTTTAACCAGCCATCTTGGTACTGGATGCAAGCAGCTCATTCGGGGGTACCACTGCAAGTATTGGCACCTGAGATCTAAAATCCCTGTAGTATACCCATTATTGTAGGTGCCATTGGCCCCAGTTACAGTAATGTCCTTTCCAGAACCACAGGAGTTCCGATACTTGAGGGACATCTTGGTGTCGGATGAACCAGAGTCCCTGTTGTTGTTGGGTACCGAGTGTCTTCAGATATTTTTGTAGTTGGCAACACTTTCCAGAGTGGTGATACCTATTATTGAGGCTCTCCTGGAACTGGCTAAGATGATGTGGCAAATGCCTGCCTATTCCACCAGCGTGCGGCAGGCAAATAAGAAGTACCACGTGCCCCTTAAGAATTCCAACTCTTTATTTTCCCATCTCCCACCTAACTCCCTAGTGGTGAATGCAGTGAATCAACAGTATAGGCTGGAGATCTACCCCCACCACAAGAACCAAAAGTGGCTGGATGTCTGGCTGAAAATCTTTCACCTTTGTGACCAATCACACAAGGATGCTCCTCCACTGCTTCCATGATTGGCTCAGAACTGCCTATTCTTTGAACAGGGGCACCTTGTACAGGTGGATGATGGTCCCCTTGCACCTAAAGAACTCCCTAAACAAGTGGAAGGAGCAACTTAATGTCCGTGTGGATGTCCCTTTGTGTTGCCCAACCCCGTCAGTGACTCTAACAACCCACACATCCCTGTTGGATGGGGAGCCCACCTCAACAACCTGGTGGTTTAGAGCAGATGGACAATTTACAAAACCAATCTCTACAACAACCTGTTGGAGATCAACCAGGTTAGTCAGGAACTCTTGCCTCTATTTCCTGCCCCACATCTGGGGCAAAGCAATCAGGGTCAAGATGGAAAACATGTCCTGAATGTTTTACATCATCAACATGTAGGGAGGAGTAAGATCTGCCTCTTTGTGCATCAAAGCTATAAAGCTCTGGAATGGTGTATACCCTACCATATCCAGATTTCAGCAGTCTACTTCCTAAGCATCCAGAATGCCCTTGGCAGACACTTCTCCCAGGACTATGAATGTCAGCTGGACACTCAGGTTCTTCACAGCATATTCTAGAGATGCCAGAAATTGATCTTTTTGTCACCTCTGTGAACAGGAAGCCACCTGTCTTCTGTTCAGGGGGGCATGGATCACCATTCCCTTGGGGATGCCTTCCTTCTACCATGGCAGAAGAGTCTGTTCTATGCCTTTCCTTCAACACTCCTAATTCTAAGGGTGCTGAACAAGATCAGGCAGAACAAGGCCAGTTATTCTCATAATACCTACCTGGCTGAGGCAAACTTGGTACTCTTACCTGCTTCAGCTGTGTCCGACTGCTGATCAAGCTCCTGACCATTCCTCATATCTTCTAGAAAGTGGGTTGCTCGCATTACCCCAACATGGTGGTTCTGCGCCTCAGGATGTGGCTCCTGGATGGTTCTTGGGAACGGAGGTTTCCTGATCTATAGAGGAGCACCAGGTGTTATTAAACAGTAGAAAAACATAAACCTGCACTACTTAGCTGAGGAAATGGAAGAGATTTGTCCATCGTCGCTACCTCTGGTCTGAATTCATTCCTCTTTCCCTCATCCAAGATTACCTGCTGGATCTGAAGACATCCAGATTATTTATCATTTTGGTCAAGGTATGCCTTGCTGCCATATCAGTCTTTCATCCCCTGTCAAGGAATCCTCCATTTTTGCTCACCCTGTATAGTCTAGATTTATTAAGGATTTGAGTAATCTCTTCCCCCGCATTAGGCACCTCAACCTGGTTCTCAGCCACCACATGAAACCTCTATTTGAACCAAAGGCTTTCCATCATGTTGCCTGGAGAGTTGGAGAGATTGGAGCCTTGATGGTAGATCTCCCCTGTGCCATGTTTTTTAATAATAAGGTCTGTTTATGTCCACACCAAAGGTTACATTGTGTTTTCATCTTAACCAATCTTAGCAGCCTACCAGTATTTTTTCCGAAAGCTCACGGTTCGCAGTAGGAATCCTCTTTCTATAGAAGGGCCTTATCCTTCTACCTGGATAGGATTCCATTTCAGAATCGCCTGGACTCTTCCTGTCCTTTTCAGATAGATCTGAGGGTGCTCCTGTTTCTTCTCAGAGACTTTCAAAATAGGTATCGGGTTGTACCTTTACCTGTTATGAGTTTGCAGGTGCTTGGTCCTCCTCCACCTCCTGGGTGAGCGCACATTCAGACAGATTGCAGGCAACATCTGCAGCATTTTTGAAGAGTGTTCCAGTATCTGAGATATGTAGAGCTGCTACTTAGACTTCAGTCCATACATTTTCAAAGCATTACTCACTGCTCCATGCTGTCAGATCTGATGCTCCACATCTACTCTCCTTCCCCTCTGCTTTGGTTATTGCCTTGGAGATGATTGAATAGAGAAGGAACTAAGGGCGATTTTCCCCTGCATGACCCTATATCACCTCGGTGTCTGCCACAAGGAGGTATAGGGCACATGTGCAGGCTGAGCAGACACTGCTAGCTGGAAATCTCTGATCAAGGGCTCGAGAGGCACATGCCCACCTGTGGGGGAGCACCTATAGGCATACACGTCTCGAAGAACTACAGTAACTGTACAGGGCAAGTAATGTTTCCTTCTCAGCATGAGTAGACAGACACATGGTAGCTCTGCTCGAGCTAGTGGGCAAAAAGTAGCAGTGTAGTCAGGGGTAGCATGAGGGGTGGTTTGGGTTAGCTGCCCACATACACACCCAGGATTTTCGGGTGGGTTTGTACTACTTTCATTGGACCAGTATTGTGCAGTCTCATCTTCCCCAGTGTGTAGTTGCGATAGAGGAGCTAAATGAGGTCTAAGACTCAGTATGTGCAAGATGGTTGATGCTGGTTGGCTGGGGTAACAGAGATTGATGCAATTTTGTCTTTTATCAAGATGTGTGTGATTTAGACATTTCATTAGTTCATAGGCTGCTATTATATGATCAGGGAGTAACTGTGGCTTTTTCACCGGAACTTGTCCAGAAGAACTTACTTTTGCTTTTTGATATGGACTTGACCACAGTTGTCCATGTTTTGTCACTTGATTAGATTCCTATGATGCACTGTACATGAGATGACACCTGATACTATTTGAAAACTTCAACTAATGAGCTATGTGTCTTCTTGCTCACCCAATGGTGGCTCTTGGAGGGAGAACGTAATGTTTGTGTTTCCTCATATATTCTAATTTTCAAGTGCAATTTTTTATAGCTGTAAAATGTTACTAAACTTTGTGAATAAAACTAATAGAATATAGAAATACATTTTCTTTTGTTCAAACACTAAAGTTCAATACTAATAAGTTTAGTGGTGAGAAAGGAAAGAATGAGAGGGTAGAAAAAGAAAACATAAATAGGATAAAAGTAGATGAGAGAGGTAAACTCATCCCTTTTATTTTAGGTGTTTCCACAGTCGTTTCTGTGGAAACAATTTGCTAAAAACTAGCATATAGGCACAAAATTATGCCTCCTTTTAGATTTGTATAGTTGTGTGGTTATAGGCCTAATGAATCCATTCCTTCCGGGTACAATTTGTGTTAATGACAGGGTGGATAATTCAGTGATTTAATAAATAAATAAATAAATAATTCTGTTTTTTATTTAAATCGGATTTTTTTTGATAAAATGCTTGTTGAGGAAAACCTACCTAAAGATAGCTTTAATTAAGATACATTATAGCTCAAAGATATCTCATTATGGAATAGGGATTATAAATTCTAATTCTATAGTATGAAACAATATATTCATGTAATGTTTAAGAAAAAGTTAGCAAGTTCCAATAGGTCATGGATTAGAGATCCAATCTTATGGGGCTCCAAGGGCTTCTGTACAGATTATTTAGGTTAATCTTTCTATCTACCCAATGAGGCTCAGTCTAGAAGATACCATCAGAGATGCCTAGTTTTACAGTTCTCAAACTGTGGACTTGTCTCCAGAGATAATGTGCATGTTAACAGCAAAAATATTTTTAAATAAATAATATATAGAGGTGAGAAATAACAGACCTCAACCCTATTGTCCCTCTGCAAATTTGTGTACACAGAGTCAATCCCTTACCTCTCTCTAAAAGTGCAAAGTTTCAGAAAGTTCAATGAATAGAAGATTGTTGAGGGCGGAATAGATCTGGACAAGGAGAAGAAGTCTGGAGATAAATGTGAGAAGGGAGGGACAGGCAGTAGAAACAAAAGTGAAACTGTTTGAGCAGCATATTCTAGAAGTCTTGAGGTCTTCCTGAGTGTAGCCTTCATTGATTTGAGATCTACCATACCATTCTCTCGGTAGAAGGGAAAACCTATAATGGCAGCAGGCTGTAAAAGAGACCCAGTTTGGGAATATTTTAATGAAGTTCCTCTACCTGTGGGTAAGACAGGCACACGTGCAAAATGTAAACAGTGCAACAAAGAAATGCAAGGTCTGGTTTCCCGAATGAAACAGCATCATGAGAAGTGTTCCTTCTCAGGAGGAAGCTGTGTTGAAGATGATGAAAGGAACATGTCTGAACATGCAGGATCTTCAGGTTGGTAAACTTTATTTCATACTTTTTCTTAAGGACTGCCTGTCTTCGTTCTGGACGAGTCTGGAATTCTCATGTTTGAGCAAAAAATATAGTTATTCTACAATAAATTACTAAATTACTAAAAAAAAAAAAAATAGCTGAAATATTCAGATCTTCCTTTTACAATTTCAGCTTTAAAGTAGTACTGAGTGTCAGTGAATGCAATGAGTAATACTAAATGAGCAGTATAGTAATACTAATTAAATACCTGCATTGACTTACTTTGTTTAGGAGAATCCACCCTCAGCATACAGAATTCTGAAGACTATCCACCTTCAAGACCACCATCATTTTCTATAGTTTCAGAGTTATCTGCCAATGATAGTGTCAGTCACATCATGTATGTCACATAGCCACAGTATATCACCTGTAGCAAAAAGAAAAAAAAATCTTCATCATCCAGAAACAACCATAGATAAGTTTGTGATAAGAACTAGCAGATTACAAAATGGGGTAATTGATGAAAAAATTGCCCGGTTTGTTTTTGCAACAAACTCTACTTTCTGTTTGATTGAGAACCCACACTTCATTAATATGGTCCAGTCATTAAGACCAGGATACAGTCCACCCAACAGAGCAGATGTTGCAGGCAAATTGCTGGATAAAGTGCACGAAAGAGAAATTGAGCAGTGTGCGAAATGTTTAGGGGGTGAAATTGTTAACCTGAGTCTTGATGGGTGGAGCAATGTCCACAATGATCCTGTTGTATGTGCTTGTGTGACAACAGAAGAAGGGAATGTCTTCCTTACAGAAACAATTGATACATCAGGAAATGCACACACAGCAGAATACTTACAAGAAGTAGCAGGAAAAGATATAACAAACTATGAAAAAAAATTCAAATGTCTGGTATGCAGCTTGGTCACAGACTATGCTGCAAATGTAATCAAGATGAGAAGAAATTATTTAGAAGAGAGTCCCAAGCTAATAACATACGGTTGCAGTGCTCATTTGATGCACCTCCTAGCCAAAGACTTCAATGTTCCAGTAATAAAGGCTGATGTTGTTGAAATTACAAAATACTTCCATAACAACCACTTTGCAGCAGGTGCTCTGAAAAAAGTGGGAGGAACCAAGCTAACTCTCCCATAAGACGTGCGATGGAACTCAGTAGTGGACTGTTTTGAGCACTGTATCAAGAACTGGCCTAATCTGATGACAGTTTGTGAACAAAATTGTGAAAAAATAGATGGCACCGTCACAGCCCACGTTCTCAACGTTGGGCTGAAGAGAAACGTTGAACACATGGTGAGTATCCTGAAGCCTGTTTCTGTAGCCTTGAACAAAATGCAGAAAAATAGCTGTTTTATTGCTGGCGCTGTTGAAATTTGGAAGGAACTGAGTGAGATCTTAAAAAGAGAAATAAGCAATGACAGAGTTAAATTACAATAATTAAAAGAACGAATGGGACAAGCACTATTTCCAGCTCATTTTCTTGCAAATATTCTCAATACTCGGTACCAGGGTCAAACTTTAACTGCTGAAGAAGAGGAGTTGGTTATGACATGGACATCCAGCAATCATCCCTCCATAATGTCAACTATAATAAACTTCAGAGCTAAGGGTGAACCATTCAAGAAATGTGTTTGATGATATTTTAAAGAAAGTCACACCAGTGAACGAATGGAAGTCATTTAAGCACTTAGATTCAGAGACTGTTGAAGTGATGATCCCGCTTTTAACAGAAGTAGCTTCTTCTGCCGGTGTAGAAAGATTATTTGTTTCCTTTGGATTAGTTCATTCCAAATTGAGAAATCTTTTGGGACCTGAAAAAGTAGGAAAGCTTGTTTTTCTTTTCCAGATTATGAACAAACAGGAAAATGAAGATGAAGATGACTGAATTAGCTGCAGAAGCCAATATTTTAAGTTTCTCATGTTGCCCTGGCTGACATCGTCAATTTAATTTTTTTTAAAATTCATTTAACTATTTTAGTTTAAAACAATTTTAACAAAAAGAAACCTGATTTTAAAAAACTTGAATGTTTAACTAAATTCAAAACTTCATATGCTTGTTTTGTTAAAATATTACATGTTTGCTGTTGAAGAAAAAAATCCAGAATACATAACGTTGTTTTAGCTAAATAAAACAATTTAAATGTCTGTCTGGTGATGTTCTCCTCCTAATACAGCATGGCAAGAAATACCTCAAAATATTAAGGATTAACCTGATGAATTGGAGATAGTTCACCTCCCAATGACTTCATAAATATCTGCTTCAGTTACCTTTGGTAAATGAAATAACCAAACAATCATTCATTTTCTGATATAGCTGTAAAACTAACCTGAAAAGTTTTCAAAATAAATCACTTAAAAATGTATAGTGTGTACCTTCTAAAAATGAACCCTTCATCTGTCTCTGAGTTGCGAAGAATATGTCTTAAGGTTATAACAACAAACGAGAATGCACTTTTATGTAGAAATCCATGATTAAATCGAATCTTCCTGACTAGTGATTTAAATCATGATTCAAATCAATTTGATTTAAATCCGATCTACCCTGGTTAATGATTTGGGTCCCTAGCTACCACAAAGATTGTCTCGATGCAGGATTTTCCCTGATGAAAAAGATGAATCAGTACTCTTCAAAAAACCCAGCTTCAGATATAAATGTTGGGTCCAATGGCATGATTTTCTCAGTGAGTGATCCATGACTCCTGGATTTCCCTCCTTCTGATAATCTGGCAGAGGCTGAGTTCGTCTTTTTTTTCCCTCAAGGCTTTTGTGTGGAGAGGCAGGCTGGAAAGATTGGGGATCATTTCTCAGGGAGTTTGCTGATGCTTTTAGAGTAGGCTGAGTTTTAACTTTGTCTACTTAATTGGTTTGTATTATTAAACTGTGTTGTATTTTAGGTTTTAAAAGAATTTATCTTACTCTGTAAAGCTACATGAATAAAATAAGATACTTGTAAACGTCACTGGATGTTATAGCAGTACCTACATTTGTCCAGTCACATTTGGCAATTGACTCACAAGTCCTGTTTGTAAATTCAAGTACAGGTACTGGATGGTGTGTGCTGTTCAGGAGGAATTTAAATCAAGTAAAGGTGGCGTAGTGTTGTTTATCTATCAGTAATCTGCTAGGCTGTTTTATCCATTCTATCACTTACTTCTGTACAGTCTGTTGAAGTTAAAATTGCCTTGGGGAAGGATAGAAAAATGTTCTATTGGGGTAGCATTAGTGGCCTTCTGTAGGCCTCTGAGTTTGGGTTTGAGTATGTATAAAGATCTCTTTAATATTACTAGAGAAATTCTTTCATTATGGGACACTAACTTCCCAGATATAGATTGGAGAGCAAATGTTAATAATGGTAGAGTCCTGGATGAAATAGACTTCTTTAACCAGTGAGCCATCAGAGGTGGTCTGTTTTTTACTTGATTTTGGTAAGTAGTAAGAACATTATAGAAAGCTGGTCATAGAAAATAAACTTGGATTGAGTGATCATGAGTTGATTCAGTTTAAATTAAATGGAAAAATAGTGTAAAAAAAAGTGTTTGATTTCTAAAGGGGCCATTTTGGGAAACTAAGAGAATGAAATCGTCTGGACTGAAGAGCTGAGGGACTTAAATGTGAAGGATGCTTGGAATTTAAGTCAAAGATACAAAAACTGTTCAGAATATGCAACCGAAGCAAGAGGGAGGAATTTGTAGGGAAGGGCTCCAGACGTGATATACTGACTGACCCCTCAGAAAAGATATTAGGGGTAAGCAGAGAGACCAAAAAAAAATGGAAGAAGAGATTGCGTTTAAAAAAAAAAAAAAAAGAGGGTGGGGAAGCTAATAGATATTGGAGGTCAAAAACTGTAGGGACAAAGTGAGAATTGTCAAAAGTGAAACTGAATAAGGCTTTGCATAGGAAATTAAAGCAAATAGTAAAAGGTTCTTTAGCCATATAAATAAAAAGAGAGCAAGAAGAGAAGTGGGCTTGCTGTGTAGCTGGGATGGCTAGGTAGGGTGGGGTAGAGATTAAGGATAGTGCAGGTGTGGCCCAAAAACTAACAAATACTTTGCCTCAGTATTTAATAAGGATGATAATGTAGAACATGGAAGCAAAGGCAGGATGGCTAAATAGGAATGAGTATATAGAAATATGAATTACCACCTTGAGGTGGAAACAAACTCAAAAAGCTTAACATTCAAGTCTGGGGGATTGGATAAATGTCCGTCCTAGTATGCTGAAAAAATTGGCACCAAATTTGTAATTTTTTTACATTAGCAGATCTAGATAACTTGCATCCAGGAGTTTTAAAACGGTTGGGGAGCTCACTGGACCTGTTGATTTTCAGTAATGCTTGGAGTAGCGGGGAAATTGCAGAAAACCAGAAGAAACTTAATGGTGGACCAATTTTTTAAATGGTAAATGGGATGACCTGGATAATTATAGGCCTGTTAGCCTGATGCCAATCTCAGGCAAGATAATGATGCCGTAAATACGGCACTTGAGTAATAAAGAATTAACATAGGGTAATGTAATGAACAAAAATCAACGTGGGTTTATGGAAAATAGATCCTGTCAAACTAACTTGATTTTTTTTATGAGATAAGTTTGGTTGATAAAGGTAATAGCATTCATGTAATAGACTTTTCTGAGTCATTTGGCTTGGTGCCGCATAAAATTTTGATTAAAAAAACTAGAACAAAATAAAATTAACATGGCATATATTAAATGGATTAAAAACTGGCTAACTGCAGAGAGGTTTCAGAGTGTGTCTATAAATGAGGAATTGTCATCACGTGGGTGTTTCCAGCGGAGTGCCATAGGGATTCGTTCTTAGCCCAATGTTATGTAACATTCTTATCAAATACTTGGAAGAAAAAGTAATATTGTCACTGATGATAGTGGATGACATGCAGACTGAGGAATGGTAAATAATGAAGAAGAAAGATCACTGATTCAGAATGATCTGGATTGCTGGGTAGATGGGGTGCAAGCAAACAATATGCTTGCACGTAAATGTATACATCTAGGAACAAAGAATATAGGCCATACTTACAGGATGGGGGACTCTATCCTAGGAAGCGGTGGCTGTGATGGATAATCAGTGGAACTTGAGCTCCCAATGTAATGCTGTGGCCAAAAGAGCTAAGGCTGTTCTGGAATGCATAAATAATGGAACCTTGAGTAGGAATAGAGAAGTTATTTTACCTGTGTATTTGGCACTAATGCAACTGCTGCTGGAGTACTGTGTCCAGTTCTGGTGTCCTTAATTCAAGAAGGATGTTGATAAATTGGAGAGGGTTCATAGAAGAGTCCCAATTTGAACAAAGAAGGCTAAAAAGTGACTTGATTACAGTTTATAAATATTTACCTGAGGAACAAATATTTAATAATGGGCTCTTCAATCTAGCAGAGAAAGACATAATATTATCCAATGGCTGGAAGTTGAAGCTAGACAACTTCAGACTGGAAGCAAAGCATACATTTTTCACAGTGAGGGTATTTAACCATTGGAAAAATTTACCAAGCATCGTGGTGGATTTTCCATCACTGACCATTTTTAAACCAAGATTGGATGTTTTTCTAAAAGATAGGCTGTGGGAATTATTTTGGGGAAGTTCTATGGCCTGCATTATACAGAGGTCAGACTGGATGATCAAAATGGTCCCTTCTGGCCTTGGAATCTATGAAGTTGCAAGTCCAATAGCAAAGTTTTTAAATAAATCTATCAAAACTGGAGTGGAGAATAACTAACATTGTAGCTGTATTTAAGAAGGGGAAAAAGGTGATTCGGGCAACTAGTGACCTGTTAGTCTGACTTCAATAGAATGCAAGACTTTTGAACCAAATTTTGCAGGAAAGAATAATTAGAAATATGGAGTTAAGTGAAAAATGGGACAAAATGCAACAAAGGTCTGCACAGGTAGACTGTGCCAGACTAACATGATACTTTTCTTTGAGAAAGAGGAATGATTTTTTAGATAAGGGAAATATAGTAGGTCTAGTCTGTTTGCATTTTAATAAAGCACTTGACCTGGTACCACAAGGGAAATTATCAGTTTTGTTGGAGAAGATGGGGATTAATACAAGAATAATAAAATGAGTAAGGAATAGGCTAAATGGGAGATAACAGATTATGCTGGAGGGAGGTTACTAGTCAAGTTCCTCAAGTATTTGGACCAATCTTATTTTAATGTTTTTTATTATCTTACCACAAAAGGTAGGAATGTGCTAATGAAATTTTCTGATGACACAAAGGTGGGAGGCGTTGTCAATACAGAGGAGGATCAGAATATTATACAGGAAGAATTGGATGACCTAGAGTACTGGATGAAATTAGACGAAATTTAATAGTACAAAGTGCAAGATCGTGTACTTAGGAGCTATAGCAAGAATTACTGCTATAAGTTGCCGGTTCATCAGTTGGAAGCAGCAGAGGAGAAAAAAGACCTGGATGTATTAGTTTACAGGATAATTATGAGCTACCAAAGAAATGCATTTGTAAAAAAAAAGCAAATGTGATCCTAGGATATGTGAGGTGAATTGGTAGATATAAGGAAGTGTTAATGCCATTGTACAAGGCACTGATGAGACCTCATCTGGAATACTGTGCACAATTCTAGTCATTAAAGGACAATGTTGGAACAAGAGCAAATGGGTGTGAGCTAACCATGAAAAAGTTTAGGTTGGAAATTAGAAGAAGGTTTCTGACCGTGAGAGGAGTGAGATTCTGGAATAGCCTTCCAATAGAAATAGTGAGAGAAAAAAATCTAACTTGTTCTAAGATGGAGTTTGATAAATTTATGAATGGGAGTATGACATGGTTGCTTGCAATATCGGGACTGGACTCAATGATCCAGGAGGTCCCTTTGAGTCCTATGTAAGCACTAGGATATGATGGAATTATAATTAATAAGCAGCATGAATTTTCTAAAAACATCTGATTCCAATGATGAAGGCTGAGGGCCATTCTGGCTGAAGAAATGGACACAACAAACTACACCCCTTCCTGTCCTTCTGCGCATATTCCCTTCATCAAGTTGTTGTTGTTTATGCTTGGTGGTGGTAGTTAATGAAGGCTTTATATGGATGGCATCACTAAAAGGCTGAAATTTAAAGCTGTGGTCTTTGACGTACAGTCGTGGCAATGGTGAGGTCTGTCTGGGTGGAAGAATATAGCTTATATGCTGATAATTGCCTGAACTTCTAATTTCTGTACTTTTTGCAGTAATTTATATTTGTTTTCTTTACACCCCATGATTCATGATGTTTGTGACTCCTTTAGTCTGCATTGCATAGCATTTGTATTGTGTTTACCACATTACTGTTTGTTATTAAATGTCTTCCAAATAATCTAACTAGTCTATTCCACAAGATTGATTTCTGTGCCATTGTGATGAAGGCCATCCCAACTCTCTAGATCTCTCTTCCATGTAACGTGGCTAACATTCCATGAAAACAAATCCCTCTACTCTATATCACTTACCTAGCCCAGAGGTTCACCTCCCCTTTGCTCATGGGATAAGAGGGATCTCCAAAAATATCACCTGGCCTTTCCTCCCTTCCAAGATCCCTGAAGTGTTCAATAATCTTTGAAGCATAATGTCATGTCACTCGTGCCAGTTTGTTTAATTGCCAGCGGAGTTTTGTGCATCAACTTCAGAATGCCATCTTATCATATCTCTTCTCTTAATTCCGGGAAGACGGCACACAATTCTTCTGTCCTTTTTTTGTCTCTTGCAGAATTTTTTACCCACTTTTCTTAACATGGAGTCCCTGAAAACAGGGACTGTTCTCATCTTCTCTTGAGCAGGTGTGATGTCCTTCTGGATTGAGCTGAGCAGCCATCCTCATATGTGTCCCTTGCAGCTCTTATTTTGTTCGTCTAGTGAAATTTCAAAGAGAGATTTTTCTGCAGATGCCTTGTAGACTACATAAGAACAGCCATACTGGGTCAAACCAAAGGTCCATCTAGCCCAGTATCCTATCCTCTGACAGTGGCCAATGCCAGGTGCCCCAGAGGGAATGAACAGAACAAGTTATCAAGTGATCCATCCCTTGTCGCCCATTCCCAGCTTCTGACAAACAGAGGCTAGGGACACCATCCCTGCCCATCCTGGCTAATCGCCAGTGATGGACCTATTCTTCATGAACTTCTCTTTTTTAAACCGTACTTGATGATGTATTCTGCTATGTAGAAGGCCTTCTGGTTCACTTTCCTCTAGTGATCATAAACTGCCAATCCTCTTTTTCTGATTTCTACTTTCGACTCCTTCATTGCTAATTCCTTCCCTTGTTGAATCTGTGGCGATGATTTCTAGATCTTGTTGTTCAAGAAGTCTTCATTCTCTTTGGTGCTGTCAGATTGATGGTTCTTCAAGACCACAAATCTTTTCTTCCCATCAACTTGCATTTCACATTCAGGAAAACTTTTCTTGTGCCTTCAGTCAGGAAGGAAAACATGTACATCTCCTCCCAGACTGCAAATACTGTTCCAATGTTGTCCATTATTACTCATGTAGAAATGTACCTAGGTAGAAGATAAGCAAATTCCCTGCTGCAAATTCCTTCAAACACTCCTGTTAGTGTTTGCCTGTTCATAGAATCATAGAATATCAGGGTTGGAAGGGACCTCAGGAGGTCATCTAGTCCAACCCCTTGCTCAAAGCAGGACCAAACCCCAACTAAATCATCCCAGCCAGGGCTTTGTCAAGCCTGACTTTAAAAATATCTAAGGAAGGAGATTCCACCACCTCCCTAGGTAACACATTCCAGTGTTTCACCACCCTCCGAATGAAATAGTTTTTCCTAATATCCAACCTAAACCTTCCCCACTGCAACTTGAGACGATTACTCCTTGTTCTGTCATCAGCTACCACTGAGAACAGTCTAGATCCATCCTCTTTGGAACCCCCTTTCAGGTAGTTGAAAGCAGCTATCAAATCCCCCCTCATTTTTATCTTCTGCAGACTAAACAATCCCAGTTCCCTCAGCCTCTCCCCATAAGTCATGTGCTCCAGCCCCCTAATCATTTTTGTTGCCCTCCGCTGGACATTTTCCAATTTTTCCACATCCTTCTTGTAGTGTGGGGCCCAAAACTGGACACAGTACTCCAGATGAGACCTCACCAATGTCGAATAGAGGAGAACGATCACGTCCCTCAATCTGCTGGCAATGCCCCTACTTATACAGCCCAAAATGCCATTGGTCTTCTTGGCAACAAGGGCACACTGTTGACTCATATCCAGCTTCTCATCCACTGTAATCCCCAGGTCCTTTTCTGCAGAACTGCTGCCGAGCCATTCGGTCCCTAGTCTGTAGCGGTGCATTCGATTCTTCCGTCCTAAGTGCAGGACTCTGCACTTGTCCTTGTTGAACCTCATCAGATTTCTTTTGGCCCAATCCTCCAATTTGTCTAGGTGACTCTGGACCCTATCCCTACCCTCCAGCGTATCTACCTCTCCTCCCAGTTTAGTGTCATCTGCAAACTTGCTGAGGGTGCAATCCACATCATCCTCCAGATCATTTATGAAGATATTGAACAAAACCAGCTCAAGGACCGACCCTTGGGGCACTCCACTTGATACCGGCTGCCAACTAGACATGGAACCATTGATCACTACCTTTTGAGCCCGACAATCTAGCCAACTTTCTCTCCACCTTATAGTCCATTCATCCAGCCCATACTTCTTTAACTTGCTGGCAAGAATACTGTGGGAGACTGTGTCAAAAGCTTTGCTAAAGTCAAGGAACAACATGTCCACTCCTCATCACGTTCTCATCCACAGAGCCAGTTATCTCATCATAGAAGGTAATTAGATTAGTCAGGCATGACTTGCCCTTGGTGAATCCATGCTGACTGTTCCTGATCACTTTTTCCTCTTCTCTAAGTGCTTCAGAATTGATTCACTGTTCTCTGATTCAAAGCTCCCTTTGCAGCTGGCTTATATAGGTTGTATAATTGGGTCAGCACAACTCCTTCGTTAAGAAGAAGAATTTTAAAAACACCTGGAGAGATCACACACATGGCCTGGAGAGGCTTGAAAACCCAATCACAAGGTCCTTACAGAAACATACCAAACTCACAAATTAGCCAAGGCTGTTACCTCTGAGCACAGGATATGCAGTTACTCCTCAGAAACACCCCTTTTACCCTGATATGGACATTCTAATCTATTGTACAGGCTGTAAGGAAATGGTGACCATTTTAACTGAAAGTAGCCTATGGCCTCAGTCCTACTGCAAGTAATTAAAATTTGCTTGAGCACACAAGGTGTTTATTCCTTTGTCTCTGCAGAACTGAACGATTAACACCTGTGGGTGAATCCTTGTGTTAAACAGAAGAATTTTTCATGTTCAGTTTCTGAAGATTGGTGGAAGAGCCTTAGGTTCCTTTCAGAAAATTCCTCATAACTAACCTTTGGCTCATTTTACATTCTGTCATTCTGTCCACCACATCTGAAAATGGAGGATGGCTGTATTGGCAGTGATTAAATTATGAATCCAAAACAGGTACCAACCTGTGGAAGTCCTTGCCTGAGGAGGTTGTGAAGGCTAGGAGTATAACAGGGTTTAAGAGAACTGGATAAATTCATGGAGGTTAAGTCCATTAATGGCTATTAGCCAGGATGGGTAAGGAATGGTGTCCCGAGCCTCTGTTTGTCAGAGGGTGGAGATGGATGGCGGGAGAGAGATCACTAGATCATTACCTGTTAAGTTCACTCCCTCTGGAGCAGCTGGCATTGGCCACTGTCGGTAGACAGGATACTGGGCTGGATGGACCTTTGGTCTGACCCAGTATGGCCGTTCTTATGTTCAAATGTTTGTTTGGAGAGCTCCTAAATTTCCATCTGGAAGTGGTGGTTCAGATTTGAGGTCATGCTTTATATCTCAAGCTTTGTTGGCATTGTGGAATTGGTTGGCAGGAGAAACCTAATACACACTTGATTTTTGCTTTTCTAGGTATCAGGAGTGCCAGCCAGAGGTTCCATTGCATGTTAATACATTCTTAAAGGTAAGCTCCATTGATCAATCTTCCAGCCTCAAATAGCTAATGCCTTAGGGATACATAGTCTTGGTACAGACGCAAAACATGAATTATACCTGGTGACATTACAGAGGAGTTAAGGTTGTGGTGTGGGATTTGTGGTGATGGGTAATTGTGATAATGGTAAAGTGTATGGTTGTGGCTAGAGCATTGAAGGGTATGTGCTGTAATGGCTTAACCTTTTTCTTTCCTCGCTTTTTCATGTTTGTCTCAGGTGTATTGTATGTAGTGCAAGTTAACTTGACTATTTTACAATTAATTTTTTGTATATTAATGTGGTTTTTTCATGCTTAAAGGTAGATGATTAAATAAGAGGGGCAAATCTGTCGGGGATGGAGAAGTGTACACTTCACGTCAGTGCTGTGTGCCAGACCCCCATATATAAAATCTTCTGCCTAGTAGCATAGAATCTGACTGAAAAATGTAACTATATTGATGGAGTCTGTTTTTTATCTATAAAACAGAGAAGAGTATATTTGACAAAAATTTGTCATACGTAGTTTCAACTATTATGAATAATTCTTAAAAATAACCCAAAATGGAATTACACGTAAATATTACATCAGATGTAAAGTAGAGGGTTACATCTCTCTACCTAATTATGTAGTAAATAGTTTCACTGTTAACAGTGAAAGGTTGGACTGCCAAGGGCAAAGTTAATAAAAAGCCCAATTTCAGATATTCAGTATTTAATTCAGCAAGAGAAAATGTGTAAAAACTAACCGTGTGTGAAATTCATTCTAAAAGGACTTTTATATTTAGGAGAGAAAAAGATTTTAAACTCATTTTAGAACACAACCCTAACTAAGGTATAGCTACAAGGCTCCACTGTAATCATAATAATGGTAACGATGGGAAGATGTGACAAGTAGATGAGAAAAGTGAGCTGGGTGTGAGGGAAGGAGGCTGGAGTGTCAAAAATAGGATATTTCAGCATAGTTTGAGAAGATCCTCTGACTCTTTTCTCCTGGTCTAATGCTCAGAAGGGAATGGTACGTTACTGAACTAGAAATATCTTAAGCTTTTGTGCAAAGCAAATTAGACATGATCTGGTCGTTCAATATTAATGACAAAAACAGCCAATAGCACTTTGTATAGTATAATACAGAGAAATTTCTTCACTGATCAAAAAAGTGACAGTTGTTCTGTGTCTGACCCATGTCATATCACATCTAGGGTACTATTTAGAGTTCTAGGTCTCGGTATCCAAAAAATGCTGCTGAACTGGGGAAAAATACTTTAGCACCTGGAGGAATATATTTAGAGCTACTAAAGGTTTAAAAAAACCTAAAATATGTACGGTGCAATAACTAACAGGGATATAACCATACGTATGGTCAGTATTTAAAGGGAATGAAATACTCCAAGGAGGAGTAATTGTTTAGGGTTTAACAATGGCATGTCTATAGATATAAGTTGATTAAAATTGACCAAAGGTATACTTAATAACAGAGAGGTCAGTTAGACTGGAGTAATCTCCTGCCACTTGAATCACTTAAAATTAGACTGGACAAATCATTTGAATATTCAGCACAATCCTTTATTGGCAGGTGGATGGGTGGATAAAATAACCTAGTAGGGCTTTGTTTCTAAATACAGCCGGGGGAAAATCTGTGTGCTTGGATATTCCTTACACTCGCTGTTCATTGGTTTTAAATGAATAATTCCCCATTAAATGCGATAAATTACACTATCCCCATCCCATATGTAATGTGCGATGTGAATAGTATGATCAATAGTTAGAATTGGGGTTAATTTTTCTTGGCATGTTCTCTTGCTGCTGTTTATGTTTCAGTTAATGGAGGAATATAAGCTATTCTTACATTGCCTCATCATATCGCCTTTGGTGTTTGTAGTAAGATGTTTCCATATTAATGCTGTTAAATGAGTGTAGAAATTACTTGTAAACTATCTCCTATCTGTGGATGTGATATATCTTGACTTCAGCAAAGCTTTTGATATGGTCTCCCACAGTATTCTTGCCAGCAAGTTAAAAAAGTATGGATTGGATGAATGGACTATAAGGTGGATAGAAAGCTGGCTAGATTGTCTGACTCAATGGGTAGTGATTGACGGCTCGATGTCTAGTTGGCAGCCAGGATGAAGCGGAGTGCCCCAGGGATCGGTCCTGGGGCCGGTTTTGTTCAACGTTTTATTAATGATCTGGATAATGGGATGATTTGCACCCTCAGCAAGTTCGCAGATGACGCTAAGCTGTGGGGAGAGGTATATACGCTGGAGGGTAGGGATAGGGT
Source organism: Lepidochelys olivacea (assembly GCF_965140295.1). Lineage (NCBI taxonomy): Eukaryota > Metazoa > Chordata > Testudines > Cheloniidae > Lepidochelys > Lepidochelys olivacea. Next base: position 48,313,853 of record NC_140419.1, read on the forward strand.
CCAGAGTCACCTAGACAAATTGGAGGATTGGGCCAAAAGAGATCTGATGCGGTTCAACAAGGACAAGTGCAGAGTTCTGTACTTAGAATGGAAGAATCCCATACACCGCTGCAGGCTGGGGACTGACTGGCTAAGCAGCAGTTCTGCAGAAAAGGACCTGAGGATTACAGTGGACTAGAAGCTGGATATGAGTCAGCAGTGTGCCCTTGTTGCCAAGAAGGTCAACGGCATGTTGGGCTGTATTAATAGGAGCATTGCCAGCTGATCGAGGGAAGTGTTTATTCCCCTCTATTCGGCACTGGTGAGGCCACACCTGGAGTATTGTGTCCAGTTTTGGTCCCCCCACTACAGAAGGGATGTGGACAAATTGGAGAGAGTCCAGCAGAGGGCAACGAAAATGATTAGGGGGCTGGGGCACATGACTTATGAGGAGAGGCTGAGGGAAGTGGGATTATTTAGTCTGCAGAAGAGACGAGTGAGGGGAGATTTGATAGCAGCCTTCAATTACCTGATGGGGGGGTTCCAAAGAGGATGGAGCTAGGCTGTTCTCAGTGGTGGCAGATGACAGAACAAGAAGCAATGGTCTCAAGTTGCAGTGGGGGAGGTCTAGGTTGGATATTAGGAAACAGTATTTCAGTAGGAGGGTGGTGAAGCACTGAAATGGGTTACCTAGGGAGGTGGTGGAATCTCCATCCTTAGAGGTTTTTAAAGCCCGGCTTGACAAAGCCTTGGCTGGGATGGTTTAGTTGGTGTTGATCCTTCTTTGAGCAGGGGATTGGACTAGATGACCTCCTGAGGTCTCTTCCAACCCTAATATTCTATGATTCTAAGGATCATGTCAGATGAAATGTTTGGATTACTTTAGTAAAATAGTTTTCTGCTGATGTAGGGGCTCGAATAGTATAGAAACTGGGTTGCTCAACCGCTGTATTATCTTGCCTGGGATCCAGGTCAAGCTCTGACAGGCTTATAATTACCTAGGTCATCTTGTTTACTCTTTTTAAAAGTTGCAGCAATACTAGCTTTCTTCCAGTCTTTTGGAACTTCCTTGCTGCTCCAAGATTTTTTTGAAATTCAACATTAATGGCTCAGTAAGTGTCTTTGGTAACCTGTCGAATCAAGGAGCTTCACCAGTTTGGACAAGGAAAGATTTTGGTACCCAGTTCTCCATCCAGGAACTGCTCTCACTTTCCCCACCCTCTGTTCTGGCTTTGCAGGGATTACACTACTATCAGCGACTGACCGGAGATAATAGCAGCTTCTCTGCAGAGAGCAACGATCTTGGTTCTGTTCTTGGAGCCTGATTGTAGCTAGCCTTTTTGTGCCCTTTGTACTGCCTTGGAACACTTTCTCATCCAGTAGCAAAGAAGTCTAAGGCCAGCCCCACTCCAAGGTAGTCACTGGGGCCTTGGCTGCTGCTAGAACCTGCCAGGGAGGCTATTAGGGGACCAAGTTGGGTTTTTGTTTCTGAAATTTTTTGATAATAGAGAATTTATCTGCAAATCCTATTGCTCCCTTAAAGCCTGTAGAGACTACTTATGGATTCTAAATCCAGAAGGGACCACTGTTCTGACCAATCTATTCTGACCTGTATAACACAGACCATAGAACTTGCCTGAAATAATTCTGTTTTATACTAGAACAGCTCTTTTAGAAAAAAGTCCTGTCTTGATTTAAAAATTACAAGTGATGAAGAATCCACCATGACTGTTGCTAAATTGTTCTAGTAGTTCAATTTTTTACAGTGAGGGTATTTATGCCTTGCTTCCAGTCTGAATTTGTCTAGCTTCAACTTCCAGGCATTGGATCATGTTAGACCTTTTTCTGCTACGTTGGAGGAACCCATTATTAAATATTTGTTCCCCAGGTAGATAGACTATAATCAAGTCACACCTTCACTTTAAGGTAAATAGATTGACCTCTTTGAGTCTTACCATTATAAGGCATGTTTTCTAATCTTTTAATCAGTCTTGTGGCTCTTCTATGAACCATCTCCAATTTATCAACATCCTTCTTCAATTGTGGACATCACAACTGGACACAGTATTCCAGCAGTGGTTGCATTAGTGTCTAATACAGAGGTAAAATAACTTCTCTATTCCTACTCTACCTTCCCCTAATTATGCATTCCACGGTAGCCGTAGCTCTTCTGGCCACAGCATCACATTGGGAGCTCATGTTCTTCTGATTATCCACCACAGCCCGCCATATCTTCTTCAGGATAGAATCCCCCATCCTGCAAGTATGGCCTACATTCTTTGTTCCTAAATGTAAACGTTGACATTTACTACTTGTATTAAAACACACACATTATTTGCTTGCACTAGTTTACCAAGTGACCAAGATCACTCTGGGTCACGCCTTTCCTCATGGGACAGGAAAAACCTCAGAGAAGGGTGCTCGACAATTTTTTTTCTTAGGACGCTTCCGAGTGTCCTTAAGTAATCTGTTAACTGTGTGATATTCTGTTAGGCAGTGTCATTAGTGCTGATATGAACCATCACCAATGGAACCTTTCCAGTTGACTTCAGAAGCCTATCCAGTCTTGGAGTGACATCTTGTGTTTTGGCTCTGTGCAGGCAGCACACCGTCCTGTTGTCCACCTGTGACTTGCAGAATGCTTTTTTTGATTCTTCTGAGTATTGAATCTCTAGCAAGGCGCTTCAGTTTTCCTTGGATAATTGATGATCTCTTTGCAGGCAAACTTGATTTTATTACAAGTTGTGCCGAACTGCCCTCAACATGTGTCCCCCACGCATCTGTCCTTTCTTTTTGGACCTACTGAGTCTCGAGGGGTATCTTACACTGTTTCCACATTAAGGATCTGGTATTGATTCAAAACTTCTAGCTATTTGGAAAATACTCCTCGTCTTTTTCTCTGTGGTGGCCACAGCCTGCCCATCTTCAGCTGTCTTCAGCTGTGTAAAATGCAACTGTGACCTCTTGCCTCTAGTGGTTACAAACTGCCAGCCCTCCTCTCTGATTTCCCCTCTCTCTGATTCTTTTGTCTCCAGCTCCATTCTGTCTTGAACCTAGGGTACTGATGTTTCTCAAACCTGGCTATCTAGGAAGTAATCTGCTTCTCTTATTCTCAGTAGCATCTCTACTTGCTCCTGCAATCCAAGAATCTTTTCTTCCAGCACATCACCAACTTGCACTTCATGCACATGAAATCCTTTCTGTCTTCAGGCAGAAAAGAGAACATGGCACATCCGTTACAGGTCATCACCACTGTTCCATCACTGGCCATCTTGATATCACAGGTGCAGTGCTAAACTTGGAAGGAAAGCCTCTCTTACTCCCTCTCAAGTCCCTCTGACACTCCACTGTTAGGTGCCTCTTTTCATTGTTCTCAAGTTTGCCTATCAGAGTGATTTTTTTTTTTATACCGCGTCTTCCCTGTTTAGCTCAGCTCAGCCCCATCCCTCACCACCAGGGAGCATTTAATCACTCTGAGATGTCAAACAGCTGGGCTGATCAAAGCTCCAAGGGCTAGCCACTTTGCTTACTAAGAGGCCCATGGCCCAGCTACAAAGCTTGTACATAGAAAACAAAACAGGCAGACAACCCACAGATGGACCAAATGCACCACTCACTGCTGCCTCCAAGCACAATCTGCAGCTACTCCCTCTGAAACTCCCTGTCTCTGTTAGTACAATCAGCAATGTCTAAAAACCCTAAGATTTGTTTAATGCAGGAGCAAATCAGTCTCTTAGCCCTGGTCTACACTGGGGGGGATCAATCTAAGTTACACAACTTCAGCTATAAGAAAAGGAGTACTTGTGGCACCTTAGAGACTAACAAATTTAATAATGTGAATAATGTAGCTGAAGTCGACGTACTTAGATCTACTCACCGTGGTGTCTTCACTACAGTGAGTCAACTGCTGCCACTCCCCCGTCAACTCTGCTTGCGCCTCTTGCAGCAGTGGAGTACAGAAGTCGACGGGAGAGCACTCGGGGATCAATTTATCGCATCTAGACTAGACAGGATAATTCGACCCCCTCTGGATCGATCGCTGCCCCCCAATCTGGTGGGTAATGTAGACATACCCTTACAGAGGTGGTTCAGAACTCCCCTAAACAAAAATATTTTTTTCAGCATGGTTAAATCATCGTTATGGTTTCCAGAAAGGTTTAGAATATAAAACTGGTGTTGGAGCTACAATTCGTCAACAAATATGTATGCTCTATCATTCCATCCAGAACTTGAAGAAGCATCTTAGCAGCTATTGTTCTGGGAAATTACAGACTTCTATTGATCTAAACAAAACCTATCCTCATAGCAATCTGATCTTGCCTTTGAAGATTCTGGATTTTGGGGGGGGGGGGGGGTTGGAAGAAAAATACTTGTAAAAACTGCCATTTTGGTAGCAACAATCCTGAGAGTGTTTGCCACAATGTTTGTAGCGGAGAACCATGCATGCATACTTTCTTGGATGATCTCAACTGGGCAAATTCTAGAAACGAGGCTGAAGAGTATATCAAGATAACAGTACAGATGTTATGGATTCATAGTAAACTAAAGAACATTTTTAACCTACAAGGAAGCTGGGAGTATGGACAAGACAATTAAAAACTACACTGCTCCAGGGAAGACAGCAAAAATTACATTCCACTATCTCAATGGTTCCTGTCCAACAATCAGTCAAATTTAGAGTATCTGTTGAGATTGTTGATGGTGTGCCCTGCAGTTGTATTACATATTACTTTAAACATTTTTATAAGGGTTTTTCTGTGCCCTCACCTTCAGAAATAGCAAAAGAAGTTTTTAAAAAATTAGGGAATGTGCCTCTTCTTTCTGATGAAGCTTAATTTAAAGCAAAATTTGCTCTTTCTTTTACCCTTAAAAATAATAAATTTAAGTCTGTTTTTCCCTGTTTTTGTTGGAGGATTTCAGGTGAGGATTTATTGTAAGCTCTAATACTTAATTGAAGGGATGTGTGTGTATTGAGTCATTATTGAAAGCTTCCTTTAACTGAAGTTAATTAGCTGCTGATGTTAAACGGCCGTGAACAAAACCTAAGCTTTAAACCATCTGACTAAAAATCCCGTGTCTCAATTGCCCATCTTTCACTCTCTTTGATCTTGTGATTTCACCATTTTACTAGCTTCCAGTGCATCTTCAAGCCCAGATGAGCTTGAATTTTTTTATGTGAAAAGCAAGGAAGGGAAATCTCTGAAAAACACAAGCAAACCGATCCCCACCTTCCATACACAGGCCTTTATGCATCTTTTTTTTCCTTTGCAACCTTGTGTTTATGTATTACAGTAACCTATTACATGACCACATGCATACTTTTTCAAATATTAGGTTTATTTCTGCATCCTTAGGAGATGTGTGTGTGCAATGACTCTGCATTGGTAATCGGCTGAGATGAAGCTGGGTTTAAGATCAGTCTTACTACAGTGCTGAATGATAAGGCTCTGATCCAGCAAAGTTCTTAAGTATGTGCTTAACTTTAAATATGAGAGCAATCCCATTGAAATAATTGGGGCTGTGCTTATTTATGTTCTTTGCCGTTTAGGGCAAGAGTTTTTAGTTCCTTATAGAATCAAGCCCTGAAAGCTTAAGTCTCTACCACTTGAGCTAAAAGAATTGCCTGTGAGATGTAGGCTGTTACCCTCAATGTGAACCAGTCACTATAGGGAGGTATGGTTGCATATACTTAACCAGTGCACTACACTCAGTAGCAGAGCACAGCTAATTTACCTACTTATTGAAGATGCATGTGGGCCGAGGCAATTTCTCATACCCCTTAGATTTGCCTTTCTGATAGACATAGTATCTTTCAGAAGGATTTCAATGAACACCAATACTTTGCTGTTCAGAAAGATATAGCGCTCATAAATGGTGTGTCCTTTCTCCTGAAATTGAACACCTTTCATATCTCAGCAAGTTACTTTGTTACCTTTTGTGATGTATATTTAATCATAAAAAAGTGGTGGTTGAACAGCACTCTCAGTCTGCAAGAGGGACACTTTTCTAGGCAATTCAGAAACTAGGGCCCTGTTTATTTTGTACTATTCAGTGGCAAGGGACTTCCAAAGTTCTCATAAGCGCACTGGCTTAGAGTTTTAATTAATGAAGTGTAGGAAGTAAGAGGATCTCCTCATCTTCAGCTGCAAGTACCAACTGCTGTTTCATGGGTAAGAGCTCATGTGTCACAGTTAAGGGGATAGTAAGGAAATGCTTGGTCCTTGATTCATACGTTTCATGGAACTACAATTTAATTTACTAGCATCACGGAGTAATGTCTTAGACTCTCAAGCCTTTAAATTTGCACAATTTAATATTTTTACGTTTCCATGATGATGATGTTCCCTCGCTAGGATTACTAATTTACTATTTGTCATGGTTGTAGATATCCTTCTACTAATATTAGACTCTAAGCTTAATATCTTTATTTTCTCCCTAATTTAAAGGGACACTGATTTTATAGATTGGTAGCTATTAATGTCAGAAGAGGCACCATTATAATCCTATAGACTGACCTCCAGCTTAACACAAGCCATAGGTTTCACCCAGTGATTCTCTGAAGTCTAGTGAGACTGGGTCAACCATATTTTCCTATTTTAAAAAATTCTCTCCCTTGTTGTGGAGGTATTTTGCACAAAACAAACAGTAGAAGCCTAAATTATTGTACTCTCCGATATTCACCAAATTCTTGGCTGATCATACGGAGGATTTCACACACTGGTCAGGCCTGTTGGTTATAATTTTCTGTCATTCCCTATTAAAGATCATCCAGAGTATTTTTCATACTTTATGAATTTTGTGTGTGTGTTTCAGTAGACGTGTAAGTTTTAAAGCCTGGTATTAAAGAAACCAGCAATTGTTTTTATCAATCAGGAGTCTAAATATAGAATGTATACCAACATACATCTCATTTTGTGTATATGGTGAACATAATGCTTTTCATATTTTGTTTTCTTCAGTGTCTCACTTTGATATTGTGCTATTCTGAACGTTGCTTATTAATTGACAAGACATGCTACACTGTACGATGGCACTTAAAATGCATAATATGTACTGCAGAAAGAAATCGTTGCTATAGCAACTTTCTAGTAGGTCACACACAATGTTGTGTATATATGATTTGGCTGGTAACGCAGACCAGTATGCCTGATGGAAAAATGGGAAATGTAGGAGTCAGGGAAAAGGCAGCAAAAGCCACTTAAAATCAGCTGACACAATAACAATAACACTGTTTCGAGTTAAAATGAGAATTTTTTTTAAATTTAATTGAGTTATTGCACAAACAGGTAAGAAATGGAATTCCAGGAACTATAGTTAAATTTTATCTACTTTTACAAAAACTGCATAAACAAGCTATTTAATAATCTTCCCTTCTGATTTTTCCCTTTGAAACTGTGGCAGTTTAATTGAAAACTGCATTCCTTTTTAAAATAATATTCAGAAGAAAATGTCAGTGCAATGGCTAACAAAGGTGATTTTCTAGAGGCAAAGCAGATGTTACATACTAGAATTATGGGATTTAAAAATAAACTGAAGGGCCATGCACTTTTCCCTGTTTCCGGGTATTGCTATTACATTGCAATAAGAAAAACAGTAGAAACAATTTAGTAACTACGAGTAGCATTTTCAAAGGGGCTGAAGGGAGTGAAACACCCAGTTCCCATTGATATTTGCTTCTTTCGGCCTTTTTGAAAATTTCAATCTATATTGTGCAGCTGATTTTTTCCGTATTCTTTATATGTAAACACAGACATTTCATAAAGTACAGTAGAACCTCAGTTACAAACACCTTGGGAATGGAGGTTGTTCGTAACTCTGAAATGTTGAAAACTGAACAATACGCTGGGCAGCACAGCATGGGGAGGAGGTGACCAGCCCTCTGTGGAGAAAGAAGTGGTTCGGGACTATTTAGAAAAGTTGGACGAGCACAAGTCCATGGGGCCAGATGCGCTGCATCTGAGAGCGCGAAAGGAGTTGGCAGATGTGATTGCAGAGCCACTGGCTATTATCTTTTAAAACTCATGGCAATCGGAGCACGTCCTCAAGGAATCAATTCTGAAGCACTTAGAGGAGAGGAAAGTGATCAGGAACAGTCAGCATGGATTCACCAAGGGCAAGTCATGCCTGACTAATCTAATTACCTTCTATGATGAGATAACTGGCTCTGTGGATGAGAACGTGATGAGGAGTGGACATGTTGTTCCTTGACTTTAGCAAAGCTTTTGACACAGTCTCCCACAGTATTCTTGCCAGCAAGTTAAAGAAGTATGGGCTGGATGAATGGACTATAAGGTGGAGAGAAAGTTGGCTAGATTGTCGGGCTCAGTGGGTAGTGATCAATGGCTCCACGTCTAATTGGCAGCCGGTATCAAGTGGAGTGCCCCAAGGGTCGGTCCTGGGGCCGGTTTTGTTCAATATCTTTATAAATGATCTGGAGGATGGTGTGGATTGCACCCTCAGCAAGTTTGCAGATGACACTAAACTGGGAGGAGAGGTAGATACGCTGGAGGGTAGGGATAGGGTCCAGAGTCACCTAGACAAATTGGAGGATTGGGCCAAAAGAAATCTGATGAGGTTCAACAAGGACAAGTGCAGAGTCTTGCACTTAGGACAGAAGAACCCCATGCACGCTACAGACTAGGGACTGACTGGCTAAGCAGCAGTTCTGCAGAAAAGGACCTAGGGGTTACAGTGGACGAGAAGCTGGATATGAGTCAACAGTGTGCCCTTGTTGCCAAGAAGACCAATGGCATTTTGGGCTGTATAAGTAGGGGCATTGCCAGCAGATCGAGGGAGGTGATCGTTCCCCTCTATTCGACATTGGTGAGGCCTCATGTGGAGTACTGTGTTTAGTTTTGGGCCCCACACTATAAGAAATGTGGAAAAATTGGAAAACGTCCACTGGAGGGCAACAAAAATGATTAGGGGGCTGGAGCACATGACTTATGGGGAGAGGCTGAGGGAACTGGGATTGTTTAGTCTGCGGAAGAGAAGAATGAGGGGGGATTTGATAGCTGCTTTCAACTACCTGAAAGGGGGTTCCAAAGAGGATGGATTTAGACTGTTCTCAGTGGTAGCAGATGACAGAACAAGGAGTAATGGTCTCAAGTTGCAGTGGGGGAGGTTTAGGTTGGATATTAAGAAAAACTTTTTCACTAGGAGGGTGGTGGAATCTCCTTCCTTCAAAGTTTTTAAGGTCAGGCTTGACAAAGCTCTGTCTGGGATGATTTAGTTGGGGATTGGTCCTGCTTTGAGCAGGGGGTTGGACTAGATGATCTCCTGAGGTCGCTTCCAACCCTGATATTTTATCGTTCTGTAATTGATTTAATACAGCTTTGAAACTTTACTACACAGAAGGAAAACGCTGCTTTTAGCCATCTTAATTTAAATTAAACACAGAAACAGTTTCCTTATCTTGTCAAATCTTTTATTTAACTTCCCTGTATTTTTTTAGTAGTTTACATTTAACACAGTACTGTATAGTACCTCCTTTTTTTTTTCTTTTTGTTCTCTGCTGCTGTGCTGCTTGATTGTGTATTTTCTGTTCCGAATGAGATGTGTGATTGACTGGTTAGTTCGTAATTTTGGTGTTTGTAATCTGAAGTTCTACACTATTGCAGGGGCAGGCAAACTTTTTGGCCTGACGGCCACATCGGGTTTCTGAAATTGCATGGAGGGCTGGTTAGGGGAGGCTGTGCCTCCCTGAACAGCCAGGCATGGCCTGCTCCTGCCCCCTATCCGACCCCCCACCCGCTTCTCACCCCATGATGGCCCTCCCCGGGACTCCTGCCCCATCCAACCCCTCCTGTTCCCTGACGGCCCCCCGGCAACCCCTTGTCCATCCAACCACCCCTTCTCCCTGACTGGCCCCAGACCCTGCCGCCCCTAACTGCCCCCCCTGCCCCATCCAACCCCCCCTACTTCCTGAATGCCCCCCCCGGACCCCTGTCCCATCCACCCCCCCGCTCGCTGACCACCCCCAGAACCCATGCCTCTGGCTGCCCCCCGCCCCATCCAACCTCTCCTCTCATTCCTGAATGTGCTCCTGGGACCCCTGCCCCATTCAACCCCCCTGTTTCCTGTTCTCTGACCGCCTCAACCCCTATCCACACCCCTAGCCCCTGACCACCCCCCAATTTCCCCTGCCCCTCTATCCAACCCTCCCCCCGCTGCCTGCCCCCTTACTGCGCAGTCTGGAGTACCGATGGCTGGCAGCACGGCTGCACCAGGACAGGCAGCCACGCAGCACAGAGCACCGGGTCAGGCCAGGCTCTGCAGCCACACTGCCCAGAGCATTGTGCCGGTGGCGCAGCAAGGTAAGGCTACTGGGGAGAGGGAACAGTAGGGGAGAGGCCTCCCATGCCCGGAGGTCGGGGGCCAGGCAGGATGGTCCCGTGGGCCGGATGTGGCCCACAGGCCTTAGTTTGCCCACTTTTGCTGTATCGCTTTATAGTTTTATGCAAGTTAGTAGATATCAAGCCATTTGGATTGTTAAATGGAAAATTCAAAATAGATGTAATAGTTTCAGACCTGAACAGAGTAAATGCAAAATCTTAGATTTCAATAGCATAAATTCTCTCACTGAACACATATACAATGTTTTAACTGACTGGTTACTGTTAATAGTAAAAAGAAAAGGAGTACTTGTGGCACCTTAGAGACTAACCAATTTATTTGAGCATAAGCTTTCGTGAGCTACAGCTCACTTCATCGGATGCATACTGTGGAAAGTGTAGAAGATCTTTTTATATACACACAAAGCATGAAAAAATACCTCCTCCCACCCCACTCTCCTGCTGGTAATAGCTTATGTAAAGTGATCACTCTCCTTACAATGTGTATGATAATCAAGGTGGGCCATTTCCAGCACAAATCCAGGGTTTAACAAGAACGTCTTGCGGGGGGGGAGGAAAAAACAAAGAAGGATTCTAGGTGGACTCCTCCTGAAGGTCGAAACAGCAGACTGGACTTCTACATAGAGTGCTTCCGCCGACGTGCACGGGCTGAAATTGTGGAAAAGCAGCATCACTTGCCCCATAAAGCTCAGCCGTGCGGAACACAATGCCATCCACAGCCTCAGAAACCATTCTGACATCATAATCAAAAAGGCTGACAAAGGAGGTGCTGTTGACATCATGAATAGGTCGGAATATGAACAAGAGGCTGCTTGGCAGCTCTCCAACACCACTTTCTACAAGCCATTACCCTCTGATCCCACTGAGAGTTACCAAAAGAAACTACAGCATTTGCTCAAGAAACTCCCTGAAAAAGCACAAGATCAAATCCGCACACACACACCCCTGGAACTCCGACCTGGGATATTCTGTCTACTACCCAAGATTCATAAACCTGGAAATCCTGGGCGCCCCATCATCTCAGGCATTGGCACCCTGACAGCAGGATTGTCTGGCTATGTAGACTCCCTCCTCAGGCCCTATGCTACCAGCACTCCCAGCTACCTTTGAGACACCACTGACTTCCTGAGGAAACTACAATCCATCGGTGACCTTCCTGATAACACCATCCTGGCCACTATGGATGTAGAAGCCCTCTAGACCAACATTCCACACAAAGATGGACTACAAGCCGTCAAGAACACTATCCCTGATACTGTCACGGCAAACCTGGTGGCTGAACTTTGTGACTTTGTCCTTACCCATGACTATTTTACATTTGGGGACAATGTATACCTTCAGATCAGCAGCACTGCTATGGGTACCCGCCATGGCCCCACAGTATGCCAACATTTTTATGGCTGACTTAGAACAACGCTTCCTCAGCTCTCGTCCCCTAATGCCCCTACTCTACTTGTGCTATATTGATGACATCTTCATCATCTGGACCCATGGAAAAGAAGCCCTTGAGGAATTCCACCATGATTTCAACAATTTCCATCCCACCATCAACCTCAGCCTGGTCCAGTCCACACAAGAGATCCACTTCCTGGACACTACAGTGCTAATAAACGATGGTCACGTAAACACCACCCTATACCGGAAACCTACTGACCACGATTCCTACCTACATGCCTCCAGCTTTCACCCTGACCACACCACACGATCCATCGTCTACAGCCAAGCTCTGCGATACAACCGCATTTGCTCCAACCCCTCAGACGGAGACAAACACCTACAAGATCTCTGTCAAGCTTTCTTACAACTACAATACCCACCTGCTGAAGTGAAGAAACAGATTGATAGAGCCAGAAGAGTTCCCAGAAGTCTCCTACTACAGGACAGGCCTAACAAAGAAAATAACAGAACGCCACTAGCCATCACCTTCAGCCCCCAACTAAAACCCCTCCAACGCATTATCAAGGATCTACAACCTATCGTGAAGGATGACCCAACACTCTCTCAAATCTTGGGAGACAGGCCAGTCCTTGCCTACAGACAGCCCCCCAACCTGAAGCAAATACTCACCAGCAACCTCATACCACACAACAGAAGCACTAACACAGGAACCTATCCTTGCAACAAAGCCCGTTGCCAACTGTGCCCACATATCTATTCAGGGGACACCATCACAGGGCCTAATAACATCAGCCACACTATCAGAGGCTCGTTCACCTGCACATCCACCAATGTGGTATATGCCATCATGTGCCAGCAATGCCCCTCTGCCATGTACATTGGTCAAACTGGACAGTCTCTATGTAAAAGAATAAATGGACACAAATCAGATGTCAAGAATTATAACATTCATAAACAGTTGGAGAACACTTCAATCTCTCTGATCACACGATTACAGACATGAAAGTTGTGATATTACAAAAAAAAAAAACCCTTCAAATCCAGACTCCAGTGAGAAACTGTTGAATTGGAATTCATTTGCAAATTGGATACAATTAACGTAGGCTTGAATAGAGACTGGGAGTGGCTAAGTCATTATGCAAGGTAACCTATTTCCCCTTGTTTTTTCCTACCCCCCTTCCCTCCTCAGACGTTCTTGTTAAACCCTGGATTTGTGCTGGAAATGGCCCACCTTGATTATCATACACATTGTAAGGAGAGTGATCACTTTACATAAGCTATTACCAGCAGGAGAGTGGGGTGGGAGGAGGTATTTTTTCATGCTTTGTGTGTATATAAAAAGATCTTCTACACTTTCCACAGTATGCATCCGATGAAGTGAGCTGTAGCTCACGAAAGCTTATGCTCAAATAAATTGGTTAGTCTCTAAGGTGCCACTTTAAGTACTCCTTTTCTTTTTGCGAATACAGACTAACACGGCTGTTACTCTGAAACCTGTTAATTGTAAGCTTCTAATACGATACATTGTGTGGCAGAGTTATCACAAAACTTAATGTTTACGTTTCCTGACTTGTGTTCACTTTTTCCTTTTTCATTGCATGTAGCCCTTCTTCAGTGACTTTTTCTTCAAATTTTTAGACTAGTACATTCTTGTGTCAGATAGTTGAATATGGGACTTCAAAGGAATTTTTTAAAATTAAAAAGTTAATACTTACACTCTTTCTGGGGCAGCCATATTACTGTTAAAAAACTGACCTGGGGTGGAATGACTTTGTCCCACTGATTTCAACAAGAAAAGTCAACTCTGACCTCCGTGTGGTGTTGTCTCTGTGTATTTCTGGGGCCAGATTTTTGAAAGTGCTCAGTATTAGCAGCTTCTGAAAATCTGTTCACTTCATTTAGGTGTCTAAACAAGAGCTGATTGCTTTTTAAAAGCCAGCCCCGTTGTGGGTGCTGAGCACACTTGAAAAGCACTAATTCTGCTTCAGTGGCAGGGATAGTAAATAAAGTTTAGAGTTTAAATTAATTTGTTACTTTTATAGGGAGATGGAATTTAGGCCATGTGCAAGAAAATATGTAAACTGTACACTTCCACATACTGAGAGTGGTCTCTGAAGGAGCCTTTCCCCTATCTCATGGTTTCCCACTATGTGGAAGGATGGGAGATTTCTCTGGCAGTTCTAATTGAAAGCTATATAATAATGGCTTAAAGAAAGTCAGTCTGCATTTAACAGGGAAGTACTTCAAGAATACTCTTACTGTAGCCACCTGGCAAGATCAAGTACAAACGACTGTCAATTTGTGCTGTTTTTTATTATTCAGTTTCATAAAGTGAAAACACTGTCAAGACATCTTCATCCCTGCTCAGAAGGTAGAGAAAAAGAGGAGACAGGCACAATCTCCCTTGTGGTTAAAGCATCACTTTCTCATCCCTTTCCTGCTTTCAAAACCATTAGTTTCTCCAACAGCTGCTAGCAAAGTAGCTATTGTTAATATAAAAAAATCTGTGGCACATAGAAAATAAAATTCTTCCTTGTGGGCACCTGGTGCTCCATGATCCATTACAACTGGTTGTTCCTCCACATATTCCAAACACAGAGGCTGTTCTTTGAACATTTCTATCTAGTTGCACAATGTACCTCTAGCAGGTGAGCAGTTTGGAAAACTGACAGTTTTTCTAGCTCCCAATGTCTTGCCTCTGGTTGAAGAAGCAGGAGGTCCTCTTGGCCTCTTCTTCCCTTTTACCCTTCTAATCTCTAGGCAAAGAAGCTTTTTCCATTGGATTTTTTTTTATTTTTGTCTTTTTTTCCTTACTAGGGCAGTAGCGAGGAGGCTATTTTTGAGGGAACTGGTATTTGAGGAGGAAACATGGCAGCGTAGTAGGCTCAGCTAAGATCAAAGGGCCTCCTGCCACAGCCCGGCTTTGCAATAACGCGCTGCCTCCCTCACTGTGCAGCAATGTGGCAGGCAAGCCTTAAAGTGATGGGTGGAAATTCATAACAGGAGCTGGCTTTGGAGATCTCAGTCACTAGACTCTTGCTACTCAGAAATTCAGACCAAGGTGAAGAATGACAGTAAGTGCTCACTCCAACAGGAGCAATATGTCAGGCAAGCCTTAAGCAGTAAATTCATCAGCAGGATTTGGCATTTTGGAAGTATTATGCCAGAGAGCCTTGGCTGTTTTTTCCTCTTCTGACTGGGGTGAAATATGTTGTCTTGGAGGCTGGTAAATCAGAGGGGCAGAAAAATCTCAGGTGCAGGACCCCATCCCTGAAACACCACCACTCCTTTCAGACTCCCATTGTAACCAGGTATTTTTGCCCTGATTGCTCTAGGAAGGGCCTTAGCCAGTTTTGGTTGTGGTCATTATCCTGAACCTGTGGTGTCTCATGTAAAGTGCTTTGCATATATTGGAGAAGGGCACTTTCTGTCCATATGCACCATCTGCTGAATCTTTATTCCAAGAGTCTGTAAGGACAGATGAAATAGGTTACAAGCAGTCTTGCTCCAAGAGTCTTTATCAGCAAAGCCTAATAGGATTGGGTGTGTCTAATATCATGGAACACAGAATGAAAAGATGTGTTGGCTCTGGGCTCAATACCAACTAAGACTAAGTTGCCTACAAAGATTCTAATATCAACACCAGAATTATCTGCAGAGCCTGCAGTGTGCACGGCTCATAAGAGACTGTATTAGATGAAACTGAAAGCCCTTTAGTACCCACTATGCTCAGACTCATCAAAGGCAGAGCCATGTGTAAGACGATCGTCTGGTGTGGTTCCAAGGAAGGCAGGTAAGGAAAGAATGCCCACTGTTGGCAGGGCTGGACTCCAGATGGGAGATTCTTCAGATCAATGGCTTCAGCGTGGCAGTACATGGAGCTACTTCAGTTGTCAGAGGGGATATACAGGATGTGGCCATTGTTACGGGATCTATTATTGAAACAACAAAGCAAGATCTTTTGTCCAGAACCTGTGTATTTCATAGAGTAGGATATCAGGTTTGGAAGGGACCTCAGGAGGTCATCTAGTCCAACCCCCTGCTCAAAGCAGGACCAATCCCCAATTTTTGCCCCAGATCCCTAAATAGCCCCCTTCAAGGATTGAACTCACAACCCTGGGTTTAGCAGGCCAGTGCTCAAACTACTGAGCTACTGTGTAATAAGACTTGAACAAACCTTGAAAGATCTTGTTCATTGGATGTTCAGCAAATGTTACTAGCTTAAGTGGTCGAGATTTATGACATGGATGGACAACAAACCAGAGCAATCAAAACTGGCTTCTACTCAATATATTCTAGAATATTTACTGCATATGAAGACTGAGGATCTGTGAGATTATTTGCCAAAGGTTCATTTAATGGGTATATCTGCATACCACAGGTTGATAATAAATTGGTATTTACTCATGGGTCAGTTAAAAGGCTCCTGAAGGGACTTGGAAATCTTTATCCACTAGTGAAAGATCCTGTACCTGTTGGGGACCTCAGTTTAATGTTAGCACAGCTGATAAAATGCCATTTAAATCTTGGGGGAGTGTACATTATTTCATTTATCTTTTAAGGTTGCCTGTATTATTATAACTGCAACGAGGCAGTTCAATGAAGTAAATGCCCTTCTGACATATCCTCCTTTCTCTATGCTTTACAGAGACCTGACTCAAGATTTCTAACCCATATTGTGTCAGATTTCAGAGGCACTCAAACTACAGCTGCCATTCCCTCCCACCCCCCAAATCACACAGTAACGGGGAATCCACGATTTGTAATTTTGATGCCAAAAGACCCTTGCTTATTATCTTAATAGAACTCAAGAATTTTACAAATTTAATAAATGGTTTTTCATATCTAGACACTCATAAAGGTCAGCCAATATCCTTTTTAACCATTTCTAGATGGATCAAATGGTGTGTCAGGAAAGTTTATAAAATAGCAGCGCTCTCTTCCCGCATGGTATTAGCTTGCGTTCTACCAGACCAGTGACCACCCCCATAGCTTGATTTAGATGTGCATGTGTTGAAGGAATATGTAAGGCTGCCACTTGAGATGAGACTCCGTACCATGCGTTCATGAAACATTACATTTTAGATCTGGCTGCTAGAGCTGATGCAGTTTGGTAGAACTAGAGCTGTACTTCAGTCTTCATTTTATTAGAACATTGCATCCCTTCTCCTGGTTGGGGTAGTGCTTGCCAAATTTATCCCATAAGTGGGAATATGCAGTGGACACTCAAAGAAGAAATGGAGGTTACTTGTAATCAGAGTTCATCCAGATGGACTTTGGATATTCATATTCCCCTCTTCTTGACATTGTAATAAACAATTTCTCTGAGGCAGAGTTGGAAAGAACTGAAGTGGTGGTGGTCACCAATGCCCCCTTTTGTAGCTGCCGACCCACATATACACAGCTATAGTTCTCTCCCCTCCCCACAAAGAACAGTTTTCTTTCAAAGCTTTCAGGCTTTCCAAATCAAATTTTTAAAAAATCCACATCGTGTTGGCCATTCTTCCTTTGGATCAGTAAATGGGCAATGAAGGACAGTGTTGCAGACTTCATTTTGCTAGCAACTATTACTCCTTTTCCCGAGGATATTTTTGAGGTGTTCATTCAAGATTATTCCTAATAGGAAGGAGAGTGGAGGGGTTTTCTGATAGAGATTGTATCTCAGGATTTTTCACTGTCCTACAGGAAGCTGTCAGTTTCTTTGCCACCATTGCTACTAGCACTTTGCAACATTGCAGACTCGTATCCAATTCCATGCAAAGCTCCTTGATTTCTCTCATGTTCCATGGTGTGTCTGATGACCATTATATGACAGGAAATTCATGGATGACCTGTTGATAACCCATCCATATGAAATTAACCAAATCTTTCAACTACTCAAGTCGCTTGGCTTCATCTATCTTCAGAGGAGCTGCTTAGTGCCCCCTCATGGTCTGGCCTGTCACTATCAGACTTTTCTTGTTCTAGTCCAGTTGCCCAAGGAAATATTTCACAAGTTGTATTTTTTGCTAGGAGCTTCTCATGTATTTGTCCTCCAAGTAGTCTGTCTAATTTGTTTCAGAGTGGTAGCTTTGTTAGTCTGTATCAGCAAAAAGAATGATGTGGCATTCTTGTGGCACCATAGAGACTAACAAATTTATTTGAGCATAAGCTTTCGTGAGCTAAAGCCCACTTCATCAGATGCATCCAGTGGAAAATACAGTAGGAAGATATATGTACACAGAGAACATGAAAAAATGGGAGTTGCCATACCAACTCTACCGAGACTAATTGATTAAGGTGGGCTCTTATCAGCAGGAGAAAAAAAAACGTTTGTAATGATCAGGATGGCCCATTTCAAACAGTTGACAAGAAGGTATAGTAACAGTAGGGGGAAAATTAGCATGGGGAAATAGTTTTTAGTTTGTGTAATGACTCATCCACTCCCAGTCTTTATTGAAGCCTGATTTAATGGTGTCCAGTTTGCAAATTAATTCCAATTCTGCAGTTTCTCATTGGAGTCTGTTTTTGAAGTTTTTTTGTTGAAGAATTGCGACTTTTAGGTTTGTAACTGAGTGTCCAGGGAGGTTGAAGTGGTCTCCAACTGGTTTTTGAATGTTATAATTCTTGACGTCTGATTTGTGTCCATTTATTCTTTTGTGTTGAGACTGTCCGGTTTGGCCAATGTACATGGCAGAGGGGCATTGCTAGCGCATGATGGCATATATCACATTGGTAGATATGCAGGTGAACAAGGCTCTGATAGTGTGGCTGATGTGATTGGGTCCTATGATGGTGGACAGAGTTGGCAATGGGCTTTGTTGCAAGGCTAGTTTCCTGGGTTAGTGCTTCTGTTGTGTGGTATGAGGTTGCTGGTGAGTATTTGCTTCAGGTTGGGGGGCTGTCTGTAGGCAAGGACTGGCCTGTCTCCCAAGATTTGTGAGAGTGTTGGGTCATCCTTCACGATAGGTTGTAGATCCTTGATAATGCGTTGGAGGGGTTTTAGTTGGGGGCTGAAGGTGATGGCTAGTGGCGTTCTGTTATTTTCTTTGTTAGGCCTGTCCTGTAGTAGGAGACTTCTGGGAACTCTTCTGGCTCTATCAATCTGTTTCTTCACTTCAGCAGGTGGGTATTGTAGTTGTAAGAATGCTTGATAGAGATCTTGTAGGTGTTTGTCTCCGTCTGAGGGGTTGGAGCAAATGCGGTTGTATCGCAGAGCTTGGCTGTAGACGATGGATCGTGTGGTGTGGTCAGGGTGAAAGCTGGAGGCATGTAGGTAGGAATCGTGGTCAGTAGGTTTCCGGTATAGGGTGGTGTTTACGTGACCATCGTTTATTAGCACTGTAGTGTCCAGGAAGTGGATCTCTTGTGTGGACTGGACCAGGCTGAGGTTGATGGTGGGATGGAAATTGTTGAAATCATGGTGGAATTCCTCAAGGGCTTCTTTTCCATGGGTCCAGATGATGATGTTATCAATGTAGCGCAAGTAGAGTAGGGGCGTTAGGGGACGAGAGCTGAGGAAGCATTGTTCTAAGTCAGCCATAAAAATGTTTTTCAGTCTCCCAGACCTATGTTACCGGAGGCTCTTGCTTTGAAACCTAAGAATTTTTACCTTCTGGAGCATAAGTATTCAGGAGAGTTAACTAACTTCCTGCTCACATCTAGAAACAAATCTAGTCTTTTCAAGAGATTCAGAGAACTTGATCTTTATGATGCTTTAGAAAGGACAAGAATCTTATTTTGTCTCCTGGCTTGGACCCAGTCAAGAGCCCTAGTCTTCTGTTAGGAGCTTGGTAGCACATCCTTTCCACTTCTAGGCCTTTTTTGCAGTACTCTCACACTTTCTAATGTTTTATTCATCTGGAATTCTTATTTGCATTGTTTTCCCAGATGAGGTGATTCTTCTGTATGTACAAGAATTCTCTTTCCTCCATAATTGTTTTTCATTTCAACCAATCTACATATTTTCCTTCCTTGTGTGTCAATCCCATTCACAACTAGGAGAATCAGTTGCATACTTCAGATGTGGTCAGGTCATTCAAATTCTGTTTATGCAAAATTAATAATTTGAAGAAAATCAGATGCAACCTCAGGATTAGTTGTGTGATCTAGGAGAGGGTGCAAGGCATCCATATTCACTATTTTCAGATGGACAAATTCAATAGTTTGTCAGGTCTATGAACTTCTGCATTAAAGATCCACCCTCTTTCTGAGAGGGCTCCCTCAATCAGGTACATGGTCATTTTCTGAGTAGAACAGCTTAGTAGTGCTTTTGGGTAATTTTGCCATATATCTGCCTTGTCTTTTGTGAATTCTCTTATTTATCACTTTTAAAATAGATTGTCTGATATGACTTTTGAACATGGGGTTCTGGTGTGTCTCTTCGTTTTTATTTATTAAAACCTTTCATATGGTAGGGAAAGGAAGAAGAAGAAAGACCAAAACAACCCAAAACCCACCAAACAAACCCCGAACACCCTCAGATAAGAGGTGTTTATTATCTTGATTCATTTTTAAGTTACATTCCTGTTTGTGGAGATTGGTTTTACAGCTAGCCGCTTCCTTGTTGTAATGGATCACGGAGCACCAGGTATCCGTGAAGGAGAATGGTAAAACTTACTTACCTATCTGTAATTCTTTCTTCTCTGAGGTCATGTCTACACTACAAAACTAAGTTTATTTTATGTAAGTCGACATCAAGTCTCCGATTTAAGGAAGTCCGTCTTTCTCATTGTGTCGGTGGAGTGCATCCTCCCTAGCAGGGTTTGCGTTGACACACGGAGCACTGCACTGTGGGTAGCTATCCCACAGTGCATGTAGCAGAGTGGATTTTTGGGTTGGGCTTGCAATGCCTTATGGGACCAAAACATTTGTGTGGGTGGTTATGGAAACATGGCATTAGCCTCCCATGATGCACTTACCTCCCTTCCTCCCTCCCTGAAATCAATGGCAAACAAACCAAGCCTTTTTCTAAAGCCTGGGTTACCTGCGCAGAAGCCATAGCACAATAAGCATGGACCCTGCTCAGCTGTACACTGTTGTTGTGAGCATTACAAACACCTCGTGCAGTATTTACACAGCTAGTACAGGAGCTGCTGTGCAGAACAATGTGATGCCACGCAAGCGGCCCTGCTGGAAGACAGAGCGGAGCAATTTACATTTGCTGGCGACAGTCACGCATCACCTTGATGACATAGTTGAGTGCCGCTTCTGGGCTCAGGGAACAAGCACTGAGCCACAGTAATGTGATGCTTATCTGTGGTGTTCCTTACCAAACTGTCCCCTTCATTGCATTTTCTCCCCTGTAACCTCCACCCCCACTAACTGCCATGTGTTGAATGAATAAAGAGTCTTTTCTCCTCAATATGTTAAGTTTTATTATGCACACAAACACATAGAGACAGCAAAGAAAAGTAAGATAACCTGAGGCAAAAGGGCTGATAACGCGGGGGGTGGGGGGGGGAGAAAAAAGGACAGCTTGCTTACAGATGTACTGCAATAACGATCAAAGGTGTGGGAATGGGTGCCTTCTGGTCCTTGTACCCTCCTCTAGTGGTGATTGGGGGAGGAGTATGTGGAACTTGGCAATGATGGCAGTAGGTTCAGTATAGGCTGCAGAGCTACTCTAGCATCCAGCTGCCATTCTTGAACCTCAACCAGATGCCTCAATGTGTCTGATTGCTCCTTCATAATCCGCAGCATCTCTTCTTGTGTGGCATACTCTTTGTTCCCTGCACGCTCTCCTGTCCTCCATGTCCAGGTTCTCCGACAGTGTAATCCTCCATGCTCTGAGCTCTGTCTTGTCACTCTCGGAGGCGTGCATTAACTCATTGAACATGTCCTCCCGAATCGTCTATTTCCACGTTCTAATCTGGGAAAGTCTCTGTCCCGGTGTGGAGGATGCACCGACTGATAAGGTTTCAGATGCAATACAAAGCACAAGGGTAGCATTGACAGTGCATACATTGCTTTTGGTGCAAGGTTAATCCTTTTTATAAAAAAACGTACCACTCAATGCACTTCAGTGCAAGCTGTAGTGTAATCACAACTGCTGGCTACTGCAAGAGTCGGATTGTTGCTCCAGCCATGGTGAGTAAGACCACGAGGCATGGGTGAGAGGTCTTGTGCTACAGCTTTTGTGAAGGCATCCTTGGGATCACTGGTTGGAACTTCCGAAAAGCACCCTTTCCCCTAGCAACCTGTATGGTGCTTGAGGACAGGCACTAGTGTAAAGCCCCCCCAGATAGTTCGTTTTCTACAAAAGCAACACGGGTTTGGGGAGGGAAGGGAGACAAACAGGAAGCCATCCCTCTTTTTTTAAAAAGCTGGTTGCAATGCTCAGTGATCCTTTCCAACCACAACCATGGCACGTTTGGGAAATCGTGGTTGTGAGACTCAGATTTCACAAAATAGGGGCAGATTACTTGTTGAATTGTTTGTGGTTTAAAGGTTAGCATTGAAAACTTCCCCCGTTTCCCCTAGGTGACCATATGCGATATCACTCTCCTAGGGGTAACAAAGGTGGCAAGGGAGCAGATGTTGCAAGTGTTTGGGTACAGACCTGGTCCTTATGCTGCAATGCTGAGTGCTGCAATGATGCCAGCAGAGTTAATACTGGAGTGGCGCGGGAAAGTGTCCTACCGTGGTGGATGAAATAAGGCAGCCCTTCCCAAAAAACCTTCTGCAAAGGATTGCAGAGTACCTCCATGAAAGCTTCCTAGAGATCTCCATGGAGAATTTCAGGGTCACTCACATGCACATAAACAGTCTTTTTCAGAGAGCACCCTCTGCAGAGCTGGAGTGGCCACCGATACCCATTGCACCTACTTTTTTGTTCAGAATAAACATTAAAAATAGTACCATGTAACCCCTACGGTTTGATTGGAAGTGTAAACTCACCAGAGCTGCCTTTCCTGGCATCACGCTCTGCTGCCAGCTGGTCCTGTGTGGGCGTGGGCTCCAGGGTTAAAAACAGTTCTTGGCTGTTGAGTAGAATGGATCATCTGATTACTTGCCACACATTCTGCTGCTCCTCTTCCTCATCAACAATGTGATCTTCATTGCTCGCGGTCGCCTGGTGCTCCTGGGGGTATCCATGGAGCACTTTGGGGTAGTGGTGGGGTCGCTGCCGAGAATTTAATGCAGCTCGTCATAAAAGTGGTATGTCTGTGGGGAAGAATGATTGTTCGCCTCCCTTGTCTTCTAATACACTTGCTGAAGCTCCTTTATTTTCATGTGGCACTGCAGCGTATCCCTGGTGTAGCCCTTCTCCTTCATGCCCTGCATGATTTTGGCATAGATGTCAGTGTTCCTTCTGCTGAATCGGAGCTCTGCCTGCACAGACTGTTCTCCCCACACAGCAATAAGATCCACCACCTGCTGTGTATTCCATGCTGGAGTGCATTTGTGGCCTTGTGTCTCCATGATCATGTGTTGGTGAGCTCTCCACGCTGAGCAAACAGGAAATGAAAATTCAAAAGTACCCGGGGCTTTCACAAGGGAGTGGCTGTTTCCTGTGTACCTGGCTGACGTGCAGTGGAATTGAAAGCACTCTCCAGAGCGGTCACAGAGTGCTGTGGGACACCTCCTGGAGGCCAATTCATTCGAATTACACAATGCAGTGTCTACACTAGCCCCATGTTGACCTGTGGATGTCAAATCAAATGCTACGCCTCTCGCGGAGGTGGAGTACAGAAGTCGACTTTACAGGCCGCTTAAGTCTGTGGAAAGGACTCAGTAGTGTAGACACATATGTTATTCAGTCGAACTAACACAGCTTATGTCGACCTAACTTTCTAGTGTAGACCAAGCCTGAGACACTACCCAGGACATTACCAATTTTTGCATTAAGTGCCAGTTGGAGGGGAAATCTCATTTTGTTTTTTCTTATGGAGTATTTTTACAGAGAGGGAAAAACCTTAGAATTCTTTCCTATTGGGATCTAACTTTACTGTATAAGAAATGAATAAGTAGATAGCTAATCTTTTGTAATGTTTGTTAATCAAAATTGATAATTTCCCTTCTCAGCTTGGACTGGTGACTGGGGCTTCAGTTCTCTGAACAGCTCCCCTTGCTGGGAGCACATTATGAAACTTGAATGCTTAAAATAAAAAAAAGGGGCTGGAGTTTCTGGCTTGGAAGTTGAGGAGGAATAAATGAGTTGTAATGGATCACAGAGCATCAGATACCCACTTCAGAGGAGAAAAATTTATGGTTAGATAAATCATTTTTTTACTGCTCTGGAGCAGCATAAAAAATGTATTGTTAGTAGTACTGTTTCAGTAGTGCCTCATGACCAACTGAGATCAGGGCCCACTGTGCTAGGTGTGATACAAACTCAAAATCTAGAAGTTTCCTGCTGCCAGCTGAATATCTGGCTGGCTCCTCCCAGGAGTTTTTCATTTCCAAAACCATGTGGCTGAAAGGGGAGGGGTGGGAATACATGGGCCCTGGTGACCCTGGTTGGGGAGGGCTCACTCCTGCATGGTTCTGAGTCCCAGAGTGGAGGGAAAAGGCATATCAAAATAACAAAATGCTTGCTGTGTCAGTTGTATTGTTCATTTTCATACTTAATCCTGTAAAACTGTCGGTTCTTTTTTGAGTGTTCTCTGCATATTCCCACTCATGGGATGCACCAGTTGGTTCAGGCTAGATAGTGGAAACATTCTAGTAGAAGTGCCTGTTAGATGCCCCTCCTAGCCCTTCTTTCTGTGTTTGTTAATCTACTGAATGTAAGACTGTAAATGGGGTGTGACTCTCCCACTTCAGTTCTTTTCAACTGCACCAGAAGACAGAGGTGAATCTCTCCAGGTCCTTTGGCTCCACATTTGTTTTCAAAGTAGGTTTAGAGATCTTAGTACTAGTTTTATTGCTAATCATAGTTAGGAGAGCTTAATAGTTATAACTTAATTCCTTGGTTATAATTAATAATAGTTAGCTCTTCTGTTCCATCTCCAGTTCCATGTTGGAGTTGAAGAATTTAGAAAAGTGTGTATCCTGTCAAGTGATCTTCCTGATGTCTGATGCTCAACCTAGTCTCTGGTGTGCCTGGATGAGGGCCATTCTCTATTAAGGCATTCAGTTTGCTCAACATTCCCGTCACAAACTCAGAAAGATCTACAGAACAGGCTGCAAGGCTTGCTACTTCAAGAACTGTTGGCTGTGTTGTGTTGGTTACAAATTTGAAAAAGTGCCCAATGCTAAGGACAGGAGTCCTGTCTTGGCTCCTGGCAAGTTCAGATTCAAGGAGAGAGAAGTTCTGTATAAGACATTGGTCTCTGTACCAGGCTCTGGATCCAAGGCAGTATCTGAATGGAAGGAAACCTTTCAAGCCATGAGTGAAAGTAAAGCGTTCTTCAACTTTGTCATCTCTGTCAAATATCAAGTCACAAGTTTGACATGGGTTTGCAGCTCTTAATCCTCATCAACAGTGTATCCACTTCCCCGCCATTTGGAAGCCAGCTTTCTCAATTCCTCCAGACATGAACCTCAGTCACATTGGACAGCTGTGTTTTGGAAGTAATAGAGAAAGTCTCTGCCTTTGAATTAGAAAACGTTTATCAGTCCCCTTCCTCTCCCTTTTCAGGGATCTGTCCCACGAGAACACATTAAGAAATCCAGTCTCTGATTCTATTAGGAGCAATAAAGGAGGTTCCAAGGGGGTCCAGAAAGGGGTGTAATGCACAAGATATTTCCTAATATTAAAGGAAGTTGGAGGTCTCCATCCGCTATTAGACATGAGAAAGCTTAACACACATAGCAGGAAGTTCTAGAGTCATATGTTGCCTCTGGTGTCTATTAACCATTCCCTTTTGACTCTAAGTTGGTTTTCAACTTTTGAGGTAAAGGAGGATGCATATTTCCATATCTCTATAAGACTAAATCTTCACACACATCTACACTTCGCTATCTGCCAGGATAATTTTCAATACAAGGTTCTATCTTTTGGCTTTTTCTGCTGCACAACCATTTTAATATTAGTTGTGTTAGCAGCTTGTCTGAGATAGTATTGTTATGGTATTTTCGTCTATCTATATTTGGATGATTGGCTTCTCAAAGTTTCAACAAAAGAAGGCCTTATGAAGAACATCTGCCTTACGTGTACTCTTTTGTGGAAAATTTAGGACTTGATGAATATGAAAAAAATCTCCTCTTTCCTACACAAAGAATTGCATTCATAAGGGGCAGATCTTGACTTTCAAGAAGGCAAAGTCTTTCTTCCAATGGCGAGATTTCTAAAATTTCAGTCTGTCATACAGATATTGATACAAAATCTCCTCTCAAAAGATAATTTTCTTTCAGGGACTTTGGCAATTTGTCACATTTTATGCCAGACTCAGAATGAGACCTTTTCAGCATTAGTGGCACAATGCTCCCGGAAATAGTAATGTATTGTTGGCCTATACAAATCTGAAAAGCAAAAGGCTAGCCTGTTCAGAATTGTCTCTCACAAAAGCAATTCTAGTGTCCTTGTTGTGGTGGACTCAACCAGAGAATGTTCTCAAAGGAGTATCTTTCAATCCTCTCACTCCTTTGTTGATGATCACTTTGGATACTTCCAAGAAAGGATGGAGAAAGCATGGAGACTATATATTGATTTGGAAATGTTGGAGCTATGGAGAAAAGGCATCACATATAACTAGGTCCCTACCAAAATCATGGTCCATTTTGTTCAATTTCGTGGTCATAAGATTTAAAAGTTTTAAAATTTAATGATTTCAGCTATTTAAATCTTAAATTTCACGGTATTGTGATTGTAGGGGTCCTGACCCAAAAAGGAGTTGGGGTGGGGGGGTGTCGCAATGTTATTGTGTGTGGGGGGGTTGCAGTACTGCTACCTTTACTCCTGTACTGCTGCTGGCAGCTGTGCTGCCTTTAGAGAAGAGCAGCTGGAGAGTGGCGGCTGCAGGCCGGGAGCCCAGCTCTAAAGGCAGAGCTGTCTCCAGTAGCAGCACAGAAGTAAGGATGGCATGGTATGGTATTTCCACCCTTACTTCTGCGCTGCTGTCTGCAGAGCTGGGCCCTCAGTCAGCAGCTGCCACTTTCCGGCCACCCAGCTCTGAAGGCAGCAGTAGCAAGAAGTAAGGATGGCATGATATGGTATTGCACCCTTACTTCTGTGCTGCTGCTGGCAGGGTGCTGCCTTCAGAGCTGGGCACCTGGCCAACAGCCGCCTAGCTCTGAAGTCAGTGCAGAAGTAAGAGCAGTTGTGACAATACTGTGACATCCCCGAAAATAACCTGGTGACCCCCTCTCCCCCTGCAACTCCCTTATGAGTCAAGACCCCCCATTTGAGAAACACTGGTCTCTCCAGTGAAATCTGTGTAGTATAGGGTAAAAACATACAAAAGACCAGATTTCATGGGGGGGTGACCAGATTTCATTGTTTGTGACACGTTATTCATGACTGTGTATTTGGTAGGGCCCTACATATAAATATGCTAGAACTGAGGGCTATCAGTGTAGCTCTGAAATAATTTTCTATGTCATATCCACAACAAGGTAATATAAGTTGTCATGGAAAATACAGCAGCTGTCATTACCTGAACATGTAGGAAGGAGTTCACGCATGTCAACTATACAAGGAGGCAATCAAACAGTCGTGGGACTGGTGTATGTGCAACAATTGCTCTTAACTTAGCAAGCAAGGACAATGACAAAGCAGACCAACTCAGCAGAGACCTTACACAGCTGCATGAAAGTTCTGTAAAGGATTCACTAATTCAAAATATATTCAGCTTTTGAAGGTTTCCAGAGAGAGTTCTCTTCACCAACATGCAGTGCCCTATTTCCAGACAGAAACATTCTATCCATTGTCCTCATGTTTCTTCTGAATTGGGGGAGGGGACTGTTGTTTGTATGCTTTGCACTGATACAAAAGGTACTGGGAGAGAGAAGACATGATAGGACCAAGGTAATCTTAGTAGCTCCTCCATGGTCAAGGCAACAGTGGTGGGTGTTTGCCTACTACTGAAATCTATGAAAGGCTCTATCTTTAAGGATTTAGAGAATTTCAGGCCAGAAGGGATCATTAGATCATCTCGTTGGATCTCCTACATATCACAGGCCATTAAAATTCACCCAGTTGCTCCTGTATTGAGCCCAGTAATTTGTGTTTGACTAAAGCGTAACTTGTGTTTTGACTAAAGCACATGATCCAGAAAGAGGTTATATATCTTTTGATTTGAAGACACCAAAAGATGAAGAATCCACCACGTCCCTTGGCAGTTTGTTCCAATGGTTAATCGCCTTTGCTGTGAAAAACCATGAATGTGTGCCAGTTCAGAGTTTCATAAGGATAAATGTTATATTTAATCCACACAAACTGCAGAGGCTGAAAGAAAAGGTTGTGTTTTGTTATGGGTTACCCATTTCGCATGCTGGTGTTGCACATTTGTAGTTTTGGAAGTTGAGAGATGTGCTTCGCGCTGACAGGAATGGGGAAGCACACTAGGCAGAGCTGCCGCTGCGGCCGCTTCTGACTGCATCCATTTTCCAGAAGTGGGAAAGGTTATGGCATGTTGTCGTCACTATTAAATATGATGTGTTGCTCCTGGTATATCTACTTTCAGTAACTTTTAAATGGTGATAAAAGGACACGGAGACAAAAACCTTCCTAATGCATGTTGCAGCTTCTCATGCTGTTGAAGAAGTTTGACACAAATCATAGAAGCTGCTTCATCAATGCAGTTTCTACCTTTGTTTCCCAGGCAGGTGCAGCTCCCCTTGTCATTTCTCTAATCTTGTGGAACCCACTTAAGTACATCAGCCAAGTATAAAAGTTAGGAAATTAATGCAAAAAATCCCTTTATTTTATTGACTCTTTAGGGTGCATCCTGATGGATCCTTATCAACCCAAAGCTTTAAAGGCATGGAATGAAGATATTTAAGGGAAAGTTCCTAGCATTCATTTCCCCCTTCACAGTGACTGCTAGGTTTTCTATAACACACTGCAGCACTCCATAATTAAGGCTATGTTTTAGTCATGAGTAGTTTTAGTAAAAGTCATCGACGGGTCACGAGCAGTAGACAAAAAATCACGGCCCGTGACCTGTCCATGACTTATACTATATCCCTGATAAAATCTTGAGAGAGCTGTGGGTGCTTGTGGGGGCCCCACAAGTGCTCCAGGGATGGCAGCCCAGGGGGCTCCAGTGGTGCTCAGGTGGGAGCAGCCCAGTGGGTGCCGCAGGTGCTGGGCGGGGTTGGTGGGACTCGCAGGCTCCCTACCTGGCTTCTCAGAAGCGGCAACATGTCCCTCCCTAAGCTCCTAGCTCCGCAGCTCCCATTGGCAGGGTACCGCGGCCAATGGGAGATGCGAGGGTGGTGCCAGGAGCTGAGGGAGGGACATGTTGCTGTTTCTGGGGAGACCCCCAAGGTAAGCACTGCCCAGAGTCCTCACCCCCTTCCGCGCCCCAGCCCTGAGCCCCGTCCCACACCCAAACTGTTGGTGGTTTGGGGGTGGCCCGAGACTGCCCCAGCAGCAGCCAGGCAGAAGTCACGGAGGTCACAGAAAGTCACGAAATCTATGAAATCTGTGACAAACTTGCAGTCTTATCCATAATGCATTCACTTTCATTTCCCACAGATACTGAAAAACAGCACACACGCTTTATTTATCAAACTCACATCTAATGCAACAACTTTACAGCAATCCCTCATATTCTGCTGTATCAACAGATCAGCCCCTCTGAGTTTCACACAGTCCATTAATTTGGAAAGTTGTTCCGTAGAAGTCGCCTTTGTGATGTGATTATCTCACTGGTCTACAGACTAGAGGATACCTCTTGTGAGAATGCATACTTGTCTCTTTTATTTCAAGTTCTGCCTTTCTGTGTAAGGTGGATGAATTTAGCCCTGTATTACAGTTAGACATTCTTGTATCTGCTGTTTGGATTGCATAGAGGGAACAATCATCTAAAATGCTCTCATCCTGCATTTTATTAGGTAGTCTAATCAGGCAGCTGGAGTTCTAGGAAGGGAATGTTAACAAGAAGAGTTTTGTCTTAAGGCCTTCAGCTCAGGATTAACTTTGGTTGAAGTTAAACCCTATTGAATAGGTTCCGTTTTTCCTGGGTTGAATAGAAAGTGTGTTCACTAGTCCCTCACACTCTATACTCTTATATTTACATTTATTTTGTACTGTTTGTGTCTTTAGTTTTTTGTTTTCTTCGAATATTATGTATACAAAACTATGTTAATGTGACTTCAGCATGAATATATATCTAGGAATACAAAATGCCATACATGTAAATTCTTAAAAAATGTCATATTGTCTAGTGTTCAGATGCATGTTGCTGGGCCCAGTTGTAATGATGATATGTAATATATGATGTAATGCAAGGATATAGCCAAGTTGCCATGGTGTATTCATTCTGAATTTTTGGAGTTTCATATGATTGAAATAGTAAACTTAATACAGAGATAACAGATTTTAGTCTATAACAATGTTTCATTTAATATATTGAACGTCCGTTTTGAAATCATGACTTTAACAAGTTTTCATCTTTTTATTTTATAGGTTGGACTTTGAGATTAATGAAAATAGTTATCAGGAAGTTGTCTTGTAACGTCATCACTAGAAGAAATTCTATGTAGTTCTAATATTTCATAGAGGGTGCTGTGCTACAAAAATGATTACTTCAGATTTGCCGGTGTTACAGTGAGTAGTTTAAATTTATTTTTCTTTTTTATTTGAATTCTTCACGTTACCAAAAATATGAAGAAGAATACTTCTTGGGGAGGAAGGGATGGCTTTGTGCTTAAGGTTGAGACTGAGATTAAGGTGCATATTTGTGTCTTTGGTAAAGACTTCTTGTGTGGACTGTAAGTCACCTGAAGTAGTAGTCTGCTTTGAAAAGTGACTATGTAAAAGTGGCACCATCTCACTGAACAGATATGTTTCTTCCTTTTCTTCCTGCATCAATAATAAAAATATTTTTTCACCATTTCTTATTTCTGATAGCACTGCAGAGCCAGCAGAGCTGTGGAAGTATGAGCTGGATTCTAGTCCTCACTCGTTTTCAACAAAATTGTTAATTATTCCAATTGTACATTCTCCTTTATAGCCAGGTCTACATATCTCACAAAAGATCTTCAGCGTCTGCTTTAGATAATAGGCTGGCTGTGTTTGCCTATAAGCAGCCCACAATGTTTGCTGGGGAATGTAAGTTGGTTGTGAAGATGAAATGAGTCAAATGGATCTCCACCTACATAAGGTACAGAGCAGTAGAATGGATTGAATGGAGTGGCTGTCCAGAGGGTGAGCTGAGCAGATTGAAGGATGCAATTCTAGGAGTATCCAAGTCTGGGTAAAAATTGGGGCAGAACTTTGTTGCCTTGTTAATATCTTTACTAAAAATCAAACCCTACGGAGGGGTCAACTTAGATTTTATGTAGTGTGGACTGTGTGTGAGAGCAGGTTAGGAAAGGCACCAGCTTACATGCTGCTTGGAGGCAGAAACTAAGCTCTTCAGTCATTTCCTGAGGTCTGGGCTCCAGCCTTGGATTGCCGACCAGTTCTCTCCTATCTTTAAATGGCAGGAGGACAACATATTTCCTTCTCCAAAACAAGAGCAGTTTTTAAAAAGTATATTCTAGAATTTTAATTTTTTCTACTTCATTTGGGACATATTTGTGCTTGGCTGTCTAACTTTTCTAAGCAGGACTACTCTTCAAGATTTGCTGAAACCTTGAACCATCTTTCTCTCCCGCAGCTCAGTGTGCAAACAGCACACTTGGGAAAAAGAAGCCATGATCTTTCTCTTCCTAAAGTGACTAGACTGAAGTTTTTGCTGCTGATGTTCCCAGGCGCCTTCTACCCAAGTAGAAGAGAGAAGTAACTGTTCAGGCTTTCTTGCCCTGCTGGCAAATTCCCTTCCCCCAGCATTCAAGAGGACTGTCAAGAAGCAGTCAGAAAAGATCACTTCAGCCTACCAACCTAAACTGTGATCCTGGGGAAACTCAAACAAAGCTCAGCATAGCAGGAACAGACTGCTGCACCTCCTGAGAAGCAGATCCTTCATAACAGGACAGACATTGGCTCAGGAATGAAAGCCTCATGAATAAAGGGAGGTACTTTCAGCAGCTTTTTAGGGATCAATGGCCACGATAATGTCCAAATGACTATTTCCTTCTTTGTGTCTCAAGAAATGAGCCATCCATTCTGTTGTGTAGGAACCTTTTTTAGATTTTCTGCCCTGCAGCTTGGGAGTGGGAGAACCCAGATAGTTTTGCTGGCATTAAGACCCCATAGGCTCAATTTCATCTAGTCCGTAGTACCCAGCCATCTCACCCTGTGACCTTTCATCATGGGGTTAATACCTGTATTTTTGCTGGCACTCCCTGTTTCAGAAGGATTCCTTCCAAAGAGAGGTCTGTCTTCAGAATGCAAAACACCTGTGCCTCAGAGTACTCCAAGGCCAAAAGCAAGGCCTTCTGTAGGTGCTCTTGTGAATCCTACAGAGAAGATGCTACACAACAACCTGAATTCCTAGTCTGTTTCTGAGGTGCTGCAGAACAGCCCCAAAGAGAAGCAGAGTTCATTTCTTTCTTTGACCTTTCTGACCCTTCCAGAGATTCCAGGCAGTGTCTCAGGCATTCGAGGAAGGGCACACCCTCCTTTAGTGCTTTTCCAGGTGACTTGGTCTGATGGTAGCAAGTACCGCATTTACCCCTGGCAAAACTTTAACAACCTCAGCAACATTAGCAAATGTCCATTATTGATGTAGATGCACTAGTTAAGGGTGTGGTGTGTGTTCACAGCAAAAATGTGAGGTTATCACTAAAGTTTGGCTTGCAGTGTAAAGTGTTGTGTAGTATGTTTTTTAATCTGTTTGAGGCAGAAGGGAGTTTCTTGATGATTTGTGTAGTTTGTTGTTCTCAGTAGAAACCTGCTGTGTGAGGAGTCTGATACAGTTAAGAGCTGTCCAATAACCTGGCATTTCCTTATGACCATTAACTTGTCACCAAAGGTTTGCTCTTACCCAACCTTAACTGGCTTAAAATTAAGTTTGTTTATGCTAATGTGGCACTTCTAATAGAGGAGGTGTAGGAGGCTATTGGAGGCACATGGAAAAGTGGAGAAGGGATGGCTCTCCTCACTTTTCCTTACAGTGTGAGGAAAATGACTGGAGCACAGATGTTTATGATAGTGGTGAAAGCAGAGTCAAGTGAGGAGGGTAGGAATGGGTTGAGGAGGGCAGGAATGGGTACAGAAATATCTGTGTATCAGTTGTCACATCATTATTGCAGGGCTAATGAGGTAGGTAATGTTCACCTGAGAAAAGACTTTTCCCTGTGAATCTGCAGGACCTGTTGCAGGATGGAGGAGATGAACGCCACCCAGTTCCCCTATTTATCCCATCCCAATTTTATGGAAAGATGTGAGTAAGGGCGAGGTTATAGAAGATTCCCCACTTCTTGTTTGACTTATGAGATGGCAGGTTAAGGCACTTTGTGCATTCTTCTCTCGTGGCCTAAATCTTACTCCAGCTCAACAATGCCTATACCATTATGGGAGAACCTGTCCTACGTAGCATCTGCTCTGCCAAGCCATTCAAGGCTCTTCAGAGTAGAGGAGCCTCTCTTGAAGCCACAGAGCTTTGAAAGAACCTAGGGAACCTCCAGCACTGGAGCTCATAGCTCCTGTATCCTGGGAATCCTGGCTGCTGCTTCCCATAAGTGGGCCTGGGTTCACAGCATACAGGAGCTAGGGACCTCAGTGCTGGGGACTCTCCTGCTCTTGTGGAAGGTCTGTGGCTTTGACAGAGACTCCCAGGCTCTGAGGTGCTATGTATGTTACATATGACAGGCTGCCCTTGCCAAGGAGTGGAGGCTGTCCTTTATGTCATGTCCCCACTACATCAGATGGAAGGGAGGCTGTGAGGAGCACATCTTCCCACCTGACCATGTGCACCGTTGGAGTCCTTGAGCCCTCACTGCTGCCCCCTTTGCAGGAGGACTCACCTGCCTCATTAGACTGACAGTGTCATGTGGTGAACTTCTTCTGATGAGGATTCCTGCAAACCAAAAGTATCTTGCTATCCAAGAAAGGTGATTGAGGAGTGGGTCTATCAGACAGATTAAGAGAGTGCTTTGCTTCCTATAAAGAGTAGAGGGGGGAAGATTGTAAATTATTCAGTTGTTCCTTCCACACCCACCATACTAATGTGATGGTCTCTATCTTGTCTGACACATCAGGGATTGAACAGAGACTCTCCAGATCTTCAGCAAAGAGCCAAGCATTTGGTTTAGGGCTGTAGCAGACTTACACCTCCTGTTGATTGTGTAAAAAGGGGACATGTAACACTTACTGACTAGTGGAGTTACGCTTATGCTTTATATGTCCAAGAATGTGACCATGCACCCTAGGGCTAGGAGTGCTATAGGATTTGTTGAGGCTAGGGGAAATCTTCGGAGATTAGGAGATCTGGAGGCATGCTGTGGCAAAGGTAAGGGGAAACTACTGGGGACCTTCCTTCCTTCCTCCCACAGTCTCCTGGACCCCATCTCCTAATAGTTTTCTGTCCAGTTTTGTGAGCACCAGGCTGGTCATCTTCTCTGAGGCCATCCTGGCTTTAGTCCTGTTGGAAACAATATTAGATGGTAGGCATCTTTACAAAGGGCAGCCTCACTTCCACATGCAAATGGTGGTTCCCTTAGGCAGTGTATGGCTTCAGTCACATTTGGTCACAGCCAATGGTGGCTGCTTTGAATAAGTCAGTTAGCTACATAATAACCATTACCAGTATTATAGACGTAAAGAAAAGGAGTACTAGTGGCACCTTAGAGACTAACCAATTTATTTGAGCATAAGCTTTCGTGAACTACAGCTCACTTCAGCTTATGCTCAGATAAATTGGTTAGTCTCTAAGGTGCCACTAGTACTCCTTTTCTTTTTGTGAATACAGACTAACACGCTGCTACTCTGAAACCTGTTGTTATAGACATAATCATCAATTCCACTTCTGCTGTACTGCTGCAAACTGGTTTGACCCCACTTAATTAAGTAAAGTAGTTAATTGTTTATCATTTTTTCTTTGCATGGTTTTTCTTTTTCTGAGAATAAAGAATTCTTTCTGCGTGTATTTTCATGACAACAAAAGTGTTCCAAAAAAAAAAGTGACACCCTTTCAGAAAATCACTTTTTTCAGATTTTTAAATACTCTGATATTTGACAACTACAAAATCTTGGAACTCAGATACACTTTAGAAAATTCAGACATATTCAGATTTATAATATCCATTACTTTTCTCTAAAAATATTTAGGTGAGAACAGAATTACAAAAGTCTCAAGGGGAGATTCTGACACAACCGTAACTATGATGTTCATATAGTTAAATGTTTGTTCTATTTTATTAGTGATGTTCCCACCCAAATTTACGGAACATTTTTGATAAAATCACATTGGAGGATCTGTGGACCTGGCCCTGAAGGAAGATGGTGCCAGATCCACAGAACTGATCCACACTTGTTTGTGTTTAAGACTGTATAATCTTAACTAAATTGGCCTGATTTTCCCTTCACACCTAATTTATACCAGTGGAACTCCGTTGACTTCAGAGGAGTTACCCATGATTTTCATTAATGTGAGATAAAAATGAGATCCTGATAATTCTGAAAGGTGGATCTGGTGCTCTGCCACAAGTGGTCTTTGACCCATAGAGATATTGTTGAATTAGTTTATTGGTAATACAAGTGAAAGTTAAAATAAATTCATTCATGTCATCTTGAGAAATAATCTCATTTATGAGATCTTCAGGGGCAGAACCCAGTGCTCCAGAGGATGAGTGACTGGTCTGGTTCTTCAAGTAGCAATCCTCTGGTTGAAGAGCCATTGTAGGACCAGTGGACCTGACTTCCAGAAGAAAGGACATTTTTGTGTAACAATTTTACTATTTAAAGTGTGGTCCTGCTCTAAAAAGTGACACTGTGGGCTTCCACACTTAGGGCTGGTCTCCACTACATAGCTAGGTTGACATAAGGCAGTTTATGTCGACCTAATTATGTCAGTGTCTACGCTACAGCCTTCTTCCAGCTGATGCACATTCCCTATGTGGCAGGACACCTCCTTCATCTCTCCAGACTTAGCACTTCCTCCTCTGGTGATGGTGGGCCTGGGGTAATCAGCCTCATTTAGGGCAGAGTTTGCCTTCCCTCTTCTGTGCTCCTTTGGTTGTATTTTCAGGGTCGGCCTATGGGGTGATCCTCCACCAGACAAAAAGGAAACCGCCTCATAAACACAAAAACCCCAGGGGTATACCTTTCGCCTCCTCCTTGCCAGTGCAGGGTGTCGTCCTGTTGATTGCTCTGGGGTGTCAGTCTTTCCTCTAGCAGGTGCTAAGGTTTGTCTGTTTCCCCTATAGGAAGGAGCACAGGCTCTCACCCTGGCGTAGGTTATTTTCCTGCTGCCACTAGCCTGACCGGAGCTTGTCTCTCTCTCTTCTCCCTTTCTCTCACCAGAGGAGGGGTTTTAAAAGATCTCAGGCAGCCCTTAATTGGATTCAGGTGTCTCTAATTGACCTAAGGTAGCCCTTTCTCAGCTAGTAGGGAAGAGGGCGTTTAACATTCTAGGGCTAACATATCTGCCTTCCAGCACCCTCTTGCAGCCTGTCCGGCCTGACTTTGTCATACCTACTACATTGACATAATAACTCCACCTCCACAAGAGGTGTTAGGCTCATGTTGGTGTAGCTAGGGTGACCCAGGGTCTGTGTAGACACTGCGTCCCTGCCGTCGGCTGTTGGCTGTCTTGTCAATTTCATGGAAGGAGCCCAGCTGCTTCCTGGAGAGCTGGGCAGCTGGACCCTGCTCCCAGCTGAGAGCCTAAGTGAGAAGCCCTGGCAGCTTTGGAGCTGCTGGGAGTCAGGGTGAGAAGCTTCAGACCCCGCTGGGAGCTGGGCAGGGAGTAGAGCCAAGAAACAGAGGCAACTGAACCTCAGTCTATGGGGATGAGAAAGCTCCGGGCGGCTTCCTCCATTCTTCCTGGGGATCGGGGGGTGTGTGTGGGGGGGGGGGGGCAGCCCACTGAGAGCCTGTGGGGCAGCTGGACTCCCGGCAGGGAGTTGCCAGTGGAGTGGAGAGACTGGGCTCTCAGTACCCCACGCTGCCCTTCTTAGGTCAGTGGAAGCACTCCTCAATGAGGATGCGCATCACCGACCTAAGGAGAGGGTAGTGTGGACATGCAGTAATTACTGTGGTTGCTGTATGTTGACCTACTGTAGGTTGACTTCTACTTCTAGTGTAGACATACCCTTAGTGTCTCAATGACTTACAGATCAGATTTGCTCATTGTACAAGTGAAATGGTTTTCCTAAGTCCCAGAGTCACAAACTCAACCTGGGATGAGAAAATCAATCTGACTGTCTCTCTGATTTGTGCATCATCACCAGCAATAAAGATTCTTCAGGATAAATCCTGCCCTTATTTGCACTGTGCAATCCCATTGTCTTTGAGTGCAGTTGAGGTTAGAATTTGGTCTTTAGTTGGAATTTACATAACCACTTTAATGAAGTGAGAGCTAGAATAGAATCCAGCTTGCTTACCTGATATCTGTATTGGCTCTCAGGGCTAACGAGTAAATAGTAGTAAAATCTTATTTTGGTCATGAGAACAAGCTGATACTACTGAGTACACATGTGAATGGATATGTTAAGAAGGTGCTGTTTAACGTAGTCAATTTTCAAAGTAGAATTTCACTTTAAAAGAGCCAGTTATTTAAATGAGTCTTCAGGTCTGAGAGGATACAGTGTAATTTCTAACTTCATAAAACTTACATAGTTTAGCATTCCTCCATACATAGCAGTGTTTGATGAATTTGCAGAGTGAATGCTGCACAAGGCTTTTAAAGGATAATTTGTTTTATTCTGTACTATACCTAAATATTTAATCAGTGTCAATTATAAATTAATAACTTGTTTCAAATAATTTTAATTTAACTAGTATTTTTTCCCTAGGGATTCAACAAATGAAACTACTGCACATTCAGATGCTGGCAGTGAGCTTGAAGAAACAGAAGTCAAAGGAAAGAGAAAAAGGGGCCGTCCTGGCAGGCCTCCAGTATGTGGTGTTTAGTTTTGTGTTGTTGTGCATCAATTTAAACTTGACTGCAGATTGTTCTCCCATCCTGTCCTCTTAGTGATCACATTGTAGGTTTGCAATGAACAATTTGTCAAACTATATGAAGATTTATAGTGCATAATACATGTCAGACTGATTTGAAAATATTGTTTGCTGAAATAGAAGTATAGCATCTGATTTAAAAGATAAGCTGGTAATAGCCATTAATACTTTTTTCTTTACATACATACATATTAAAATTTTACATTTTGTTATTTGTCCTATAATAATCTTCCCAGGCATGAGAGTAGTTTTATTAACCATAACTTCTTTCTACTATTAAAATTTGTAATGGATACTTCACTTAAATGTTGTGAAACGATACTTGAGTCATCTTTAAGTGGCTTTTAATTTCTTGAGAACTGGAAAGTAGGCTCACACTTTTAATATAATGTTTAGTTGTTCCCTAGGGAGATCTGTTCATGTAGGTTAAAAGATTAAGATAAATGAACATATTTTGTGTCCTGAATCCAGATAAGGAGCTTTGTTCTTTAGTATAATATAGTTATCGCTAGATTTGGTATCTGCTGTATAGGTATTTACTAACAGAAGGTTCTTCTTCAGGGGCCTTTGTACATTACCACATCATGAATGGGAATGTACCTAGGCAATTCAAAAACTTACAGTAACTAGTAAGTAACCCTTTTTATGTTTATAAGATATTTATTCATAAGAGAAGTAACTTCCTCAGCAGGCACATATATAACTGTGGAGGCTGTGTTTTATCAAGCTGTTCACTCTAGGTAGATTCAGTCATCACAAGTATTAATATTAATGTTTGATTGTATAATCAGAATTACACAGTATGTAATAAGATTTTTTGTAAGAGTTTTACATAGTTTTTTGTGAGCTTTTAATAATTTTGTCTATTTGCCAATTTGTTTCTTCCTCATGACTGTTCTGGTGTCAGCTCAGCTAGAGTACATTAATGGAATATATGTTATAAGCGATCATGTAAGTATATAGAACATATCTGGTGTTAGAATATCTGGTTCTAAAAGGTTGATTATAAAGATTTGAAAATCCATCCAAGTACATGTACAGTAGGAAAATTACATTGTTTTCCTGTAGAATTTTAATCCTTAATTATCTATTGGTATGTTAGGTTTGTAGTTAACAGCTCTATCCACTGAAGGACTTCCAGCTTACCAGATCCGTTTTGCAAATGTTTCAGAATCTGTTGGAAGCATAGGACTGGAATGGACCTCCTGAGTCATTGAGTTCAGTCCCTTGCTATCACAGGCAACCCTGTCATAAACTCCTGTTCATAAATTTATCAAGATCCATCTTAAAACCAGTTAGGTTGTATGCTACCACTATGCCTATTGAAGGATGTTCCAGAACCTCACTTCTCTCATGGGTACAGGGAACTTCTCACACTGGTCTGGTCATGAATGCTGAGTACCTGTCTTGCATCCAGAAACCACTTCAATTATTTTTTGTCTTAAGCTTTCCAGCTGATCTTGCTGTCACATTTGTATTGTTTCCTTGTGAGTCCTCAGCTGAGTGTCTATGTGCTAGAAAGCAGCAGTTTCCTCTCAGTGCTCTTTCTGAGAGCATCTTTTGTAGGTTTTTTATTTCTTCTCTCCTTCCCATGATTCCTAATTATATATATATATATATATATATATATATATATATATGGAACTCTTTAGAAGGGATTCTAAGAGCAGCCTGGGGGAAAATCCTTGATCCAGTGGCATTTCCTTCTTGTGGTCAGCACAGCAGAGGCTCAGCTGCACTTCAAAAGACTGCTCTCTATAGCAGTTTTCCTACTCACTGAAGTCTGGAAGTATGGCCTCTTCGTAGTGGCCCAGGAGAGCTTTTTTTTAAACACACACAGGCAGCCTCCTACCTCAGTGCGATGTGGAAAATTTCTCAGATGGCCAATCTCAGAAGGAGAAAATGCTTTAAATGTACTGGTGAGACAACACCCTGTTTTCAGTGGTGATCCTTTGGACCAGCACCTGCAAGCCAAGAGACTTTCTACTCTTTATCTCTCCAAACTCCTGTGTTTTTTCCCTCTGATTGCCACCTAAGGGCAAGTTCCATTGATCCTCCATGGCCTGTCTCTTAAGTTTGAGATGGAAATACTTGAATGGCTTGTTCTTTTGAGAGGCTGAACAAGAACTCTCCTGTCCAAGGGCACTATCCAAATCAGACGCAGAAGGTTCCCTTCATTGTCCCTTCCCAAAACCACTGCCTGCAGATCTTCCTTGTATTTGTCAGAGAGCTTATCTGTTTCAGTGACCTCTTCCTACCCAAACCAAAAGACCCAAGCTGCTGCTGCTCCTCCTCATCTGAGAAGTATACCACAAAGAAGGTCAACATCAAAAAGCAATAAGCCCGATTCATTTTTCTGTGTTTATCACAACAACTAAGTCAATTGTTTTATAAATCGACAGTCCAGCCTACTGTAATACTATCTGTTCTACTGGTCGCCTCTCAGAAAGGATATTTAAGAATTAGAGAAGGTTCAGAAAAAAAAATGTGATTTATTAGAGGCATGGAAAAACTCTTACATGAAGAGAGATTGAAGAGATAGGGATTGTTTACCTTAGAAAAAGGCAAGTAACAGGGGACATGAAAAAAGAATAAAGGTAGATTGGGAGTATTTCTTCTTCCCTGTCTCGTGACACAAGAACAAGGGGACAGTGAATGAAACTGAAAGGAGGACATTCAGAACTAAGAAAAGGAAATACTTTTTCACACAACACCTAATTAGACTGTGGAACTCCTTGCTACAGGATTCCATTAAGGCAAAGCATCTTGCAAGTTTCAAAGAAGGATTGATCATTTACATAAATAACAAAAATATCCACAGTTGTTATGGTTAATGCTTAAAGAAAGTTTTGAAAAGGATATGAAACAATGAGGTACTTCGGGGTTCAACCACACTCCATTTGGGGTTAGGGTGAGACCTTCATGGGTGACAGATTATCTCACATCTGCCTAATGCAAAGTTTCATAGATTCCAAGGCCAGAAGGGACAATTATGATCATCTAATCTAATCTCTTGTATAAAACAGGCCATAGAACTTCCCCAAAATAATTCATAGCTTATCTTTTTAGAAAAACATCCAGTCTTGATTTAAAAACTGTGTTGTTACAATGGTTAATTATTCTCATTGTTAAAACTTTGCCTTATTTTCAGTCTGAATGTCCAGCAAATGCATTTACACATTTCTCTGCTAGAATGAAGAGCTCATTATTAGATATTTGTTTGCCATGTAGATACTTGTAATCAAGTCATCCTTTAATCTTCTCTTTGTTACGCTAAATAGCTTGAGCGCCTTAAGTCTATTGTAATCCTTTAATCATTCTCGTGGCTCTTCTCTGAACCATCTTCAGTTTATCAACGTCTTTCCTGAATTGTGGGCACCAGAGCTGGAAACGGTATTCCAGCAGTGGTTGCACCAGTGCCAAATAGAGAGGTAAAATAACCTTCCTACTTGAGATTCATCTGTTTAAGCACCTTCCTCTGAAAAAGCTGGTGCTGGCCACTGACCAAGACAGGATACCGGACTAGATGGACCACAGACCTGATCCAGTATAACAATTCCTATGTTCTTGAATTTTGGCTGCAGGGACATATTTTTTTCTTTTCCAACTAATCTGAATCAGATATAGTAATCTCCTTTGGAGGGAGATGACCTGGATGGCTGAGCTGTTACATACCAATCTGGAGATCAAATAATAATCTTTTATTCATTCAGTTCAAGAAAGACCTCCCTCAAAATGCAGTTGAAAGAAATGAAAAAGTAGTTTTTCTGATCCTTAAAAGGCTTGAGAAAAAAAGTGGACCCTGTATGGTTCTGTCCAGCTAAGAGGCCCTCAACATAGTATTTTTAACAATGCATCAGTTACAACAGGATCTGTGATCTCCCCATTAATTCTCTATGCTCTTCTTGATTCAAATACAGAAGGGAATAACTAGTTGAGAACTAAAGGCAAAATCATATTAAAAACTCAAATCTTATAAAATAGCTTTTCATAAATTAATAGATTTTAAGCCCAGAGTGAACCATGACCATATAATGGGATTCCCTGAATATCACAAGCCACAGGAAAGCTTCACCCAGTGTTTACTGCATGAGACCCAATAACCTGTGGTTGAGCTAGTGTGTTTTTCCTAGAAAGACTTCAGATCTTCATTTAAATACTCCAAGTGATGGAGAATCTACCCTATTCCGTGGTAATCTGTTCTTGTGGGTAAATACTATCACGGTTAAAAATTTGCACCTTATTTTCAGTTTGAATTTTTTAACTTCTGTTTATTGCCATTGGATGATCTTATGCTTTTGTCTGCTAGATTAGAATGCTCTAATAATAAATAACTTCTCTTCATATAAATATTCGTATACCATGATCAAAATCCCTCTTAATGTTTTCTCTGATAAACTAAATATATTGTACTCCTTAAGTCTCTCATTGTAAGGCATGTTTTCCAGACCTCATGTTGTTAGCTATCTTGTACATTAAAGCCTTTGGTGGCATTGTATTTTTGGACAGAGTCGTCTTCGCTCTAGATCACAGAAATATATAGTTGCTAATTTGGGGTACAGATATTTCCCCTAGAGAAAACTTCATCCCAGCAACACTGATGGCACAAAACTACTCTGCTAATCTCTCATTAAAACCTTGAAGGATTCCTCAATGAAGTACTGTGGCACTGAAAACGTTTCTCCAGCAGTCGTGAAAAAGGCTCTTCTTGTGGGAGGGTGGTGGTGAGGATGCTGAGCCAGCTTGCCCAAGATTTTTGGGGGTCAAGCTGAAAAAAAATGTTCATGCTTGGACCAGTACAGCCACAGCCACGTAGGCTTTAGAAATGATCAAAAAGGGATATCATAAAGATTTTCAGTGTTCTCCTCCTATTGCATTCCTTTTTCCCCACCCAGAGAAGTAGTAAGTCATACTGGACTCAATTCAGAACTTACTATATCCATCAGCAGAAGAGAGGAGCAGGTTTATACTTCAAATTCTGTGTTATCACTAAAAAAAAACCAAAACAAAACTGGAGGCTTCCACCCATTACTCACTTTCTTGTCTTTGGATCTGCAGATACGGAAAGCACAATTTGGATGGAAATGTTAGCTCTCCGTATTTTGGAAATTGCCCCTTCGTGATATCCTTTGTTCAGCTGATCTAAGAGAAGTCTTTCTCTGTGTCCCCATTAACTCCTGCTAATCAATATTTTCTCCAGTTTGCTATCCAGAATCAATGTTTGCAAATTAAGACTTTGCCACTGAGCCTCTCACTTGCCACTCGGATGTTTCTGAAACTGATGAAGATCCTAGTACCAAGTCGCACATAGGAGGGACTCATGTCTTTCATTACCTATTTAACCTCTTGGTAAAAGCTTTGTCCACAGAATCAGCAGTCCAGCACAAATCCAGGACAACTCAGGTTCATAGTTTAACTTACAGTGTAACTCCTTAATGCCACTTCAAAACACCTGCCACCTGGGGACCAAATAAAGTCCATCTTGGGCCTTGTCTAATTATTTTGTGAAAAAAGCCTCAAGACATATAGTACACAATAGATCAGTTTCTCAATACTCCACAATCTTGACATGGAGCTGCTTTTGGTTAACTAGCTTGGTAGTCTAATATGTAAACATAGTCCCATAGGCAGTGCTTTCTCTGTATATGTCTGAATAATGTTCTCATAAGAAATGGGAACTTCCTTCCTATCTCTTGTAGGGTCGGGGCTGGCATCTCGAGTCCATATGCTCGCAACTTCCTGATCCTATGTCGCCTAGCCTCAATTTAAGTTAGAGTTCTGAGGAACAAACAGCCCTAATGTATGCCACTGGTGTAAGGTCCCTCAGTGACCTTAAACCATGGGGTATGAGGCACAGTTGTGCTTTACTCTGCCTTGCTCCTCCTCCTTTCTCCTAGCCCATCCGCTGGCATGCATCTGACTCACCCTTTCTTCCTCTTATGCCAGGAGTATGGAGAAGGCTGGCACAGAAGTCAGTTCTTCAGCCTGCCCTAGCTTTTTTCCAGGTGAGAGTTTCCCTGTGCAGAGGGAATTCTCTGCTGGGCATATCTGGCCATTTGAAGTCCACATGTTGCTGCTATGTTCAACCATGCCAAATGGGTTTAACAAACCACAGACTATGACCCTTAATGCTTCATTCTATGCTTTGTGGAAGTCTAGGCACAACCTACTCAGCATCAGTAAACCCCTGGTGGAGCCTCTATCAAGGCCTGGATGAACAGAATATTTTTCTATGTTTCAAGGCAAATAGTCACACCAGGAGACTTTCTACAGAATAAATCTTCTTCTTTGAGTGCTTCCTCATATCAGTTCCAGTTAGATGTGCGCACGCTGCATACATGGCCGTCGGAGAGTTTTACCCCAGCAATACCTTATGGGTTGGCTGTGGAACTCCCTGGAGTGGCACCTTCATGGCACTCGATATATACCCCAGCCTACCCAGTGCCTCCTCAGTTCCTTCTTACCACCCTTGACAGTTGCTGGAACTGTGGAGTCCTGCTTCACTTGCTCTCCACTCTCCCTAGTGTTTATCTAATAGTTAATAGTTTATAGTTGTTGTCGTTAGTTGTAGTTGGTTTACTTCGTGTTAGTGGGGTTGGGGGGCGTTGCCCTTCCTCCCCAATTCTTCTCTTGGTCTCATGCCCAAAGCTCAAGGATTCAAGCCCTGCGGTTCCTGCTCTAAGCCCATGCCAACGGGTGACCCCCATGACTCTTGCCTGAAGTGTCTCAGGGAGGCTCATCAAGCAGAGAGGTGCAGGATCTGTAAAGGGTTTCGTCCCCAGACTAAGG
The DNA here is from genome assembly GCF_965140295.1 of Lepidochelys olivacea. Lineage (NCBI taxonomy): Eukaryota > Metazoa > Chordata > Testudines > Cheloniidae > Lepidochelys > Lepidochelys olivacea. The sequence continues at coordinate 48,358,475 of NC_140419.1, forward strand.
AGGAGTGGGATTTTTGTTTAAAGCAGCTCGTCATGGAGGTGGCTCTTAGCCCTCAGCATCCTGCAGCGTGCTAAGAACCAGCACCATGCGCCTCGGTGAGCAGCGACCTGGCAGCAGCAGCAGGAGTGGCACCGCAGTTGGACTCTAATCGAGACCCACAGCACTGATGCTCCCCAGCATCGCAACTGGCGGCATCGGCCTGGCACCGCTCCCATTCTCCTGACCAGAAGCAGCACTAGAAGCAGGAAAAGGGTGGCATGCCTCTGCAGAGACCAGTCTCCCTGGAACCGCTGGTGAAGGTGCGTCCTGGAGCGGAGCATCTGGGGGCACAGGCTACGACCCTGACACTATTGACAGTGGCCCCGAGGGGAGAGCTGTTGAGTCCGGTACTGCTGGACTCCCTGGCGTGCAGCATGGTTGAGACCCAGTTGCCATCTACCCCAGATACTTTTGCGTCTGCAAAGGATCTTATTGCCATGACGGCATCGGCATCCCTCCCGTGGCACCATGCCAGGGCAAGCTGACCCTGAACCACCCGTCGGCACCACTGGTTGAACTACGTCACTGATCCCTCTCTTGGCACCATTCCCAGTCCCGCCGCTTGCAGTCCCAGCACCGCTCTCCTTTGTGGCGCCGGTTGTACTCGCGGTGGTGCTGCTCTTGCTCCTGTCGCCAGTCCAGGTACCGCTCTGCCCGCTGGTTGTTGTTAAGGAGCAGATCCTGGACTTGCCGCCATTCAACATCTCTGCCCAGATCCAGGTGCCGTTCCAGGTCTCGGTACCAGTCCGCTCCCCAGCCTCACTCACCGTTGCCATGAACTGGCGCAGATCTGCTTGGCACCGGCTTGGCCATCCAACTCTGCTTCTCACTCTTTGGGATCAGAGGTGGGGTCATGTTTTTTGGACCTTAGCTTCCTGGAGGGAGGGGTAGGGTCTTGGCGGGCGCAGGGGCCCAGTCAGTGGCCGTTCTGGATGCCATGGGCATACCACCAGGCCCAGGGTTCTCCGTCTAGGGCTTCAGTCCCATCCGAGCTGCGAGTGCCAGAGGCTACTGCCAGCCAGCCTGCCCCGGGGGGCACGGAGACTGTGGTGGCTTCTCTCCCCGCTTCAGGACCTCCTCAGACACCAATTCCTGGATTGGCCCCCAAAGTCAGTGGCACAGAACAACTAGCCCCAGCTCTGCAAGGAACCCTACACGACCCTCTCCCCCGCATGGCCGCCTCCTTACCCGACGAGGCAGTAGCAGGCACTGCTGTCTCGGGTCCCACTCCGATAGACCTCCGTGCCCACCAGGACCTCCTGTGCTGGGTGGCACGGAATATGAACCTTCGGGCGGAAGAGGAGGTAGAGGTGGAGGACCCCATGTGGACATTCGGACTGCAGAAGCTCCATCGGGGTGGCCCTGTCCCTTAGTCAGACCATCCAAGATAATGTCAGGACAATCTGGCAGACCCCTGCGTCCATCCCCCGACTGCAAAGGGGGTGGAGCGGAGATACTTTGTCCCCTGTTTGCTCGTGGTTGCATCCGTGAACGAAAAGGAACGACATGGCCAGCCGGCCCCAGCGACCAAATCAAAGGACGCCAAGTGCCTTGATTTGTTTGGACGCAAAGTTTATTCTTCGGGGGGACTTCAGCTCAGGATTGCTAATCAGCAGGCGCTCCTGAGTCATTACAATTTTAACTCCTGGAACTTCATGCTGAAGTTTAAGGAGTTGGTACCTCCTGAGTCCAGAGAGGAGTTTGGGACTCTGGTTGATGAAGGCAAAACAGTGGCACGGACCTCTTTGCAGGCCTCGCTGGACCCTGTGGACTCTGTCGCATGTACTTGGTCTTCAGGGATCGCGATGAGGCGTATCTCCTGGCTATAAGCCTCTGGCCTGCCCCCAGAGCTTTAGCAAACACTGCAGGACCTCCGCTTTGATGGCGAGGGCCTGTTTTCGGAAAAGACTGACTCAAAGCTACATAGACTTAAGGATTCAAGGGCGACAGTGAAGTCCCTGGGCCTGCACACACCGGCTACCCAGCGGAAACCCTTCATGCCTCAACAGCCACAACAATGCGCATATCGTCCTCAGCTGAGATAGGACTTCTTTAGGAGGTAGGGGCATAATGGCAGGAGGAAACCCTCCAACCCCCAATCAGGACAAGGCCAGGGCCCGACCCAGCCTTCGTCGGGCTCAAAACAGGCCTTCTGAAGGGACGCCCAAGGATGGTGTACTGGACCTCACTCAGGATCCTACCCCACCTTTCTTGAGGCATTTATCCAATTTCTACCATGCTTGGTCTCAAATAACCATGGATCGCTGGGTCCTCTGCATGGTGGAAGTGGGATACTCTCTCCAATTTTCTTCCTCCCCACCCTCCTTCCCTATCCCTCTTCAGGGACCCTTCTCATGAGCAACTCCTTATTCAGGAGGTTCAGACGCTCCTTGCCATGGGGGCAATCGAGGAGGTTCAGAGGGAACTAAGGGGCAGGGGTTTTTACTCCCGATATTTCCTAATCCTCAAGACAAAGAGCGGGCTTCGGCCCATTCTGGACCTGCACAGACTCAACAAGTTCATGGTAAAGTTGAAGTTCTGCATGGTTGTCTTGGGCACAATCATACCTTTCCTGGAGAGTGGTATGCCACCCTCGACGGGAAGGATGCGTATTTCCACATAGCTATTAATCCAGCACAGAGACGCTTCCTCTGCTATCAGTTCATGGCCCTCCCCTTCTGTCTCTTTGCGACCCCTGAGTGTTCATCAAATATATGTCAGTCGTGGCGGCCTTCCTCCGTCGACGGTGGGTGCAGGTATACCCTTACCTCGATGGCTGGCTGGCTAATCCAAGGATGCACCAGGGAACAGGTACAGTCCCACCTGTTGGTCATGGACACCAACATGTCCACCAACAGCTGGACCTCCTCCTCAATGTGGCAAAGTCGATTCTAGAACCGACCCAGAGAATAGAATTCATCGAGGCGGTTCTGGATTCCATGCAGGCACAAGCCCTCCTGCTGGATGCTCGTTTCCAGGCTATAGTGGGCCTTGTTTGAAGCCTTTAGAGCTTCCTGACCACGTCGGCAAGAAGTTGCCTGAGTCTTCTCGGCCACATGACTTCCTGCACATATGTAACCAGGCGTGCCAGACTTCGACTCCACCCATTGTAAGCCTGGTTAGCATCATTCTATCTCCAGGTGGAGACAGCCTGAACTTGGTGGTCACCATCCCGGAGTGGGTCCTGGCCTCCCTCTGCTGGTGGCTAGATTGCCGGGTGGCATGCAGAGGAGTCCCATTTCAGAGCCCGCAGCCCTCCTTGTCTCTGGTCATGGATGCATCAGCCCTGGGATGGGGCGCCCACCTCGGGGACCGTCAGACGCGGGGCCTATGGCCTCCGTCCGCGCTCTCCCTTCATATCAACTTCTGGGAGCTGATGACGGTGCGCTTTCCCTGTCAAGCTTTCCAGGAGCGACTGCAGGGTTGTTGTGTGGTGGTCCTCACAGACAACACCATGGCCATGTTCTACATCAACAAACAAGGGGGGCCCACTCCTTCCTCCTCTGTCAGGAGGCCGTTGGACTGTGGGAATTCTTCATAGCCCGATCTTATTCACCTGGTGGCATCCTTTCTGCCTGGGGTCCAGAACATGCTGGTGGACCGCCTGAGGAGGTCCTTCTGCTCCCACGAGTGATCGCTTCAACCGGATGTCATCCACCCCATCTTCCGAAGGTGAGGGTTTCCCCAGGTCGACCTGTTTGCCTCTTGCAGCAATCAGAAATGCCTGGCTTTCTGCTCCCCGGGCTCTCTCACAGACGCCTCCTGCTCCCATGGACTGGTCGTCTATTTTACGCCTATCCCCCATTCCCCCTTGTGTACAAGGTCCTGCTCAGGGTCCTGCTCAAGCTGACTCTGGGGCTGGAGCACAGGGACAGGGCGTGAGTGATTCTGATGGCTCCAGTGTGGCCCAGATAGCGTTGGTACACCACGCTATTGAAGCCGTCTGTGGACGCTCCAGTCCCATTGCCTCTTCTTCCTGACCTGCTTACTCAGGATCACGGTCACCTCTACCATCCTGACCTGCAGTCTCTCCACCTCACGGCATGGATGCTGCATGGCTGAACCCTTCAGAGCATCTGTGTTTGGAATCCATACAGCAAGTACTGATGGGCAGCAGGAAACCCTCCACTTGGGCCACATATATGGCTAAGTGGAAGAGGTTTTTATGCTGGTGCACCCAATGCAGCTTGCCCCCTCTCCAGGCGACCATGCCTCTCATTTTGGACTACCTCCTGGATCTGAAGCAGCAAGCCCTGTTGGCATGCTCTGTCAGAGTTCATCTTGTGGCCATCTCGGCGTTTCACCTGGGTGCGGATGGCCACTCTGTCTTTACCAATCCCATGGTTGGCAGGTTTCTCAAGGGCCTGGACCACCTCTACCCCCAGGTTCGGCAGCTGGTCCCCACATGGGACCTTAACCTGGTCCTTTCCAGACTCATGGGGTTCCCGTTTGAGCCGCTGGCCACCTGCTCCCTCCTCTATCTCTCCTGGAAGATGGCTTTCCTTGTCACTATCACGTCAGCGCGGAGTGTCTCTGAGCTGAGAGCCCTCACCTCGGAACCCTCTTACAGTTTTCCATAAAGATAAGGTGGAGCTTCGGCCTCACCCAGCCTTTCTCCCAAAGATTATGTCGGCCTTCCATACCAGCTAGGACATTTTTCTCATGGTTTTTTATCCAAAACCACATTCCAGTCCCTGGAAACAGTGGCTGCACTTCCTTGATATCTGTAGGGCCCTTGCCTTCTACATTAAGTGCATGAAGCTGGTTAGGAAGACGACCCAGCTCTTCGTTGCGGTGGCGGACCGGATGAAAGCCCTCCCGGTCTCCTCAGCAGATCTCTTTATGGATCATTTCCTGCATCCGCGCTTGCTATGATCTGGCTCGTGTACCGACCCCAGCCCTCACCGCTCACTCCACAAGGGCTCAGGCCTCGTCTGCCAGCTCTGCAGAGCAGCAACTTTGTCCTCAGTGCACACTTTTGCCTCGCACTGTGCCATTGTCCGGCATGCCAGAGACGATGCGGTATTTGGTAGAACGGTACTGCAGTCCATGTTACTTCACTCCGACCCCACCGCCTAGATAAGGCTTGGGGGTCACCTAATTGGAATTGATATGAGCAAGCACTCAAAGAAGAAAAAATGGTTACTCACCTTTGTAACTGTTGTTTTTCGAGATGTGTTGCTCATATCCATTCCAAACCCGCCCCAGTTCCCTTCTTTCGGAGTAGCCGGCAAGAAGGAACTGAGGAGGCGGTGGGTCGGCTCAGGTATATATTGAGCGCCATGAAGGCGCTATTCCAGGGTGCTCCACAGCCGACCCACTGGGTGTTACTAGGGTAAAACTCCGTGCATGCGGCATGCGTACACATAATTGGAATGGATATGAGCAACACATCTTGAAGAACACCTGTTACAATGGTGAGTAACCGTTTTTTCCGGAGCTTTGGGCAGCAGTAAGCTCAGTAGAGAACTTTCTTCACAAAATTCCCCAAAACAGTTTTACCATTCACATGGCAAGTGACAACAGAACGAGAGTGGCCTGTGTACAATTATGCCATCAGAAGATTAACTCTTTATAAGGGACTAACTGTCTTGAGCAAAATGATTTACATACATGGCAAGGCTGATCTGCTGATCTGTTTGGATCAGGTAGACCACACAAAGGGGAGCTATAGGTATGAAGGAACTAAAGAAATCTTATATTAAATTACACAGATTCATAGGTAGAACTCCTGTTGACTTCAGGAGGGCCAGGATTTCCACCACCAATTTAGTGGCAAGAAGCGACCATATCATCAATTGTATTTGTCCATATAAATCCAATTATTGATTAATTTTAGTGGTGTGGAAAGAGAACAGCTAAGCCAGGGGTGGCCAACTTGCGGGTCTTCAGAAGTTAATATATGCCTTGTATAAGCACCGACTCTGGGGCTGGAGCCACAGGCGCCAACTTTCCAATGTGCTGGGGGGTGCTCAACCCCAGGCTCTGCCACAGGCCCTGTGCCCAGTCCACCCCTTCCTGCACCCTCCCCTGAGGCACTGCCCTCGTTCTTCTCCCTCTCCCCCAAAGCTTCCTTCACGCAACGAAACAGCTGATCAAGAAGTGCAGGGAGGGAGGAGGAGGCGCTGATCAGTGGGACTGCTGGTTGGCGGGAGGCACTGGGAGCGAGGAGTTGGGGGGAGCTGATGGGGGGCTGCTGATGTATTACTGTGGCTCTTTGGTGATGTACATTGGTAAATTCTGGCTCCTTCTTAGGCTCAGGTTGGTCACCACTGAGCTAAGCCTTTCTTATGGGCAAATAAGGAGCTAATAACAAGCTGTAGTTGGATGGTGATGAAGGGGAGGAACACATTTTCAGAATAACAATGTGCGGTTGGTCCCTGTGAACTTGGTAATTGTGTCCTAAGGTAAATAGGATGCAGTAATTCTGTAAATAAGATTCACTAGTTATTGTGTGAGTATATGACAGAGATGTTTTTGTTGCACTGACCATAATTTTTAAATTTCTTGTCTTTTATGCATAATTGCAAGCATGATATTGCATTGTTTTATGTATTTATTGTATTGGTTAAGACTAGTATTATGGAATATGTCCTGTTAACTCTTTGGTGCTAGGAATTCATACTTCATAACTTGACATTACACATAAAATGCCTACTAAGTACTTATCACAACAGTTGTTTATTGATATGTATAAATGGTTTACAAGACATTTCGAATTAATTCATTCAAATGTTATAACTACACCCAATTTTCATTATGCTGTTCCCTTTATCTAGTCTGCCAATAAGAAACCTCGAAAGTCTCCAGGAGATAAGAGCCGTTCTGAACCTGGAACTAGAGGAATAGGTCGTGGAAGAGCTAATGGTCACCCTCAACAGAATGGAGAAGGCGGAGACCCTGTCACTTTGTTTGAGGTGGTGAAACTGGGGAAAAGTGCGATGCAGGTAAAATAACTAATGTGGTGTTTGTTCATCTTTGTTACAGCTTGATCACTCAATATTTTCACTAAACTGTAACAAACAACTTTTGTAAACTAGTGTGTAGTAGTTGTTTTTTTTGATGACCTGTATCAGACTGACGGAATCTCTAGGTATTATGTTAAGATTTTCCCATCAGCTTGTATGTTGAAGTAAAGAAAGAAATATGGAATGTGATCAAGCTGGAGATTATATGTGGAATAACCATAGTCCTAGAAGAAGTCTTCTACTTCAGTTAATTTCTTCACTATTTTGTTATTTTAAAATGGAAAAACAAGTGAGTACGAATATTAGGGAATATATTAAAGCAGCTTTTTATGAAGGTTATCATGTATTAAGTATAGCAAGGCAGAAAAGATGTGAGATGTTTAATCACAGCAGGTAAACTTTTCAAAAGTACTGAATTGGCTTAGAGCCCAAGTCCCATTTTCAATTCTAGGGAAAAGGATTCACAGCCTTCACCTCCAGGATTATAGGCTTTGGCTAGTGGAATCATTCCACTAGAATGGGCTAGTCAATTATTTTTTGTCAAGATCCAGACTCCAGAGAAAATAATTTAAATTATAATAATATAAGTAAATAAAAAGATTTCGGGGTCCATTCAAAAGCGTCTGGATTTGGTCTGCCATCCATCTGTTGACTACCCCTGCACTAGAGCGTTGATTTTCACTGTGGACCCCTAGGACTGCAGTAACCTTCCTGGTGCAGTGTAGGAATGAAGTATTTTGACAACTGAGTAGTAGAGGATTCAGATATTGGGAAGGAAGGTAAGGTTATGAGAGAAATGCTATGCTTGGTCTGATGCTTATATACGTATGAGCATCTCTTAGGGAGACTTAGGCTAAACCACTTAGGTGCTTTTGAAAATTTTATTCTAAATGACTTAGGCGAAGTCCTAATTTCAAAAATCACTTAATGAATTTAGGACTCTAAGTCTCATTGACTTTTAGTAGCACTTAGGCTCCTAAGTGCCTACGTCACTTTTGAAAATGAGACCATCTGAAGTCACTTAAGCCCTTTTGAAAATTTTACGCACCAGACATAAATCCATGATGGGACTGGATTGTGGATTAAAGTAGAGAATGTAGCAGTAAACCTGAAGAAAATCAGAATTCTAAAATCTTTTACATTTTGTAAATTTGGGGATGTAGGTGTTACTCCTCTTATCTAGTAGGTGAAGACGGAACAAATTTTCTCATAACAGAACTATGGAAATCTTCCTGATGCATTTTCTTCATTTTGTTTTACTGCATCAGAGCTATCACTTTTGTTCGTTTTCAACACATTTTCAGTTTTGCTTTGGCAGGATTCCAAGGTTATTTTGGAATTTGTTTTCAGTTTTATTATGAGGTAGGAAATATGATATGATCTGTGTTGGGTGTTTATCTGAGAGCCATTGATATAAATGGAAGCCAGAGAAAAGGTACAAATGACTGCTTTGCTGGTGGAGATTTTTTTTTATTTTTTTTGTGAGTGCCTTTGTGAGTGGAACTCAGTTGTTTAGGAATAGTTGCATTGCTTCTGTTCTGAATAGGATCCATAAATATAGCAAAACATAAAGGTGGTGGGAATACAGACTCCAATGGTACAACCTCTTCTTGGCAAATTTCAAAGGAGAAATTTGTGTGTGTGTTGTGACACTTTGGGATTCAATTCAGAAGAAACTGAGATAGGGAGAGTAGCAGTTCGTTCTCTCTCTCTCTCATGAAGGAGGTGTGCTGAGCTTGTTGGAAGAGGGGACTTGTTAGAGGGCAGGAGCCCTGGGCACATGAAGAAAGTAGTAGTGTGGGCGAGGTCGCTCTCATGCCTGCGGTAAAATTTTCAGAAATGCCTAAGTCCCATTTTCAATAGTAGCTTAGGCACTTAGGTGAAATTTTTACTCCGGTCAACAGTAAGAAATGACTCATTACTGACAATGGGTGTTAGTACACATAGATCTGAAATTATGCATAACACTTGTTTAGTTGCAAGTGTAGACAGAGAATAACCACGTTCACCAGTGTTCCTGAAACCACAGTTAAAAACTGGTCAGACTTGGATATATATATATATATATATATGCCTTTTCTCCCCTTTCATTCCTTTTGAGGGCCTCCATGCTGACTTGTAGAGATTGTTGTATGCAGTGTTGTTGTAGCTATGGTGTTCCTGGGATATTAGAGAGACAAGGTGGGTAAGGTAATATATTTTATTGGACCACTTCTGTTGGTGGGAGAGACAAGCTTTCAAGCTGACACAGACCTGAAGAAGAGCTCTATGTAAGCTTGAAAGCTTCTCTCTCACCAACAGAAATTGGTTCAATAAAAGCTATTACTTCACCCACCTTGTCTCTCTTATAGAGCTCGTGACACGATCATTTGGAATGGACAGAGTTGTTGTTAGTGGCTCTTTCTGTGCAGATCTTTGCAGTGCACAACAGTAACATTATTGAACCTACCAACTTTCAGAAAACGCTACATATTCTTTTGTTGGTAAGATGGCACTCTATCTACATATACATGTGCACAGATGTGTTTTTTTTTTTAAAAAGTGCTGGGTAATATCTCTCTTCCTATAACGGAAACTGAATCTTTTCAATCAATAACATAGTCTTTGAAATTACAAAGCAACTTTACTGCTCTTCTGCTTCATGTAGTTTTATTTTCAGGCCGTCCTCATGTTACTGTTTACCCTCAGGAGATCTCTGTGCTCCTAGATTTTTCTGGCATTGTCTTTGCGAACTCATCAAGCTCAAGTGAACTCACTTCACATTCATTGCAGACCTTCCCTGTATCTTGATCTGTGGTAGGATTCATTTGTGTCTTTTGTTCAGGATAAGGTTCTTCTAAGGGAATTGTAATTGAAGATGTAGAGTTGTTTGTATTTCTACGATGTGCTACTCTTTGCAAATATTCCCTGCCCCTGTCTGTTGTCTTTTTTGTTAGGTGTTGCCTGTACTCATATTGACCGTTCTATGTGGAGTTCAAAGAGCCTTTTGGTATCTGTGTCATAGTAGTATTTGGCTTGTTGTCATTGCTGTTTAATTTGTTCTCTCAACCTTTCCACTGCAGCTTTGTTCAAAAGTTGTTCTGTAAGTAACAGTCTGTATGTGGTGTGACATGAGATGCCATGCTGGCCTGCTCTCCATGCCTTCTGTTGGTGTATTTTCCCAGTCAAGTGATGCTGTCAATGGGTCTTTGTCATGCCTGTGCGCCTTTTTTAGCAACTACTTGTCAATCTTGAGAGCTGCTTCTGCTTTACCATTAGACTGGCTGTGATGCAGAAAGGATGTGGTGTGTTCAAATCCTGCTTATGCTGCAAACTAAAAATTTACCTACAGGTCTACTGAGATCCATTATCTGTAGCTACAGTTTATGGGATTCTGTGCTGATTCTTCATAGCATTAAGTGGTAGAAACTACTCTTGTGTGCATGGGATTTTTTCCTCATAAAATCAGAAATTATAATCAAGCATTCGGAGGGATACTTGATTTCCTAATAAACATAGATCCATGCCTGACTCGCTCTGCGGTAGACCAAATATTTAGTGTATCATGAGAGATTTGCTAGGAATTCATTGCAGATACTTCACTGGTGTATGAAATCTTTGACTTCACTGCTTATGTTGGGCCTACACAGGACATCTTAACCTAATGTAAACATGTTTCAACACCAACAGGCTTCAGTGAATGAAAGCTAGCATTTCAGGATTTCAGACCTTTAGATCTTTACCCTACTGCCTTTATATAGAATACCATTTTGTAGTGTCAGTATATTTGAAGTGAATATTGGCTAGACAAAGAAAATCTAAGTGGCTTAGCAGATGTCTTCCTGTCTGGTCATCCTGACATAAAGACTGTTCCAAATGCTTAAAATTGACTGTGCAGTTGGGTATGTCGGTATCTGGGTCACTTGCTTATCTGTCACACAATAGAAATCTGCTTGGTTGATGTTCCTGATGAAACTCCGCCTCCTGGTGCATGTAGAAGATTTCATAATCTTCTACATGCAAGGGCTGTCAAGCTGTCTTTCGGCATTCGTGCTGTGGACAAAAGGTATGCACAGGCAAAACATCAGGATGAACATCGAAGACGGTCTTTTGCATCGTACATTCAAGTGATATTTTTGATATTTCAAGATACTTTGGCGCTGTTAACAATAGCTTTTTGAATATTGATTCCAAAGGTTTGTTGTCTTTTTCTGCATGGATATGATCATGGCCCAGGAGATACTGGTCAATCTTGGTATATGAAAAAGTAGTGAGTAGGAATTCTCTCTGTATTTGAGCATGGGTTTGCTTTGTTGGAAAGTGTGTCCTAGAAGCAAGTGATGACTTGCTTTGACTGATCATTTTGTAATATTGCTGTACCCATTCCACATTCAGTAGCATTATATTAAATTATACCATAATATTTCAGGATCAGATGGTTAATTGCTCACTTTTGGACCTGTTTGAAAGTCTTTAGCTTATGGATTTCCCAACACCATCCTACATCTTTTTTAGTCAGTCTTTTAAGGGGTTTACCGGTCTGTGAGAAGTATGGAAGAATTAACAAATCTCAAAAAGGACTATATTTTTTGCACATTTTTGTTGACTGGGCATGTCCAAAGTTACTCAAACCTTTTTGTGGTCTGGTTTTCATAGATTTTTGAATCCAAAAGTGACCATTGTTATAGGAGAGCAAAAGAACGTTGAGACTGGTTTTCTGTTTCAACTTCACTTTTCTAAGTGCTCTAAAATCTACAGTTACTTGGATTGTATTAATACCTGGTGTGCCTCATAGGGATGTGGGGTTCTGATAGTGATCCCAATTTGGGCTGACTGGAAAACTGCCTCTTTATCACAGGTCCAGGGTTGGTTGTTAGGGAATGTCCTGATCATTGAATCCAAGTTCACCCCTGGCATTGAGAGCTGAAGTCCAACCCAGGGCAGAAATCTGAATTAAAAAAAGGAAGCAGGCATATTGCACCAGTGATCCTCTAGCAAAGACAATTTTTATTTTGAGGAAGTGCAATCCAAGAAAAGCATAACATTCAGAAGGTGCGAAAACTTTTAAAAAAGAAAACATAAACTATACAGGCAAATGCTCTCTGGGAGGGGAGGAGTAGACGGAGGGAGGGGTTGGTTGGTCAGGTGATGGGGCAGGGAAGGGGACTAGACGGAGTGGGAAGAGGATGTGTGGGACATTGGCAATGGGAATGTGGCGGTGTTGAATTCTCTTATTTAATTTGTTCCTCTCACCAACAAACCTACATGCATTTGGTTGGAGGCATTCTTCTTTCTTATATGTTCTCACCATTACTGTAATCCTGGCTGCATCCACACTTGCTTCTTTGAAAAGCTTCCATTGTTCTTCTATGCAGCGTTGTTGTAGCCATGTTGGTCCCAGGATATTAGAGAGACGAGGTAATATTTTTGTTGGACCAACTTCTGTTAGTGAGAGAAACAAGCATTCGAGCTTACACAGAGGTCTTCTTCAGACTCTAGTTTTTCTATGTCATCTGTCAGTGTTTTTAACTCTACGAATCTACTGGGGAGTTGCACCTTGAAATGCACCTTTGCTGACACATCTGCTAAATTTCTACTATTATGCTCACTGCCTTGAGTGAATATGTCGTCTTTAGTTTTATTTTGATTGTCCCAGTGACAAGATGGTCACTTCCAACATCAGAGCTTGTATACACCCTGGTGTGCAACAGTTATCTTCACCAAGACCTACTAATGAGAACGTGTTCAAGCTACTTCTGGATGAAGACATCATTTGATCTTCTTGTCAGTTTCTGTTCTTGTGTGAGAATAGTGTTTCCCCAAATGCAAAGATGATCTTGTCTGCAGAGTTCAACAAAATATTCACCATTTTCATTCTGCCTTAGGATGCCATATCTGCTCATAATGTGTTCATATCCAGTATTATCAACAACAACCTGTGCATTTAGATCTCCCATCAGGATAAGGATGTCATATTCCTTGGTATTGCCAAGGGTACTCTGCTGTCTCTCATAAAAACAGTCTTTGATCAGTTTGTCATTATTAGTTAGTACTGAACAACTGTGTCTTTTGCATAGATCGTCAGTGAGCAGTCTGTATTCTTAAATTAACAGGTTCCCATTCTTTCAGTAGCTTCCTTACTCAATAATAAGCCTTCTTATTTCTGATGTTTATCATCCGAATAGGGAACAGTCACACTGATAATTTGCCTTTTCCAGTCCATCTCATCTCACTCAGTTCAAGTATAATTAGGCCAAAGATTTTAATTTCTCTGATAACTCATGGCAGTCTGCATGTGCTCCAAAGCGATCTAACATTCTAACACCGAATTCTTTTCTTAACCTTACTTGTGAAGATACCCTGTTTCAGATGGAGAGCTTCCTTGTGGCTTTGATTCTCCATCATTACAATGTTGGCTAGATTTACTGGTTGGCCAGAACTATCTTGTCTTCTGTCCAGTGGATTGTAGTTCTCTACAGTTGGTGTTTGTATTTGCAAGTCTGACACTTGCCTATGATTTTTGTTTCTGTAACAGCATTTTTTACATTTGTTAGCCTGACTCTCAACAACCTACCAGGAAGGTATGTTTAATCTGGCTTCTACCCTTTGACCTATCTGTCTTTGGTGACCCTACAAAGAATTACACTCCGTCCAGCATAGCTTTCAGGGTCTTCAGAGCTCTCAAGCCTTCCCATCATGTCAAGGTACTGTCCCAGCTATTCTAGAACAAAAATATGCCAATAAAGACAAGGAAGTTAAAAGATCAGCCAGAAGAGATGAGAGAATAGATGGAAAGCAAAGCAAGAGAAGCTGAGAAGGTGTACAAGAGAAGGGATTATAAAAAGCTTTTTCTAGTATCCAAACACCTGACATCACAGTTCTCAAATTGTTGAGGCATTGTGAAGGCTTTGGACGGTACACTTTTAACATAGTGGAAACCTGTTGGATGAAACATGACAAGGCTGTGCTCAACCAGCCAGAACCATTAACACACATTCAGTGATGCGAAGAAATAGCAAACTTACCTATATTCCCTGAGAAGATTTATTGAGAAAAGCTTGGAATACCTGCCGAAGATTATTTTTAACTTCACTGATGTTACAGAAGCATTTGTTAGTGTCCACAGAGAAGCACTCTGGAAGATCTTGACACACTACGGAATTCTAGCAAAGATTGTTGTTTTGATATGTCTTGTATGACAAGTCTGCATGCTAGGCTAGAGAGCAGACACAAAGAATAGTTTTAAGATTTTCTGGTGTAAGTCAAGGTTGCCATACTATCCCCACTTCTGTTCTGCATTGTCATAGACTTTGGGATGAGAACAGCGATGGTTGTTGCCGAAGATACCGCTATTGTTTGGGCAAGAGGTAAACTGCCTTCAAATGTATGTGCTTAACTATCAGGCATTACTTTCAAAATATGACCTTTTAAACTGGGATTTCATTACAGTATTAGACAATCTCCCAGACGATGTTTGAGAAGAGTTTAATTCCTTGGTTATGGAGGGCCATTTTGTTGCAAGGACTTCTTTTCGGGCAGCACTTTTTGCTGGTGACACAGCTTCTGGGGCAGTGGTGACATCTGTCACAAAGCATAGAGCCTCATGGCTTTAGTTGTCTGGGATCCCTATAGAAATACAACAGACTCTTGAGGAACTACCTTTTGGGGGATGCAGTCTCTTCTCTGACAAGACTGATGAAGCGTTGCATTTTCTCAAGGATTCTCAAGCATCACTACTTGGCTTGTTGTCTTGGGTTCTGTACAGCAGCCTTACAGAGGAGGCAATACACATCTCTGTATAGACAGCTTTAGTACGCTTCCAGACAGGCTGATAAGTCTCAGGGGCATCTTAAAACTCTGAAGGCCACCAGATCCTACTACTCTAGACACATCACACCGACACTCATCTGTTCCAAAGCCGTCTGTGACTGCTTTCCTCCCAATCACTTCCCTTGGAAACAAGTTGTGCCATTTTTTTTGGATCAGTGAATTCTGAGAACTGTGAAGATAGGTTACATGATTTAATTTCAGGTTTCAGAGTAACAGCCGTGTTAGTCTGTATTCGCAAAAAGAAAAGGAGTACTTTTGGCACCTTAGAGACTAACCAATTTATTAGAGCATAAGCTTTCGTGAGCTACAGCTCACTTCCTCAGATGCATATCATGGAAACTGCAGCAGGCTTTATATATACACAGAGAATATGAAACAATACCTACTCCCACCCCACTGTCCTGCTGGTAATAGCTTATCTAAAGTGATCATCAGGTGGGCCATTTCCAGCACAAATCCAGGTTTTCTCACCCTCCACCCCCCCACACAAATTCACTCTCCTGCTGGTGATAGCCCATCCAAAGTGACAACTCTTTACACAATGTGCATGACAATGAAGTTGGGCTATTTCCTGCACAAATCCAGGTTTTCTCACATCCCCCCCACCCCCATACACACACAAACTCACTCTCCTGCTGGTAATAGCTCATCCAAACTGACCACTCTTCAAGTTTAAATCCAAGTTAAACCAGAACATCGGGGGGGGGGGGGGTAGGAAAAAACAAGAGGAAACAGGCTACCTTGCATAATGACTTAGCCACTCCCAGTCTCTATTTAAGCCTAAATTAATAGTATCCAATTTGCAAATGAATTCCAATTCAGCAGTTTCTCGCTGGAGTCTGGATTTGAAGTTTTTTTTGTTTTAAGATAGCGACCTTCATGTCTGTGATTGCATGACCAGAGAGATTGAAGTGTTCTCCGACTGGTTTATGAATGTTATAATTCTTGACATCTGATTTGTGTCCATTTATTCTTTTACGTAGAGACTGTCCAGTTTGACCAATGTATATGGCAGAGGGGCATTGCTGGCACATGATGGCATATATCACATTGGTGGATGTGCAGGTGAACGAGCCTCTGATAGTGTGGCTGATGTTATTAGGCCCTGTGATGGTGTCCTCTGAATAGATATGTGGGCACAATTGGCAACGGGCTTTGTTGCAAGGATAAGTTCCTGGGTTAGTGGTTCTGTTGTGTGGTATGTGGTTGTTGGTGAGTATTTGCTTCAGGTTGCGGGGCTGTCTGTAGGCAAGGACTGGCCTGTCTCCCAAGATTTGTGAGAGTGTTGGGTCATCCTTCAGGATAGGTTGTAGATCCTTAATAATGCGTTGGAGGGGTTTTAGTTGGGGGCTGAAGGTGACGGCTAGCGGCGTTCTGTTATTGTCTTTGTTAGGCCTGTCCTGTAGTAGGTAACTTCTGGGAACTCTTCTGGCTCTATCAATCTGTTTCTTTACTTCTGCAGGTGGGTATTGTAGTTGTAAGAAAGCTTGACAGAGATCTTGTAGGTGTTTGTCTCTGTCTGAGGGGTTGGAGCAAATGCGGTTGTATCACAGAGCTTGGCTGTAGACGATGGATCGTGTGGTGTGGTCAGGGTGAAAGCTGGAGGCATGCAGGTAGGAATAGCGGTCAGTAGGTTTCCGGTATAGGGTGGTGTTTATGTGACCATTGTTTATTAGCACTGTAGTGTCCAGGAAGTGGATCTCTTGTGTGGACTGGACCAGGCTGAGGTTGGTGGTGGGATGGAAATTGTTGAAATCATGGTAGAATTCCTCAAGGGCTTCTTTTCCATGGGTCCAGATGATGAAGATGTCATCAATATAGCGCAAGTAGAGTAGGGGCTTTAGGGGACGAGAGCTGAGGAAGCGTTGTTCTAAATCAGCCATAAAAATGTTGGCATACTGTGGGGCCATGCGGGTACCCATAGCAGTGCCGCTGATCTGAAGGTATACATTGTCCCCAAATGTGAAGTAGTTATGGGTAAGGACAAAGTCACAAAGTTCAGCTACCAGGTCAGTATCGGGGATAGTGTTCTTGACGGCTTGTAGTCCATCTTTGTGTGGAATGTTGGTCTAGAGGGCTTCTACATCCATAGTGGCCAGGATGGTGTTATCAGGAAGATCACCGATGGATTGAAGTTTCCTCAGGAAGTCAGTGGTGTCTCGAAGGTAGCTGGGAGTGCTGGTAACGTAGGGCCTGAGGAGGGAGTCTACATAGCCAGACAATCCTGCTGTCAGGGTACCAATGCCTGAGATGATGGGGCGCCCAGGATTTCCAGGTTTATGGATCTTGGGTAGTAGATAGAATATCCCAGGTCGGGATTCCAGGGGTGTGTCTGTGCGGATTTGATCTTGTGCTTTTTCAGGAAGTTTCTTGAGCAAATGCTGTAGTTGCTTTTGGTAACTCTCAGTGGGATCAGAGGGTAATGGCTTGTAGAAACTCGTGTTGGAGACCTGCCGAGCAGCCTCTTGTTCATATTCCGACCTATTCATGATGACAACAGCACCTCCTTTATCAGCCTTTTTGATTATGATGTCAGAGTTGTTTCTGAGGCTGTGGATGGCATTGCGTTCCGCATGGCTGAGGTTATGGGGCAAGTGATGCTGCTTTTCCACAATTTCAGCCCGTGCACGTCGGCGGAAGCACTCTATGTAGAAGTCCAGTCTGCTGTTTCGACCTTCAGGAGGAATCCACCTAGAATCCCTCTTTCTGTAGTGTTGGTAGGGAGAACTCTGTGGATTAGTATGCTGTTCAGAGGTATTTTGGAAATATTCCTTGAGTCGGAGACGTCGAAAATAGGATTCTAGGTCACCACAGAACTGTATCATGTTCGTGGGGGTGGAGGGGCAGAAGGAGAGGCCCCGAGATAGAACAGCTGCTTCTGCTGGGCTGAGAGTATAGTTGGATAGGTTAACAATATCACTTTTCAGCGACCTCTCTCATGGGTCTGCACTTTGGGAGGTGCAGATTCCTCTGTATCTGAGCTAGAGAGGGAGTGCTCTTTCAACATAGGGGAGGGATTTCTACTCTCAGTACTTCTTTATGCCTCAGGTCTGAGGACTGTCCTAGATTTGCAAAAGCTAAACACGTTTATCAGCAAAATGAAATTTCGGATGGTATCCCTTGCTTCCATTATTCCTTCCTTGGATCCTGATGACTGATGTGCTGCTCTTGATTTGCAGGGTTGCAAATCATGTGGGCATCTAACCGAGCCATAGAGAGTATCTGAGGTATATAGTGACAAGTCTCCACTACCAATATACTGTTCTCTCCTTTGGTCTGCCCTTGGCTCCAAGGGTCTTCATCAAGTGCATGTCAGTTATAAATGGCTCACCTCAGGAGAATTGGCAGGTATTTCTGTATCTGGAAATACAGAAATACCCACTATCTGTTTGATCTACGGCCAGTTCAGTCAAGAAATGGAGGATAACGTGCAGTAAACTCACTCCCTTTTGTTCAGCTGGGTTGATTAATAAACTAGGACAAATCAGTTCTGTTAACTGCCATCTTATGCTAGGATGTTCCATTTTTTCCACACTCTGTTTGGTAGGTTTTTTTAATGGATTATAAGAATTTACCCACTAGTTAGAAGAAAAGGAAGTACTTGTGGCACCTTAGAGACTAACAAATTTATTTGAGCATAAGCTTTCATGAGCTACAGCTCTAAGGTGCCACAAGTACTCCTTTTCTTTCTGCGAATACAGACTAACACGGCTGCTACTCTGAAACAACCAGTTAGAGATTCAGTTCTATCTTGAGACTTAAACCTGGTGGTTCTTGGTTCTTCCTGTTCTTAAACCTATTATGATGTAACTAAAGTATTGCCTTCTCAAAAATTATCGGCTTATTCCACCAGATCTCAGTAGCATTTCTAAGACCTATGTGCCACATGGACATTTGCAAAGAGACAACTTAGTCACAGTACATACCTTTTGTAAAGCATTATACCATCACAACTGGTTCGAGGGCTGATCCAGATATTGGAAAATTGTTATGCAACCTTCAGCTCCCATCATCAGAGGGAATACTGTTTGAAAGTCATATCTGTTCCATTTTGGGTGTATACAAGTACTTGAAGAAAAAATGCTTACTTACCTGTACTGTAACTCTAGTAATTTGAGATGTGTTGTGCACATATTTATTCCACAACATGCCCCCCCTCCTTCCTTCTGTGTTAGTCTTATTTCCATCATGCTTCTCAGATGAAGGAACTGAAGAATGATTGTGTGGCTCTGCCCCTTTTTACCTTCAGCTGGTGGGATGAGGCAATAAGAGGTTGTATAAACACATTAGAAACATGAGACAAAGGAAAGTGTAATTTCGCTATTTAGGAGGGAAGGAGAGCTAATAATGGATGACCTTAAGAAGGTTGAGATGTTTCCTTCAAGAAAAGGAGTACTTTTGGCACCTTAGAGACTAACAAATTTATTTGAACATGAAACAATGTTCTCTATGTATATAAATTTCCCCACTGTATTTTCCACTGAATGCATCCGATGAAGTGAGCTGTAGCTCACGAAAGCTTATGCTTAAATAAATTGGTTAGTTTCTGAGGTGCCACAAGTACTCCTTTTCTTTTTGCGAATACAGACTAACACGGCTGCTACTCTGAAACCTGCTTTGCTTCAGTCTTCACTAAAAAAGTTGTGTGACCAGATACTTAACACAGTATTAACAACAAGGGGGAAGGAACACAAGCCAAAATAGGGAAAGAATTCTTTTAAAAGAATATTTAGATAAGTTAGATGTATCCAAGTCGGCAGAACCTGATGAAATTCATCATAGGGTACTTAAGGAACTAGCTGATGCAGTCGTGGAACAGTTAACAATTATCTCTGAGAACTCATGGAGCACGGGTGCAGTTCTAGACAACTGTGGAAGAGCAAGTAGAGTACCCCCCTTTAGCAAGGGGGAAAAAAGAGAACCCATGGAATTATAGAACAGTCAACCGAACTTCAGTACATGGAAGGATATTGGAACAAATTAATTAAAAAATCATTTTGTAAGCCTCGAGAGGATAATAGGGTTATTAGGAATAACCAGCATGGATTTGTTAAGAAAAAATTATGCCAAACCAACCTAATTTTCTTCAACAGGGTTACTAGCCTAGTGGATAGGGAGAAGAAACAGTGATATATTTTGATTTCAGTAAGGCTTTTGATACAGTCCTACGTGTGCATAAGCAAACTAGGGAAATGCCATCTAGATGAAATTACTATAAGGAGGGTGCACTGCTGGTTGAAATCTTTTATTCGGAGTGGTTATCAACAGTTTGCTATCAATCTGGGAGTGCATATCTAGTGAGGTCACACGGGTCGATTCTGGGTCCAATACTGTTCAGCATTCTCGTTAATGACCTGGATCATGGAGTGGATCCTTAAGTACCCTATGATGAATTTATGAAATCTGCAGATGACACCAGGCTGGGAGAAGTTGCAAGCCCTTTGTAGGACTGGATTAGAATTCAAAATCACCTTGACAAATTGGAGAATTGGTCTGAATTCAAAAAGATGAAATTCTATGAACTGGAAAGTACTTCATGTAGGAAGGAAAAATCAATTGCACAGGTACAAAATGGGGAATAATTGGCTAGAGGGTAGTACTGCTGAAAAGGATCTGGATGTTCTAGTGGATCACAAATTGAATGAGTCAACAATGTGATGCCATTGCAAAAAAAGCTAATATTTTGGGGTGTATTAACAGGAGTATCATATGTAAGACATGAAAGATAATTGTTCCCCTACTCGGCACTGGTGAGTTCTCCACTGGAGTACTGTGTCCAATTCTGCACACCACGCTTTAGGAGAGATGTAGATAAATTGGAGAAAGTCCAGAGGAAAGCAACACAAATGATAAACAAAATTTAGATACCCTGACCTCTGAAGAAAAGTTTAAAAAAAAATTGGACATGTTTAGTCTTGAGAAGAGAAGACTGAGGGAGGAACCTGATAAGTCTTCAAGTATGTTAAGGGCTGTTCTAAAGAGGACAGTGATGGATAACAGTCTGGTCTCCATGTCCACTGAAGGTAAGCGAAGAAGTAATGGGCTTACTCTTCAGCAATTGAGATTTAGGTTAGATATTAGGAAAAACTTTCTAATTATAAGGATACCAAAGCACTGGAATAGGTTTTCAAGGAAGGTATGGAGTCTGTCACAGGAGGTTTTTGAGAACAGGTTAGACAAACATCTATCAGGGATGGCCCAGGTATACTTGGTTCTGCCTCAGCGCAAGGGTTAGCACTAGATGACCCCTCAAGGTCTGCCCAGCCCTACCATTTTTATGATTCTTGATTCTATGAGCAGATGTGGGGCTCAAGAGCCACCTCTTTGGGACTGGTAGTGAAAACTCTCCGACTTGAATACACTGGGCATGCACGCACTTAAAGTGGAATAGATATGTGTACAGCACATCTTGAAGACCAAGAGTTATGCTAATTAACATGTAAGTAACCATTTTCCAGGTCTACAGGGAATAAAATAGACACCAGAGCACTTAAGTATCAGGGCACTTGCTTCTGCCTTCAAGCCACCCAGGCAGATTAAGATTTATTGCTGATTTTTGCACAAGGTATGGACCATGTAGCAGAAAACCATGTGCTATAGTAAACAAAAATTAAAGCTGCAAAAAGGATAATTATTAAAATGTTAAGTGAAGGCCTTTTCCCTCCATCTGTTTAGTGGTGCCTTCATGCTCGGTATGTTTGTTTACTGCTAGCACCAAACCTTTGGTTAGGCTTGCTGGCTACGCACTCATCAGACAGAAGGTTTTAATCTTACCTGTAAGTTATTTTCTCTGATAGGCATTCAGTATCCCCCTGCATGAGAAGGAATAGAAGATTTTTTTCCACTGGTAATTCTTTGGTGTATGTCTGTGAATAGTGCCATAATAGAGGCTCAAACTAATTGTATACGCCCATATTTAAAAAAGAAAGAAAGAAAGAAAGAGAACAAAAACATGCCACCATGGCTAAACAACAGAGAGAAAGAGGTAGTTAGAGAGGAAAAAAAAAGTTTAAAAATTGGAGGTCAAATCCAATGAAGGAAAATAGAAATGAGCATAAATTCTAGCAAGTCAAGTATAAAAGGCCAAAAAATAATTTGAAGAGCAACTAGCAAAAGACACAAAAACTAACTGCAAAAAACTTAAGTACACCAGCTGCAGGAAACCTGCCAAACAATCAGAGGGGGCACTGTACAATCAAGGTACTAAAGGAGCACTCAAGGAAGACCAGGCAAGTGCAAAGAAGCTAAATGAGTTCTTTGCATCTGTCTTCACTGCAGAGGATGTGAGGGAGATTCACGCACCTGAGCGGGTCTTTTTAGATGACAAAACTGAGGAACCGTCGCAGATTGAGGTGTCAGTAGAGGAGGTGTTGGAACAAATTTATAAATTAAACTAGTAAGTCATCAGGAGTGTATAGCATTTACCCAAGAGTTCTTAAGGTACTCAAATATGAAACTGCAGAACGACTAACTGTGATGTGTAACTTATTACTTAAATCAATCTCTGTACCAGATGACTGGAGGGTAGCTAATGTGACACCAATTTTTAAAAAAGGCTCTAGAGGCAATCCTGGCAATTACAGGCCAGTAAATCTAACTTCAGTACAAGCCAAATTGGTTGAAACTATAGTAAAGAACAGAATTATCAGGCATAGAGATGAACATGTTATATTGGGGAAGAGTCAACTTGGCTTTTGTAAAGGGAAATCATGTCTCATCAACCTATTAGAATTCTTTGAGAAAGTCAACAAACGTGGAGAAGGGTGATCCAGTGGATATAGTTTATTTGGACTTTCAGAAAGCCTTTGACAAGGTCCCTCATCAAGGACTCTTAAGCAGAGTAAACTGTCATGGGACAAGAAGGACTCCCTCATAGATAAGTAACTGTCTGAACAAAAGGCAGGACTAAATGCTCAGTTTTCACAGTGGAAAGAGGTAAATAGTAATGTCCCCCAAGGATCTGAACTGGTACCAGTACTGTTCAACGTATTCATAAATTATTTGGAAAAAGGGGTAAACAATTGGGGGGATGGGGGAGAAGGGGCAAAGGCTGCAGGTGATACAAAATTACTCAAGATAGTTAAGTCCAAAGCAGATTGCGAAGAGTTACAAAGGGATCTCACAAAACTGGGTGACTGGGGAACAAAATGGCAGATGAAATTCAGTACTGATAAATGCAAAGTAATGCACATTGGAAAACATCCCGACTATACATTCAAAATAATGGGGTCTAAATTAACTGTTATCGCTCAAGAAAAAGATCTTGGAATCATTGTGGATAGTTCTCTGGAAACATCTGCTCAGTCAAGAAAGGTAACAGAAAGTTAGAACGTTTGGGAAGGGATAGAAAATAAGACCAAAAAGATCATAATGCCACTATATAAATCCATGGTAATCCTCATCTGGAATAGTGTGTGCAGTTCTGGTCTCCGCATCTCAAACAAGCTATGTTAGAATTTGAAAAAGTATAGAGAGAAATACAACAAAAAATTAGGGGTTGTCATAAATATAAAGGGAAGGATAACAACCTTTATGTATGCAGTAAGATAAAATCACTCTGGGCAGGAGGTACAGAATCACTTACCTGCAAGGGGTTAATCAGTTCAATTAACCTAGTTGGCACCTGACCAGAAGGACCAATAGGGAAAGAAGATACTTTCAAATCTGCCGGGGGGGGCAGCAGAAAGGAGGTTTTGTTCGTGCTCTTTATTTTGTTCTCTCTGGAGACAGAGAGAGAGACCAAGCAGGTAATCCAACTCCTACTGAAATGATACAACTAAAATTACAGAAATTGTAAGTAATTGCAAGGAAATACATTAGATTATCTTTTGTTTTAGTTTGTGAATTTTCCCTGTGCCAAGAGGGAGGTTTATTCCTGTTTTGTAACTTTCAAGTTGAGCCAAGAGGGGAATCCTCTGTGTTTTAAATCTTTTTATTACCCTGTAAAATTACCTTCCATCCTGATTTTACAGAGGTGCTTCTTTTACTTTTTTTTTATAATAAAATTCTTCTTTTAAGAACCTGATCGGTTTTTAGTGTCCTAAAAACCCCAGGGTCTGGTCTGTGCTCACCTTGTTAACCTATTTGGTTGGTATATTATTCTCAAGCCTTCCCAGGAAAGGGGGTAAAAGGATTTGGGGGGGATATTTTGCCTGGGGGGGGGAAATAGGGCTCCAAGTGGCCCCTCCCTGAATGTTTGTTTAAATCACTTGGTGGTGGCAGCAATTCTGTCCAAGGACAAGGAAAGGAATTTGTGCCTTGGGGAAGTTTTTAACCTAAGCTGGTGGAATATAAGTTTAGGGGGTCTTTCATGCAGGTCCCCACATCTGTACCCCAGAGTTCAGAGTGGGGAAGGAACCCTGACAGGGGTATGAAACAGCTTCTGTATGAGGAGACTAAAAAGAATGGGACTGCTTATTTTTTGAAAAGAGAGGACTGGTGGGGTGCTGGGGGGTGGGGCATATGATAGAGGTCTATAAAATCATGAATGGTGTGGATAAAGTGAATAAGGAAGTATCATTTACTCCTTCACACAGGTG
Organism: Lepidochelys olivacea; assembly: GCF_965140295.1. NCBI lineage: Eukaryota > Metazoa > Chordata > Testudines > Cheloniidae > Lepidochelys > Lepidochelys olivacea. The sequence goes on from NC_140419.1 coordinate 48,382,830, forward strand.
TCTCCCAATGAAATTAATAGGCAGCAGGTTTAAAGCAAACATAAGTACTTCTTCACACAAGGCAGTCAACATGTGGAACTCATTGGCAGGAGATGCTGTCAAGGCCAAAAATATAACTGGGTTCAAAAAAGAATTAGATAAATTCATGGAGGATAGGTCCATCAGTGGCTATTAGTCAGGATGATCAAGGATGCAACCCTGTGCTCTGGGTGTCCCTAAGCCTCTGGGCTAGCCCACACTGGCAATGCTAAAGTGCTGCCATGGCACTGCTTTAATGTGGCTTGTGTAGTCATGGCAGAGCGCTGGGAGAGAGCTCTCCCAGCACTCTTCAAAAAAAAAAAAAAAAAATCTCCACGAGAGGCATAGCTACCACTGCTGGTGCACTGTTTACACTGGCAGTTTACAGCGCTGAAACTTGCTGCGCTCGGGGGCTGTTTTTTCAGTGTAGACAAGCCCTCTGCCTGCAGAAGCTGAAACTGCATGACAGGATGGGTCACTCGCTAATTGCCCTGTTCTGTTCATTCTCTCTGAAGCATCTGGCATTAGTGAACGTCAGAAGACAGGATACTGGGCTAGATGGACCATTGGTCTGATCCAGTGCAGCCATTCTTATGTTCTAATGATATAAGACTGGTGTGTTGAACATGGCAATTAGAGAGTGATCCATCCCCTGTGATACAGTTTCAGCTTCTGGCAATCAGAGGCTTAGGGACACCCAGAACACAGGGTTGCATCTCTGATGTAGGGACAAAATTAGAAAGGCCAAGGCACACAATGAGATCAAACTAGCTAGAGACATAAAGTGTAACCAGAAAACAGTCTACAAATACATTATAAGCAAGAGGAAGACCAAGGACAGGCCTGTTACTCGAGGGGGGGAACAATAACAGAAAATGGCAGAGGTGCTTAATGATTTCTTTGGTTCGGTTTTCACCAGGAAGGTTGTTGGTGATTGGCTGTTTAACATAGTGAATGCCAATGAAAATGAGAGGAGGCTAAAATAAATTAAGAGCTTGTTAGACAAACACCTGTCAGGAATGGTCTAGATAATACTTAGTCTTACCATGAGCTCAGGGGACTGGACTAGATGACTTCTTGAGGACCCTTCCAGTCCTATGATTCTGTGTTGATTGTTGTGAAACAATGTCACATGGTAAGCTTTAGAAAATTTCATGTGGCTACATGGGTAGAGGAGACGCACATCAGGTCTCAGCCAGTTTCAGTTCTGAAAACAATTTTTAAACTCCAACATATGTGAGTGAGGAATACCTATGTCATCATTAGAGCAGCATTTCCCAAAGTGTGCGAGACAGTGCTGTGGGAGGGCACAAAATATTAGATGAGAGAAGTGGGAAGAGAGCTTTTAAATGTTCTCTAGAGTTTTAGTTTTCGTTTAAAAAAAGCAGTCTCTTGCTCTTATGGTTGCAAAGAAAGCCTCAAAAGTGTGAAGTGGGTAAAAGCGATATATAGATATATGCTTGAGTTTGTAGAGAGACTGAAAGAATAGCTCTCAGGTGTGAACTGCATCATTCATTTTTATGGGTGCTAACTCAGATGCCACTGATACTTTAAACCTCAACTTTAACTGTTTCATTGCTCATCAAAGGATGTAAGAAAGGTGAGGAAGTATCATATCATGCAGATATACTCAAGCATTTTTCAAAGTATGAGGCAGGTTGCAGGGAAGTTGACCAAATTAAGATGGGTATCCCTTCACCTACGCAAATGTGAGGTTGCGGGGGGAGGAGGGGTAGAACTGATTTCATTTTTTTTGAACTGAGGACTCAGTTTGAGAAACACTGATGTGGGAAAGTAATACGCTACCAGTTCATAGAACGTATTTTTAAATCAAATGGGAATCCACACAGAAAATACCGGCGCAAAATGTAATGATGCAGCACAAAACTGATATTTTAGTTTGAGGCCAAACTTTTCTGCCTTGTTTTATTTTGCAAGTAGAAGATCCAATAGTTTAGTTTTGTAAGACTTCTCAAGGAGTGTGTGTGTGAGTGAGTGAGTGAGTGAGACCGACTAAGTGGCTGATAAACCTCTCAAAGCCAAGGCTTCTCATTATGAAACGTGCCAAAGCACAAAGCCAGAGAGAAACTCTGAGTGCCAAGCGTCTCACTGATGGCTCGTCTTGTCTTCCTGCTCTCCTGGATTAACTGGAGCAGGGGGGCATTTCTGAACAAGGGTTCTGGTTTAGGCTCATCAGTGTGTGTTGGCTTATCTCATGCTAAGTCTGTGACTTCTGGTATATAATTATCCTCCTTGACCCTCTTCGTTGGTCAGCTGACAGCAGAACCCTGGTAAGCGTATGCCACCTGGGGGTGTCAGCATTTGTTGCTGATTTAGAAATTGCACATGGACCTTCTGAGGTCCTACATTTATAGCAGCTTGAAAAGTGGCAGAATTCCTTTAAAGAGTTGCTTTACCCAACTGTTTGGAGACTACACCTTCTCTTTCCTCCCATTGTTTTCCAACCACTGTTAGGGTGCAGAAACCAGTTATGAGTAAAACTGGAATTCTTACTAATTTTAAAGAAATTCCCTGTAAAGCTAACCTTTCCAAAGTAGTGTCTTAAGTCAAAAGAAAACTTGCACAAGACATTGCCCCAGAATAATAAAAAATCTGGCTTCTGCGTAAAGTTCTCTCTCTCTTAAAATAATAGAAAAAGCTGGTTTCCTTTCCATCATGTAACATAAATAAACATAGTAACATTTTACTCAAATAAAAATGTGTGTAATTGTATTGCTATGCTGTTCATCTTTGGAACTAAGGAAACTAAGGGTTTTAGTAATGTTGCTCCCTAAATTAAGGGGTGATAGTGTTGGGAAATGAGAAGAACCCTGACATATTTTACTTCTCTCAGAAGACACAGATTTCATGGTAGTGGGGTCTAGAGGAACCTCATACCCTCTTCTTGCTCCTTCAGAGAGGCTGATGCTCTTTCCTAGCTTTTTTCCATTGTCTCCGCCTCTACCATTTTCCTTGCCTGCATCAGCTGCTGTAATACCATGTGACATCTCTGCTTCTGCCCCAGCAATTATAGAGTACCAGCATTAGGTTTTTAGGATTAAGTTGGTGCATGGGGAACATCTGAATACATTTCTAGTGTGTGTCTTTGCACACTTTCTAGCTGGGTTTGTGTCTGTGCCATACACTCTCTCTTACTCCTTGATTGCCCTCTTCCACTGATGGTCAGTGTTCATTTAGTGCCTTAACTTATCAAGCAGCTGAGCCTGCTCTTCATCCATGGTGACCTAGCATATGATAGATGTCAAACAGCTCTTGTCCTCTGTCTACTTGTCTGTCCCCCTCCCTGCTATCATAACTGTTGATGGCAGACTTTGTACACCTTGTTATGAGTAATGTAAATGTTCCCCAATACTGTGGTCCACACTTGAGTTCTTTGAGACCATTGCTCAGTTTTTTGTTGCAATGCTATAGGTGGCTCTTTGGTTGTCAGCCACAATCAGCGTAAAGAAGTTCCACCTATTATTTTTTAGTTTAGAATGTTTCCCATCACCAGCTGTTTAATCAAATTATGTGCTCTATTTTAAAATTGTGACCCATGGCTCACTGACCATTATCAACATTAGAAAACTTCCATCTTGCAAAATAAATAAGATGCTTATCCCCAGAGAGCGTTACCCTGCTGAAAATGTTTTCTTGGAGGAGTTCTGAAATAAGACAGAATGCTTCTGTTCTCAACAAACTTGTTAGATTGAATAAATACCTCAAGCACAGTTTTGGTTTTTAAATTATTTTGCCTTTGAACAGCTAACTATTTATCCTAGTATAACACTAGAAAACAATGCATGTAGACCTGGGCTCTAGCAGTATTTATTCTGTCTCCACTGGCTAAGGGAAGGCATGTTGATTTCTGAATTTGTACTCACACAGTTGTGGGAAGTACATTCTCAGTTATAAAATTACTGTCTGAAAAGTCATTTGCATTTATAAATCTTTTTAAGAGTATCTGATACATTTTCTCTTTTTCTTGACAGTCTGTGGTGGACGACTGGATTGAATCATATAAACAAGACAGGGATATAGCACTTCTGGATTTAATCAACTTCTTTATCCAGTGTTCAGGATGTCGAGGTACCTTGGAAACAAGTGATTTAAAATAAATCTAAACTAGGTGACAGTTATACAATGTATATTTCAGTGTAAGTGCTGCTAAACATGCAGGAGACCTGGGGTCAAAACTCCTCATGCATGGTTTAGTTGTTGTATTTTGTGTACTTCATGGAATAATTCCAGCTAAAGTTTGTTTGTCGAGAGCCTTCTCTCTCTCTTTCCCCGTCCCCATTCTAAAGAGTACAACTCCTCAGAGATTGGTATGACTCCATCAACTAACAAAAAAGGAGACAGGATTTATTAATCAAGGTAGGTATATATTTATATATCCCTGACTCCCCATTTCTATTACCTCCCGAATCTTTTTTTTAAACCAGAAGCCCTCTGTGCAGCTGTATCTTAACTTTTTCCTTATTTCTTTCCCTCTAGGAGTTAAGTTTTGAAAATTGAAGAGAACGGATTCTTGTTTATGCTTCAAACAGCAAAGACCACTCATTTGGGGATAGGGCACCAATCATGTCTGTCTCAAATTCCCTTTCAAGCTATCAGGGATAAGGCAATTATCCTGTCCCACCCTCAGACTTTATCCATTGCTGTGGGATTGGCAGCCCTTGTAGGATCTCACCTGCCACTCCATCTTCTTTGTGAGCATACACTAGGTCCGTGGTTCTCAACCCAGGGTCTGGGGCCCCCTAGGGCAGCTGCAAGCAGTTTTCAGAGAGACTGCCAAGCATGGCCAGTATAAGACTCACTAGGACCCAGGACAGAAAGCCTAAGCCCTGCTGCGCGGGACTGCACCCTGGAGCCACGAGCCCTACCACCTGGGGCTGAAGCCAAAGCCTGAGTACCTTAGCTTCGCAGTGCCCCCTGTGGCATGGGATCTTGGGCATTTGCCCTGCTTGCTATCCCCTAACATTAGCCCTGGCTTTTATATGCAGAAAAACAGCGTTGTGGCACAGCTGGACTGTGGAGTTTTTATAGTATGTTGCAGGGGCCTCAAGGTTGAGAATCCCTGTGCTAGGTGTCTTTGTTCTTTCACTTATCCCAAATAAATAAATAAATAAATAAGGTCCTAGTCACCTGTTAGTAGATAGCAGCAGGAGAGAGACTCCAAGAGACTCAGGATCTCACTTTCTGCTTGTTTTGGCTGGAATGGAATAGTTAAACCAGTGATACTTAGACTGAGGCTTGAGAGCCACAAGTGGATCTTTAATGTGTTGCTTGTGGCTTTTTGCAGCACATGATATTAAAACACTGTGTGATTTAATTGTTAACCAATCTAAGTTATTAACCAATTGTAGTTGATAAAATAATATTTCTGGGTCAGTCATTTTGCTGTGAGAATAATATATATAAAAATAGTAACTGGAAAAATGAATTCACATTACTGTGGCTCTTTTGGATAATGTTGATTACGAATTTGGCTCCTGAACCACTGAGGTCTGTTTGAATGTAATGGTACTTTATTTTTTTCCCCCAAGCAGTTTGAGAGACAGTTTTAGGTGCAGTCCCCATGTTCTCTCAACAGTCAGAGGCATCAGACCAACAGCATTCCCTTTCTACTCCTAAGGAGCTTGCCTCAGCAGACCTTTTGGCAGCATGGGAGAGGGAACTTCTGTTATAGGCTGTACAGCGGGGTTCTCCCGGGATTTGGGGCTCTCTTTTCCGTGGTGGTTAGGGTTGAGGGTTCAGATCACCACTCTGTGTCAGTGGCTCTAGTACTTCTGGCTGAGGAGATTCCTCAGAGTGTTTTCAAAACTTGTTGGGCAGCTTGCTTCAGAGTGGTTATATTCTGTCTGTTTGATCTCTTCCCCCCTCCCTCCCAATTTCCATTTGCTGTTGGGATCCCTTTATATTGCTTTTGGGCTGGCATATTAAACGTTAGAACCCTAAGATATGTATATTCATTATTGAAGTTTTAAGGTGGGGGATGGGCACTCATTCTCTGCTGCTCTCCCCTAATCTTCTGAATGGCATTCCATCAAGCTCTCCCTGTCAGGGAAAGCAGCAATTCTAGATCTGAGACACTATTTTTTGATCACTGCCAGAGAGTGATGCAGGTTGAGTGACACCAACACCCACAAGCTGCTGGAAGAGCCCGCACCCCCTGGGAAGGCGTCCTGTCACCACTGACTGGTAATTACAGTGCTACAGGTGCCTGGCAGCAATTTACTTTCCACAGGGGGAGAGAGAAAGTGTTGTCATTGCTCTTGAGATGGCTTTGTCTGTCCATTTCTCTATACTCTTATCCTCTGGTACCCATGGTGACATCAACTTCAGCTCAGTTGCTCTCAGTTTAGATTGTTTAGTTGCTTATTACACACAATTGGCAGTGGAGAAAAAAATGGTGTTCTACTGAGGATAGCAACAGTTGGAAAGAGGGTTCAACTCCCTGGTGGCTCTCCGGCTGACCACACACAGTTCTTTTCCCTTCTTCAATAACCTGCCTAATTTCTAAAAGGGAGAAAGTATTTTCTTCACCTATTAGCTCTGTGCCTTCATATTGATATATAGGCAATATTTAGGATGATATATGAATGGGTGGAAATCTCATCCAGAGGAGAGTTGGATTCTTTGTAACCCCGCTCTTTGAGATATGAGCTATCTACTTTGATTAACCAACTGGCCTGTATCCTTAATCTGAAATACTTTTCTTCACAGGCAGATGAGGACTGGGATCATATTCTGAATATATCTAAGATTTTTTTTTGTTAATTTTGCCATTCAGGATGTGCTATGCATGGAATATAATATTTGAATTTAGGATTTTCACGTGACTTTACACCCTTCTTACTGTGGCAAATATTAACAGAGATAAGAAAGAGCAAGGCAGCATTACACTCACAGAGTCTTATTGTGGGTGGAGAAGAACTTCCCATCTATATTGTTGGAATTCTGAACTCTTCAGTTGACTGGCTGTAACATTCATATCCAGGTGTGGAAATCGCAACTGCACTAATTGGCATTCTTCTATGTTCATTTTCATCCTTTAGTCCTCGATAAGGCTATGTTTTAGTTACGGGTATTTTTAGTAAAAGTCACGGACAGGTCACGGGCAGTAAACAAAAATTTTCCCAAAAGCATTTTGGAAGTATACACATGAAGTCAAGATCATTCAGGAAGTCCTGTTCTTCAGGACCAGTTTTATTAACTCAGAAGAAAATAAAATAATTCCTTTTACCCCTATCACAGGGACAAATTCAGCTGTCTCAGCCCTCAAATTTAATCAGTTCAAAGTCCAGCTGTCTTGGCCCACTGTTCCAAGTCTATTTTCATAAGACTTACCAGTCTACTCCCTTTGTCCAGCAGGAATCCACAAGATTCCCTAAACCCTCCTCTTCAGGGTTTCCCCACAGGAATCAATCTCTCACCTGTTGGGTCTGTCTCAGGCTTGTACTGGCCCCCAGCCTTGTGTGCCTCAGGGCTCTCCTCTCACTGAGCTACTAACTTTTTATTTCTTCTTTTAGTTTCTCCCCACATGTGGTATTAATCACTTCAATTAAGCTCCCTTGTTAGGAAGGTACTCTAATCAGATGCCCTTGCTCTAGAGGCCTAATTAATCAATTTAAGGGGTATGCTGATCCAGCACAGGTGCACTGGCCCTATATTACCCTCAGGAGTCAGTTACTCTGTGTCTTGAGGAGTGTTTGAGCTCTGCCCACTAGGGATCCTTAACTGGAATTTCATTAAGAGAAATTAGTGATGAAGCATGTTCCCAAGGTGATTTCCCTTTTCACTTGGCTCAGGAAGCCTCTCTCTACCTTATTTTGTCCATCTATTCGTGAATGAAAGGAACTTCTATAATCTGTTTTTATCATGTGTCCCAAAAAAGTCCAAGTGTGACAAAAGGTGACAAAATTTTGCCCAGTGAGTCTGTATCTAGCCCCAAAAACTTGTGGTTGAACTAGAGTATGAACTCCCCAAGAAAATTAGGCTTCATATCCCTGTGGGGGTTGTCCTGGTTTCAAACAGAGGAAAGTTTTGGATTCTTCAGCTTTTGAATAGCCCTTCTATTAGACATCTGTTTATTCAAGAAAGCGTGTGAATTCAGAATTGCCAACCCCACTCATTGAAAAATCATGTCAGGACCCCCAAAATTGAAAAATTAAAAATAAAAAATTTTGGATTCTTTCTTTCGTTTTGGTTTTTGAGTCATTTTGGTTCACATGTTCAAGCTTGTTTCTGAAGTTGAATGATCATAGGACTCCAGGAGCTGGGAATTGAAGAAAAACACTAAGTATCACAAGGCTTATGATAAAATCATGAATTGAATTGGCAGCATTGTTTCAAGCTCTGCCGGGGCCTTCTAGCCACAGACAAACTAAGTAGCTGCCTAAAGTGGCAGATTTCCGGCAGAAGCATTTTTTTTTTTAATGTTCATGGCCTGTACTTCTCCTGCTGCTGCCAATACTGCTCTCCTGGAGCTATCCCTGTTACGGGCACACCTGTTGCCTTCAACCACCATGCTGTCAGCCCTCTGCCCAGAACTCTGCCCACTGTACCATACAGCCCCCACTCACCTTGCATAGAAACTCTCAGCTCTACCTGCTGTACCATACCGCCACACACTGTACCATAGAAGTCTGGCCAGTGTACTACGTAGCCACGTAGTACACTGTATAGAGCTCCACTTGTTGTACATAGACCCCCTGCCCACTGTATTTAGCTTCGCCCATAGGGGCAGCACTCTGAAGTTTTGCCTAGAGTTACAGATTGTCTTGAGGAGTGTTTGAGCTCTGCCCACTAGGGATCCTTAACTGGAATTTCATTAAGAGAAATTAGTGATTAAGCATGTTCCCAAGGTGATTTCCCTTTTCACTTGGCTCAGGAAGCCTCTCTCTACCTTATTTTGTCCATCTATTCTTGAATGAAAGGAACTTCTATAATCTGTTTTTATCATGTGTCCCAAAAAAGTCCAAGTGCTTCCAAGGCTTCTACGACTCAGTGGGTGTGGATTACATGAAATAATTTTATGACTGCCTGAGAGATGGATGCTCTGCCATCTATCAGTGCTTTTCTCTGAAGGCCAATGACTGAATCAGATTTGTGGGTTGAAAGAGGAGTTGCAACCCTTTGGAACCGAATGAAAGCATCTATCTGTTTTTTTTAAATATCTTTTCTTATCAGACTTCACAAGTCAGTTTTGATGGATGCTCTTAGTAGTTTTGTTTAAATTGTTGATTAACTAGACATTAGATAACTTGGCTCCATCAATTTATTAAATCAGCCCAAGCATAGAGGTTTGTACATTACCAGTCTGGAGAACAGTCTTGCAGTAATTAAAAAATGTAACATGTCCCAAGATATGAGCTCAATTACTTGTTTATTACAAGTAGAAAATTCCGCTGTATTATTACAGACCTTACTTCTCTTTCTTATTTAGTTTCATACCCATATTTTAGTGTACAAAAACATCTGTACCGACCATCCCCAGCCTAGGTCATACCTAGCATACTTCATGTTTGGCAAGCCTCAACAAAACATATATCTTGTTTCTGATAGATTTTCTATATATGAAGAACAGAGGGTATGGATATACAGTTTAACTACTAGTACGTTTCCCCAATAATGCTTAGCATGAGTACAAGAGATTCTGGAAGTATGATAATTGGCTAGCAGTACTCTCTTTGGGAAATGGATCTTGCATTATGAATCCATTTGCCTTTCAAGTTTTCTTTGTGGCTTACTCTGGTTATAGTTAACTCCATCTAGGCTAGAAATGTTTGTTCTAGATCAAAGGAGTGGTAAGTGTCCACAATAGCCTTTATAAATGTGCTAAGTGCCTGAACGAAAGCTTATGCTCAAATTTGTTAGTCTCTAAGGTGCCACAAGTCCTCCTTTTCTTTTTGCGGATACAGACTAACACGGCTGCTACTCTGAAACCTGAAGATAGTTGGCAGTCAACAAACTCATGGTAAAGTCTAGTGTAGACAGATTCTAAATTTTACAATCCTGAGGGCATTCTGTGCGAATACATTAAAAATTCTGCATGCAATATTTTAAAATTGTGCAGAATTCTGCAAATTTTATTGGTCAAATAAATGTGGAGGCTCCAGTATGGCATTGGGGTGCACAGGCCACTGGCTGCACAGAGGTGGGAGATCACTGTGCGGCTCCTCCCCACCCCAGGACACGGACTCAGCGGTGAGGCTGCAACCAACCCTGTCACAGCGCAAGAACCCACCCTGCCCCAGAAACACCCCAGGGCCTTGCCCCTCAGTGTGAGCAGGCAGGCTCAGCAAAGCAGGATCCAAGTGTGGAGGGGCTTAAGGTGTGGGCATCCAGATGTGGGTTGAGAGGGTTCTGTGTGGGGCAGTCTGGGTGTGGATGGTTCAGTGGGGGATCTGGTTGCGGGGAGGATCTGGATGCATAGGGGCTTGTTAGAGGTTCTGGGTGCAGTAGTAATGGGACTCTGCAGGGGGGTCCAAGTGAAGATGGTTGGAGCTCAGTGGGGTGGGATCCAGGTGCAACTGGTTGGGGCTCGGTGCTGAGGATCCAGGTGCAGGTGGCTCATCAGGATAGTCCAGGTTACAGGGGAGTGGGGCTCATTAGGGGTGTTCTGAGTGTGGGGGGTGAGGCTTGGTATATGGGGGTCTGGATGCATGGGGTTTGGGCGGATGGGGGAGCAGTTCCCCCTGCTGCAGCTGAGGAGGAATGGGCACAGGAAGTGGCGGGATGGGGGTTGGGAGGGAGTTTGCAGAGTTTCCTGCATGTGGGAGAGAAATCTGGGGGTGGGTATGACCCAGCTCCGGATGCTGTGCAGCATAAGAGGAAGTTTTGTCTCTCCTAGCCCAGCTGTGACTAGCAGCTGAGCCTGGCGCAGGGCAGGAGCCACCAGCCAGGTCTTCCCCAGTCCTGCCCCCTCCCGCACAGTTATTTACTTCCCTGCCAGCTGCCCTAAGCACCCGAAACATATTGCTGGGGAGGGTCGCATGAGTGCTCTTTTGGCTTCCTTTTGCTTCCCCATCAGAAAGTAATTTTTCTGCGGGGAAGCAAAGAAATCTGTGGAGGACATAAATTCTGTGCATGCACAGTGGTGGAAAATTGCTCCAGGAGTATGTTACAGTATTACTAAGTGGATAGTAAAAGGAAGCTTTTTTTGAGTCTGACTCTTCTCATGTGGCCAAGCCCAAAGTCCTGTCTCGATGCAGATATAATATACCTCATCATACTATACTTATCTTTTCCTTTCAAGACTTAAGTGAATCTGAATTTTCTTGTTTTTCTATAACATCACATATTTTCTGATTCATATAATCTAGCAGTTCTTAGCAGATGAGATCAATACTTCATTTCTTTGATTCTGAGTATTTTTGCTAAGCCCCAGAAGGATTAGTGAAGGATCATTTGGTAGCAGTTCACTAACAGTTTGTAATACTGGGGTATAAAGAGCATCCCAATACTCTCTTTAATAATTGGACACTCTGTCACTCCGAGTGCAGAAGGTGGGGGCCCGCAAGGATTCTAAAAATTAATACTTGTCACTCCCAAAGTTAAAGCTTTTTTCTGACCGTGGCTTGGTAAACGCTGCCACCACCCAAATGCAAAAAAAAAACCCTTGGACCCAGGAAGTATCACTTGGGAATTTCTTCCTGTGGGGTACCCTCAAGCCCTTTCACACCCCCCCACCCCCCGGAAGAGCTGAGAAAGAAAACACAGGAAATTAGCGGTTGCCACCAGCTAATCAAACAGCATACGCACAAACCTCTTAGGACACCAAAAATCCAATCCTGTTTTTAAAAAAGGTAAACTTTATTAAAAACAAAAAAAGAAGGAAAATACATCTGGAACTTAGGCTTTTGCTAGATTTTAAAAGAGCAGTTATGACAATCAAGCACTCAAAATAGCTTTCTTGGGGGTTCAGCTTAAAGGTTACAAACAAACAAAACCATTTGGGGTTAGCACAGAGGAGTCCACAAGCCAATAAGAAATAAAAGAAATAACCCTAATCACGTCTTTAGACATTCCTTAATTTTTCTTACATATCTGAGGTGTCAAAAAAGTAGGTTTGAGGTATGAATTGATAATCTATAATCATACTTGGCTTAAAGCTGTTTACAGCATTACGACTGCATATCCCTGCAGCCCAGAGAACAATAGACAAAGTTTCTTTCCCAATTTTAAAAAGTTCTACCTTCCCATTGGCTCTTTTGGTTAGGTGTCCACTCCTTTTCGTTTACCTGTGGGCTTGTTAACCCTTTACAGGTGAAGCAAGCAGAGAACAGACCAAGAGGGATTTTACAGCCAACTGGCTGGTTCACTGTCCATCCAAGGGAGCTACTCCTCCCCCCTTCATGAATCACAGACGCATTCACCATATCTGCATAAAATCATCTCTTTTATCACAGTTTCTCAAACAAATATCCCCACTCAATCTATATATCTTTTTTAACTTTGCTAGTGTAAGGTAGCAAGACCACAAGTAGTATCTTAGAGAAATTATTTTATCATACTACAGATTGAGTTGGTTTTTTGTCACAAATCAAAGCCCATTACTTGGGTGTAATTTGTCTATCCAAATCCTTTCCACATCATTTTGGAAATTCATGTTTCTTTAAGAAAATGGTTAACAAAGATTCATATAAATTACAGTAATACTGGTCTACTTGGGCTCATAGGGCTCAGGCTGCAGGTCTAGAAATAGCAGTGTAGACGTTCCTGCTCAGGCTGGAACCTGGACTCTGAAGCCCAGAAAATTGGGAGCAAGGGTCTCAGAGCTCAGGGTGCAACCCAAGTGGGAATGTGTACACTGCTATTTTTAGACCCACAGCCCAAGTCAATTGACCCAGGCTGAGACTCAGTGCTCTGGGTTTTCCTTTGCAGAATAGACATACCCGTGGTGATTAAAACCGTTGCCTGTCCATAAGACCCTAGATGTGCAGGCTTTTAGTTTGCCCTTTCTTATGTTAAACTCCTGAGATTTCTGTCTTTTAGGAGGAAAACATAACCATGAAATCTGCTTTAGGTAATGAAAACCATGAATGCTCGGCTCTGATTTTCAGTGTGAAGTGGCCTATAAAAAGAATTCTCCAATCCCTAGAGATCTGCTCAAAGACCTCTGCCATTATGGAAAAAGAAAAGGAGTACTTGTGGCACCTTAGAGACTAACCAATTTATTTGAGCATGAGCTTTCGTGAGCTCTCTGTGTGTATATAAAGTCTGCTGCAGTTTCCATGGTATGCATCCGATGAAGTGAGCTGTAGCTCACGAAAGCTCATGCTCAAATAAATTGGTTAGTCTCTAAGGTGCCACAAGTACTCCTTTTCTTTTTGCGAATACAGACTAACACGGCTGTTACTCTGAAACCTGCCATTATGGTTCACTCTCTAGGAAGAATCTTGTTTTAATGTAGCCAACCTGCTGTACTGTTAAGGTGATTCAAATCACCTGAATCCATGACAATAAACAGGGCCAATACATGTTAAAATCAGTGCCAAGTGGTCATGGTTTTTGCAGCAGGTAACGAGACCCAGCAGTGCTGGCAAGATCATATTTGATTTGCATAAGTCTCTGACTTATACATGTCTTCCTCTTCCACTTGTATGGAGGATCCTAAAGAAGTCTGCTTGTCATGAGACTCCTCTAATCCTCATTGTCCTGGATTGTACAAGGTGGGATTTTTACGTGGGTCTGCTGATGTTCTCCCAAGGGGTAAGAATCCATTTGCTTTAGGCCACGTCCTCCTTCAGCAAGGCTCAGTAGTGCCTCCAAACTCAGGTTCACCAAGTCTCTTGGCTTGGTTTGTGAGAGGGAACTACTGAAGTGTGTCAAATGTGTTAGACAAAAAAGAAAGATTAGGGATGGTGTGGGTCTGCTGCTCAATGGAGAATGTGAGCTGGTAACAGAAGATGATAGGAAGACAGAGCTGCTCAATGCCAACTTTACTTGAGTCTTCTCACAAAAAATATTTGACAGATGATTAGCAAAGTTACAATAGAAAATAAAGGGGAAAGGGTGCAGATTGGGATAAGTAAAAAATCCACCAGAGGTCGTCTGACCAATTTGAGTGAATGCAAGTCTACAGAGCCTGATGCTATTCACCCCAGGGTACTGAAGGAATTGGATGAAGAAATCTCAGACGCACTGGCAATAATATTTGCCAACTCATGGATGACGGGAAAGGTGCTGGAAGACTGGAGAAAGGCTAATATAGTGCTCATCTTTAAAAAGAGGGAGCTGGGGAACTATAGACCAGTCAATCTGACTTTGATACCTGAGAAGTTACTGGAGCAATGTATAAAACATTCAATTTGCGAATACCTGGAGGATGAAGCGGTAATTACTAGCAGTCAGCATGGATTTACTAAGAGCAAATCATGCCAAACTAGCTTGATTTCCTTGTTTGACAGGATAACTGGTTTGGTGGATAGGGGGAATGCAGTGGACATAATATATTGGACTTCAGCCAGGCTTTTGACACAGTTCCACATGGCATTCTGATAAGTAAGCTGAAGAAATGCATGCTCGGCATCCCTACCATTAAGTGGATACATTGATGAAACAACTGCAGACAAAGAGTAACTATTAATGGAATGATGTCAGATTGGATGGCGGTCTCAAGTGGGGTTCCACAGAGATCTGTTCTGGGTCTGGTGTTATTTAATAACTTTATTTATGATCTGGATGTAGGAATAGAGAACATATTGATCAAATTTGCAAATGACACAAAGGAAGGAGGTGTTGCCAACACTTTGGAGGAGAGAGCTAAAATTCAGAGGCATCTTGATAAATTGAAGGACTCGGCTATAGACAAAATGAAATTCAACGAAGACAAATAGAAGGTACTGCTCTTAGGGAAGAAAACTCATGCACAAATACAGAATGGGGGATAACTGGCTTAGCACAACCTCAACAGGAGTCAGGAATGTGATGCTGTTGCAAAAAACACACCCATGCAGTTTTAGGTTGAATTAACAAAGGCATAGCATCCAAGTTATGGGAGGAGAGAGTACAACCCTACTCGGTGCTGTGTAGGCTAATGGTTCTCAAACTTCATTGCACTGTAACACCTTTTTAAAAACAAAAATTACTACACGACCCCAAGGTGGGGAACCAAAGACAGAGCTTGCCCAAGCCCCTGGTGGGGGGCCAAAGCAGAAGCCTAAGGAATTCAGCCCTGGGCATGGGGCATGTAACCTGAGACTCACTGCCCAGGGCTGATGCCGAAGCCTGAGCTCCACCGCCCGGGGCTGAAGCCCTTGAGTTTCAGCCCCAGACCCCACCAAGTCTGCTAGCCCTGGTGACCCCATTAAAATGGAGTCGTGACCCACTTTGAGGTCCCAACCCACTGTTTGAGAACCGCTGGTCAGTTAGAGGTACTGTATCCAATTTTGGTCACAGCTATATAGAAAGCATGTAGAGAAACGAAAGGATCCAGAGGCGAGTGACAAAAATGATCAAAAGGATGGAATGCAAGCCGTATCAGCACAGGCTGAAGTAACCGGGTATGTTTACCTTGAAAAGAGGAGATTAAGAGGGGATATGATTGCGTTCTTCAAATACTTGAAAGGCTTCCATAAAAAAGATGGAGAGAAGTTCTCTTGCCACAGAGAGTAGGACAGCAGGCAGTTTCATTTTTCCATTTAGTAGTGGATGCAAACAACCATCTGGTTACATACCAATCTATTATGGGTTAATTGGTTGGCTTGCAAAGTTTCTTTATTGTGGAGGAAATGGGAGGACTTGGGATATTTGTAACTACAGTAGAACCTCAGAGTTACGAACACCTTGGAAATGGAGGTAGTTCGTAACTCTGAAATGTTCATAACTCTGAACGAAACATCATGGTTCTTTCAAAAGCTCACAACTGAGCACTGACTTAATACAGCTTTGAAATTTTGCTATGCAGAAGAAAATTGCTGCTTTTAACCATCTTAATTTAAATAAAACAGTTTCCTTATCTTGTCATATCTTTTCTTAAACTCCCCCCCCCCTTTTTTTAGTAGTTTACATTTAACACAGTACTGTACTGTATTTGCTCTTTTTTTTTGTGTGTGTGTCTGCTATGCCGTCCGATTGTGTACTTCTAGTTCCAAATGAGAGGTGTGGTTGACCGGTCAGTTCGTAACCCTGAGGTTCTTCTTTGAGTGATTGCTCATATGCATTCCAATAGGTGAAGCATATTCTCACCAGCAACTACACACCGCACCATAGTAACTCTAACTCAGGAACCAATCCATGCAACAAACCTCGATGCCAACTCTGCCCACATATCTACACCAGCGACACCATCACAGGACTTAACCAGATCAGCCACAGCATCACCGGTTCATTCACCTGCACGTCCACCAATGTAATCTACGCCATCATGTGCCAGCAATGCCCCTCTGCTATGTACATTGGCCAAACTGGACAGTCTCTACGTCAGGGATCCCCAATGCGGTGCCTGCGGGGCAGGTGCGTGCGCCTGTAGGACACTGCGCCACCAAAATGCCGCCGAGACGCATTGCTGTTTCTCGGTGGCAGTTCGGCGGTAACGCTTCTTGCCCCCGCCACATTTCGGTGGCGGGATGTCAGGCGCCTGCCACGGTCTTCTGGTAATAGGAATATGTTATTCCCACAGAAAGGTTGGGGACCACTGCCCTACGTAAGAGGATAAATGGACACAAATCAGATATTAGGAATGGCAATATACAAAAACCTGAAGGAGAACACTTCAACTTTCCTGGACACACAATAGCATATTTAAAGGTAGCCATCCTGTAGCAAAAAAACTTCAGGACCAGATTTCAAAGAGAAACTGCTGAGCTTCAGTTCACTTGCAAATTTGACACCTTCAGCTCAGGATTAAACAAAGACTCTGAATGGCTAGCCAACTACAAAAGCAGTTTCTCCTCCCTTGGTGTTCACACCTTAACTGCTAGAAGAGGGCCTTATCCTCCCTGATTGAACTAACCTCGTTATCCCTAGCCTGATTCTTGCTTGCATAGTTATACCTGCCTCTGGAAATTTCCACTACATGCATCTGACGAAGTGGGTATTCTCTCATGGAAGCTTATGCTCCAATACATCTGTTAGTCTATAAGGTGCCACAGGATTCTTTGCCTCTTTTACAGATCCAGACTAACATGGCTACCCCTCTGACACTTAATCAGGAAAGAAGGTTAGATGCTAAATGATTGTCAACATCAGGTAATGTTTTTTTGGGGTGATTGTCCATACACCATCCTTGATAGAAGTTGGTAATCTCTCCTACCCAAATAAGATGTTGATAATCTCCATCAACCCTGACCCTAACGCTTCCCTGATGGCCTTCACCAGAAGAAAAGAGATGGGTCCATAGCACTTGTGCGATAAAATATCCCTAGTATCTCAACCAACAGCAGTGACCTAAACTAGAGAAGCGAAGAATTAATGTTTGTCTCCTCCAAATATTGTTTTGTGTCCATAAAAGCAGGCGTTCAGTCTGAATCTGCTTGATTTTATCTGGAAAGTAACAGTTTCTTCACAGTGAAAGGAAGTCATATAGTTTACCGAATTATGAGAGCTATGTTGAATTAGGCTGTTTGCTATTCAAAGGAAGTCCACTGTCAGATTTATCAGGCATGATTGTAAATGTAAAGCAAGTTTACCTTCGCCATAGTCATGGAATAAACTACATAAAAAAAATCTTTTCATGCAACTATTGAGATTTAGGATGTGAATTCAACTATCAGAGCCCTAGTCACATTCCCTCCATCTTCAGTTATTGCATGTCACCTGTAAATCATTGTGACCTGTGAGGACAAAACTATGGAAAAGAATGCCTAGGGGCAACTAAGCAGTAACTGAGGACAAAAGATCACTGTAAGGTCCTATCAAGTATTAAGTAGAATGGTTGATTTTCCTCAGACTCTGAAAATGATCAGTTTTCAATAATCTCAGGTGGAAAACCATCAAAACACTCTGTGCACCAACCTCAGATCACAGGAGATAATGAGTAGCCAATGAGTAGAATCAAATTTCCAGTTGCCCCACTTTTATTCTCTGCTCCAACACTAGATCAAAAATATGTGGCCAGTATATGAGTTGAGCCAGCAGTCATCCAGGTTTTAGTGGTGGCTACAAAATCTGAAAGTGTCTCAGAAGAATGGCAGGTAAAATGGAAATTAGGAGGAGTGAAAGTAAATCTCAAGATCAGATATTGGAAGCCCGAAGCCTGCAAGAGAATGGGTCTGCTAGAACTCCAGGGAGCAAAGGGTACAGCTAAGATAAAGGTATTGCAGAGAGGGTAGCTGATTTATTTGCATCAGTGTTCATAATATAGAGTATGTTGGGTAGGGTACACACACTATAATACAGCAAAAAAAAGAGATAATGAGATCCAGAGTTTGTAAGGTGAAGCTAGACAGATTCAGTCTAGATATAAGGCACTTTTTTTTTTTTTTTTAACAGCGAGCGTAATTAACCATTGGAACAATTGACCTAGAGCTGTGGTGAATTTTTTTATGAAGTCTTTAAATCAATATTGGATATCTTTCTAAATTATATCATATAGCTCAGACTGATGATTAGTGTGAGATTCTTTTACCTGTATGGTGGAGGAAGTCAAATTAGATTATCGTAATGGTCCCTTCTCACCTTAAAATGTATGAATATATGAATCTGGACCTTGCACCCGATTTTTTCAGTTAATAAAGACATACTGTCCTAGATTGAAGTACCAGAAGAGGAAGTGTGAAACAAACTCTCAGATTGAGTATCAACAAATTACTAGGATGAAGTGTACTGAAGCACTTTAAGAATGAAGTGGCTGCACTGCTAACAAAAATATGCAATGTCTCATTATAATCACCTATTATATGAGAAGATTGGAGAGTTGCAGGTGTTTTACTTATATAATTCCCAGTGTTTTTATAAAAGGTATCAGCAGTCTTTACTTCAGTATCAAAGTAATTGGTTGGAAATATAATTAATGAATAAAAGAATTAAAAAGACCTAGAGAAATATGATAGTGACAAATCAGCATGGCTTTCGTAAATGAAAATAATGTGATCATAATCTAGTCAAATATTTTGAAGATATGAAGAATGGAGTTTATAAAGGAGAATGAGTTGGTATTTATCTGAACTTTCCACAAGAGGCTATTAAGGAAGCCAGGACACATGGTGTGAGAACTAAAGTACTGTCATAGATTAAAGACTAAGAGAAAAAGAATAGGAATATGTGATCTACTGTTAACATGGCAAATGGTTAACAGTGGTGGTTCTTCAAGTGCTTGTTCATGATGATTCCGTTCTAGGTGTGTGCGCGTCCACTTGTAGTTGTTGGAGACTTTTGTCTTAGCGGGATCTGTAGGGTTGGCTGCAGCGCCCCCTTGATTGTCGCGCTCATGCTTCGGTATATCAGGTGCCGCTGACCCTACACCCTCTCAGTTCCTTCTTACCGCCCGTGATGGGTGGTTGGAGTGCCTTGCTTTGCATTGCAAGAGTGCTCATGGTTCTTTCAGCCCATTGTTCTGTCTCTTTTGTAGTTAGTCTTCAGGTACTTGGTTTGACCGTTAAACTTTAGAGTCCTGGTTGGGACTTCGCTGCAGAGTGGGGCATGCCCCATTCCCCAGGTTTTAAGCCATGTTCATCATGTATCTGGCTGATGCCCATTAGTGACCCGCACAATAGCTGTTTGAAGTGTCTGGGGGAATCACTCAGAAAAGACAAGTGCAGAATCTGCAGAACTTTTGCCCTTGAACTCAAAAGAAACGGGATATCCACTTGGGGGCCCTCCGCATGGAAGCTGTGCTTCATCCTGCCTTGGAGCCCTCCCGGTCGGACTCCACGCCTAGTACTTTGGTGTCAGCACGCACCGCACCGCCGGCACTGGAACCTCCCCAATATTATTCCCTTTTGCCGGTGACAAAAGTGGCTGAAGCCGAAGGGCCTGTCGGCACTGCAGGACAAAGAGGCTATGGGCAAAGGGCCCGTTAGGCCACATGCTCACCCTGGAGCTATACTAGGGTATCGCTGTGATCAGACCCTCTAGCCCAGCCAGGGATCTGCTTCCAATTCCTGGGAATGGCAGGGGATCTTGGCCCTTCATAGGCCACTTGTGCCAAGGACAAAGTAGGCTGGCCGGCACCGCAGATGCCAAGCCAGGTGATGGACCCAGTTAAGGCCCAGACCTCTAAGGGCAAGACGGTTATGGGACCTCACTCCAAAGTAACAGAGCATCGCTGGACCGCAGGCATAGAGCCCTGTCATTGTGACCTAGGACCCTGGCACCGTAGCCTTGATCTGCGGGTAGAAGACCCAGGTTTGTAACACCAACATCGGCACCTACGAGGCATGGGATGCCTGAGTCATAACACCGATCCCCGTACCTGTGGTACCAGCAGGCCTCCTGCCAGAGATCGCCGTGACGCAAATCACCATCACCTAGGCAATCCACCTTGCATCAATCCCCCTCGGTGCGGGAACATTACACCAGTCTCCATCACCCTGGTACCGCTCTTCAGGCAGACACCGTTCCTTGACCTTTCCTTATCAGTCGCCGACAAGAGTCAGCCGACAGACTCAGGCATCTATGGCTCCATCCTGGTCACTGGAAGGCCAGTGGTCTGAGCTGGAGGGAGAGTTCAGCCTCTCACCTAGGAGAGCTGAATTGTCAATGGCCCGTCATGCCTGTCCTGTACTCCCACCATTCCTCCCAGGCCGCATCGGACAAACTGCCTCTGGCCCAGCTGGCACTGGCATTAGAGCATGGTGCAGCGTCTGACCCAGGAGCAGCACAGTGGGATGTGTAAGGAGCCATCCCTGGACAGGCCAGGGGAAGCCGCCCCTCTCCCTGTGGTACAGTCATCTTCATCATCCCTGGACGAGGTGGTGGTGGGCCCCTTGCAAGTGAGCAGTCCCCCATATGATTTCAAGGAGCACCAGGCATTGCTCAGAAGGGTGGCTGCTAACCGGAACCTGGAGGTCTAGGAGCTAGCGGAGGAGTCCAACTACCTTTTCAGCGTCATACCCTTCCTCATCCCGGCCCAGGTTGCAACCAAAATCTAAGGGTCATTTCTGCTCCCACTATAATAATAAGACTCAAAAGTGAGAATCAAGTGGAGGGTTTCTTCAGAGAACAAAAATTACAAGTAAATATTTTCCTTTTGTGCCTACCTAAATTCATGGATATAGCTGTATTTCAGTAGTGGATGAAATCATCCCTGTTTGTAGTTCATATATCTATTTGTGAAGCACTTGAGAAACAGTAAAATAAGACAAGACATAAATGCAAAATATTGTTCCTTTCTCTCTGGGTGGTATTAAGATTTTTGAAAAGTTTTTTCACTATCAAGCAGCAGAATTTTACCCTTAATACGAGAGGAGAATCAAAAACATCCCAGTGAAGGATTTTAAGGTCTTTGGTCTAAACCTGCTAGCAGCCTGCCTATGGAAAGGAAACTACCAACTTTACCAAGTACCGGATTTGAACAAGAGATTAATATTTTTGGTGAAACTTGGGGGTTGAAAACAATTTTTTGTGGAAAAATGTTTTTGATTTAAATTTTGAATTTTTTATTTCAAAGTTTTAAAATTTTTGTTGGGAAAACTGAAATTTTTGATCATTGGAGAAATGCCTACTATCAGTTTGTTTTTTTGAACTAGAAAAGTAAGAGAAAATTTAAAAAAATGAATAACATTTCTTTTACTTTTAACTTTTCTCGCTGTTTAAATCAGAGAAAGTGGCACAAAGTAACACTTTTTAAAGTTTTTCCCCACAGGAAAAAAAGTCGAGTGTGTTTCCCCCATACACACTTTTGTTTACTAATTTAATTGTCCCCCCTTTTTTCTGCTGAAAAATTGTTGGGATGTTTAAAAATTGAGAGAAAGTGTGTGTTCCCCAATTTCTTGCACTTTTTTGCTCCGTCCACTTTTTTACCAGAGGAAAAAGGGGGAGGGTAAAGAATTAACAAATAGAGAGAGTCTGCATTTTCCTAATCAAAACCAGACCAAAACATTTTTTTAAATTCAATTTTTTTATCAAAAGATAAAATTTTCTCAAAAGTGAAAATGTTTTCTATTTTTAGATTTTTTTTTTTTTTGTGTGTGTGAAGAGAAGAGACCACTTTCTCTAGTTATTTTGTCTCGTCGGTTTTTAGACCCTGCTCAGAAGATGAATAAATGTAGTCTCAAACAAATTTTCAAAAATAGCAGTAATATTTTCTAGAGGAAATTCTGCTTTAGTTTAATGAGGGAGATCCAGTTCCCTAAATCTAAGTAATTTCAATAGAATATTTTTAAATCTTCATTCTTTTGTTGTGAAGTGTACCATCCTTTATCAGTCTGGTTCAGATCCTATAACTTTCTACTGTAATTCCGTTTACAATGTTTCTGTGAATCTGTTTATTTTAATACCCTTACTCAATATAGCAGATAATTTACTACAGATTAAGCATGTGGATAGAATGAGAATTATTCTGACTTCTTTATTTTTGACTTCTTTATGGCTTTCAAAATTGTGTCTTGATTGGCTCCAACTAGCCTTTGGGATTTCTGAAAGTGGCCATCCAACCAGGGAACTAGCATTTTGGCATATATGGAGACTGCAAGTATCAGTGCTCTCCTCCTCCCATCACTACTTCCCTTCCACATGTTGGGATAGTTAGTGACTTTAAGGTTGATAAACTTTTAGAATACTGGATTTGTCCTTTAGATCACTTTTCAAAGACATATTAAAGCTGCTACTTCTTAGCATTTAAATAAATAAATAAAGATCAGTTGGTTGAAGGGAGAGGAGAATTAAAAGCACCATAGTGTTGTTCCTCAGAGCTGAAAGAGGCTAGCATGTCCAACTCTGCTGAGCTCTGTCAGAGCTTTAGCAACTCCCATGATTCAAGCACAACAAATGGAAAGGACTGGCCTCGTGAGGAAAGGAATTGTAGGTGTCTCTGAGACTTTATTCATGTGTAGTCTGGGAGCCTATAAGATCCATTGGGAGGCTATAGTTAAATCCTTTTCTTTTTGTAATTTCTTTTTAGGATCTCTCTTTCATCTTCCCTTCTTCTTTACTACTACTGAGAAATAGGGCTAGAAATAAAAGTAACAGAGGACTGAGCAAGGACTCAATACTTCCACCAGGGGAAGCAAAAAAGACTGAGGGAAAAGAGGGTGGAGCCTGGCTATATATTCCTCCTGTGGTTGTCTTTTGCCTCCTAGCTTTGTGGTAAGTGGAGGTATAATGCTTGCTGTATGGAATCTTGTTTTGTACAATGGGAGAAATGGGAACATATGACAAATTTACTTGTCTGATATGGGGGGGGGAAACCTGTTAAAAACAAAAGTGGGCCAGCTTATGAAGAAATTTAGAAGTAATAGTATTACTGGCATGGAGCTACTGTGCTCACAATAGCTATCTTGTCCAGGCTGCACTGGCCGTTATGGTTTAGTTCAGCCACCATGTGACTGGGATATTGGAGCTGGGGTTTGGTAGAGTTTCCCTTTTCAGGCTGATTCACCTTTGGAACTGGGTTAATACATTACCAAACTTCCTCATGGGGTTGAAATAAATCACTAGACAATGAGACATTTCCCCCCTGTCTACTAGTCTGAGGTAAGTCACAGGGTTGATGTAGAGCGGTAACATTTATTTGTATTTATTTATAGCTCCTGTGCATCTGCCATAAATTATAAAAACCATACATAAAGCTAACCAGCTAGCAGAATACAATGTACCCCTCTTCCCCCAACACATCTAACCCCCATCAGAACCCACCAGCATGTGGAAATAGATTCATCTTCTAGCATGCCCTGCTGGTCAGTTGATCAGAGCTATTTCAGTCTAGTTTAGGAAGCTGTTCCAGACCAGAAGGCTCCTCACAATGAACATGAATGCTAGCCTCCTCTGTTTGAAATCAAGGGGATCCAGCTTAAGTACTTCTGCTGATTGCAGCTGTGGTAGTATGACCTGGAGAGAAGAGGACTCAAGTATGAAGGTCCCAAAGCCATTTATGGCTGTAATAATCCCAACATCATAAATTCAGTCAGAAGCTGATAGAACGAGAGCACTAGCATCATGTGCTCTTACTGAGAAGCTCTGCTTAATTGGTAGGCTGCTGCATTCTGCACCAGCCTATGTAACTGGACTGACTGAGGATGTAGCGCCACATAGAATGCATTGCAGTAATCCACTATAAAGGTGGCAAAGATATGGATCACCTTAGCAAGGTCCACTTCCAAAAGAAACAGTTACAATCTCTTAGGCCCAGGCAGAGGTGAGAGAGTCTGGAAAAATCCCAGAAACTTCCTGTTTTTTCTCAAGGTCTGGAATGGAAAAATTAGAAATGTTGGTTAAAAAAAAGGAAGAAACTCACGAGAAATATTTTCTCTCAGAACGAACAGCAAAAGAATTTTTAGATTGTTTAAAATGACATAATTACTGCTGCTGCTCTTTAGTCCTTCAAAATGCTTTCTAATAGCTATTAACTATTTTAAATGAAGTTAAATTTAAAAAATTTATAGTATTAGGCAATTACAATTCCTATATACCATAGGCCTATATACTGTATATAGTGATGTAATCCTCCAGGGCATATTATTACAGTCCCTAGTCAGTAGAGGGCACGTCCATGTTTACTGAAGAACAGGAATGAGTACAGGGCCTTTTCTTGTGGATTGCTGCTTGCCTGCATCTGGTGACTTCTGCCCTGGACATGGAGTTTAATGTGGAGACAATGTGAGCAGGAGGGGAGAAGCAGCTGGTAACCTGAAGCTGCTGTCCTCTTGACTAGACCCAGTGAAAAGCCCACTCATCTCAGACATTGTTTCAACCTCCCGCTGAGGGGAAGCAGTCTGTCCTGCCGGGAAACAAATGTTCTGCTGCTTGCCTGTTTGTGTAGAGTCATTGGGGCAGATTACAAGCATAGGCCTCTTGCTGGGTCTTGAAGGAAAATCTTGAGGGGCTGGAATGGACCCTGCCTGAGAGTCTTGATCCTGAGATCTACAGGAGGAACCAACCACACCCAACACGGAGGAGGTCTCTCCCCCAGCAAAAATGGTGCATCCATCTTCTAACATATGGAAGTATTCCCACACTGAAAAGTCATTCAGATTAAAAAACAAAACAAAACAGACTTGTATTGTGCAAATACTGCCAAATGAAATACCAGATGTTACCAGTATTACCAGACACAGCCTTACGTGTATGAAATGCCCTGCAGACATTAAAAAATCCTCCATGAGTGGAAATAAAAGCCAAGAATAAGAAGTGAGGTAAATGGCACTGAAAGTGGTTGCAGTTGCAGCCCATGTTCTCAATCCAGAAGTCCAGCTGGTGATATCAAAGAAATAGAAGGAAGTGTTGTACACAATTTCAGCTCTTCAATCATCAGGAAAACAGTCATCTCAACCAACTTTATGCAAAAGACTCCCAACAATGACTTCCTTTGTAGACAAGATGACACCTGAATATTAACAAAAAAAATTGACCAAGCCCTCTCAAGAGCAGCGTATGCTTCCAGTAGTCCATTATCAGTCACTGAAATGAGTTACTGGCAGGCAGCATTTAAACTATCATACCTTTTATCCAGCAGACATTCCAGCTGCAGAAGAGACTTGCTCAAAGAATATGAATGTGATTCAAACTGTGCATAAAAAAAATCACTGAAGCATTTTATAAGTACTTACAGATGGGTGGACAAATGTACAGGGGGAAGGAATCATAATCTTTGTGATAATTACACCTCAGTATTTTTTTACAAGAGCATTGGAGCAGGAGAGAACAGGTAGATATACTTCAGAATTTGTTGTTAGTGAAGTATGTGAAATACTAGAGAAGATTACTAGTGGAAAAAAATTGGCTCTGCTGCCTGACAATGCCAGTAATATGAAAGCAGCATGGGAAATCATAATGGACAAATACCCACATATTGCAATAGGATGTGCTTCCCATGGCCTAAACCTGCTTCTTAATGATTTCATGAAGTTGGGCACACTAGGAGAGAGAAAAAAAATCTATAGCAGAGCAAAGTATTGAGGCTACAATCTTTAGGAAGAAGCAGGAAGGAAAGTACCGTAAATACTCATTCATAAGCTGAATAATTTTGTTAAAAAAAAAAGTGACGCATCAAAGAGCGGAGGTCAACTTATAAACAGGTCTACACCAAAATTTGATGATTTTAAACTCATGAAATCATTGAATTGAATTGGGAACAGTGAACCACGGCCACAGGGAGCTGAGGGACTCCATGCCTGCAAACCCTCTAGGTAAACAAAACTTCCCGACCTGCCAGCGGGTTATTGTGATGGGCCAGGAGCCAAAGTTTGCCAACCCCTGAAATACAGGGTGGGCTTATGAAAGGGTCATACAGTTTTTACTATTTTTACCTATTCATCTTGGCAGAGGGGGGTCAGCTTATAAATGAACGGGCTAATGAACGAGTATATCCGGGTATGTTAAGAATAGAATGGTAACACAAACTTTCTAGCAAAAACAAAATGGGAAGGTGTGGTGGTGATTTGAAATTTAAAAAACACAAACGCTCTTCAGGAACCAGTGATAATGTTGCCTAGCTACCTCACAGAAACCTACAGTTCCTTTGTCTTCATTATTGAATGTTAGTTATCTCACTGTAAAATCCCCAACTTTTTGGCAGTGCAGACAGTCTCAGAGACTACATCCACGCTGGCCCCTTCTGTCAGCTCGTGTGTGTTTCCCATCCAGGCTAGTAAATAGTCACGAGCTGCAAAAGAAGATTCTCTGACAATTGGAGACTGAGGGAGAGCCCTTAAAAGGAAATGGGGCAATGTGACCAGCCATTAAGAGCTTCTTTTCACTTTCACTCATTTGGGGATGACAGATGCAGTGAGGGATGGGGAGGATTTTGCAGTTTGTATTGCATGTGAAGGAAGTTGGGTGACTGATAGAGAGTGAGTGTTGGGGATGGAATAGAAAATGGTCCCATTTATTGCTACTGCTACAGACCTGGCAGAAAGTTCTTCTCACACGCTGTTCCTTTCCCAAAGACTATATTACAGACAAGTTGTATTTTAATTTGGATAAGACACTAGAAAACTTTGAACTATGGTAAGAAGCAGGTGTTAG
This sequence comes from Lepidochelys olivacea, assembly GCF_965140295.1. Classification (NCBI taxonomy): domain Eukaryota; kingdom Metazoa; phylum Chordata; order Testudines; family Cheloniidae; genus Lepidochelys; species Lepidochelys olivacea. The sequence continues at coordinate 48,409,920 of NC_140419.1, forward strand.
AACAAAAACAAAAAAACCCACACACCTTATATGAGACAAAAAAAATTTAATGATTGGGGAAAAAAATTTCAGTGCTCTATTTATTTCATGCACGTGCCCCTAAACAGAATGCCATAAATAGCATCCTAAAAAGAATACAAAGGAGAAGCTAGAGAACAAAGGGCATTCATTTCTGGAAAGGCATGTGAAAAATAAGAGGAGGCAGAGCGAGAAATCCAAAAGGAGTTCATTTTTGGAGTAATAACATAAGAATGGCTATACTGGGTCAAACAGATGGTCTATCTAGCCATTTATCTTCCTACAGTGGCTGCTGCCAGATGCTTCTGAGAGAATGATCAGAAAAGAGCAATTAGTGAGTGATCGATCACGTCATCCAGTCCCAGCAGTAAGAGGTTTAGGACACCCAGAGCACAGGGTTGCATCCCTGACCATCTTGGCTAATAGTCATTGGTGGAGCTATCTTCCATGAATTTATCTAATTCTTTTTTGAACCTAGTTATACTTTTGGCCTTCACAACACCTCCTGGCAATGAGTTCCACAGGTTGACTGTGCATTGTGTGAAGATGTTCTTCCTTATGCTTATTTTAAACCTGCTGCCTCTTAATTTCATTGGGTGATCCCTGATTCTTGTGTCATGTGAAGGAGTATATAACACTTCCTTATTCACTTTTCCCACACCATTCATGATTTTATAGACCTCTGTCATATCCCCTTGTGACAGGGTTGGGACTCACCCCCTCCTGTTGGTACCTCTGGTAATTAGCTCAGTCCATGTGGAACACCCTCCAATGGTAATGTCCCATCCAGCTCTCACCCTCTGTTGGCATCTGGACCTGCGTTGCTCCCTTCTTATGGCATCCTCTTCAGGACACTGCCCTCCAGCAGTACCCCCTAGTCCACACTCACCCCCTTACAGGGTGGGGCAGTTAACAGCAGTCTTTCCGCATTGCCCCAGCAGCCAACCACACACCCAAAGTCTAACTCCTTTTGTCAGGGGTTGGGTGCAGACCACTATGACCACTTCTAACAACCAGGTGTAAGTGCAAGGGGGAGGACCCAGGCCCGCCCTCTACTCTGGGTCATGACCCAGGGACCCTTTAGTGGCAATCTTCCTGCCTGCCCCCCTTCTCCCCCTGGGCTGTTTCCCCTTTGGCCCCTTTTCACCTGGCAGTTACCAGGCTGGAGTTCCCTTCTACTCCCCCCTGCTCACCGAGTACTGCATTGTCTCTGGTGCTAGTTTCCTCACACAGGAGCCAGAGTTTCACCCTCTGAAGGCCTGGGAGAGACTGCTTGCCTCTTGCCTGGGCAGCCTTTATATAGGGCCTAGCCTGGCCCTGATTGGCTCCCCGCAGGCCCTCCCTGATAGGCTGCCTGTCTGCGCAGCTGCTCTGGCCTGCTGTAGCCCAATCTGGCCTGGGAGTGGGGCACCGCCCCACCACACCCCCCTTAGTGCTTTTTTTCCCTAAGATGAACAGTCCCATTCTTTTTAATCTGTTTTCATATGGGAGCTATTCTATACCCCTTATCATTTTTGTTGCTCTTCTCTCTGCCTTTCCAATTCTAATATATTTTGTTGAAATGGGGCGACCAGAAATGCATGCAGTATTCAAGGTGTGGGCAAACCATGGTTTATATAGTTGCATTATGATATTTCTGTCTTATTGTCTATCCCTTTCCTAATGGTTCCGAATATTCTGTTGGCATTTTTGACTGCCTCTGCATGTTGAGTAGATGTTTTTGGAGAGCTATACACAATGATTCCAGGATCTCTTTCTTGAATAACAACAGCTAATTTAGACCCCATCATCTTGTATGTATAGTTGGGATTATGTTTTCCAATGTGCATTACTTTGCATTTATCAATATTGAATTTCTTCTGCCATTTCATTGCCCAGTCACCCCATGTTGTGAGACTCCTTTGTAACTCTTAACAGTCAGCTTTGCACTTAACTATCTTGAGTGATTTTTGTACTGTCTGGAAACTTTGCCACTTCACTATTTTACCCTTTTTTCTAGATCAGTTATGAATATGTTGAATAGTATTGGTCAAAATACAGAACCTGGGGGTGCGGGGCACCCTGCTATTTACCTCTCTCTGCTGTGAATACTGACCATTTATTCCTACCCTTTGTTTGCTATCTTTTAGCTGGTTACTGATCCGTGAGAGGACCTTCCCTCTTATCCCATGACCGATTACTTTGCTTAAGAGCCTTTGGTGAGGGACCTTGTCAAAGACTTTCTGAAAGTCCAAGTACATTACATCCACTGGATCACCCTTAACCACATGTTTGTTGACATCCTCAGGGAAAGATTTCCCTTTACAAAAGACATGTTGACTCTTCCCCAACATATCGTGGTTCACTATGTGTCTGATAACTCTGTTCTTTATTATTGTTTCAACCAGTTTGCCTGGTACTGAAGTAGAGGACTATCTTCCTGAATCTGAAGTAATAAGAAAAAATTGCTTTGACATTCTGTAATAATGGCATCTCTCTCAAATAAATCTTACATTGATTTATGAAACTGGCAACACTGTCTCTAGGGAGTGACTATAGTGAGCAAGAACTTGTTTTTGTCTTTACATGGTGGACTTGCACAAGGATTGCATACTACTGGTCTATGATGGAGGAACATACAGTTGGTAATCAGTAGGTATTCTGCCTATTGATCCATTGTTTGTACTTTTGTTGTCTCAAAAGCTGATGCTGAAGTCTTGGATGAGTACATTAACATTCAAAGCAAGGAATTATTTAAAAAAAACCTCAAATGTTTTGAACATTGATAAAGCAGGCTGGACGTGAAACAGAAGAAAATGGGCACTATTGAAGTCTTCGGCCATGTGGGAAATAAAGTCCTGCTAATTAACAGAGAAAAGTGTATTTGTATAAATAGTGCAAAGGGAGATCTTGCCAGCTGTGAAGAAATTCAGAAAGCAATACATATCAGACAGAATTATAATCATGATTGATTCTAGGTAGGTACTTCATAAACTGTTTTTTTTTTTTTCTCTTTGTACTATACAAATATTTCCATTTGTGAAAACGAATAAAAAAGTTTTATAAAAAGTCGTTTTGTGACTGGATTTTGTTTAGGCGTCTTTAGATTATTACAGATTGAGTGATATAACTGTTATTAATAACTTTCATATAATCATTATGAGAACTGATTTGTTTTTAGATTGTGAGGGAGATTTGTAGCTGGAGTCAGGTGCCTGTCAGATCTTTGTGCCTTTGAAAAACTGCCTCTTTAAATCTCTGGGGCAGGGACTGTATTTTTGCATATTGTATAGTGCCAAATGAATTGTTGGCACTAAATAAAGAATTATTGTACTGTTTCATTACAAATAATCAAACCTTTACATTGTAACCTTCCAAAATAGTCTGCACTGATTTTAAGAGTTATTTTTCTGTAGTCTGAAAACTTATTTTGAGAAGGGTGCTGTCTATAAGCAATAATAATGATCATTGTTTCTTTCACGTCTTTGATGAAATGCGTTGAAAAGACTTGTAGTTTAAGGTAGTCACAAAACAGTGTAGCAGTGTTGAATTAAATTAAACACTATACTGCTTTGAAAAATCTTAGATTCTTCTAAGGCGGAGACCATTATGTCACCTAATATGACTACATTGTATTTTCACTAGTTATTCCTTTGTCAAGGCTATAACTTCTGGTTGAGTTAAAGTGTATTTCTAGAAAAACATCCAATCCTGATATAAAGACGTTAAGTGATGGAAAATGCGTCATATCTCTTGGTAAATTGTTCTAGTGGTTAATTACACTGCCTTAAAAAAAATCTTATTTCTAGCCACAATTTATGTAGCCTCAGCTTCCATGTAAGTTGTTCTGATGGCAGCTAAAGATCATCTGGCAGTCTGATATTTTTCTGTTAAGTACAGAAAATAAGAGATCAGATCTGTTGTCTCCACTATTTCCGTCAGCCCCTCAGGTCAGGCCTCTGCCTCTCCTCTGTTTCTAAATAATCATTAATAGCTTTATTCTCAGATCCTCTCAAAGCATCTGTGTGATGGCATCCAGAATTCCCTTCTTTCTCCTAGTCTCTTCTCTCAGTCTTGCAGCACTTGGATCTCCATGCTGTTTACATTATGCCCCTTAAGACTCTGCTTCCACTTTATAGAGATGCAGCCTCTTCACTGGTCATATCTAATTATGCAAACCTGCATTGCATTTTGTTTCTCCGTGGAACTCCACTTCCAAACACCTTACTGCATCTTGGTAGCTCCACAAGTGTCTAGTTTCTAGCTCTCTAGTGACTGTTCCAGTTAATATGAACAGTTAGCAGTTTGTTTTAATTTTTTGCCAATAACTTAGAACACTACCCTAAAAAACTGGTAAGCTTGAGTACATGAAAGTTTCCCTCTGACGGTGTCCCAGAGTTTCTTCCAAGGTTTTATTCCTTTTTATGGGCTTCACTGCTCTGAAACTCTAAAAGGAGTATGAAGCTGACTGTGTATGCACAAGTCTGTCAGCTTGTTTCTGCTGCACATAGTAGGCCAGATTTTCATAAGTGTAAAGGCTACAACATCATGTTCACAAACCCCAATAACGGCACAAATATCTAGTTTAGCGTGTGCAATTTTGAAAGTCTGGCCTTTGATCAGGTTCTCTGGCAACCTCAACAAGATTTGACTGCATTTTATTCTCTTCCTTCTATTCCTCCCATTAATTAACTGGGCAATGATAGTTTTGTTCTCATTCCTTTCTAACCAAGAAATGGCATTTTTTCCTTTATTCTTTAAATCCAACTGAGATCACCACAAAATATCCTGTTTGCCACAAATTCCATATCTTTTGGATTGAAAACTGCATAACTGATGTATCTCAAAAAGTAATTGTTAATAGGTAATCCTCATCAAGTGAGGGTTTTTCTAGTGGGGTCAATAGGGATCTGTTCTTGGCCCAATGCTATTCAATATTTTTATGAATGCTTTAGAATTACATATAAACCCATTGCTAATAAATCTTGCAGATGGCACAAATATTGGTGGAGTGGTAAATGACATAGACAGGTTACTGATACAGAGCGTTCTAGATTGCTTTGTGGTAACTGGGGTGAAGTTATACATTTTAATACTGGCAAAGGCAAAAATTCATAAATATAGGAATAAAGAACATAGGCCAAATTTCCAGAACAGGGGACTGTATTCTGGAAACAGTGATTGATGAATCCGATGAAGTGAGCTGTAGCTCACGAAAGCTTATGCTCAAATAAATTTGTTTGTTTCTAAGGTGCCACAAGTACTCCTTTTCTTTTTGCGAATATAGACTAACATGGCTGCTACTCTGAAACCAGTGATTGAATAGGAGTTAGAGGTCATGATATATAGCTTATGGTCCAGTGGTTCCCATTACAATTCTGCTGAGGGCAGGAGTAAAAAGGTGGTATTACCTCTGCGTGTACCATTATTGGAATACTGAGTTCAGTTCTGGTGTCCACACCTAAAAAATTATGTTGAAATGTTGATAAGCATTCAGAAAAGAGTTACATTAATGATTTGAGGTTTGGAGAACTTGCCTTACAGTGACAGACTTAAGAAGTTCAATCTGTTAGTTATAAAGAGGATGGTGATCGGTTGTACTCCATGTCTGCTGAAGATAGGAGAAGTAATGGGCTTAATCTTCACCAAGGGAGATTTAGGTAAAATGTTGGGGAAAACTTTCTAATTATAAGGGTAGTTAAGCTCTGGAAAAGGCTTTCAAGGGAGGTTGTGGAATCCCCATCATTGGAGGATTTTAAGAACAGGCTAGACATATACTTATGTCGAGGTCAGGGATGGTCAAGGTTTACTTCTTCCTGCCTCAGCACTGGGGGCTGGACTTGATGACTTCTCAAGGTCCCTTCCAACCCAATATTTCTATAATTCTGAATTAAAACATTGTTTGCTTGCACCCAACTTACAAGTGATCCAGATTGTTCCGTGTCAGTGACTTGTCCTCTTCAATATTTATTACTCCCCCAGTTTTTGTGTCATCTGCATACTTTATCTGCGATGATCTTATATTTTTTCCAGGTCATAGAATCATAGAATATCAGGGTTGGAAGGGACCTCGGGAGGTCATCTAGTCCAACCCCCTGCTCAAAGCAGGACCAATCCCCAACTAAATCATCCCAGCCAGGGCTTTGTCAAGCCTGACCTTAAAAATATCTAAGGAAGGAGATTCCACCACCTCCCTAGGTAACACATTCCAGTGCTTCACCACCCTCCTAGTGAAAAAGTTTTTCCTAATATCCAACCTAAATCTCCCCCACTGCAACTTGAGACCATTACTCCTTGTTGTGTCATCAGCTACCACTGAGAACAGTCTAGAGCCATCCTCTTTGGAACCCCTTTTCAGGTAGTTGAAAACAACTATTAAATCCCCCCTCATTCTTCTCTTCCGCAGACTAAACAATCCCAGTTCCCTCAGCCTCTCCTCATAAGTCATGTGTTCCAGTCCCCTGATCATTTTTGTTGCCCTCCGCTGGACATTTTCCAATTTTTCCACATCCTTCTTGTAGTGTGGGGCCCAAAACTGGCCACAGTACTCCAGATGAGGCCTCACCAATGTTGAATAGATGGGAACGATCACGTCCCTTGATCTGCTGGCAGTGCCCCTACGTGTACATCCCCAAATGCCATTGGCCTTCTTGGCAACAAGGGCACACTGTTGACTCATATCCAGCTTCTCGTCCACTGTAACCCCTAGGTCCTTTTTTGCGGAACTGCTGCCGAGCCATTTGGTCCCTAGTCTGTAGCGGTGCATGGGGTTCTTCCGTCCTAAGTGCAGGACTCTGCACTTGTCCTTGTTGAACCTCATCAGATTTCTTTTGGCCCAATCCTCCAATTTGTCTAGGTCCCTCTGTATCCTATCCCTACCCTCCAGCGTATCTACCTCTCCTCCCAGTTTAGTGTCATCTGCAAACTTGCTGAGGGTGCAATCCACACCATCCTCCAGATCATTTATAAAGATATTGAACAAAACCGGCCCCAGGACCAACCCTTGGGGCACTCCACTTGACACTGGCTGCCAACTAGACATGGAACCATTGATCACTACCTGTTGAGCCCGACAGTCTAGCCAACTTTCTCTCCACCTTATAGTCCATTCATCCAGCCCATACTTCTTTAACTTGCTGACAAGAATATTGTGGGAGACAGTGTCAAAAACTTTGCTAAAGTCAAGGAACAACACGTCCACCACTTTCTCCTCATCCACAGAGCCAGTTATCTCGTCATAGAAGGCAATTAGATTAGTCAGGCATGACTTTCCATTGGTGAATCCATGCTGACTGTTCCTGATCACTTTCCTCTCCTCTAAGTGCTTCAGAATTGATTCCTTGAGGACCTGCTCCATGATTTTTCCAGGGACTGAGGTGAGGCTGACTGGCCTGTTGTTCCCAGGATCCTCCTTCTTCCCTTTTTTAAAGATGGGCACTACATTAGCCTTTTTCCAGTCGTCCGGGACTTCCCCCGATCACCATGAGTTTTCAAAAATAATGGCCAATGGCTCTGCAATCATATCCGCCAGCTCCTTCAGCACTCTCGGATGCAGCGCGTCCGGCCCCATGGACTTGTGCTCGTCCAGCTTTTCTAAATAGTCCTGAACCACTTCTTTCTCCACAGAGGGCTGGCCACCTCCTCCCCATGCTGTGCTGCCCAGTGCAGTAGTCTGGGAGCTGACCTTGTTCGTGAAGACAGAGGCAAAAAAAGCATTGAGTACATTAGCTTTTTCCACATCCTCTGTCACTAGGTTGCTTCCCTCATTCAGTAAGGGGCCCACACTTTCCTTGACTTTCTTCTTATTGCCAACATACTTGAAGAAACCCTTCTTGTTACTCTTAACATCTCTTACTAGCTGCAACTCCAAGTGTGATTTGGCCTTCCTGATTTTACTCCTGCATCCCTGAGCAATATCTTTATACTCTTCCCTGGTCATTTGTCCAATCTTCCACTTCTTGTAAGCTTCTTTTTTGTGTTCAAGATCAGCAAGGATTTCACTATTAAGCCAAGCTGGTCGCCTGCCATATTTACTATTCTTTCTACACATTGGGATGGTTTGTCCCTGTAACCTCAATAAAGATTCTTTAAAATACAGCCAGCTCTCCTGGACTCCTTTCCCCCTCAAGTTATTCTCCCAGGGGATCATTAATAAATATGTTAAATTAGCATAGAACAAAGAACTTGTCCCTGTGGGACCCCACTAGAAAAACATTTAATATGTGCTATGTTAATTTTATATCATTCTAGTTTTTCAATGAAAATGTTATATGGATATCAAGTCAAGCAGTAAGCTGCTCTTTGCTTCATTGATTGTGTCATTGACTCTGTCTGCTTGAAGCTTAATAGTTGAGACACTGAACTGTTGCTGGATGACTTTTGTACAACAGTTACTTCACAAAGCAGATCCCTTGTTGCTCTGATGGCTCAAAATGACGTTACCACCATGCACACCATCTTTGTGAGGTACAGCTGCAAAGTTTCTGATTGAACTAAACCACTGAAGCAAGTATCTACGAAGCATGACTGCTTTGAACAAAGTTTGTAAATGAGGCAGTGCCTTATTCCTATATAGTCTTGGTGCAGCTGCACTTAATGAATCAGAGATATCAGTGCTTGGAAGTCTTCAAAGCGGGTACATTGTGCCCTGAATTATCCCTCAGTTCTTTATAATGACATTTTTTCAAGAGGCTCATGGCCCTCAGAGCCCATCCTGAGCCAGAGGTGTTGAAATGAATGAGCAGAAAGAAATGGAAGTGTTTGTAGAGACTGCATATGGGGACATGGTGGAGCAGGACCACCTCAGAACTGACTCCCCTGGTTTTCTTTTTGAGAAAGGTTGTCTCATGATGGAAAGGCACCAAGGAGGCTTGCAGGGGCACATCCCCTTAGATGAGGCCTACCTTCTCACTGAGATAGAGGAAGCTGATAATTCTTCGCACAGTGAGAAGTTTGCTCCAGGAGATGGCATTACAGTTGGGACACAAAAGCTAGGCTGTGTTGATGGGCAGTTTGATCATCAGGAATATAAACAGCTACATGTATAGTGATTGTAAAGTAACTTTCACTTGCTTGCCTGCCAGATGTAAAGATAGCAGATATCAAGGGGAGGAGAGGGTGATGAATTGGAATGTCTGGCAATGGAAAAGGGCCTTGATATAATTGGCATTACAGCAATGTGGTGGAATGACAAAAATCATTTTGGGACACTGGCAGTATGTGGGAAAGACAGACTAGGCTAAAGAGGTGGAGGAAGGTCATTGATAGGATTCCATAGAACATAGTGTGATATAATTCTGAGTGGAGTGAATCACATAGTTGAATCTGTGTGGATACAAATTCCAAACTGTAAAAATACAAATATTCTTGGCAATAGGGTTATACTTTCAGCCTCTAGCTCAAGAAATGGATATTGAGGGTATGTCTGCACTGCAGCTGGGAGGTGTGATTCCCAGCATGGGTAGACAGATTTGCATTCGCTCAGCTTGAGCACTAAAAAATAGCTGGGTGGATGTTGTGGCACAAGCAACAGCTTGGGCTAGCTGCCTAAGCCTGCCTAACCCCCTGGGTCTGAGCTTGGGTGCTAGCCTCAGTTGCCTCGCAGGACACAACATCCACATTGCTATTTTTAGCACATTAGCTCAGCTCGAGGTAGTGTGTGTGTCTCTACCTGTGCTGGGAATCACACCTGCCAACTGCATTATAGCATACCCTGAGTTCACAATATAGTAAGAGAAATAAGAGGTACCAAAGTCTAACAAAATGTTAGTACTTAGGGACTGCAACTGTTTGCATATGGATTGTTTAGAGAAACAATTTTTCAATGCTTTCAGCAAGTGTTTCTTGGAACAGCTCGTTCTAGAGTGCACACAAAGAGAAGCTATTCTTGACTTGGACTTAAATAACATGCAGGAGTTGGTTCAAAAGTAACAGTAACTGAACCATTAAGTAATAGTGACCACAATTTAATTATGTTCAACGTCCCATTGGGGAGGAAAGATAGCTAAAACTAAAAGTGATGCTGAACTTTGAAAAGGGAAAGTTCAGTAAAACGAGGGAGGCAAAGTAAAAAGCAAGGAAAGTAAAATCCTTAGATATGGCCTGGATGCTACTTTAAGATTACAATAATAGAGTCTCAGAATGCATAAATAGTTCTGAACAAAAAGGGAAACAGGAGGGTAAGAGTAACCCACCATGACTAAATAGCAAGGTTTAAGAGGTTATTTGAATTGCCTGGAGTTTCTTCAAACTTTGGAAAATTAACCCTAGTGAAGCCAGTAAGAGGAGCATGATTTACAGTAGGAGAAAATTTAGGAGGGTTAAAATGGATTTCAAAGAGGAAATAGCTAAAAATATAAAAACAAAGCACAAGAAATTATTTGTGTATCACAAGTAAGAAAGTTAAAATAGAAGAATTAAAATATAAAAAATGATTTAACATTGATATTACATTTCTTCAAATTATTAGAAGTATCTCAAGGTAGCATTTTGGGATTCTTGTTTAGTGTTCATTCATGAGAGTTTTAATAATTTCTTAAATGAAAGGAAATTACTGGACTAAAAAACTGTATTAAGATTGAGTGCATATCGGTAATCTCAGGATATAAAATATTACAGGGATGTTGTGATTATTTCAGAAACAAGTAGTACAAATCCAGGAAAGCTAGAGTTAATGTGAAACTGTATTTCCATATTTTGGGTTTCCTGTGTTTGTAATTCTTGTTCTGGGGATAATGTCAACATCCCTGCAACATTTTATACCCTTAAATTATGGATATGTGCTCTCAACCTTAAGTCTAAACAGATTTTTGTCTGGGACTATAATAGCATTTTCCCCCTAGAAGCTAGGCGTCTATCTCTTTATTTGAATTTTGTGGATGTAAAGGTGAGGACTTTGCAGATCTGGTGGAACTTTTTGCAAAAGTAAGGGTGCTGTTCCTAATGTAATTAACTAATTTGGAATGTGGGTATGATGTGTATAGAATGTGGGCAGGATATGTGGCTCCATAAATATTCCTGTATAGCTTGTTTATATTTTTCTTCATTTCTTCTGTTAAAATGTTTTCATGCAGTGAATGCAAAGCACAGAAAGGCTGCTGAGTTCCAATCCAGAGTGCACTCCACTTTACTGGAGTGCACTCAGTCAGTTGCACTAAATTGATGTAAAATTATTTGAGTCACATATATTGATTTTATTTTTCATCAACAAGTTTAATGTATAAGTATTACATCATGCTTGTTTTAATCGTAGTTTTGTTTAGTTCTGACAAGTAATCTTGATGATCAAAATGATAATGGACACTGAATCAGAAAGATAATATTCATTTGGTTTTACCATAAAACTTAAAATGATTTACTCTGAAAACTAATTGAAAAAAGGCATGTGGAGTTCCTTATATATTTATTTTTTTCAATGACTTCCATATCAAATATATTAGTTGTACAAATCAAAAGATGGAGGATATTCTAGCTACCAGTGAGATAGTGTTTCACAGAACAACTGGTGTATAAGCAATTCTTGAAAAATGTTTTGGAATTGTTAACCTCTATATGAACAACCACAAGCAAGCATATTATGGGATATTAGTTAACTTCTCATTGAAGGAATAACACCGCTAACTTTACAAAATGCCACCAGTAATGGCTCAGGGGGAGGGCACTCTGGAGTCTTACAACTGTCCGGGATTCTCCCTCTCTTGACGTCAGGTTCTATCATGTCCTGTTAAGAGTATTCCTGCTAACATTACTGCTAGATAAGCTTTCAAACCAATTTCAAATTGCATAGCAGTGGAAAAATTTTAAAATGGACTGACATTATGAATGATGTATAGAAGTAAAGTGGACTAATTGTAATTGTTCATTCATTACATCACAGGTACTGTAAGAATTGAAATGTTCAGGAACATGCAAAATGCAGAAATCATCAGGAAAATGACTGAGGAATTTGATGAGGTATAGTATATAAATATTTACACTGAAGAATTTTTGAAAACTGGAAATATAAGAGTGCAATATATTTTCCTTCAAAACTGCATAATTTTGTTTGATGGGCACTGAGGCTTTTCAGAAATCACTGGGCTTTATTGTAATGGATAAGCAATATCTCAGTAGAAGAAACTGTACTGACTGAGGGGCTTGTCTACACCAAGCAGCTTTTAGCAACAAGGCTGTGTCGACACAGCCTTGTCGCTAAAAATCAGTTTGTGTACACTCTCTTTTTCGGTACTTTGAGAGTAGAGACACAGATGAAGTGACAATTTAAACAAGTACATAAGAAGTTAGAAGGTTGCATTGTATGGAAAAAGTATAAGCAGAGTCTAGCAGAGGAATAGAACGAAAATACTAAAAATACGTAAATGGTAGTTTCTAGAAACATCAATCAGAGACACAAAAGGACACTTAAAAAAACAATTATCCCACACCACTGAAGTCAGTGGTACTTCTGCAATGGTAGTAGGATCAGGCACTGCTGGTTAAAGGATAGTTACAGCAAGGGGTCACAAAAGGAAAGGATCTTGCCTAAGAAATCTGAAGTTATTTTTGCATCCTGGAGTTCTGCATGGAGTTTGGTGTTATATATATATATAAAAAACCCTTCTGCCTTGAATTGTTTGACTGTTCAGAGAGTGTGGGGTGGGGAATCAAATGGCTAGTGACAGCTGATAGATATCCAGTCAGAGTTCTTGAAACTCAGAAGGAGGAGAATCAGTGTTGGAGAAGGGAAGCTAAAGAGTGTAGGAGGAGGACTGGCAGGGAATGAAGAGGCAGGGCTTTTCAAATGCATTTCTATATATGGTGCGGACACTTAAGGGAAGTGGGATAATAGATCCTTTATATGGGTCAGATAGTAGCAGCCTTTAATCTTCGCCTCAGTAAGTATCCAGTAACTCAGTTATTTCCAGATCACTCTTTTCTTTGTCCATCATCCTTCCCCTTTCTCTTCCAAACATGACTGGACATGAAATGGTTTCTCATAATCAGGAGGTAAGGTGGGTGAAGTAATATCTTTTATTGGACCAACTTACACAGAGTTCTTCTTCATAAACATAGCATTCTGAGGCTTTTAACATGTATCATACGCCAACAAAATGCACATGGTAATATGCAGCACAAATGAAATAAGCCTTGTAGGATGACAGACCCAAAGTGCATGAGATCAAATGGAATCTTAGAAGTTAGGAATACAATAGTCTTATCAGATGACCAAAAGTTGCAAGCAGTGAAGTTTCCACCACTTCTTTTGGGAGACTACTCCACAGTGTAATTCGTTTCACTCTGAGGAGGTATTTCCTGATATCCAACTTACATTTTGTTTCTCTAAATATAGCATCAGTACAGGATGTTTAGTCATGGGACTCATACTTCCAATGTGGACAGAATCCTTTAGCTGAAGAGTTTTGTGGATTCCTTGTTTGACTCTTTGAGGTACAAAAGTGCTAGATAGTGTGCAAGGCCATTCTGGCTAACAATACGTACTTCCACTATTTCTGTCTTGAGAAACATGAGAGTTTCTTGATCTCATGCAGTGAAGGAAGTCCCCAAAGTAACTATAGTTTGACACCACGGACTGCTGCTTTGGCTCTCTCCTGATCATGCAGCCATAGCTTTCTTGCTTTTAGACATGCCTTTTCACTTAGATCCATAATAATGTAATTATTTTTGTTGGCCTGTGATGCTTACTCAGCACTCTGGGTCTGTTGATCCTGAGAGTAAAGGCCTGTTCAGCCCTGTGACTCATCTGCAGCTTGTCTTGCAGCAGCCACTTCATTTCTCCCGTTGGAGCATTTCCATGTTTTATTAGTTGTTTCATGGTATTCAGAGGCTTATTTTTCCATGCCAGAACTTTGCCATTTGTTTGACCCTTCTTACATGTTTTTCAGCATTTTGGCATATTTTGTCAGAGGTTCAGTGAATGTTGTTGTTTTGCTTCACCACAGACTTGCAGTGCTACTTACTTTCTGCTGGTTGTTTTGGAGCCCTCTCTTGGTCTTTTGCTGTCTTCTTCCTCAGTGCTCCAATGTGTGTTTCTCTCAATGCTTTCTACTTTTTAGGATTTTATCTGCTGTCTCAGTCCCTGTGGAGGAAGGAAAGTAGCTCAGCAGTTCATGAGGTGGAAAGATTTCAGTCATGGACGATGTGCTTGCAGGTGCCACCTAGAGCTATCATGTTTCATAGGGAAGACTCAAATCCCTCCTGGAGGAATTACAAAGAGGCTCTCAAAGTCTGGTTCTTCTTTGAATGATGGTACCTATTGTATTCCACTGAGGGCTACGCATGCATACCATGCACCCAGAGTCAGAGAATTTGGAAGTACTGTCTGTTGGTCAGTACATGTGCCCTGGCTCACCTCATGTTTCCATCTGAGGGGGTAAAGGGTGGGGTGGACCCTTTGTCTCTCCAGTACCTTCTTATCACCACATGGTCCAGTCAGAACTTTCAGTGTCCTCATCTCTGACACACTTCTAAAAAAGGATATTTGTAAATAGTTTTTAGATATTTTTATAGCAGTTTTACCACTTTTATATTCTTCTTAGTTTAAGAATTTATAGTTTTAGCAATTGCTTTAGATAGACTTTAGGGTTTTCACTCTCTTGCCCTTCCCCCCCGTTCCCCATATGGGTACTGGAGTATGGCCAGAACTCCAGGCTTCAAACTCTGTGCCTCCTGCCCACAATCCTTCTCAGTCAGTGACAACAGCCAATACTGCCTCTACTGCCTGGGAGAAACTCACATTGCAGCCAGCTGCAGTGTTTGCCACTCCTTCCCCAGCCACACCCGAGAAGGCCAGGCACTTCACCTCTGGAAGCATCTCATGGCGCTTGCCATGTGACTGCACTTAGACCCAGGCCGGGAACCTCCTCTGTACATCGGTCTGATTCAGGGAGGTGTGCGCCTCCCACTACTACGTCCAACTCTGATGCTGGCGGAACCAATCCCACAGATCCCATGGCAGGGCCTATTCGGGAGATAAAGAAGCACTCCCATAAGCATAGGACATAACCTTCCTCCAAATCCAAGATGGACACTCCCTTCACCAGCTTGGCCCAAGGAGACAGAGTTCGTTCCAAGTCCCACAGGCATGAGAAAAAGATCCCATAAACAATGGGATCCAGAGAGATCTGGAGCCACAGCTGCACCTCAAGATGTCTTTGCCTTGCTGGATCCGGAGTCTCCCCCTCCATCAGGTCCCTCCACTTCCAAAGAGATCATATCCCCACCATGGGATATGCATGTGACACTGGGTCCCTCACCCTTTGCTCCTATGCTCTACACTCTCCCATTGGCTCTGATAGTACTGTCATTGGAATCAGAGTCTGCCTTTTCCTCTTCTGATGAGTCAGAACTGGGGGAAGAACCACCCTTACCATACTACTCCTGTGCATGATCACGGAGACCAGCATGTCCATGCAACAACTGCTTCCTCATCTATTCCAGCCTGTTGGTCATATTGAGTACCATCACCTGCTTTCCCCCTTGAATGGTCATTCCAGCAGGGACATGGATGTTATGGTGGAAGACGAACTTTCTAGCCCAGTCCCAGCGGTTCCACCGGAACTAGCAAGATTCCCTTCTTTTTAATCAAATGGAGCAGTTGCTATATCATCCCCTCCCCACCTGATGACTTCAGACAATTCCAGGAGCTTTTGCAGAGAGTTGCAGGGTGCTCTTGGTCAGTGGCGAACATCAACACTGCTTCTATTGCTTGGGAGAAGCCCACATTGCATCCAGGGGCAGTATCTGCCAGTCCTTCCCTAGCCATACTTGAGAAGGCTGAGCTGTTCTCCGGAAGCACATTATGGAAGTCACCATGAGGCCTCCCTCAAACCCAAGCTGGCCAGGGGATCCCCCCTGTACATCGGCCTGAAACAGCCAGGAGCACGCCTCCTGCTACTGAATCTGGATCTGGTACCAGCGGACTATGGACTCCACGCCAGGACCTAGTTGGGAGGTGAGGAAGCATGCCCATAAACGTGGCTTTAAATCGTCCTTGAAACTGAAGAAAGGGGATGCTCCTTCCATGAGTTCGAGTCATGGAGAGGGAACGCGCTCTAAAGCACATAAACACAAGACGAAGTCTCACAAGCAATGGGATCCAGCGATCCCGCATACCAGACTGCAGGTACTGTAGACATCAGCATCCCATAAAGTGCGGAACCCATCCACTCTGGGGAAGTCCACTGTTCCACCATTGGTGCTGTGTAAGGAGAGGGCACCCTTAACACCAGGGAGATCAGGAAAAGCACTTGAATACCAAGACATCTTCAAAGAACCAAGATCGCTACGCTTGCTGGGAACCTGCACCTCTTGGGAGACTATTTCTCCCACTCATGACGTCACCATTACGAGACCCCTTACCTCCTGTTCCGATGGTTTCCACACCTCTGATGGAACCGGAGTCCGCTTTTTCATCCTTGGAAAAGTCAGACAATGGGCAAGGACCATCCATCCCCTACCACCAGTACAGGTACTCCAGAAGACCATCTACATCGTGTCAATATCTTCCATATCCACCACGGGGCCCGCCACAACATCCTCCAGATCCAGCATACTGGCCCTGTGGGGGGCCCTAGTCCCAATACTCCCCCTCACCCCCCAAACACGTCCGGTCCCCAAGGGAAATTTCACCTGCCTCCCCATTAAGGGAGCCTTCGAATAGATGATCAGAGCCGATGCTGGAAGAGGAGCCTCTTAGCACAGTTCCAACGGTGCCACGGAACTGGAGAGATTTTCTTCTTCCTCACCAGATGAGGCAGTAACCTCAGCGTCCCCTTTGCCTCCAGATGACTTCAGAAAATTCCAGGACTTCCTCTGTAGAGTGGCAGGGGAGCTTCATATCCCCATAGAGGAAATCCAGGTTACACAACATAAACACCTGGATACCATTCATTCATCTGCAGCAGCTTCAGCTGCTTTGCCAATCAATGATGCCATCCTCAAGCCAGCTAGGACAGTATGGCATACATTGGCCACAGGCACGCCTATCCCCAAAGCGGGGTTCCAGCTAAGGGGTCTGAGTGCCCCCCCAATTCAGTTGTAGTCCAGCAACACCCACTTTGCACACCATGCAACAAGAGGGCAAGAAGTTGGACCTTTCAGGCTGCAAGGTCTCTTCCTTGGCCAGCCTTCAATTCAGGATTTCAAAACCATTAGGCTTTACTAGCTAAATATGATTTCCTGAATTATAGCAAACTGGAGTAATTTACTGGAAAACTTCCACAGCAAGACCGAGCTCACTTCCAGGTGATCACGGAGGAAGGAAAACTGGTGGCAAGAACAACACTTCAGTCAACGGTGGACATGGTGGATACATTTTCCAGGTCTATGGCTTTGGGCATAGCCATGTGGAGGGAGTCATTGCTCCACTCCCTTGGTTTCCCTAGGGAGGTACAGAACACCATCAAAGATCTCCATTTTGATGAATTTTATCTTTTTAATCAGAAAATGGATGATTCACTTCAGACCCTCAAGGATTCCAGAGTTACCCTACATTTGCTGGATATTTATACACCTGCCCTGAAGAATAGGTTCCGCTGCCCACACAATGCTACAAGTCCTCCCAGTTTTTCCATCAGAGACCTTGTGAGCTTCCACAGAAGCAGTAGAAGACAGAGATCCTGACCCCAGGACCACCTTCACAGCCTTCCTCCATACAGGTGCAACCCCTAGCTAAAAGATATTTCTGGAATATTCTCAAAAGCCAGCAACCATGCCTACCACCATGCGACCACCCTTCCGCCTTCCCTTTTTCCCCAAGCTTAAATGTAATAACAATGGACAAATGGGTGCTAAATGTCATCCACCATGGGTATGTGATTGAGTTCATCACACTACCTCATCTGCAGCCCCCCCGATCACTCCTCAGGGATCACACTTATGACAGCAACTTCACCCAAGAGGTGAGCTCCTTATTGCAGTGAAGAGTGATAGAGTGAGTTCCTGTGGAATATCAGGGCAAAAAGTTCTAATCAGCTTACTTCCTGATATCCAAGAACAATGGCGGATGGAGACCAATTCTGGATCTGCAGTTCCACAAGTCCAAGTTTCTTATGGTCACACTAACAGCGGTCATCCCATCCTAGAAAAAGGCATGTGGTTGTCTCTTGATATGCAAGATGCCTTCACATTGATGTCCATTTGGCGCATAGACCGTTCCTGAGGTTCATGGTCGGCTCGCCCCATTTCCATTAGTGCTCTTCCATTTGGACTCTCTACCATTCCCAGAGTCTTCACCAAGGTCTTCACTGAGGTTTTTCCATTCTGTGCACTGAATAAGGCAGTGTCTTGTGGGAAAAAAACATACACAATGATGTAATTAAAGACTGTATCTTAATGCACGTACCTGGGGAGAGGGGATGAATTAAGGTTGCACAGGCGACCAGAATTGTGGCATTTCACAGCTTTTATCTGCTTGACTTTACAGTCTTAATGTTCTTTTAGGTTTTTGTGTGCATATTTGATTTGTATAGAGAGAATATATTATTTTAGTGTTGGCTGCCAGATAGTAATTGTAGAGTGTGCAGCTTTCTTCTTCAATACTAACAAGTTATATGAAAATAAAAGTTTCACATCTGCTTATTTACATTGCACATTTCAGTCTGCTGTGAGAGAGGAGTCCTAAGGGAATAATAGCATTTTGATCACATAATTAAAGGCTGTATCAAAATGCATATGCACAAGGAAGCAGACTTAAAGCTCCACAGAAACTTTAACTTTGCTATTGCCTGACTTTTGAGCATTTAATTCTGAAACCTTCAAGTTTCATAGGGTTGTTTTGATGGAATACATAATCACAGATATTATGGAGAGACGGCAGTCGCTCTATAGTTAACGCTGCCACTGAGTTTATATTTTACATGTGGTCCTTTCACTTCTGAGGATAACAAAGCACTTGCAAACTGTATGTGCAGTGCCATTGAAATGCAGCGATGTCTGAGATGATGAGGTTGGGAGGATAGTAAAGGAGAGGTGACTGATCACACTGAACTGAAGGTTTCACACTCTCACTCCTACCATGTAATGGTGACTAAAAAGTGGGACTAGAAAACTGGTTGTGTGCCCAGTGCAGTCAATAGTAAAGTTCCCATTGCTTCAGTGGTGCAGGATCCAGCCTTAAGAGAAAGGGAAATCCATATGCACAAGAGAAAATCATGTGTGTTTTCCTTTTTGTAGAATACAAATTCTGTGTATAAAATAGGATTGAATGGGAAGCATTTGTAATATAGAGTATAAATGTTTTCTCTTTTTTCAGGACAGTGGTGACTACCCTCTTACCATGCCTGGGCCACAATGGAAAAAATTTCGATCAAACTTTTGTGAGTTCATTGGAGTGCTGATTCGACAGTGTCAGTATAGCATCATTTATGATGAATATATGATGGATACAGTGATCTCTCTTCTGACTGGTTTGTCGGATTCCCAGGTCCGAGCTTTCAGGCATACCAGTACTCTTGCTGGTAAGTAAGCACAAAGGGGAGAATTTTCCATATACTTATTGGCCTAAGTCTTTCCCCACTGAATTCAAAGGACGTTTTACCATTGACTTAAATGGAAACAGAATAAGACCTACACGAAGTGCTTTTGGAAATTGCACTCAAATTCTAAATATCACACATTTTAATTGTACTAAAGTTTAGTTTTCCTAATTAAACACATGTACATTAAACTATAATATAAAAAGTAGGAATTATTCAGAAGTATGTTTAAATATTAATAGACAATTGAGTTGTTTTCTGTTTCATATTTTTCAATGCAGTGGCTTATATTTATACAGCCTAATGTATAGCTTTCCAATTCTTTTGGCATCTTTGATGTTTTAAAACATCATTTTTATTGAATGAATGTATTGTTTGAGAAAAATCCTTGACTGTCAGTCCGAAAACTGAAATGCTCTGCTTACCTCCCAGCCATATACAGTACAGGCAGTAGTAGTGCAAACTGTTACTGATGGTTCCCCGCAATGTGCCACGAACCGGTCCAGAAAGCTCACTTCGTGTCTCTGAAGGTTGCCACTTACAGTGAAGGCAGCTTTCTGACATAGACTCTTGTCCACAAAGGACTGAATTGAGATGAAGTCATTTCACACCCACCATTGACCAACATTCAGTTCTTCTTCGAGTGATAGTCCATATTGTATTAAGAACATAAGAACTGCCATAGTGGGTCAGACCAAAGATCCATCTAGCCCAGTATCCTGTCTTCCAACAGTGGCCAATGCCAGATGCCTCAGAGGGAATGAACAGAACAGGTAATCAAGTGATCCATCCCCTGTCGCCCATTCCCAGCTTCTGGCAAACAGAGGCTAGGGACACCATCCCTGCCCATCCTGGACCTATCCTCCATGAACTTACCTAGTTCTTTTTTGAACTCTGTTATAGTCTTGGCCTTCACAACATCCTCTGGCAAGGCGTTCCACAGGTTGACTGTGTGTTGTGCGAAAAAATACTTTCTTTAAAACTGCTGCCTGTTAATTTCATTTGGTGCCGTAGTTCTTATGTTGTGAGAAGGAGTAAATAACACTTCCTTATTTACTTTCTCCAAACCAGTCATGATTTTATAGACCTGTATCATATCCCCCTTTAGTCATCTCTTTTCCATGCTGAAAAGTCCCAGTCTTATTAATCGCTCCTCATATGGAAGCCGTTCCATACCCCTAATAATTTTTGTTGCCCTTTTCTGAACCTTTTCCAATATATCTTTTTTGAGATGGGGCAACCACATCTGCACGCAGTATTCAAGATGTAGGCATACCATGGATTTATATAGAGGAAATATTATGTTTTCTGTCTTCTTATCTATCCCTTTCTTAATGATTCCCAGTGTTCTGTTAGCTTTTTTGACTGCTGCTGCACATTGAGTGGATGTTTTCAAAGAACTATCCACAATGACTGTAAGATCTTTTTCTTGAGGGGTAAGAGCTAATTTAGACCCCATCATTTTATATGTTTAGTTGGGATTATGTTTTCCAATATGCATTACTTTGCATTTATCAACATTGAATTCATCTGCCATTTTGTTGCTCAGTCACCCAGTTTTGTGAGATTCCTTTGTAACTCTTTGCAGTCTGCTTTGGACTTAACTAACGTGTAGTTTTGTATCATCTTCAAATTTGCCACTTCACTGTTTACCCCTTTTTCCAGATAATTTATGAATATGTTGATCTGTACTGGTCCCAGTACAGACCCCTAGGGGACACCACTATTTACTTCTCTCCATCCTGAAAACTGACCATTTATTCCTACTCTGTTTCCTATCTTTTAACCAGTTACTGGTCCATGAGAGGACCTTCCCTCTTATCCTATGACTGCTTACTTTGCTTAAGAGCCTTTGGTGAGGGACCTTGTCAAAGGCTTTCTGAAAATCTAAGTACACTATATCCACTGGATCACTCTTGTCCACATGGTTGTTGACCCCCTCAAAAGACTCTAGTAGATTAGTGAGGCATGATTTCCCTTTACAAAAAAACATGTTGACTCTTCCTCAATAAATCATGTTCATCTATGTGTCTGATGATTCTGTTCTTTACTATAGTTTCAACCAGTTTGCCCAGTACTAAAGGTAGGCTTACTGGCCTGTAATTGCTGGGATCGCCTCTGGCGCCTTTTTAAAAAATTGGTGTCACATTAGCTATCCTCCAGTCATCTGGTACAGAAGCTGATTTAAATGATAGGTTACACATCACACTGATTAGTTCTTCAGTTTCACATTTGAGTACCTTCAGAACTCTTCGGTGAATACCATCTGGTCCTGGTGACTTATTAATGTTAAGTTTATCAATTTTGCTCCAAAACCACCTATAATGACACCTCAATCTGGGAAAGTTCCTCAGAATTCATTTAGTTTCTCCTCAATGGCCTTATCATCCTTGAGTGCTTCTTTAGTATCTTGATTGTCCAGTGTCCCCATTGGTTGTTTAGCAGGCTTCCTGCTTCTGATGTACGTAAATTTTTTTTTTTGCTGTTACTTGTGGAATCCACTGAGGGTTATATGCATGCACCATGCGTCCAGAGCTGGAGGTTTTGAAAGTAGTAGCATCTCTTGGTCCAAGCATGTGCCCTTGCTCCACCTCATGGTTTCGTCCGAGGTGATAAAGGCCAGGGTGGACCGACCACCCCTCAGTTCCTTCTCACTGCTTCCCTTCCTCTCTCCCTTCCTTCCCCCGGGACTATGGCCAGGATTCCATGCTTTAAAAGCTGTGTTTCTTGCCCGTGCTCCTTCTCTGTGAGTGAAGAACACCAGCGGTTCCTCTACTGCCGGGGCAAGGCACACATGGTGGCACTTTGCACCATCTGTAAGTCCTTCCTGCCCAGGATGAGGGAAGCCCGTGAGCTCTGCCTTTGCAAATATCTAATGGAGGAAGCAATGAGGCCCTGGGTGCACTAGGATCTAGGCCCAGGAAACCCCCCTGTACAGCAGCCACCACTGGCAGTGAGCACCCCTCTGAGCACCGCACATGCCTTGGAACCAGCGGTACTGAAGACTAAGAACAAGTCCCGACATGAGAGCAGAAGACAGTCTCATGGGCATAAGAGCAGGTCCCCGCAGTGGACTGCTCCCAAGCACAGTGTTTCCTCCCTGAGCTGATCCACGTTGGGTGAGACGTTGCTCACAGAACCGGCTGGAGTGGATTCCCCAGATGGAAGGTAAGGCCAGGCGCAAATGGGATCCGATGGGGATCACACCACACAAACAACCAGAACACTCACTGGTACATGCACCATCCACTATTGCTGGTGCCCACATGCCTGCCATACAGGCTGGCCCACCAGACACCCGCCAGGCCCCTTCAGCATCTCCACTGGGGCTCCATGGACCCCTGGCCACTCAGAGACATTCTTGACAGCGGAGGAGTTAATCCTCCCATCCCTGCAATCTCTCCAGCTTTCTGTTCACCTGCAACATTCCTACTCCTAAGGATGAGCCCCTTCTGCTGCTGACAGAGAAGCCCGTCTCTGACTCATCACAGCACTCTGGTATGAACAGTCTTTTGAATCTGAGGAATTCTCAGAGCTGGACCAGTCATTTTCCTTGATGTTGCACCAGAGTCTTGGATATATGACCCAGACTTTCCTCCCCTCTGGCATATGACCCTACAAAAGGGGCCTGGTACTGTGTCCCATGG
Organism: Lepidochelys olivacea; assembly: GCF_965140295.1. Taxonomy (NCBI): domain Eukaryota; kingdom Metazoa; phylum Chordata; order Testudines; family Cheloniidae; genus Lepidochelys; species Lepidochelys olivacea. The sequence goes on from NC_140419.1 coordinate 48,433,036, forward strand.
ACCCCTCTTTTTGGCTGTACTGGGGACCCTGGGATCCCTGCCACAGACACCATGTACTATCTCAGGCTGCTAGCTCCACCGGTCCCGCCTGGCGTATCCTCGTCACCAGATGAGGTGATCATCCCTTTCCTGCTCTCTCTGCCGGATCATCACTGACAATACAGGACTTGTTGCAGAGAGTAGCGGCAGACCTGGGAACCCCATTGGAGGACATTCAGGACCCACAACATTGACTCCTGGACATCCTCCAACCCCACGGTGGCCATCCTGGAACTGGTGTGGGCCGTGTGGCACACACCAGCCACGTGTGCCCCCACACTTATGTGGGTGAAGAGGAGATACTTTGTGCCAGCTAAGGGGGCAGATTTCTTGTTCCCCACCCATTCCCCAGCTCCCTTGTTGTCCAAGTGGATACAGAAGTCCACTCCTTCAGACGAAACAACTAAGAGGCTGGATCTGCTGGGCAAGAAAGTCTGTTCTTCTGTGGGCCTACGATTTCACATTGCCAATTTCCAGGTTCTTCTAGCCAAGTATGACTAATAACTACAATAGGCTAGCAGAGTTCAAGGACAAGATCCCTCTGGAACACCAGGAGCAATTCCAGGCACTGATAGACAGAGGGAGGTTGGTCCTCCAGGCAGCAGTACTTTGATGCGTGCGGGACTGGGTGGGCAAAAAAACAGACTGTGGTCATTTGCAGGAAAACGCTAAGTCTCTCGTCAGTTTGTCAAATAGAATTTCAGCAATGTAAAGCAAAAAAAAAAATTTTTTTTTTAAATAAAGGTTTTAATACTTACATTTAAGTGAGGGCTAGAAAGAGATTTCATGTCTATTATAACAGGAGTTAAAGTATTTTTTTTACATGGTTTAAGCATGAGTTGTTTTATTCTTTTAGTGGTAAATATTATGTCGATTTCTATTTTTTTTATATATATATATATTAACCGATGATGTTGGGTTTTTTTTAGTATCATGGGGGAATCTCTTTTCCAGGATTTGCAAGATTTTAAGGTTTTTGTGGGTGGTAACAGGATAAAAATGCAAGAAAAAATGCGGGAGTGGGTATTTTGGGGTGGGACGGGAGCGGGATTAAAAAAATAGTCCTGTGCAGGGCTTTACTTCAGCTCTCTTGAACAGAGTTGTTATTCATATTCATTTTCCCTAGTGTGTCAGGATCAACACAGACAGTTTTCAATGGAGAAAGGAAAGTTATTTCCAGTAACTGGACTTCTCCAAGTATATTGATTCTGTAGAGCCACACTCACTTACTCACTTGCTCTCCTTCCCCAGCCGGGAATTTTAATGTTACTCTGAATATTTGGGAAGGAACAATGAGGGTTGTTTCTTATATACTCTCAGTTCTAATGTTTGGATCAGTGAGGGGGATGGGTGTGACCTTGATGGGAACTGTTTTCCAGATGGTTCTGTATCCATGTGTCAAGGGTTGCTCACGTCCCGTGAGTGTGAATCTGCAGAGGCAATATGCTTGAGCTTCAGTTACAGGTGAGTAACGTTCCTTTATCTTCCACTCTTTACAGCTATGAAGCTTATGACTGCTCTTGTGAATGTTGCCTTAAACCTGAGTATTCACCAGGATAATACACAGAGGCAGTATGAAGCTGAGAGAAACAAAATGATTGGTAAGAGAGCTAATGAAAGATTGGAGCTGCTGCTTCAAAAAAGGAAAGAGGTAAGTCAAAGAACCAAAGCTATTTTCCTAGTTATATCATTCACTGTTCTGAAAACCTGTAAAAGAATATCTAATTCACAAGTTATTTCCTGAAAAAAATGTAGCCTTTTATAGTATTTATAATTTTGAAAATATGAGTGTGTTTTTTGTTCATAGTGCAAATTTTCAAATTAGTGTATAGTCAGCCTCTTGTCTACAAAGGGGAGCAAATCAATCAAGTACACCAAACAGATTTTTGAAATTTAAATTATTCATGTTTTCTTGTGCTGTACTTGGGGAGAGAGTTTGGTTTTGTGGTTCAAGCACAATATTAGGAAGCAAGAGAGGAGTTCTGTCAAAGAATTTCTCTGTGGTCTCGAGCATATTACTTAGGGCTACATCATCAAGTGTTGGGTTTACACACACAGCTAAGATTGTAAGCAATAGCGCTTCTGCACATATAGAATGATGGCTATTTTCTAAGATTAATGTACTTGATGAGGAAGGCAGAAAATTAGTCCAGAATTGTGCATAGCATGCAGATTTTCGCTAAACATAGAAAAATGAGATTTTGAAGCGGATTCTGTGCTCCATCCAACTGTATTGTCTGCTTCTCCCTTCCCCCAGCACAACTGTAGCTCAGAGAGTGACATTACTTCTTTTTGCACTTTGAAAGAACACCAAACTAAGGGGATATTAAAGTCACTTGGTAAATGCCAGTCTGGTACTAGGTGAGAAAAAAAACATTACAGGGATGATGTAATTATCCAAAAATGGAGTATTAGATCCCAGGAAATTCAGAGTTAAGTTTGCACTTAAAAGAAATCAAAATATGATAAGTACAGAAGTGCACAGATAAGTCACCCAAACAACTTTAACTGTACCCTGTAGTGATGCCATGCAAAAATTACATGATTATGATAAAGGCATTTTAGTGTTTGTTGTCTTAGATTAGATAAAATTGATTTAAAAAAATAGTTTTAAAATAATTTCCCCCTCATGATATCACTACAGTGCAGAGTTAAGGTTGATTGGGTGCCTTAACTGTGCATATATTTTGGATTTTTTGAAGTGTAATCTTTAAGCTGAATTTTATTAATTTATAATGCTTGGATTTGGGATATATATAGCTTCCCTGTGATGTTTTTACCCCTTTTCATAGATTTGAAGATCATAAGGTTCTATTGTGATCATCTAGTCTGAGCTCCTGTATAACATGGGCTATAGAAATTCTCCAAAATAATTCCTACAGCATATCTCAGAAAAACATCCAATCTTGATTTAAAAATTGTCTGTGATGGAGAATCACCACTAACCTTGCAAAATTCAGTAGTTAATTACTCTCACTATTAAAAATTTACTCCTTATTTCCTGTCTAATTTTGTCTAACTTCAACTTCCAGCCATTGGATGATGTTATACCTTCCTCTGGTAGACTGAAGAGCCCATTATTAAATATCTGTTCCCCCCTGTAATCAAGTCACCCCTTAAACTTCTCTTTGTTAAATTAAATAGATTGAGCTCTTTGCGTCTATCACTATAAAGAATTTTTTCAAATTCTTTAATCATTCTTGTGGCTCTTCTCTTGAATTGTGGACACCAGAACTGGACACCGTATTCCAGCACTGATCACACCAGTGCGAAAATAGAGACAAAATAATGTGACTACTACTACTTGAGATTCCCCTGTTTATCCATCCAAGGATTACATTAGCTTTTTTGGCCACAGAGTCTCACTGGGAGCTTTTATTCAGGTGATTATCCACTACAACCCCTATATCTTTTTCAGAGTCGCTGTGTTCCATGATACAGTCCCCCATTGTGTAAGTATATGTAGTTGGGATGATTTTTTCCAGTGTGCATAACGTTTATAAGTGCAAAGAAGAATTTCATGTGCCATTTTATTGCCCAGTCACCCAGTTTTGTGAGATCCCTCTGTAACTCTTCACAGTCAGCTTTGGACTTTACTATCTTAAATAATTATGGATCATCTGCAAACTTGTCTTTGCACTGTTCACTTCCTTTTTCCAGATCCTTTTATGAATATGTTGAACAGCAAAGGTCCCATTACAGATCGTTGGGAAACCTGGCTATTTATATTTCTCCATTGAGAAAACTGACCATTTATTTCTACCCTATTTTTCCTATCTTTTAGCCAGTTACTGATCCACGAGAGGAACTTCCCTCTTATACCTTGACTACCTAGTTTTCTTAAGTGCCTATAGCTCTGTCAAAGGCTTTCTGAAAATCCAAGTACACTGTATCCACTGGATCACCCTTATCCACATTTTTGTTGACACCCTCAATGAACTCTAATAGATTGGTGATGCATCTTTTCCCTATACAAAAGTGGTGTTGACTCTTCCCCAACAAATCGTGTTTGTCTGTGTGTCTGATAATTCTGTTTACTATAGTTTCTACCATTTTGCTTGGTACTGAAATTACGTTCATCAGCCTATAATTGCCAGTATCCCCTTTGGAGCCCTTTTAACAAAATTAGTGTTACATTAGTTCCCTTCCAGGTATCTGGTATGGAGGCTTGTTTCAGTGATAGGTTGCATACTACAGTTAATAGCTCTGCAATTTTTATATTTGAGTTCCTTCAGAACTTGTGGGTGAATACCATCTGGTCCTGGTGACTTATTACTGTTTAATTTATCAATTTGTTCTAAAATCTCTTCTACTGACACATCAGTATGGGACTGTACTTCCGATTTGTTGCCCAAAAAGAAGCTGTTTCTGCTTCTCTCTCTCTCTCTATCTTCTTGCCAGCTTGTCAGTTCTCACCGATGTCCTGGCCTATTCATTTAACCCCTCTATCCTTTTCTAAATCCAGGGTCCTCTAATATTTAGTATCCTCCTTTTTGGTCCTAGGCTTTAGCCTTGGGAAGCGTAAGCTGTTCTTAATCTGACTGGAGCCAAGTAGGGTGTATTTCCCTGTAAACAGATTCCAAGGACTCTTATCTGTATCATAATTTTACGTTTCCTTCTTAGTTCCTTTAATACAGTAGCTCTCAACTGTTCCAGACTACTGTACCCCTTTCAGGAATCTGATTTGTCTTGCATACGCTCAAGTTTCACCTCACTTAAAAACTACTGGCTTACAAAATCAGATATAAAAATACAAAAGTGTCACAGCACACTGTTACTGAAAAATTGCTTACTTTCTCATTTTTACTATATAATTATAAAATAAATCAATTGGAATATAAATATTATACTTACATTTCAGTGTACAGTATATAGAGCAGTATAAAGTCTGTATGAAATTTTAGTTTGTACTGACTTCTCTAGTTCTTTTTAATGCAGCCTGTTGTAAGACTAGGCAAATCTCTAGATGAGTTAATGTACTCCCTAGAAGACCTCTGCATACCCCCAGGGATATGTGTACCCCTGGTTGAGAACCACTGTTTTAACAACCCCTTTTAATCTAATTCCATATCAAACAATCCATGTTAAACAATTACATAGAAGGGCACACTGTACTTCTTAGAAATAATACAGATATTTCCCAGTTCATCAGCCTGTTGTTTAGATCATTCTGGGCAAAGAAAAGACTGACACAGATGTTAAATTTCTCAAAGGAACCATTTTAAAATGAAATGTAATTCATAAATTCATTAATGGATTTACTTGTAAATTCAGAGAAAATTTATTCTGGACTCAAGTTTATGGGGAAACTCAACTTAGCCTTAACTATGGAACTGCAACTCCTGCCTCCATAATAGGTATACAAGAAACAGGTAACATTTTACCACTTCTACAGGAATGCATGACAAACCTGTCAAAAAGATGATGGCCACGTGAGATGCATGACACTTGGCAGGCCTATGAGGTACTAGTGTTCGTTGGTGAAGAGAATAGGGATCTGTACAGGGTTTGTATGGACCACAAACTCTACTATCTGTATTTCTAATAGTTACTATTACCATTACTATTACCTATCTCTTCCTAATAACTGGGATCCCCACCTACACAAGAGGTTACTGTGACATCATCTGGACTGAGGGTCCCAACTATAGGATCTTTTCCCTCTGCTCCAGCTTGATGTTCTTTTTCCTTGAGACTTTCATCCTCCTCAACAGCACAGAGGCAGTCAAAGTGAGGGTGAGATTGCTCTGCTGTAGCCCTGAAAGTCTCCTCTATATATACCTCTCCAGTTCAGCCACTCAGGTCTCAAGAGTCTGTACTTGGTCTCTGAGGGGAATGAGCCAGGAACACAAAAGGCAATAAGAAGAGGCTCTTTAAATGCATTAGGAGCAAAAGAAAGACGAAGGAAAGTATAGGTCCTCTACTTAGCAGGGAAGGAAAGCTAATTATTGATGTCATCAAGAAAGTCAAAGTGTTTAATGCCTATTTTGTTTCAGTCTTCACTAAAGAGGCTAACGGTGACTAGATACTCAACACAATTAATATTAATAACAAGGGGGAAAATAGGGAAAGAACAGGGTAAAGAATATTTAGATAAGTTAGATGTATTCAAGTTGGTGGGGCCTGATGACGTTCATCCTAGGGTACTTAAGAAACTAGCTAAAGCAATCTTGGAACTATTAGTAATTATCTTTGAGAACTCCTGGAGGATGGGTGAGGTCTCAGAAGAATGGAGATGGGTAAGCATAGTACCTTTCTTTAAAAAGGAGAACAAAGGAATAAGAGATCAGTCAGCCTAACTTTGATATCTGGAAAGATACTGGAACAAACTATTAATCAGTTTGTAAGCACCTAGAGAATAATAGGGTTATAAGGAATAGCCAGCATGGATTTGTCAGGAACAAATCGTGTCAAACTAACCTAATTTCCTTCTTTGACGGGGTTACTGGGCGGGGGGGAAATAGATGTGATATATCTTGATTTTATTTCAGAGTAGCAGCCATGTTAGTCTGTATCCGCAAAAAGAAAAGGAGTACTTGTGGCACCTTAGAGACTAACAAATTTATTTGAGCTCAGATAAATTTGTTAGTCTCTAAGGTGCCACAAGTTCTCCTTTTCTTTTATCTTGATTTTAGTAATGCTTTGGGCACAATCCCACATGACGACATCCTCATAAGCAAACTAGGTCTAGATGAAATTGCTATTAGGTGGGTGCAAAATTGATTGAAATACTGTGCTCAAAGAGTAAGTATCAATGGTTCACTGTCAGACTGGGTGGGCATATCTAGTGGAGTCTCACAGGGGTCAGTCCTTGGTCCAGTACTATTCAATATTTTCATTAATGCTTGGATAATGGAGTGGAGAGTATGCTTATAAAATTTGCAGATGGCACCAATCTGGGAGGGATTGCAAGGACTTCGGAGTACAGGATGAGTATTCAAACTAACCTTGACAAATTGAAGAATTGGTCTTAGTTTAGCAAGATTAAATACAGTAGAGACAAAAGCAAAATGCTACATTTAAGAAGAAAAAAATTAAATGCACAAGTACAAAATTGGAAATAACTCTTTAGGTAGCAGTACTGCTGAAAAGGATCTGGGTTCCATTGGATCATAAATTGAATATGAGTGAACATTGTGATGTAACTGCAGAACTGGAATGTTGCATGTAAGATATAGGAGTAATTGTCCTGCTCTACTTGGTACTGGTGAGGCCTCAGCTAGAGTACTGTGCCCAGTAAGGATAGATGTGGATGGAATGGAGAGAATCCAGAAGACAGCAACAAAAACAAAAGATTTAGAAAACCTGACCTATGAGGAAAGATTAAAAAAACTGTTTGTTTAATCCTGAGAAAAGAAGACGAGGGGAGGGAGGAGCCTGTCTTCAAATGTATTAAGTTCTGTTAGAAAGAGAACGGTGATCAGTTATTCTCCAGGTCACTGAAAGTAGGGCAAAAACTAATAGGTTGGCTCTGCAGCAAGGGTGATTTATGTTAGATATTAAGAAAAATCTTTCTAACTCTAAGGATAGTTAAGCACTGGAATAGGCTCCCAAGGCAGGACATTTTAAAAAAAAACAGGTTGGACAAATACCTGTCAGGGATGGTCTAGGTCAGGAGTTCTTAACCTTCATTGCACCGTGACCCCCTTCCAACAACAAATTTACTACATGACCATGGGGGAGGGCCACAGCCCAAGCCCCACTGCCCTGGATGGGGGTGGAGCTTAGGCTTCAGCTTCAGATCTGGGTCCCAGCGAAGTCTAATAGTGGCTGTAGTGACCCCATTAAAATGGGGTTGCGATCCACTTTGGGGTCCCGATCCACAGTTTGAGAACCGCTGGTCTAGGTTTATTTGGTGCTGCCACAGCACAGGGGTTTGGAATTAATTCCAGCCCTACATTTCTGTGATTCTATGAATTGGCATGTCAGACCTTTTAAAGCTTTTTGGGCTGTCTGCTGAGTAAGGAAGACAACACTGCACTGGTTTGCACTTGATCCATATTTGTAAGGTTTTCTTTGCAACCAAAAGGACTGGAAACCTAAGCCAAAATTTTTAAGCCTCGGTGCCTAAAATTAAGCACTTCAGTCTATATTTAGGAACCTAAATAAAAGTGTCCTGATATCAAAAGACACCCAGCGTCTTCAGCCTAAATTGACTTCAGAGGTGCTCAGCACCTCTGAAAACTGGGCCACTTTAATTTGGGTCTAACTTTAGGCAACCAGGTTTTTAAATGTATGAATATATAGATTCTGGATTACATTTGTGCAACATTGGGTAGATTCTCTATCAAATTCCATGGACTTGAAAACTTAGAATACACAAGGCTCTGAAAATATCTCTGCTGAATAGCCCCCTTCTCTCTTGATGCATCTGCACCAATGAGATGGTCGTGAGCTCCTGTTAACCCTTACTGCTGTGTTTTGTCCCTGCCAGGCTTGTTGGCTTCTCTCTCTTGTCCCTCTACTTGCTCCCTTGTGATCCGCTAGCCAGAATTTTCAAAGGAGGTATTTAGTGAACAGGCATGAGGTGGCTAAAGGGTCAGCCAGTGACCATATGAATGTCTGTTCACAAGGACATTGTGCTTTAAAGATTCCTGAGAGGAGCCAGAGGTAGTAGGGCACACCAGCATGCCCAAATGATTGACAGATATTCAAAACATGGGTGCCAGTTTGGCAGGCTACTTAGGGATATGTTGCTGTGCCCATACCTGCCAGTGTAGCATGTGCTGATAGATCATTAAGATGCAGATTCACCTGCACATAGAAAATCACCTGCTACAGAGTTGGACATGCTACCAACAAGCCTGATAGCGTTGCCTTATCTGTTTTGGTGATGGTCCCAAAAGATAGCAAGGAGAAGGTTCAGTTCCTCAGTGAGAAATGTTGGTGCAGGAACCAAGGCTTCTAGAGATTTGCTCTGTAAGATGAACACTGATCAGAAAAAAATAATTGACCGCATCAGTGCTATGGATAGGCCCTGGAGGATTATGAGGAGATCAGGGATGACAGAGGGACTTGCATGTACATTCCATATGACCATAAAGAGTTGTGAATGGTGAAGGGCTATCTAGCTAAGTTGAGGAAGAACAGCAGATAACTCAGTAGGTGGTCTAGACCATCATAACAAAGTCATGCAGGAGATTGCTGGTCTGGACACATTAGCAGTGAGCAGCTAGGTATTTTTTAATGCATCACTGACTGGTTTTGTGACCAAAACAAAAAGATTAGAGGCTTTTCTGATGTCCTGTTGGTGTCCCAGTGTCTGTGTTTGCCAGTTCATTTCTTATTGACCAAGTGATCTTTATTGCTCCTTTGGTTTTCATGTGTTGGCAGTTTCTGCCAGTCCACAACTTGCTATCTTACTAGATCCTTTAGCTAGCTGAGGCGTCTGATGGATGGAGATTCTTACCTGGCCAACACTCCGTCTGGGGGAATTACCTGGGGGTGGAGACTGATCTGGTAATTTATAAGTAGATTCTGTATTTCCTCCTGGATATGAGAGAGGAACATCCAGAACTGGGCCAAGAGAGATGGCAGGCACAAGGGAGATGCTTTCTTTTACTCATGCCAGTGTCATGGCTGATGGTGCGGAAGCCCTGACAATGGAAAATAATATACAAATCTCAAATTTCATCAACGGTTGGCTCAGAACATAGTCTCTCATCAGCCCTTAACCATGTTGAGATGGCAGAGACCAACATGTGGGCTCACGGGGGCATCCCACCTCAGGCTATCCCACCTCTGTGACTCAGCATCAACAGCACTAGTTGTGAAAGGGGCCAGTGCCCTGCTGTGCTTCCACTTGCTACTGCTGCTCAGCACAGTGGCCAGCTATTGTGGGTCCATTCTCAGCTAATCTCAGAGCCACTGTGGAAAACACTCAGAAAAAAAGGAGGAGTGAACCCTCCATTCTGTCCCGTGACCTACCCCATTGAATCTTGTACATTGTAGCTCATTTTCCCATTTGAACAGAATGTCTGTGTATTGCTTTGTGCTCTTTTTCTGTACTCACAAGAACAGCCATACTATCTAGCTCTGTATCCTGTCTTCCAACAGTGGCCAATGCCAGGTGCCCCAGAGGGAATGAACAGAACAGGTAATCATCAAGTGATCCATCCCCTGGTGCCCATTCCCAGCTTCAGGCAAACAGAGGCTAGGGACACCATCTCTGCCCATCCTGGTTAGTAGCTATTGATGGACCTATCCTCCATGAACTTATCTAGTTCTTTTTTGAACCCTGTTATAGTCATGGTCTTCACAACATCCTCTGGCAAGGAGTTCCACAGGTTGACTGTGCGTTGTGCGAAAAAATACTTTTTTTTCTTTTGTTTTAAACCTGCTGCCCTGTTAATTTCATTTGGTGCCCCCTAGTTCTTATGTTATGAGAAGGAGTAAATGACACTTCCTTATTTACTTTTTCCAAACCAGTCATGATTTTATAGACCTCTGTCATATCCCCCTTAGTTGTCTCTTTTTCACGCTGAAAAGTCCCAGTTTTATTAATCTCTTCTCATATGGAAGCCATTCCATACCCCTAATAATTTTTGTTGCCCTTTCCTGAACCTTTTCCAATTCCAACATATCTTTTTTGAGATGGGGCAACCACATCTGCACACAGTATTCAAGATGTGGGCATACCATGGATTTATATAGAGGAAATATTATGTTTTCTGTCTTCTTATCTATCCCTTTCTTAATGATTCCCAGTGTTCTGTTAGCTTTTTTGACTGCTGCTGCACATTGAGTGGATGTTTTCAAAGAACTATCCACAATGACTGTAAGATCTTTTTCTTGAGGGGTAAGAGCTAATTTAGACCCCATCATTTTATATGTTTAGTTGGGATTATGTTTTCCAATATGCATTGCTTTGCATTTATCAACATTGAATTTCATCTGCCATTTTGTTGCTCAGTCACCCAGTTTTGTGAGATTCCTTTGTAACTCTTTGCAATCTGCTTTGGACTTAACTATCATGAGTAGTCTTGTATCATCTGCAAATTTTGCCACTTCAGTGTTCTCCCCTTTTTCCAGATAATTTATGAATATGTTGATCTGTACTGGTCCCAGCACAGACCCGTAGGGGACACCACTATTTACCTCTCTCCATTCTGAGAATTGACCATTTATTCCTACCCTATGTTACTGCCTCCCCCATATTATTTATAAACTTCAATCTTGTATCCTTAACTTTTCTTTGATACTGTCATGGGGTCCACTTACCGTTGATGGTGCCTCCTCCTGGGGATTAGCTCTGTCAGGTGTTGCCTTCCTCTGGTGGTGTCCCTACCTATTGTCCTTTCTCACTCCCAGGCCCATCTCCCTCTGGGAACCACAGCCTCCTCTTCATGACTCAGCGTTCCTTCCAGGTCACTATGTAGTTCCCCCTTGCATGCCCCACAAAGTATTTCCAAAACAAATTTTCCCGGCCAGTCCACTTTCCTTTGCCTGGTCTATGCCATGTGCTCAGGGGCTGTTAAGGGAACCAGGGCCCGCCTTCTACCCTGGCTTCCAGCTCAGGGGCCCTCCAGTCAGCAGCTAAGGCCTGCATTGTCCTACCTTTCTGCTTTCCCCCTGAGCCTTTTCTACCTTCCTGGTTCCCCCCTGGTTTGCCAGCCTCCCAATTCCCTTCTCCAAGGGAGTTACTGCAGCCTACTTCCTACAGCCCCCTTCTGCTTTCAGGGCTTTATACTGTTCCTGTCTAGATAAGCCTCCCTATTTCATCAATTCCCTGTCCCCTGGCTCCTCCTTCAGGTGCAGCCTGGACAGTTAGATAGGCCCAATAACCCCTTCCAATCTTGTGTGGGGTGAACACTCCATCACAAATACTTACCTCATTTCTGCGTAAATTAACAGTTCATTTCAGAATTCCTCCTTGGGTTCCAATTCTTCCTCAGAGTGGACAGGGCTCTGTGCTCATCTTTATCCTCATTGTCCTTCTCTTCTTCTGCCTCATCTAGGTTGACTCCAGCCATATATTTCTGTTCATGTGACTGACTGTCTGGGTCTTGTGCCTCAGCTGCTGCTTCTTTAGTATAGGATATGAGGTCAGCAAAGGCAGTGCTGATTGAAAACTAGCACAGCCTATGCCTTTGCGGATTCATGTGCTTAATCGTCTAATTTGTGTGTCTAAATTGGCTTGAGTTCGAAAATACTGTGTTGCCTATCCTTGAAGCCATGCCCACAATCCTGTCCTTTTGTGTATACTCATCCTTTTGTACAGGGGCTGTATGTGCCCAACTATCCCTTTTGCACTTATCCCTTGCTTGCACTGTGGAATAAAACGTGCCTATGGGGATTTGTGTGCGCATTTTTTTGAAAATTTAGCCCTTAACTCCTGTGTACCTCAGTTTTTCCATGTATAAGGTGGTGTATAATGATTTCTCTCCTCTCAGGGAAGTAGGGCTGCCAACCCTCCAGGATTGTCCTGGAGCCTCCAGGAATTAAATATTAATCTTTAATTAAAGATTATGTCATGTGATGAAACCTCCGGGAATACGTCCAACCAAAATTGGCAACCCTAAAGTGTGAGGCTTAACTATTCATTTGTACAAATTACATTGAGATCTTCACATGGAAGGTAGTATAGAAATGCTAAGAATTATAAATGAAATCACTTGTTGAAATTATCTGGTCTGTGCTATGCAGGCGGTCAGACTAAATTATGATAATGTTCCCTTCTGGCCTTCGTATGTTGAATCTATGAAAAAAATGTTAATTATTATATATATATCTGTGCAATCTGTACTGGCAATCCAGTACAAAGCCACAATATAGAAGACATGAAATATTTTCATTCCTGCACTTTGTAGTGTTATACTTTGATATTAAGAAATGCTCTGAATTTCTGTAAAGGAAGAGTTAATGCCTTTTTTGATGGAACAGTTATGATTTTGTGTGGTAAAGGCAGTTATGCCTTGAAAAAGGACTATGTAAAACGGGCACCTTCTTTCTCAGCAGATCTGTTCTTTTTGTGTAATCTGGGTCATATTTACTTAATTTAGTGACAAAAGTAAGATTTTACTGTTTTTTCGTGTTAGGCCTGGTCTACATACAATTTTTGTATTGGTGTAATTCTATCAATTGAGGGATACTTTTTTAGTTGTGGTTATACAGGAGCAATCCAGAGTGGATGCAGTTATACTGGTATAAATGTGCTTATACAAATGTAGCTTATTCCTCTTTCCATATGGGAATAAGATGTAGTGACATAAACATATTTATACCATTATAACTGTATTGACATTTGGGAGAGGAGGAGATAGGCCACTTTATCTATAGTTTTGTATGTAGAGAAGCCCTAAGTCATGCAAAGCCAACACAGCTGAAACTGAGTGAGCTGGATTTTATTCACTTTTGCACATGATCAGTAGAATTACTTACTAATTTCCAGTTAGTTACACCTGTAAATCCCAATTGGAAACACCAGAGTTATACAGGTGTAATTGGAAGACATAATTTGTCAGTAGATTTAATAGTAGTAATGGTGACATGCAAGATATCAATAATTCATTTGAACTCTTCCCTGGGATGAGTTTTCAGAACAGGAACTCAGAAAAGCAATTCTTTTACTTGTAAAATCAGCATATTTGATACAGAAATCAATAAGGGAGAATAAACATGAATCCCCATTATGCCATTTTTTAAAGAGTCTGTTTTTACAGTAGATCTTCACATTAGGGCACAAGGCTGGGTGTCAGGGGACTAGCCCCAACTCTAAGCACCTAGGTGCCAATTCTAGAAAGTTTCCCTATTCAGTAAAGCAATTAAGCATATACCTAACATTAAGCATGTGCATTGAAGTCAGTGGCAGTTAAGCACATACTTAAAGTCAAGCAGATGCTTTAATGCTTTCCTGAATTGGGGCCACAAGTTTGAAAAATTTATTCTTTTAAATTCATAATTAGGCCTTGTAAGTTTTTAAGGCCCGGCTTGACAAAGCCCTGTCTGGGATGATTTAGTTGGTGTTGGTCCTGCTTTGAGCAGGGGATTGGACTAGATGACCTCCTGAGGTCTCTTCCAATCCTAATATTCTGTCATTCTATGATTTCCAGAGATGCTGAGCACCTGCAGATCCATTTACTTAAATGAAGATTGAAGGTGGTCAGCAGAATTGGGCACTTAATCTCTCCTTGCCTCAATTTTCTTTGCAAAAAAGGGGGCTCATACTTAGTCAAAGGGTTGCTTCTCAGTCTAAATTCATTAATGTTTGTAGAATGTGTTAACTTCCTTCCATGAAGGCACTATATATGTATAAAATGTTTTTATTTATACCTATTGGGAAGAAGAGAAATGCAAATTATAATACCTTTGAATGAAGCATACTTCTCAAATCAAGTAGTATAATGTTTCAGGATGCTAATACTATAAATTATCAGGATGCCAGTCTGAAATATTAGTGATCTTTTATTTCTTTTTTGCAGCTGCAAGAAAACCAAGATGAAATCGAAAATATGATGAACTCTATTTTTAAGGGCATATTTGTTCATAGATACCGGTAAGAGAATGAGCATTGTAGAGGGCCTTATTTGCTGAATTCAATAAAAATTTATGTTGATTTTCTTGTGGTGTAACATTCTAGGTCCTCCTGAAACAAAACTAAAACCATTATAATCTTTTAAGTTAAGAAAGAGAATTTAGGTGTCTCCCTTTTTTACCCAAATAAATAAGATACCCAGACAACCTTAATTTGGTCCTAAGTAACACCATAGGGGAGAAAAAATGAAAAAAGTGAATCCACTGTTAAAAAGCCGTTTCAGCTAAGGTGGGACCACAAAGACTGAAATGCCATAATAATAATAATAAGCATATGGTTATTTCATGTTGTACAGAGCAAAAAAGTTAATTGGGTGCCTTCACTATCCATTTAAATGCCTTAACATTTTGGATGTCTTCTAAGTTTAACCTTAACTCTAAATTTCCTGGATTTGTAATTCTTGTTTTAGCTACAATTGCAAACATTATTATAGTGATTTTTGTCCTTAAATTACTGATGTGTACTCTCCATCTTAATTCCAATTTAACAATGTTTTTACTTGGGAATTTGGGGGAAACTTTAAATAAGTTTTAGAGCCAGAAAAACCAGCAGGTTCTGGCAGCTTTGTGCTAATTTGGAGCAGTGCAAATCAATTAATTTACAATGGCTAGTTAAAATTAATTTATGACTGCTTCACATCACAGATAGTGCAAAGCAGCTGGAGCATACTGGTGAATTTGTTCCTTATTTTACAACTGATTGCTTGGCTTATTTATGTAAGATAAGATAATATGTTAACATTGTAATTAATTGTTTAAAAACATGTAAACTTGCGAAGTAAGCTTCCAGGATATGAAACTGTGGAATTCAACTGTTTTAGTCATAAAGAAACATGTTGTTCAACTTTAAAATTTTGCAAAAGGAAAAGGAGTACTTGTGACACCTTAGAGACTAACAAATTTATTTGAGCATAAGCTTTTGTGAGCTACAGCTCACTTCATCGGATGCATTTTGGTCATCTGTGAAAGCCTTGAGGCAGACTGGGCAAAAAGAGAACAGTGGGTGGGTAACAGTAGGGCTGCCTGGGGGGTGTGAACAGAAATATGTGGGGATGTTAGGAAGTTCATAGAATCATAGAATAACAGAGTTGGAAGGGACCTCTGGAGACCATCTAGTCCAACCCCCTGCCCAGAGCAGGACCAATCCCAACTAAATCATCCCAGCCAGGGCTGTGTCAAGCCTGACTTTAAAAACTTCTAAGGAAGGGGATTCCACCACCTCCCTAGGTAACGCATTCCAGTGTTTCACCACCCTCCTAGTGAAAAAGTTTTTCCTAATATCCAACCTAAACCTCCCCCACTGCAACTTGAGACCATTACTTCTTGTCCTGTCATCTGCTATCACTGAGAATAGTCTAGATCCATCCTCTTTGGATCCACCTTTCAGGTAGTTAAAAGCAGCTATCAAATCCCCGCTCATTCTTCTCTTCTGTAGACTAAACAATCCTAGTTCCCTCAGCCTCTCCTCATAAATCATGTGTTCCAGTCCCCTGATCATTTTTGTTGCCCTCCGCTGGACATTTTCCAATTTTTCCACATCCTTCTTGTAGTGTGGGGCCTAAAACTGGACGTAGTACTCCAGATGAGGCCTCACCAATGTCGAACAGAGGGGAATAATCACGTCCCTCGATCTGCTGGCAATGCCCCTACTTATACAGCCCAAAATGCCATTGACCTTCTTGGCAACAAGGGCACACTGTTGACTCATATCCAGCTTCTCGTCTACTGTCACCCCTAGGTCCTTCTCTGCAGAACTGCTGCCTAGTCTGTAGTGGTGCATTGGATTCTTCCATCCTAAGTGCAGGACTCTGCACTTGTCCTTGTTGAACCTCATCAGATTTCTTTTGGCCCAATCCTCCAATTTGTCTAGGTCCCTCTGTATCCTATCCCTACCCTCCAGCGTATCTACCACTCCTCCCAGTTTAGTGTCATCCGCAAACTTGCTGAGGGTGCAATCCACACCATCCTCCAGATCATTAATGAAGATATTGAACAAACCCGGCCCCAGGACCGACCCTTGGGGCACTCCGCTAGATACCGGCTGCCAACTAGACATGGAGCCATTGATCACTACCCGTTGAGCCTGACTATCTAGCCAACTTTCTACCCACCTTGTAGTGCATCCATCCAGCCCATACTTCTTTAACTTGCTGACAAGAATACTGTGGGAGACCGTGTCAAAAGCTTTGCTAAAGTCGAGGAATAACACGTCCACTGCTTTCCCTTCATCCACAGAACCAGTTATCTCATCATAGAAGGTAATTAGATTAGTCAGGAATGACTTTCCCTTGGTGAATCCACGCTGACTGTTCCTGATCACTTTCCTCTTGTCTAAGCGCTTCAGAATTGATTCCTTGAGGACATGCTCCATGATTTTTCCGGGGACTGAGGTGAGACTGACCGGCCTGTAGTTCCCAGGATCCTCCTTCTTCCCTTTTTTAAAGATGGGCACTACATTAGCCTTTTTCCAATCTTCCGGGACTTCCCCCGATCGCCATGAGTTTTCAAAGATAATGGCCAATGGCTCTGCAATCACATCCTCCCATTCTTTTAGCACTCTTGGATGCAACGCATCCAGCCCCATGGACTTGTGCACATCCAGTTTTCTAAATAGTCCTGAACCACTTCTTCCTTCACAGAGGGTTGGCCACCTCCTCCCCATGCTGTGCTGCCCAGTGCAGTAGTCTGGGAGCTGACCTTGTTCGTGAAGACAGAGGCAAAAAAAGCATTGAGTACATTAGCTTTTTCACATCCTCTGTCACTAGGTTGCCTCCCTCATTTAGTAAGGGGCCCACACTTTCCTTGGCTTTCTTCTTATTGCCAACATACTTGAAGAAACCCTTCTTGTTACTCTTAACATCCCTTGCTAGCTGCAACTCCAGGTGTGATTTAGCCTTCCTGATTCCATTCCTACATGCCCGAGCAATATTTATATACTCATCCCTGGTCATTTGTCCAATCTTCCACTTCTTGTAAGCCTCTTTTTTGTGTTTAAGATCAGCAAGGATTTCACTGTTAAGCCAAGCTGGTCGCCTGCCATATTTACTATTCTTTCTACACATCGGGATGGTTTGTCCCTGTAACCTCAATAAGGATTCTTTAAAATACAGCCAGCTCTCCTGGACTCCTTTCCCCCTCATGTTATTCTCCCAGGGGATCTTGCCCATCAGTTCCCTGAGGGAGTCAAAGTCTGCTTTTGTGAAGTCCAGGGTCCATATTCTGCTGCTTTCCTTTCTTCCTTGTGTCAGGATCCTGAACTCGACCATCTCATGGTTACTGCCTCCCAGGTTCCCATCCACTTTTGCTTCCCCTACTAATTCTTCCCAGTTTGTGAGCAGCAGGTCAAGAAGAGCTCCGCCCCTAGTTGGTTCCTCCAGCACTTGCACCAGGAAATTGTCCCCTACAGTTTCCAAAAACTTCCTGGATTGTCTGTGCACCGCTGTATTGCTCTCCCAGCAGATATCAGGATGATTGAAGTCGCCCATGAGAACCAGGGCATGTGATCTAGTAGCTTCTGCAACTTGCCGGAAGAAAGCCTCGTCCACCTCATCCCCCTGGTCCGGTGGTCTATAGCAGACTCCCACCACGACATCACCCTTGTTGCTCAGGCTTCTAAACTTAATCCGGAGACTCTCAGGTTTTTCTGCAGTTTCATACTTGAGCTCTGAGCAGTCATACTGCTCCCTTACATACAGTGCAACTCCCCCACCTTTTCTGGCCTCCCTGTCCTTCCTGAACAGTTTATACCCATCCATGACAGTACTCCAGTCATGCGACTTATCCCACCAAGTCTCCGTTATTCCAATCACATCATAATTCCCTGACTTTGCCAGGACCTCCAGTTCTCCCTGCTTGTTTCCCAGGTTTTGTGCAAGTTGATTGGAGATGACAAGGGGAAGGGGAATCCGAGGTTTCTGCCTGGGTAAGGTGGACAGAGGAATTTAGTGGTAATGTTAGAATAGAGGGAGAAGACCAGACATGTGCATGGGTCTTATGGAGGTCTATTATGTGCAGAGGGGCTTGGGTTAGGAAGAGCAATGCTGTGAACTAGGCAGGTGTCGGAGGTAGGCTCTCAGGCCTTTGATGTCAAGGCATGGTGCTTGAAAGGCTGCTCATGGCAATGTTGCCTCAGCTTGACTGTGGGAAGCTAAAGCAGGAACGTAGGGGGAGCCTTTAAAAGACAGAGGCACTGCAACTCAGGGTCTGGGATCCCCCCACCTCTTTGAATAGCACTGATTTCCCTAATACAGCCCTCTTCTCTACAAACAACCCTTTTGCCCCTAGGCTTTATGCACAGCCTTGCTTTCTTTTGCCCCACACATCCACATTCTGTTCCTGTCTCCCACATAGCCTCATTTACTATCTGCTTGGTTCTTTCAACACTATAAAGCAGCACTGTGGAAAAACAGGAGAGTTGCCAAGTGCTTGGAGGGCAAGGATGAGTGAATGAAGATGTGAAGGGGCACAAGGGAAAGGTCAGCAGGTCTCTGATATGTTGCGAAGTAGAGAAGAGGATGTCCAGGGTCGTGGGTTAAGTGGGGATATGAGCATGATACTGCATTCAAAGGATTTGAGGTGGGTTTTTTTGCATTTGTGTTGTGATGGAAATAAGGTGGCTATCCTGCTTCCATGCTTACCTCTCAGGGTCTGGGACTGTGATTTGTCAAGTAGTTTACAGTGAAAGAGATGAGCTGACACTGGATCTGTGGCATTATGTAGCCAGGTTTGATGGTGCAGACTAGAACATGGATATCTTATTGGTAACCAGATTATGAATGACAGAATTCCTCTGCCCACTGACATTGAACTGCATAAGCTGAAGCTCTTGGGCTTGATTGTGCTCTGACACCTCATTGTAAAGACATTAGAGTTATACCATTGAAGTGGGCATAATCCTAACCCTAAAACTGGTCTGAGAGCAGAATCAGACTGTGCTGGTATGTGCCTTTTCATTAGCTCTAAATGAGAACTCCAGATCCATCTAAGTAGAAACGCAAGCTGATGTGTAATGGATTTATTAAGTGTTGGTCTACTGCTGGACCAGATACCTTGGATGAGAGAGGTTTGCTTGACACTCCCTAGCATTATGTTAGTGTCATGATGTGGGAGGAGTCAGAGGTTGCAAATCATCTTCTTTTAGTGCAGAAAGGGGACACAGAGGTATTTTAGGCTTTGAATTACGTAACTAACATGAAGATGGGAGGTCGTGGTCTTGTCACCAAACAGAGGGAGGAAAAAGCTCTTCTCTCTGCTAGTAGCAGTTTTGAGGGATTTTGCAGCCCTCACCCCCACCCACACATTGTGGTGGTATAGCCTGTAAAAAAACAAAAAAATTCCATACTCCATTGGATGGAAGATTAACACTTAAAGCTGACTTACTGGCCCATCTCCCACTGGTGACGGTGGTGGGAAGTAACTGTAGCTGCCATTGCTGCTAAGGGATAGCGGAGAAGAGTAGATGGTTTTTCAAAGACTCTCCTGTCAATCCAAGCACATTCTCATGCTGCTGCCAGCAACGAAAGCCCTTGTTTCTGTCAGTGTTGTTTTGGGAAGGAGAAACCTGATGGAAGACTTCTTGTCTGCGGACAAGGGGCATATGCCAGTATTCACACAGCTGGCTCTATGAGATGTTTGCCGCCATTGATCATGGG
Source organism: Lepidochelys olivacea (assembly GCF_965140295.1). Classification (NCBI taxonomy): domain Eukaryota; kingdom Metazoa; phylum Chordata; order Testudines; family Cheloniidae; genus Lepidochelys; species Lepidochelys olivacea. Next base: position 48,453,258 of record NC_140419.1, read on the forward strand.
ATTCTGCTGTCTCACTATATAGATTTAACAGAGGTGTTGAGAGGGTGATAATAGGCTGCTCCTCTGCCTGTCTGCAAAGCCCTTACCTGTGAAGTTAATCAGGGATCCATCCTCTCTCCAGTTTCTTCAGTTTGTATGGAGCCATTTGGAGAGATAGTGAGATGACACAGACTGAAATGCCAGCAGTATGTGGACAACGTAATGCATTACATCTAATTCCAGCTGCCCCAGCTCTGCTGGTGCCCAAGGAACATACAAACTTGAATGAAGGGTAGCTGACTGAAGCCAAACCCAGGCAAAAAGAAAGTGATGTTGGTGAGGAGAGGGAAGCGCTTCAAAGAACTCTCCGCCCCTATAATGGCCTTAAAGCTTTCTTCCCTCAGATGATCAAGATGGTCTGTAGACTTGGGGTCCTTTTAGTCTCCTCACTCCATGTACAGGTAGTTATGATGGCAAAAAAATGCCTTTTCTATGTACAGTTAGCTAGGACATTCTTCCCCGTCCTGATGGATTCATACTTGGTCACAGTAATCTATGCATTGGTGACTTCCAGGTTTAATTAGGAATGAAACTTTAGACCTTAGAAAGGTTCAGCTGGTTTGGAATACAGCCTGTCTGTGTAGCAACACAGGGTGTTGTCTGTCATTCTACTCCTTTACACTGGCTTCTCTTTTAATATTAAGTGAAATGGAAGATTTCAGTACTGATAACTTATTGGAAAAGGTACAGAGAAAAGCAACAAAAATGATTAAGGGTATGGGACGATTCCATCTGAGTAGAGAGTAAAAAGACTGGAACTTTTCAACTTGGAAAAGAGAAAACTAAGAGGGGATATGATAGAGGTCTATGAAATCATGAATGGTTTGGAGATAGTGAATAAGGAAGTGTTATTTACTAGGTTCAAGGAATTCAGTAAATCACAGAGTCTGTTTGTCTTTTATGGTACTGAGAGTAAAAGACAGGCAATTACATCATAGTGCCTAAGTGAGTTAGGCTTTGTACAGAGGAATGTTACAAAGAAACTAGGGCTGTCGATAAATCACAGTTAACTCACGTGATTAACTAAAAAAAATTAATCGTGATAAAAAATAATCACGATTAATCACAGTTTTTATTGCACTGTTAAATAATAGAATACCAATTGCAATTTATTAAAGGGGAGAGAAAAGAATAGCAAAGAGAAAATGCAGCTTCTGTCTCTGATGTTGATTTTCACTTGCATCCTCATTACTGAAAAAAACAGATGCAGCACATGGTCTAATCAACCACTCTGAGACCTGGCAAACTTTACTAGCATTGAAGTGTTTAGGATATTGTTTTTAGTTGCCTTTTTGGTCATGACTCATACCAGTGTTACAGAATATGCAGTCTTCAATGGGTGAGCCAGACTCTCATTAGACAAAAGAAAAAGGAGAGGGATATAAGAGAAGAAATAAATGGGGAAGGAAAAGAACACACACAGGTGTTTCAAAGGGGGGAGGGATAGCTCAGTGGTTTGAGCATTGGCCTGCTAAACCCAGGGTTGTGAGTTCAATCCTTGAGGGGGCCATTTAGGGATCTGGGACAAAAATTGGGGATTGGTCTTGCTTTGAGTAGGGGGTTGGACTAGATGACCTCCAGAGGTCCCTTCCAACCCTGATATTCTATGATTCTAATGTGTCACACTCACACACACAAAGTCTCACATCTCTGGTAGTATTCAGGATTTAGCCAAAGCTGGTGGAGGTGGCAATGTCATCTGGCTCCATCTCTCTGGCCGGGTCTGGTCAGGGCATCTTTCAGGATTATGATGAAGGAGATCTGGATTCCCAGGAGACTGTTGGTGTGGCAACCATTATGGTGAAGCTTGCTCCTTTCTCTTCTCTTGCCTTTCCATCAGCCAGCATCGTGTTAACCTCCATCTGTTCATCTATATTAATTTTGTTTAAGGGAGTGGTAGGCAGAATGGTTCATCCTCTCATTATTTTGTCCTCCAATAAAACCACTTTTCAACATACCGATTTTGGTTCATTAATTTTTGGTCTCACACTGTTCTTGTTTACCAGCTATTACCTTTACTCAGTCCTTGAATTATATCTGTCGGCCTTTTTGTTTGTACTAATACAGTCTTTCTCTCTCCCTTTTGGAACTTTTCTCATCATTGTTTATTATTATAGGCTATTCTCGCACTTTATGAATGTTCACACACTTTTTATAGTTGAGCTCACGATTAGGGTAAGTTTTTAAACCCAGTTATCACAGCAGATGGGACCCATAGAACCACCCAAGACCAGTAGGTTGGGCTGCAACCTGGGTGTTCACATCCACAACTTCCCTGACTGCAATGAAGATCCCTGGTCCTCTCTCATGTGATCAGTTTGTATACAGTCCTGTGGCTTGCCCCTGCATCGGCTCCTTTGGTCTCTCTGCAGGCAATGAATCATAGGACTGGGTCAAACCTGGTGGCTTTGCAACCTTCAGCTTCTCTCCCCACCTTGGAGTCATCCAGCACCTCCAGTTCCTCACGTTCATCTCAGGAATGGAGATCTGAGCAGGGTTCTCTGGCTGAAAAAAACTAGATTGATTCCTCCTCATTGCTTCCAAGCTTTCAGGCTCCTCTTCACAAAAGGAGCCTGAACACTTATAGAAGTATCCAGACAAAAAAAGAGTCAAGCAACCAGATAGATCTTTGTAGATCATATGTTGGAAACATGGAGTAGATGAAGTCAAGACATTAAGATCGACAGCTACTTATGGAACTTTGAAATAATGGAAGAAGAGATGGAGTAATTGAGGACTGGAGTAGAGTGAAAATCTCTCTTTAGGATGGCAAAAACAGCATACTTAAATACAGAGGGGATGGGATGAAACTGATAAGTTGGTGTGTTTGAGGATAAGTTTAGAGACATCAGAGTTGAACACAAGGATAAAAGAGGACAAAATCAGAGTATGGATACGGTGGAGAAAGTAAAAACAGACCTATAAATATTGTGGTATTATAAGGTGCTAGTAAATTGTCACTAGACTAATGGGGATGGAGGGAAAATTGTATTTGATTAGAATCTTGTTAAAGAGTATTATTTTTTTTTCTTTTTCTCTAGTGATGCTATTGCTGAGATTAGAGCTGTTTGTATTGAGGAAATTGGAGTGTGGATGAAAATGTACAGTGATGCCTTCCTGAATGATAGTTATTTAAAATATGTCGGTTGGACACTACATGACAGGGTAAGTAATATTTTCCAGAGTATGACACCAGGAAAAGTAAATGTTTTCTTTTCCTGTTCAATATATCACCTTTTGATTTTTCTTCCTTTCATTTATTTCTTGACTGATATATTTCTGTAGTCATCATCTTTTGTATAGCTTAAAACCAGCAATGTTAGATGTCCAGGTCTAGGCTGGTAATCCAGTTGATTGCTTCAGGTGACATGGAGTGGATGACAGAGAAACTACTAAAATATGATTGTTTGGGACGTTGGCTGACACGATGTCGCATAGTTTGAAGTTCATTTCCATACTCACAAATAGGTTTGGATCTCAGTTTCCATTTATGGAGGCGGTTAGTTGCCTCTGATTTTCATGGGGGAAAAACTCTGAGTCTTTGAGCTCTTGCACTGCAAGCCAAAAAGTTTTTCTGGATTTAAGTCAGAGTCTTCAGATATTATTTAGGTCTTCCTGTATTGGGAGATCCTTGTTCCCTCAAATATGATGGGACCCCTGCAGGAGTCCTGTGTTGCAACAAATTTGGGGTGAGTGCATGTACACCAGTACAGGAAGCTACGGTTGTGGCTTTGATTTTTATTATGCCTGTAATGATATGCATGACTGTGTTAAGTTGAGAGTTGACAAGTGATGTGAGGGAGCTATGTGCCCAGATGGGTGAGCAGTATTCTGCAGTATAGTTGACAAGGGCTACTGCAGAGGTCCGTAGAATTTTTTGCATCAGCTCCCCAGGTCATTCCTGCCCATTTTTGGATAAGATTTATACGCATCTTTATTTTATCACGGATATTTTTCAGGTATAGTGCTTTTTGAGATTTTGGTCTATGGTTACACCAAAATATTTTGGGATAGGATCGTATCTTATCTACTGGCCACAGAAGTCCAAGTACAATTCTGGTCTACTGTTTGATTGTTTAGATTAAATGCTGATACAACTACCTTAGTGGGGTTTGGTTTTAGTCAGAGCAATGTCATCAGCACAGACAAATTTCTGTGATGATGTTTGAGGAAGGTTGCTCATATAGATATTAAACAGAATTGGTGATAGGGCTGATCCTTGTGGTAGACTATCATTGACAGTGCATGGCCTGCTGACCTGGTCACCAAGGAAAACATGAAATCTGTGATTGGTCAGAACTTCTCAGAAGAATTTTATCATTGCATTGCATGGAATAACTTTGCTGGCTTTTAGAAGGAGGCAATAATATCCCTCATACCATATTGTATGCCTCAAATAAGTCTAAGAAAGCCGCCTCAGTTGTGAGTTTTCACTGGAATTCCACCTTTGTGTGGTGTTAAGGCTAATACTTGGTTAGTACAGCTGCAGCCTGGTTATATACCTGCTTGTTTGGTTGGTAGCATTGCTTTTACAGGCAGTATGATCCTTGCCAGTAATAGTCTCTCCATAAGCTTGTATGACATGCAGAGGAGTGAGATAGGCTGGTACTGTAAAGGATTACCGGTTAGCTTCCCAGGTTTGGCAGCCTCGCACCGGATTCTCAGGACAAACCCTGAGGAATGGATATTGGAGAACAGTATTGCCAGCCATTTTTTGTACTTAGCTCTGAGATTTTTAACACATTCTGGCAAAACACCATCAGGTCCTGCAGCATTCCCAGCTTTCATGAGTGAAAAGGTCTTATTGACCTCCTCAACAGTGAAGGGCAGTGGTAGCAGGGCGGAGGCAAGTGGTAAAATGACTATTTGCCAGAGTATTCTGCGCACATTGCGCTCAATAAACTTGTCCTGTGGTGCTTTTTATGTGCATAAGAAGTATTCCTGCAGTCACATCAACTGAGACTTTAGTATTTCACTGTTTTACTGGCTTTGCAGGCCCATGCTGGTGCAATAATATCCAAGCTTAGCAACTGGAGTGAGTAAAGTACAGAGCTTCAACCATTTCAGTCCATCCTTGGCGGTGCACTAACTTCAGTGACTCTAGTAAGGATTCAGAGTAACAGCCGTGTTAGTCTGTATTCGCAAAAAGAAAAGGAGTACTTGTGGCACCTTAGAGACTAACCAATTAGCTGTAGCTCACGAAAGCTCATGCTCAAATAAATTGGTTAGTCTCTAAGGTGCCACAAGTACTCCTTTTCTTCTAGTAAGGATGTTGAATATTTACATAAGCAAACACTTGGCACTCCTTTCTGTTTTCTTCATTCCACAATAAGGTATATCCTTTTCAGTGGCCATAAGGGATGTTTTTTCTTATACCTATTTAGATGATTTGGATGAAACAATCAAAATTTTCAGGTGTTGTTGGAATCACATAGATGGTAGATTCAGTTGTCACAGTGAATCCCGGACAGTTTGCCTTTTGCAACTCCCATTGCAATTTAGGCAATGACATGATTACTGGGAGTCCAATCCCAATATGGATTATCACCAGTCGATGCTGACTGCATGGAAAGTTGCCAAGAATATTTTTGGAGGGATTCTGACAGATTCTGAACTAGTCTTTGGTGAGGAAACCTAGTAGATCTAGGTTGGTTGGTTTCAGTGGGTTCCAATGGGAAGAATGAGAAGTGTCTCTCTCTGTCTTTCACACTGAAAAGGAGCTAGATGTCTTCATTTGATGACTGTTCCAGAAGTGCCTTGCCTGCAGTATCATTACTAACATAGCCCCCACAGTGCGTGGTGGCTATTGAAATCACCAACATATATAACCAGGTGATAGGCTGTAGGTAATGGGGGAGAAGGCTCGTCAACATTCTGTGATTTATACACATTAACTACTGTTATATTGTTGATTCTTATTGAGATGGTAAAGATTCCAGAGTTGCTCCTGGCATCTGTTTTGTCATAATCCTTAATGTCCTGCTTGCATATATAGCAAGACCAAGTTTTGGGTGATGGGAGAGGTGACGAGATTGTAGCTGACAATATGACAGCGTGATTCTTGGATGTCATCTTTGATATGGGTTTCTTGCAGAGTAATATCTTTGGCTATGTCTACACTACAGACCTTATAGCAGCACAGCTGTACCGCTGCAGCTGCACTGCTGTAAGGTCTCCTGTGTAGCTGCTCTATGCCGGTGGGAGAAAGAACTCCTGCTAGCATAATTCAGTCACCCCCACTGAGCGTCGTCGGTAGGTATGTTGGCAGGAGACACTCTCCCGGTGACATAGCACTGTCCACACTAGCGCTTTTGTCAGTGAAACTTTTATCAGTCGGGGTGTTTTTTTTTCATACCCTTGACTGACAAAATTGCTAGTGCTGACATAGCCTTTGATCATGCATTGCATACATATTGCAAGCTAGGTAGTTACTATTAGATTGGGATGCACCTTCAACATTCAACTGGCAAATTTGAAAGGCTGAGGCTTATGATTCTCTTAGAGTGGCTCTGGAAGGAGTCACTTTTTGCAGGATAACTATTTCCTTTGATCAATCCAGGGTTTTGCTGAGTGACATTTGGATGCTGATTTGATAATCTTGGTTATATCTAAGTATGTGACAGGGCAAACCATGAGAAGGTTGTCATCACCTGCACATATCAGTAGTTGAATTAAATAACTGCGTGCTAGCTGATGTCTGAATTTTTTGATGAGTTCTGTCTTCACTGGAGTGTTTATCAGCTGTTCCCTTCCATATTGCTTTTCCTCTGGTCATGGGAAAGGGGACTGGTCTTCCAGGGACACCTCTGAGAATACTTGCTATCTGGAATGGTATGGACGGAGAGACTTAAATAGCGTTTTGACTTTATTACATGCTTCATTAGTCTTTCAGTCAGCTGGCAATTGAGAGGAATAACCTGGGCCTCCAAGTCATCTTTACTCAACAGGAGGAGACAGTGATCTCTGGTATCCTCCAATCTAGAGAGAGGAAAAGGAAAGCTTCCTATATATCCTGGGAATAGACCATTTACTGGAAGCCAATAAGAAAGCAGCTAAAGGTTTCATTGAAGAGGGCAAGCTTGTTTCTCAACATTTCCTGAAAGCAACCTATAATGCTTCCAATGAAACAGCTAGATCTTAGGCTACAAACATCACATTTTGGAGCTACTCCTGGCTGTTCTTGTCAGGTATCTGTGGGTGCCCGGATAAGAACTGAAGTCCTTTTCTTAGAAAGACAGCAAGAGAGAAGGTGTGTTCACTCACAAAGTGGATGAACCCTTGCAATAGTTTAAATGAGACTAAGTTTCATAGACTTTACAGTCAGAAGAGGCCATTATCATCATCTAGTCTGACCTCCTGCACATTGCAGGCCATAGAACCTTGCCCTCCCACTCCTCTGATGTGACCTCTGGCTGAGTCCCTGAAGTCCTCAAATCATGATTTGAAGATTTCAGATTACTGAGAATCCAGCATTTACTCTAGTTTAAACCTGCAAATGATCCGTGCCCCATGCTGCAGAGGAAGGTGAAAAACCTGCAGAGTCTCTGCCAATCTGACCTGGGAAAAAATTCCTTCTCAACTCCAAATATGGCAGTCAGTTGGACCCTAAGCACATCAGCAAGAACCACCAGCCAGACACCTTTGGGAAAGAATTCTCGGTAATAACTCAGATTCTTTCCCATCTTGTGTCCCATCGTTGGTTATTTGGGATATTTGCTACTAGGGTGGATTTCATTTAAATCATGATTTAAATCACTAGTCAGGAAGACTTGATTTAATCATGGATTTCTACATAAAAGTGCATTCTTGTTGGTGGTTATAACCTTAATACATATTTTTCACAACGCAGAGATAGATGTAGCGTTCATTTTTAGAAGGTACACATGATACATTTTTGAAGTGATTTATTTTGAAAACTTTTCAGAGTAGTTTTACAGCTATATCAGAAAATGAATGATTGTTTGGTTATTTCATTTACCAAAGGTAATTGAAGCAGATATTTATGAAGTCATTGGGAGGCGAACTATCTCCAGTTCAACAGGTTAATCACTAATATTTGGAGGATTTTCTTGCTATGCTGTATTAGGAGGAGAACATCACCAGACAGACATTTAACTAAAACAACAACGTTATGTATTCTGGATTTTTTTCTTCAACAACAAACATGTAATATTTTAACAAAACAAGCGTATGAATTTTTGAATTATTTAAACATTCAATTTTTTTAAAATCAGGTTTGTTTTTGTTAAAATTGTTTTTAACTAAAATAGTTAAATGAAATATTTAAAAAAACAAAAAACAAAAATTAAATCAACTATGTCAGCCAGGTCAACATGAGAAGCTTAAAATATTGGCTTCTGCAGCTAACTCACTCGTCTTCACCTTCATTTTCCTGTTTGTTCATCATCTGGAAAAGAAAAACAAGCTTTCCTGCTTTTTCAGGTCCCAAACGATTTCTCAATTTGGAATGAATTAGTCCAAAGGAAGAAAATATTCTTTCTACACCGTCAGAAGCAGCTACTGCTGTTAAAAGTGAGATTATCACTTCAACAGTCTCTGAATCCAAGTGCTTAAGTGACTTCCACCAGTTCGCTGGTGTGACTTTCTTTTAAACATCATCAGCAAACACATATTTCTTGAATTGAGCAGGGGGCCCTGCTTTGGGCAGGGGGTTGGACTAGATGACCTCCTGAGGTCCCTTCCAACCCTGATATTCTATACTATGATTCTATGAATAAGCAGGAAAGCTCTTCTTCAGCAGTTAAGGTTTAACCTTTGTACCAAATATTGAGAATATTTGCAAGAAAATGAGCTGGAGATAATGCTTGTCCCATTCGTTCTTTTAATTATTGTAATTTAACTCTGTCATTGCTTATTTCTCTTTTTGAGATCTCACTCAGTTCCTCCCAAATTTCAACAGCGCCAGCAATAAAACGGCCATTTCCCTGCATTTTGTTCAAGGCTACAGAAACAGGCTTCAGGGTACTCAGCATGTGTTCAACATTTCTCTTAAGCTCAATGTTGAGAACTTTGGCTGTGACAGTGCCATCTGTTTTTTTCACGATTTTGTTCATAAACTGTCATCAGATTAGGCCAGTTCTTGATACAGTGCTCAAAACAGTCCACTACTGAGTTCCATCGCACGTCTTGTGGGAGAGTTAGCTTGGTTCCTCCCACTTTTTTCAGAGCAGCTGCTGCAAAGTGGTTGTTATGGAAGTATTTTGCAATTTCAACAGCATTAGCCTTTATTACTGGAACACTGAAGTCTTTGGCTAGGAGGTGCATCAAATGAGCACTGCAACCATATGTTATTAGCTTGGGACTCTCTTCTAAATAATTTCTTCTCATCTTGATTACATTTGCAGCATAGTCTGTGACCAAGCTGCATACTAGACATTTGAATTTTTTTTCATAGTTTGTTCTAGCTTTTCCTGCTACTTCTTGTAAGTATTCTGCTGTGTGTGCATTTCCTGATGTATCAATTGTTTCTGTAAGGAAGACATTCCCTTCTTCTGTTGTCACACAAGCACATACAACAGGATCATTGTGGACATTGCTCCACCCATCAAGACTCAGGTTAACAATTTCACCCCCTAAACCTTTTGCACGCTGCTCAATTTCTCTTTCATGCACATTATCCAGCAATTTGCTGCAACATCTGCTCTGTTGGGTGGACTGCATCTTGGTCTTAATGACTGAACCATGTTAATGAAGTGTGGGTTCTCAATCATACGGAAAGTAGAGTTTCTTGCAGAAACAAACCAGGCAATTTTTTCATCAATTACCTCTTTTTGTCATCTGCTGGTTCTTATCACAAACGTATCTGTGGTTGTTTCTGGATGATGGAGATTTTTTTATCTTTTTGCTACAGGTGATATACTGTGGCTATGTGACATACATGATATGACTGACACACTATCATTGGCAGATAACTCTGAAACTATAGAAAATGATGGTGATCTTCAAGATGGATAGTCTTCAGAATTCTGTATTTTGAGGATGGATTCTTCTAAACAAAATAAGTCAGTGCAGTTATTCAATTATTATTACCATACTACTCAATTAGTATTACTCATTGCATTCACTGACACTCAGTACTACTTTAAAGGTGAAATTGTAAAAGGAAGATCTGCCTATTTCAGCTGTTTATTTTTTAATCACAACTGTATCTAAAATCATAGTACCATAGAGTAACAACTATATTTTTTGCTCAAACATGAGAATTCCAGACTCGTCCAGAAGGAAGACAGGCAGTCCTTAAGCAAGAAGTATGAAATAAAAAAGTTTACCAACCTGAAGATCCTGCATGTTCAGACATGTTCCTTTCATCATCTTCAAGGCAGCTTCCTCCTGAGAAAAAAACACTTCTCATGATGTTGTTTCATTTGGGAAACCAGACCTTGCACTTCTTTGTTGCACTGTTTGCATTTTGCATGCATGCCTGTCTTACCCACGGGTAGAGGAACTTCATTAAAATATTCCCAAACTGAGTCTCTCTTACGGCTTGCTGCCATTATAGGTTTTCCCTTCTAGTGGGAGAATGATATGGTAGATCTCAAATCAATGAAGGCTTCAATGAGAAAGACCTCAAGACTTCTGGAATATGCTGCTCAAACAGTTTCACTTCTGTTTCTACTGCCTATCCCTCCCTTCTCACCTTTTTCTCCAGACTTTTTCTCCTTGTCCAGATCTATTCCGCCCCCAACAATCTTCTATTCATTGAACTTTTTGAAACTTTTCACTTTTAGAGCAAGGTAAGGATTGACTCTGTGTACACAAATTTGCAGAGGGACAATAGGGTTGAGGTCTGTTTTTCTCACCTCTATATATTATTTATTTAAAAACATTTTTCCTGTTCACAAGGGTGTTATCTCTGGAGACACAAATCCACAGTTTGAGAATGGCAAAAGTAAGCATCTCTGATGGTTTCTTCTAGACTGAGCACTGAGTCCTATTGGGTAGTGTGACAAAGTTCCTACTCTACCTTGGTGGGTCTTGTGCTTATTGGTGGATTTGCTCGCCTTGGAGCTTCACGGCAGCCCTCAGCTTGGCCATTTTTCTGAATCCACAGTCCAGGTCGACAACTCCTGTGTCTGTCCAGGAGTTGGGAGGATTTGCGGGGGACCCGGGCCCACCCTCTACTCTGGGTTCCAGCCCAGGGCCCTGTGGAATGCAGCTGTCTAGAGTGCCTCCTGGAACAGCTGTGCGACAGCTACAACTCCCTGGGCTACTTCCCCATGTCCTCCTCCCAACACTTTCTTTATCCTCACCATAAGACCTTCCTCCTGGTGTCTGATAATGCTTGTGCACCTCAGTCCTCCAACATTCCGTGTTCTCACTCTCAGTTCCAAGTGCCTCTTGCTCCCAGCTCCTCACACGCACACCACAAACTGAAGTGAGCTCCTTTTTAAAACCCAGGTGCCCTGATTAGCCTGCCTTAATTGATTCTAGCAGTTTTTTGATTGGCTGCAGGTGTTCTAATCATTCTGTCTTAATTCTCTCCAGAAGGTTCCTGATTGTTCTGGAACCTTCCCTGTTACCTTACCCAGGGAAAAGGGACCTACTTTGCCTGGGGCTAATATATCTGCCTTCTATTACTCTCCTATAGCCATCTGGCCTGACCCTGTCACAGTAGATAGAAAGATTAACCTAAATAATCTATACAGAAGCCTCTGGAGCCCCATAAATTTGAGTCCCTAATCCATGAACTATTGGAACTTATTTACAAAACTTTTCTTAAACATTACATGAATATATTGTCTCATACTATAGAATTAGAATTTATAATCCCTATTCCATGATGAGATATCTTTGAGCTATAATGTATCTTCATTAAAACTATCTTTAGATAGGTTTTTTTCCCAAAAATGCATTTTATATAAAAAAAAAATTAAATAAAAAAAAATACGATTTTTAAATTTTTTTTTAAATTGATGTTTATCCACCCTGTTTGCTATTAGCAGTTGCAGATTGGCTACATGCCACTTTAGGCAGTCTCATCATACCATCCCGTTCATAAACTTATCAAGCTCAGTCTTGAAGCCAGTTAGGTTTTTTGCCTCCACTGCTCCCTTTGGAATGCTGTTCCAGAACTCCATTCCTCTGATGGATAGCAACCTTTGTCTAATTTGAAGCCTGAACTTGTTTATGGCTAGTTTATATCCATTTGTTCTTGTCAACATTGGTGCTTAACTTAAATAACTCCTCTCCCTCCCTGATATTTATCCCTGTGGTGTATTTATAGAGAGCAGTCATATCTGCCCTCGGCCTTCATTTGGTTAGCTATACAAGCCAAGCTTTTCGAGTCTTCTCTCATAAGGTAGGTTTTGCATTCCTCTGATCAACATAGTAGCCCATCTCTTCACTTGTTGCAGTTTGAACTCATCTTTCTTAAACGTAGAAGACCAGAACTGCACACAGCATTCCAGATCAAGTCTCACTAGTGCCTTGTATAATGGCACTAATGCTTCCCTATCTCTACTGGAAATACCTCACCTGATGCATCCTAGGATTGCATTAGCCTTTTTCACGGCCACATCACATTGGTGGCTCATAGTCATCATGTGATCAACCAATACAGAGTGTCTTACTCCTCCTCTGTCACTTCCAGCTATATGTCGCCAGTTTATAGCAAAAATTCTTGTTAGTCTCTCAGTGCATGACCTTGCACTTTGCACTATTAAATTTCATCCCATTTCTATCACTCCAGTTTTCATGGTCATCCAGATCTTCTTGAATGATTTTCCAGTCCTCCTCCATATTAGCAATACCTCCCAACTTTGTGTCATCCACAGTTTTTTTCAGCACACCCTTGCTTTTTGTACCAAAGTCATTAATAAAAATGTTAAATAAGATTGGTCCCAAGACCAATCCCTGAGGAACTCCACTAGATACCTCCCTCAGCCTTGACAGTTCACCTTTCAATATGACTTGTTGTAGTCTCCCCTTTAACCAGTTCCTTATCCACCCTTCAATTCTCATATTAATCCTCATATTTTCCAATTTAACTAATAATTCTCCATGTGGAACTGTATCAGATGCTTTACTGAAATCAGGTAGATTAGATCTACTGCATTTCCTTTGTCTTAAAAAATCAGTTATCTTCTCAAAGAAAGAGATCAGGTTGGTCTGGCATGATCTACTTTTTGTAAAATCATGTTGTATTTTATCCCAGTTATCATCATTCCTCTATTTTCTTAACTACTTTCTCTTTCAAAATTTGTTCCAAGACCTTACATACAAATGAGGTCAAACTAACAGGCCTGTAGTTACCATGACGTTAAAACATCGTGCTCAGCTTTTAAAAAGGAATACTCCTTGTCCTCAAGCTCCTGTTAAAAAAGGCAATGCAATGTTCCCATGTCAACATTCTGAAACTTTTAGTCATTCTCTCCAGTGTACCAGAAAGCAGTCTAAAAACCAGTCTGCAAGACACCAGTCTCCAGGAGGTTCCTCCCAGTCTTAAGCCGCCTCCAGTTTTGATGCATTTGTCAGGAGTACAGAACCAATTTCATTGTGTTCTTTACTTTCCTTTAGGACCAGCAGGCCCACTACTAAACAGCTTGAAATCAGATCATGCAGAATGGCTACTGCATCCTTTTCAGTTTTCACTGCATCCTTTTCTGCTCTAGGCTGCCTCTAAATCCTGCTTCCACATCTCTTCAGGGATCCTGATGAGATATTACTTCTAGGTGAATTCTCTTCTACAGAGGGATCCATAGAACAGGTTCAGACTGTGTACCAAAGGAAAAGCTTCTACAGCAGGCACTTCCTCATCCGAAAGAACCTCTCCACCATATTATCTTGTGGAAACTGAGGAGTTTCATCAAAAGATAAATTCTGCCTGCTGTCTTTGGGAAACATCACCCCCATCCTCCCGCCCTCTGACTGTCACAGTTCTTTCACCCTAAAGGACATGTACTTCCATGTACTAATACAGCCATTTAGTGTGAGCAACAGACACTTTCAATACAAGGACCTGCCATTTGGACTGTCAGCAGCACACACAGTTTTCACCAAGTGCTTGGCAATGATGGCTGTCCACTTAAGATGAAAAATCAATTTCTATCCTTACTCAGACAACTGGATGACAAGAACTAGATCCAGTAACCTACTCAGGTTATTAATTCAGACAGCCTGCAGTATCTTCAGATCAGCTGGGAAAAGTTTTCCCTAGTTTCCGTCCCGCAGATATCCTTTCTAGATGCAGTTCTGGATTCCATACAAGTCAAAGGAGAGGTCTGCAGCAATCTCGCCGTATCAAAATCATTTTATATCTGCAAGATTTTTCCTGATAGCTTTAGCCATTTATGTCACCTCTTAGGCTTGTCTCAGGAGGAGACCTCTCCAAGATTCGATGGTCTAGAATTACAATAACCTACCTTATGCTTTCTATACCACAGAAATCACATTACAAGAGTCTGTCATCTCTTAAGCTTCCTCTGCAATAGTAATCACAGAAACATCCAAGCTAGAGGGCACCCGACCAAGGAATGACAATAACCAGCCTCTCATGAGTAGAAATATGCAAAAGCTCACCAAAAGGAAAGAGGTTACTTAATAGCAACTGGTTTCATAGTGGTAGCCATGTTAGTCTGTATCAGCAAAAATAACAAGGAGTCCTTGTGGCACCTTAGAGATGAACAAGTTTATTTGGGCATAAGCTTTCGTGGGCTAAAACCCACTTCATCAGATGCATGGTGTGGAACATACAGTAGGGAGGTATAAATACACAGCATATGAAAAGATGGGAGTTGCCTTACCAAGTGGGGGGTCAGTGCTAATGAGCCAATTCAGTTAAGGTGGAAGAGGGCTATTCTCAACAGTTGACAAGAAGGGATGGAAATCACTTTTGTAGTGCTAATGAGGCCAGTGTAAACAAGGTGGCCCATTTCAAACAGTTGACAAGAAGGTGTGAGTATCAGCAGGGGGAAATTAGTTTTTGTAGTGACCCATCCACTCCCAGTCTTTATTCAGGCCTAATTTGATGGTATCCAGTTTGCAAATTAATTCCAGTTCTGCAGTTTCTCGTTGGAGTCTGGTTTTGACATTTTTTTGTTGAAGAATTGCCACTTTTAAGTCTGTTATTGAGTGTCCAGAGAGAATGAAGTGTTCTCCTACTGGTTTTTGAATGTTATAATTCCTGATGTCAGATATGTGTTCATTTATTCTTTTGCTTAGAGACTGTCTGGTTTGGCCAATGTACATGGCAGAGAGGCATTGCTGGTACTGGGTGTGGATGGGTCACTACAAAAACTAATTTCCCCCTGCTGATACTCACACCTTCTTGTCAACTGTTTGAAATGGGCCACCTTGTTTACATTGGCCTCATTAGCGCTACAAAAGTGATTTCCACCCCTTCTTGTCAACTGTTGAGAATAGCCCACTTCCATCTTAATTGAATTGGCTCGTTAGCACTGACCCCTCACTTGGTAAGGCAACTCCCATCTTTTCATATGCTGTATATTTGTACCTCCCTACTGTATGTTCCACTCCATGCATCTGATGAAGTGGGTTTTAGCCCACGAAAGCTTATGCCCAAATAAACTTGTTCGTCTCTAAGGTGCCACAAGGACTCCTCATTGTTTTTAATAGTAACTGTAGTTCTTCAAGGGTTGCTTCTGTGTACTTCTATATATTATTTTGAGCAGCCCTTGAGGTCCAGCAATGAGCACAGTATAGGCAGACACAAGAATCAAACCCTGTCTTTTTCATGAGGTTTCAGTGACTTGTATTATTTTTCTGGGGTGCCTTATGCCCACTTTGATACCTGGAAAGGTATGGGAACAATTATTAAACAATCAATTTGTAAACACCTGGAGGATAACAGGGTTATAAGGAATATCTGTCATCGATTTGTCAAGAAGAAATCATGTCAGACCAACATAATTTCCTTCTTTGGCTCACTGGCCTAGTGGATGGAGGGGGAAGCAGTAGATGTGATATATCATGATTTTTAGTAAGGCTTTTGGCAGAGTCCCATGTGGCATTCTCATAAGTAAACTAGGGAAATGTAGTCTAGACAGAATTACTAAAAGGTGGGAGCACAGCTGGTTGAAAGACATACTCAGAGTAGTTATCAATGGTTCACTGTCAAACCGGGAGGGTGTATCTAGTGGGGCCCCCGGGGGCAGTTCTGGGTCTGGTATTAGTTAATATTTTCATTAATGACCTGGTTAATGGAGTGGAGAGTATGCTTATAATTTATAGATAACACCAAGATGGGCGGGATTACAAGCACTTCGGAGGACAGGATTAGAATTCAAAATTACTTGACAAATCGGAGTATTGGTCTGAATTAAACAAGATGAAATTCAATGAAGACAAGTGCAAAGTACTTCACTTAGGAAGAAAAAAGCAAATGCACAAATATGAAATGGGGAATAACTGGCTAGGTGGTAGTACTGCTGAAAAGAATCTGGGGGTTCTAGTGGATCACAAACTGAATGAGTCACCAGTGTGATGTGGCTGTGAAAAAGGCTAATATCATTCTGGGTGTATTAACAGGAGTCTTGTGTGTAAGACATGTGAGGTAATTGTCCCATTCTACTCGGTACTGGTGAGGCCTCAGCTGGAGTACTATGTCCAATTCTGGACACCCCACTTTAGGAAAGATATGGAAAAATTGGAGCAAGTCCAAAGGAGAGCAACAAAAATGATAAAAGATTTAGAAAACCAGGTAAGATTAAAAAAACTGGGCACATTTAGTTTTGAGAAAAGAAGGCGGAGAACGAACGTGATAGCAGTCTTCTAACATGTTATAAAGAGGACAGTGATCAGTTGTCCCTCATGTCCACTGAAATTAGGACAAGAAGTAATGGGCTTAATATGCAGCAAGGGAAATTCAGGTTAGATATTAGGATAAACTTTCTAACTTAAAGGATAGTTAAGATCTGGAATAGGCTTTCAAATGGAGGTTGTGGAATCCCCATCATTGGAGCTTTTTAAAAATAGTTTGGAGAAACACCTGTCAGCTATGTTCTTAGTTTAATTGGTCCTGCCATAGCTCTGGGGACTGGACTTGATGACTTCTGGAGGTCTCTTCCAGCCCTACGTTTCTATGATTCTATGATATTTTTACTTAGATACACTGTATTATGAATTTTTAAGCAGTAAATTCCCAATTATAACCTTTTCATTGCCTACACATGGTATTTTTCACCATGGATTCTTAGAGCTTATAAATCTTTGCGGATAACTTTTTTGCCAGAACCTGGTGCATTTGATTAACTGTAGTTTGTTTCCTGATGATAGATAGGTTCACTAGATTGGCGCTTATCTACCCCCCATCTCCTCAGAGATAGAGATGATGGGTTTTTCTTTTTTATATTTCTTAGCTTTGTTTACCATACAGTGTGTTTGAAAAGGCATTGAGAAGAGATCGGTACTTGTGGAAATTTTGCACAAGCTGACCGATGCCCCCTGCTAATGGCTGTTCTCCAAGATCACAACATGGAGCAAAGTCAGATCAGCCTTTCATATTGTAAAGAGAAAAAATTCACTAGGGGGGTCAATCTTTTGCATATTCAGTGTACATCTTCAGAAGACATTGTTAGAGATGGAAAGCAGGAGCAGGAGGACCCAGAGGTGGAGTGAGTAAACGGACTTCTTTATTGCGGTACTTGTTCCCCTCGACCCAATTGTCGAGTAAGCCCCAAATTAATCATATCACACTCTTTTATCTAAGTTAATATGTAAATACCCACATTACTACAATGCCCCCCAAAACCCTTATTTAATAATATGAATGCCTATATAGTGAATATTAATAGCTATATACTGAATATAATTATACTCACCCCTGTTTACAGCATTAAGCATATTATACAGATATTTTTACCTTGCAGATACATTTCTTTGCAGTAATTGTAGCCACAAGTTCCCTTAATCAGCAGTTCACAGGGGAGGGAGGAAGGGGCCATGACCCTGAGCTCGTTGATGTAGCCAGGAGAGGAAAGGATGGGGGAGATAACACTTCTTCACGCAAAGGGTATCCTTCAGACAACCATATTCCTTATGCAGCTGCAACACTTATCTATCCTTAACAAGCAGAAGGAAAAGGATGGCAACTTCATCTATCAAGCGAAGAAATAGTGCTTGCCTGTGCCTTACTCCCCATTACCATGATAGCAGTTACCCCGGTCTTTACTTAACCCTTAGATACCCCAACAGACAAGAGTTTCAAATTATTTTTATATTTTTTTTCCTGGTTTTCAGTTTTTTTGTTTGTTTGTTTTGTTTTCAACATCAACTGAAAGAACTTTTAGAAGCCAACTTTGCACTCAGTCCTGCCTCCATAAACTTCGGTGGTGCAGGTTGGGTCTTTTCTGTATAGAGAAGCAGAAGAATTATAACACTTGTTTTTGTAGAACATTCCCTATTATTTTTATACATTTTAATTTAACTGCTAGATTGTTTAACGATGTTGGTTTTGGTAACTTATTTACATAGAATTTTAAATGAATAACAAAACTAGAGATTACTAGGTGGATGCTACTTAATCTTCATGTGCGTTTCATTAGGATATTTTGGCTAATCTTAGTGTGTTTTTCTTTAGCAAGGTGAAGTGAGGTTGAAGTGTTTGAAAGCTCTACAGAGTCTGTACACCAACAGAGAGTTGTTCCCTAAACTGGAGCTATTCACTAACAGATTCAAGGTAAGAGTAGAAAGAGGAAATGTGATTTTTGAAAAGACTATAGAACTGTAGAATTGTGTCTCATCTATCTAGTTGTTTCACTTCTCTTAAGTCATGTGCATTAAATTATGTGAAGGAGACTCACCTGCTTCTGCCACTGATTAAGTTCTTTTCATGGGGACTGTCCAGCTACAGTGGTGAAACTATCATGTTTTCAGTAGGAAAGGGGCTCTTGGTCTTTTAAATTAAAGAAATGTGACTTATTTCAGAAGCAGAAATATTTCTGAATGAAATTTATGAGGGTGATACGAGCACATTTATTTTTGAAGTTATTTATCAAACATATATCACTAGATCTGGGCATGATTCTTTCTTTCCCACTTGTCCTCTCACATTACCAAATAATCCTATGATTTTTATATTTTAATCTCAGTGAATTTTAGGGCTCATTGAAGGTTTTCCCATGTACTATAATATTTACTTTCATATATTATATATATATATATATATATATATATATATACTCTCTCTCTAAGAGTGTGTGTGTGTGTGTATATATATATATATATACACACACACACACTTTCTAATATAATATAATTCATAGATTAATATCGAAAGGGATGCCGTGAAGATAACTCTTTAATGAAAGTGTGTGAGAGCATGAATGACTGACTGACCTCAGGGCACACCCCAATAAGGCAATATCTACATCCATAAATGTCATTATAATTGAAATTAACATGCAGTATGTTAATCAGTAATGTAAAATGTTCATCCAAGGGTACTTCTCTGGAATGATTCCACACTATTCTTTGAAAGGACAACCTAATAGGTTGTTTCTGACTGGGTGATGGAATTGCTGGGATTTACCATATACCTTATTTAGTTATAAAACACACGGTCTTTTTATAATAGCTAATAGGCAGATGGGCTAATTTAATAAAATGTCATGAAAAAATAATTTAAATGAAAAATAACTTTTCTGTAGTGCTCGCCAGAAAACAATTCAAGGCAGAGCCACGCTATAACCAGCCCAAGATGTCATCCTACATGGCATCTGGGGAGGGGAGTGGGAAAGAATTATGCACATCATGTGACACAGGCCTAAGCTTTTATGTGCCTGCGGTATTAAGACCCTTTGGAACAATCTGGCTAAAGTTATAGCCATTGACATATTTTTAATTCGGTAGGTACAAAGTCCTTCTGGAACCATCAAAGCAGTAATAAATTAACTATGGGAACATTCACACAAACACACATTCACACTCTCCACTGTACAGATGTATGTGCGTCCAATGCATTCAGGTCAGAGACTGTTGCCTGCAGTATTAGTGACACATGCACCTCTGCTATGCTCACATATGGAGCTGGAGTATAAAAGGGGTGTGGCTGCCACCTCCCACTCAGTTCTTTCTCACTGTCCATGGTGAGAGTTGATGCTTCCTGTTGCTCTTGAGCTTTGTTTTTCCTTGTTAGCCAGCTTCTACAAAACCTTTATAAATAGTTGTTGATAATGTTTAATGCAGTGTAGTTGTAGCCATGTTGGTCCCAGGATATTAGAGAGGCAAGGTGGGTGAGGTAATATCTTTTATTGTTCGTTTTTGTGTTGGAGACTGTCATCAGTTTTTTTAGGGTTTTTTTATATATATATATATATATATATATATATATATATATATAGTTGTTTTGGATTTCTTGTGATTTCCAGGTAGCATTCCTGGGTTTTGTTTTTCCCTCTAGTGTATGGGAGCATGTGATGATTTCTTGTTTGTTTTTGTGTTGGAGGCCGTCATCAGGTTTTTTTGGTCCCTTGAATGATCTTTTACTAACTACTTATGCTAAACAATATGTTTTACCTCGTACTTTGCTGTGTTGCTGGGAGTTCCTTTCCTAGACCTGAAGAAGAGCTCTGTGTGGCTTGAAAGCTTGTCCCTCTCACCAACAGAAGTTGGTCCAATAAAAGGTATTACCTCACCCGCCATGTCTCTCTGATAGTGTTTAGTGTTAGTTTATTTAGGTTGCGCTGGGGGTTGGTCTCTCTATGCAGAGATCCTCAGGATTTGAGCAGTGTGCCATTTGCAGGGCCATGATTCCTGTGAGTAATAAACTTGTGTTGTCTAGTTTGTTCAGATCAGGAACATGTTAAGGACAAATATTCAATATGTACCTCTCTTTTCCAACAACAAAAAAAAGCAAAGGAACTTCAACCTTAAAGTACGTTTACTAGAAAAGGCAGGTGCTGCATCCCTTTTCAGAGCCTTACCCTGACCATGAGAGGATGGAGACTTCTTCGATGAGGAGTGCACCTCTAGTTGCTCCAGCCCCCAAACCAAAATCGTGAGAAAAAAGATTCTCCTCTTCTTCTCCCGTGACCTCCTCAGAATGCTGAAAGCCATCATTTTTGGCCATCATTGAGTTTGGTATCACTTTTTCAGTCTGAGGAGCACATACCTCCAATATCAGTAACTTCAATGTTGATAGGCATTCTTCACAGCAAAAGACCTATTATGCCTTCTTGTGCCTGACTCTCCAGTATTGCACCATGAGGTATTATTAATAGCACCGGCTTCATCTACAAAAACGCTGTTGGCACTGTGTACTTTGTAGCACTGCCTGTAATATTGGCACCATCAACATAGTCTGGATATCAGTCAGCATTTCACCTTCCACAGCTGCTTCCACCAGGGTCAGCAAATCTAGCTTTAGCATCAGTGCTGCTGGTGCAATAGCATGCATTGCCCATGCTAAGACCTCCATCAAAACAGTTTCAGATTTGGAGCATGACAAGGTGTTTCTCCTAAAAGGCCTTTTAGCTCTCCTGATAGATGATATTTGAAGGACTCCATCTGTGACATGGAGCAAGAGTGTTACCCTTACAGGGTTGTTCCAGCCCTCCACCATAGATTGTGCAGACCCTGGACTAAGAGAAAGTCACCTTCTCCTGGTTTGTCACCTATCCCCAACGTAGAACTGACTAATGAACTGAGGGAGAAACCCACACATTTTCTACCATATATGTCTTCATTTTTGCTTGATGAGACCATTTGCTGGAGTTTTCATCTCCTCCTGAAGCATTTAAGATCTTTTCCGATCTTAGGAGGAGGGTGGCCATATTAACATTTGTGCCAGCAGGGGTTCTGCTGGACAACCCTCACAAACTTTTTGACATTTTATAGACTGCAGCCCTGGGAAGGGTTGCCCTTCCCATTAATGAGTCCCTGTTAGACTGTGCTAAAACCCTATGGCAGGCCCCAGAATCTGTACCACCCACTGCGAGATATGTGGACAGACTTTATCAAGTTCCTCAGCAGGAATTTGATTATTTTTTCAGCCATCCTGTACCAAAACCCTAGATAGTCACTGTGGCTAATGAGCACTGAAGGCAGACTCAGTCTAGGGCTGCCGAAAAGGGCAAAAAACATAAGATATTAGACTTATATGGTAGAAAGGCCTCTATCACTGCAAGCCTTCAAATGAAGGTGTCTCAATACACGTTTACGAATTGGGTAGCAATGTGAAGGAAGGATACATCATCCAATTCACTTCCTTCCCTTTCCCCACCATCCCTGTTCCTTTTCAGGGACTCATCTCACGAAGCTGTATTACTTCAGGATGTGCAGTCTCTTTTGGAATTGGGAGCAATAGAGGAAGTTCCTTACCAGCAGAGAGGGAAAGGTTTCTATTCCCATTACTTCCTGATTCCCAGTATAGGAGGTGATCTGAGGTCCATTTTGGATTTGAGAAAACTGAATGGATCCATCAAGAAAATGAAATTTCAGGATGGTTACCTTCACATCTATCATTCCTTCTTTGGAGATTGGCAACTGGTGTGCTATATTCAGTTTTCTTAATGCTTACCTTCATGTGACAATACATCCGGCCACAAAAAATATCTTTGAATCATAGTCGGGAACACACACTAACAGTACACAGTGCTGCCCTTCAGTCTGTCCTCAGTAGGAGGGTGATGAAGCACTGGAATGGGTTACTTAGGGAGGTGGTAGAATCTCCATCTTTAGAGGTTTTTAAGGTCCAGCTTGACAAAGCCTTGGCTGGGATGATTTAGTTGGTGTTCGCCCTGCTTTGAGCAGGGGATTGGACTAGATGACCTCCTGAGGTCTTTTCCAACCCTAATATTCTATGATTCTATCCCATAGGGTGTTTACAAAGTGTATGACAGTGGTAGCAGGCCACCTTCATTATACTGTTGTTCAAATACTGAGATAATTGACTAGTCCAAGGAACGTCAAAGGGACAAGTCCAAAACAGCATCTTCATGATCAGAGATCTGTTCTCTTATCTGGGCTGAAATTAAAGGTAGAGAAATCAGTATTACTACCAACACAACAAATATATTCCATGGGGGCAGATCTTGATGCCACAATGGCGATAGCTTACTTTCTGACAGATGGGTTCCAGTCCATAGTCACCCTTTGTAAAGTCCTCAGGTTGCACTTGAGGTTAACAGGACATTCTTACCTCCAACTTGAGGTGCACATGACTGAGCATGCCTGACTTCACCTCAGAGGCCTGCAGGCCTTTTCTCAGTATACTGTTCAAACAGGCATGTTGATTTGCACACCTATATGAGCGCTTCCAATCCTAGGCTGGTGGATGGCTCTCCAGAACATCTGCAAAGGGATTCAGCGTTGACTCTTCTAGCAGATTATATGAATCATGGGCTTCGGTGCACATCTGGGATGCATTCATGCTCAGGAGTTATGGATGACATGGGAGGTTATTCTCCCTGTAAATATATTGGAACTTTGAGCCATTTATTGGCCTGCAAGACATTCATCACCACCATCAGAAGTTCTTTAGCTCCCCCGACAGTGGCCCATGATATTGTGGTATTTAAAATTTGCTGTTAGAGGTTATGTGAACTTTCATTTGATCCTTTGAGGACAGTAGATTTGAATTTCCCTTTCCCTGAGATTATTTTCTTAGTGGCCATTTCCTTGGCCAGGACTAAGAGGAAACTAGCAGCACTGAGGTCTCTTGCCTTACATCTAACCACTAAGGACAAGATGGTTTGTCATATCTATCCCAGTTTCCTACCAAAGATGTCACTGCATTTCCCACTTAATACAAAATATTTGTTTTCCAAGCTTATGCCCTTAACAGTACTTCACAAAAAGAAACTCTTACTCACTCTGGACTTCCACAGAACTTTCAAATTGTATTTGGAAAGGAAATCTCCTTTCTGGAAAATCATTCCACTGTTTTCTTCTCTTTGTAGGCGCCAAACAATCTTTAGGAGCATCTAGATATAACAGAGATACCTTGTCCCATTAGGATCAAGGATCACTCTCCTGAAGCACGATCAGCAAGAGGCAATGCTTCCATTAACAAACTTTTTAGGGCAGTCACTTGACACACCTTAAATATTTTTACTAAGCATCACAGGTTAAATGTGCAGATATCAGCTTATGCTTTTGGGTACTTAGAGCCATTGTCCCTTGGAATTCTGGAAGGGCGTGGGGACCAGGAATTGATTTGCTCAATTCATGGCCATTCTTAATTTCACTCCCTAGTCCCCCTTTCATTCCTTTTAGTTAGCTCTCTTCTGTTCTTTCTCAGCCCAGGTATTTTAAGAGTAGCATTTCACAAAACCCAAGGTCTGTTCTAGAGTAAGCCAAGTCTCAGAAAATTATGTCCCCAGTTTTTCTGTTGCTTGAACAATGTATCAAGACCCAAAAGAAATTGTGTTCCAGGGATCAACAGACATCTCTGCAGACAAGGAGGGTGTTTGTTTCAAGCTGAAAGAAATCAAACTGGGAAAGGAAAGTAAGGAACCAGTAGAGGAACTCCTCAAAAGCTTGAAAATCCTGCCATTGAATTGGCCATTGGTCTGCTGGTGTTCACAGAGAGCAGAGACGGATTAGTGGGGCCCTGGACCAGAGCAAGTGGGGGCCCCTCCCCACCCCTTCAGCCTGCAGTCCCATTCCCACCCCCTCCCCGCACTGCTGCTGGGGAAATGTGGTCAGAGTGCAGGGGCTTGTCCTGCCCCCACCCAGCACTCCTGCTGGGGAGCTGTGTCAGGGTGCAGAGGCTTCCTTCCACCCTCCTGGCACTTCTGCCGGGGAGCAGGGTCGTGGCTCAGAGGCTTCCCCCTCATGAGCACCAGGCAGGCAGAGTGGGGCAAGCTCCCCTGCCCTGACTCCACTCCCCGGTAGGAGCGCTGGGTGATGTGTGTAGGTGCCCATTTTTCTGGGGCCCCTCCAGTTGGCCAGGGCCCCTGAGCATGGGCCCTATTGGTCCGGTGGCTAATCCACCACTGACAGAGAGAGAGAAGGAAAATCCATAGTTGTACCACCAAATTCCTCACATTTCTTATGGAAGGCATGTAGGATAATTATTGAGGCCAGATGGTGGCTTAAGTCATGGGCATGCAAAGGGCCATGCTGCAGCAGCTGCTTCAGGTGAGATTCTCTGCACAGTGCTCCTTTTCACATGCATACACCCTGCCCCAAATGCACTACTGAAGCTCTGTTGGTCATTGTGAAGGAAAGAAATTGGGGCCACAGCCATGCCCTCATCCAGCCCAAGCCAATCCCCTTTCAGCAGGCTGGTACTGAGGAGACACTAGCTCAGAGTAGTGCCTCAGTTCCCCAGCCTGAGTTTGCCTGACATCTGCATGGGATGGTAGGAGGGGAAAGTTCCTTGACACATGTTCCCATTCCTGTTGCATGTACAGTGTTAAATTCAGGACATACAGAACCTGACATATCTATCACCACGAAGGCACATTGTACTAGATGAACTTAGCATGTTCTAGAGAAGTCAGATGGTTATCATGTTTCTGTGGAAAGGTATGTCCATCAAAGACTGTTTATTTTGTAACTTAAATATTCATTTTCTGAAAACGTTGTGTGTGTGTTGTCATTCTAATACAACTACTTTTCAGGATCGCATTGTATCAATGACACTTGATAAGGAATATGATGTTGCTGTGGAAGCCATTCGATTAGTCACTCTAATACTTCAGTGAGTATTTTTCAAAGCTAGCATAATTCACTATGAGAAGCACTTTTGCCAGGAATATGTATCAGGTTTAGATTTCTCATGCGTATTATGAAGGACTTATAACACTGAAGGTGGATTAAATGTCATAATTTCACTGAGCAATTTTTGGAGAAGTTGGAATAGGATAAATGGCTGCATAAAAATACCCTGGTGAAATTCAGAAATTTACTAACTCCTTGGTGTCAGTAGTTTCAGTGTATCCACTGTTACAAACAAATCCAGACTGGCAAAATAGACTGACGGTACAAGCAGATCATTTTAACTATGTTCTCTGTTCTTTTTTTCTTTTAAATGCCAAAAGCTACTTGCGTGCGAAGTTCAACTGAGAATTTAACCACATTAAAGTCAGGATATGCTCTGGTAACCTTAACTTTGCAACTTTAATTCTGTTCTGTTTTCAAGTCAAAGATACAAAAACACAATAGGAAATTTCCAAATTTAAGAATATATTTCATAATATAAAATGCTGCATCTGTTTATGCGCATACATGAATGAAGAAAAACTGTAGTGTCGATTAAAAAAAAACACACTGAAGCATAAAATGGAAGATATGTTTTTGTTAAATACACACTGAAAATCCCTAATTTAAAAAAAAAAAAATTTCAGTATGTAATATTGTTTGTGTGTTCATGTCTGGCAGAACCTAAAGTTCTCATCCTTGAAAGTGCCCAATATTGAATTGAGACCAATGCTTGTTATAATTCAAGAAAAATGACTTTTCAAAATATTATGATGTTTGTGTGCTGTCACTGTAATATCTGAAAAAAATAAAGATCATGATTTACATAAAACAAACTGATGGCACATTATCTAAATTTTTTGAAAATTCAATAAAAAAAATTAATTCCCCAAAATTGTGATGACAATTCTGGGCACAACTCTACAGTTAAGGTTGAAGTAAGGATTAAGCATCTCTGTTAAATGATAATGATACAGTGAATTGTTTCCAGATTTATGGCACTCAAAGTATAAGTATAGAATGAATTTTCAAAGAAATCTGATAATTAGTTTGTTAATATACCTCAACATGTTTAGATTTCTTTAGTTTAACCTTAACTCTGAAGTAAAGATACTTACTTCAGAGATACTTCATGTTAAATTCCCTGGTTTGTATCTAGGGAAGGAAACATTGCTTGAAAACTGGGATAGGGAGGATTAAGGCAGTATGAGGTAAGCCATGGTCTTGACTGTATGATAACAGGAGAGATCAAGCAGGTTTTTGCTGCTAGGAGGAATGTTTCATGAGGCTTGTCCTTTGGGTCAGAAGCCCAGTGAATTAAGTAGGAATTTTTCTACTGACTTCATTGAGATTTGGATCAGGTCCTTGATGAAAAATCCAAATAGGTTTCTAGAGCTAAGAGAGGGGTTCAAAACTTGCAACGTGAGTGGGGATAACGTAGGAGATTGGTAATAAGTGTCTAAGATTTTCACTGGAGGATAACATTAAGGCTTCCACATCTGTCTGGGTGTGGAGCATAGAAACAGGGTTTGAGAATAATCCAGAATGTATGAAAGCTGTGAGAAGTGTTGCTTGGCTCTCTAGGGCTGGGAAATAGATAGCAATCAATATAAATTAGAAGTTATGATGTGCAGAAAATACATAAGGGAAATGAAAGAGATGAGGGAAAAATCTCTGGCTGGCAGGACTAAGGACAATAAGGAGTTTTAAAAATATATTGGGAAAAAGGGAAATAATAGCAATAGTGTAGGTCCATTATTAGATGGAGAGGGTAGAATTGTTAATGATGCAGAAAAAGCAGAATGTTGAATAAATATTTGTGTTTTCTATTTGGAAAGTAGCAGGATGATGATGTACCCATATCTAGGGGTGGCATAGCTTGATTTTTACTTTTTTTTCCTAATTTTGACCATTTTTATCAATTTTTATTTTTAAGATTTCCCCCCCCCCTATTTTTAACTATTTTATTTTAGAGTTGTGGGGGGGGTGGGATTGGGGTTAGGGCATCTCTGCCAGTGGGAGAGTTCCCAGTGCAGCTGTGGGGCATGACACCAGGGCTCCAGAGTAAGGGAGGCTGTGGTCCTGGCTCAGAGGAGCAGAGGCCCCGGTCAGGATTGTAAAGAGGAGGACAAGCCCCTAGTCACGGGGAGGCCACCCAGCTGCTGAACAGTTATGGCTCCGGGACCATTCCCATGCTTTTGGCTGGTGAGTGATGGAGCAGGGCCATGACATCAGAGTTGCAGAGGACTTACCTCTTGATTGGTGACACCTGATCCCTGGAGGCGCAAGATGCGGGGAAGGCTGCAGGGTCAGAACAGAGCCCTCCCTGCCAGGGCTGTGAAAAGGAAGACAAGTCTCTGTCCGTGGAGGTGGGCACAGAGTCATTCAGCCGTGGGTCAGCCACCTCTGCAGCTGGGGACAATGACGACTCCTCTTCCTCGTGGTCCTGGCCAGGATTTTCTGCTCTGCTGAGTCAGGATGTGAACAGTGCCTCACTCACTCACCAGCCTGAAGTGCAAGAGCTATTCCCAGCTGATGAGTGAGAGGGGGCTGAAGAGAGCTCCCTACCCTACACCAGGAGCCATTAAGTAATTCCCCCTGACCAGTGGCTCATCTTGCTTCCCCTCCTTGCTGTCTTGGCCAGAGGTATCTGCTCTGCCCTACCAGGACTGCAGCCTTTCCCTGCACCTTGTCCCCACAGGAATCAGGTGTCACCTGCCCTGTGGCCATGCAGGGAGCCCTCTATAACCCCGCTGTCACAGACCCGCTCACTCATTCTTGTGACAGCTTCTGGCTAGTGAGTGAGCGAGCGAGTAGGCCGTGACATCAGAGTTGTAGAAAGCTTCCTCCATGGCAGGTGACACACAATCCCTGCAGGCACACTGACTGTTACCATTTGATATTTTTTCATTGATCTCATTGTGTCAGCTGAAATTGACCTTTACCAACAGATATCTATTAAAATTGAAATCTGTCAAGCCTATCCATATCGTATGAGGATGATGACATACTTCCCAATCCATTAGTAACTAAGGAAGATATTAGACAACATCTACTAGGGATAAATGTTTTAAATCAGCCTGCCTGGATAACTGCACCTAGGAGTCCTAAAAGAGTTGGCTAGAGATCTCTGGCCCGTGAATGTTAATTTTTAATTAATCTTGGAATTCTGGGGAAATTTCAGAAGATTGGAAGTGAACTGACCTTGTGCAAGTATTCAAAAAGGACAATTGGGATGACCCAGCTAACTATAGGCCAGTGACATGAGTCCTGGACAAAATTATGGAAAAATTGATACAGGATTCAAGTGATAAAAAAATTAAAGGCCAGGCATATAATTAATGCTAGTCAAGATGGTTTTATGAAAAATAGGGCTTGTCAGACAAACCTGATTTCATTCTTTGATGAGACTGCAAGTTTGGTTGATGAAGTTAATTGTGTAGATGTATTTGACTTACTACCACATGACATTCTTATTAAAAATTAGTACTATGCAGTATCAGTAAAGCACACGTTAGGAACTAGATAACCGATAGATATCAAAAAGTAATTAATGCAGAATCTTCATTTAATGAGGGTGTTTATAGTGGGGTTCCACAAAGATCAGTAGCCTATTCCATGTTTCTTTAGTGATCTGGAAGTAAGCATAGTATTACTGCTGATAAAATATGTAACTGGCACAAAGATTGGTTGACTGGTAAACAATTATGAGGACAGGACAGACATACTGAGGGTACATCTATGCAGCAAAGGAAAATGCACGGCTGCCCCATGCCAGCTGCCTCATGCTTGTGGGGCTTGGGCTGCAGGGCTCTTTCATTGTTTTGTAGACTTCCGAGCTTGGGATGGAGTCCAGGCTCGGGGACTTTCCCACCCTGCAGGGTCGTAGAGCCTGGGATCCCACCCAAGCCCAGAAGTCTATACAGCAATGAAACAGTCCCACAAGCCCGAGTCAGTTAGCATGGACCAACTGCAGGTTTTTCTTTGCTGTGTAGACATATCCATAGTGATTTGGGTCACTTGGTTAACTGGGCCCACGCAAACAAAGTTTGGTTTAATACAGCCAAATGCAAGGTCATACAGCTTGTAGCAAGGAAGGTAATACCTACAGAATGGGGGATTATATGCTCCGAAGCAGTGGCTCTGAAATGTGTTTAGAGGTCATAGTGGACAAGCAACTAAACATGAGCTCCCAGTGTAATGCTGTGGCAAATAGGGCTAATACAATCATGCGATATATAAATAGGGGAGTAATGAGTAGAAGTAGGGAAGTAATTTTACCTCTGTATACAGCATTGGTGAGACAGATATTGGAATAATGCATACAGTTCTGGTGTCCACATTTTAAAATGATGTTGAAAAACTGGAGAGTGTGTAGAAAAGAGCCACCCCCACCCCCTCCCAAAATCCTCACAATGAGGGACTTAAAGAAGTTCAATCAGTTCAGCTTATCAAAAAGATTGATAAATGGCTTGATTACAGTGTACAGCTACCTTTACAGAGTGAAAATACTGTGTACTTACAGGTTTCAGAGTAACAGCCGTGTTAGTCTGTATTCGCAAAAAGAAAAGGAGTACTTGTGGCACCTTAGAGACTAACCAATTTATTTGAGCATGAGCTTTCGTGAGCTACAGCTCACTTCATCGGATGCATGCCGTGGAAACTGTAGCAGACTTTATATATACACAGAGAATATGAAAAAATACCTCCTCCCACCCCACTGTCCAGCTGGTAATAGCTTATCTAAAGTGATCACCAGGTGGGCCATTTCCAGCACAAATCCAGGTTTTCTCACCCTCCACCCCCCCCCACAGATTCACTCTCCTGCTGGTGATAGCCCATCCAAAGTGACAACTCTTTACACAATGTGCACATTGTGTAAAGAGTTGTCACTTTGGATGGGCTATAAGAGTTGTCACTTTGGATGGGCTATCACCAGCAGGAGAGTGAATCTGTGTGGGGGGGGTGGGGGGTGAGAAAACCTGGATTTGTGCTGGAAATGGCCCACCTGGTGATCACTTTAGATAAGCTATTACCAGCTGGACAGTGGGGTGGGAGGAGGTATTTTTTCATATTCTCTGTGTATATATAAAGTCTGCTACAGTTTCCACGGCATGCATCCGATGAAGTGAGCTGTAGCTCACGAAAGCTCATGCTCAAATAAATTGGTTAGTCTCTAAGGTGCCACAAGTACTCCTTTTCTTTTTGTGTACTTACAGGCTTTTTATCAGAGAAAGGCATAACAAGACCCAGTGGCTGGAAGGTGAACACAGACAAATTCAAATTAAAAATTAGGCACACCTTTTGAACAATTAAGGTGATTAACCACTGGAATCAAATATCACGGAAGTGATGGATTCTCCATCTCTTGATGCCTACAAATCAAAACTGGTTATCTGTCTGGAAGATACAGGTTAATCAAACACAAGTTATTGGATTCAGTACAGATTTGTAGATTCTAAGGCCAGAAAGGACCGTTGTGATCACCTAGTATGATCTCCTACGTAACACGGGCCGTAGGACTTCCCAGAATAATTCCTACAGCATATCTCTTAGAAAAACATCCAATCTTGATTTAAAAATGGTCAGTGATGGAGAATCCACCGTGACCTTGTCTGTGATGGAGAATCTCCCATGACCCTTGGTAAGTTGTTCCAATAGTTAATTACTCTCACTTTTAAACATTTATACCTTATTTCCGGTCTGAATTTGTCTAGCTTCAACTTCCAGATGTATCATGTTCTACCTTTCTGTGCTAGAATGAAGAGCTCGATATTAAATATTTGTTCCCCATGTAGAGACTTAGAGACTGTAAACAAGTCACCCGTATTCTTCTCTTTGTGAAACTAAATAGCTTCAGCTCTTTGAGTCTATCACTATAAGGCTGTTTTTCTAATCCTTTCATCGTTCTTGTGGTTCTTCTCTGAACACTCTTCAGTTTATCAGCATACTTCTTGAATTGTTGACACCAGAACGGGACACAGTATTCCAGCAGTGGTCACACCAATGCCAAATACAATTATAACTTCTCTACTCCTCTCCAGATTCCCCTGTTTATGCATTGCCAGAAGCTGGGAATGAACGACAGGGAATGGATTATTTGATGATTAGCTGTTCATTCCCTCTGGGCCACCTGACATTGGCCACTGTCGGAAGACAGGATACTGGGCTAGATGGACTTTTGGTCTGACCCGGTATGGCCATTCTTAGTTCTTATGATCCCATTAGCCCTTTTGCCACAGTGTCACACTGGGAGCTCATGCTCAGCTGATTATCCATCAGAAGCCCCAAATCTTTTTTATAGTCACTGCTTCCCATGATAGAGTGCCCCAGGGGTAGTCTGTGTGGAATGCTTTGTCCTGTGATATACAGATCAGATGACCTAGTGGTCCCTTCTAGCCTTACACTCTATGGATCATCAACAATGTTGCCAATCTCAAGAGAGGAAAAATCATGATTTAGACCCCAAATAATAGTTGAGGATTGACAAAGCAAGAGCTCCGCCCCATCCCTATATGAGAGTGTTGGGGGCAGGTGCGCATTGCCTTCCCCTCGTCCCACTACCAAGGAGTTCTGAGCTGAACATTTACAGCAATCCAGAGCAGTGCAAAGGGGATAGCTGAAAATGGAGATTCTGGCCCCACGAGTTTTATCTTCGTGCAAAAGGTATTGTGATTAGATCACTCTTTTGGTTTTGATTTTAAGTTCAGGGTTTTTTAATGGTTATCTCAGAAAGGTTAAATGGATTTTGAGCCCACTTTCCAAAAATAGTTTATCTTTGGCTGAATCTATGTGTGTGGCATCTCAGCCCAAAATAAATTTTCTGGGAGAAATTAATGTTCAAGTCTAAATGAACATTTACAATGCATTCTCAGTCTGAACTACTGCATTAGTTGTAACTATTTTGGTAAATTCTGAAATGTGTACACTTCAATAGAAGCACAATTTTAGATTTTTTTCCCCAAAAGAAGCCTCTTAAAATATTGGCAAATTATTAAATTTGAATGGCAACATTTTTAGTTCTAAGAAAATGTTTAACCATTTCCTAGTGTGCTACATTCATAAGAAGCAGCCACTTTAACTCAAAGGTGGGGTTTTTTTGGTGGTGAAGTGTTTAAAAATTTTTGGGGCCTAATCCAAAGCCCACTGAAGTTAATGTCCCATTAATTTCTGTGGGGTTTAGATGAGGCCCAGGTAACCCTGTATTTATATAAACTGTCTATCATAAAAGTTACTTATGGGAGGTGGTGGAACTGAAATTAAACATTTGTTTTGGTTCAGGTGTTACTTTCTGACTTTTTCAGTGGAAGTGAAGAAGCTCTGTCCAATGAAGACTGTGAGAATGTTTATCACTTGGTGTATTCAGCACACCGGCCGGTTGCAGTAGCAGCTGGAGAGTTCCTTCACAAAAAGTAAGCTACCTCTCATCCTGGAATGAGAAAAAGATTCATGATAGCTTCCTGAGACCAGAAATGCCTAGTGAGATCTAGAAGTGACAGGTTGATGTATAGTAAGTATGGCCTGATTCAGCAAAGCACTTAATCACAAGCTTAACTTTTTAAGCACTGACTTTCAATAGGAATACTTGCATGCTGTGACAGGGTCGGGCCAGATGGTTGCAGGAGAGTGATAGAAGGCAGATATATTAGCCCCAGGTTAAGTAGGTCCCTTTTCCCTGGGTAAGGTAATAGGGAAGGTTCCAGAACAATCAGGAACCTTCTGGAAACAAGACAGGTTGATTAGAACACCTGCAGCCAATCAAGAAGCTTCTAGAATCAATTAAGGCAGGCTAATCAGGGCACCTGGGTTTAAAAAGGAGCTCACTTCAGTTTGTGGTGCACGTGCGAGGAGGTGGGAGCAAGAGGCGCTAGGAGCTGAGAGTGAGAACGTGTACTGATGGAGGACTGAGGAGTACAAGCATTATCAGACACCAGGAGGAAGGTCCTATGGTGAGGATAAAGAAGGTGTTGGGAGGAGGACATGGGGAAGTAGCCCAGGGAGTTGTAGCTGTCGCACAGCTGTTCCAGGAGGCACTCTAGACAGCTGCATTCCACAGGGCCCTGGGCTGGAACCCGGAGTAGAGGGCGGGCCCGGGTTCCCCCCAAATCCTCCCAACTCCTGGTCAGACATAGGAGAAGTTGATCTGGACTGGGTTCACGAAAACGGTGAAACTGAGGGCTGCCGTGAATCTCCGAGGCGAGCAAATCCGCCAGTAAGCACAAGACCCACCAAGGTAGAGGAGGAACTTTGTCACAATGCTTAAAGTTAAGCATCTACTTAAGTGCTTCGATAAATCAGGATTTATATCGTGCTTTTCTTGCTGTACAGTTTAGACAGTAATTTCTATTAATTTAGGACATTAAAGTGCAAACAAATATGATTGTATGTACTTGTTCGTAAAGATTTGTTAATTTATGTGCAAATCCCTTGAGTTTGTGTTGGGTTTTTATTGTAGCTTCTGGTACTACAAATTGTGGACATGCCTACATGATTGTATAATATACAGTTATTATTTTAAAGGCATTTATTTTACTCAACTTTGAAATAATAGGATACCAATTTACTTCCAAATTTAGCAATTTTAACAGGATTTTCTTATTTTAAAAACTACCTCTCTGGTCATTTTCTTGCATGTCAAAAAATTGAGTGAATTATTAGTGGTAGCTAGATACCTTTGATGCCAGGTGATCAGAGGTGTTGAAGATTTTTCCTTCACTCTGCTGTATAGCATGGGAGAGCAGCTAACTCAAATACAAAGGGCCAGATCTCAACTGGTTGTTCCTTTGCAGTCTAGACCAGAACAATATTTTTAACACTCTGAAGTCTTTAATATTAATTTTCCCATCCCCATTTTTAGAATTGTTAAAGATTTTTGCAACTTTTTACAGAAATTTTTTTGTATAAGAATTCATTTTAATGGAATTTTTCAAACCAGAGGACACTTGAAAGAAAAGGCCTTATATACAACCAGCTGTTTATTTCACCAGCGATATTTTGTGTTCCCTTTGTTTGCATTTTGAAAATGAGGGTGTTTTTTCCCCCAATAATACCCTAGATTTCCTCCTTGATCAGGCACAAAAAACATGATTCTGTGTTTGTGGTATCAGTCTTTTACTATGAAAGTGGATGTGATGCAAATTCAGTAATATGACCTTACTGCATGATAGATAATGGAAAAGAGTTTTTATACATTGTAGTAAAATATCTTCAGTAATTAACAAATGTGGCAAAACAACTATGAAAAAATCTGAAAGATAAATTAGTTTGTGTAACATGACAATTTCTCCCAGTGTGGAAAGTCTCTTCTGAAAGTCTCTTTTGAAAGTAATGTTATCCTATTTCCTATAAACAGGCCCACCAAAGTGTGTGTGTGGGGGCAAAGGGAGCAATTGCCCAGGGGCCCGGGTGATTTAAAAGGGCCTGGGGGCCTGCGGTGGCAGCCAGGAGCCCTGGGCCCTTTTAAATTGCCCGGTCAAGCTGCAGGGCTCCTAGACACGCGAGACCACACTGGCCAATCGCACTGGTCCGCGGGGCCCAGAGCGGTCGTGCACGCCTAGGAGTGACGGGCAGTCCCAGAAGTGACAGATTCGTCACTTCTGCCATGGGCCCTGTCCCCCTTAGGGATAGCCCTGGCACCCAGAATTTCTGTTGATGGGCCTGCCTATAAATGTGTCCTTGAAGGACAAAAGTATTGAAGGAAAAACCATAACTGTGTTGCTCAGTTCTGCAGTTTACAATGTTTGCAAATTAGAAGAAAATTGGTACCATAAATAAAATGTGAAATGTATCTTTCATCACCACCATGCCCCTTTTGAAATGCATCCCCAGCCAAGACTCTTCTCCACCACTGCTTGTTCTCCAGTGTGCCCTCCACTCTTGGTTTCACATCCCCATCCCCATTCACCTGTTTTTCCTCCAGACTTCACATGCAAATGGAGCTTCCGTTATGTTGGCTTAATTTACATGTGACATCTTATCTCCTGTCTGGAAAAAAAACCTGTTGCAACTTGTCCTGGTTATACAGATTACAACATATTTTTAGTATGTACACATCACTCTCTACATATCAACTGTACATATGTCTCTCAGTGTTTATGATGACCAGTATTATATAAGCTTTCATTTGATACCTCACACAACATTCTAGATAGATAAATTCTATGACAGCAATGTTTTTATTGTAATGAATGGGGTTGCTGACACAGAATAGTGAACCCTTTGTTAGCTGCTTCTGTGTCATAGCAACACCTAAAATCTGCAGGAAAAATTTGTGGTGATGTGATGAGGAGAGTACCTGAAATCCCTATCAAGCCAGGTAGGGTCAGTAAAGTTCCTACAGCCAATCCTCACTCCTTAGGCATCTGCCAACACAGAAGAACACAGAAATTGGTATACCAGATAAGGCCAGAGGGTCCATCTAATCCAGTATCTTGTTTCTAATAGTGGTCAGTACCAGGTTTTTTAGAGGAAGTGTAAGAAATCACATAATGTATAATTATAGATTAGTTTCTTCCTAACCCCAAGCTATTAGTGATTAGCTTGTGCCCTGAAGCTTTAGGTTCTTGTTCGAGTGATTGCTCATGTTCACTCCATATTAGGTGTGTGTGCTCGCTACATGCACCGGTTCCAGAAGTTTTTGCCTCAGCAGTATCCGTAGGGGACTGACTCTGGCATCCCCGGAGCGGTGCGTACATGCTGCGGTATAAGGGGTGCTGCCAGCTCCCTCCACCCTCAGTTCCTTCTTGCCACCAGTGACGGTACTGGAACATCCGCTGCTTCAGCTAGCATTGTCTCGTTCTCTGTTCATACAAACTCTGTAGAACTTGTAGTGTAGTTGTAGATCGTTGTTGTTACAGTTAGTTATCCTGAGATGTAGTTCTTGAAGTTCTCATAGTCCCGAACGGAACTCAGCCGGGGGATGGAGCATGCCCCAATCCCTCAGGCTTTAAGCCTGCAATCGCTGCAAATGGCCTATGCCCCTCAGTGCTCCATATACCAGCTGCCTAAGGCACTTAGGCGAGGGGCCATAAGCGATAAGTGTCGTATCTGCAAGTCCTTCAAACCTAGGACAAAGAAGGAGCGCGATATCCATCTAAAAGTGCTCCTAATAGAGTCGACACTCATTCTGGCAACAGAACAGGAGTTCGAGTGTGCACCGAGCACCATGGCCTCCGTGCACAGTGCTCCACCGGCACTGTCCACAAGCCGGCACTTGTCTTCCTCCACGGCTCTAGTCAAGAACCCGAAAAAGACTGTGAGGGGAACATCTCCTACCTCCTGCAAGGGAAAGGAGAGGGCTGGGCACGAGCCAAGACCTGTGCCAGGCAGCTCAACGCTCCCTTCCGGAAGTCAGACCCTAGCGCAAGTCAAGTGGTGCAACCTATCCCATACTTTGCCCGCGACTCCAGATAGCATTGCAGGCCCTGGCTAGCTTCAGGTGCCATTGACACCCGAAGTCCTTCAAGCAGCTCAGGAGATCCTGAGGGTCCTTGTGCCACCCACACTGGCTCCAGTGGTACCCCAGTCTTGGGAAAACCCATGTTGGGACCTATGCATGTGTCACCGCCGAGGGCCTGGTACTGATCATGGGACCGATCAGGGATCAGAGAGAGCTGATTGCTGGGCCATCATCACCTGTCTCCAAGAAGGAGGTCGCCTTACTCAGGAAGATCCTCCCAGCAATTGGCTCATAGTAGCTCCCGGTCCCGTTTGATATCCCTGTACCAGTCAAGTAGCGTGAGGCATGGATCGTCGGGTATCCAACGCAGATCCGCCAAACGCCGTCGGTCCCTGAGACCCTGACCGGCACCGGTCAGACGAGAGCCACCACTCTGCCGAATCCTGGTCACCTGGTACCGACTGCTCTTCTTATAGCTCCAGCACGGAGCAAGGTTCCCTGACTGCAGGACAAGCCCCGATTCCTGTGGTGCCGCCTACATCATCAGCACCGAAACTTGTCCCATGGCCCCAAGCGCAGTGGCCGGCGCCATGGTACTCGTGAAACCCTTGCGGGTTCACCCATCATTCCCAGGCTGCCCGATTGGTGTTTGGAGCTTCGGAGAGGCCAGTGGTCTTGGTATCTCGTTCCCCTCTGCTGCTTGAGGCTTGGGGGGGTCGGGGGTCAGACTCCACAGGTCCAGGAGGATTCAGGGAAGCAAACTGGTGGACTACCAGTGGAAGTGGAGATTCTCACGGCACCGGCATCGTCCTCGTCGTCGCCAGACGAGGCTATCACAGGGCCCCCTCACCCAGTTCCTCAGGATGACACCAAAGCACACCGAGAACTTTTGAAGATGGTCGCTTCCAACCTGGGGCTTCAGACAGAGGAACTGGAAGAGCCCTCAGACTCTCTGTTTGACGTCTTCGGCTCCTGCCAAAATGGCTCTACCCCTTCATGAAGGGGTTTTTAAAATCACTAATGCCCTGTGGCAGACTCCCTCTTCCCTGGCCCCTATCTCAAAAGGGCTGAACACAAGTACTTTGTGCCTACCAAAGGGCATGAGTTCTTATACTCCCACCCAGCCCCCAATTCCTTTGTGGTCAAGGTAGTTAACCACAAGGAGAGGCAAGGACAATCTGGAGCCACCCCCAAAACTAAAGCCTTGAGGAAGCTGGATCTCTTTGGACGTAAGGTTTATTTGTCTTCCAGCCGTCAGCTGAGAGTGGCCAACCACCAAGCCCTCCTTGGCCGATATGACTTCAGATATGGCAAGCCATGGCCAAGTTCGAAGGGTCACTCCCTGAAGCTTCCAAGAAGGATTTTCAAGTGATCCTTGATGAAGGCATGACTGCGGCCAGGGAGGCCCTCCAGGTGGCGTCAGATGCTGCTACTCTGGCTGCCCGTGCCATGGCTTCCGCTTTCTCCATGCGGTGAGCCTCTTGGCTGCTCCTCTCTGGGTTGTCCACCGAGGCCCAGCAGTCAATGCAGGACTTGCCCTTCAATGGCCAAGCCATATTTGCGGAGCAAAGAAACAGCAAGTTGCATGGCCTCAAGGACTCCTGCACCAATCTGAAAACCCTGGGTCTCTACATCCAGGGGAGCCAGTCTCGGCTTGACCAGCCCCACAAACGAGCCAAGGACTACAAACACTGCCTGAGCCACCCACATCCACCCTCTGCCCAATCGGGCTTGACCCGGAACAAGCAAGAGGCCAAACGGTCGTTTTGATGGTGCGCCCCAGGGCAACCTACCAGACTATTCCCTGGATCCATTTTTCCCAATGTTCTCCAACTACCTTTCCTTTTTCCTCCCTGCTTGGACTGCTATAACTTTGGACCGCTGGGTCCTTAGCACAGTGGAGCAGGGTTATACCCTTCAGTTCCTTTCTACCCCCATTCCCATCCACCTTCCAGGTCCCTTTTCAGGGACCTTTCTCACAAGAGTCTCCTCATGCAGGAGGTAAAGGGGTTACTACAGCTGGGTGCGGTGGAAGAAGTTCCTCTCGAGTACAGGTTCTATTCCCGGTACTTTTCAATCCGAAAGGCCAAGAGCGGTCTACAGCCCATCCTGGACCTGAAAGACCTCAACAGGTATATGAAGAAGCTTACATTCCACATGGTCTCCCTGGCTTCTATCATCCTCTCCCTGGATCCGGGGGACTGGTATGCCGCCCTCGACTTGAATGACACATACTTCCACATAGCAATCTTTCAAGGATACGGATGCTTCCTCCAGTTTATGGTGGGCCCCCACCACTACTAGTTTGTGGTCCTCCTGTTCGGCCTGGTGACAGCACCGAGAATATTTATCAAGTGCATGTTGGTGGTAGTGCTGACCTCAGGTGCCAGGGTATCCAGATCTACATGTACCTCGGTGGCTGGCTGGTCAAGGGCAGCTCCAGGTCTCAAGTCCAAAGGTATATCGTGGTGCTTCAAGCCATGTGCCGCTCCCTGGGCCTCCTGGTAAATGACAGAAAGTGGATGTTAGTGCCGGTGCAGAGGATACAGTTCATTGGAGTGGTCTTGAACTCAACCCGTGCCAGAGCGCTCCTGCTGCTGGAAAAGATCCAGACATTAACAGACCTCATTGTGGAAGTCTCTGTGTTGCCCCTGACTAAGGCCAGGGTCTGTCTGCATCTGCTGCGTCACATGGCAGTGTACACTTACGTTGTCCGCCATGCCAGACTCCAGATGTGGCCCACGCAGCAATGGCTGGGGACGGTCTATTCCCAGTCCTGGGACACCCTGGAAAAGATTGTTATCATTCCCCGGTCAATACTTACCTCGCTGTGATGGTGGACCGACCACAGGACAGTCCTAGAGGGGGTTCCGTTCAACACCCCCCCTCACTCCATCGAGTTGATGCTGGATGCCTTGGACCTCGGCTGGGGGACGCATCTTGGCGACCTCTAGACAGAGGGGATGTGGTCCCCGGAGGAGGCGAAGTTGCACATAAACGTCAAAGAGCTCAGCACAGTTTGGCTGGAATGCGGAGTCTACCTATCCCACCTGTTGGGCAAGGTGGTGCAAGTCCTGACGGACAATACAGCCTTGATGTTCTACATCAACAGGAAAGGGGGAGCATGCCTGTTGGCTCTCTGTGAGGAGACACTCCGTCTGTGGGACTTCTGCATAAGCCATGAAATCCACCTGGAAGCTTGTCACCTTCCCGGCGCTGGTGGACCAGCTCAGCAGGGACTTCTCCACCACTACGAGTGGTCGCTCCACCTGGAGGTAGCCTACATGATCTTCCAGAGGTGGGGAATTCCCCAAGTGGACCTGTTCACCACCAGACAGAACAGGAAGTGTCCTTGGTTCTGTTCTTGGCAAGGTCTGAGCAGGGGATCCATCTCTGACACCTTCTTTCTGTCATGGTTGTGGGGACTGATGTACGCGTTCTTGCTGATTCCGCTCATCAGCTAGGCACTGACAATGATCAAGAGAGACAAAGCACAGGTTATCATAACCCTGGCATGGCCTCGCAAACGCTGGTTTGTTAAACTCATGAGCCGGGCACAAGGCCCCTCCCTGGCCCCTGCCCAACTGTCTGGACCTGCTGTCACAGGACCACAGTCGGCTATTGCATCCCAATCTTGCGTCCCTGAACCTCTGAGCCTGGATGCTGCATGACTGAACCCAGAGGAACAGACCTGTTCGGATGCGGTTCAACAGGTCCTCCTAGAGAGTAGGAAGCCCTCAACCAGACTGACTTACCTGGCCAAGTGGATGATGATTTCCCACTGAGCTTCTGAGCGTGGCATCTCTCCCTCACGTTCTTCCGTTCAGTCCATCTTGGACTACCTGCTTCACCTGAGGAGCCAAGGTCTGGCACACTCCTCCATTACAGTGCACCTCACAGCCATCTCCGCTTTCCATCCTCCGATCCAGGGCCAGATGGTGTTTTCTCATGACATGGCGGTCAGATTCTTGAGAGGCCTCAAGAGACTCTTCCCGCAGGTGTGGACCCCTATCTCACAGTGGGATCTTAGCTTGGTCCTCTCCAGGCAAATGGGCCCACCCTTTGAACTGCTGGGCTCCTGCTCCCTTTCCCACCTGTCACAGAAAATCTTTTTCCTGCTGGTGGTGACGTCGGCGAGATGAGTTTGAGATTAAAGCCTTGACCTTGACCATCCGCACACGGTCTTTTAGAAGGACAAGGTTCAGTTGCAGCCACACCCAGCCAGTTTGTAGAAAACTAAGTAAAAGTGAAGAGTAAAAAACATACAAAGGTTGGACTGTAACTCATTTTTATCCTCAATATTTTTATGAAATAAAGGTCAGTGTTGGGGTGGGGGGAAAGCCTCCTTTCATAGTTAGCATTTTGTTTAAATACTTGAGTTCAGTTTATGATTACTGAGCAATGGTTAAAGCAGGCTGCAATCCAGTTTAGAGCCTCCTACATACAGTTAGTTTTTATATTGATAGTGTCACAATAACATTGTTTTTCAGCAAGATAGCTATACCAGCCCAAGACTTAAAAACTTTAAAATACCAGCTATAATATAAACATTTTACGCTAGTACATTTCATAATTTTTTCATTGTGTGACATGTTTCTGGCCCAGTGATGCTGAACAAATGCAGTTTGTTTGTTTTTTAGGGGAAATGGTTTCTGCTTTTTTTAATTGTATTTTATGAATGAACATGTTAGCCATAATGTTGAGCAAACAAAGCTGTTTAATATAAATATTATAACTCCTGTTACTTATTTCTAGACTGTTTAGCAGGCATGACCCCCAGGCAGAAGAAGCATTAGCAAAGAGGAGAGGACGGAACAGTCCAAATGGAAACCTCATTAGGATGTTGGTTCTTTTCTTTCTTGAAAGTGAGGTAAAAACGTTTCTGATACCAATTTTATATATTTAGCAAAACATGAAACTTATTTAAGGTGATTGATCAACTTTTACAAACAGGTTTTAATGCGAGTGACACCATATGCATTGGATCCCCTTCTCCTTGTCTGTAAAGTAAACTCAAACCAATATCCTGCCTAGGATTTGTTTTACTCTTGCCTGTCTTCCATGTAATCAACTCTGCTTTCCCCACTCTGGCTACTATCGTTCACCAGAATGTATATTTTGGTGGTGCCTATTGCAGGACAAACTAAAAGAATGAGTCTGTGGAATGTGCTTTAAAAAAAGGAAGCAATCATATTTTCTGGATAACTTTATTTTAACCAATCCCAAAAAGGAACAAAATCTAATTAAAGTCTCACTGCTTGAGTGTCTTCCAGACACCCTTTGGAGACATTTATTTATTTATTTTATGGTCACACCAAATGTGTACTAGTCACTTTCCGGACATTAAAAAAAGTCTGGTGCCTATTCCAGGGAGCTCACAATCTAAAAACAGATAGACAGACTCATAGGCAGAAGATACTAACAGGGTAACAAAAACAAGGCAATGTATATACAAGTTAATGCCATTCACTGTAAGCTGCAGAGCAGAAATTGGTCTTAAAGGGGACTTAAATATGAGTAGGGTAGCAGCCTTCTGATGGTTTCAGGAAGGTTGTACAGTGCATAGGAAGTTGCATGATCGAAAGCATGGAGGTGACTGTAAGAAGTTGACAAACAGACGAGCCTGGGAACGTTGGTGGAGTGGAGAGATAGAGGCAGCATAAAATTTGAAAAGGGAGGGACAGAAATGTGGAGAGCTTTGAAGGAAGCTTTATTCAATAGTAAGTAGATAGCAAAGGAAGGATTGGAAGAGGGGAATGACATGATCAAATCTGTGGACAAGAAAGGGCAATGTTTGTGTTTGAGAAGCCAGAAAGGAGGGTGTTTCAGTAGCATAGGCAGGATATAATGAGGGCTTTTACAAGAGGTTTGGTTGTGGGAGTGGAAAGAAACAGATGGATCTTAGCAGTATTGAGAAGTAAGAAGGGGAAAGATTTGAATATAGTCCAATGGGTATTAACATCTCCCAGAAACTCACAAGTAGCCAGTGGGGATCAAGGAGCCATGAGTGCAACCTTTAGTGAGATACTTTACTTATAACGTGGGCCACTGCTGTCTACACTGGTTTCTGCCACTGGAAGGGTTTGAAGCATAGCCCTATGTGGAGTAGATTGCCATATCTAATCTAGGTTTGTGATGGAGAGAGGTATGTATGTGTCCTCAGCATAAAATGATCACTGAAGCAAGATGAGATCTCCCAGAGACAGGGTTTACAGTGAAAAGAGAAAGGTCTAAGGGCAGAATCTTGGGTGACCTGCACACAGAGCAGAAGGGAGGAGGAGGCTCTGCCAGAAGGACACTAACAGAATGCTCAGAGAAACGTGAATATGTGCCTCAAAGTAATTACAGCAAAAATCATCGCAAAATAAAAACATAAGGAAATGGGTTTATTTGTTTGCTTCTTCCAGGAGAGAGGTCTCTAGAGCCTGATTCTTTCTGTGTCTCT
This sequence comes from Lepidochelys olivacea, assembly GCF_965140295.1. Lineage (NCBI taxonomy): Eukaryota > Metazoa > Chordata > Testudines > Cheloniidae > Lepidochelys > Lepidochelys olivacea. The sequence continues at coordinate 48,496,763 of NC_140419.1, forward strand.
CCCTTGGTCTGTCAAAGGTGCTGTTGTTATACATTCCTCACATTCCATCAGACCTTGCTGGAAGCTAGGTCTACTGTTATGACAGCCATGATGAGCTTCAGTTCCCAATGTGCTTTGCTCCATTGAAACTCAGAGAGATTACCAAGAGCCAGCCTTGTCCCACCCCACTGAGGAGAGAGGAGAATTCAGCTCATGGAACTCTAGCCTTGGTCCCTAAAGCCAGGTTCAGCAAAATGTGCTTTCTTGTGTAAACCATATAGTTTCCCTGAGACCACTTCTTCTGCCTCAGTGCCAGTGTCTGCCTTTGCTATCAGAGAGATGTTTCTTAAAGACAACCTAGAATAGTGTGGTGCTAGCTTAGCAGGCTACACTTCATAAGGATTGTGAAGGACATGGGGCTCGTATGTAATAATTTATGAATACTGTATGTGACCTGGTTATTGGGCTCATAATTGTATAGCTATTTTGGCTCACTGGGAATTTTTACAGTACACATATGTGTCTTAGTTTAATAGCAGGAGGTTGGGAGATGAGCAGGAAGGCCAGACAATGGCTCCAGCTAAAATACCTCCTGGTAAATACTGCAAGGGCTAAGAGAGAATACCAGAACTATTAACTGTGAAGAACCTAATTCCTTGGCTCCAGCTAAATTACACTGTTTGTTTGCTCTGCGTGGGAGCCAAAAGATCAATAAGACAAAAAGACTCTCAGATTAGAATCAGTCATAGAATATCAGGGTTGGAAGGGACCTCAGGAGGTCATCTCGTCCAACCCCCTGCTCAAAGCAGGACCAATCCCCAATTTTTGCTCCAGATCCCTAAATGGCCCCCTCAAGGATTGAACTCACAGCTCTGGGTTTAGCAGGCCAATGCTCAAACCACTAAGCTATCCCTCCCCCCTTAGAGGTGAGGTAGTTATCAGGGAGCTGTTCAGGGGGAACAGGCACACACAGAGATCATCCTTGGGAGTCTGAACAAATTAGACTTTCCAGGGAGATGGTAAACTTTAGATAAGATATTTGTTTGTGGTGTTGGTTGTAGCTATGTTGGTCCCAGTATCTGAGAGAAACAAGATGGGTGAGGTAATATTTTGGTCCAGCTTCTGTTGGTGGAAGATATAAGCTGTCAGGCTACACAGAGGTCTTTTTCTTCCCCAGACCAGAATAAGAGCTCTGTATAGCTCAAAAGCTTGTACCTTCCACCAACAGAAGTTGGTCCAATAAAAGATATTACCTCACCTACCTTGTCTCTTTAGATAAGATAGACATCCATGTAGCCTTTTTATTGTTTTTAAACCCTTTTCTCTTACATTATGCTTTGTCCCTACTGTTGAAATTAAACAGCACTTTGATTTGAAAGGGCTGTCTGATTGCTTGTGTTTACCACTGGTTGCAAACTCCCCAAGGAAAGAACCAAAGATACCCAAACACAGTCATACCTGTCCATAGGATACTGTAGCCCAGGACCCAGTTTTAGAGTGGGAGAATACAGGGATTCCACTCCAGGAGAGGTAAAGCCACAAGGTCTGAACACCTATGGAGGTGCACTCGGGAGGGCAGGGGGGTGGGGGCAGAGGTACAGCTAGCCCTGTGACCATGACAAGCATCAAAGAGCTTTTATATCCCATTTCAGTTCCTCTTAGAACAGCCCATCAGTACAGAAGTTTATGAAAGCTGGCACTTACATCAGCCTCTAACACCCAAGGTTTCTTTCTCCGGGGGTCAGCACCATATTTGGTAATTAGTCAAATCAGGATGCTGTGGTCTTACTTGTTGATGGTAGCTCATGATTTTCTTACAAGTCAGTGGAAGCGAATGGCTATTCTTTCCAGAATGATTTTTCTCAGTTTAACTGAATGGTGGTGTTATAAAGAAACGTCTGATGGGATTTTCAGAAACACTCAACATTGGCTTAATTCTGCACCGATTTAGGTAAATGAGAGTTTTACCATTACTTTTAATGAGACCCGAGTTAGGCCAATGCTGAGCAGTTTTGAAAGTATTGTCCATTATGTATCCAGATCTCAGAGCTACACTCAATAGCTACTTGGTTCCTGTTCCGTGTGTATGCTGAAAAGTGGATAGGTCTGCACATAAAGTGAAAAATCTTTATAATAATTTCTTGTCCATAAATAATGCCTTTCCTCCTAAAATTTTTAACATTTCTTAGATAAATGTATCCAATCCAGTTGCTGTTGTTGAGCTATGTTATTAAACAGTAATCATTAGTTTCAAACTTTTAGCAGTCTAGTTGTAAAGTGTTACATTGAATGAACACTATTGTGTAATTTTTCATTATTACAGTAGATATTGTGATGCTTAAGATGTATACTATATTAAAACTAACATGAAATTCCCTATGCCTATTACATACGGTTAATAAAAGAAAAATAAACACCTCGATAGAATGTGTCTCTTCTTCTCCCCCCATCCCCCACTGTCCACTATTATGACACCTTAACTCTACAGAAAAGTGTGACAAGCATTCTGGTGGGATTGGGGCTTAGACTAGATGACCCTTGCAGTCCCTTTTAACCATATGATTCTATGATTCTTCTCATGTCATGATACAAGCTGTGACCTGGAAGACACCTGCAAGTAAAGTGTCATATAAGAAAAGAGCCCTCATTTCTTTCTCATACTCCACTCACCCTTCCATAAAATAAAAGTTTCACCATGGTTATGCAGTTATATGGCTTTTTGTTGGAAAGTGGACCTTCCAACATTAATTTCAAATTTAGTTTTCCTTCTTAGTGATATAAGAACACTGTCTTCGCTCAAACCATTATAATAGTTGATGAAGCTCTGTTTGAACCAGAAAGCTTTATTGACATTTGATTTGTTATTTCTAGTTGCATGAACATGCAGCTTACTTAGTGGATAGTTTGTGGGAGAGCTCTCAAGAACTGCTGAAGGACTGGGAGTGCATGACAGAATTGCTATTGGAAGAACCAGTTCAAGGAGAAGAAGGTATTTGTGTTACTTTGTTAAATACATTAAATTGATGTAATAAAACATGGTTAATTCTTCTTAATAAAAATGCTGTTAATCTTTGGATGTTATGAATGTCTGATTCCAATCCTACATTTAGAAGTGATATGCAAAATGGAAATATTATATTTTAATTAATCTGATTTTTGGGAGGGGTTAATGCAGATTTTCAAGTAGAAGGCAGCACATTAAATGGGAACTGCCTTAATTCGTCCTCAAGACACAATGATCAAAGGGACACTTTTTTTTTTGTTTCATATTTAATTGAAACAATGGCATTACTAATTGCTCACTAGTTTTCATCTTGCTGTTTGCTTGCCTCCTTCATTCTGACATTGTCTACAGTTAGAGGGCCAGCACCTTCTTTTCTTATCTGAACAGTGATGTGACTACCATGTTATTGGGCACTTTAAACTGGGTAATTATAATAATAATATGGCTTTGAATAGAGCCAATACTTCAGGTGATAATTATTGAATTTAGGGGTTTGTATAAAACATTGCTTTATCAACAACAAGTTTATTGCTAAAAACAACTATGTCTGGAAAAGTGCCAGTTTATTCAGATGTAAAAACTAAATCTAGAACTATTCAAATGTTGAGAAAAGAGGGGGAAATGGAATTTTGCTGCTGAATTCCTTTGCTGAATCTAGTGTAATGAATGAAATAAAAAATAGATGCCTGTGTTTGTGCATACCATCATGGGAATATATGTTAACAATAGACTTATCAAGCCTGAAAGACAATACTTTCCAAATACAGTTCTTCTGTATCTCATATTGAATTCCTCTATTGATTTTTTCTGACATTGTAATTAGGAAATCTACTATCTGAACAATCTATTAATGAACGTTAACTCATTGCTCTTTGGTTAACAACTAAGAGTCGTTGCTAAGTTCAGTTTCTCTCCTGTGACGAACACTCAGGAGAGGCCATCAAGGAGTATGCTCCCTGATTTTGTGGACCATTCTGCACCTGCCCCAGTGCAAGCCAAGGGCCAGATGTATCTTATACCAGCTGAGAATTGATGCAATAGAGCTGTGCTCCACTCCTTTCTGACTCTCTCTGTGTCTGTGCATCCCAGTGCCAGGGTGGAGAGAACAGTTGGTGCAGAAGCTGATTCTATGAGCTTTATGCCAGATGAGAGATCCTCTCTGCTGGGCCAATTCACAACTGGTCTCCTACAAGGAGATTCCAGCTCCATAGCACCAATCAGGTAGTGCAAAGGAACAGGATTGTTGTAGAGATTTTGGCCCAAATTCAAGTTCTTCTTTGTAAATCATTGCTGTGATTAGGGAATTATGGTGGGTATTATAGTTGAGGCTCATTACTTTTTGAAACTCTCAACCTTGGGAATGAAATTTTCCATGCTTGGCCTCTGCCTCAAGGTGAATTATTCAGGAAAATTTGAATGTAAACAGTTCAAGTGTTTTTGAATGAGAGGTGAAAGGAAAATATGTATTTCCCCCATCCCCATTTTTGGATCTTTCTTGCAGCTGAGGAGCAGTGCATGGCCTCATTTAAAGGAAGTTGGATTTAGTTTGATTACATGATTATTCAAACATAGATAACTCACTGAACACACACAGTAGATATTTTTCAATTGTTCTTTGAATGGTTGCAGACTTGTATTCCTCTCAGGTGTGTGCTGGCCCAGCGAGCTGAAGCTGGAGAACTTTGCTTAGCAGTTCCCATCAGGGTAGTCCATGCACTCTCTGACTCTTCATAGCCCCTCCCGAGTTTATTTAAGGGTAGCGTTGTCCCAATGCCCCTCTGTTCCTCCTCATGGCTGTGGCTTGGGTCAGAACTTTCGGGTGGGGTATGTTACGTTAAGCTTTGGTGTCACAGTGATTTTTCTGTGAATGTGTGTCCATAGTTATTTAATTACAGTTAGTAGTAGTAGTACACTTAGTAATTAGTTATGTTAATTATTTAGTTAAATAGTATTTAGCCTAGTGCAATGCCATCGCCAGATTTTAAACACAGTCCATAATGTGGGGTAGCTATCCCTAACAGTGATCCTCACACTTGCTGTTTACTGTGTCTCAGAGAAGGGCAAACATAAAGGAAAAGTGTTCCATTTGTAAGTTGTTCAAAAAGAGAATGCACATAGCCAGAGACATACACCAGAAGCAGCACCTTATGGAGCAAACCAAGAGGCCCATTTTGGTGCCGGGAGCCTCCACAGATCACCTAGTCCCTCAGAGAACCTCAGAGCTGGCATAGGTGTTACCCGGGGTTTTCAGAACCCACAGCAGGGGCAACTTAACTATTTCACTCCAGGCAGTGTCAGGAATAAATCAGTAGGAACCCAGCAATTCTGTCTGATCAAGGTTAAATACAAGTAAGCATGCTCTTATCTAACATGGCAGTTTATTTGATTTAAGCACACACAGACATAAGCAATAGGTTTAAAACATCCCAGATATTTACCTAACATCTGGAATGGTATTGAGTAATTAACAGGAGGATCGCAGTGGCCAGTTACTCACTTGCTGGGGAGAAAGGGTATCAGGAAAAACGTCTCTCAAGATGGCTTCAGAGAACTGATCCAAAGTACACTCTATTATCTAGACTTTATAACTAACTTCTACAAAACACATAGGTCATAATAATCCCTACTAAATTATCAGTTTTCCTGCTTTCAATAAACTTTTAATATCAGAGGCGTCTAGATTCAACATTTTCCAACCACCAAGATTTTCAGTCTCAGTTGTTTCCTTGTCTGTCCCCTGCCCCCATTCTGATTAGCAGAAATTGCCAGCTAGATATGACCTTGTATCTAAAAGCCCACTTCAAATTAACCCTTAACTATGTGGTGTTCTACTTCATTAATTTATGGTGGCTGAATGCACATAATGTGGTTGAAATTGGCTTGATCACATTCTGGGGTCTACACACCCCTCAAATCCAGGGCAACACAGGCTGCTGTTGCCCAGCCATACTGTGACTCTTCTCTGAGGAGAAGAGATCATTCTTCCTCTGGTCCTCTGAGGAAGAGGAGTTACGAGACTTACTGGAGCCATTCCAGAACATGGAGAGATTCCTCCTCTTCTAAGAAAAGTGCAGGCCATATGCAGGATAGAGCAGGGCTGTCTGCCTGCTTTCTTATATTGAGACAAGATCAATTCAGCAGCACACAGTCAACTCTAGTACCATTTGCAGGTCATCCTCAAGTTCAGTACCAAAAACATCAGTCTCAGTATCAACCATATTGATCCCACAGGCTTATCAGGAAGCATCAGACTTGCTTTACCTCTTTGTTAATTCAGGAGTGTTCAGCTGTGGTGGTTTCTTCTGCACCTTGGGCAAGCAGCCAATTTGATTCTCCTTTTGAGGGCAGCATACTGCTTGCCAACTTCCTGATTATATCCCGTCCATTTGGGGACAGGCTATCCTGCTTCTACAGGTCTTGGGAAACAGTAACTATGTACAAATGGATATTAAGCTTTGTGGGATAGGGATATGCCATCCAATTCCTGTCCATCCCCCTTTTTTCACCTCATCCCTTTTCAGGGAGCCCTGTCATGAGTCTCTGCTTCTTCAGCAGATTCAGACTCTGCTTGCTTTAGGAGCCATAGAAGAAGTTTCCCTTCAGCATCGAGGAAAGGGATTTTACTTACATTATTTCCTGATCTGCAAGTCCAAGGGAGGGATGAAATCTATTCTAACCTCCAAGGTCTCAACAAGTACTTCAAGTATATGGGATTATGTATGGTAACCTTGCTATAATTATCTCCATATTAGATTAAAACAACTGGTTTTCTGTCCTCCATCTTCAGGATGCCTATTTCCATGTGGTGATTTTTCCCAACCCACAGAAACTTTCTGAGATTTGTACTGGCAGGTCAGCATTATCAATACACATTACTCCCATTTGGCCTATCCTCAGCCCCACGTGTATTTACCAATGCATACCTGTAGGGGCAGCCTATGTAACATTATGAGGTGCAATCCAGACCAGTGAGAGAGTGTCACTTCTTGTCCTGTAATCCTGAGTGCCCTAAAATGCACTGATTATGGAGATCCCTGTCTGGACATTCCCAGTCACCACACAAGCATGCACTAAGTATCTGTGTTTTCAGCATCCCTGGTTCATCATCTCTGACTTCAGCAGCCTGCTTGTTACATCATAGCCACACAATGATCTCCGTCAGCCTTGGTTACTACTAGCCGAGTGACCCCCAACACACACCCCAGTCCCAGATTTCCCCAAAACCATCACCCCTGAAATGTCCAGCCTTCTACTGGAACTTTTAGGGAAGTAAAAGTTACCCCATTAAAAAGACAAAAACACAGCAGTTTGTTAACTCCAGTTAAAGCAACAATCACTTCAGTTAAAACAAACACTGGCTTGGTTTAGATTAAATGTAACATGTAAATGTTTGTTGGCAAAAAGAGATAAGATTCTAAGTGAATTCAAGTGTAAGGGAGAAAGTCAAAAATGGTTACAAGCAAATAAAAGTGAAAAATGCTTTCTAATGACTTCAATCTTGGTTCAAGGTAACCTTCTTACTACACTTCCTTCCAGTAAAATGGCTGACCACACCCTGGGTCAGAATCATAGTGGTCCATACTGATCTTAAGTCTACAAAATGTTTAAGAAATTGCCAGAAAATAGACATTATTTTCTGCCAATGAAAATGATGGAGAAAAAAGGGTAGCAGAGAATATCATTAACATCCAGACTTGCTGAGGCTACTTTTCAAAAGTGAAGGGGAAATCCTACATCAAGTAAAATTGTTCATCCTTGTACATTCCCCATCAAAATATCCACATGGCTTGGTGGAAATATGCAGGGTCAGTTTTCCAGGTGGGGTAGCTGAGGAACAGAGCTAATGACTTGCCAGAGATTATAATTAGTAAATTTGTGGCAAATCTGGCACAAGACACCCTGGTCATTGAGGTGGCAAGATCCATAGAGTTTATACACTAGAGCACAATGACTCTTAGAAATTTATTCAAAGCTTTGCCCTTGGTTAGTAAAATGTATGTAATAATTCATAACCTCATTTGTAAATTGGTTTGATGGCTGCAGGTAATAAGCACTAGGTGAGTCCAAAATACGGGCATAAAAATCAATGGAGTAATTTGGTGTAGAGTAATTCACTCCCTTTCAACCTAATTTTTCACTGCCATGCACCTTTTGTGGACATTTACATCTGTTTAAAATGAATAAAAGGTGGGTGAAATATGCAAAGCAGTAGAGAATTCAGGCCCAGTATTTTCAGTGACATAATTTAATAGGCTAACTACAATGCTGTGGCCTAGTGGGTTTATCAAAGACTTTGGAAGTAGGAGACTTGGCTTTTAGTTTTGGATTTGATGCTTAATTTGCTATGGCTATTTAGTGAGTAGGTGAAAGTAGACTTTGCTGTTCACACTTTCATATCTAAGTGACATATGTGAGGAAAGAACAAGAATATCTTGTCAGATGCGCACTGAAAAAATAAGTGCTTAGCAGGAATCATTGTTAGCTTCACCATTTACATTTTTAATTTGTTTATATTTTTAAACTACCTTCATTTATCTGAAGAAACCAAAATATAAAACATTATATAAACCTGGGAAATTCCAAAACCAAAAAATGTTGTTTCAAAAGTCAGTTATGATTTTTAGGTATAGTTATCTATCACATTATTTATAAAATCCAAGCTCTTAAAATCTAATCCTGGGAAACATGATGAGCAAGAAATGTAGAAGTGCTTAAATGACTTAGGCACAGTCGCCCTGTGTCCTACCCTCCCAATTCTTAAGTCATTTAGGTGCCTTTTTAAAATCCCACTCAGTATTTACAAACATCATCATCATTTTAATGTAAAATACATAAAAACTAGAAGAAAAAAAATACATTGATGACTGCTTTATTATAAATTTGAAATAAATAATATTTATCACTGTTGTAATAGCTTTTTCTAAAAGGGATAAACCAAGGTGCAGTAAAGTTAAGCGACTTGCCTAAAGTTACCCAATTCAATGGCAAAGTCAGGAATAGAAGTTGGGAGTTGTTGCTCTGAGTACACTGCTGTTATCACTAGACTACATAAAGGCCCCATCCAGGCAGACACGTGTTCCGGTGCAGAGCTCCAATGGCTTTAGTATTTCAAAGGCTACTGTATTGTTATTTAAAAGAGTAAAGGTGATGAGCAGGTCTGTTACCCTGACATTGATCACAGAAATATGGTACAGCTGCTCTAAAATTCATCCAGGAAGGAAGGAACAGATGATCATAAATCCATGTTGAATGGTATTAATTTTATTGAAAATGGATCTTGTTAAACAAACTTGATATTACTGTTTGATGAGACTGCAAGCTTTCTTGGTAAAGGTGTTGGACTATGTTGTACTTGTAAGCAATTTCACTTAGTACTGCAAGACATGCTAATTTTAAAAAACTAACATTATACAAAATTAGTGTAGTACATATTAAATTGATTAGAGGCTGGCTAACTGATAGATCATAAAATGTAATTGTTAGTGGTGAATTGTTATTGAATGTGTGTGTTTCTAGTGGGTTCGCACAAGGATTAGTCATTGGCCCAGTGCTATTTAATATTTTTATCAATGATCAGGAAGAAAGTATTAAATGATTCTTGCTAAAGTTTGCAAATGACAAAAAATGGTCAGCGGATGAATATGAGGAGGGCAGGTCATTGTTACAGAGTAATCTAGGTAAATTGATAAACTGGGCACAATTAAACAACAGTCATTTCAATACAACCAAATGCAAGGCCATATGTATGTAGGAACAAAGAATGCAGGCCATATTTACAAGGTAGGGAACAATATCCTGAAAAAACGGTGACTCTGAAAAGGACTTAGTGGTGATAGTGACTAATGAAGTGAACCTGAGCTCTCAGAGCAATGCTGTGGTTAAGGAGGCTAATGCAATCCTTGGACATATAAACAGAAATTTCAAGCAGGAGTAGGAAGATGATTTTATGTATGTGGGACTCATGATTTCTAGCATCCACACTTTTTAAAAGGATGTTGAAAAATTGGAGAGGATTCAGAAAAGGGCCACAAAAATTATTTGAAGGCTGGAAAACTGCCATAGGGGTGAGAGACTTAAGGATCTCAATCTATTTTGCTTGTAAAAGAGACAGTTAAGAGGTGACTTGATTACAATCTATAAGTGCCTATATGAGAAGATCTCTGATGGTAGAGGGTCTTCTAATCTTGCAGAAAAACACAAATCAGGGTACAATGGGTAGATGGTGAAGTTAGATAAAGTCCAACTGGAAATAATTTATGAATTTTACAGTGAATTTAATTAACTACTGGAACAATCAATTAAGGGAGTGTGATGGAATATCCATCACTTGAATTATTTTAATCAAAGCCAGTTGCTTCTCTAAAAGATTTCTAACTCAACCAGAATTTATGGGCTTAATAGAGGAATCACTGCATAGAACTCTGTAGCCTATGTTCTGTAGGAGTTCAGAGTAAAGGATCATAATTGTCCCTTCTGGCCTTAAAATCTGTTAAACCAGGAATTTCTGATAATGGTGAAATAGATTATTTTGAAAAGCTTATATAATGGTACTGAATAGATTGTATTCTAAACTAACATTTAACCTCAGGGTAGAATTTTCAGAAGTGCCTAAGTCCCATTTTCAACATTGACCTTAGGTCCAGATGTTCAAAGGGATTTAGGTGCCTAATTAGAATTTCACAAGCACCTAGGCACCTAACTCCTAATTAAATCAATGGGTGCTTGTTAAAAATCTCATTAGGCATCTCTCTGCATCTTTAGGATCCTAAATGCCTTTGAAAACCAGGCCCTAGATCACTTTTTGAAAATGGGATTATGGCTTCTAAATCACTTATGTACTCTTGAAAGTTTTACCATTGACTAGTTTTCTGCATTTTATGCACTCATTCAATAAAATCACCATGTACATGATTACTTTAATACAGATGATCAAATCTACTTTCCTTTTCTTTCTCCACAGCAATGTCTGACCGACAAGAGAGTGCTCTGATTGAGTTGATGGTGTGTACAATTCGACAAGCTGCTGAAGCACATCCGCCAGTGGGCAGGGGGACTGGCAAGAGAGTGAGTGTTATTGAAATAGATGGTTCAGACCTTTGTATTACTGTGAAATGTTTATGTTATAGGTATTAGATATATTGTAATACTTTTGTCTGTCGGGTTCAGTGTGTGAATGGTTGGGTGATGTTGGTGCCTGTGACATATAGGAGGTCAGACTGGATGACGTGGTGGTCCCTTCTGGCCTTATACTCAATGATTCTGTGATATTATATTGATGTACTGTAGAACCATAGTGACAGATTGTTACAATTGACAAAAAATTTTATGGGACTTTTGTAACCATCTAATTGAGTTCTGACTTGAATTATTTTTTGGAGAAAAGTAATGGAAATGATAAATCTGAATATGTTTGAATTTTTTAAAGTTCTTTTGCATTCCTAAGTAATTAGGTAGTTGTAAAATTATATCTTGAGAAAAATCACTTTCTTCAGATTTTTAGACAAGGCATCTCATTTTTTTTTTAATGCTTTTGTTGAAAAATGACAGAGAATACATTTTATTAAAATCATAGAAAAATAATTCTTTATTCTCTGGTTTAAAAAAAACCCAGACAAAATTATTAACTGCTTGACTTAGGTAAGTATTGTCAAATCAGTTTGCAGCAGTATAGCAAATATGACAAAGGGTTCATAAATGTTAATTATGTCAATATTCCTCAGCTTTACAGAATAAGATTCAACTAGGGGTCACCAAATGAAATTAATAGGCAGCAGGTTTAAAACATACTAAAGGAAGTATTTCTTCATACAAAGTACAGTCAACCTGTGGAACTCTTTGCCAGAGGATGTTGTGAAGGCCAGGACTATAACAGGTAAAAGAACTAGATAAATTCATGGAGGATAGGTCCATCAATAGCTATTGGCCAGGATGGGCAGGGATGGTGTCCCTAGCCTCTGTTTGCCAGAAGCTGGGAATGAGTGACAGGGAAAGGATCACTTGATGGTTACCTGTTGTGTTCATTCCCTCTGGGGCACCTGGCATTGGCCACTGTGAGACTACAGGATTCTGGGCTAGATGGACCTTTGGTCTGACCCAGTATGGCTATTCTTATGGCTGTAGACTGTTGTTGAAATAGATCTTACAGTTCAGTCAAATACTGCAACAAAATTTAACCACAGTAAGGGTTTCCTAAGATGATTTCCATCTGCCATAATTGAGTTGGAGAGGAATTTCCCTATTTCACATGGTTTCCATTTCCATTTGATTTTTTTAAAGAAACTGTTTCTGTCTTCTCACAGAATTGATACAAATTGCTCACTTAGAAAGGAGCATGCAGACTTTCCATTCCCCTAGCAAATCAACTGTGTTCATCCATAGATACTAGTCACAGCCAGTTAACCTTACTTAACTCTGCTCCGGGTTGAAAAGACGAACCCCATCCCTCAACAACACTCAGTACAAATAACAAGAAAATTAACGCTATCAAAGACTGCTCACCTACCTATGGTACTGAGGGAATCCTATAACAAGTGCTTGGTGCCAGCTGCAACAGTACTGAAGCCATCCTCCATAGGTTCCCACTCAGCCCAATCTTTGATACAGTCCGTATCTCAAGAGTTTACATACCCTAAGGATCTGATAATACTTTCTGAGCCAGAGTCTCCTCTGTTAACAAGTGCTGGGGATTAGTCAGTTGTCAAGACTCTCTCGGTCACCGATCCCTCTATCATCTAGAACACCACATTGCCCTCATCTGCTCTGCAAGCCCAACAGCTATGAGTATGTGGAAGAGGACTCATCAGATTCTCAAATTTCAGGGCAGGTTTCTAGAACACATTGTTTTCCCTCCTACACTGACGGATTATAGGAGAATAGACATAAATGACACCCACATGGCAGGAACACAGATGGCTGCCACAACCTATGCCATTTGGGCCTCCTCAGTGGCCTTACTGGGATCTGTGGGTGTTCTATCAACAACAGTTTACATTGAGGTCCTCGCACTACCGGAAGGAATAGAGAAGAGTTCATTCTCCTCTCCCCCCTTTACCATCATCTAGGCCAGAGAGATCTTTAAGGAGCAAGAGGCAAGGGTCGATGAGGAGGTGACACCTCTTTCTAATATATCCTACTTACGTGCTAATTAAGCTGTCATGTCTTCATCACCTTCTATGGCGGGTGACTTTGGGCAGTTTCATGCACTGATGAAGCAGATTGCTGACATTCTGCAGATTCCCTTAAAGGAGATTCAGGAGTCTCACCATAAACTCTAGTATGTTACAAACTTCAGAAGAGCATCTTGGCTACGGATGTTGGGCTTTACAAGAGAGGTGCAGAGTACTGTCAACAACCTTATTTTTGATGGTCCAAGCTCTTTGGGGACCTGATGGATATATCTCTCCACACTTTAAAGGACTTGAGCTAAACTGCAACCCCTAGGGATTTACACTCCAGTAAATAAAAGGATATTTATTAGGTCTCAGATGACACAGAGAGCATGCCCATCCATATTCAACATATTGTAGACCTTCTGAACCTCTGTCCAAGAGACCAAGATACACAAAAAAGAAACCGTCTTTGGCTACAGCTACATCATCTTAACCATCCATGTCCTCCAAGTGACAGTTTTGATGGCTTTGTCAAGAGTCTCAACCGTCCAACTGACAAAGTCTTACAGCTGCACCATCTTACACCTTTCCTTCCTTTTGGGTGCCCTCTCTCCCATTTTCAGGATGCATGGGAACATATAACATCAAACAAATGAGTTTTGGAAACCATAACAGCTGATTACACTATCCATTTCAAATCTATCCCTCCTACCCATTCCCCATCCCCATCCCTCTTCAAGGACTCCTCTCATGATCAGTTGCTAGAGCAAGAGGTGACCTGTCTTCTACATTTAGAAACTATAGAACCAGTTCCTATGCAACATAGGGGATTCTATTCAAAGTACTTCCTGATTCCCAAAAAGAATGGAGGGGGGTGGAGGCTAATTTTAGACCTTAGGTCTCTAAATAAATGTGTAAAGCAACAAAAATTCAGGATGGTGACACTTGCAGAAATAATTCCTTTGTTAGAAGTAAGAGATTGGTTTGCAACTCTCAACCTAGAAGACTCATTTTAATGTCTCTATTTACTCTTCACTACAAGAGATTTCTTTATTTTCTAATAAACAATGAGCTCTACAAATACAGGGTGCTCCCTTTTGTTCTATTTTCAGTATCAAGGATATTTTCAAACATTCTGGAAGTAGTTGCTGTTTACCTACGTCGTTTGGGTATAATCATTTTCCCACACATAGACAATTGGTTGATCAGGGACAGAGAATGTCAGGAAGCGCTGACATCAGTAAGGATCACTTGTTCCCTGTTTCACAGCTTGGGCCTTCAAATTAACCTTAAAGTCCTTTTTGACTCCTCTACAGCATTTAGATTTCATAGGAGTTTCCCTGGATGCACTGACAGGCAGAGCATAGCTACCATACAACAGATTTCATGCATGAGCAAATCTCATCTAAAAGATTCTGGGTGGTCCTCAAGTAATAAAAGATTGTCTTCAGCTGCTAGGACACATGTCAGCTTGTGTCTTTGTAGTGTGCAGCGTGCCAGATTACATCTCCGAGTTCTACAGGGTATTACAAACCAAACAAATGCAGTTTAGGCAGATTAATATATGTACCTCAGTGGGTTCCTCACTCACTCAACTGGTGGAAGGACCAAACCAAAACCTGCACAGGTGTTCCATTCTTGTAGATTCCCCCTACCATACTGATAATATCAGATGCTTCATTTTTGGATTGCGGGTTACATCTGGGACCTCACAAGATTTGAGGACAAATGGACACTGCAAGAGCAGCTTCTATACATTGATCTTTTGGAATTGAGAGCCGTCAAAAATGCTTGTCCACACTTTCTACTGCTAATCAAATCAAATTCTGTAAAGATAATGACCGACAACATGGCATGCATGTATTATATCAAGCATTAGGAAGATGCACATTCCCCATCTCTCTGTGCTGAAGTGATAAAACTCTGAAGTTGGTGCATAGCCAACCACATATTCATTTCAGCTTCTTGCCTCCCAAGGTATTGAGAACTCTAAGGCAGATGACCTCAGCAGACATGTCTTCCAAAATTACGAATGGGAACTGAACTACTGAGTCCTTCACAAGATATTCTGAGCCGGGAGGTTACTCTGTTTGCCATGGCAGCCAACGCAAAACGTATCAGTCTGACAGTCCGTATCCCAACGTCCACCCCTTTTTCAAGACTATGATAAATTTTGTACAAACTATGCATTGTAAGGTATCATCTGAAAACTCATGATTTGCTGATCATTATTGCCCTGGTCAAATGTGTGTGGCAACATTGTATGTAAAGTTATAAGATTATATTGTATGCAGTTAAGACATAATCCAAATCTAGGAAAGTAGCCACAAACCAGTTCCTCGGAGACAAAAGGCAAACTGATACCTCAAGTAGTGTCAACAAAATCAAATGGACTATCGTCTGTTTAAACAGCCATTCTTTGCAAGAAAAAGGATGTGAGCAAGAAATTTACAAAGAAACAGCTGAAGGTTCCTGACGCCACAGATTTTCTGTCTCCTAAACCCCAGCTGGAGATGGTTCTCAAAGGAGAGGAAAAAGTATAAAGAATGAAAAACAGATGCCCAAATCATTTTTTCCTTCAACTCTATTCACGGCATCGATAACACTTGAAGGACAAAGGAAGCATCATTGGATTGGGGAGGGATCCTGGCAGAAAGGAATTCGGCCAGTAAGACTGCAAGAATACGTGGTGAGAGAGACTTTTGCTTTGAGTTCACTTAGCTTGTTAAGTTAGGTGTTAGTTGTGTTTCACCTTTTATTTCTTTGTAACCAATTCTAACTTTTATGCCTCCTTACTTGTAATCACTTAAAATCTATCCTTCTCTAGCTAATAAGCTTGTTTTATTGTTTTGTCTAAACCAGTGTGCCTGGACTGAAATGTTTGAGAAAATCCGTAAAATGCCAGACTTTATATGAGCTTGGATTGCCCAGGAGTGGGCTGTGGAGTACCAGACAGACATTTCTGGGGAAAGTTTGGGACTGAGTGTTGCCTTGCAGTGTAATTCAAGAGTGACTGGCCGTAGCACTCGTACAGTGTATCTGAGAATAATTTACGTGCTGGAGGCTGTGAGCAGATCAGGAGAGGTTGCTCTCACAGCAAAGCAGTGTAAAAGGCACCCCAGGTTGGAGAATTGAGATGATACAGCTGTTAAACAGCCCAGATTGTACCCTCAGGAATGTCACAATCAGGTAGTGCTCCATATGATACAAAACATTCTCTTCATCTCATGGATGAAAGGACTTCTCTATGCGTATCCACTGACACTGTTACTATTAAAGGTTCTCAACAAGATGAAACAAGATCGAGCCAGAGTCATATTGATTGCACCAATGTGGCCCAGACAGGTCTGGATCCCTATTTGATCAAACTCATTTCTCGCCCTTCCTGGAGGCTTACAGTCAGTCCTCACCCACTGACCCAAGATACTGGTTGAACACTTCACTCCCACCTGCAGATTCTGAGGCGCCAAGCATGGTTCCTTGGTGGTTCTTGGCAATAGAGATATCCTGTTTGTCAGAGGTGCAACATGTTTTATTAAATAGTAGAAAAGAATCTACAAGACATACTTACATCCCAGAAACGGAAACAATATTATCTTTGGTGTAACAGTCGTCAGATTTTGGCTACTCACTCTCCTTTTCCCTGGGTATTGGATTACCTATTGGAACTGAAAAATCAGGGTTTTCTGTGAATTCCATTAAGGTTCACTTAGCCTTCATGACAGATCCCTTATTTATGGTATTCACCAGAGAGGAAGAGTCATTATGTGCACATCCAAGATTTTATCTAAGGGGTCTTCAGAATTTCATGTTAAACCATTCATCTCCCAGGGTTTTTTCCCCAAACCACCGGACTACTCAAGAAGCCATATTCCATAGCCTAGATGTCAGAAGGGCATTGGCATTCTACCTTGATAGGACCAAACCATTGAGAAGATCTTCAAGACTATTTGTGTCCATTGTGGACAGAAACAACGGTTCAGTACTTTAGAAACAGAGGTTATCAAAATGGATCTCCAGCTTTATTAAGATCTGTTATGACAGAATTCATGTTCACACTCCTTCCATTGTGATAACACATTCCAGAAGAGCACAGTCTACATCCAAAGCCTTACTTACAGATGTACTTCTGTTCATCTTTTTTTAATCATTAAGCTTTGGTATCTGTGGCAAAATCAGATGCTGCTGTACTCAATGTACTTCTCTTCTGTATTGGACTCTGTTCTGAACCTTCCACCTCCTTAATGGGATGTGATACAGCATGGCCAGAAGGCAGCAGGAGAGTGATATAGGAGAGATATGTAAGTCCCAGAACGAGGAGAAGCCTTATTCCCTGTAGAGGGAAGAAAGGTTTCTATAGATTAATTAAAAGCACCTGAAGCCAATTAGAGCATCTGAAGCTAGTCACCTGATAAAACCCACCTGCTTCAATCAGCCAGGGAAAAGAGTTGGAGGAGAGTGGTTTGGAGTTGGAGCAGAGAACAGTTTGAAGGAGTTGGAGCAGAGTGGTTTGGAGTTGGAGCAGAGAGCAGTTTGGAGGAGTTGGAGCAGAGGAGAGTTTGGAGAAGTGCCATGGCTGGCTAGAAGACCAAGACCGTAGGTAAAGAGACACCCGGCTTGTGCAGAGAGAGAGGGCAGGAAGCACCACAAGCTGAAGAGCAGGAGAGGGCAGTAGCCCAGGGGAAGGAAGCACTAGTTCAAGTGGTTTTCCACTATCCCTAGGGCTCCTGGGCTGGGACCCAGAGTAGAGGGCAGGCCCAGGTCCCTCCCTCTGCACTACCCTTTTCTGGGTTACTAGTGGGACAGTAGATTCCCTAGTTCAGGGGCAGGAAACTGCGCCCTGAACCCGCCCCCCCAAGAAGAGGAAGCGCGGGACCCGTCATAATCGTACTGGCAATTTGCCATAGGGAGTACTGCATGGGAGTGACCTGAATAGGAGCACTCACAGAGATATTACTCGAAGAAGAAGGAGAGATTACTCACTTTGTGTAGTAACTGCAGTTCTTCAAGATGTTTGTTCCTGCATGTGCTCCACTACCCACCCTACTTTCTTTCTGCTTTGGAGTCTCCCTTGTGGGTCTTTGTGGTGGAGAAGGAACTGAGGGCGGTTAGTCTGCTCAGCCCCATATAGCCTCAGCTTGAGGCACAAGGATATGTGGGGCACATGCATGGGCCAAATGGACACCACTACCAAAAGATTCTGACTAAAGGGACAGTGCATAGGCCCACCTGAAGTGGAGCACCCACAGGGGGAGACACCTTGAAGAACTCAAATTACTGCACAAGATGAGTAACCTCTTCTGACAGTGAGAATGGAATCATAGGTGTCTTGGCATGCCATTGGTCTGTTTACTTACAATCCGGATTTGATTTACAGCATTTGGTTTCTTTTGCCTAAACACCTTGAAGTTATCCATATTTTTATCAAACTATCACAACCATGGAATGCTATGTAGTACTTCAGTAATAGCCCGCCTAAAATCTGTAAGTATAACCACTTTCCCATCTCTCTTTGGTCGAGGGGAAGGGTCTTATGCTTTCCTATAGCAAATTACATACAACAATATGTAGAAAGAATCATAGAATCATAGAATATCAGGGTTGGAAGGGACCTCAGGAGGTCATCCAGTCCAGCCCCCTGCTCAAAGAAGGACCAATAGCCAATTAAATCATCCCAGCCAGTGCTTTGTCAAGCCTGACCTTAAAAACATCTAAGGAAGGAGATTCTACCACCTCCCTAGGTAACGCATTCCAGTGTTTCACCACCCTCCTAGTGAAAAAGTTTTTCCTAATATCCAACCTAAATCTCCCCCACTGCAACTTGAGACCATTACTCCTTGTCCTGTCCTCTTCTACCACTGAGAATAGTCTAGAACCATCCCCTCTGGAATCACCACTCAGATAGTTGAAAGCAGCTATCAAATCCCCCCTCATTCTTCTCTTCTGCAGTCTAAACAATTCCAGTTCCCTCAGCCTCTCCTCATAAGTCATGTGTTCCAGACCCCTAATCATTTTTGTTGCCCTTCGCTGGACTCTCTCCAATTTATCCACATCCTTCTTATAGTGTGGGGCCCAAAACTGGACACAGTACTCCAGATGAGGCCTCACCAATGTCGAATAGAGGGGGGCAAAAAAAGCATTGAGTACATTAGCTTTTGCCACATTCTCTGTCACTAGGTTGCCTCCCTCATTCATTAAGGGGCCCACACTTTCCTTGGCTTTCTTCTTGTTGCCAACATACCTGAAGAAACCCTTCTTGTTACTCTTGACATCTCTCGCTAGCTGCAGCTCCAGGTGCGATTTGGCCCTCCTAATTTCATTCCTACGTGCCCGAGCAATATTATTATACTCTTCCCTGGTCATATGTCCAACCTTCCACTTCTTGTAAGCTTCTTTTTTATGTTTAAGATCCGCTAGGATTTCACCGTTAGGCCAAGCTGGTCGCCTGCCATATTTGTTATTCTTTCGACACATCGGGATGGTTTGTCCCTGTAACCTCAACAGGGATTCCTTGAAATACAGCCAGCTCTCCTGGACTCCTTTCCCCTTCATGTTAGTCCCCCAGGGGATCCTACCCATCCGTTCCCTGAGGGAGTCGAAGTCTGCTTTCCTGAACATTAAACATTAAAGTTGCAAAGTCGAGCACTCAAAGGTTAGGAAATGCCAGTGTTAAAGTTACCTGTATAACCTCAGTTCAGCCCCTTGAGCATATGCATTATGCTACAGTCTTGCACAATGTCATTTACTGATCCTGTGGCAGGGCCAAGGCTAGAACCCATCTCTGCAGATTTCCAGCCCAGTCTCAAACGTAAGAGAACATCTTTCCTCCTCTTGTAACCTTCTGCCTCATTTTACAGTCCATCCTGTGCACTGAATAAGGCAGGGGTCCTGTGGAGCAAAAAGTATGTGATCATGTGATTTAACACTATCATAATTCAGATGTACAAGAGAGCCAAATTAAGGTTGCTATGCTTCCTGAATATGGGGGAGGAGCAGTGTGTCTCAGGCTCACAGCCAGTGGAGACAGACAGTAGATGAGCTGCACATGTGTACTCTGGTACACTCCCTCACCGAGGTTGCAATGAGGTGTGTAAACTCTGCTCCAGGCAGGACGGAGTTAAGTTGTTGCTCTGGGCTGGAGTGGCCCCGTCCCTTCCATACCTGCAAGTCCTATCAAGAGTGGAGGAGGAGCAAAAGAGGAGGGGAAGCTCAGCTTCACAGAGGGTAACTCTGGGAGCAGAGCACTGAGCTTCCCAGCTCACAGGGAGAGGCCTGTCAGCAAGTAGAGCCTGTTCCCTTGCCTAAAAGAAAACCCCAAGTCCCCTAAGCTGAAGGGGGCTGAATCGTATTCCTTATGCTGGTCACCCAGCAGACTATGAACTTGATTGCGCACCATCCAAGGCCCCTCTGAAGGAAGAGAGGCTGGAGGCCCAACTGGGACTGACTGTAAATTCCTTTTCCTTAATTTATTTTCCTGCTCCTAAGTTTTTTGTTGTTTGTTGGGTTCCCAGAAGGGGTGAGCATCCAGAGAGATTCAGCTGGAGGGTTGAGACTCTGTCCCCTTCAGAATGCTTCCACTAGAGTGACTGGACCTGGAGTCAGGATAGAACCCCGTTAACACCTCAAGGGGACACTGTTGAAACACCAGAACCCTGACAGAGGTCCATAAATTAGCGTGACAGAGCAGGAGGAGGAAAATTGTGGGCAAAGACTGCCTTGTAAGACCCAAGGTCTGAGTCCTTTCCCAAGTGATGTAAGTAGAGAGAGCCCAGTGAGCAGCTTTTGCCAATACAGAATTAGAATACTGGACTTGCGATACAGTTACCAGGTTTATGCATGGGCAGCTGTTCAGAATTTTAATGTCTTAATTGGAGAATTGTCCCTGTGAGTGCCTGTGAGCATGGTGAACCCCATAGAATGTTCCACACATAGAATTGGAAGGAACCTCCTGCATCATCCATTCCAGTCCCCTAATGTCATTGGCAATACAATCATGTAATCTTATCATAAACTTATCAAGATCTATCTTAAAACTAGTTAGGTTGTTTTCCCCACTACTCCTGTTGGAAGGCTGTGTCCAGTTCTGGTGCCCACAATTCAAGAAGAATTTTGATAAATAGGAGAGGGTATGTATGAGAATAATAATTAAATTTTTAAACTAAACTTTATCAAACTTTGTCGTGTGCACTAGCTAACAGTATGGATTACTTCATAGCACAGGTATGAACTTTTGAAAACAAGAGTGGAAAACCAGCTGTTGTGACTCTTAACACTGTGAATCTGGTTCTCTGTGCATTTTTGAAAAAACAATTAAAACATTTTCAAACAGTATCTGGTATTTCAGATAACTAAGACAATGGAAAATAAGTTATAGATTCAATGCTTAACTTGCTCATATTTTTCCAGCTTCTCTATGCTGCTTCACCTCAGTGCAAAGTGGCCAGAGTCTGTCAGTGAATGTGACCATAAAAGTTACCTTAAAAAATTGAGATTAATACTTCATATCTGGCACTCATTGTCCATCTCACATGGTTGCATTCTGTTTGGGTTTCTTTTTCAACATTCAGATATGAAATTTTAATAATTATAATAATAAAGAGAAATTCTCAGGCTTGAGTATGTTAAGCTGAAGTTAAGGATGAGAGAATAGATTGGTAATATGAGGGTAAAACACATTACATGCATGCTGTAATTATCTCAAAAACGAGCATTTCAAAACCAGGAATTTCAGAGTAAAGGTCAAATTTAAAATAAATCCAAACATATGACACCATTTGAGGGCTGAGATAAGGTTGTTTCTATGCCATGACTGTGCATTTCCAGGCCATGACGTGTTTGTATGAAGGAACACTTACCTCATTTGTTACCTAAGTGCAGTTTTGCCTCAGCTTCCCTCCACTGCTAGACTAGTTTGGCCCTTCAGCCAAACAAAAAATCCTCCTCTTCCAGGGTAAAGTATCCTTCTCCACATGGTCAGAGGCTCAGTAGTTTCTGCTCTCCCTGGGCTAACCAGACCTTTCCCTTCAGTCCAGGGCCTTCACTGTGACTCACTGGGGTCTTGAGACTGCCATTCACCAATTTGTGGGGGGCTGGCTACCATAGTCCACAATTACCAATACATAGTATCATAGGGTATGTCTACACTACGAAATTAGGTCGAATTTATAGAAGTCGGTTTTTTGAAATCGGTTTTATATATTCGAGTGTGTGTGTCCCCCCACAGAAAATGCTCTAAGTGCATTAAGTGCATTAACTCGGCGGAGCGCTTCCACAGTACCGAGGCAAGCGTCGACTTCCGGAGCGTTGCACTGTGGGTAGCTATCCCACAGTTCCCGCAGTCTCCGCTGCCCATTGGAATTCTGGGTTGATATCCCAATGCCTGATGGGGCTAAAACATTGTCGCGGGTGGTTCTGGGTACATATCGTCAGGCCCCCGTTCCCACCCTCCCTCCCCCCGTGAAAGCAAGGGCAGACAATCATTTCGCGCCTTTTTTGTCTGCTGCCAGCCAAAGATGTAAAGGATAGATGGAGTGGGTCAGAACAAGAAATAGACCAGATTTGTTTTGTACTCATTTTCCTCCTCCCCTGTCTAGATCACACTGCAGTCAGTCACAGAGAAGGCGCAGCGAGGTTAATCTAGCCATGTATCAATCAGAGGCCAGGCTAACCTCCTTGTTCCAATAACAACGATAACTTTGGTGCACCATTTCTTATTGGAACCCTCCGTGCAGTCCTGCCTGAAATACTCCTTGATGTACAGGCACACCCTTTGTTGATTTTAGCTCCCTGAAGCCAACCCTGTAAGCGGTGTCGTCAGTCGCCCCTCCCTCCGTCAGAGCAACGGCAGACAATCGTTCCGCGCCTTTTTTCTGTGCGGACGCCATACCAAGGCAAGCATGGAGGCCGCTGAGCTCATTTTGGCAATTAGGAGCACATCAACCACCACACGCATTATCCAGCAGTATATGCAGCACCAGAACATGGCAACGCGATACCGGGCGAGGAGGCGACGTCAGCGCGGTCCCGTGAGTGATCAGGACATGGACACAGATTTCTCTGAAAGCATGGGCCCTGCCAATGCATGCATCATGGTGCTAATGGGGCAGGTTCATGCTGTGGAACGCCGATTCTGGGCTCGGGAAACAAGCACAGACTGGTGGGACCGCATAGTGTTGCAGGTCTGGGACGATTCCCAGTGGCTGCGAAACTTTCGCATGCGTAAGGGCACTTTCATGGAACTTTGTGACTTGCTTTCCCCTGCCCTGAAGCGCATGAATACCAGGATGAGAGCAGCCCTCACAGTTGAGAAGCGAGTGGCGATAGCCCTGTGGAAGCTTGCAACGCCAGACAGCTACCGGTCAGTTGGGAATCAATTTGGAGTGGGCAAATCTACTGTGGGGGCTGCTGTGATGCAAGTAGCTCACGCAATCAAAGATCTGCTGATATCAAGGGTAGTGACCCTGGGAAATGTGCAGGTCATAGTGGATGGCTTTGCTGCAATGGGATTCCCTAACTGTGGTGGGGCTATAGACGGAACCCATATCCCTATCTTGGCACCAGAGCACCAAGCCGGCGAGTACATAAACCACAAGGGGTACTTTTCGATAGTGCTGCAAGCTCTGGTGGATCACAAGGGACGTTTCACCAACATCAACGTGGGATGGCCGGGAAAGGTGCATGACGCTCGCATCTTCAGGAACTCTGGTCTGTTTCAAAAGCTGCAGGAAGGGACTTTCTTCCCAGACCAGAAAATAACTGTTGGGGATGTTGAAATGCCTATATGTATCCTTGGGGACCCAGCCTACCCCTTAATGCCATGGCTCATGAAGCCGTACACAGGCAGCCTGGACAGTGGTCAGGAGCTGTTCAACTACAGGCTGAGCAAGTGCAGAATGGTGGTAGAATGTGCATTTGGACGTTTAAAGGCGCGCTGGCGCAGTTTACTGACTCGCTTAGACCTCAGCGAAACCAATATTCCCACTGTTATTACTGCTTGCTGTGTGCTCCACAATATCTGTGAGAGTAAGGGGGAGACGTTTATGGCGGGGTGGGAGGTTGAGGCAAATCGCCTAGCTGCTGGTTACGCGCAGCCAGACACCAGGGCGGTTAGAAGAGCTCAGGAGGGCGCGGTACGCATCAGAGAAGCTTTGAAAACCAGTTTCATGACTGGCCAGGCTACAGTGTGAAAGTTCTGTTTGTTTCTCCTTGATGAAACCCCCCGCCCCTTGGTTCACTCTACTTCCCTGTAAGCTAACCACCCTCCCCTCCTCCCTTTAATCACCGCTTGCAGAGGCAATAAAGTCATTGCTGCTTCACAGTCATGCATTCGTTATTCATTCATCACACAAACAGGGAGATGACTACCAAGGTATCCCAGGAGGGGTGGTGGAGGAGGGAAGGAAAATGCCACACAGCACTTTAAGCACAGCACTTTAAAAGTTTACAACTTTAAAATTTATTGAATGACAGCCTTCTTTTTTTTGGGCAATCCTCTGTTGTGGAGTGGCTGGTTGGCTGGAGGCCCCCCCACCGCGTTCTTGGGCGTCTGGGTGTGGAGGCTATGGAACTTGGGGAGGAGGGCGGTTGGTTACAGAGGGGCAGCAGTGGCAGTCTGTGCTCCAGCTGCCTTTGCTGCAGCTCAACCATACACTGGAGCATTCTGGTTTGGTCCTGCAGCAGCCTCAGCATTGAATCCTGCCTCCTCTCATCACGCTGCCGCCACATTTGAGCTTCAGCCCTGTCTTCAGCCCGCCACTTACTCTCTTCAGCCCTCCACCTCTCCTCCCGGTCATTTTGTGCTTTCCTGCACTCTGACATTATTTGCCTCCACGCATTCGTCTGTGCTCTGTCAGTGTGGGAGGACAGCATGAGCTCGGAGAACATTTCATCGCGAGTGCGTTTTTTTTTCTTTCTAAGCTTCACTAGCCTCTGGGAAGGAGAAGATCCTGTGATCATTGAAACACATGCAGCTGGTGGAGAAAAAAAAAGGGACAGCGGTATTTAAAAAGACACATTTTATAAAACAGTCGCTACACTCTTTCAGGGTAAACCTTGCTGTTAACATTACATACATAGCACATGTGCTTTCGTTACAAGGTCGCATTTTGCCTCCTCCCACCGCGTGACTACCTCCTCAACCTTCCCCCCTCCCTGTGGCTAACAGCGGGGAACATTTCTGTTCAGCCACAGGCAAACAGCCCAGCAGGAATGGGCTATACTGAGTGTCCCTGAAGAAAAGCACCCTATTTCAACCAGGTGACCATGAATTATATCTCACTCTCCTGAGGATAACACAGAGAGAGAGAGAACGGATTTTGGTTGAATGCCAGCAAACATACACTGCAATACTTTGTTCTACAGTGATTCCCGAGTATGTGTTACTGGCCTGGAGTGATAAAGTGTCCTACCATGAAGGACGAAATAAGGCTGCCCTCCCCAGAAACCTTTTGCAAAGGCTTTAGGACTACATCTAGGAGAACCGCAAATGCCAGGGCAAAGTAATCCTTTCACATGCTTGCTTTTAAACCATGTATAGCATTTTAAAAGGTACACTCACCAGAGGTCCCTTCTCCGCCTGCTGGGTCCAGGAGGCAGCCTTGGGTGGGTTCGGGGGGTACTGGCTCCAGGTCTAGGGTGAGAAGCAGTTCCTGGCTGTCGGGAAAACCGGTTTCTCCACTTGCTTGCTGTGAGCTATCTACAACCTCCTCCTCATCATCATCTTCTTCGTCCCCAAAACCTGCTTCCGTATTGCCTCCATCTCCATTGAAGGAGTCAAACAACACGGCTGGGGTAGTGGTGGCTGAACCCCCTAAAATGGCATGCAGCTCATCATAGAAGCGGCATGTTTGGGGCTCTGACCCAGAGCGGCTGTTCGCCTCTCTGGTTTTCTGGTAGGCTTGCCTCAGCTCCTTCAGTTTCACGCGGCACTGCTTCGGGTCCCTGTTATGGCCTCTGTCCTTCATGCCCTGGGAGATTTTCACAAAGGTTTTGGCATTTCGAAAACTGGAACGAGTTCTGATAGCACGGATTCCTCTCCCCAAACAGCGATCAGATCCCGTACCTCCCGTTCGTTCCATGCTGGAGCTCTTTTGCGATTCTGGGACTCCATCATGGTCACCTGTGCTGATGAGCTCTGCGTGGTCACCTGCAGCTTGCCACGCTGGCCAAACAGGAAATGAGATTCAAAAGTTCGCGGTTCTTTTCCTGTCTACCTGGCCAGTGCATCTGAGTTGAGAGTGCTGTCCAGAGCGGTCAGAATGGAGCACTCTGGGATAGCTCCCGGAGGCCAATACCATCGAATTGTGTCCACAGTACCCCAAATTCGAGCTGGGAACGTCGATTTAAGCGCTAATCCACTTGTCAGGGGTGGAGTAAGGAAATCGATTTTAAGAGCCCTTTAAGTTGAAATAAAGGGCTTCACTGTGTGGACGGGTGCAGGTTTAAATCGATTTAACGTTGCTAAATTTGACCTAAAGTCCTAGTGTAGACCAGGGCATAGAATCGTAGGACTGGAAGGGACCTTGAGAAGTCTTCTAGTCTAGTCCCCTGCACTTAAGGAAAGACTAAGTATTATCTAGACCAACCCCGACAGGTGTTTGTCTAACCTGTTCTTAAAAATTTCCAATGATGGAGAGTCCACAGCCTCCCTAGGGAATTTATTCCACTGCTTAACCACCCTGACAAGAAGTTTTTCTTAATGTCCAACCTAAACCATCCTAGCTGCAATTTAAGCTTCCTGTCCTATCTTCTAAGGTTAGAGAGGACAGATTTTTCTCCCTCCTCCTTGTAGCAACCTTTTATGTACTTGAAAACTGTTATCATGTCTCCCTCCCTTCCCCCAGTCTTCTATTCTCCAGAGTAAACAGACCCACTTTTTCAATCTTCCATCATAGGTCATGTTTTCTAGACCACTAATCATTTTTGTTGCTCTTCTCTGGACTTTCTCCAGTGTTTCCAAATCCTGGAGTAGAGTAGAAGAATTTCTTCTTGTGTCTTGCTTAAAACATTCCTGCTAATACATTCCAGAATTTTATTCCCCCCCCCCTTTTTTTTTTTGCAACAGTGTTATGCTGTTGAATCATAGTAAGCATGTGATCCACTATGTCCCCCAGATCCCTTTCCACAGTACTCCTTCCTAGGCAGTCATTTCCCATTTTGTATGTGTGCAACTGATTCTTCCTTCCTAAGTGGAGTACTTTGCATTTGTCCTTATTGAATTTCATCCTATTTACTTCAGACCATTTCTCCAGTTTGTCCAGATCATTTTGAATTTTAATCCTTTCCTCCAAAGCACTTGCAACACCTCCCAGCTTGGTATCATCCACAAACTTTGTAATTGTACTCTCTATGCCATTATCTAAATCATTGATGAAGATATTGAAGAGAACTGGACCCATTTGATATGCCCTTCCAGCTTGACTGTGAACCACTGATGATTACTCTCTGGGAATGGTTTTCCAACCGCTTTTGCACCCACCTTATAGTAGCTCCACCTAGGTTGTATTCCCATGCAAGACAGTATCAAAAGTCTTACTAAAGTTAAGATATACAACATCTACTGCTTCCCGCCTATCAGGAAAGCTTGTTATCCTGTCAAAAAAAGCTATTAGTTTGGTTTAACATGATTTGTTCTTGACACATCCGTGCTGACTGTTATTTATCACCTTTTTTATCTTCTAGGTGTCTGCAAATTGATTGCTTGATCATTTGTTCCATTATCTTTCCAGGTACCAAAGTTAAGCTGAATTGTCTGTAATTCCCCTAATTGTCCTTATTCCTCTCTTTATAGATTGGCACTATATTTGGCCTTTTCCAGTCCTCTAAAATCTCACCCATCTTCCATGACTTTTCAAAGATAATTGCTAATGCTCAGATACCTTCTCAGTCAGCTTCTTGTGTATTCTAGGATGTATTTCATCAGGCCCTGGTGACTTGAAGACATCTAACTTGTCTAAGTAATTTTTAACTTGTTCTTTCCCTATTTTAGCCTCTGATTCTACCTCATTTACACTGTCATTTATTAAGTTAGATGTCTAATTGCTACTAAAGTTTTTGGTGAAAATGGAACAAAATCATTTAGCACTTCTGCCATTTCCACATTTTCTGTTATTGTTTTTCCCCCCTTACTGAGTAACGGGGCTACCCTGTCCTTGGTTGTCTTCTTGCTTCTAATGTATTTGTAGAATATTTTCTTCTTACCCTTTATGTCTCTAGCTAGTTTAATCTCATTTTTGTGCCTTGGCCTTTCTAATTTTGTCCCTGCTTACTTGTGTTATTTGTTTATATTAATCCTTTGTAATTTGACAGTTTCCACTTTTTGTATGACTCTTTTTTGAGTTTCAGATAATTGAAGATCTCCTAGTTAAGCCAGGGCGGTCTCTTTCCTACATAGTGGTATAATTTGCTCTTGTGCCCTCAATAATGTCTCTTTGAAAACCTGCCGACTCTCTTAAACTGTTTTTACACTTAGAATTGCTTCCCCTGGGATCTTACCCACCAACTCCCTGAGTTTGCTAAAGTTTGCTTCCTTAAAATCCATTACTTTTATTAGGCTTTTTTCCCTCTTACCATTCCTTAGAATCATGAACTCTGTCAACAATTTCATGATCACTTTCTCCCAGTTTGCCTTTCACTTTGAAATTCTCAACCAGTTCCTCCCATTTCTCAAAATGAAATCTAGAACAGCCTCTCCTGTAGTGCCTTTCTCCATCTTCTGAAAGAAAACTTTCTCTCCAATACATTCCAAGAACTTCTTGTATAATCTGTGCCCTGCTATGTTATTTTCCCAAAAGATGTCTGGGTAGTTGAAGTCCCCCATCACCACCTAATCCTGTGCTTTGGATGATTTTGTTAATTGTTTATAAATAGCCTCATCCACCTCTTCTTCCTGGTTAGGCGGTCTGTAGCAGACCACTACCATGACATCACCCTTGTTTTTTACTCCTTTTATCCTTACCCAGATATTTTCAACAAGTCTGTCTCCTATTTCCATCTCAACCTCAGTCCAATTGTATACATTTTTTATATATAAGGCAACACATCTTTCCTTTTTTCCCTGGGCATACTAATTTTCAGCTGCATTTTTTTCAAAGAGACCATCAAATCAATGCCTACCTCTCTCCAAAGGAACTTCTACTCATGGTAAAAGACTCACTGGTGTCTTCAGGCCCCACCGGATGCCACTGATCAACAAATCAAGATACACAGATATAATCAACTTCCTTGCACGTTTCTAGAAG
This sequence comes from Lepidochelys olivacea, assembly GCF_965140295.1. Lineage (NCBI taxonomy): Eukaryota > Metazoa > Chordata > Testudines > Cheloniidae > Lepidochelys > Lepidochelys olivacea. The sequence continues at coordinate 48,526,093 of NC_140419.1, forward strand.
AAGAAAAAAATAGGCCAGGAGTCTGGATGTGTTTCTCTCCCTTCCTAGAAGTACTGGGAAAAGAACTCCCTGCACCAGTTGCAAAAGTTATGTTGTTACAACTCAGGGCACTGGAAATTGAGTGGTGACTTCTCCTGTCTGATTATTCCAGTCTACCCAGTCTACAAGAATAATGACTAGAGTCTAAAATGGGGATATTGATTGGCTTGTTGAAGGTCGGCCACATTCCCGTTGTTCCTTGGCTATCTTATTGTAAGTCTGTCTTAGACCCAGAATGTACCAGTGTCATACTGATCACCTGGACTGGGACTATGAAATTTTAGGGCCCAGGACCAGCAGCAACTTAGGAGTGCCTATAATGGCACACCATGTAAGGGAACATACTAATATGTTTTAGGGTGTTTGCAGTAAAAGCTGATAAGGGGTTCAATTTGGGTCGTTATCCATTCTAGCCCTACCACTGGGACAGACCCTTCCTAGCAGTATGCCTGTTGAATCCCTGCCTGACTTCTTACACCAAAGCCAGGCATCTTACTGACTACTGTCAGGAGAGACTCTGGTCTGATCTAGATGCAAGTCTTAAGACCTCCATGACCCTAGGATCTTGGAAGGTGGCCTGTCTGTGGGTCTGGGTGGAGCTGGTGAGCAGAGTCTCTGCACCCCACTTACTATGACTCACAGCGTGATGCTGTGGCCAATAGAACTAATGCGATTCTTGGAGGCATAAACACGAATCTCGAGTGGAGAGGTTATCTTACCTCTGATTTGGCACTGATGCAACTGCTGCTGAAATACTGTGTCTGGTTATGGTGCTCACAATTCAAAGAATGATTTTTCTAAATTCAAGAGGGTTCAGAGAAGAGCCATGAGAATGATTAGAAGTCACGACTTCTAGGGATAGACTCAAGGAGATCAAGCTATTTATCTTAACAAAGAAAAGTTTAAGGGGTGACTTAATGACAGACTATAATACTTACATGGAGAACAAATATTTAATATGGGCTTTTCAGTCTTACAGAAAAGGTCTAACACAATCCAATGACTGGAAGATGAAGCTAGACAAATTCAGACTGGAAATAAAGCTGTACATTTTTACAGTGAGCGTAATTAACCATTGGAACAACTTAGCAGGGGTCATGGTGGATTCTCTATCATTAACAATTTTTAAATCAAGTTTGGATGTTTTTCTAAAAGATAAGCTCTAGGAGTTATTTTAGGGGAAGTTCTATGGCCTGTGTTATACAAAAGGTCATATTGGATGATCACAATGGTTCCTCTGACAGCCAAATGTTGGTCCCATTATAGGCAATAGCAAAATTTTCATTAACTTCAGTATTGCCAAAATGGCCTCAAAAATGGGGGATATATGGAGACAATATCACAATGGAGGAAATGAGGTTTTCCCTTAAGGTAACTGGAGTTCTTACTGCTTTCCCATTCACATGCTCTGCATCCCTGATGATCTCTTTTTTAATTCCTTCCTTCCTTTCTTTAAAAAATGCCTACACTGGTTTTAATTTTGAATTAGCTTCCACTTTTGGGATCTTGACCCTTCGATTTATTATTGGATTAATGACATTAAGACATTTAATTATTTTATAGCACATTTTTCCTTATTTTTACAGGTGTTAACTGCAAAAGAAAGGAAAACTCAGATAGATGACAGAAACAAATTGACTGAACATTTCATTATTGCGCTTCCTATGTTACTTTCAAAGGTACAGTTTCCCACAAAATATATTCTTTACTGATAATGTATATAATTTTTTCATTCTGTAGTATAGACATTAATTGCTCTTCATTTTCTTTATTTCAATAATCTCTAGTATTCTGCTGATGCAGAGAAAGTAGCAAACCTTCTGCAAATCCCCCAGTATTTTGACCTGGAAATCTACAGTACAGGCAGAATGGAGAAGGTATGATACACTATGCAGGCACTCTGATGGCTTTCAACTGACTGATTAGTCATGTTCATATTAAATGGCTACATTTGGAATAGGATGTAATAATCTTTTACTGCTTAACATTGTCTTCTTGAGTTTCATTGTTTATGGAATATTCTATGTAATGTGAAAACTGACTTTTTTTGTCTGATCCACAGCATCTGGATGCCTTGTTAAAGCAGATTAAGTTTGTTGTGGAGAAGCATGTAGAATCAGATGTTCTAGAAGCCTGCAGTAAAACCTATAGCATCCTGTGCAGTGAAGAATATACCATTCAAAATAGAGTTGACATAGCCCACAGCCAGCTGATTGATGAATTTGTGGACCGATTCAACCATTCGGTAGAGGATCTGTTGCAGGAGGTTTGTTCTTTAAAAATTAACCTTGTTTTATCGTCTAGATTTGCATCTTTGATCCTTTCTCCATTCTGTAAAATCCATTGTCAGTTTTCTGCATCACCATCAACCACCTGATAAGTTGTCATATGCATTCACAATAACACATTGCTCAGTTGTAAATCATGATCTGTAAAGCAAAAGAGGTGACTCCCCCCATAGAAGAGTAAATGAAAAACTTCAATTCCAAAGTGGTATAATTACATTTCAGTTAAGATTTTTTCTAATTAGGTGTCAACCCTTAATGCTAATCCCCTAACCTTAACTCTAACCCTTTCTGTCTTTCTTTCTTTCTATATCAGTAGCATCCAAAGACAACACATACAGAATAGGTTAGGCATTGTGCTAGATGCTGAAAAATAATTGACTCAATGAAAGACAGGTAACAGTCCATCAGCCTTGTTTACTCCTTGCTGAGGCATCAGCTTGCCCATCGTCTCGGAGGAACTGGTTTGGCTACTCCCCAGACTTCTACTTTTAGTCTTGATCTCAGCATATGTCTATAACTGCACATATAATACTGCTGTGTGCGTTTTGCCATGATGATATTAAGTAAATTATGAGTTTTTACATGACATCTCACAAGGCATACTTTGTTCAAAGATTATTACGATAGTGTGTAGGGCGTCGACACCAGGGTACATTCTGTTACGGGAGGTGGGATATTGTGTTGTTTTACATATTGGAGGCATCTGGGACTTACTTATAGAAGGATGGAGTTTGGAAGAGAGTTTGGTGTGTGATGTGTGGGTGTTACAGTATGTTAAATTCTCTCTTGAACCCTTAGCTGGACATTTTCTTAAAGGGTTTGTGTAGGCTGAGTGTTAACCTTATGCAACCTTAAATATTCTTTAAAAATGTGTAATAATTTCTTTGCTTTTTAAGGTGAATATAGTGGATAGGTGGAAAATAAGATCCCTTTTCTCCCCTTAATAAAGTTATGTGAACTTGCACATACCATAGTAATTTTGAATAAGCCATACAAGTGTAAAAGGTCAAATAAATGTTTATATTTTATAATTGTGTACTAAAGAGAAGAAACATTTTAATGTTGTTTTCCTGAGAGAGGTGGAAAAAAGATATTAAAGGAAAGATATGCCTTTGAAAGAGTAAATGTATAGCTTGGACTTCAGAACATGTACAGAAAAACTCTAAAAAGCGTATTAGTCCCCTTTCATCATATATTATTATAATTGCCAAAATATTAATCTGCCTTTTTATTTTAGTTTGAGGTTGGCTTTTTGAAAAACTAATACAACTTTTTAATCATTTTTCAAAATAACATATAATATGAAAATAACTAAAAGAGATATCACTTAGTAGCCACCGTTGAAAACATTGGCTTGATTGACTTGCTAAAGTTCCCGTAGGAATTTTGAGGCAGAGTTAAGGATAGAGCTTGGTCATCGAGACATAGCCTAGTGCTTTAATCACAAGACCATCACATAGAGAAAATAGTATCCAATAATTTATTTAAAGACTATCATTTATTTGTATGTCAGTGTTTTGGAGAGGTGAATATGCAGGAATAGCCCCATTTTTGCAAACAACATAGCTAAACACAGATTTGGCCTACTGTTTTTGAAAAGCAATGAAGTTAAATACTCAACGCTTAGTTCTAACATGGCAGAGACATGAATTCTAGTTCTGGCTGTGTCAGAAGTATGGCAAAATTGTCAAAAGTGCCTAAGAGACTTATGAGCATAAGTTCCATTTTCAAAAGTAACATGCACTCTTGCCTCCTTAGCCCTTATTCAATAATAAGGGCTGGAAGCACACAAGAATATTAACACCAGTCCATGCAAGCACTGAGACTTGAACTCTTGGCCTTTGTGGCTTCTAGGCCAAAGCATACTTTGATGGAGAGCGCTCTCTCTCTCTCTTAGAACCTTCCTAGGTAGTGAGGCTATGTCAATATTGCTGAAATTCAGGAGCCTCATTCTGATGTTTCTTTCTAGTTAAGTAAAAATTGTCTATTTTTGAAGAGATGGGCCAAAAGATTTCAGAAAAGAGGCTTGTAGTTCAGAGAAGGGCTTGTAGTTCTGTGAACTTTGAAGTAACTGGATGCTGTAGTTTTTGAACAAAAGAGGTACAGAATTTCCCCACATCATACAAAATTTCTGTAAAATGAAATTTTGACTGTTTATTTTTCTAGGAACGTTTGCTAGATACCAGAACACCCCCAAAATACCCAGAATCCTTTAGGAGTACTTTCCAAGTTTTGTTTTTTTTACATCAGGCCATTGTTTCAGTTCTAGAGAGGTTTTAATGTCCTGCCAAAGGTAAAATCCAGCTCCATTCCTTACAGTGGAGCCATTATTAGTCCTTCTAGAAGATTCCCTTAGGTTTGGTGTTTTTTTTAAACTTTTTATTAAGGCAAAGTTATAATAGAAAATTAACATACTATTTCATATATTATTTATTCAGGATCAGGTTAATATTTAATGAACCTGGCTAAACAGTCTGGTTTGCTGGCTGAAGAGCCCTCCTCTTTTGACAGGTTTCAGAGTAACAGCCGTGTTAGTCTGTATTCGCAAAAAGAAAAGGAGTACTTGTGGCACCTTAGAGACTAACCAATTTATTTGAGCATGAGCTTTCGTGAGCTGTAGCTCACGAAAGCTCATGCTCAAATAAATTGGTTAGTCTCTAAGGTGCCACAAGTACTCCTTTTCTTTCTCCTCTTTTGAGTATGCTTGATAGGGTGACCAAAAATTTCTACATATCTGTCCTATTTTTGTCACTTCTCTTGTGTACATACTTGGTGAGAGAATTTTTCCATTACAAGGACAATCCATATTTTACTATACCTTAGTGCCATTGTAGGAGGGGGAATCACATTTTTTCCAATAATGTTCAATACAAAGTCAAGTTGCTAACTATAAAAAATGAAGTAATTTGCCTTTCTGTTTAAAATGTACATTTTTTACTGTAGCTTTTAAGTAAGCAGGTCAGAGGATCTCTAGGAAGCCAGCATTTAGTCATAAGATTAATCTTTTTAATAATTTCCATCCTAAACTATCTAATTCCTGGACACAATCACCAAATGTGCAAGTACATTCCACTTTCCCTGCAACTCCTTCAACTAAGTGCTTTCCTAGTAACAAAAATTTGATGGATCTTAACTGGAGTCAAATGTCATCTGTACAGTAATTTTTGAAACATTTTTTTTTAAGAAGTACACAAATTGAGGACATATATCAATATGTGTTTAACTACTTATGCTAAACAATCTGTTCCATCTTGTATTAGCTGTGACACGGAGTAAGCTTCCCAGACCTGAAGAGTAGTTAAGTGTAAGCCCGAAACTTGTTTCTCTCACCAACAGAAGTTGGTCCAATAAAAGATATTACCTCACCCACCTTGTCTCTCAGATTTATCATAGTTTATTTTGAAACCTTGATACCTGCCCAGATTCCCAAGTCTCTTGTTCTATAATTTTTAATGAGGATTCTGACTCCTGCAAATATAATAAGACTTCATCGGCAAAAAAAGCTATTTTGTGATCTAATCCAGCAGATGTTTTGATATCCTTTACAAAGAGACTGTTTCTCACATTTATTTCATATGGCGTCATTGCCAAAGCAAACAACAGAGAGGATAGTGGGCAATGCCTAGACAAATTAAAATGAGGGGATTGATGACCATTAACCAAAGCAGACATTAGAAGATGAACATATAGGGCTGATATGCCCCTATAAAACTGGCTTCCAAAACCAAGATACTCCCACTCCAGTGAGTCAAAGGCTTTGTCAGCATCCAAAGAAAGCAGCACATAGGAAGGATTGCTAGAATTAAAATTATAGATCATATTCAGAGTTCTTCTGATGTTGTCAGATAGATGTGCTGCCAGCAAGGAACCCAGACTGGTCAGGGTGAACATATTTGAGCAAGATAACGCTGTCTGCTAGCACCTTATCATAAACTTTAGCAGGCACATTAATTAAAGAAATATGTCTACATGATGCATAACTGGTAAGAATTTTTCCCTCTTTAGGAATAACCATGCCTCTTTCCATAAATCTGGAAATTCATTCCCTGCACTATAGCATTAAACAATTCAGTTAAAATACGGATCAGCACTTGCCTTAGAGCTCTATAATATTCCCCAGCAATCCAATCAGGATCTGGAGCTTCCTTGGATTTTAAATTCTTAATTACATCTGCAACTTCCCCTGCAGCAATTTGCCTATCAGGAGCTGCCACATCATCCTCTGAGATCTGAGAAATGTGTAACTATCTCAGTGATTTATTTATAAGTTCAGGATTTGGATGTTAAGTGTACAAAGTGTGGAAAAACTTAACACTTGTTTCAGAGATCTAGTTGATACCAGTTACTAAATCTCCCTTTTTTTTTTCTTTGAGTTACTGCACATGTCGATCCTACTATGGTGTTTATGTGCCCCAGCACAGGAGTTTGGAACAGTTTCATTAGCAGTGACTAGTGGGGTTGCACATGCACCCTGCATGCCCTCATGACCCTCTCCCCCAAGGGCAAACCCAGTCTCTTTGCATCTCATAACCTGGATAACAGTTGGATGTCTACAATAGACAGGGAGTGTTCTTCAGAGGTGCAGAGCATTCTTCTTCAGAGTAGGAAATTATCCACTAGGACTATCTACACTGCCAAATGGAAACATTTTTCTTTATTGGCAAAGTCTACAGGTTATACTCATGTCGATATTCTATTCCAATAATATTAGATTATCTCTTATTTTTAAAGCACTCAGAACTATATGTTTTGTCAGTCAAAGTCCATTTGGCAACAATATCTGCATTTCATCCTCCAGTAGTGGGAGATACAATTTTCTCTCATCTATCAGTGAATAGATTTATGAAAGGGTTTGTCCACATTTTTCCTCCTGTGAGAAAAATTGCTCCAACATGGGACTTCTGTTTAGTGCTGTCTTCACATATGAACCCTTTGCACCTTTATGAGATTGTCCAGTTTATCCACTATCACTGATATATACTTCAGATGTGAAAAGGTTGCTGTTATGGCTCTATACATAAAACATCAAGACTTTTCATTGCTGATGATAGTAAATGAAAAGGGATGGCTGTTTCATCACAGACACTTACAAAATGTGTATTGGATTGTATTAAAACTTCTTATGATATTAATGAGTCCTCCACCAAATATCTAAACTCACTCCACCAGAGTGCAAGCTGCATCAATAGCATCTTAAGTTGGGTTCCAGGATTGGAAGTATGTAGAGCAACTCCCTGGCCTTCACTTCATATGTTTGTGAAACATTATTGGTTAGTAACCACTTCAAGATATGATGCTAGTTTTGGAAGAACTATTTTAAAATCTCTTTTCACATAACTACTAGCTTCCCACTCGTTAAAGATGACTACTAGCTAATTACCATACGTATGATCCACAGTAACTCAAAGAAAGAATGGTTACTTATCTGATAGTAACTATGGTTCTTCGGGATCTTCTGCACGTGGATCCCATGACTTGCCCTCTGTCCCCACAGCTCAGAGTCTTATAAATGAGGATTTTGGGCAGTAAAGGAACTGACTGGTGGTTGGGGTTGCTGTGCCTTTTATGCCCTTGGGGGAGGTGGGGCTTAAGGGCATTCAGGGAGCATGTATGACCCCTGTTGGACACTGACTGAACAGAAGTCAGCTGTATATACAGATAATAGATTTCCAAAGGGGTCCACACCACCATTCGAAATTTCCAGAGAGGTCTGCATCTCCATTTAAAATTTTTTAGGGGTCCACAAATGAAAAAAAGGTTGAGAACCACTGGTTTGATGCACTAAGATGTGTAAGGCACTCTGTTACTATGGTGATGGGGGCAGGATAAGGACCTGAACTAAATTAGAAAGTCTGCCATTAGTCTGTGTAAACTTCTGTTGCATCAGTGGAGTCTCTGCTATGAAATGAGGATTGTATTGATGCTGTTCTTCTAGTCCCAGCTCTCAGGCTATAATTAAAACACAATTAAATCCTTTTTACAGAATGAGTTTGAAACTCTGCCTCAGGTTTTTTCCTCGGGAAATGACTACAGTAAAAGCTGTTTTATCTGGCATGATGGAGGAATTGGGGGGGGGGAGTGCCAGTAAGTGAAAAATGCCAGTTAACTGAGAGGGGGGGCGTTTGGGTGTAGGAAGGGGTGCAGGGCTGGGGGTTGGGGCACCCCAACTCCCTCCCAGAGCTCACATTCCGCACCCCCTCCTGCACCCCAAACCCCTGCAGGCCCTGCACCAACCAGACTATAAACCAGACTTTCAATGAAGATCAGAAATGCTGGTTTATAGAGCATTCCGGTTGGTGAAGTGCCGGATAAAACAGCTTTTACTGTTCTACTGTAGGAGGTTGTTTGTGTGAGTATTAATACTGTGATGTTGCTTAATGCAGTCAGACAAGTCTTGCTGATTTCTTAGTACTACCCAATGGTTATTTAAAATGTCCATTATTATTATTTTACATTGAAATCAAGAGCCTAGGCACAAAATAGTGATTGTGGCATCATGAACCAGTTCAAATGTCAACATAAGATACTGTGTAACTATTAATCGTCCTCACCATGCAAAGAGAGAAGCTTATTTGTATTGCTGAATCCATGATGAATATGCTTTCATTTCCAGGGAGAAGAAGCAGATGATGATGATATATACAATGTGCTTTCCACTTTGAAGAGATTAACTTCTTTTCATAAGTATGTGATTTTACTTGGATCAGCTTTGTCTAGTGATGATGTATAATGTTAGCCAATAAAAGATGATACTCAAAGTTAGGAAAGATGAGGAAAATGATGTGCTAAAATAGGAAAAACAAACTGAGTACCAGGAGACATACAGCAACAAGGAGGGCTTTGATTCAGCAAAGCACTTATACACATGCTTAAGTCCAATTGAAATCAATGCCTTATAACTATTTTGGTTGGGCATGTGATGTTTTTATGGAAATAGTTATGCTGTAAAACCCTCTAGGTGACTTTTACTGGTAGAGTTTATTCTCCAGTCTTCACAGCAGTAGCCCTCCCTCTGTCCACGTCAGCTGGGGGCAGAACAGAGCTTTGCTCTGAGCCAAGGCTTAAGACCAAACCTTCGGAAGAACTCTCCAGAATTTTCTGCCTCCGAGAGGTGCACAGCAGACTGAAGGACTCTCTTTGTGTCAGAGCTTTCATAGGATTTTTAAAAGACTTTTAACTAAAATGTCAGTTTCTTCATTGGTTTAAGGGTTTTTCTCCTCAAAACTGCAGAACTAAAAAAAAAAAAAGTGGCTTTCTGAAAGGGATCTGAATGACAGCACTTTGCCTCCCTTTCCCCCAGTGACAGCAGGCCACAGGAAAAAACCTGATTCCCAGCTAGCTTGTGAGAGAAATCCATGCTGAGACAGTTGAGCAAGGCTCTATGAAAGTTCTCTTCAGTGAAACCAGGCCAGAATCAGTGTCAGGGAACTGAGCATTCTTTAAAGCCCTCCTACCTGTCCCACAAGCCCTAATCCCTCAGCCTGCAGAGGAGGTAGGTAGCGAATCCAGCCAGCATGTAGGCAAGGTCTGTGCTGAGATGACGACAAAGCATCCCCTTTTCCATAAGCTGCTTTACCTGCAAGGTTTTAGCAGCCATGAAAGGTGCCAGTGCCTGAGATCTCACTGATACCAGTGAATCACTTGTCTCCAGTGGCACTGGTTCAGTCCTCATTCTGTGCAGTTAGTTCAGCATGGATCCAGCAGCAGGGAGCATGATCTGGCGTGATTCATATCCCCTTCCTTGTGTGGTGGACCTATATCCTCTCCCCAGCCTCCAGGGATCACGTAGGAGGTCATAAAGTATCTACTATTTTCTGTAGGGCAACATGCAGGATACATGCCTGCAGACTGTCTTTTCAGTCTCCTCGGTAATGCCTTCTCCCTCACAGGGCCCTTCCCCCTTTCTCTCAGGGGTTTGACACAGGGACTAGTGAAGGATATTGCTCATAATCAGCTCCAAATGAGATACACTCTCCTGAGAGATTTTAAGAGTTTGTGCTATCCCCTCTAGATTCTCTAGTCTAAAGAAAAGGAGAGTTCTCTGAAACAGGGGTTTTGAGCAAGATACCTCAGACTTTCAATTAAGCTTTCCAGAGTTCAGCACAAATTGGAGGAGGAGGGAGTCTGACTTCACAGGTATGTTTTTAGAAAATGAAATACTGGAGGGGGGAAAAGGGTAAAGTTGGGGAAAAGCTGTGTAATTCTTCCTCACCTGGTTCATGCAAGACTAATTAAGATGGAGTGAGAATTCCCATTCAAGACTTACTTATACCCACATTCTAAACGGTGTTCTGTATTCTGGCTAAGGTTAAGCCTGCTGTAGAATACTTTGTAAAATGCATAGTCATACCAGCTGAGGGAGTATTCCTGCCAGTCAGGAGAATAAGATTAACACTCAGATCAAACTTGGATGCAGTAGCAGCAGCCCTGAGAGTATTGGCTGCAGTCTCTTATTGGGGAGGTCTATGCTCAGTTTGGAGGCCATTGTGAGCATCCACCAAAAAAAAAAAAAAAAGATGATCTATTTTAAACAAGATTTCCCTAGCAGTGTTTTCAGGACTGATGCTTCACCTGACTCTGATTTGCTGTGTATTCAAATCTCACAAAAATACATCCTGGGGGCAACTATGGCTCCACTTGAAGAAACTAGACTTGCAGGCTAACATCTGGTGTCCTTCCAGATATTTTGTTGGTAGACTTGTAGAATTGAATCTCAAAGCAGTCAGTCAGGAAAAGAAAGCAGCCTCCTTCTTCCAGTGAGAGAATCTTAAAACTTCCTTATCTCAGCAAGTATTCCCTCTGTAGCCACTGCTCTTCCAGGTTCTACTATAGAGATTACACATTAGGAGGAAGCCATTGCTATGTTTCCTGAGGCTTGGAAGATCTAGGCTGGACTCTCTCGAAAACTGTCCAACTCCAAAAACTTGTCTCTGATTTTGAGTGTACCATGTCTTCGGAGATCCCCCGCACCTCCTTGGGGTGTTTCAGTTAAGGCTGTCATCTGGGAGTGAACCACATCCGAAAATGGGGGCTTGAGGTAATCAGAAGATGAAGACCGAGTTCTGTGGAGAGAAAGATTTTGGAAAGGACACAAGATTCTTTGTGGTTCAAAAAGAAACAATAGCATGCAGCCCACTTCAGATCTCAGGTCCCTCAACAAATCCATAAGGAAATCAGTATTCCAGGTAGAAATACTGAAATCCATCATTAAAGAATTTTCTTCCCAAGTCTTCAGAATATGAAAATAAATCCCTAGAAATCTACTTAAGATATGATCAGGGAGAATTATACACACAGATAAAATCATAGGACTGGAAGGGACCTCAAGAGATCATCTAGTCCAGTCCCCTGCACTCATGGCAGGACTAAGCATTATCTAGCCCATTCTTGACAGGTGTTTGTCTAACCTGCTCTTAAAAATCTCCAATGATGAAGATTCTACAACCTCCCTAAGCAATTTATTCCAGTGCTTAATTACCCTGACAGGAAGTTTTTCCTAATGTCCAACGTAAACCTCCCTTGCTGCAACTAAGCCCATTGCTTCTTGTCCTATCCTCAGAGGTTAAGAAAAACAATTTTTCTCCCTCCTCCTTGTAAAAACCTTTTACATATTTGAAAACTGTTATCATGTCCCCACTCAGTCTTCTCTTTTGCAGACTAAACAAACTGAATTTTTTCAATCTTCCCCCATAGGTCATGTTTTCTAGGCCTTTAATAATTTTTGTCGCTCTTCTCTGGGCACTCTTCAGTTTGTTCACATCTTTCCTGAAATGTGGTGTCCAGAACCGGACACAATACTCCAGTTGAGGCCTAATCAGCACGGAGTAGAGTGTTAGTTTCTGCCCCAACAAGAGGCATTTTCAATATAAAATATTCCCTTTTTGGACTTGTAAGTTCTACTCAAATGCCATATCATCCCTCCCTTCAAGTGAAAGGGATGTCTGAATGACATTCTCATATTACACAGAGTCCAGTAGCCATTGCTAAAAGCCTTCAGAAACATGGCTTTGAGCAAACAAGTGTAAGGGCCAGTTACAGCCTTCACAAAACTCCAGCATCTAAGTTATCATCCAGCACAATCTTTATTTCAGAAGGGAGATGGCAGAAGATAGTGTCCGATTTGCCAAACATTAGCATATCTCTCCTAAGATTAGAGTTTCTGCCTGAGCTTCTGGGGTTGTTGGTTTCATATGTGGATAACCCAGCCCAATTCTTACTTCTCTTCAAGCCAGCAAATCAGTATATAAAGATCTTGGTCCAAATCCAGAACTAGTATCCCTTGGTGAATTCATTCTTAATATTATTTAACTACCACCTGATGTCAGGACCAAAGAAGCTGGCCAGCAAAACAGATACCAACAGACTCCATGTAGGTGATACTCATGGCCCCCAAAAGGAGACATGGAATATAACCTGTCTCATGCTAAGGCCCATCAAACTCACATCTCCATTTCCAGCAGATGACTCTTCAAAATCATGGTCTGTATGTAACTGCTAAAAAGGGAGAAAACATTCAGCACTGCTTAGGGAAGTAGCTTTGTTCGTGTCTTGAATAGAAGCTGTTGCTCTGTTCTTCAAGGTTCTATAGCAAGAAGTGTAATGAGTCAGCTGGCTCAGCAAGACACACTTAGAAACAAAGGATTGCAGTCTAGATCAGCTAGCCTTTCAGTGCATCACAGGACAGTTGAAAGCCTATTGATTAACCTATTTGCATCCAAGTCCAGCTAGAAAAGCAAAAGAGGTAAAACATTAGGAAGAGACATTCAAAAGCAGAGGCAGTGATCCCCTTATCTCAGAAGTGAGCTAAAGGGCTTTCTTTATGCCTTTCCTCCTCTACCCCCCAAGCCCCTGAGAATAAAGATGGTAAAGATGATGGTGAAGGAACAGACCACAGTGATTAAAATCACCTTGTTAACTCTTGAGTCTTAGTTCTCCGACAGATATAACTGTAACCTCCTCTCAAACTTGCAGCATGCACACACCCACACACACCAGGGATCTATCATGAACCAGTATTCCGTGTTGCCTAACCCATCAGCTGGGAAGCTGAGAGGAAGCAAGTACAGCTACTCATTGTAAGAAAGTGATTAACATCTTCCCAGCATCTTAGAGGAAATTCAGAATTATGTATATGTATCATCTGATGTTGAGATATCAGTCTAATATGGGATACACATCAAGGCAAAGTCAGCTGAAGCAAAGGACATTCTGGTGTTTTTACAACATAGCCTGACTATCGGGGTCAAGGCCAACACTTTTGGAAAGACAAGTCAGTGACTGCAGGAATGTAGCACTGTAAGAAACCTATAAGAATCCTTCATCATCACATAACAGATATCTGAGGACCACCAACTTTATCATTTTCTGGCATAGGAACAGAAGAATGGCCATAGTGGGTCAGAACAGTGGTCCATCTAGCCCAGTTTCCTGTCTTCTGATGCTTCAAAAAGAATGAACAGAACAGGACAATTGTCAAGTGATCCATCCCCTGTCATCCAGTACCAGCATCTGGCAGTCAGAGGCTTAGGGACACCCAGAACATGGAGTTGCATCTCTGACCATCTTGGCGAATAGCCATTGATGGACCTATCCTCCGTGAAGTTATCCAGTTCTTTTTTTAACCCAGTTATATTTTTGGCCTTCACAACATCCCCTGGCAACAAGTTCCAAAGGTTCACTGTGCACTGTGAAGAATGACTTCCTTTCGTTCGTTTTAAACCTGCTGCCTGTTAATTTTATTGGGTGACCCTTGTTTTTGTGTTATGTGAGGGATAAATAATACTTTCGTATTTACTTCCTCCCTACCATTTGTGATCTTATATACTTCTATCATACCATCCTGTAGTCATCTCTTTTCCAGACTGAACAGTCCCAGTTTTCTTAATGTCTCCTCATATCGAAGCTGTTCCATACTCCTAATCATTTTTGTTGCCTTTTGTTGTACCTTTTCCATTTTTAATATATATATATATTTTTTAGATGGGGCAACCAGAACTGCCCGCAGCATTCAAGGTGTGGACATACCATGGATGTATACAGTGACATTATGATATTTACTGGCTTATTATCTGTCCCTTTCCTAATGGTTCCTAACATTCTGTTAGCTTCTTTGACTGCCGCTGCACATTGAGCGGATGTTTCCTGAGTATTATCCACAATGACTCTAAGATCTTTTCCTTGAGTGGTAACAGCTAATTTAAACCCCATCATTTTGTGCATAGAGTTGGGATTATATTTTCCAATATGCATTACTTTGCATTTATCAACATTTAATTTGGTCTGCCATTTTATTGCCCCATCACCCAGTTTTATGCGATCCCTTTGTAACTTTTCAGTCTGCTTTGGACTTAACTATCTTGAGTAATTTTGTATCACTGCAAACTTTGCTACCTCAGTATTTATCCCTTTTTCCAAACAATTTATGTATATGTTGAACAGCACTGGTCCCAGTAGAGATTCCTGGGAGACCCCACTGTTTACCTTTCTCCATTCTGAGAACTGACCATTTATTCCTACCTTTGGTTTCTTATCTTTTAACCAGTTACTGATCCATGAGAGGACCCTCCCTCTTATCCCATGACTACTTAATTTGCTTAAGAACCTTTAGTTCTGAAAGTCTTTCTGAAAGTCCAAGTACAGTACATTCACTGAATCACCCTTGTCCACATGTTTGTTGACCCTCAAAGAATTCTAATAGATTGGTGAGGCATGATTTCCCTTTACAAAAGCCATGTTGACTCCTCCACAACAAATCGTGTTCATCTATGTGTCTGATCATTCTGTTCTTTACTATAGTTTCAGCCTTTTCGCCTCGTGCTGAAATTAGGCTTACCAGCCTGTAATTGCTAGGTTTGCCTTTGGAGCCTTTTTTTAAAATTGAGGTGACATTTGCTATCCTCCAGTCATCTGGTATAGACACTGATTTAAGTGATAGATTACATACCACAGTTAGTAGTTCTGCAATTTCGTATTTGAGTTCTTTCAGAACTCTTGCTTAAATACCATCTGGTTCTGGTAACTTGTTATTGTTTAATTTATCATTTTTTCCCCAGAACTTCCTCTGTTGACACCTGAATTTGGGACAGTTCCTCAGATTTGTCACCTAAAAAGAATGGCTCAGATGTAGGAATCTCCCACACATCCTCTGCACTGAAGACCAATGCAAAGAATTCATTTAGCTTCTCCACAATGGCCTTGTCTTACTTGAGTGCTCCCTTAGCACCTCAATCGTCCAGTGACCCCACTGACTTGTTTGGCAGGCTTTCTGCTTCTGATGCACTTTAAAAAAAAAAAATACTGTTTCTTTTGAGTTTTTTGCTAGTTGCTCTTCAAATTCTTTTTTGGCCTAACTAGTTATACCTTTTCATTTGATTTGTCAGAGTTTGTGCAACTTTCTATTTTCCTTAATAGGTTTTGACTTCCAGTTTTTAAAGGATGCCTTTTTGCCTCTAACTGCCTCTTTTACTCTGTTGTTTACCCGTGATGACATTTTTCTGACCTCCTTACTGTGTTTTTTTTATTTGGGGTATACCTTTCTCTATGTCATTGGTCCCAATATGCAAATTCATAGATATTAAGATCAGAAGGGACCATTATGATCATCTAGTCTGACCTCCTGCACAATGCAGGCCACAGAATCTCATCCACCCACTCCTGCAATAAACCTCTCACCTATGTCTGAGCTATTGAAGTTCTCAAATCATGGTTTAAAGACTTCAAGGTGCAGAGAATCCTCCAGCAGGAGACCCATGCTACAGAGGAAGGCGAAAACCCCCCAGGGCCTCTTCCAATCTGCCCTGGAGGAAAATTCCTTCCCAACCCCAAATATGGCGATCAGCTGAACCCTGAGCATGTGGGCAAGGTTCACCAGCCAGATACTTAGGAAAGAATTCTCTGTAGTAACTCAGATCCCACCCCATCTAACATCCCATCACAGGCCATTGGGCCTATTTACCATGAATAGTTAAAGATCAATTAATTGCCAAAATCATGTTATCCCATCATACCATCTCCTCCATAAACTTATTGAGTTTAATCTTGAAGCCAGATAGGTCTTTTGCCCCCATTGCTTCCCTTGGAAGGCTATTCCAGAACTTCACTCCTGTGATGGTTAGAAACCTTCATCTAATTTCAAGTCTAAACTTCCCAATGGCCAGTTTATATCCATTTGTTCTTGTGTCCTCATTGGTACTGAGCTTAAATAATTCCTCTCCCTCTCCGGTATTTATCCCGTTGATATACTTACAGAGAGCAATCATATCTCCCCTCAACCTTCTTTTGGTTAGGCTAAACAAGCCAAGCTCCTTGAGTCTCCTTTCATAAGACAGGTTTTCCATTCCTCGGATCATCCTAGTAGCCGTTCTCTGTACCTGTTTCAGTTTGAATTCATCCTTCTTAAACATGGGAGACCAGAACTGCACACAGTATTCCAGATGAGGTCTCACCAGTGCCTTGTATAACGGTACTAACACCTCCTTATCTCTACTGGAAATACCTTGCCTGATGCATCCCAAGACCGCATTAGCTTTCTTCACGGCCATATCACATTGGCGGCCCATAGTCATCCTGTGGTCAACCAATACTCCAAGGTCCTTCTCCTTCTCCATTACTTCTAATTGATGCGTCCCCAGCTTCTAACTAAAATTCTTGTTATTAATCCCTAAATGCATGACCTTACACTTCTCACTATTAAATTTCATCTTATTGCTATTACTCCAGTTTACAAGGTCATCCAGATCCTCCTGTATGATATCCCAGTCCTTCTCTAAATTGGTAATACCTCCCAGCTTTGTATCATCCGCAAACTTTATTAGCACACTTCCACTTTTTGTGCCAAGGTCAGTAATAAAAAGATTAAATAAGATTGGTCCCAAAACCGATCCCTGAGGAACTCCACTGGTAACCTCCTTCCAGCCTGACAGTTCACCTTTCAGTATGACCCGCTGCAGTCTCCCCTTTAACCAATTCCTTATCCACCTTTCAGTTTTCATATTGATCCCCATCTTTTCCAATTTAACTAATAATTCCCCATGTGGCACTGTATCAAACGCCTTACTGAAATCTAGGTAAATTAGATCCACTGTGTTTCCTGTGTCTAAAAAATCTGTTTTTTCTCAAAGAAGGAGATCAGGTTGGTTTGGCACGATCTACCTTTTGTAAAACCATGTTGTATTTTGTCCCATTTACCATTGACCTCAATGTCCTTAACTACTTTCTCCTTCAAAATTTTTTCCAAGACCTTGCATACTACAGATGTCAAACTAACAGGCCTGTAGTTATCCGGATCATTTTTTTCCCTTTCTTAAAAATAGGAACTATGTTAGCAATTCTCCAGTCATATGGTACAACCACTGAGTTTACAGATTCATTAAAAATGCTTGCTAATGGGCTTGCAATTTCATGTGCCAATTCCTTTAATATTCTTGGATGAAGATTATCTGGGTCCCCCAGTTTAGTCCCATTAAGCTGTTCAAGTTTCACTTCCACCTCAGATATGATAATACCTACTTCCATATCCTCATTCCCATTTGTCATGCTACCATTATGCCTAAGATCCTCATTAAAGACTGAGGCAAAGTATTTGTTTAGATATTGGGCCATGCCTAGATTATCCTTAACCTCCATTCCATCCTCAGTGTTTAGCGGTCCCACTTCTTCTTTCTTCGTTTTTTCTTATTATTTATATGGCTATAGAACCTTTTTACTATTGGTTTTAATTCCCTTTGCAAGGTCCAACTCTACTTGACTTTTAGCCTTTCTCACTTTATATCTGTTCCCAGTCTATATCTGGGAAGATAAAGTCTCCCATGATCACGCAGTTTCCATTAGTATTTACTTCATTAAAAACATTAAAGAGGGCTCTATCCATATCCAAATTAGAGCCCGGTGGTCTATAGCACACCCCAAGCACTATCACATGGGAGGCTCCAGTAGTTTTCTTCCCCAGTGTGATTTTTGCCTAGAGGGACTCTGTCTTAGCCATTCCATTGCTTCTTACTTCTGTACATTCTACCTCATCATTGATATACAATGCTACTCCACCACCTTTACCTTTACTTCTGTATTTCCTGAACAGCACATACCCTTCAATACCTGTAGTCCAGTCATGACTACTATTCCACCATGTTTCTGTTATCCCTATAATATCTGGTTTCACTTCCTGCACCAGTAGCTCTAGTTCCTCCATTTTGTACCTAGGCGCCTCGCATTTGTCTACAAACATCTTAATTTTTGCTGTTTGGCCTCGCTCACATTCTTTAGCCGTTTAGACATGCCCATTCTACAGCCAGTATGACCTATTAGACTGGTATCCACACTGCCCTTCCTCCTTATGTCCATTCTCCTACCCACGGCTGAATCTTTTCTTTCTTTGTTTTCTTCCCTCTCAATGCTAAAATCTGGCGTAGAGATTACCTGGACATCTCCCAACCATCTCCCCCAAATTCCTAGTTTAAAGCTCTCTTAATCAGTTGTGCCAGCCTCCATCCTAGAAGTCTATTTCCTTCCCTGCTCAGATGAAGTCCATCCCGAGAGAACTGTCCTCTGTCCATGAATGCCTCCCAGTGGCCATACATCCCAAAGCCCTCCTTATAGCACCACTGCCTGAGCCATCTGTTGATAGTCATAATCTTGTCACACCTTTGTTGTCCTTCATGATCTTAATCTGTGGGCTGCAGGTCCTAACAGCAGCATCTTTCAGCTTCATAGTTGGTATGTCATCTTCTCACTGAAAGTGTCTTGCCTGCTCACCACCTTCTTTCCCCAAGTGGGGGTTGAAGCTTAGTGTGCTCTCAGTGAAACCTCAGTTTACATGTTCTATGATACACAGTTGTACTATGAACTAAACATGCTTCCATCTCTAAGGTCATCTCAATTTTCCTCATATAATAGGAAATTGTATTGTTACCCTACGGGCTGAATCCATGCATTCTAAGGAAGCAGAAATGCATAAGTTGAGTGTGAACAGAGCCTACAATGGAATAAAGGTGCATATAGCAGAGGCATTCAAAGCCTCCAGTACAACTGCCGTTACCAATATGAAAAGAGGAGTGGTCTTGTGGACAGAGAAATACACTCTTTTATAGATTCCGAGACCAGAAGGGACCATAGTAATCACCTAGTGTGACCTCCTGTATAGCAAGGCCAGAGAAATTCCCCAAAATAATTCCTACTGCAAGTCTTTGAAAAACGTCCAATCTTGATTTAAACATTGTCAGTGATAGAGACTCCACCATGACCCCTTGGTAAGTTGTTCCAATGGTTAATTACTCTCACTGTTAAAAATTTGTCTTATTTCCAGTCTGAATTTTTCTAGCTTCAACTTTCAGCCATTGAATCATATTATAGCTGTCTCTGCTAGACTGAAGAGCCCGTTATTAAATATTTGTTCCCCCGGTAGATACTGCTATACTATGAGCAAGTCACCCCTTAACCTTCTCTTTGTTAAACTAAATAGATTGAGCTGTATTTCACTAGAAGGCATGTTTCTAATCCTTTAAACATTCTTGTGGTTCTTCTCTGAATTCTCTCCAATTTATCTACATCCTTCTTGCACTGGGGGTATCGGACACAGCATTCCAGCAGCGGTCACACCACTGTCAAGTATAGAGGTAAAATAACCTCTTTACTCTTACTCGAGATTCTCCTATTCATGCGTCTCAGGATTTCATTAGTTCATTTGGACACAGCATCACACTGGAGCTCCTGTTCAGCTGATATCCATCACGACCCCCAAATCTTTTTCAGAATCACTGCTTCCCAGAATAGTGTCCCCTGTACTGTAAGTATGCCCTACTTCTTTGTCCCTAGATGTATACATTTACGTTTAGCTTAATTGAAACACATATTGTTTGTGTGTGCCCAGTTTACCAAGTGATGCAGATCTCTATGAATCAGTGATCTGTTCCCTTCATTATTTACCACACCCCCAATTTCTGTGTCATTGCAAACTTTTGAGGAGGGCCTGTAAAGTTTACACATAACCTTAAATCCTCACTTTCCGTTGACATCCTCTCCCTGCTAATGCAGCATTTGGTAGAAGGGTGTTTCAGAACAGGGTGCCCCAATAACCCTGAAATGTCTTTTCAGTTCTACATACATAAGTTGAATCTTCCCTCCCTAGGGATGACTTACTGCTTTCTGCATCCCACTGTAAAGACTGTCTGACATGGAGGGAACTAAGACGGAAAATTCTGTCTTATCAGTGAATTTTCATTCTTCAGTACCCTCCATGTCAGACAGTCTGATCCTCCCTCAGAGTATTGCATTATGACCAGGTTTTCTTCTGGCTGTTGTTCATTGGTTAACTAGTTTGGAAGGGAAGAGGGTGTTCCTCCAGGAAATCCCAAAATTTCATGTCAAAACTCTTCTGCAAATAGTTTGAGTTGAATAGCACTTTTAAACTTTTGTATAGTTAGTACTTTTCCAGCTTTGGAGGTTATCGTTCTGGAGAATTTTTCCTGAGGGGCAGGCCTAAGCCCAGGCATAGAGCAAAGATCTGGTCTGCCTTCAGTTGCCATGGAAACAGAGAACACCCCCTGTGAAGACTGTCTGTCATTGAGGGTTCTAGAATGAAAATTCATAAACAAGACAGAATTTTTATTTTCTCCTTCCCTACAGAAATAAACTGTTTCGGCATGACTGCATCTACACTAGGAGGTTGTGTACTGCTTTAACTCTGTTGGTATTATTCAAATGGTACGACTTTTGTGTGGACAAGTCTTTGTGCTTTGTTGAATCAGAGTCAGTGTACACAACGTTATTCAGAGACAGTAACCTGGGAGCCTAGAATTTATATAATACACATCTTATTGTCATGGAGCCAAGCCTACCTGAAATTCAACTTTTATGTGCGAGGGTTGTTTTTTTTTGTTGTTTTTTTTTGTCTTTAGGGTCTTCTACAATTCTGCTTTTCAAGAGCTTTTAATTAAATGACAATATGAGTGGTTACAAACC
Source organism: Lepidochelys olivacea (assembly GCF_965140295.1). Taxonomy (NCBI): domain Eukaryota; kingdom Metazoa; phylum Chordata; order Testudines; family Cheloniidae; genus Lepidochelys; species Lepidochelys olivacea. The sequence goes on from NC_140419.1 coordinate 48,547,374, forward strand.
AATAGCAGAGACTGCCCAAATATTTCCTCACTTTTCAGTACAAGAGGATTAGTTTTTATAACTGCGTATAATAATCAGTGCTTCAGCAATAAGAGTGTAGCTTTACATTAAGGCCACGTCTATACTTACTGGAGATCTATGCTGCTCTGATGGATGCAGCGAGGGTTGATTTAGAGGGTCTGGTGAAGATCCGCTAAATCAATGGCATAGTGCTCTCCGGTCGACTCCACTACTCCATCAGAATGAGAAGAGTAAGGTTAGTCGATGGGAGAGTGTCTCCCATTGACACATCGCGGTGTAGACACCGCAGTAAGTCAACCTAAGCTACGTTGACTCCAGTTAACATTCACGTAGCTGGAGTAGTGTAACTTAGGTTGACTTATCATGGTAGTGTAGACAAGGCCTAAGTCATTGAAATCAGTGAGGTTGTACATAGGTGCAGGCATCCACCCATATGCTTCTCTTTGCAGGATCAGGCCCTTGTAACCTGATGTGAAGTGACTGGTCTCATGAGCTTTTCTCAGTACTCTTCCTCTCCAGTCTCCTGTGACTAGATCCCTTCTGTCTTACATTAGATGTTTTAGAACATTTACTATTTTAAAATTAAATATTTTATTGGAAATAACTGGAGAAAAATACCTAAATTTAGTTTGCCTAAAATTATTTTTCATTTAAAATATTCTATTTTACTTCCCTTGTGGGTATCTGCCACAATGCCTGAGAAATGTCTGCTGAAGTTCCAGCAGTGTTTAGAATCTCAGAAGTAAGCTGATTTAGAGGCAAGTTCGAGACATGATAGTTTGACCATGATTCAGCTACCTCTGTGTATATATAAAGGTGTATGGTTTGCATTGATTTTAGTTCTGCATTAGCAAAAACCTCTTGTGGTAAAATATTCCTAATTTATGAAAAAGCACAACTTCAAATTTTAATGTAGTGTGAACTAACTTATACAAGTGTCTTTCAAACTGCTCTGTTGTCTCAACATTGCAAACAAATACTGAACTATTGATTTGAGTCGCAAAGACCGTTTTCTTCTCATGAAACTCAACTAATGTCTTTTTATTGCCTCTTCTTTTAGTGCTCATGATCTCACAAAGTGGGATCTGTTTAGTAACTGCTACAGATTACTGAGGACTGGAATTGAACATGGAGCTATGCCAGAGCAGGTACAATTAACAATATATACATTATATCGTTTGGGGGAGTTAAACGCTTTATGAGTGTTAATAGAATAATCATAGAGAAGCACAATAAGTTGATGCCCTAGCCTTTAAACCACAGTTTAAACCATGCTTTTTGGTCACACAGTGAAATTAATTTTAATGAAATTCCTGGATTTTCAATGAAAGGTCGCTATTAGTGAGGTGCAGGGCCGGGAGTCAGGAGACTTGGGTTCTGTTCTTGGCTCTGCAGCTGACTCACTGTGTGACTTTAACCAAGTCACTTAGGCCCAGGTCTTCAAAGGCATTCAGGCATTGCTATGCCTAAATACCTTTAAAAAACTGGTCCTTAAATCTTCCCGTGCCTCAGTTTCCTCCTCTATAAAATGAAGATAACGTTATGTACTCTGCTATGGAATGTGCTACATACATGCTAGGTAAGATTAGAATTATGATTACACTGTAATGCTGGCTCAGTGACCATTTAAGTATTTGTCCACAGTGGAACAATCACTGGGCCAGAGAGCAAGAATGACTTTGTAGTCCAGTGGTTAGGACACCCATGTAGGAGACCCAGCATCCAGTGCCCCTGCACCAGTCACTCATCATTCAACAGGAGACATGGAAGGAGTCCCACCTCAGAGTATCCCATAGCTTAGTGGTAAGAGTAGTCTTCTGAGGGGTAGGAGACCCCGGTCAGATCCTTTCTCCCCCTATGATGGAGAGAGGAATTGAACCTGGATCCCCTAAATCCCAGGCCAGTGCTCTAATGACTGGGCTAAAAGTTATAAGGTTGGCACCTCCTCCTCCAATAGCTTCTTGCTAAAATGGCTTAAGGTGCCTAACTGTAAAGAAGGTTCCTGGCTTCAGAATTGCAAGCGGAACTAGCTGCTTCCCTGGATCCCAGACTAAGAAGCCTGTCTCTAGCATGCACTCCTGATCAGCATCTCCCATTCGCTGTCTTAGGTGGCTCCCCACCTACCGTTCTTGCTTTTATGAATTGCAGTTTAAGGCACCTGTCTCTCCTTATTCATCATATAGGAGCTTAGGTGCCTAAGTCAGGCTTTGGCAATCACAATGATTTTTCCAGGCACCTAATAGTTAGGCATTGTGACGCTGAGCGTGACAGCACCTAACTCCTTTTGAGCATTCAGCCCTATATTTCTGAGCTGAAACACCCTCCTCAGGTCTCTCTAAAGCTGCTGCTGAGAGGCTACAGAGGGGTCAGCCAGCAGGACAGCCTGGTTCATGCTGGAACCATGCTGCCCAGGGAGAAGAGACTGGCAGAGTAACAACTGTCTTTATAACTGTCAACTGTCCTTTGGTTCTGTGTTTTAGTAGGGGTGTGACCCCCTTCCAAATTGCTCCCATTTGAGGGCCAGTGGAAAGAAAACACTGAAAAGTGAATCTCATAGAGTTTTCCTCACGAGCCCTCAACAGCGGTATTTTTGCAGAATGGGATAATTTGGCCTTTAGTACTATCCTCACATAAAACTTCATTGTGAAGTACTTAGGGCTGCCACAGACATAACACACCTGACAAAAAACCTTCAGCATAGAGAAATAAAAAGTTAAGTACTCTTCCAGTATAGCTTCTCTGTCCATAGACATACTTCTATGTTCATTTCTGCTGATTATGGGACACATCGCTGATCTGGACAAGATTTTGAGAGGAAGTCACCGTTGTCCTTTAATTTTCTTACTGAATTACAGGTGACACCTCCCACTGATATCTCTGTAGCACTAATATTATCCCTGCCATCTCCATGAGACGTGTGTTCTCTTTGATTTGCGTCATGTTACCAGACTGTCATACTGACAGTTTAAGAATTTGATGGATTAAAACATGCTTTTACATGGAGATATCCAGATGCTGGGTCATACTTTTGTCATGTTCAGACTTGCCTCTGTGCCTTTCTTTACTCTGCTCTGACAGACAAAGAATCTGTTACAGTTTTCCTTCCCAGCACCTACAATTTTTTCCCCCACCAAATGCGGTAAATGATCTTTACTTATACTAAGACAGCTAAGGGGTAAAATCATACCTTTGAAAATGAGAAGTGCTACACGAGAGCTATTATCACTTCTTTTCCAAAATTCTTCATAAACTCTAACTAAATTTTAGACTTGTACTTGATGCCTTCCCATTTATTGGCATTCTTTGTGTTCCCTCTATTACAGATAGTTGTTCAGGCACTACAGTGTTCCCATTACTCTATTCTCTGGCAGCTGGTGAAAATCACAGAAGGCTCCCCCTCCAAAGTAAGTAAAAATTCCTATATATACAGCTGTTACTGAAGAAGTTTAACCTTGCTTAGGTCACTAAGTACATTGGGCCTGATTCCCCATTCCCTGCATTATGTGCAGTCATTTTTACACCAGTGCAAAGTGGGTGTAAATCATTACCATTCTGATTTACTAGCATTTAATACCCACTTTGACCAGACAGAGTACAGGGCAATGGAGGATCTGCCCCTGTTCTGTATTGGAAGTTGATCCTGGTTGATTTTTCATTTCTGAAGATGTCTAATACACTTCTCTAAGGGCACAGACGCCTGAGCCAGAGATTAAGTGTTGGTGATACAGCTTATCTAATTAGAATGGATTGCAGTTCGGGAAATAATGTTGATTTGTAGCATCACAGATAACTGAACATCTACATGGTATTTAGTTTTTAATGAATAACTATATTTTTAATGTTGCCAAAGGCAAATGTAAGTTTGCTAGTAGTGGATGTTACTAATGAAGCACTAAGCAATAACTATCAGCATTATTAAAGCAGAAAGGTCTCTTCGTAATATTAATGTTATTGTTTTAAAACAATGGCACAGAACTAAACCTAATTATCATAAAACCATGGGCAGCAGCAAACACTTTGCACACACAAAGTCCTGGACTGTCCAACATCTTATCTCTATACACGCATCACCTCCCGAAAGACCCCTTGTGCTCCTGACTTGCATTGCAGTTTTTTCTTTATGTAACAGATACAGCCTTCCCATGTCAAATTAAACTCTTACAGTTTGTTCCTTAGTCATATTAATAAAGAGTCTGATTAAGAAAAGCATCTCTATTCAGGACAGGACTTAAGCATATGTTTAAGTGTTTCTGGAATGGGGCCAAAATGTGAAGCAATGTCTGCTATGTCAGTGTAACTGTGCTATAAAACTGGGACACAAAGAACTTTTCCACCTTCTAAGGATCAGCCTCTTTGTAAAACGAAAGGAAGTTGTAGCTCATTATAAAAATTATTTTTAGTACCCTATATCAATGAATAAGCATGTACTAAATATGATTCTGACACAGGAGGTAAGAGACAACTGCATTCTAGCATGCATAATTATCCAGTAGGACACATTAAAAAAATCCTACAAATGATTTTAAATTATTTTATTTCAGACTCACTTTGTAATGCATATATTTTACTGCATAAAAACAAAAAAGAGCTCACTTTCCCATCTCTTTGAAAGAAAGAAATGCACAAGTAGGTTAAGATATCCCCAGTAACACTGTATAAAATGCTGAGTCTAGACAAGAGGCAAATGCAAATTTTATTGTAGAAAGAGTTCTAGGAAATGACTCATGCTCTAAGCAAGCAGGAATGCAAATGTTGTAAAGATGTTCTTGTGTATGTATCCTTATTCAAACTAATTCTTTTAATAGTAGGTCAATCCATATTACATTGATGCAGCTAGACAGGCTTGAATTAGAAAAAGTACCATTCCTAGAGTTTTTATATATTTGTAATTAGATGGCACAAACTGTGAAAGACCATTTGCAATATAAATTAATTCTACATTTGGAAGCCTGTAATTTACCTTTTTTAGTTTTATTAGTTTCTAAATTTTCTGTTCTAACTTTTGGACTTTTCCTTTCCTATATGTGCATTGATCATGTGCTGAATCATTTAAAAGTAATTGGATAGAATTTTGAATGACATCATACTAATAAGTAATACAGCTGTGGAGCTGTTACTATTTGGATGGCTTGGATTTGTCCCCAGAATGGCACAAAGTCTACTGGAATGTGTCTGAGGTTTGCTCTTCCTGATCAAATGAAAAGGAGCATTATGTTGTCTTTATTCCAAAGCCAGAGACAACATCCTTCATCTGGTGACTTCTGCTCACTTTTCCAAAAACCTCAGCCTGGCTAACAGCGGAAGGCAAGGTAAAGGGAAGCACCTCAGAGAGAAGCAAGGTGCAGCATCTGTTGCTCATATGTGCTTTCACAGATTCTAAGGCCAGCAGGGACCATTGTGATCATCTGATCTGACCTCCTGTATAACACAGACAATAGATGTTCCCCAAATTAATTCCTAGCACAGATCTTTTAGAAAAACATCCAAACTTGATTTAAAAATTGTCAGTGATGGAGAATTCACCCTTGGTAAATTGTTCCAATGGTTAATTACCTTTACCATTAAAAAATCATGCCTTATTTCAAGTCTGAATGTGTCTAGCTTCAACTTCCAGCCATTGGGTTGTAGTAGACCTTCCTCTGCTAGACTGAAGAGCTCATTATTAAATATTTGTTCCTGTCAGTCTCTGTGGATAGACTGAGCACTGCTCCTCTGGACTGGAGCAGGTGAGCTTAATCCAGCTAATTAAAGAGCTGGGCTATACCTGGGTCTATGAAGGGCTGCTAGGAGGCAGCTGAGAGGGAAGGACTCTGACGGGCTGAGTCCTGCTCAGCAAAGGCCACACAGGAGTGGACCTAACTCTTGTGGTGAGTCCCTGGAGTAAGGGAGGGTTTGGGGAAGCAATCCTGTGGCTGCTGCTCCAAGGCGGGAACAGAACTGGCTGAGGCTAAGATGATGCCAGGAGCTGGGCGTGGTTGCCATGAAGACAGGGGGACAGGTACTGACTTAAGACTGCATTCTGGTTGGTTGGTTGTTTAACCTTTATTGTAAAAGAATAAACCTCTTCAACTGAGACTGGGCTTGGCAGCCCATGTTTGGAGCCAAGGTGAATCGGCAACCATCCCAGTGATACCTAATCTACCCCTAGACTAAGTAGAAAGATGGAGTTGGTGATCAGCCTGTTAGTGGCAAGGCAGCAGCAGCAGGTAGCCACTATGCAGAAACAGCAAGAACACCAGCACCAGACCCAGACTTTGCTGATGCAGATGATGGAAAAATCAGCAGAAACAGCAGGAGGCCCGGTTCACTACACAACAGAGTTGGCAAGAAGTCCACTCCAAACAATAGGCGTGGATACAGAAGTGGTTGGGCTGTGTCACACCTGGTAGTGCAATTGGTGATGAGACTCGGGTCCAGTTGGCTCCGGGCCTTGCAAAGCTTGGACCACAATATGACCCGGCGGCCTTCCTCCAGACATTCGAGTGAGTGGCAAAGGCAGCAGACTGGGAGGAGTCTGTTTGGGCAGTCTACATAGCACAGTTTCTGAATGGGGAGGTGCAGGTGGCTTACTGGGTAATAAGTGATGAGCTGGCCAACTCCTACCCGGTGGTGAAGGTAGCTATCCTGGACTGGTTAGGGTTGACTCCAGAAGCTTATAGGCACAGGTTCCTGGTGGAACCGTTCCCCCAAGGGGCACATCTGCAGCCTCTTGACGTGGTGTGTCTGCCCAGAGACGAGGTCAGGGGAGGAAGTTCTGGGTCAGGTGGTCCTTGAACAGTTCCTGAAAGTTCTGCCAAAGAGGCACAGAGCTGGGTAAAGTGCTTCCAGCCGGCCCCAGTGGAGGAAGCGGTGGAGTGAGCTGAAGCCATCTCTGAGTGACCAGGACAATGTAATAAACTGAGGGGAGTTCACCAGGGGGTAACCCAGGGAAGCCCTCAAGTGGGAAAGACCCTGAGTATCCTAAACTCTGGAGGCACACAGCACCTCCAAGGGTTCTGGAAATACTAGTGGGAAGGGACCAAGGGGCTCTGGGGTTTGCTTCCCTCATGGCCAGGCCAGGCATATTAAAAAAAAAAATTGCTCAATTATGAACTGTGACTACCTAAACTGTTACTACAGTGGGACCAAGCTGTGGGGTCCACTCTGAGAGTCCAGATGGGCACACAGTGGGTAGTAGCAGTTAAGGTGGGAGGAACTGTAGTTAAGGGACTTATTTTGGGTGCACTCTCATTCTGGAAGACCAGTTGAAGTTAAATAGCCTGGACAGACACCTCCCAATGAATGTCTCCTGTATCTATGGTGAGATCCAAGTCTACCCCACTGCAGAAGTTAAGCTGGAGGCACGGAGTTGGAGAGCTTGACTGCATGTCCGGGTGGTAAAGGGCGCGTTGGCCCATAGTTCTGGGGAGAGACTGGGTGGGTTTCTCAGCCCTCATGCAAAAGGGGCTAGGACAGCAGCCTGGGACCAGGAGGGTCCAGGACCATCTAGGAAAGGAGGTAAGGGGGCTGGGAGCCAGAGTAAGGATGGCAAAGGGGGACTGAAAGGGAGAACACAATTTTCCCCGAGGCCTGAGGGACCATCTTAGGAAGTGTCAACAGGAGTTGGACAAGGTAAGTACCTCACCGGAGAAAATCATCAGCCAACTTGTCAGGTTAGAACAAGAGTTGGTCCGGGTGCAGGTGGGAGCCAAGGGGCAGAGGAAACAATGCTTGGCCCTGCACAAGAATTGGCCCAGGTTCAGAGAGGGAAAACTCAGCAGGATACAGTGAGGACGCAGACGGAGCCCTAAGTGCAGCAGGATACAGCAGGGACCCAGACTGAACCCCAGGCATAGGAGAGTAAAGTGAGGAACCAGACGGAGGACCTAGATAGAATTATGCTTAGCAGAGTACAGAGGGGACCCAGACAGAGCCCTTGGTTCATCAGGATACTGTAAGGACCCAAATAGAATCCCAAATTCAGCAGGGTACCTTAGAGACCCTGACGGAGTCCTGAGCTCAGCAATGTACAGCAGGGACCCAGACAGAGTCCCAAACTCAGTAGGGTGCCGTGGGAACCCAGCCTGCACTACCTGCTGAACAAGCTAGCATGGGGACTCAGACAGGACCCCTCCAACAGGAGAAGTCCTAGAAGGGGGCTGGGGTAGGAACCAGGATACCAGGGCGGGGAGAACCAGAATTGGATTCAGTAGTCCAGGAGAGCTGGCTGTATTTCAAGGAATCCCTGTTGAGGTTACAGGGACAAACCATCCCGATGAGTCGAAAGAATAGTAAATATGGCAGGCGACCAGCTTGGCTTAATGGTGAAATCCTAGCGGATCTTAAACATAAAAAAGAAGCTTACAAGAAGTGGAAGGTTGGACATATGACCAGGGAAGAGTATAAAAATATTGCTCGGGCATGTAGGAATGATATCAGGAGGGCCAAATCGCACCTGGAGCTGCAGCTAGCCAGAGATGTCAAGAGTAACAAGAAGGGTTTCTTCAGGTATGTTGGCAACAAGAAGAAAGCCAAAGAATATGTGGGCCCCTTACTGAATGAGGGAGGCAACCTAGTGACAGAGGATGTGGAAAAAGCTAATGTACTCAATGCTTTTTTTTCCTCTGTCTTCACTAACAAGGTCAGCTCCCAGACTGCTGCGCTGGGCATCACAAAATGGGGAAGAGATGGCCAGCCCTCTGTGGAGATAGAGGTGGTTAGGGACTATTTAGAAAAGCTGGATGTGCACAAGTCCATGGGGCCGGACGAGTTGCATCCAAGAGTGCTGAAGGAATTGGCGGCTGTGATTGCAGAGCCATTGGCCATTACCTTTGAAAACTCGTGGCGAACCGGAGAAGTCCCGGATGACTGGAAAAAGGCTAATGTAGTGCCAATGTTTAAAAAAGGGAAGAAGGAGGATCCTGGGAACTACAGGCCAGTCAGCCTCACCTCAGTCTCTGGAAAAATCATGGAGCAGGTCCTCAAAGAATCAATCCTGAAGCACTTTCATGAGAGGAAAGTGATCAGGAACAGCCAGCATGGATTCACCAAGGGAAGGTCATGCCTGACTAATCTAATTGCCTTTTATGATGAGATTACTGGTTCTGTGGATGAAGGGAAAGCAGTGGATGTATTGTTTCTTGACTTTAGCAAAGCTTTTGACACGGTCTCCCACAGTATTCTTGTCAGCAAGTTAAGGAAGTATGGGCTGGATGAATGCACTATAAGGTGGGTAGAAAGCTGGCTAGATTGTCGGGCTCAACGGGTAGTGATCAATGGCTCCATGTCTAGTTGGCAGCCGGTATCAAGTGGAGTGCCCCAAGGGTCGGTCCTGGGGCCGGTTTTGTTCAATATCTTCATAAATGATCTGGAGGATGGTGTGGATTGCACTCTCAGCAAATTTGCGGATGATACTAAACTGGGAGGAGTGGTAGATACGCTGGAGGGGAGGGATAGGATACAGAAGGACCTAGACAAATTGGAGGATTGGGCCAAAAGAAATCTGATGAGGTTCAATAAGGATAAGTGCAGGGTCCTGCACTTAGGACGGAAGAACCCAATGCACAGCTACAGACTAGGGACCGAATGGCAGTTCTGCGGAAAAGGACCTAGGGGTGACAGTGGACGAGAAGCTGGATATGAGTCAGCAGTGTGCCCTTGTTGCCAAGAAGGCCAATGGCATTTTGGGATGTATAAGTAGGGGCATAGCGAGCAGATCGAGGGACGTGATCGTTCCCCTCTATTCGACGTTGGTGAGGCCTCATCTGGAGTACTGTGTCCAGTTTTGGGCCCCACACTTCAAGAAGGATGTGGATAAATTGGAGAGAGTCCAGCGAAGGGCAACAAAAATGATTAGGGGACTGGAACACATGAGTTATGAGGAGAGGCTGAGGGAGCTGGGATTGTTTAGCCTGCAGAAGAGAAGAATGAGGGGGGATTTGATAGCTGCTTTCAACTACCTGAAAGGGGGTTCCAAAGAGGATGGCTCTAGACTGTTCTCAATGGTAGCAGATGACAGAACGAGGAGTAATGGTCTCAAGTTGCAGTGGGGGAGGTTTAGATTGGATATTAGGAAAAACTTTTTCACTAAGAGGGTGGTGAAACACTGGAATGCGTTACCTAGGGAGGTGGTAGAATCTCCTTCCTTAGAGGTTTTTAAGGTCAGGCTTGACAAAGCCCTGGCTGGGATGATTTAACTGGGAATTGGTCCTGCTTCGAGCAGGGGGTTGGACTAGATGACCTTCTGGGGTCCCTTCCAACCCTGATATTCTATGATTCTATGATTCCAGCAGTAGTTACACCAGTACCAAATAACCAGTAAAATAACCTCTCTACTCCTACTTGAGATTCCCCCATTTATGCATCCCAGGATTGCATTAGCTCTTTTAGCCACAGCATCACACTGGGAGCTCATGTTCAGCTGATTGTCCACCACAACCCCCAAATCTTTTTCAGAGTCACTGCTTCCCAGGATAGAATGCCACATCCTGTAAGAATGCCTACATTCTTTGTCCTAGGTTTACATTTAGCTGTATTAAAACACATGTTGTTTGCTTGTGCCCAATTTACCAAATGATCCAGATCACTCTGTATCTGTGATCTGTTCTTTTCTTTATTTACCACTCCCCTAGTTTTTGTGTCATCTGCAATCTTTATCACTGATGATTTTATGTTGCTTCCAAGTCTTGATAAAAACGTTAAATGGTATAGGGCCAAGAACCGATCCCTGCAGGATCCCACTGGAAACAGACCTGCTCGATGACAATTCACCATTTACAGTTACATTTTGAGACCTATCAGTTAGCAAGTTTTTAATCCATTAGTTTGTGTAGCAGGCCTGAGATTTGGTATGCTGACTGAGCACAAATCCAGTCTGCTGTATGTCTGCCTTTCCTTCATTTTGGGAGCCATTTGATCCATGTTCTTTTTGCCATGGGTTGGAATTACCACATTTCAGTGTGTGTTAGAGATTATTCACTTCTGATGGGTAATCCAATTCCATCCCGTCAGGCACAAATCTGGTCATAGTAATCCATGCATTTGTGACCTTCCAGGTTTGACTGTTTCAACTCCTTATAGTGGGAATGAAGCCAAACTTGATGAAATAAGCTGAAACTGCTACAAAATGCAGCAGCCCATTTGTTGAGTAACACAGATGGCTATGAACATACTGCCTCTGCTCTGCCCTCAGCGTTGGCTCCCCATCACTTACAGAGCCAAATTCAGTTTCTGTCATGGTATTCAGAATGATCCATCAGATTGTCCCAATTCTAGGAGATCATCTCTTCTTCCTTGACCATGACTTCCTACAACAGCTACATTCCATCAGAATTATGACCAACAGAAGATGGAACTTTCTTGAGAGTGGGACCCAAATTTTGTAAGTCACTTTTAGAGAGATAAAAATGGTCACTAGCCTCACAGCTTTCAAAACTAAATGCAAAACCTATTTACTTGTGTTACCAAATGTCTTCATGTAATCCTCACATATATGTGGAGGAGAGAAGGAATGAGGCAAAAAACATTCTAGTTTTCAAGCTACTTTTACAGGAAGGGAAAGAGAGAGAAAAATGTTTGTTAGTTGTAGTTCTTATATTTAATTGGGAGGTGCTCAGTCACTACAGTGAAGAGGAGCATATAAGTACCTAGACAGATTTTTCCCTGCTTGGGTTTTGAGCACTGTCACTCGCAAGGTTCTGGACACATTAGTAGAATATTATGCCACATCTTGTGTGCTGCATCCTTCTCCTTTTTGCTGATGGGGTTGTTGATGTTTCCTTTTAGGAAGACAGGGTGCCAGTTGCTTTAAAGCAGTGGTTCTCAACCTTTCCAGACTACTGCACCCCTTTCAGGAGCCTGATTTATCTTGCATACCTCCAAGTTTCACCTCACTTAAAAACTTCTTGCTTACAAAATCAGACATAAAAATACAAAAGTGTCACAGCACACTATTACTGAAAAAAATGCTTACTTTCTCATTTTTATCATATAATTATAAAATAAATTGATTGGAATATAAATATTGTACTTACATTCCAGTGTATAGTATACAGAGCAGCATAAACAAGTCATTGTCTGTATGAAATTTTAGTTAGACTTCACTCGTGCTTTCTATATAGCCTGTTGCAAAACCAGGCAAATATCTAGATTAGTTGATGTACCCCCTGGAAGATCTCTGCTTACTCCTAGGGGTACATGTACCCCCATTGAGAACCATTGCTTTAGAGGAGTCACTCTTTTCCTCTGCTCAAAAAGTCATCTTTTCACATTGGGAATCTTGCTAAGCATTAACCCGAATCTAAACTTCCATTTTTGGTTACAAATATGAAAAAGGTTGTGATCATACAACTTTTGAGTATCTTGATCTTGTCAGTCAGGACTCCTATCTGGGTTCAGTACAGAGACTGTATTTATTGTGCTGATCAATGGTCTTCACCTAATGTTGGATAAAGATTTTGTGCCCAGCTGATATTAGATCTATCAGCTGCCTTCAAAACTGTGGATTTTTAACATGCCTGTGGAGCCTGGCAGGAATGGATTGGACTGTCCTTGGATTGCTTTGTGATTTACTCACATGAAGATCCTGGAGAGTAGTATGGGCAATTGCTCTTCTGCACTGAGGGCCAACATGTGAACTACCACAGAGTTCTGTGCTGTCACTGTCTTATTCAGTGGGTGTGCAAGGTCATTAAGAGAGCCATTTAAAGAGATGTTTAATATGTTGATAACACACCAGTGCTGTCCATCTTGCCCAGGCGAAGCGTGCTCCTGGTGACTGGGCTAGACTAGTGAACTTCGGAAAAGTTACAAAATTTTCCTTTTGTTGCTCTGTAACTTTCCAAAGTTGAGGAAAATGTTACAGAGTGGAAAATGAAAAAAACATAAAATTGAAGAAAACTAAATCCTGGACATTATTTGTTCTATTGCGTCTTGGACAAATGTTAATTATAATCTTCAGTCTCTGTACTGAACTCATAAGTATTTTATGGAACCTAGGGCTGGAATACGATCAAAGTTATGTCAATATTTAAAAAGAGTAAACAGGATGACCCAAGTAACAAATGACTGGTTAGCCTGATATTAATCACAGGCAAAATCATGGAATGGCTGATACAGTACTCTACCAATAAACAGTTAAAGGTCAGAAACAAAATTAATACCAATAAATATCACTGAATGGAAAACAGACAAACCTGATACTGTTCTTGACATGTTTGCACGTTTGGCTGTTAAAGATAACCATACTGATATAATGCATTATGGCTTCTGTTTAAGATTATACAAACTCACTATGGTCCGTATTCAAAGGATTAAAAACTCCTTAACTCTTAGATCTCAAAAGTAATTGTAAATGGAGAACCACCATCATCCACTGGGGTTGTTTCTAATGGAGTCCCACAGGGATCTATTCTCAGCCCAATACTATTTAATATTTTTATCAATGACCTAGAAGAAAATGAAAAGTCATTTAAAGACTGCAAATGATACAAAGATTGGTAGTAAATAATGATGAGGTCTGGTCACTGTTACAGAGTAATGTGGATCACTTGAGAAACTGAATGCAATTAGACAACAGGCATTTTAATACATCCAAATACAAGAACCTACATCTGGGAACAAGAATGTAGGTCACAAAGGATCAGGGACTCATCCTGGAAGCAGTGACTTTGGAAAAGTTTTAGGGGCCATTGTAGCTAGCCAACTGAACATGAGTTCCCAATGTGATGCAGTGGCCAAAAGGGCTAACACGATACTTGGCTGTGTTAATAGAGGAGTCCTGAGTAGGACCAAGGAGGTGATAATACCTTGGTATATGTCATTGGTAAGACTACTACTGGAATACTGTGTCCAAATCTGGTATCCACACTTTAAAAAGTCTATTGAAAAACTGGAAAAGATTCAGAGAATAATTCATAAATAATTAGTGGTTGAGGAGCTAACTCTATTTACCAAAGAGAATATTAAGAAACACCTTGATCATGGACTACACAGGCAGAAGATACCTAACACTAGTGGCTGGAATATGTTGGGGAAGAGTCAACATGGCTTTTGTGAAGGGAAATCTTGCCTCACCAATGTAATTACTTGAGTGTCAACAAGCATGTTTTTTTCTGTTTTACTGTTTTACTTCGTTAGTCCTGAAAAATAAGTATTAAAAAATACTTTGGCAGGTACAGAGCCTTCATCAAAAGTGGTGGCTCGTTCAATTAAATCACAGGCAGCTTCTGCAGGCTTTCTGGCCCAGATGCCCATCCTGTACATTAGTAAGGTGGCAACCTGGTCTTCGATCCACACATTTACTTCCCACTGTGCCATCGCTCCTCAGTCTAGAGATGATGCCAGATGTGGACAGGTTGTCCTACAATCTCTGTTTGAGTAGATGCCAAACCCACCTCCAGCTTGAACTGTGTGTCACCTGAAGTGGAATGGACATGTGAATCACTTTTGAAGAATTAAAAACAGTTACCTGACTTTTCCATAAATACTGTTGTTTAGGGAATGTTACACATCTCCATTCCACCATCCACCCTCCTTCCACTGGAGTCTCTCCAGGACAGGGATGGCCAACCTGAGCCTGAAAAGGAGCCAGAATTTACCAATGTACATTGCCAAAGAGCCACAGTAATATGTCAGCAGCCCCCCGTCAGCTCCCCCATCCCACTCCCAGTGCCTCCCACCCACCAGCAGCCTCGCTGATCAGTACCTCCCCCGTCTCCCTGCACCCCCCAATCAGCTGTTTTGTGGCATGCAGGAAGTTGTGGAGGGGAGGAGCGAGGGCACGGCGGGGGAGGGGGCGGGAAGGGTGGAGTGGGGGCAGAGCCAGGGGTTGAGGAGTGAGCACCCCCTGGAACATTGGAAAGTTGGCGCCTGTAGCTCCAGTCCCAGAGTCGGTACCTATACAAGGAGCCGCCTATTAACTTCTGAAGAGCCACATGTGGCTCCGGAGCCACAGGTTGGCCACCCCTGCTCCAGGAGGAAGGAACTCAGGAGGGTTGGGGGCAATGGGGCCCTTTATAACTGCATGCACTGGCGCAAGGCAGGGGCACTCATGCTGCCCTAACAGGTACTGCTGAGCAAAAAACCTTTGATAACTATGAATGAGGTATTCAAACAGCTACAATGGAATGGACATATGCAACACATATCTTGAAGACCAACAGTTAAGGAAAAGTAGGTAACCATCTTTCCCATCGCCCAAATCTATAATTCCATCGGATATCCCCACCGATCCATCAGTTACCCACACACTTCCCAATGCACCATTCCCAATGAATCCTCCGTTCTCCAGTCCCTCAAACCTCCCTCCCTCTGGTCCCCAAGTCGTTAATTCCTGTTCCTGGGCCAGTACGTCAGCAGGTTTTTCTACAAAGCAAGCTTGCCTTTCTAGCTCCCCTCTCTGCAGATTGTTAGGACCTTGTGATGTTGTTGGACTTGATTCATGTTTATTGATATTTAACAGATTTTTCTTTTCCTGTTGAATTATCCTGGTACCAAGTTCTAGATAAATACCATGTAGGTTTACTTTGTCGTCTTAAATTTTTGTTTGAAAACTTTTAAAATTGAAATCTAAATTTAAAATTCAATTTTGTAGCTGGTATCTGTATTTAAAAATATCTTGGATGTGGTGATAGTATATTCTTATTATTGTTTATTATCAGAGTGGTACCTAGACCCTTTTGCAAAGTTCCAATTGTGCTAGGTGCAATACAGACAGTGCCTCTCCAGAGAGCTCCTTGTTTTCTTTTCATTGCCTCTCCATTTTTGCTTGGAGAGCTGTAGGCTTGATTGTGTGTGAAATTATTTGTCAACTCTTTTATTTTTCTTGTCCTGGCAATCTATTATTAATAGATTGGGAATGGAGGTTTAATATATTATTAATAATAGGGGGGGAATACCAAAGAAACCCACCATAATAGCATTGAGCTTCAAAAACAGGAACTACACAAAAATTAGGAAGCTAGTTTAAATGGAAATTAAAAGGAACACTCAAAGGAGTGAAATCCCTGAAAACTGCATGGAAACTATTTAAAAACATCATAATAGAGTTTCAAATTAAATGTATATTGCAGATAAAATAAAAACCGTAAGAGGACCAGAAAAGTTCCACCATCGCTAAACGGGAGGAAAAGAGGTGGTTAGAGGCAAAAAGACATCCTTTCAAAATTGGAAGTCAAATGCTAGTGAGGAAAATAAAAAGGAGTATAAATTTTGGCAAGTTAAGTGTAAAAATATAATTAGGCAGACCAAAAAGGAATTTGAAGAGCAAATACCAAAAGACCCAAAAGCTAATGCAAAAAGTTTTTTAAAGTAATCAGGCAGGAAGCCTGACAAACAGTCAATAGGACCTCTGGAGAATCAAGGTGCTGAAGTAGCACTCAAGGAAGGTAAGGCCGTTGTGGAGAAGCTAAATTAATTCTTTCCATTGATCTTCAGTACAAAGGATGTGAAGGAGTTTCCCACACCCAAACTATTCTTTTTAGATGACTAATCTGAAGAACTCTCCTAGACTGAGGTGTCAGTTGAGGAGGTTTTGGAACAGATTGATAAACAGTAATAAGTCATCAGGGCCAGATAGTATTCACCCAAGAATTCTGAAGGAACTAAGATATGAAATTGCAGAACTACTGACTGTTATGTAACCTATCACTTAAATCATCTTCTTTTCCAGATGACTGAAGGATAACTAATGTAGTGCCAATTTAAAAAAAATGGCTCCAGGCCAGTAAGCCTAACTTCAGTACCAGGCAAATTGATTGACATTATAGTAAAGAACAGAATTTTAGACCCATAGATGAACACATTATATTCGGCTTTTCTAAAGTGAAATCATGCCTCACCAACCTATTAGAATTCCGTGAGAGTGCAACAGGCACATGGACAGTGATCCAGGGGGATCCAGTTGATATAGTGTATTGGACTTTTAGAAAGCCTTTGACAAGGTCCTACACCAAAGGCTCTTAAGCAAAGTAAACTGCCCTAGGTTAAGAGGGAAGGTCGCCTTATGGATCAGTAACTGATTAAAAGATAGGAAACAAAGGGTAGGAATAAATGATAAGTTTTCACAATGGAGAGTGATACATAACAGGGTCCCTCAAGGATCTGTACTGGGATCAGTGCTGTTCAACATGTTCGTAAATGACCTGGAAAAGGGGGTAAAGAGTGAGGTGGCAAAGTTTGCAGACAGTACAAAATTACTCAAGATAGTTAAGTCCAAAGCTGACTGCAAAGGATTACAAAGGGATCTCACAAAATTGGGTTACTAGGCAAGAAAATTGGTGATGAAATTTGATGTTGGTAAATGCAAAGTAATGCCCACTGGAAAACATAATCCAAAAATACATACACAATGATGGGATGTAAACTGGCTGTTACTTCTCAAGCAAGAGACCTTGAAGTCATCATGGATACTACTATGAAAATATCCACTCAATGGGCTGCATTAGTCAAAAAAGCTAACAGAATGTTAGCAAACACTAGGAAAGGGATAGTAAATAAGACAGAAAAATACCATAATGCAACTATATAAATCCATGGGATATCCACACCTGGAATACTGCATGCAGTTCTGGTCACCCCATCTCAAAAAAGTTATATTAGAATTGAAAAAAGTATAGCGAAGTATAGAGAATCAATGCAAAATGATTAGGGATGTGGAACAGCTTCCATATGAGGAGACATTAACAAGACTGGGACTGTTCATCTTAGAAAAGAGATGACTGAGGTGGTATGATAAAGGGCTATAAAATCATGACTGGTGTGGAGAAAGTGAATAAGGAAATGTTATTTACTCCTTCACATAATACAAGGACCCAGGGATAACCCAATGAAATTAATAAGTAGCAGGTTTAAAACAAACATAAGGAAGTACTTCTTCACACAAACACAGTCAATCTGTGGAACTTGTGGATGATGTGAAGCCAAAACTATAACTGTGTTCAAAAAAGAATTTTATAAGTTCATGGAGGATAGGTCCATCAGTGCCTGTTAGCCAAGATGGTCAGGGACACATCCCCATCTCCAGATTTAGGGTGTCCCTAAACCTCTCACTGCCAGAAGCTGGGACTTGATGACAGGGGATGGATCACTCACTAATTGCCTTGTTCCGTTCATTCCCTCTGAAGTATCTGGCACCAGCCACTGTCAGAAGACAGGATACTGGGCTAGATGGACCATTTGTCTGACCCAGAATGGCCATTCTCATGATCTTATGTTTTAGTCCTCTAATATTAAAGAATATTATCCCTTTTCGATGTTTATTCAGGAGGACTTGTTGGTATTGAGGAAAACTGTGAAATCCTTTCTGGCTGTCTGCCAGCAGTGCCTATCGAATGTCAACACTCCAGTCAAAGAACAGGTAAGAAATGCACTCACATGTTCTTTACAAACGTTTGATTATTTAAGCATAGCAAGAACCAAGAAGAAGTTTTTATTAGATCAGTCTTGTGATGAAACAATCTTCTGTGCTATTCTTTTTAATAAACCAAACAAACTGTCCATAGAAATATATTCATACAGACTCTTTCTGAGCACACCATAACACATCTAGAGCCAAATTCATCCTGCACCATAGGCAACAAAATGCAATATCCCACGGGTACATGCTGTGACAGTTCTTCACTTCTGTGTCTGTGCCAAATTGAGAGTGGAGAACTCTGATACTTCTAGAGCTGCAAGCCATTGGCTCCAGTAAGGCATGCTGCACTCTTCCCCAACAGGAGAACCAGTGTCTCCCGTACCAGTTCTTTTATTGCCACTATGATATAGGAATACCCTGGAGGACACTGAATCAGTGATCTCAGATGTTGTTTTACAATAGTCTTTCTATTTACAAATAGCCACTTCTTCTTAAGGAAAACTCAGTTTTTCTTAAAAATTGATATATCCTGTCAGTGTCTCTTCCTGTTAGTTCCTAACTCAAAAAATCATATTTGGGGAATATTTTAGTTCTCATAATGTTCACTTCCTTGAGACTCAGGGCTTACTGCTTCCTTCCCTGTTTCCCAGGTTGGTTGAAATTCTGTGTGCGTGCGCACATGCATTATGATTGTATGGGTAGGCAGCAGATTTTCATAGTTGAGTGTAATTGCCCATTACTGTGTATTAGCTATTGGAAGGGTCTCCTGTCAGAATTGGCCCTTATATATAAAGGTTTATCAATATTTTGTGCAATCTCATCAAAAGACAATATAAAGTTTGCTTCACAATATCTATGTTCTGTAAAACTAGGTTGGTTTGCATTAATTTTGTCAGTATCCTTTAATATATTCCTGAAGGCTTTCCCAGGAACTTGCCCAGCATCAATGTGAGGCTAACCATCCTGTCGTTACCTAGATTATCCCATTTATCCTTTTTAAATTTTGGCACATTACCTTTTCTCCATTTCTCTGAAACTTTCCCGGTGTTCTAGGATTTGTTAAACATCAACAGCTCCGAGATTTCCTTAGCCAATTTGTCTTAAACTTTTGGGTACAACTATCCCTTTCTGCAGATTTAAAATATTTAATTTTAGTAGCTGCTGCTAACATTCTGCCTAGTTACTGTTGACATAAAGCATATTTCATTATCACTGTAGGATGTGAATATGTCATCCAGCTTCTTTTCAAATTCAGATCAGAAATATTTATTGAACAGTTCTCCATTTTCTATATCAGCATTGACAATTTTACCATCCTTATCTAGTAATAGACCTATACCATTGCTAGGATTTCTTGATTTTGTTCCTGAGATCTTTTTTAAATTCCTTTGTATTGTCCTTAACCCTAGTGGCCAAAATTTTTTTCACTGATATCTTTAGCTTCCCTTATCAAATTGTCTGTATTTCATAACTGCTAATTTATAGTCATTGCTGTCAACTTCCCCTGTTTCCATTTGTTTGAGTGATAAAATTTTATTACTGCATTCATTTCCCTTCTTATCTAGGATGGCTTTTTACTCTCATTTTAAATCAAAAAAGCCTTATTTTGTGATTGTCAGATTGTGGGTTTTTTGGTGTATCTGATAAAGTTTTCTTAAACAACTGCAAATTATAATTCACATTGTTTTGTCTAAGTTTCTCCTCCCGGTCAGTTTTGTTCATAATTGTTTTCAACTTCGGACAATTGGGCCTTTTAAAGCACTGATTTTTAGAAGCTCCAAGGACATTTCACACTGGTAGCATTAATCCTCCATCATATGTCCCCCAGATTGAAAGCACCCATGATAATTCAGTTTTTCTTTCTACATGGTATAAATAGATGTTTAAAGAGCTGTTCATCCTGTTGTCTAGTCTTATTTGGTGTCTAAAACAGATGTTTAGCTGGTTTTGTGCTTTATCATTTGCAACTCTGAGCCAGAAGCATTCCAGGTCCTGCATTTCAGAACTGTGAATTATTCAAAAGCTGCTAATAGTATCTTTGATGTACAGTGACATTGCCCTTCCCTCCTGCATGCTCTATTTTTCCCAATAAGGTGTAGCCAGTGATTTTAACATTCCAGTCATGTGACTCATCCCACCAGATTTCCATAATACTATTTGTGTCAAATTTCTTTTAAAAAATGAGTATTTCTAATTCCTGTTGTTTATTTCCCAGGCTTCAAGCATAGATATGTAGACAATTAAAGAATTTCTTCTCTTTATCCCTTGACACCTTGATCCTTTACATTCATGATACATGGAGTCTGAGTTATGTGTTTTTGTATTTGCATTTTGCTTCCCCCTTAATACTCTTCTCTTTTGTTGCTAGTTGAATGCTCTCCTGACTAGTCCATCCTTGGTTCCCCATCTACTAAATCCAAACCATACTCTGGTGATTTGGGGAATAAGACTGCACAATTTATGAATTGTGTGTGAGATTATGAATTCCTAGAATTCCAAAAGGATAACAAAGGAGGTATATTGACTTAAGTGGAGACATACTGAACTCTATACAAAAGAGTCTCTGGCTCCCACCCAGGAGAACTGGTTTATCAGAGGACCAGTCACCTAGCAATGAAGTCAACTGGTAAGAGTCTGGGATCACTTGTTGAAGCTAAATGGAGTCACCTGACAGAGGAGACTGCAAGGTTATACAGAGCAGAAGCTGCTCTACTGGCTCTCTCTCTCTGGCTATTTTTATCAGCTTAAGATGAGGGAAGCTGCTGCAGGAGCTGGGTGAGGTAAGGGGGCAGAGGAGCTGACTATCTGAAGTCGGGATGGTCCCCCAAAGGAAGGGTGAGCTAGAGAGAGAGAAATGCATGTAGGGTTTATTATTTTTGCGTGTGTCTTTATATTTCTCAGGTGAGTAAATAAAACCCAATAATGTGTTAAATGTCTGTGCAAAGTGTGTGTTTGTTATGGGCTACATCTACCACATGGCTCCAGAGAGACCTAAACTGTAACCCAGCAGGCTCACACATTCAATGGAATCCTGGCAGAGGCTGTGCTTAAGCTGCAGGTGGAGTCTAAGTTGTCAGTGCTGGTTCCAGGGGCTGGGCAGCTGGGTCCTGTGTTTCTAACTCTCAGATGGGAGTGTTAGACAGAGGATCTTCACTCTGAGTGTATGCCTAGGGGCCCTAAGACTGGGATAGTGCCTGGGCTCTGTTCAGATTCTAGAGCAGGGATCTCAAACACGCGGCCCGTGGGGTTATTTTCTGCGGCCCGACAGCTCCCTGCGGCGGCACACCCACCCCCTCCCCCGCACAGTGTTTACCTAGAGCGGCTCCAGCCCGGTGCCCCCGCGCCACTCCAGGAAGCAGTTCCCCGTTCCTGGCCAATGGGAGCTTCGGGGGAGGTACCTGGAGGAGTGGCCAGGGCAACACATAGACCCCTGTGGCCCCCCCAGGTCCCAGCCGCTTCCTGGAGCGGCGCGGGGGCGGGGCAGGCAGGCAGGGAGCCTGTCCTGCCCCTGGTGTGCGTCGGGCCGGACCCACTCCCCGAATCCCTCCTGCACCCCAACCCCCTGTCCTGAGCCCCCTGATGCACCCCACACCCCTCCTGCACCCCAACCCCCTGCCCTGAGCCACCTGCCGCACCCCACACCCCTCCTGCACCCCAACCCCCTGCCCTGAGCCACCTGCCGCACCCAGATCCCCTGACCCACCCTGCACCCCGACCCCGTGCCCTGAGCCCCCTGACACACCCCTCCTGCACCCCTGCCCTGAGCCCCCTGCTGCACCCTGCACCCCCTGGGGGCAGGGAGGGGGCGGAGTTGGGATGGGAATTTTGGGGAAGGGGTTGGAATGGGGGCAGGGAAGAGGCGGGGCAGGGGCGGGGCCTCTTGGAAGGGGTGGAGGGGGGGCAGCGGGGGGGGGTCAGTGGTGCAGCCCACGGGCTAATGTACTAGTCCTCAGTGACCCTCGTGGTCATTTGAGTTTGAGACCCCTGCTCTAGAGATTTAAAACACATGGGTAATCAGATCCCCACACAGCCATCTGGTGGGCTGCTAGCAGTGGGAGCTCGACCAAATCTGTGACACATATGTTGTCCTCTCCCCATAAAAGGTGACCCAAAGTTCCACATATATAAAATCCTCTACTTTTGCCTAGCCACTTATCTAGCCAACAGTTCACTCCAGTATCATCTCTGTCTTATTTTGCTCTGTAACAGGAAGAATCCCAGAGAAGAGCATTTGGACTTTCCTCTCCTTCAGCTCCCTTCCGAGATCCTTGAGGTCTTTGAAAATCTGCAAAGCGTCATCTGAAGTTCTCATTCATACCAATATATAACATATGCAGGTGGAGCCTTGCCCACTGTCTTCTGGATCCCATCCAGTCTTGCTTATCTTGTCTTCACTACAGGAAGAGAGCACGCCATCCTTTTGTCCCTTGCAGAAGATTCTGTCCCTTCTTCTTAATGTCATGCCTCCATTGAGGATTGTCCGTCTTCTTTGGACAGTCAGAAATCTTTTCCTGGTCATGCTTGGCATCCTCGTCGATTGGGCTGAATGTCCATCCTCAAGTGTGGCCCATGTAGACTCCTGTTCCTTTCCTCTGGCTAAATCTTCAGAGACATATCTGCGGTTGCCATGCTGAGTACCTGATAGTGATGGGATACCTCTAGATGAGTAGAATTCCTCCTGTTTCTCTTTCCTTGCATGGTCACAGACTGCCCATCTTCTGCTTCTGGCCATGTTGAATGCTTCCTTGTGCTCTTTCCTCAAGTGGCCATGAATTGCCAATCCTCCACTCTAGTTTCTATTCTATCCTGCTCCCTCATATCCTGTTCCTTTTTCTTGCTGGATCTGTGGTAGTGATGCTTGAATTCAGTTTTCCAGGAACTTTTCTGCCTCTCTGATGCAGTGCAGGCTCTGTAGTTCAAGAACATGACTCTTTTCTTCCATTTTATCCATCAGCTTGCACTTCATGCATAGGAATTATCTTCTGGCAGGAAGCAGAACATAGCACATCCCATCCATTGCAAGTCACAATAATTTTTCCATTGCTGACCATCATCTTGTCTGGTGTAGTATACATGTACCCTAGACAGAACAGTGTCTAACCTCCCTGTGACAGAGTGTACTAGGCATTCACTATTTGCTGCCAGAGGCCCCATCATCTTGGCACACCTTGCCCTAAGAAGGTGCCCTGCTGGTAGGGAAGAGCAGGGAGTTCATATCTCCAGGAGAGAGGCCTTTCATGATCAGCTGCAGGTAGAACCAGAGTTGGTCCTGTGGTACCTAGAAGGGCCAAGAGTAGGCAGAAGCCAATTAGAGCCCAGCATGCGAGATAAAAAGAGCTGACAGCTTCCACTAGGGATGAATTCTGAGTTAAACCAGGACAGGGAAGAAACATTCTCCCTGCACTAACTCAGGTAAACCGCCTAGTCAGGAGCCTCACTTTGACAACATTGGCCTTAAGTATCAGGGGATAGCCATGTTAGTCTGTATCCACAAAAACAACAAGGAGTCCAGTGGCACCTTAAAGACTAACAGATTTATTTGGTCATAAGCTTTCGTGGGTAAAAAAAACACTTCTTCAGATGCATGGAGTGAAAATGACACATGCAGGCAGTGGTGAGCTGGAGCCAGTTCGCACTGGTTCGCTAGAACCGGTTTTTAAACTTAGAAGCCGTTTTAGAACCAGTTGTTCCACAAGGGACAACCAGTTCTAAAAGGGCTTCTAAATTTAACCGGCCAAAAGTGGTGCCTTAGGCAATGACTCCATGGGTGCTCCAGCCCTGGAACACCCAAGGGGAAAATTTGGTGGGTGCAGAGCACCCACCAGCAGCTCCCCGGCCCCAGCTCACCTCCGTTCCACCTCCTCCCCTGAACGCACCGCCCCGCTCTGCTTCTCCGCCCCCTCTAGGCTTCCCGCGAATCAGCTGTTCGCGCGGGAAGCCAGGGCAGGCTGAGAAGCAGAGCGGGGCGGTGCGTTCAGGGGAGGAGGTGGAGCGGAGGTGAGCTGGGGCCAGGGAGCTGAGCGTGGAGCACGCAGGGAGTCGGTGCCTAAGGCACCACTTTTGATGTGATCAGTGGGGGGAACGCCACTCCCCCCTAGCTATGCTCCCCTGCCCCTAGGAGCCAGAGGGACCTGCCAGATTCTTCTTGGGAGCTGCCCCAGGTAAGCACCGCCAGGACTCCCCACCTCGCCTCCCAGCAGGTACCTCTGGCTCTTAGGGGTGGGGTGGGCACCCACTATGGTGGCCCACGAGACCCTCCTGCCCGGTTCTGGGAGCAGACAGGGGAGGGGGGTGGATGGGGCAGGGGTCCTGGGGGGGGGCGTCAAGGAACGCGGGGGGGTTGGATGGGGCAGGAGTCGTGGTCACTCTAATGACCAGTGATTTAATTTGTATGCACAAACATGGAGCTGATAGCTTTTAGTGTGACTCAGCACCAGTCCCTCAGCTCTTTGACTGTCTCTTGACCCTCATGTTCTCTGGGCTTTCTCTTCAGTCAAGTTCCATCTATCAGATATCTTGGCCTGTCATATTCCTCGGGACAGATTCAAGTTATCTACTGTTTCTAGATTCATGAAGGATCAACTTAACTTCCACTCACCAGTGAACCTGAAACTAGTCCTCACAAAGCTGTGGGATATCATTTCAGACCCCTAAGGAGTACACCTTTTAATACCCACCTCTGAAAACACTTCACTGTGACTATCAGCTGCACCAGAAGAGTGAGTGAGCTTCAAGCATTAATGGCTGGATCTCCTACAGAGTCAGCGATTTTAAAGCCTGACCTTGACTGTCATCTAGTCTGACCTGTTCCATAATACAGCCATAGTTTTCACACACTGTGTTCCTGCATTTAGCCCAACAACTTGTGATTGAATAAGACCATGCTGTATAGAAATATATCCAGTCTTGATAAAACTCTTGTTAGAGAGCTTATTCCTTCACTCTCCCACTTCCCTGGTCCTTCTCGCATGAACAAAGAGCAACAATACCCGAAGTCCAAAGGTGCAAACAATTAGATGTTTATTGGGGTGAATTTCCAGCAAGCTTAAATCCAAGTTCCTTTTTCCTTATTTTCGAATCCCAATTTACTTCCTGTTTGCCCCTAATTTATATAGTAATATTCTTAGCTATACCTTAACCAATCATTTTACTGAAATTTAACTAACCAATCCTAACATATTGTAACATGATTAGCTAACCAATTATATCCCACCAGCTTCATTAGTTTACACCCAGCAAAATTAATTATACAGCAGACAGAAACAATCACAGAACCAGACAGAGACCATGCCAATAAACAATAGCAAAGTGGGAACTATAATGACAAAACAATACAGAGGTGAGGATTTCACAACTTCATCTATAAAGGCATAAGAGTTTCCCAGCTGTGTCTGTTGATAAGTGAGTTCTTACCAGACAGAAAACTATCAACCTAAATTTTCTTTTACATCTTCTAGGCACTTCCCTTTCTCTGGAGGTGATAGGCGCTATCAGGACAGGATTGTATTCCTAACAGCCCAATAGCACCTTCTTTCAATGTGACTAGTTTGGAATGTGAGGATGTGACCGGTTGCTTCCCAGCTTATGGCTGCTTCTGTCGCTTAGCCAAAGGCCTTAGCCTAAGAACAGGGCCTCAGACTGTCACAGTAAGAGAAGGACCTTACACTGGCAGACAGTGATTTTGATTCTTTCTTTTATACCTCTAACTAGCCAAGTGATAAGAATACAACTAAATTCTTAAAGTACAGGCCTTTGCAGACAGGCCTGAATATCTATATCCTAACAACTCTAGATCGGGGTGGGCAAACTGGCCCGAGGGCTGCATCCAGCCCTCCAGATGTTTTAATCCGGCCCTCGAGCTCCCATTGGGGAGGGGAGGCAGGGGCTTGCCCCGCTCTGTGGGGCTCCCAGAAGCAGCAGCATGTCCCCCCCTCCGGCACTTATGTGTAGGGGCATCCAGAGGGCTCTGCATGCTGCCTCCACCCCAAGCGCAGCCCCCGCAGCTCCCATTGACCAGGAACCGCGGCCAATGGGAGCTGCAGGGGTGGCACCTGCGGAAGGGGCACCACGTAGAGCTGCCTGGCCATGCCTTCGTGTAGGAGCCAGAGGGGGGAGAAATGCTGCTGCTTCTGAAAGCTGCTTGAGGTAAGCACCGCCCAGAGCCTGCACCCCTGACCCCCTCCCTCTCCCCAACCTCCTGCCCCAGCCCTGATCCCACCCTCTGAACTCCTCGGTCCCAGCCCGGAGCATCCTCCTGAACCCCCAACCCCTCATTCCCAGCTCCACCCCAGAGCCCACACCCCCAGCCAGAGCCCCAGTTTCGTGAGCATTCATGGCCTGCCATACAATTTCCATACCCAGATGTGGCCCTTGGGCCAAAAAGTTTGCCCACCCCTGCTCTAGATAATGGAGAATTCAGTACATCTCTTGTTAAGCTGCTTCAGTGATTAATTACCCTCACTTCTAAAATATACAACTTATTTCTAGTTTGAAATTTTTAATCTTTGAATTTTAGCCACTGGATCTTTTTATATCATTGTCTTCTACTTTGAAGAGCCATCTATGATCAGGTACTTTCCCTCTTTAGGTACTTATATACTGTGATTAAGTCACCTCTCATCGTCTCTTTGGTAAATTAAATAGATAGAGATCTTTTAATCTCTCATTTCAAGGCACATTTTCCAAACCTCAAATCATTCTTGTGGCTGGTCTCTGAATCTTCTCCAGTGTTTCAACTTCCTTTTTAAAAGTGTGGGCATCAGAATCAAACACGGTTACATAATATTCTAGTAGAGGTCTGACCAGTTCCATATACAGTGATAATGCCATCTCTCCACTCCCACTCGATAGTCTCCTAGTATTACATCCAAGGATTGTGCTCACTACATTGCACTGGGAGTTCATGTTCAGCTGGTTCTCTTAGATTACCTCAAAGCCCTTTTCAGAGTCCCCACTTTCCAGAATACAGTCCCTTGTCCTGTAAGTGTGACTACATTCTTGTTCCTAGACGTAGGACCATGCATTTGAGCATATTTCTTGTTTTAATTGCATCTAGATTACCAAGCAATCCAGATCACTCTATATAGTGACCTTGTCTTATTATTTACCACTCCACTAAACTTTATCAGCAATGATTTTATACTTTCTCCTAGCGCTCATTGAAAAAATACTGTACAGTGTTGGGCCAAGAACCAATCCCCAGAGGACCCGAATAGAAACACCCCCATTAACTGATGATTTTTCATTAACAATTATATTTTGTGATTGATCAGTTGTCTAGTTTTTAGTCCATTTAATTTATATATATATAAATAATATTTGGTTTTGTTTTACAAGGACAATATTGTCCTCAGGCTTCATTCTAAGGTGTTTTGGGATTTCCACATAAACCAGAGTACCTCAATACAAGTATTGTTCTCTAAATCCCGTGCCCATTGTGACAGAGCACTGAGGATTGACAGATGGGTCAGCACTCTGATCACTGTAGCCTCAATTAGTTCCCTTAGAGATGGCTCATTGAACAATTAGGTAATCAAAAGCAGAGGCTGAATTTAAGAAACTAATTAGCCCTCAGATGGCTAACCTGATAAAAGCTAGGAAGGAAGTGTTACAAAGTAGGGGAGGACATGGCTAGTTGAGCCTGGAATGAAAGTGATCCCTAGAGGGGGAGATCTCTTTTCCTCCTAGGGGCCCTGGAAAAGAGGGGCTGAAAGATATAAGGATTTAAAATGGTGATGTTTCACTATACTGGTGTTGGAAGGATTTAGAATAAAATACATGCTGAACACAAAAAGAAAGTCGGTCTGAGCAGTTTCTGGGACATCAGAGGACTGGGACAGAGCATTGCCCCGTCACATCCTGCGGAGGAGAGTAAGGTAAACGGCTTATATGTTAAAAGGGAAGTTAACTTTTATGTAAATCTTTTACGTATGTAAGGAATCCCTCAGATTATTTGTATGCTATGGAGAGCATTGTCAAGAGAATGTCACTTCTCTCCAGAGGCTCTCTAAGTGGATTACAGTGTGCATTGAATTGTGTTATACTCTGGCTAACCTTACAGCTCCTTTAGGCCTTATAGTGTACCCCTCCAGCACTACTCACTGGGGGTGTCAGGGTTCCCTCCCCACTCTGAACTCTGGGGTACAGATGTGGGGACCGGCATGAAAGACCCCCTAAGCTTATATTCCACCAGTTTACGTTAAAAACTTCCCCAAGGCACAAATTCCTTCCCTTGTGTTTGGACGGTATTGCTGCCACCACTAAGTGATTTGAACAAACATCCAGGGAGGGGCCACTTGGAGCCCTATCACCCCCTTCCCCCCTCCAAATATCCCTCCCCAAGCTCCTTCACCCCCTTTCCTGGGGAGGCTTGAGAATAATATACCAACCAATAGGGTAACAAAGTGAGCACATACCAAATCCCTGGTTTTTAGGACACTGAAAATCAATCAGTTTCTTAAAAGAAGAATTTTATTTAAAAAAAAAAAAAGTAAAAGAATCACACCTGCAAAATCAGGATGGAAGATAACTTTACAGGGTAAATAAAAAGATTTAAAACACAGAGAACTCCCCTCTGGACTCTACTTCCCAGTTACAAAACAAAGGAATAAAACTACCTCTTAGTATAGGGAAAATTCACAAACTAAAACAAAAGATAATCTAACGCATTTCCTTGCTATTACTTACAATTTCTGTAATTTTTAGATGTATAAGTTCAGGATCTTTTAAGGAGCTGGGTTACCTGCTTGGTCTCTCTCTTTGTCCCGAGAGAGAACACACAAAGAACACAAACAAAACCTCCCTTCCCCCCCGAGATTTGAAAGTATCTTCTTTCCCCATTGGTTCTTCTGGTCAGGTGCCAAGTAGGTTTATTGAACTGATTAACCCCTTACAGGTAAGTGATTCTGTACCTCTGGCCAGGAGGGATTTGATGTTACTTAATACATAAAGGTTGTTACCCTTCCCTTTATATGTATGACGGGGGCCTTATTCAACAAAGCATTTCAGCATTGTTTAAGTCCATCTCTATCCAGCAAAGCACATATGCATGTGCTTAACTTTAACCACAAACTTTAGTTTAATTGAAGTCAGTAGGATTTAACCACATGCATAAGTAGGGATCTACTTAAATCTCGAAGAAATCACACATTTTTCATGGGTTGGTCACAGGATAAATAGCAAATTTCACAGATGTGTTCCTACAGTGTGTATATATACAGCAGGTATTGCATTCAGAGTAACAGCCGTGTTAGTCTGTATTTGCAAAAAGAAAAGGAGGACTTGTGGCATATTAGACACTAACCAATTTATTTGAGCATAAGCTTTCGTGAGCTACAGCTCATTTCATCGATGTGTAGCTCACGAAAGCTTATGCTCAAATAAATTGGTTAGTCTCTAAGGTGCCTCAAGTACTCCTTTTCTTTTTGCAAGTTTTGCATTGTACTACAGTTACGTTTGTAAGTTTCCCTGGATAAGGGAGCCTGCTAAATCAGGGTTTTTTCAAACTTTTTTCTGGGACCCCCTTTGAAAATATTTCAGGCTGTGATGATCTCCCCCCTCCCCCCCCAAAAAAGTTACCCTTCCCTTTCTCTTCCCACCCCTCACCACCACCACCCCATACACACATACACACACACCATGCCACCCTTATTTCTGCACTGCTGCTGGCAGCGGCACCGCCCTCAGAGTTGGGCACCTGGCCATCAGCTGCCGCTCTCTGAAGGCAGTGCAGAAGTAAGTGTGGCAATACCGTGATCCACTAACAATAGTCAAATTTCATGGGGAGACCAGATTTCATGGTCTGTTATGCTTCTTTCACAGCCATGGATTTGGTAGGGTCCTGTACATAAGTTCTGCACTGAATAGGGGTGGTCTGTTGAACTGGGGCTTGGATTTGGTTTCCTGCTTAGAAACAGCAGAGTTGTTTTAGTCTCTTTTCAGCTGAGTATCAGAGGGGTAGCCATGTTAGTCTGTATCCACAAAAACAACAAGGAGTCCGGTGGCACCTTAAAGACTAACGGATTTATTTTGGCATAAGCTTTCATGGGTAAAAAAACCCCACTTCTTCAGATGCATGGAGTGAAAACTACACATACAGGCATAAATAGGCAGGCACATGAAGAGAAGGGAGTTACCTTACAAGTGGAGGGCCAATTCAGTCAGGGTGGATGTGATCCACTCCCAATAATTGGTGAAGAGGTGTCAATAATACCAAGAGAGGGAAAATTGCTTTTTTAGTGAGCCAGCCACTTCAGTCCCTATTCAAGGCCAAATTAATAGTGTTAAGTTTGCAAATGAATTATAGCTCTGCAGTTTCTCTTTGAAGTCTGTTTTTGAAGCAACACCTTGTCAACAATGGTTCTCCACTTGTAAGGTAACTCTCTTCTCTTCATGTGCCAGTATATTTATGCCTGTATCTGTAATTTTCACTCCATGCATCTGAAGAAGTGGGGCTTTTTATCAACGAAAGCTTGTGCCCAAATAAATCTGTTAGTCTTTAAGGTGTCACTGGACTCCTCGTTTTTTTTCGGCTGAGAACTCTTCAACCCACTTTCCCCTGGGAAGTGTGCCTTCCAGATTGCCTTGAGTGGGACCATACAGAGATTTCCAGAGAAAGAAAGATTACTAACCTGTAAGTGCTGCTGTTCTAGGAACATCTCTGTTTATTCAAACTACCCACCAATATTCCCTTCTTCCTTAGGTTCTCTATTTATTCTTAGACCCTGAGACTGAGGAGAAAGGAACAGAGGTGGTTGAAAAGCTGCACTCCCTTATAGAGACTCAGGTGCTGAATATTCACAGGCACCACATGGCACTTATGCAACGTACAGTTACTAATTGTAAGCTGGTGGAGCAGGACCTTATCTGGTCGTTTTAGTAGCAGTTCAGAATAGTGGTGGGCATAGATCCAGGAGTCAGGTGCCGGCTGAGGGTGAAGCTGGAATCACGGTCAAGGGTCGGAACCAGGGTCACGATCAGGACACCAAGCCAAAGGGTAAGTTGAACTCAGGGTCAAGAAGCCAAGCCAAAAGTTGGAACTGGAGTTAGGATCAGGAACAAGGCAGGGCATCAAAGACTAGACTGGAGAGGACAGGGGGTTGGGCTGGAACAAGGGCTGGAGGAAGGACCAAGACAAGCCCAGCTCCGGGTGTGGTACGCACTGAGCAACCACTATGCTGCTGTCATTGTAAGGCTCAAGTGGCAGGCTGCTGGCTCCCCTGCCCAATCAGGAAGCAAGGCCATTTGGAAAAGGCTCATTGGGCCTGCTGGGCTTGCTGATTTGCCTAGCTATCAGTCAGGGAGCCAGCTGTGCTCCTGACTGCCCCTTCCCCTAGAGGACCTTCCAGGGGCCCTGGTCTTAGTTTGTTGGAGTTTCGCTGGTGAAATTCCTATAACAGGAAAGAGGTATGGATGTTTTCTGTGGCCTCCCAGGATTGCTTCTCCAGCCCGTACCCCTTCCAGTCCACTAGGTATTGGAGCTTACCCTGATCCATTAGGAATCAAAGATTTGATGGACCTCATATTCTTCCTGCCTTGGACCATTATGGGTGATTGTGGTGGATCCATCTGACTGGGGAAGGGGTTGCTGATTGGTTTAGGTGGGAGAAATGAAAGATGGGGTGGCTCTTGAGGGTCTCCAGGAGCTGGAGTTTGAAGATCACTGGATATATTTTCTGGGTGGTCTGAAAAGGCTGGAGATAATTGTAGTTGAGCTTGGCAGAGGGATGGGATGACTTTAAATTCTGGGCTGGAAGACAGACCTTATTACCTACATTTAAGTCCAGGGCAATATAACAATAGTGGTCAGCATAGCTCTTAGAAGACTCCTTGGCAGCAACCAAATGCTCTGTAAGCTCTGATGAGTTTGAAGATGGAGGGCCAAGTCCATGGCTGCCAAAACAGAAGGGGCCTTCTGATAGTTCAGGCTGAAAATGGGGGAGAAAATCAAAATATCCAAAGAATGGGCTTTGCTGGGTGGAGGCATGGATTGCATTATTATAAGCAAATTTGGCTAGGCATAATGGGAGAATCCAATAGTCTTGGTAAAAATTCAAGAAACAGCAGAGGTACTGTTCCATTGTTTGGTTGACCCTTTCGGTCTGGCTGTCAGTCTGAAGATGGTAGGCAGTTGAGATGAGGGGTTTGGTGCCAAGAAGGCAGAGGAATTCTTGCTAGAACCAGGAGACAAATTGGGTGCCCCAATCAGAAATGAGGTCTTCTGGCATGCCATGGCATGCTAGAAGACATGTTCCAAAAAGAGCTGTGCCATTTCATGGCCTGATTGAAGGGTATGGTAGGGGTGAAATGGGCCATTTTTTTCAGGAGGTCCACAATTGTCAGGACCACCAAGTGCTCTTGAAAGTGAGGCAACTCCACGATGAAGTCCATTGAGAGGGTGGACCAGGGGTGTGGAGGCATGGGAAGGGGCTAGAGAAGGCCCAGTGGTCTCATGTGATATTTTTCAGTGTGGGCACAGAGATCACAGATGATTTAACTGGGAATTGGTCCTGCTTTGAGCAGGGGGTTGGACTAGATGACCTTCTGGGGTCCCTTCCAACCCTGATATTCTATGATTCTATGATTCTATCACACATCTTAACATAGTCCTTGATGTCTTTTCATTTGTTTACCATCAGAAATACCTTGAAATCAGATTCTTAAACTAGACAAAATATCCTGCCCTGGGGAAGTCATGGCACAACCTCAGTACTTGTAGTTGGGGGTCTCCCTCAGGAGTGTAATGGTGATCCCTATGGGTAGAGGAGGCCTTGCTGTAGATGGAAGCTTGACCCCAGGGAGGCATAGGGATTTTCCAGGGACTGGCAGATTGGTGCCATAGATAGGTCACTGGGGAGCAGATGATGGTCATTAGATGGCCTTTGCCAGTCCTTCTGATGAAATGGGAGGGTTTGATAATGGTGGTCAGAGCTTTCTCCTCTACTTTGTAGTGCTCGTTCTTGTGGGACAGGGCATCTGCCTTCTCCATTTTAGTCCCTGGGTGTAGGTGACTGTAAAATTGAATCTGGATAGAAAAAGTGTACACCAGATCTGGCGTTGGTTTAACCGTCAGGCTGTCTGTCTGTATTCTAGTTTTTTGTGATCAGTCCAAACTTGGACAGGAGTGTGGGCCCTTTTGAGGAGATAATGCCACTCCTCAAAGACAGCCCTCATGGCCAGGAGTTCCTTGTCTCATGTCATAGTTTTTCTCCATTAGGGTCAATTTCCAGGAAAAATGGTGCAGAGGTGAAGTAGCTGGTGGGAAACTGCAAAGTGGGAAAGAACTTCACCTATTGCAAAGTCTGAGGCATCAGTTTCAATGATTAAGGCCTGAGTGAGGTCTAGGTGGGTTCAAATGGGGGTGGATGTGAAGGGTCTTTTCAGGTTATCGAATGCGGCCTGTGTGTCAGTGGACCAGGTGAATCTGGCCCTTCTCCTTGTGGAGGGACATTAAGGAAGCGACCAGGCTGGAAAACCCCTTAATGAATCGCCTGTAAAAATTTGCAAAACCCAGGAATCACTGTCTCCCACACACATTTGAGGGTGCCTTCCAGTGTCATCACCACTACCTAGCAGGGGTCTATGGCGAGACCTACTGGAGAGATAATGTAACCCAAGAACTACACCATCTCCTTGTCAAGTTCACACTTCACAGGCTTGGCATAGGGTTGATTCCGTAGCAAAGCCAATCTAGAATGATATGTACATGACGGTCATGGAGCTCTTGATTTTCAGAGAAGATGAGAATGTTGTCTATATAGATGGACCATG
This sequence comes from Lepidochelys olivacea, assembly GCF_965140295.1. Taxonomy (NCBI): domain Eukaryota; kingdom Metazoa; phylum Chordata; order Testudines; family Cheloniidae; genus Lepidochelys; species Lepidochelys olivacea. The sequence goes on from NC_140419.1 coordinate 48,581,497, forward strand.
CCAGCTAGGAAGGTGGAGGGACGAATAAATTGCTTCCATAGGTTTTCCTCTAGGTAATTCCGGAATGGCCTGTGTAGGTCTGGCTCAGAGAGAGTTTAAATGCCTCCAAAGAGAAGCTCCACTCCCCAGATGGAGTTTGATAGGGCAGTCATAACTGTGGTGCAGTGGTAGGGTGTCCATCTTCTGTGTGTTGAACATCTTGGTGAACTCCAGGTATTTGACAGGAATCTTAGGTGTGGTTGGGCCCACCGTTTTGTGTCTCTGGGAATCTTGGGGGTTGGAGCGCACTATAGAGTGTGGTCAACTGAGGACAGGGGCTCAGGAAACATTCTCATTGCAGGGAGCAGAAGAGCACTGTCCTTGACTGCCAGCAAATTAGGGGGTCACGGGCAATGAGCCATGGGGCACCAACAACAACTGGTGAATGCAGGGCACGGATCACCCCAAACTACATGTTTTTCTGGTGGCCACTGCTGGTGGTGATCTCTGTGGGCACCATCTCATATGTGATGGGCCCTAAAGAGAGGGGTGACCCCTCATTGGGCTCAACAAACTCAGGAGAGTCTTTGCGGGGGGTAGTAATCTGATGATTTTTGACAATTTCTTGGTTGACACAATTACCAGATGTGCCTGAGTCAACAAATGCCTCCAAGCAGATGTCAGGCATCATGGAGTGCCAGAGGGAGGGGAAGATGTGTGATGTGCTGGTTAGGGATTCTCAAGATTCCAGCAAAGTGGCAGCAGAGTGGCTTACTGTGAGGTGAAGTAAAACACTGACCCAGCCCCGGCCCCCCTACTGGGACTGGGTTCTGGTGTTTCCTAACCTGGAGGAGTTTTGGTTCTTGGCTGAGCATGTTACAGAATGCTTGGATTCCTCGCAGTACAGACAGAGAACTAGAGCTTTTTCTCATTGTACTTTTTCTCATTGTAGAGTTGGGGTCGAACTTGGTCACTCTGCATCGGCTTGGGGTCTGTTGGATTACCCAGAGTTGCATATGACAGAGAGGTCCAATTTGATGAGGGTCAGGGACTGCCCTTGTTCCATTAGCCCGTTAGCAATCAGGGTGGATAAAAATCAATGATTTTTTTAAAAGAAATCAACTATTTTTTTTAAAAAAATCGGATTTTTTTGATAAAATGCTTTTTGAGGAAAAAACTTATCTAAAGATAGTTTTAATTAAGATACATTATAGCTCAAACATATCTCATCATGTAATAGGGATTATAAATTCTAATTCTATACTATGAAACAATATATTCATGTAATGTTTCAGAAAAGTTTTGTAAATGAGTTCCAATAGTTCATGGATTAGGGACCCAATTTTATGGGGTTCCAGGGGCATCTTTATCGATTATTTAGGTTAATCTTTCTATCTACCCAATGGGACTCAGTGCTCAGTCTAGAAGATACCATCAGAGATGCCTAGTTTTGCAGTTCTCAAACTGTGGATTTGTCTCCAGAGATAACATGTTTGTTAACAGCAAAAATGTTTTTAAATAAATAAATATATAGAGGTGAGAAAAACAGACCTCAACCCTATTGTCCCTCTGCAAATTTGTGTACACAGAGTCAATCCCTTACCTCTCCCTAAAAGTGCAAAGTTTCAAAAAGTTCAGTGAATAGAAGATTGTTGGGGGTGGAATAGATCTGGACAAGGAGAAGTCTGGAGATAAATGTGAGAAGGGAGGGACAGGCAGTAGAAACAAAAGTTGAAACTGTTTGAGCAGCATATTCCAGAAGTCTTGAGATCTTTCTCAGGGTATGTCTACACTATGGAATTAGGTCGAATTTATAGAAGTCGGTTTTTTAGAAATCAGTTTAATATATTCGAGTGTGTGTGTCCCCACAGAAAATGCTCTAAGTGCATTAACTCGGTGGAGTGCTTCCGCAGTACCAAGGCTAGAGTCGACTTCCAGAGCGTTGCACTGTGGGTGGCTATCCCACAGTTCCCGCAGTCTCCGCTGCCCTTTGGAATTCTGGGTTGAGATCCCAATGCCTGATGGGGCTAAAACATTGTTGCGGGTGGTTCTGGGTACATATCGTCAGGCCCCCGTTCCCTCCCTCCCTCCATGAAAGCAAGGGCAGACAATCGTTTCGCGCCTTTTTTCCTGAGTTACCTGTGCAGACGCCATACCACGGCAAGCATGGAGCCCGCTCAGGTAACTGTCACCGTATGTCTCCTGGGTGCTGACAGACGCGGTAGTGCATTGCTACACAGTAGCAGCAACCCCTTGCCTTATGGCAGCAGATGGTGCAATACGACTGGTAGCCGTCATCGTCATGTCCAAGGTGCTCCTGGCCATGTCGGCCGGGAGCGCCTGGACAGACATGGGCGCAGGGTCTAAATTTGGAGTGACTTGACCAGGTCATTCTCTTTAGTCCTGCAGTCAGTCCTATTGAACCGTCTTATGGTGAGCAGGCAGGCAATACGGATTGCTAGCAGTCGTACTGTACCATCTTCTGCCGGGCAGGCAAGAGATGAGGAAGGCTAGCAGTCGTATTGTACAATCTTCTGCCGGGCAGGCAGGCGATACGGATTGCTAGCAGTCCTATTGCATCATCTTCTGCCGGGCAGCCATGTGATGTGGATGGCATGCAGTCCTTCTGCACCGTCTGCTGCCAGCCAAAGATGTAAAAGATAGATGGAGTGGATCAAAACAAGAAATAGACCAGATTTGTTTTGTACTCATTTGCTTCCTCCCCCTCCCCCATCTAGGGGACTCATTCCTCTAGGTCACACTGCAGTCACTCACAGAGAAGGTGCAGCGAGGTAAATCTAGCCATGTATCAATCAGAGGCCAGACAAACCTCCTTGTTCCAATAAGAACAATAACTTAGGTGCACCATTTCTTATTGGAACCCTCCGTGAACTCCTGCCTGAAATACTCCTTGATGTAAAGCCACCCCCTTTGTTGATTTTAGCTCCCTGAAGCCAACCCTGTAAGCTGTGTCGTCAGTCACCCCTACCTCCGTCAGAGCAACATCAGACAATCGTTCCGCGCCTTTTTTCTGTGCGGATGCCATACCAAAGCAAGCATGGAGGCCGCTCAGCTCACTTTGGCAATTAGGAGCACATTAAACACCACACGCATTATCCAGCAGTATATGCAGCACCAGAACCTGGCAGAGCGATACCGGGCATGGAGGCGACGTCAGCACGGTCACGTGAGTGATCAGGACATGGACACAGATTTCTCTGAAAGCATGGTGCTAATGGGGCAGGTTCATGCTGTGGAACGCCGATTCTGGGCTCGGGAAACAAGCACAGACTGGTGGGACCGCATAGTGTTGCAGGTCTGGGACGATTCCCAGTGGCTGCGAAACTTTCGCATGCGTACGGGTGCTTTCATGGAACTTTGTGACTTGCTTTCCCCTGCCCTGAAGCGCATGAATACGAAGATGAGAGCAGCCCTCACAGTTGAGAAGCGAGTGGCGATAGCCCTGTGGAAGCTTGCAACGCCAGACAGCTACCGGTCAGTTGGGAATCAATTTGGAGTGGGCAAATCTACTGTGGGGGCTGCTGTGATGCAAGTAGCCCACGCAATCAAAGATCTGCTGATATCAAGGGTCGTGACCCTGGGAAATGTGCAGGTCATAGTGGATGGCTTTGCTGCAATGGGTTTGCTGAGTTGAGAATGCTCAGAGAACTGTGGTGGGGCCATAGACGGAACCCATATCCCTATCTTGGCACTGGAGCACCAAGCCGGCGAGTACATAAACCGCAAGGGGTACTTTTTCAATAGTGCTGCAAGCTCTGGTGGATCACAAGGGACGTTTCACCAACATCAACGTGGGATGGCCGAGAAAGGTACGTGACACTCGCATCTTCAGGAACTCTGGTCTGTTTCAAAAGCTGCAGGAAGGGACTTTATTCCCAGACCAGAAAATAACTGTTGGGGACATTGAAATGCCTATATGTATCCTTGGGGACCCAGCCTACCCCTTAATGCCATGGCTCATGAAGCCGTACACAGGCAGCCTGGACAGTAGTCAGGAGCTGTTCAACTACAGGCTGAGCAAGTGCAGAATGGTGGTAGAATGTGCATTTGGACGTTTAAAGGCGCGCTGGCGCAGTTTACTGACTCGCTTAGACCTCAGCGAAACCAATATTCCCACTGTTATTACTGCTTGCTGTGTGCTCCACAATATCTGTGAGAGTAAGGGGGAGACGTTTATGGCGGGGTGGGCGGTTTAGGCAAATTGCCTGGCTGCTGGTTACATGCAGCCAGACACCAGGGCGGTTAGAAGAGCACAGGAGGGCACGGCACGCATCAGAGAAGCTTTGAAAACCAGTTTCATGACTGGCTAGGCTACGGTGTGAAAGTTCTCTTCGTTTCTCCTTGATGAAACCCCCCGCCCCTTGGTTCACTCTACTTCTCTCCCCTCCTCCCTTCGATCATTGCTTGCAGAGGCAATAAAGTCATTGTTGCTTCACATTCATGCATTCTTTATTCATTCATCACACAAATAGGGGGATGACTACGAAGGTAGCCCAGGAGGGGTGGTGGAGGAGGGAAGGAAAATGCCACACAGCACTTTAAAAGTTTACAACTTTAAAATTTATTGAATGCCAGCCTTCTTTTTTTTGGGCAATCCTCTGTGGTGGAGTGGCTGGTTGGCCGGTGACCCCCCCAACCGCGTTCTTGGGCGTCTGGGTGTGGAGGCTATGGAACTTGGGGAGGAGGGCGGTTGGTTACACAGGGGCTGTAGTGGCAGTCTGTGCTCCAGCTGCCTTTGCTGCAGCTCAACCATACACTGGAGCATACTGGTTTGGTCCTCCAGCAGCCTCAACATTGAATCCTGCCTCCTCTCATCACGCTGCCGCCACATTTGAGCTTCAGCCCTGTCTTCAGCCCGCCACTTACTCTCTTCAGCCCGCCACCTCTTCTCCCGGTCATTTTGTGCTTTCCTGCACTCTGACATTCTTTGCCTCCACGCATTCGTCTGTGCTCTGTCAGTGTGGGAGGGCAGCATGAGATCAGAGAACATTTCATCATGAGTGTGGTTTTTTTTCTTTCTAATCTTCACTAGCCTCTGGGAAGGAGAAGATCCTGTGATCATTGAAACACATGCAGCTGGTGGAGAAAAAAAAGGGACAGCGGTATTTAAAAAGACACATTTTATAAAACAGTGGCTACACTCTTTCAGGGTAAACCTTGCTGTTAACATTACATACATAGCACATGTGCTTTCGTTACAAGGTCGCATTTTGCCTCTCCCCACCACGTGGCTACCCCCTCAACCCTCCCCCCTCCCTGTGGCTAACAGCGGGGAACATTTCTGTTTAGCCACAGGCAAACAGCCCAGCAGGAATGGGCTCCTCTGAGTGTCCCCTGAAGAAAAGCACCCTATTTCAACCAGGTGACCATGAATGATATTTCACTCTCCTGAGGATAACACAAGAGAGATAAAGAACGGATGTTGTTTGAATGCTGGCAAACATACACTGCAATGCTTTGTTGTACAATGATTCCCGAGTACGTGTTACTGGCCTGGAGTGATAAAGTGTCCTACCATGAAGGATGCAATAAGGCTGCCCTCCCCAGAAACCTTTTGCAAAGGCTTTGGGAGTACATCCAGGAGAGCCGCAAATGCCAGGGCAAAGTAATCCTTTCACATGCTTGCTTTTAAACCATGTATAGTATTTTAAAAGGTACACTCACCGGAGGTCCCTTCTCTGCCTGCTGGGTCCAGGAGGCAGCCTTGGGTGGGTTCGGGGGGTACTGGCTCCAGGTCCAGGGTGAGAAACTGTTCCTGGCTGTCAGGAAAACCGGTTTCTCCGCTTGCTTGCTGTGAGCTATCTACAACCTCATCATCATCATCTTCGTCCCCAAAACCTGCTTCCGTGTTGCCTCCATCTCCGTTGAAGGAGTCAAACAACACGGCTGGGGTAGTGGTGGCTGAACCCCCTAAAATGGCATGCAGCTCATCATAGAAGCGGCATGTTTGGGGCTCTGAACCGGAGCGGCCATTCGCCTCTCTGGTTTTCTGGTAGGCTTGCCTCAGCTCCTTCAGTTTCATGCGGCACTGCTTCGGGTCCCTGTTATGGTCTCTGTCCTTCATGCCCTGGGAGATTTTGACAAAGGTTTTGGCATTTTGAAAACTGGAACGGAGTTCTGATAGCACGGATTCCTCTTCCCATACAGCGATCAGATCCTGTACCTCCCGTTCAGTCCATGCTGGAGCTCTTTTGCGATTCTGGGACTCCATCATGGTCACCTCTGCTGATGAGCTCTGCATGGTCACCTGCAGCTTGCCACGCTGGCCAAACAGGAAATGAGATTCAAAAGTTCTCAGTTCTTTTCCTGTCTACCTGGCCAGTGCATCTGAGTTGAGGGTGCTGTCCAGAGCGGTCACAATGGAGCACTCTGGGATAGCTCCCGGAGACCAGTACCGTCGAATTGTGTCCACAGTACCCCGAATTCGACCCGGCAAGGCCGATTTAAGCGTTAATCCACTTCTGAGGGTGGAGTAAGGAAATCGATTTTAAGAGCCCTTTAAGTCGAAATAAAGGGCTTCATCGTGTGGACGGGTGCAGGTTTACATCAGTTTAACGCTGCTAAATTTGACCTAAAGTACTAGTGTAGACCTGGGCTCAGTGTAGCCTTCATTGATTTGAGATCTACCATACCATTCTTTCAGTAGAAGGGAAAACCTATAATGGCAGCAGGCTGTAAAAGAGACCCAGTTTGGGAATATTTTAATGAAGTTCCTCTACCTGTGGGTAAGACAGGCACGCGTGCAAAATGCAAACAGTGCAACAAAGAAATGCAAGGTCTGGTTTCCCAAATGAAACAATATCATGAGAAGTGTTCCTTCTCAGGAGGAAGCTGTGTTGAAGATGATGAAAAGAACATGTCTGAACATGCAGGATTTTCAGGTTGGTAACAACCAACAGGAATGCACTTTTATGTAGAATCCATGATTAAATCAAGTCTTCCTGAGTAGTGATTTAAATCAAATCCACCCTGTTATCAGTCCTAATGTACAGCTTGATCAGGGCCCCCAAGGGCACGTGCGGGTTCTACCTGAGCTAATTCATCTTTAAAAGGATCATTGAGTCCTTGCTGGAAGTGATTTTGTTGCACGGCCTCATCCCAGCAGGGATCGGCTTCCAGGCGTTGAAACATGGTTGCATATCTGATGATAGGCTGGGACCCCTGCCAGAGGGCTTGGAGTGCAGCTTCTGCAATGCGCTCTCTGTTAGGGTCATCAAAAATACTTGCCATTGTCTAGACAAACTCCTCAAAGTATTCAAGAAGAGGGTTAGACAGCTCCAGTAGTGGGGAAGCCTATACCAGGGCCTCTCTGGTAAGCAGACTAATCACAAGTCCTACTTAGGAACAGTCTGTGCGGTGTGATAGCAGTTGCAGTGTGAAGAGCAGGTGATATTAATTCGTAAACCCCCGGAATTGGGACAGTCTCCAATGAAAATGTCAGATGAGGGACCTTGGGCTCTCAGGTAGCAGGTGGAAGGGTCAGGAGCTTGCAGGCACCATCCTGGCATGTACACCTGAGCCTGAAGGACTGCATTCTGTTCTAAAAGTGTGACCCTCCCTACTTCTGATCCTTGTGGACTGTTCAAACTGTAAGCTGCCAGGGTGTGGTCGGCCTTCTTAGGGCGGAGTGGGACCTTATCTGGTGGTTGCAATGGCAGTTTGAGATAGTGTTGCGCGTCCATGTAGGAGTCAGGTGTCAGCACAGGGTGAAGCCAGAATGAGGAGCCAAGCCAAGGGTCAGAACCAGAGTCAGGAGCAGGGCTGGGAGCCAAAAACTAGACTGGAGCTGGGGTGAAACCTGGAACAAGGGGTGGAGGCCAGGAGCAGGGCACAAGCACAGCTGGAGATGTGGTATGCACTGAGCTACTGCTCTACTGCTGCCGCGTCAAGGCTCATGTAGTGGGCCGCAAGCTCTTCTGCCCAGTCAGGAAGCATGGTCATTTGGAGAAGGCTCATTGTGCTCAGCTGAGCTTTCTGGGTTGCCTAGTGATGAAGCTGGGGGCCAGCTGTGATCCTGACACTAATAACTGAGATTTAGTCATGGGTATTTTTAGTAAAAGTCATGGACAGGTCACAAGAAATAAACAAAAATTCACAGCCCATGACCTCTCCATGACTTTTACTAAAAATATCCATGACTAAATCTCTGCTCCTGGGCCCTGCTGCTCTGGGGGGGCCCTGCCCCAGTGGTAGGGGTTGATTGCTCTGGGGGACCCACTACTCCAAGGCCCCCGGGGACCACTCTCCCGATGACCCCGGGACCGCTGCTGCTCGAGTGGTCCCCAGGGCCACCCTTGGAACCGATGCTGGGCGCTCCCTGGGGCCACTGCTCTGGCCACTCCTCGGACCATTGCTGCTGGGGCACTCCCCAGGACCGCTGCTTGGGTGCTCGCTGGGGCCAGCTGCCCAGGGACACTCCAGTAGCGGCCAGTGCGGCTGGCCCCGGGGCCGCTCCAGCGGCGACTGGCTGCGGGATGCCCGAGCAGCTGGCCCCAGGGTCAGCCACACTGGCTCCTGCAGCTGTGGAAGTCACGGAGGTCGTGAAAGTCACGGAATCTGTGACAGAATCACAGCCTTACTAATAGCTAACCTCCCCTCCTTTTGTTTCCAGGAAATCAGTACCTAAAAAAGCAGTAAATGCATATATCATTGGCAGGCTGGCATATTCAAGAACATGTGAAGTTCAGTTTTGTCCTAGAATTGTCATCTTCTGCAGCCAACTTCAAACAGTTTTTATCTCGAAGATTTAGGGCAACAGCACATATCTTTAGAAAGAATTATGGCTGAGACTCAGGCTCACAGCAAGAATCAAGGATTTGCTTAGTTAGCAGTGGTTTTTTTAATTCCTTTTCCTAGACTAGTGCCTTAACTCATCAATTCCCTCATAATTTATTTCATTTTGTATGTCATTCTAGTTTTTCTACCTAATTTTTTTTAGAGGTAACTATCTATCTCATTATTTTAGTTTTTATGTAATTGTTTGAACCAATGTACATTCTATCTTTTATCTCAGTTTTCCCCTGTTGCAGCATCTTAACTTTAGGGAGGCAGTGCAGTCTCGTGGATAGAACTCTAGACTGGAACTCAAGTGACTAGGACTCAGGAGTCCGTCACTAGCCTGCTGGGTGACCCTGAGCAAGTCATTTCAACTCTGTGTACCAGAGTTTCCCCATCTGTAAAATAATACTTTCCTCTGTTGCAAACACTTTAAGAACTATGCATGAAAATCTAGGACTTCTTATAGTTACTTCACTGTTGCATGTTTTATTGAAATTCTCCAGGAGCTATAGAGTGTCAGAGTAGGGATCTGTCACAGTATGTATCTCTGCAGAAGAGATAATTACCTGCTGCCTACTCATCCCTGCAAATGAGCATGTTCAACTTCCATGGATTTCAAGGAAAACTGGGCACTTTTGATCTTTTGTTCTTGTAAGATAAACAGCTGTGATAGATCTTCACTCACTAACCCACCTTCCCATCTCAGTGTTGGGAGTTTTGTTAACTCTCGTTTTTCTTTTTTTCCAGTTCTAATTTTTTTGTTTCAGTAATAAAGAACTGGCAGTTCAAGGCAGTGGGGGTCCACCTGATGGCACTGGAAAGGTGGCAAACCATATTCTGTCAGAAGTCAAAGGCGTAAAACTTAAGAGTTATAGAAATTCCCTGTGATCTCCTTCACAAAACATGGACCCACAAGTATCAAACTATCACAACTCTGCATTGTTGCAGAAGGGCAATTACCAGTTAGTGGTGGGAAAATGTCTAGAAATTATATAAACAGCATATTTATATTTTAAAATGATCTTGACCCTTATGGGTTAACTGAATGAAGTAACTTTGTGTTTCAGGCTTTCATGCTGCTCTGTGATCTCTTGATGATTTTTAGCCACCAGCTGATGACTGGAGGTAGAGAGGGTCTTCAACCTTTGGTGTTCAATCCAGACTCTGGGCTCCAGTCTGAACTCCTTAGCTTTGTGATGGACCATGTCTTCATTGACCAAGATGATGAGAACCAGAGCATGGGTATGTTTAGCCATCGCGTTTTGTACTTGTCCTCTCTCACCCAACACACAAGACTTTTGCATGGCAAAACTTAATCTGGTCAAGTATAGATTCTGTTCAGGTGATGTCTAAAAAGGAAGACAAATTATACCACATACTCCAAGACAATTTCTCATATTTCCTCACATATCAAGCTATGAAGTCTTTGGTTGTAGAGGTGGCTGTACAAAGATCTAAAGATGGACAGGTGCATTCTACTCCTTCAAATAAGTCTGGATTTACTGGGGAGAAAAGTCTCTCTTCCTCTATTTTAGGTTTAAGCGTGGTGAATTACCAAGCTATAGTGGCACACTACCAATATCCTCTTTGGGGAAACATGTCAGTGTTCACCAAATCTCTCCAAGATAAACATAGAAAACACTCATGTGCCATCATTACGGAGGGACATTAAGTTGTCAAACATGCCCTGAAAGCATTGTTTGATTCTTCAGGTTCTGCAGTTAGAATCTGCAATTTCCATTGGAAGGTATGTTTTGCTTAGATCTTCAGGCTTTCTCTGAAACCAACTCCAAGGCTGATGATTTCCCCTTTAGGGAAAAGGATTGTTCAGATCCGGAACCAATGAGTTTCTGGAAAAATGAAGGAGCAGGTACAGACCTAGACTCCTGGGCATTTATCAGCAGTCCAGGAAGAGACCTGGAGTATCAGTTCTCAGGTACCAACACAACAAAATTCATCATCTTCCTTTTCCTCACACATTACCCAAAGGAGACCATATTATCATCAACAATATCGTCCTCAACAGTCTTCTCAGCAAAACAGAAGGAGCTTTAAACCACAAACAGGAGGTGAACCAATTATCTTCACAAGCTACTGTGCCAGGCCTTAGGTCCCAAGTTTGACAAAGTGCCTGAGAGCTGTGGTCCAATTTTAATCTAGTCTCATTCCATTCAGAGACCATCTGCATCTAAACATCTATTACCACAGACAAATAATTTTAGAAATTATTCACAAGTATCCAATAGAATTCAAAATTATTCCTCCTCAATCCCCTCCTCCAATCCCTATCCCCAGGGACCCCTCTCAAAAGAACCTGTTGAGATCAGTGGTTCTGCCCTTCTTGCCCTTCTCAAATACTGCAGCTGAGGCCTCACCAGTGCCAACTAATGTGGGACAGTTATCTCCCGTGATTTACATACGACACTCCTGTTAATACACCCCACAATGATGATATGCTTTTTTGCAACTACATCACATTGTTGACTCATATTCAATTTGTGATCCACTAGAAACCCCAGATCCTTTTCAGCAGTACTTCCACATAGCCAGTTATTCTCCATTTTGTATTTGTGCATTTAATTTTTTCTTCCGATATGTAGTACTTTGCACTTGTCTTTATTGAATGTCATCTTGTTGAATTCAGAACAATTCTCCAATTTGTCAAGGTTGTTTTGAATTCTAATCCTGGCCTCCAAAGTGCTTACAAACCCTCCCAGCATGGTGCCATCTGAAATTTTATAAGGATACTCTCCATTCCATTATCCAAGTCATTAATGAAAATATTGAATAGTACTGGACCCAGGACTGACTCCTGCGGGTCCTACTAGATACATCCTCCCAGTTTGACAGTGAATTATTGATAACTACTCTTTGAATATGGTCCTTCAGCCAGTCATGCACCCATCTTATAATAATTTCATCTAGACCACATTTCCCTAGTTTGCTTATGAGTATGTCATGTGGGACTGTGTCAGAAGCCTTACTAAAATCAAGATGTCTCACATCTAATCCTCTGTTAAGGTCACCGGTTTTTATACTTACCTGTGGGCTTTTTTCACCTGCCCCCTTTGAACCTAGGTTAAAGCCCTCCTCGCTAGGTTGGCAAGCTTAGGCAGCAGTACTGCCTCCACAAAGCAACTCTGACCCTTCAAGCCTTCTCTTCTTCAGGGCGCAACTGCAACACGAGCTGGAGGCAGAGGGAATTAGGGGAACATTGGTGGGGTGCTATTCATGCCCTTGGCCCAGAGCAACCAGGACCAGAGCGATATGCCCATCACTACTGTTTGAAAAAGTTCTGTTCCCAAGTAGCTGGTTCTGTAGAGGCAATATAGTTAGAGAACAGGTGTTACAAAAGGTAAATGCCCCCCTTTTATATACCAATTTTTTCAGAGTAGCAGCTGTGTTACTCTGTATTCGCAAAAAGAAAAGGACTACTTTGGCACCTTAGAGACTAACCAATTTATTTGAGCATAAGCTTTCGTGAGCTGCAGCTTATGCTCAAATAAATTTGTTAGTCTCTAAGGTGCCGCAAGTACTCCTTTTCTTTATACCAATTGTGTTTCTTTAATCTGGTTGAATTCACTCCACAGTGAAGTGATCACTGTTCTCAACATGTGTATCTAACGTACTTCTTTACTGAATTGGTGGAATCTCATTTATTATGTCGTGGTCTGTTATTTTCACGTTTGATTATTATATCTTGTTATTTTCATTGACAGAGGGAGTGCTTATGTTGCATTTTATGTTAATGTTTCTAACAATCAAGTGACATTTCTCTTCTATTATTTGTTGCTATTTTGAAGTGCCAGGAATGTCAAATCAAAGCATGTACTAGAGATTTTGTTGCAAAAATCATTCTGCAATGTGATTGTTGTTTCTGATTGTTCATATGTGAAATACATAGGTTCAATGCAACCAGATTAAATAAGCATTTGTGAATTGTTCTCTTGCCAAGATTGTTAACAAAAAAACAGCTTGAATTTCGCTCTCTTTGGTTTTAGTTTCTCCTGAAAGTACATTAGATATCTTTTTGGCGAGTTTAATTTTACAAAAACTGTTGATTTTATTAAACAAAAATAATTGGGTATTGTGTTGCCTTAAAAAACAGCAGATGTTAATAAATATTTTCTTTACTGTATTTAGAGGGAGATGAAGAGGATGAAGCTAACAAAATAGAGGCTTTACATAAAAGAAGGAACCTTCTGGCAGCCTTTAGCAAACTTATTATCTATGATATAGTAGACATGCATGCAGCAGCAGATATCTTCAAACACTATATGAAGGTATGAGTCTATATTTTTATCTTCTCCTCCTCCTCCTAAATGAGCACAGAAACTGTAGCTGGAAAAGTCTTAAAATATTAGTCCATTCTTTTCCTCTCTCTGCTATTTTCTTTCCTTTTGCATATTCTTGAGTGCTGTCTCCAGTCTGATTTCAATTGATTACTGAGATGCAAAAAGCTCTGTGATTAGGTTGCAGAAAATTTTTGAAATCAGAGCCAGGTGTTGAACTTCAGCTTGTATTTCTGCTTATTTTTACCTAAGACTTAAAGAGCCCTAAGTGCTTCCTAATAAAATATATATTGTAAGGGCTTTTATGATAGCTTGGCTATTATGGTAGAAGAGCAATTGAGGAGCAGGAGTAGAAATTCTAAAAAAAAATTCCTTAAAACTAGAGACACAAAATATGCAAATAAAGCAGTGCCTATTTATGAAATAGGCCAGTTGGATCATTTCACTTTCTTCATAAAATCTCCAGATTTCGGGACCTGTAGGCATAATAAGTAAATAGGGACTTAGTAAAAGAATCCAGAATCCAGCTTAGAGTTCTTTTAAAGTTCAGACCTGGTCTACACTAGGAAACTAGGTCAGTATAACTTTGTCGCTCAGGGATATGAAGAGTCCACAACCCTGTGCGACACTATTAAACCAACCTAACCCCTGATGTAGATAGCATTAGGTTGACAGGAGAATTCTCCCGCCGACCTAGCTACCACCTCTCAGGGAGGTGGAGTACTACACTGATGGAAGAATGTCTCCTGTCGGGGTAGCTAGTGTCTTCACTGAAGCACTACAGCAGCGCCACTGCAGGGTTTTAAGTGTTGAAAAGGCCTCAGTTTGAAGTATAGATATAATTTTTAAGGTATATTTAGCTATCTATATAGGGTTTTATAAAGCCGCCTAGCATGATCCCTGGAATGCATATTGTCGTCTTCATTACTATTTAAATGGTCACAGAGTGATCAGCATAGTAGAAGACACAATGTGAAAGTAGTTCTTACCCCAGATTGTTTACAGTCTAATAGAAACAAAGAAGCAGGTCACATTGTGAAAGCCAGAGGAACAAATAACATGGAGGGTTTTTTGCTTGTCACTTTTGGTGGACACTGAAAGAACTGCAACTTTAGGAGGGAGGGTGGATACTCTGACTCTGCGGGATGAATAACTCTGGCTTTGTATGTGAAGATAAGCTGCTCCTTTTATTGCTGTTTAAGTTGTGTGTTTTTCAGTATTTGCCAAAGTACCTAAAGCAGTGGATATGTACTGTTTATATTTTTGCTCCCAACCTCATTAACAGTCCTAGTTTACAGTCACAGGTAGGAAGCATTTGTGGGTTTTCGGTGTGATACTGTCCTCTTATTTCTAGGTTTCATAGAGCCGCTCTGCTTAAAACACAGCAAACAAAAAATCCTTCAGAAACCTGTACCTCTTCCATAAAACCTTAAGCTTGGTCTAAACCACCTTTGCTCTCCTCCCCGCCCTGCCACCCTTGAGCTCTAGCTACCACAGCTTTAGAGATCCTGACTAAAATTTTCAAAAATAAGAAGCTAGAGTCCTAACTCAATATTTAGGTACCTGAAGGTCAGTGGGGCTTCTCATTTGGTATTTTTGAAAATTCCTCCCCAAGGCACTTTTATATGGACTTAGGATAAAATTTTCAAAAGTGTTTATGTGACTTTCCATAAATTCATAGATCCTAAGGCCAGAAGGAGCCATTGTGATCATCTAGTCAGACCTCCCGTAAAACACAGACAATAAAACTTCCCTAGTATAATTCCTAGAGCAAATCTTTTAGAAAAACATATTGATTTAAAAATTTGTCAGTGATGGTGAATTCACCATTACCCTTGATAAATTGTTCCAAAAGTTAATTACCTTCACTGTTAAAAATTTACTCTTTCTTTCCAGTCTGAATTTGTCTAGCTTCAACTTCCAGCCATTGGACTGTGTTATACCTTTCTCTTCTAGATTGAAGAGCCATTATTATTTATTCCCCACGTTGGTACATACAAACTGTAATCAGGTCACCCCTTATCCTTCTCTTTGTTAACCTAAACATAACAGAAATATTTATTGAACACTTCCACCTTTTCGGTATTATTATTGATAATTCTACCATTTCCATCTAATAATACACCAACACTATTATCAGGATTCTTTTTGTTCCTAGTATACCTAAAAAACAGGTTTTAATGTCTGGCCATAAGTTTCTCCTTGTGTCCCTTTGCTTCCCTTATTGATTTTCTACAGTTTCTAGCTTCTGAGTTATACTCATTACTATCGATTTTCCCTTTCTTCTATTTGTTATGGTTTTGGGGTTTTTTTTACAGCTTCCTTTACTTCCCCTGTAGATCAGATTGATATTTTTAACTAATATGGCATTCCGACTTTGTGGGCTTCTAGTAAAGTGTTCTAAAACAATTCCCAATTGTGATTCACATTTTTTCTGATTAAATTCTTCCTCCCAACTGATTTGGCTCATAATTGTTTTCAGCTTTGTGAAACTGGCCCTGTTAAAGCACCAAGTGTGTGTGTGTATCTATAACATATTACCGATCTGGACTTTATTCTGTTTCCACATTAAAAATATTATCAGGTCATGATACTTAAGGTACCCAAACTACCGTTAATCTTCAGTTCTGTGATTAGTTCCTTTTTATATATCAAGACTAAATCTAATATAGAATTCCCCCATGTTGGTTGCAACACTTTTTAAAATAGGAAATAGGCATCTATCACATGTAGAAATTCCAAGGAAGTTTTAATACTGGCAGCACGAGACCTTCAGAGTGTGTCAATCAGATTGAAGTCCCCCATAATAATGCAGCTTTTTTCTCTACAAATAATAGATAGGTGCATAAGGAGCCAGTTATCCTGTGATTTGGTGTTCTGTAGCAGACACTAACTGATACTCCATCTTGTGCTTTATCTGTTAGAACACTGGTAAGTATTCAAGATAATTTTCTTCTGAATGATCAGTGACTTGGAAACAGGAAATGCGATTTTTGACAGAGTGCTACTTCCCTTCCCCTTTTGTTCACTCAGCCCTTCCTAAATAAAACATAACCTGTGATTTTAACATTCCAATTTTGCAAGTCTTCCTACCAGATTTCTGTAATACTGACTAGGTTTAACTTATGCTAATAAATGAGCAATTCCAATTCCTCTTGTTTATTACCCTCCCCTTTTATTATTAGTTTACCACCCAGGTGACTACTTTAGCCATCCTGTTCCTGAGGATGTTATACCAATAAAATAAAAACCAGCAGGATCTTATTAAAGGGAAAAAGGCAAAATACCACATTTATTGTGAATACAGAAATAATCATAGTAAGCAGTTAGTTATAGCTATAACATTCCATTCAATCTCATATTTATTCACACATTCATTCATGCACACACACACACAGGTTCTGCAAGGTTGTTATCATAGTTACCAGCCTTAGAGTTGCCCATGCCAAGCCACTGGCCAGGTGTCCTGGACATGAGGAGGGAGCAGGGCCTTGTCAGATGCTCATCTGTTGCTCTTGGAAGTTGGTTTACAGAATCAAAGTTTGGTTGGTTACAGAACCAAAGTTCTCACTTTCTAGAGTCCATTTTTATAGGAATTTCTTCCTAGGCCAGTCTATGGGAATTGCTTCATCATGCTGTTGCTGAATCAATCAGCAGATGGCACATTCCTGACAGCTCTGTGCTGCTAGATGTTATCTTGTTCTTTGGTTCTCCCATTCTTGAGGCTGTTGGGTGGATTCCAGTCTGCCCTCCGGGGGTCCTCTGGTTATTTCCACTTGACGCCTTCTTCAGCCGATGGACACTGGATTCTTAGGCTGGCACCTCCCTGATCATTCAGTTATTATCCACACCAAGCATCCATCCACATACATCTTCTATCTCTATTTTAATCACAATTGTTAATACAAGAAAAGGGCGGGGAATCTCTGGGTGCTGTTTCTGTTGTTACAGAGTATTGCTTTGAGTCTCTCTCTCTGTGAATTGCGTTGAGAACAGACTCTGTCTTAGAATGTACTAACACAATTAGCAGCTTGCAAGTTTCACACATAGAGGGAGAGAAACAGTACCAAAAAACCAAGAGACCTCTTAATTAGTAATACCCTGGAATTTAAACTATGGGGAGTCAAACTCATATCTGATTTTAATACAGAACTTCTTTAATAAGATCCTGCTGGTTTTTATTTTATTAGTATAACAAGGAGACTGGTTCCCCTTCTACTGAGGTGGAGGCCATCCAAACTGTTGAGCCCTTTCTCCCCATAGAAAGTGGACCATTGCTCCACAAAACCAAAACCCTCCCCCCACTTACCTACGCAGTGGTTCTCTTCCAGAACCTTCTGCCTTCTATCTTTCTTCAGTCATGGGACAGGAGGGATCTCAAAGAAGATTATTTGAATATTCTTTTTCTTCAGCACACTTCCAAAGTCCCTGAAGTCATCAACTATCTGTGAGATACCCCGCGAGGCAGCGTTGTTAGTGCTGATAAGAACCATCACCAGTGGTTCTTCACTTGTCAACTTCAGAAGTCTGTTCAATCTGAGTGACATCTCATGTTTTGGCTATGAGAAGACCGCACACTGTCCAGCTGTCTGCTTGTCCTTTGCAGAATATTCTTTCAATTGTTCAGTAATGAATCCACAGCAAAGATCGTCTGTCTTCCATGGACAGTTGGAGAACTCTGTGTGCAACCTTGCTTTTCTTACAGGTTGGGCAGACCTACCATCTACAAGTGTACCCAACTGGTATGCTTTGTACCAAATGGATCTTGAGAAGTATCTTCCACGGTTTTCATATTGACGACCTAGTATCCGTTGGAATCCTCTTGCTGTGTGGAATTCCTCCTGGTCTTCTTATCTCTGGTGGCCACAACATGCCTATCCTCATCTGTCTCCAGCCTTGAAGAATGCTGCCATGACCTCTTGCCTCTGGTTACAAACTGTGAGGGGTTGCGAACTGCAAGGGGTCCTCTCTGATTTCCTGTCTCTCTAACTCTTTAGTGACCGGTTCCCTTCTTCCTTGAACGTAGGGTACTCATGTCTCCCAAACCTGGCTGTCTAGGAACTCCTTAGCATCTCTGATTCTCAGTAGCGTCTCTACTTTCCTGTTCAATCCGAGAATCTTTTCCTCCAACACAGCCATCGGCTTGCACTTTTTGCACAGGAAGTCCCTTCTAGCTTCAGGCAGAAAAGAAAATATGGTGCATCCATTATAGATTACCACCACTGTTCCATTGCTGACCATCTTGAAATTGTGCATAGACCTGAACCTGGAAGGAAAGCCTCTCACATTCCCTGTCTATACTCCCTCTGAAACTCTTCTGTTAGCTGCCTCTGTTCATGGCATTTGAGTTTGCCTGACAAGTGACTTTTTATACCAAGAACATAAATCCCATTTCAGAAGCACCTAAGTCATTTTAGGAACCTGAACCTAAAGGTTTTAGGAACCTACTGAAAGACACTTAAGCCCTTTTGAGAATTTTATGCTTTAGAATCTAACTTGAGGCTCCTATTTTTGAAAAATTTGACCTATGTCTGTGTCAGGCTATCTAGAGTGTCTCGCAAATGTGAATATGAACCTCAGGGCACACTGTTACTAACCAGGGCACAAACCCCAAACTGCTTGTGGGTTCTGTACTTAGACTTCTTCAAGTATCAAGTGTGAACTCCTCAAGCACTATAACTAGGGCCCTACCAAAGTTATGGTCCATTTTGGCCAATTTCAGAGTCATTGGATTTTAAAAATCATAAATTTAATGATTTCAGATATTTAAATCTGAAATTTCAGTGTTGTAACTGTAGGAGTCCTGACCCAACTCCGAAGGCAGCAGCGCAGAAGTAAGGGTGGCATAGTATGGTATTGTTGCACTACTGTTGGTGGGGCGCTGCCTTCAGAGCTGGGCGCCTGGTCAGCTGCCGCCACTCTCTGGCCACCCAGCTCTGAAGGCAGCACAGAAGTAAGGGTGGCAATACCATGACCTCCTACAATAACCATGCAACACTCCATCCCCACCCTCCCCAATCCTTTTTTAGCTCGGGACCCCCAGTTTGAGAAATGCTGGTATTCCCTGTGAAATCTGTATAGTACAGGGTAAAAGTACACAAAAGACCAGATTTCATGGTCCGTGACGCATTTTTCATGGCAGGGATTTTTATTCCCTTCCCCCGGAGTTCAAGCTGTGATGGGACATGTCTACCTGCACATCTCCCTTCATGGGCATTGGGCTGGGGGGGAGCAATCAAAGAGGATTTTTACTTAGTTCAAGTATAAAAGGATATAGTTAGAAATGGTTGAAAGCAAATAAAAGTGAAAAATGCTTTCTAATGGCTAAGACTAAATACAACAAGCTACACCCTCTGTTCAAGATAGTTTCCTTACCAATCTGCCTTCCAGCAAGATGGCTGTCGATCCCTCTGGTCAGGATCTTCAAAGTGCTTGATTCCTTTGTCTTTTTAGGTAAAAGATAACTTTGTGCCTCTCTTTTATAGTACAGTGAACATTTGAAATTGATTCTTCTGAAGGTCCCCCCCCCCGCCCCAAAGTAAAGTTTATTGAAGCTGTGAGGAAGATGACATGATGGTTCCTGGTGAAGGAAGTTTCATGCATGTTTCTTCCCCTGCTGCTGTTGGCTAAAATGGAAATTTATCTGTTTCCTGCAATCTCCTCCCCCTGACATGATGCAGAGTGGTTATCTCCTCCCTTTGTTGCCTTGATGGGTCTGTTTACCTTTTATGCAAATTGCATTCCCACTGTTTCTTAATGTACTTTGGAAATATCTTCAAGGTGGCAGATATTCCTTTATCTATAATGAGGCAACTTCACCACAGCTTGTCAAACACACTTTAAGAACATAATTCCCAATATGTTTGTAATTTTGAATTTCTCCTCCATGCATACACCCGGCAATAACATTAATGATCAGTATGTTGTCACTTTCTATTGATATCTTACATGACCCTTTTTTAGATACAGGTTATGACATTAGTGAGTGGGTACGCTGAACTGGTCAGTCCCGTGGAACCTCACTACCACTTACCAGTGAGCCCTCTGCCTCTTGCATTGGGGTGCTGTTAGGATCACACCTGTCTGACACTCTGGCCAAATGATAAAATTCATTATGGAGATTTGCACAGTGGGCACATGGTGCTCTGCATATCATCTCAAAGCATTACAAATATGGTTTGTTTGCCTCCTTGGACAGAGTTTTTGGCAGGTGTGTCCTAAAGGAGATTGTTCATATAAATATTTCTTTAAGAGATGTCTACAATACAAGCTAGGGGAGTGAGTCCCCTGCTCATGTACACATACTCGCACTAGCTCTCATCAAGCTGGCATGAGTATAAATAACAGTGTAGCCACGGTAGTGCTGGTAGTGGCAGTGGAGGCATGTCTGAGCCACACCAAGTACAAACCCAGCTGGGTGTGCGGTCCCATGGGGGATACCTAGTGACTTCTAGATGGTTCAGTAATGTCTGCAGTTTCCAACTTCTGGATCTTCCATTCTCTCTTCCATTCTCCTACGCTGTGGACATGTGGCGGGGTGATTGTTTCATAGGCCTGGCATGACCTGTATTGATCTCATGCTTGTCTGAACCATGTAATAGAATATATAGAACATAGAATATCTGGACAAAATATTCTAATCTGACACTAGTTGCCAGAAAGTCACCTTCTGACTTTGTGTTAATTGGGCTCTTGCACAGTGACAAATCTCTAAAACACCTGTCACAATCCTAGGCTCTCTGCTCTTGAATGGAAACCCACCTTCCTTCCCGTATCAGACCCTAATTAGATCAAACCAACATGGAACATCTTACTTTCTGTTATCACAACTAGATAATCTCTTTGCAGGTCTAGTAGCTATAAGAAACAACCAGAGAAATGCCACATCCAGGATTACAGGGGTATTAGTCACTTGGAACCCAAACTGAACCAAGTCTTAATAAATAACTTGGAAAAGTTTTGTAAGAAGACTGACATTTCTACAGGAAAAAGCCTGACTTAATCATCATCCAATATAGCTCAAGAAAGAGGGTTCAGGACTCCATCCACATAATAAACTAAATTCTATGTTAATTATTACTCATTAAGAGTAAATAACCAAAAAAGATAGATCACAATGGAGTACAATTCCCTTGTTCTTACATCACACTACAAAACCAATCCAGAAGCAGATTATGGGGGATTTCACCTTCCATTCAGTTACAGGCACTCATTTGTCATTTACAGAAAGAAAAAGAAATTTAGGCAAAAGTTTCTTAATGCATTACTCAAGTAATATATTAAAAATTAAGTTATTTAACAGTTACTCTGTGAGTCACATTTTATAGTATAAGAGTTAAAGCATAAAAATGTCTCTTTTCTCCTGCAAACGGGGTTTTTAGGTTACAATTTTAGAATCTGCAGGTGAAATTCTGACCACATTGATGTCAGTAGGAGTTTTGCTATTGACTGCAGTAGGGTATTTCACCTGCAGTGTCTTAAAATATTCTTAGGTGGAGGTTAAGCTGTGAAACCTTAGATGTTATTCCAGTGAGGCTTTTATAGTTGAGGAGTGTGGAATAATACTCAATTTAGTTGTAGTTCCCAGTACAAAATCAGACTGCAGACACTTATGTGTGGCTCAGTTTGGTGGTTCTCCCACATACTGGTCTCAAGTACTAGATGCATAGCTTTCTTCCTCTTGGATTCCATCCTTGGACTCTACATGAGCTGGTGGGCGTGCAAGGTACAGAGATGCCTTTCTCTGACCCGGGAGTGAGGGGGAGTTCTGCTTCTTGCTTGAAAGGTGAATTATCAGTCCTCAGCTCATGCTGACAAGATCTAGGAAGAACTTTTAACTTCCAGCCTGGTTTTCACCCTGTGTTCTTTTATAGTTGCATACTGGCTAGTCTTACTTTCATTTTACCTGTTACGTTCACACCAACATATGCTCCAATAAATTGGTTAGTCTCTAAGGTGCCACAAGTACTCCTTTTCTTTTTGCAATTTCCCAACTATAACTTTCAACAAGGCTCCACCAACTGCAGGAATCACCCGCCCCATTCATGCTTCAGTTGTTTACAGACTAGATCCCTAGTTCTCAGACTACTTCCTCCTTTTGCCTGGGACTAAATTGGACAGTAGGCACAGAGATGACCCGATATTATTTAACACTTTACATGAAATATTTCCAGTGCCAACATAGATGGTCACTGTGTAGTGTAGGTAAACAAGGTAGCCAATAATGGCCCTGTGATGGGGTATATAAACCTTACACTGGGATAGAAGAGAAGTTAAGGTACTGTTTTGGGGCTTAAGTGGCCACACCCTACCGCACCTGCAAAGCCTGCTCCAACTGGAGGAGGAGTTTAAAAGAGAGCCAGAAAGCAAAGAAAGGGGGAGGATAGCAGGGAAGGATAGCCTTATCCTAAGAGCTCACTGAGTGAGGGTACAACAGGAGTCCTTTTTGCAGGAAAAGGGTGTCCATAAGTGGCAGTAGCTAACTTAAGCACCAGAAGAGGGAGTAGCTTGTCCTTAAGGATTAAGAAATCCTTCTCTCTATCCTGTGTTGGATTGTTTGGGAGACTCACAAAGTTGGTATAAATCCCCTTGAGATAAGGTGAATAGACAGCGTAAGCAGTAGGTGTGTGAGGCCTTCAGGGGCCCAGAGTTGGTCCAGAAACTCCTTTTTGGGGGATGTAAGATTTTGTTACCCCGGAAAGGCATGGACATGAAGGCCAGAGGACTGAGTTACTGAATGCATCTGATGAAGTGAGCTGTAGCTCACGAAAGCTTATGCTCAAATAAATTTCTTAGTCTCTAAGGTGCCACAAGTACTCCTTTTCTCATCTACCAGAAGGGAGACCAATACTGTGTCAGAGCACCCACCACAGGGGAAGCTAAAGACGGGGGACAGTTGTGACCCAGAGACCCAACCACTGGTAAAGCCAGCCCTGTCACAAGCTCGCATTTGTATTGTATGGTCCAGACCCATACTTCAGTCCTCCTTTGCACTGGTGTTCAATGGATGCTGTTGACTTGCTTGGCCTGTCTTCACAAATATTTGGTGATATCCTGCCTGCAGTATGTGCCCTCAGAGGTATTAGTCAGAGTCACCATCTGATAATGTAGTACTTGAGGCACCTTAGAGACTAACCAATTTATTTGAGCATAAGCTTTCGTGAGCTACAGCTCACTTCATCGGATGCATACTGTGGAAACTGCAGAAGACTCTGAAACCCATCGGATAATGTGTCCTACTTAACCTGGAAGTTCCTCCTACAGCCTTGGTTCCTCTTCTGCTGTTGTCTCAAATGTAAATTTCTTGTCACCACCTTCAAAGCTCTAGATAACATTGTCCCTTCTTGCATATCCTCCTCTGTCAAGCATTACATTGATCCCTGTCGATTCCTCTCGCACCAGGCTGGGAATGCTGTGATCCTGTTGGTCAGCATCTCACGATCACCTCTGTTTCTTCTGTTAGCCTGACCCCTGTGTCTGGTATGACCTTCCAGAGTTCGTTTGTGTGGCCCCTAGCCTGCCCATATTTAAATCCCTCTTAAAGATCCAGTTCTGCTCTGCTACTTTTAGTGAATCAAGGTGACTTGTATATTAATTGTATATTATTTGTCTATTTTTGTTCATGTTCCTGTTATCCTATTCTACTTGCTGCTTCATAGATTGTGAGCTCCTTAGAGTGAGAACCATCTTTCTGAGTGTTTGGAAAGCACTTTGCATGCACAATGTAAATACATGATAAATAATAACAGTAATAAAGGGAGAAAAATAGCCCAACCATCCCATCTACAGGGGTTTGTTGAAGTTTGTTTATAGTAGAGGTATCATGCCATCCGTTCACTCCTTATTTAAAATATAAAATAATTTCTATTATTTCTGTTGATACTTCATTCTTTGGATACATGTGTAATCAATTTTGAGCTGCCTAATATAGTCCTATTTTAGTTTCTAAGAGTGAGATCTTTTGAAACCTAATTTTTAGGCAATCACCTTCAAACTATCTTCCCAGCACAGTAGGCAATAATTTTGATTTGTATTTTTCATTCCATTTTTTAAAAAGGAACTGACAATTAAAGCAATTGCTGACCTCATCACTGGGTAGGTGGGTCCCAGCCACTGATGAGTCTGAATTTACGTATCAGGTCATTGCATATCTGTCACATGGATTCAGGAGCAGGGCTTTATTGAAACTACTGCCTTCTCAAAACAGGAATGACAAGTAAACTGTTTTTATTATGAAAATCATGAAAGTTATGCTGAATAATAAATTCTGCCTTTAAAAATTTATTTTTCCCCTTTTCTCACAGTACTACAATGACTATGGCGATATCATTAAGGAAACATTGAGTAAAACAAGGCAAATTGATAAAATCCAATGTGCAAAGACACTGATTCTCAGTTTGCAGCAGGTAAGAATATTAGTTTTTATGCTCGTATAATCCCTCATTCCAAAAAATCCCTGTGCTTGGCTTTGTCTAATGCCCTATACTCCCAATCAAAAGCCAGTCTAATGCCAAAAGGATCTCTCTTTCCTTTCTCTGTCAAAGATTTAGTCAGCAGGACAGAGCTTCAGATGGGAAGAAAAGGAGAGAAGAGGGACCTTGAAGGCTAGTCTGGGTAGTGGTGGTTCCTACTGTGTCCACCCATCAATGCCCAGGGGGTCTAAGTGGATAGTGATGGTGTTTTCTCCTTTCACATAAGAAGCTGGAAGTGCTGCATCATGTTTTCTCTAAATATGGACTTAAGGAACTCAGGCAACATTTTGAAAAACAGGAACCTAAAGTTGGGCTCCTAAGTCTCTAACTATTACAAAGCATATTTTCCAGTCCTCAGATTATTCGTGTGGCTCTTTTTTAATCCTCACCAGTTGTCCTACATTTGAAGTGTGAGCACCAGAACTGGACACAGTCTCACCACTGCCATACAGAGCAATAATATCACCTCCCCACTCATACTCGTTATTCCCCTGCTTATACATCCAAGGATCACACTACCCCTTGTGGCCACTCATCACACTGGAAACTCATGTTCAGTTGGTTATCTACTATAACTGCTAAGTCCTTTTCAGAAGAACTACTTCCGAGGATACAGTATTCAACCCTGTAAATTTGTCAGGCATTTTTTATTCTTGAATTTGGCTATATTAAAATGTGGTATTTGAATGCATCCAGTATACCAAACAGTCTATATAAATGACCTGTCCTCATCATTATTTACCAATTATCAATCTTTGTGTTGTCTTCAATTTTATCAATAGCAATTTTATATTTTCTTCTAGATCACTGGTAAAAATTTGAATAACATTGCCTTGAGAACCAGTCTGTGCAGGAGCCCACTAGAAGCACTCCCCTTGTTGATGATCCCCTGAACACTTTCCTTCAATGTATTAACAGGGAATATCAAGTAGTGGGGAGGTTAAATTCACCACTGTGCAGAAAGTCTGTGTTGGGAAGAGGTTCTTTCTCCACCTATTTCATGGGCAAAAGGGCTGGGGCTGGCCATCAGCACAGCAGTGAATTTCACTCTCTGAGATTATCATCAGTGTCACTGATCCAAGATTGGTAATAGCTGAACTACATAAGAATGGATGTACTGAGTCAGACTAATGGTCCATATAGCCCTGTATCCAGTCTTTCGACAGTGGCCAGTACCAGATGCTTCAGAAGGAATGAACAGAACAGGGCAATTAGTGAGTGATCCATCCCCTGTCATCCAGTCCCAGCTTCTGACAGTCAGAGGTTTAGGAAGACCCAGAAAATGGGGTTGCATCCCTGACCATCTTGGATAATAGCCATTGATGAACCTATCTTCCATGAACATATCTAATTCTTTTCTGAACCCAGTTATACTTTGGCTTCATAACATCTCCTGGCAATGATTTCCAGAGGTTGACTGTGTGTTATATGAAGATATACTTCCTTATGTTTGTTTTAAACCTGCTGCCTATTAATTTCATTGGGTGACCCCTGTTTTTTGTCTTATGCGAGGGAGTAAATAACTCCTGTCTCTTCACTTTTTCCACACCATTTATGCATTTATAGACCTCTATCATATCCCCCCTTAGTCATCCCTTTTCTAAGCTGAACAGCTCCAATCTTTAGTCTCTCCTAATATGGAAGTTGTTCCATACCTCTGATCATTTTTGTTGTCCTTCTCTTTACCTTTTCCAAGTCTAATAAATCATTTTCTGAGATGGGGTGACCAGAACTGTCTGCAGTATTCAACATGTGGGCATACCGTGGATTTATATAGTAGCATTAAATTTAATATCTTTTTCCTAATGATTCCTGACATTGTTAGCTTTTTTGACTGCTGCTGTACATTAAACAGTTATTTACAGAGAGCTATCCATATCTGTCTTGAGTGGTAATAGCTAATTTGGAATCAGAATAAATAGAAATCATCAACTGTCTCCAGAATAACCTCTGTTCTTCTCATCATATCTCTTACCAGGACCTTGCATGCAACATACTTTTGCTTTTATCTAGATTACAAATGGCCTTGGCCCATATTATTCACTAGCAAGTCACCAAAAAATATTATTCATTTCTATTTCAATATCTCCCTTTTATCAACTGTTCTGCCTCTTCTCAGTTTTATCTTCATCTAAATTGACTGGGGGAGGGAGGGTGTGAGAGAATTACAGGGTTTGCCTGTTATCTATCTCTGTTAACAGATGTTGGAACCCTCCAGGGAGATACCAGTTCATTTCTGATGACTCCTAGCAGATGTGGCCATTAACTCCACCTGAATATAAAGGAGGTGGAAGTAGCTCTTTGGAGCAGAGGGGTCTAGTGTTTGGGACAGAGAGGTCCTATAGAAGACACCTAAAGATTAGTCAGGCCTGGAGAGATGGCTTGGACTAGAGTTTATATTGAGTTGTTATTATTTATCTTGTCAATAAAGCAAAAACCCAGGAAAGGGATGAGTAACTCCTGATAAAGTGTATTCCGACTTTGCAGCAGGGTGGGAATGCCACTTGCTTGCAGGGGGAATATCTTTTGGGGATGCCAATGATCAGTGGTTCTGTTCATGTTTTTTCCTTCCCTTAATAGCTGTCGTATGTCCTCCTCCACATCCCTGTCATCCACAGTCTAAACACATCTCTCCTGACAGTGCATCACTTCATAATCTATTTCCCACATATTTCTGTGACTTCAGCGCTTGTTAGCTCCCTCTTGATTCTTCTCCACAATGCCAATCAGCCGTCACATTTTCCACATAAGGCATTGTGGCCTAGTGAAGAGGCCATTGGGCTGATACTCAGGATATTTATAAATTCTTAGGCCAAAAGGGACCACCATGATTTCCTGTATAACACAGACCTTCCCTGAAATAAATTTCTGTTTGACCTAGTGCATATCTTTTAGAAAAACACCCAACCTTAATTTAAAATTCAGTGTTGATAATGAATCCAACACAACCCTCGGTAAATTGTTCCAGTGAGTAATGACTCTGACTCTTAAACCTGTATTCTATTCCCAGCTCTGCTGCTGGTCTGCTGGATGACCTTTGGCAAGTTACTTTCCCTCTGTCTGCCTCTGTCACATGCTTGAAATTAATAACAATTTGAGATTGCAAATAATAGGCTCAAATGGAACTTTTTAATCAAAGGGTAACAGTCTGAGATTAGTACAGCACTATGCAGAATACAGGAAGAATAGGTACATCATCACCATTGGAGTAAGCTAAAGAGCCTCTGTGTCTCTCTCCTCTGTAGCTGGTGGGATTTGCACTCCCCAACTTTACCTTTCAAGCCCTCTGTTTTTTATAGAGTGTGAGACAAAGAAACTCCATTTTGGAGGGTAAATTGCTTTCCCACACTTAATTTCACTGTTTCTGTTTCTGACATTTTCATTTTACCTATTTATTTATGGATTTTTTATGTTATCTTTAGGTTACATTAAGACAAAGGGAATTCTGTTCCACTCATTATTACTGACAGCTGTGACAACTGGCTGTTGTCACTGAGTTAAAAACATCTTTCAGTGGATCCTTATTTCATCCCTTACGGAAAATATCTGCAATAATAAGTGCCTGTTATCAATCATAGAACATAATTAGGTTATAGGCACCCCTTATGAATCACCCACTCTTGTTTACACCATATTTCTGTAGACACTTTTTGACAGTTTGAGGGGTCTTTTCCTTAGACATCTATATTCCCACAGATTTGGAGGCACCAGAAATAATGAGGTACAGTCCAATACTTGAAAACAACGAGGAGTCCGGTGATACCTTAAAGACTAACAGATTTATTTGGGCATAAGCTTTCGTGGGTAAAAAACCCACTTCTTCAGATGCAATACTTGATCATGTGAAGTTCCTGAATATAAGTCACTTACAGATTAAGAACCAACGCTCTGGGCCTTAGAATTCAGACACCCTTTTTGCTAATATTGTAAAAGATTGTAGGAAAATACTGAATGTGCAAATTAATTTAATATGTGAGAAGAATTGGAAAAAGGATTAATATTTACTAACAGTTTCTGCATCTCTAAAATAGAGATAATCAAACTGACCTCCTTTGTGAAGTGCTTTGAGATCTATGGATGAAAAGCACTAGATGTAAGAGCTAGGTATTGTTGTTTTTCATAAAGAAATAGGTCATGGCACAACTTCTGTCAAGTACTGCTTGGGAGCACCAGAGCTCCTGCTTGCCAAGTCACCATGGGAATTTGAATAGTACTCAACTGTGAGCTCCCTTGGCCCTTCTTCTACTTATACATAGCTTCCAGACACTGGGTCTTGTTATGCATTTCTCTACTAGATTAAAGAGCCCTTTAATACTCAGTATTGTCTCCCTGTGAAGGTACTTATACCCTGTAATCAGATCACTTAGTCCTCTGTTTGATAAACTAAACAGATTGAGTTCTTTAAATATTTTAATGTAAAGCATTTTCTTCAGCCCTCGAATCAGTTTTGTGGCTCTTCTCTGCACCTTCTCCAATTTCTCACAACATTTTGGCACCTGAGGCAGGCACCTCAAATTACTCCCCCATGCCCCCCTCGCTTGGACCCAAACTTTGAAAGGTCTCAATTCTGCCTTCTTCCTGTTCTACTCCTCTCATGGTACTGCTCTGCTACCTACCCCAATAAAGGAGAACTAACAACTTAAAATGCCTTGTTCAAAAATTTTAAGTAACACTTAACTTTCAAATGCCTGAACAGCAAATGAAACTTTTCTTGTCTGCATTGTAAACACTGACATTTTTATCTGTTTGAATGATCAAAGTGGTGCTTTTCGTGCCTTCTTGGTTGCAAAGATTTGAACTGCTTCCTGAAGGTCCACAGTCTGGGCCAGCTCATACTCTGTTGAGATGGTTGCAAGGCCAACCAGCCTCTCCTGTGTCATTGTGGAGTGTAGAGGTGTCTTTATTAATTTCAGCTTGGAGAAGCTGCGTTCTCCACTGGTAACTGTTACAGGAAGTGTTAGAAGTATGAGCAGAGCAACAAAAGCATTTGGAAAGAGGGTGGTCATCTTATTTGTGCACAGATATTCCAGAACAGCCTTGGGAGTTGATCCCACTGAAATGTATCTTGAAAGGGCTTTTAGTTCATAATCTAAATCACTCGCATCAATATCGCGCATGTCATCATGTGTCAACACTGTCTCCAGTGCCCTGCATTGCTGGTGTAGGTCTTCTTCAGGTATAGTGAGGAGTTTTGGAATATCCTACAACATCCCAAATATACTGCTGTGTTCCTTGAGCTGCATGAAACGTTCAACTGACTGTATTGCACAATCTAGCACCTAGTTAAAGAATTCAACTTTGAATTGTTGTTTGGGGTCTCTTATGGGATTATCCCATGCCTCATAATCAAAATGTCTTCTTCGGTGACTCTTGTATTCTTGAATGGGTGGGAAAATAGCTTCAGTGTGAAGTTCCTCTGCCAACTTCTGTGCACTCTTTAGAACGTTTTGAAATCTCTCATCTGACCGGTAAGACTGTAGGTATGACTTTGCTTTGTCCAGTTGTTCCATTGCTCCAGATATATCAAGGTCAACACCTTGGAGTCTCATGCTTACAACATTTATTTCAAACAGTATGTCATGCCACAACACTAAGCCACACAGAAATTTGAAGTTATGTGTGTTTCTGGTGATTCCATTTCCCTCTGCCAGTGTTCTCCCGAACCATTCCTGTCATAGCATTATCCTTCATAATGGCAACTATGGCATCATCTATCTTCCCAATTTGGTGTTTGATAGGCTTTATCGCCTCCACTCGACTTTCCCATCGTGTGGCACTCAGGGGTTTCAGTGTCCGAGAGGATGTTCCCAGATGTTGCTTCAAAATTTCCCATTGATGAGTTGATGCAGAGAAAAATACATAGATGCTTTGAATTACATAAAAAAAATTCAGCAGCCTCACTAGAAGCTGATGCTGCATTACTGACCACCAAGTTCAATGAATGAGAACTGCATGGGACAAAAAAAGCTCGAGGGTTTAACTCTCGGATCCGTGTCTGCACTCCTCTGTTCTTTTCTCTCCTGTTGGCACCATTATCGTAGCCCTGACCTCTCACGTCAGCTATCGCAATTCCCATATCTTCCAGCTTTTTAAGAAGCACATTTGTCATATCAGCTCCTGTAGTATCGTCAATGTCAATAAATTCTAGAAAATGCTCTCTGACAGTCACCATTGCAGGGACATTTCCATTAGGTTCTGTTGTTGTTACAAAACGCTCCATTAAAGTCATTTGTTCCGTATGGCTGATGTCAGGTGTGCAATCCAGAATAAGAGTAATATCTTGCTGACTTCAGATCTGCCACAATCTTCTGTTTGACTTTTGTTGCCAGTAACTGTATGATCTTATTTTGAATTGTTTTTCCAAGGTAGTGGTGTGTGTATATTTCTTGGGTGGTGACTCTTAGATGCTCCTGGAGTACAGCATCAAACTCAGCCATCAGCTCCACAATTTTAAAGAAGTTTCCATTGTTTGGCACATAGAGCTGATCTGAAGTGCCACGCAGTGCTAGGTTTGGGGTAGCAAGCATTCTCACAATGTTTTCAGCACATTTTGCCAGTAAAGAGACTCTGATGCAATCTTCTCTTAATGCTGATCATCTATGGTGGCCTTTAACCTTCGTCTCATCTCAAGCTCTTTCCACCTATGGAATGCTCTCTGGTGATTTGCTGCCGTCTCATGGCATGCCAGATTTCTAGCCAGATTTTTCCAGTCCTTTGTTCCTGTAGAACCCAATGTGGCTGGAACATTAGACTGGAAGAGTTTGCAACAAAAACAGTATGCAGCATTCTGGGTTTTTGAGTACATAAGCCATGGCCTCTCCACTTTGTCACCATTGGGGATTTCTTGCCAGTAATGTGTTGGATGGAAACTTCTATTTTCATTGTCTTTGGGGAGCATGAAGTTTTTCACTTGCTGTGGCCCATGCAGTACAAGGAAGTCCCTCAGGCTACTGCTGAAGTGGGTCCACAGTCCTGGATCATCTAGACTTAAGGAACTAAACTCAGCAGCAGCAGCTGTTTCTTGCGCCTCCACCACACTCTTCTCTGATCTACACTTTTCTTCAGAAATGTGCATGGTTACATCCATTTGAGATGGAGATACGGATGCTGCAGTAGCTGCCAGGTCACCTGCACTCTGACTAACTGGCAGATCAGGCATCTCCTCACCACTCACATCCTCACCAGGGCCGGAAGGCTCACCGTGAACATTTGTGTCTGTGTATCTCAGGAGAGCTCTTTCCTGCTTAGATAGAAAAGTTTCCTTTGCTTGCTTTCTTTTTCTGAATGCTGCCCCAGAGGGGCGTTTTCTTCTTTCACTCATGACTGCTGTTCTGTGCCAGCTATAGTGGCTCTCAACACTCAGTTGAAGGGGATAAGTAAGCAGACTGGTAGCAGGGCCTGAGGGAGGGAAGATATCAAAATCTTAAGGGCCTAACTGGCTCCTACTACTTCACTTGACTGCCTGTTCTCCTCAAGTGGGTTCAGGGAAGCAGCAGGAAACAAGAAGCTACCTGGGAAGCTGGTGTTAATCAATTCAGGCTCCTGGGGTGCTAGAGAGGTACATAAGAGGCTGCTTCTCCTCTCTCTCCCTGCAGCTCCTGCTGCTTTCTGTTATTCCCTCTCACCTCTTCTCCTGCCTGCCTGCCTGTTATGTCTCTTGTGCCCTCCTTCCTCCAGCACAGCACTCCACCATCTCTGTGCATCTAGAGCAGAGAGAATACATATGCACCAGCAGCAGACACAATTTTCTACACTCTGGGTCCTAGTGGCGCCCCCCCCCCCCCCCCCACACACACACACACACTGGCTGGCACCTGAGGCAATCGCCTCAGTTCGCCTCATGGTAAGGCCAGCCCCGATTGTGGGCCACCAGTATTGGTCTCACCAGCATCTCCTTATGCCTACTCACTACTCCCCTTTATGAACATCCAAGAATCACATATCTTGTTTGAATGGGCCAGTTTACCAACTGATCCAGATCACTCTGTATGGCTGCTCTGTCCTCCTTATTATTTACCACTCCATCAATCTTTGTCTCATCCACAAATTTTATCAGTAGTGTCTTTATATTTACCTGCAGATTATTGATTAGAATGTTGAAAACAGGCCTACCACTGATCCCTGTGGAACCTTATTAGAAACACCTCCATTCAAAGATGATTTCTTAAAATGAGGTTCTTTATCAATTATTTAACCTATTTATTCAGAAATGTTACATGAGTGAGAAATTTGCACTGAGAGCCACAGCTTTCCACTGTGATTCCTGCTTCAGGAGCTGCTAAAACAGGGCCTGATCCAAAGCCCATTGAAGTCGATGGAAAGGCTCTCATTTGTTAAGGTAATCATCCTTCTTTAGAAAAATGTTTTCTATCTCATGGGTTTTTAACACTTCAATTCTTTCTCTAGCTGTTTAATGAGCTTGTTCAGGAACAAGGTCCCAATCTGGACAGGACGTCTGCCCACGTCAGTGGGATTAAGGAACTGGCCCGTAGGTTTGCCCTCACCTTTGGGCTGGATCAGATCAAGACAAGAGAGGCCGTGGCCACGCTGCACAAGTGAGTGGTGTGAAATATTCAGTCTTCAATTAAACTAAAAGTTTGCCTCAGCATATTCTTCCCAAAAGGGGAGAGAGAGAGAGAGAGAGAGAGAGTGTGTGTGTGTGTAAATATATACATGTGTGTGAATGTGAACATAGAGAGGCTATTTGATGATGACATGAATACAAAGCTTTTATCATGATGAAATTGAGATGGCCATGTTGCACATGTATTACAGTGCCATATGTGAATTATACAGGCTGTACCAAACAAGTGCTGATAAAGTGCTTTATGCCACATCATCATGGATTCATCATGCACCACATTTTATTTAAAAAAAACTGTTTTAAAAATGTTTTGGAGACTTAATTTAAAAATATGGACTGTTTCTTTTATCTGACTAAATGGTTCAGAGATACAAGGTTAGTGAGGTAATACCTTTTATTGGACCAATTTCTGTTGGTCCAATAAAAGATATTACCTCACCCACCTTGTCTCACTGATATCCTCGGACCAACACAGCTGCAACTACACTGCGTATCTGGTTTGGAGGGAGAGGAAAAAACTGGTACATCTAAATTACTTCTTAAAAGTAGCTCAGTTAACTTTAACATTTTTATGTGTGGAATAGTTTTAAAGTTCACTATCTCAGAACCACCCAGGGCTATAAGCAAATGCCTCGACTCACTGGAAAGATGGGAATCTCCATTTGGTATAGAAGTCCTCTTTCTAGACCTGCAGGGTCACACTGCCAATCCTGTACCACAGTGTATTTTAATTAGGTGTGAGGAAAGAATTTCCACATATTAATCTCTCACATTTTTGTGGCAGGTTAATTTTTAAATATGGTGGTAGTTTGAATTTCCTCAGAAGTTTGTAATATTTGAATAATTCTTGGAAGAGTGAAACATTGGTGGACAGAGTGCAGTTGATAAGGTCAAAGGCACATGAATGCATATGTTATTAAAGGCTGTACCATTATGCATACACACAAGGAGTCCCAATTAAGGTTGCACAAGCAACCGTAATAAATGGCATTTCGCAACTGTTGAGTGCTTGACTTTGCGACCTTAATAATGTTCTTTTAATGTAGCTTTTTTTTGGTATAATATATAATAAATAAAAATACAATATGCTGCACTTTTATTTTTGTCTCTATAGCTAAAGGTTATAATATATTCCCATTATAAACAGAATTATTAAGTACCGCATGTAAAAGAGCGTAAAGTGTTTTAATTTAGTGTACTAAATTTAACTACTGGAATAATAGAAATATTTTCTAAAATGTTTAGCATTTCTTTACTTATTTTAATTTGACACAAGCTGTTTTCAGGAGGATGGAAAAGACATGAACAAAGAAAAAGAGACAGAAAAGATGAAGAGTAAAATATAAAGAGAAAAGAGGAAAAAAATAGTTAGATTGAAAAGATGGAAGAGAAAGAGAGTAAAATCCACAAATACTTATTGTGTGTGTTTGATATGTCACTCAAAACATTATGAATTTTAAAAGTTCCTTTGACTTCCTTATCTGTTTCTTTAAAAATAAAATATGTATTTTGTATTTGTGGCACTAGAACTAAAAAAGTCTGAGACTCTTAAAAGGAATGAAAAGCTTACAGCAGTACAGGAAATTGTTCACAAAATTGTAAACATTTTACATCTTTCTTTACTATAGAGATGGCATAGAATTTGCCTTCAAATACCAGAATCAAAAAGGACAAGAATATCCACCTCCTAACCTTGCTTTCCTTGAAGTGCTTAGTGAATTTTCTTCTAAACTGTTGCGACAGGACAAGAAGACTGTGTAAGTGATATTCTGTTTTCTTGTTATGGGCTTTGCTAAACTGTATTATTCATCATTGTGGTGGGTGGTTAAACTGTGTGCTTTAAGGTATTTGCAATCAAAGGGCCTGGTCCTGCAAATATGTATACCTGTGCATATGAGTAGTCCCACTGAAGCCAATGTTTGAACTTAAACTTAACCATGTGTATGTTTACAGGATCACTGCTTTAGGCCCAGATCCACAAAGGTACTTTATGCACCTAATACCCAAATTTAAGTGTCTGTGTCCCAGCTTTAGGCTCCACAGCAATCTGCAAAACTCCAGCTCGGTTGCTGCCTAACCATTGATGTAGATCTAGATAGGGCAGAATGGTGTTGACCCTGAAGGCTAGAGCAGGAAGGCTGAATTTGACATGCAGGGGAATGGATATGGAGGAACAAATGAAGTGATTCAAAGAGAGGGTTGATGTGATAGGAATGATGGGTAAGGGCGATTATTTTAGTGGCAGCATTTTGGAAAGGCTATAAGCAGGAGATGTGGGTATCAAAAAGAGAGGAGAGAGAATGTTGCAATAGTCAAGGCAGGAGATTAATAGAATGAGGACAAGACATCAAACATCAAGACAGATAGGAAGAGTGGGATTTCTAATATATTGTGGAAGAAGAAACATCCGGATTTTGTCACAGCCTGGATGTGGTCTAAGGAAAGTGAGGAGTCAAAGATTACTCCAAAAATATATTCCTCTTTTACAGCGGAATTGTCTGTTTTTGTGAAAGATCAGAAATTCAAGATTTGGTCATTAAGATTTGTGATTGCAAAGAACTATCTAGAGGATTTCTGACCTCAGTGGCTCTAAGGCAGGGTGGGCAAACTTTTTAGCCCAAGGGCCTCATCAGGGTGGGGAAATTGCATGCAGGGCCATGAATGTAGGGTTGGGGCAGGGGGTTGGTGTGCGGGAGGGAGTGTGGTGTGCAGGAAGGGGCTCAGGGCAAGGGGTTGGGACACAGGAAGAGTGCCGGGTGTACGAGGGAGCTCAGGGAAGGGGGTTGGGGTGTTGGAGGGGGTGCACAGTGCGGGAGGGAGCTCAGGGAAGTGGTGCAGGGAGGGGTACAGCGCGTGGGACGGGGCTCAGGGCAGGGGGTTGGGGTGCAGGAAGGGGCTCAGGGCAGGGAGTTGGGGTGCAGGAGGAGTTCGGGGTATGGGCTCTGGCCCGGGGTCGCTTACCTGGAGCGGCTCAGGGGTGGCAGCAGCATGCACCAAGGCCAGGGCAGGCTCCCTGCGTGCCCCGGCCCCAGCCCCACGCCACTCCGGGAAGCAGCCAGCCCCACGTCCCTGCGACCCTGGGGGAGGTGGCGCAGAGGGCTCCGCACACCTGTGGGTACCTCCCCCAAAGCTGCCATTGGCCATGGTTCCCCGTTCCTGACCAATGGGAGCTTTGGAGGAGGTACCCAGGGGCCGCAGGGACATGGTGCCAGCTGCTTCCCGGAGCAGCGTGGGGCCTGCGGCACCACGGAGGTGGCAAATCTGCGGGCCGGATCCAGTCCATGGGCCATAGTTTGCCCACCCCGATCAAAGGTCATTCTGCCAAAAAATTCTCAGGTGTGCTATCAATTCATGTAGTGTAAAGACCACTTCCTTTTCAGTTTATCATTGTGAAAATCATAGGCCTGGTCTGTACGAGAGGGAAAAAATCGAACTAGTTAGCCTAGTTAAACCTCTAGTATAAACACACTTAAACCAGTTTAAACTCTGTTTATGTCAATTTAGCTTGCATCAGTAAATTACCAACTTAAGATAATATAAGACAGGCTTAAACCAGTTTAAGTATTAGGAGTTTACGCCAGTTTAGCTACATTTAATTTCAAATAGAATTAATTAAACCAGTGCATTTGTCTAGTATGCACAAGGCACTCATATCAGCTGCCCTGCCTTGTGTTGGAATTTGTATGATTCTTTTCCTGAATGACTGACTGATGTAGGGCAGTTAGGCCAAGACTTTAAAGGGCATGTCCAGAGTGAAGGAGGTATTTGCCTATTTGAGGATTTTAATCATGAGAGAAATCACTCCATCATGCCCCCCATAAACCTTCTCCATCTGATGACAGAGACTGTCTCCATTTCCCAATGGAGTAGCACCTTGTTTCTGGTCTGAATTTGTGTAGTTTCAACTTCCAGCCTTTGAATCTTTGTCTGCTAGATTGAAGAGCCTTCTGTTATCAAATTTCTGTTCCCCACGTCGGTACTTGTAGACTGTAATCAAGTCATCCCTTAACTTTGTCTTTATTAAGCTAAATATATTGAGTTCCTTGAGTCTGCCATTAAAAGGCCTGTTTTCTGATCCTGTAATCATTCTTGTGGCTGTTCTCTGAACACTCCTTTATTTATCAGCATCCTTCTTGAATTGTAGACACCAGAACTAGACACAATTCTCCAGTAGCAGTCATCCAGTGTCAAATATAGAGTTACTATAATCTCCCTACTCCTACACAATATTCCCCTGTTTATGCATCCAAGGATCGTATTAGTGCTTTTGGGCATAAGGTTGCACTGGGAGCTCAAGTCCAGCTGATTGTCCCGTGGCCCCCAAGTCCTTTTCAAAGTCTCTACTTCCCAGGATTAAGTCCTCCATCCTGTAAGTATCTCCTGTGTTCTTTGTTCCTATATATGTGGCTTTACATTTGGGCATATTAAAATGCATGCTGTTTGCTTGAACCCAGCTTACTAAGGTATCCAGATCATGCTTTATCAGTGATCTGTGTTCTTTGTTATTTGTCTTTCCTCCAGTCTTCGTTCTGCTAAATTTATCTGTAATGATTTTACATTTTCTTTCAGGTTGTTGATTAAAATGTTCAATAGCAATTAGCAGGACCCCACTAGAAACACACCTGCTCAATGATGATTCCCATTTGCAATTACATTTTGAGACCTATCAGTTAGCCATCTTTTAATCCATTTAATGTGTGCCATGTTGATTTTGTATTGTTCTAGTTTCTTTATCAAAATATTGTGTACAGTATCATGTCAAATGCATTACAAAAGTCTATTACATCAACGCTGTTACCTTTCAGAGTAGCAGCCGTGTTAGTCTGTATCCTCAAAAAGAAAAAGAGTACTTGTGGCACCTTAGAGACTAACAAATTTATTTGAGCATAAGCTTTTGTGCATCCGATGAAGTGAGCTGTAGCTTACGAAAGCTTATGCTCAAATAAATTTGTTAGTCTCTAAGGTGCCACAAGTACTCCTTTTCTTTTTGCTGTTACCTTTGTCAACCAAATTTGTAATCTCATCAAAAAAGTTACCATGTTAGTTTGACATGGTCTATTTTCCATAAATCCATGTTGATTGGTATTTATTATATTATCCTCTTTAAATTCTTTATTAATTGAATTCTGTATCAGCTGGTTCCTACATTTTGCCCGGGATTGATGTCAGGCTGACAGGTTTGTAATTACCTGGGTCATACTATTTACTCTTTTTAAATATTACAACAACACGAGCTTTCCACTATTCCTCTGGAACTTCCCCATTGTCCCCAAATTTACTGAAAATCAGCATTTATGGGCCAGAGCTCCTCGGCCAGCTCTTTCACAAGTCTTGAATGTAAGCTATCTGTGCCTACCGATTTAAAAATGTCTAGTGATAGTATGTTTAACATCCTCCTAAAACACTAGTGGGATGGAAAGTATTTCATCATCATTTGGTGTGACTACATCGTCTGACTTTTTCCCAAATGCAGAACAGAAATATTTACTGCCTTTTCTGCATTATTATTGACAAATCTACCATTTCCATCTAGTAATGGACCAATACTATTGTTAGGATTTTTTTTCCTTCTAAAATACTTTAAAAACTCCTCCTTAATGTCTGTAACTCTGCTGACCACAGATTTCTCATACTTTTGCTTCCCTTATTATTTTTCTACAATTTGTACCATCAGACTTATATTCATTCTCCTTTCTTCCATTAATTATATTTATATTTAATTATATGTTCTTCTTTGAATGCTTGCTCCTGTCCATTCCATGTTAGGTGTGTGTGCTTGCCACATGCACCGGTGCCGGAAGGTTTTTCCCTCAGTGGTATCCATAGGGGACAGGCTCTGGCGCCCCCTGTAGTGGCACCTGTATGGTGCAGTATAAGGGGCACCACCAGCTCCCCCCACCCTCAGTTCCTTCTTACCGCCAGTGACGGTGCTGAAACTTTCCTGTGCTTCAGCAAACCTTTCCTTCTCCAGATCTGTTAGTTGCGAACTTTCTGTTGTAAATAATACTAACTAACTGATATAACTAGTTCCCTCAGTGTGTTGTTAGTTAGTTGTGGTGTCCCAGATGGGACTTAGCCACGGGACGGGGCATGCCCCGCTTCACGGTGTTTAAGAACTGTGACCGGTGTAAAAAGTCCCATACCAGTTGTTTAAGGTGCTAAGAAAGAGTGGGACATTCGACTTAAAGTGCTCCTTACGGAGTCAGCGCTGACACCGGCACCAGAGCAGCCGCGATCGGGCTCTGTGCACAGCATCGCGGCGTTGGTGCAGAACACCCCGCTGGTACCATCATCGGACAGGCAAAAATCTACCTCCCCAACACTGGCCAGCAAGAAGAGGAAGACTGGGAGAGGTCGGTCTCCTGTTCACAAGGGCACGGAGAGAGCGGGAGGCGAGCCTAGACCCACAAAGGACAGCTCATCATCTCCAAGTGGGAATCTGGCCCCAGCCTCAGTTGAGCAGGTTAGCCCATCCTGGGATGTGCCCGTGCCCCCGCCCACCGCTGACAGCGGCACAGGAGTCGGGCACCTATAGATGCTGTCGACCCCGGAGGCCCTGCAGGTGATGCAGGATATCTTGTCCCTCCCGGTGCCACCCGCGTCAACGATGGCAGCTCCAAAATCAAGGGGTAAGCGTGCCCTTGGACCACCCCCTCAGTCCCCTTCTATGCAGCTCCGCTCGCCACTTCAGGGAGCATCCCACCACCGCTCACCTGCTGACAGCCACCATGCATTAGATGTAGGGCTGCCTACTAGTTGGAGCCCTCGGTGCCAGTCTCTGGATTTCAGCCATCGCTCTGTGAGCTCGAAGCATCAGTCACCGGTAGTGTGGCACAGACCTACCGAGGCATGCATGACCCCATGACCCAGGTACCGGGAGCTTCATAGCCACTCCCCTTCGGTACGACGCCAATCCTGCAAAAGCCCCCATCTGGACTCTCAGTACTGGTCACAGGCCTACAGATATAGGTCGCCACACCAGCGTCAACACTCAACATCTCGGAGTAGATCGCCAGGATACCACCGCGGGAACGCTGACGCTGGTCTCTGGGATCTCAATGCGGTGGGTCGTTGCCCATGTACGGATCCCACTCAGAGCATGGAGGTGGACGCAGTCAGGACCAAGACGCCTGGTCAGCCTCAGTGCGGTCCTGGTTTCCGGAACACGGCCCTCCCTCTCAGGGCTCAGAGTTGCACCAAGAACTCCTGCAGGCAGATCAAGGTTCTCCTTTGACAGCACCAGTCCTCCCTGCGGCACCGCCAGGATTACCATGGTCCCAGAGTCAATGGCCTATGCCATGGCACCCCGGAACCCATGGGGGTTCCTGCAGCTGTCCCAAGGGCATAAATCAGTGTTGGGAGGCTCCAACAAGTCTTTGGCCACGGTCTCCCACCCATCTAAGAGGGAAGCCACCATGCCTGGAACCCCCCAGATGCAACATACAGGGGAAGAAGGCCCTGCTGAGCAGGTCACAGGCCGTGACACTTGCTGCACCTGCATTGTCCTCCTCGTCCCCTGATGAGGCCATCATGGGGCCCCCGCTTATAGTCCCCCAGGACAATGCCAAAGCTCATCAGGAGCTTTTGAGTAGGGTAGCCTCAAACTTGGGACTAGAAACTGAGGAGCTAGAGGAGCCCTTGGACACCCGCTTCAGCGTCCTCATCTAGGCAGCCCCAGCTAGAGTCATGCTGCCAGTGCATGAAGGGGTGACTAAGATTACCAAGACCCTCTGGCAGACCCCCTCATCACTACCCCCAATCTCCAAGCATGCAGAGCGCAAGTACTTATGTGCCTGCAAGAGGGTATGAAGATATTCATACCCACCCTGCCCCGAACTCTTTCGTGGTGTCTGCAGTCAATGAGCAGGAAAGGCAGGGACAACCACAGGCTACTCCCAAAAATAAAGAGGCAAAGAAACTGGACCTTTCTGGGAGAAAGGTTTATTCGTCGTCAAGCCTACAGCTGAGGGTGGCGAATCATCAGGCCCTATTGGGCCTCTATGATTTTAATATTTGGCAATCAATGGCCAAATTTCTTGATTCCCTGCTGGAGGACCCCAGAAAAGAGTTCCAGGCCATCCTGGCAAAGAGGTAGGGAGTGGCGAGGGCAGCGCTGCAGGGCGTGGCTGATTCGGCAGCGCAGACCATGGCTTCAGCCATAACTATGAGGAGGGCAGCGTGGTTGCAGTCCTCGCGCTTGTCGGTGGAGGTCCAACAGTCCATCCAGGACCTCCCCTTCAAGGCCAAGCTCTGCTAGCGAAGAAAACAGACAGTAAGCTACATAGGCTGAAGGACTCGCGCACTAAGCTCAAGACCCTGGGCCTATACACTCCAGTGCAGCAGCAGAGGAAGCCATTTAAGCCGCAGTCTCCCAAACAGCAGTGCAGCCAGCCTAGGCAATAGCCCTTTTAGAAGATGGGCAAGGGCTATAAACATGGTCAGGGCCAGCAGGCCTCTACCTTGGCACAGGCTAGCTTGTCCTGCTCCCAGCAGGGGTCGAAGCAGGCATTTTGAGAGTGTGCCTGAGGGCGACATTCCAGCTACAGTCCTGGATCCTGACCCCCTCCACTTCTCCAACCACCTTTATTTTTTCCTCCTGGCCTGGCCGTCTATAACTTCAAACCGTTGGGTCCTCAGTACTGTGGGACAGGGCTATACCCTCCAATTGGTTTCTACTCCCCCATTCCACCCTCCCTCCCAGTCCCTCTTCAGGAATCCGTCTCACGAGAGTCTACTGCATCAGGAGGTGCAAGGCCTGCTGCAGGTAGGAGCCGTGAAAGAAGTCCTCCTAGACTTCAGGGGCAAGGGGTTCTACTCCCGTTACTTTCTGATTCCAAAGGGTGCCTGTGGCCCATCTTGGACCTGCAAGACCTCAAAAAGTATCTTAAGAAGTTGAGGTTCCACGTGATCTCCCTGGATCCAGGGGACTGGTATGCCACCCTCGACTTGAAGGACACATACTTTCATATAGCAATCTTTCAAGGACACAGATGCTTGCTCCGCTTCACAGTGGGATCCGCACATTATCAGTTTGTGATGCTCCTCTTCAGCCTGGCAGTGGCAGCGAGGGTGTTCACAAAATGCATGTCAGTGGTGGCAGCTTACCTTAGGCATTGGGGTATCCTGATCTACCCGTACCTCAACGACTGGCTGGTCAAGGGTCACTCCTGGTCCAGGATGCTGTCACGATGCTGCTGACCATGTGCAGGAGACTGGGCCTGTTGATAAAATAGGAAGAATTAACGTTTATCTCTGTACAAAGAATAGAGTTTATCGGGGCAGTCCTCGACTCCACCAGGGCAAAGGCATTTCTGCTGCATGACAGATTCCAGACGATGAGGGACCTCAGCGCCAGAGTCTCTGCGTTTCCTCTCACGACAGCCAGGGTCTGCCTATGGCTGCTGGGCCACATAGCTGTGTGCACATACGTCATTAGCTATGCGAGGCTCTGAATGTGACCCCTCCAGTCATGACGGGCCACAGTCTATGCCCCGTCCAGGAATCACCTGAACAAGGTTTACATCATCCCACCGGAGATACTCACCATATTGCCATGGTGGACTGACTCCGGAAGAGTCCTCGGCAGAGTCCTGTTTGACAGCCCACGTCCTTTGCGGATGCAAGGTACGTGGTCCACAGAGGAGATGATGTTGCATATGTCAAAGAGCTCAGGATGGCTCACCTCGCCTGCGTGGTTTTCCTCCCACAGTTATCCAGCTGAGTGGTTCGAGGGCTAAGTGGTTCGCATGCTGACAGACAACACAGCCTCGATGTTTTATATCAACAGGCAAGGGAGAGTGCACTTGTGAGCCGTCTGTCAAGAGGCACTCCGCCTATGGGATTTCTGCATCCAGCGTGTGATCCACCTGGAAGCCTATCACCTCCCCAGCATCAGGAACATGCTGGCAGTTTGGCCTCGGCAGGTCCTTCTTTCCTCACCATGAGTGGTCAGTCCACTCAGAAGTGGTCCAAATGCTCTTCCAGCGGTAGGGAACTCCCCAAGTGGACCTGTTCGCCACCAGGCAGAACAGGAGATGTCTTCAGTTTTGCTCCCTGCAGGGCCTTGTCAAGAGTGCATTCTCAGACGCCTTTCTCCTGTCCAGGTTTGGGAGACCTGATGGACACATTCCCACCCATCCCATTCATCAGCAGAGTCCTGTCAAAAATCAAGAGGGACAAGGCCAGAGTCATTATGATCTCCCTGGCGTGGCCGCGCCAACATTGATTCGGCATGCTGTGGGATTTGGCAGTAGCCTCCCTGTGGCTGCTGCCCGACCGTCCGGACCTTCTCTAGCAAGACCATGGTCGCCTCCTGCACCCCAACCTCACGTCACTCCACCTCATGGCATGGATGCTACATAGTTGAACCCAGAAGAGCAAGCCTGCTCCAGGGAGGTGCAGCAGGTCTTTTTGGAAAGTAGAAAACCCTCCATTAGACTGACTTATCTGGCAGAGTGGACGAGGTTCTCCCACTGGGCATCTGAACATAGCATCTCCCCGAAGTGCTCTTCTCTTCGGTCAATCTTGGAATACCTGCTCTTCCTGAAGAATCAGGGCCTGCCCCTCTCTTCTGTCAAGGTTCACCTAGCTGCCATCTAGGCTTTTCATCCACCAATCCAGGGTTGATTGGTGATCTCGCACGAGATGTCCGTCAGGTTCCTGAAAGGCCTTGAAAGGCTCTTTCCTCCTATTAGGGATCCTGACCCACAGTTGGACCTCAATCTGGTTCTCTCCAGGCTCATGGGTCTGCCATTTGAACCCTTGGGCTCTTGTTCCCTTTCCCACTTACTGTGGAAAGTTGCCTTCCTGGTGGCAGTGACATCAGCTAAATGAGTGTTGGAGATTAAAGCCCTGACCGCAGAACCACCTTACACAGTTTTCTTCAAAGACGAGGTACAGTTGAGACCCAGCCTTCCTGCAGAACATGGTGTCTTCCTTCCATATCAACCAGGGCATCTTCCTCCCAGTGTTCTGTCCTAAGCCGCACAAGACCAATGAGGAGAGGCAGCTGCACACTCTGGACTTCCGCCATGCCTTGGCATTTTATCTGGAGCGTACCAAGCCCTTCCACAGGTTGATGCAGCTCTTCATCACAACAGCGGAGAGGATGTAGGGCCTTCCGGTGTCATCTCAAAGGATCTCCAACTGGATTACCTCCTGCATCTGGGCCTGTTATGAGTTGGTGCAGGTCCATCCGCCGCCTCTGGTGAAGGCCTTCTCAACGAGAGGGCAAGTGTCTTCGGCGACCTTCCTGGCACATGTCCCCCATCCAGGACATTTGCAGAACTGCAACATGGTCTTCGGTTCACACGTTCACGCAACATTATGCCATCACCCAGCCGGCCAGAGATGACGCTGGGTTCAGCAGAGCTGTTACAAGATTGTCAGGGTTCCCTCCCCACTCTGAACTATGGGGTACAGATGTGGGGACCCACACGAAAGACCCCCTAAGCTTATATTCTACCACCTTAGGTTAAAAACTTCCCCAGGGCACACATTCCTTTCCTTGTCCTTGGGCGGTATT
Source organism: Lepidochelys olivacea (assembly GCF_965140295.1). NCBI lineage: Eukaryota > Metazoa > Chordata > Testudines > Cheloniidae > Lepidochelys > Lepidochelys olivacea. The sequence goes on from NC_140419.1 coordinate 48,626,146, forward strand.
GCTGCCACCACCAAGTGATTCATACAAAAATTCAGGAAAGGTCACTTGGAATCCCTATTTCCCCAAAATATCCCTCCAAGCCCCTTCACCCCCTTTCAGGGGGAGGCTTGAGAATAATATACTAACCAATTGGTTACAGTGTGAACACAGACCAAACCCTTTAGTTTTTAGGACACTGAACATCAATCAGATTCTTAAGAAGAACTTTATTATAAAGAAAAAAGTAATATAATCACACCTGCAAAATCAGGATAGAAGGTAACTTTACAGAGTAATAAAAAGATTTAAAACACAGAGGACTCCCCTCTGGACTCAGCTTCACAGTTACAAAACAGGAATAAAACTGCTCTTAGCATAGGGAAAATTCACAAGCTAAAACAAAAGATAACCTAACGCATTTCCTTGCCTTACTTACTATTTTTGTAATCTTAAATTAATCATTTCAGGTATGTTTTCAGGAGATGTTTTACCTGCTTGGCTTCTCTCTCTGTCGGGAGAGGGAACAAACAAAGAGAGCACAAACAAAACCTCCCTCCCTCACCAGATTTGAAAGGATCTTCTTTCCTTATTGGTCCTTTTGGTCAGGTGCCAACCAGGTTATTTGAGCTTCTTAACCCCTTACAGGTAAAGCGATTCAGTACAGCTGCAAGGAGGGATTTTATGCTACCCTTATCTTTATGTTTATGACAAACCTACACATCCATGAACTCCTACCCGCCTCCGCTGGTACTGGTTGGGAGTCACCTAACATGGAATGGACATGAGCAAGCACTCAAAGAAAAGATAGTTATCTGTTCTGTAACTGGTGTTCTTTGAGATGTGTTGCTCATGTCTGTTGCGTGACCCGCCCTCCTTCCCCCCTGCTATTGTTTCCAGCAAGAAGGAACTGAGGGTGGGGGGAGCCGGCAGCATCCCTTATACCGTGCCATACAGACACCACTCCAAGGGGTGCCAGAGCCAGTCTCCTACGGATACCACTGAGGGGAAAACTTCCGGCACCGGTGCATGTGGCGAGCACACACACCTAACATGGAAGGACATGAGCAACTAATCTCAAAGAACACCACTTACAGAACAGGTAACTGTCTTTTGATGTCACTTTCTCTCTAAGCCAAGTTGATGATGTTAAGGAGTGGCTTTCTTTCTCTATTTATGGCCCTTTTAGATATCTATTAAAATGTTTTTAAACAATTCCCAGTTATTATTCAAACTTTTTGTGCACTGATTTGGCTCATCAGTTGTTTTCAGCTTTGTGAAATTGGCCCTTTTAAAGCACTAAGTATATATATTACTCATTTGGACTTGTTTCTGCTGAACATAACAAATGTGATCAAATCATAGTCACTTGTACCTAAGCTACGAGACAAGGTGTGATATAGAATTTCCCCTTGTTGGATTCAGCACTTTTTGAGTTAGGAAGTGTAATTATAGATAAAATTATAGATCCATCTATAACTTTTAGAAATTCTGAAGGTGCTTTAGCATCGGCAGCATGAGACCTCTAGCATGCCACTCAGATGAAGTCCCCCATAATCACACAGCTTTTTTCCCTACATGTTATAGATATGTGCGTAAGGAGTCAGTCATCCAGTTCTCTAGTGTAATTTGGTGATGTCTAGCAGATACCATCGTGTGCTTTATCTGTTAGGACATTGATCATAAGCATTCAAGATTATCTGCTTCCAAGTCATCAGTGACTCAGAAACTGGTAATGCAATTGTTGACATAGAGTGCTTCTCCCCCTCTCCTTTTGCTCACTCATTCCTTCCTAAATAAGTTATAACCAGTGATTTTAACATTCTAGTCATGTGAACCTTCCCACTAGATTTCTGTAATACCTACTAGGTTGAATTTATGCTCATAAATGAGCCATTCCAGTTCCTTATGTTCATTATCCAGGCTCCTAGCATTGGTGGGGAGGCAATTAAAAAATTTCTTCTCTTCACTTCCTTTGGTGTCTTGATTAATTTTGTTCTCAGCATCTTGACTTTGTGCTAAATGAGTGCTCATTTGTTTTCTCTTTTCACCCTCCACACTTGTTTTTAATTTAACACCTCCTGACTACTCTAGTTGGGTCCTGTAGCTCAGGCAATAGAAGTTCATACTTTTAGCTCCAGAAGTCCTGGGTTTGGCCCTCACTACCAATGACACATCCAGGGGTATTGTGTTAAATGACAGTGTAATTAAAGGTTGTATCGTAATGCATTTCTCAAAAGAATAGAATTAATGTTGCCTAGACATCCTGAATTCTGAGATTTCCTAACTTTTGAGTACTTGACTTCACAAGCGTAACAATACTTTTTTAACATAGTTTTTGTATGGATTATCATATTAATCTGACTGGCTGTTTTAGATTGTATGGTTAAATAATTGAAAAAGACAAACGACAAAAAAAGCCCGAAATTCACCAGAATATACACAAAAACTTGTGGTTGGTGGAGATCTAATTTGGAGAATAGACCCTCAGTTTTTTTCCAAAAGTATGGCAAGTATATATGAACTCCTGCCGGAACAATTGGGCTCCAGTGCTTACAGATCATCCATATCTTTAATTTCAAAATAATTGGTTGTATTTGACAAAATAATTCTCTCACTGTTCCTCTGAAAAAAGTATGCCAGTGCTTGGAATATTGCCAAGTTAAATCCATCTGTTTACATGGATGGAATATGTATGTTGATTGTATTGGGGATTGAGACGAGAAATACCATTCAGGTATAGTATAAATGTAGTAAATTATTTCAGACCACTATGGGTGTGTTATGGGGGAAAGAGCACTTTGCATTGTTCCTCAGGGAATATTTGTAGACAGTTAAGCAGCTGTTTTAACTAGTTCTGAAGGGAATTTCATTGAGTCATCTTCAGTCAGAAAGATGGTGCCTTGCCAGCATGTATTTGTATGATTAAAATAGGAAGAAACAGCATGGGAGATCTTCAAGGCCTCAAGATAAAAGTGTGAAGAGGGCCCCTTAAGGATTGGGCAGAGGGGAAATGATGCACACAAAGTTGTTATTTTAGACATTGTCTTCTGTTTTCACAGTCATTCATACTTGGAGAAGTTCCTGACAGAACAGATGATGGAAAGGCGGGAAGATGTATGGCTTCCACTGATTTCCTATAGAAATTCACTAGTTACTGGGGGTGAAGATGACAGGATGTCTGTGAACAGCGGAAGTAGTAGCAGCAAAGCATCTTCAGTGAGGAATAAGAAAGGACGACCTCCACTTCACAAAAAAAGGGTGGAGGGTATGTATGGCTTTACATTATGCATTAATTAATACATTACATTAATTAACCCTTTTCTTTCATGAGTTCTGTCTGGCTTTGGAGTTGACACTGAAATATACACATACACACTGCATAGATAACAAAAATCTTGTTTTACAAATTCCGGTAGATTTTTCTTTTTCTTTATGAAATCGTTTACACAGATCCCCACTCTTGAGGATATATGCTGAGATTTGCAGATCCAGATCCATTAAAAGCATTTGGTCTTAGCGTGGAGATAGGATATGATTACAAAGGTACATGTTAGCCCTACTATTTGTTCCCCCTCTGATTTCTGTTTTTCTAATTTGTGTTCCGATCGGGAAATTACATTCTCTCACTAGCGTTGCCACACAAACCCAAGTGCTAAATTCTGACATAGCCTGACATTTTGGCAAAAACACAGGAAAAATGATAAAAAGGAAAAATATAAAAATTAGTAAAGCTTCAGAGAAAGGTGACTTACTAGTATCTAGTTCTTGGAGGTGATGGTCTATATTGGGCCACATTTGTCGGATGCACATTCATCCTTGTTACAGAGCCATCTAGAAAACAGTGTCCATTGCAACCTTGCACATGCTTCGTAAAGGATCCACATGTTCATACATAATGGCGTATAGAGAGCCAACATCCCGAGCTCCATCCATTCCTTGTCTCCACCTACTCTAAGTACCATTGTAAGACTCCAAAGAAACAGAGAAGTCAAGTGGGAAGTCAGAGAAGTCAAGAAGTCAAACAATAGTAACCTTATCCCCTCCTAAGCAACGCTTGCAGGACTGCTTTCCCAAAGTGGGCATCAAACCTAAAGACAAAATCGACAGAGTATTGCTGTGCCTTGATCTTCACTTAGAGACATTTCTGAGTCCTGCTCTGAAGGCAACTTTTATATAGATTAAATGAGTTTTAAAACCTTCAGGTACAGACACTCTTGCAAAGTCATTGCAGGTTTTCAGTCAAAGTCTGAGTAGAAATTAGTTACCTCTGTGTTAGTTTCTATATTCAGAAATTATCTAGAGGATTTACAAAAAAGCTTAATCCTTTCTAAATTGCTACTGAGGGCATGTCTTCACTTACTGGGGATCGATGCTGCTGCAATCGATACACCAGGGATCGATTTTAACGGGTCTAGGGAAGACCCGCTAAATTGACTGCAGACCAGACCTGTCGACTCTGGTACTCCACTGGAATGAGAAGAGTAAGGTAAATTGACAGGAGATGCTCTCCCATCGACGCAGTGTGGTGTAGACACCGCAGTAAGTCGATCTAAACCATGTGGACTCCAGCTATGTTATCACGTAGATGGAGTTGCGTAACTTAGGTCGACTTACTCCGGTAGTGAAGACAAGGTCTAAAAATTCATTGGGAGCATGCTAGGGCAGAAGAAAATCATTACAAGCTGACCCTATTTAGAGCAGCCCTGAAACTTCTCTATGTTTCATCAATAATTGAATCAACCCCCAGCAGCCTTGACGACCAGGAAGGATGAAAGGAGGCAGAAAGCCCTTGAGGTATAGCTGAGGATTTGACCCCTAGGCTAGGCAGCCTAGCCTCTTCTGGTAAAATATGAGGCCTAAACAAAACACTGGTAAATTAATGGATCGATCTTGATGAAACTCAGTGAGTGAGAGCAATTTTTTATAGATACATGATGCATGGAACCTTCCCCTAAGGCTCAAATGGTGATTTCATAGGACATGTAATTACCAAGTTCAAGTCACAAGAAGATGTGGATCTTTTAGTTGCAGGGGACACTACCAAAATCTCTTTACAGTAGGGATAGTACTGCCGTCCTCTCTGTATTGGAGTCTCCAGTCTCGGATCCTGTGTGCAAGGGAACTGAGGGGGGCCAGGGAGGCACTGTCCTTAAATAGCCATGCTAGGGTTTACAAGGGGCTAAAAGGTGCATGCACTGCCCTTATGGGTACTACTAAGCAAAGTTGTTCAGCTTTAGCATGCTGAGTGTGCATATACTGGAGTGGAATACACGTCTGCACCCATATCTCAAAGGACAGTTACAGTAAAGGTAAGAAACCGTTTTATATGGTGCTAGACAACTTGTAAACTCTCTCAGAACTATGGAAAGACATAACGATGATAGTCAATAGTAATAGCAGTAATTGCCCACAGAAAATCTGATGTATTTTCCATGGGATCATTTGGTTGACATTTGAAATTAGACATTGGCATTTGGCACTGGTAGCACTGAACCCTTATAAGCAGTTAATAAAGGAATGGGAGAACCTAGAGTCACAGTTAAGAACTAGAATCTTCAGATGTAATAATCTAAAATCCAGTATGGAATCAAGTCCTCCCTTTTCCCTGAAAATAAGGAATGACTATGACTCTGTCTATAGATGTTTAAGTAGGATATATCACTGTACTATCTAAGTGCTGCATACTGATTAAAAACTTAGTAAGCCAGATTCTCTGGTCTTTCCTGTTCTGTTTTCACTACCACAAAGGAGATGGATTCAGTTCTAATTCCCCTTATAGGGATTCTTTGCATAGAACACCATAGCCATCACCTACAACACTCTCTCTGTGGTCATTAGTGAACGGGATGTGTGTATCAACAGAAGGAGGAGCAGCAAGAGCTAATTGCACTCTGACTGTGCTTAACTGGTGGACAGTGTTACCAGGGCCATTAATAACGGGTGCAAAATAGAGCATCCTCCAAGTTGCTCCAAACTGTGCTGGGGCTAGAGCTGCAGCAGGAAATCAGGGAGCCATACCTGACTTACTTATGCTCCCCCTGCCCCCCTTTCCCCTCCCACCCACACACACATTTTCTACTGAGCACAGAAGAGGCTCAGGCCCAGTATCTGCCTGGTCTGTCAGTTGTAGGAGAGCTATGAGCTTGCTGATAATTCTCTGTTTTGCTCTAAGATTAATCTTGGTCTGGTACTTTTTTGTGCTCCGAATTTTCTTCTGTTTGTTTCTTTAGGGAATGTTAGGGCAAAGAAGTGTGGTTTATAGTGTGACCTCAAGAGGGTGGTTTGTGGGGCTGTTTGTTTTCTCTTGGTGGAGTATTCCAGAGTCTTGGGCCTGTTGTTGAGATGGTTCTGGGTCCTGGTAAGTGTAGCATTTCTGATGTGTGCTGCTGTTCTTGAAGGAAAAGCCATCTGTGGAATCAGCATGGGCCTATCCCAATGAAGACTTTATAATCTTAGTACTAGAAGCTTCATCAGGATGCAGTTGTACATGCAGAGCCAGGGCAGGCTGTTTTTTGGCTCATTTCACTTAAGAGACAGGTAGCTCTGTTCTGTTGCAGTTGTAATTTCATTAATTTCTTCTTTAGACTGAAATAGAGAGAAGTGCAATAATGTAGCCTGTGGGTGACAAATACTTGGTTAACTGCTGTGACCAAGTCTTTGTCCAAGAGATGTGGACAGAATCTTCCCACCAGAGGGTAAGTGAAGTGACCAGCAAAACTGCATGCTATCTTAGCTGCTGGAGAGCATGTGCTTACTAGCTTCTCCAAGAAATTCCAGTTTGCATTACTTCATATTCTCCTAAGTTTATTTTAAGCCATCTGATCTTCATGTGTGCTCCAGTCTCACCCAGACATTGTTATCTATGAGAAAGTAGTGACTGCACTGTTTGAAAAGGATACATAAAGCTGTGTCTCATCAACTTGTGGTGGTCATTGCATCCCATGGCATCTCCCTGTAACCTTAAAAGGTTATACACAGATGTTAAATAGGAGTAGCGATAAATCATTTAACCAGACTTATACCATTAGTATTTGTATCAGTGTTGTTTGCATTGAGTAGCAGCTAGGATATGGTCACAGTAGGACCCCAGTGTAGCAGGCACTATACAAACAAACGTAACAAAAAGTCAGTCCCCGCTCCCAGGAGTTTACAATCCACAAGAGAAAATAGATTGAACAGAGATCTAGTAAGGTTACACTGTGAAAGAATGCTGTGTGGCCAAAAACATAGATACATTATCTTTCTCAGTTAGGAGAGAAAGAAAAGAATATGTCAACAAAGGGAGGAAGTTAATATCGTATGCTGTGTTTCTGATTGTTGCCTGAAGAAATGTCTGGGATACCCAAACTGATAAATAATGTGGTCACTGATGTCTAATCTCAGGATATATATATCATATATATATATCATAAGGATGGAGGCATCAACTCCATTGTCTACAAATATTTTCAGAATTGCCAAGTCCTTTCTCCTGTGTGGCTGGACTGAGATCAAGAACAATAGCAGTTTGGCCCCTTTAAGTTCTTTTTCTTTTATAGTACATGTAACAAACAGAAATCTGTTTCTATCCCTCTGATCAAATGCCACTATGATGATTCCTCTTTTAAAGGTTTTATGGGCTTTACTTATGAAATATGGTAGACTGTTCCAAGTAGATAAGAGATTTTACATCTACATTCAGACGCCCTTCTTCCTGCAAGGACAGCCAGCAGTCTGACATTTCTGAACCTTACTTGATTTTCTAAGGATTCCATTTACTGCAGTTGTTTTATAACATGATTCCATTATTCAGAGGTGCAGTTTTTAGATAACTGGATAGTATTGTCTAAGTCCTGCACTTTTCATTATTTTTTCCCATCTTGGCTTCCAGCTTAGTAAATACTGTATAGCAGAGATACCCTGAATTTAATTTGAACAGATGTGTTGCAGGAAATGTTTTAAGAATTTAGGAATGAAGTGGCTCTTCTGTAAACAAAAATATGCAGACCGTCAATAAAATCAGCAGTTATGCCAGAACATTGGAGGGTAGCCAGTGTTTTACCTGTCTTTAAAAGAAAGTTCTTGAGATGATACTGGGAATTCCAGACTTACAAGACTTACTGTAGTATCTGGTGAACTCGTTGAAAGAATAGTTAAAGATAGAATAAAACACCTAAATAACTGTGATATGGTAGGGACTAACTAGCAAAGCTTCTGCAAAGGAAAATCATGTCCCACTAGTTTAATAGAGTTCTTTGAGCATCTCATTAGCAAAATGGTGGGTAAAGGAGAACCAGCTTGATATAATTTGTTTGGACTCTCAAAAGGTCTTTGCCAAAGTCCCTAGGAAGATTCTATTAAGGAAATAAGTAGGCAGATGAGAAATTTATTTCATGAATTAGAAACTGGTCAAGAGACAGACAAGAAAGAGTAGAAATAACGAGCCAATTTTATCATAACAATTGACTAATAGCAGGTTGCCACAAGATTCAGGATTGAGGTATTGAATACTAGGATCCAATTCTAGGGTTAATGAGCCAGAAAAGTTGTTGAGGACCAAGACCAGGCAGGGGTTGTGGGCTGCGATGGGGTGAAGATGCAGTGGCTGGTGAGTGGGGTTGCAGGATGGTGGGTGTGGAGTGCAGGGGACAAAGGGCAGGACTGGGCTGGGGCAGCCTGCTGTTGGCTGGCCCAGTGTGTGGGGGCCAAGGTGCCTGACTCTACCCGGTGGGAAGGAGCCTCCCAACTCCTGTGCTAGAGGGATGGGCATCCATGCTGCCCATTCACCTGGGTTCAATGGGCTGGGAGCTGTCCCCTGCTGATGTCCATGTCCCTCTGTGGCTGAGCAGGGCTTTTGCTCCCCTTTAGAGCCCTGGGCACCTGGTGCCAACCCACCTGGAAAGGGCACACATTGGGGTCTGCCTTGTCACTCTCCAATCCAGCTGCTTGAAGTTTGGGGGTGCGGGTTGTAGCATCAGGGAAGACACTAGGGGTCCAAGGCTAACTTTTAAGGAGGTGGTAGGGGCGGCACACTGATGTTTTGCCTAGGGCAGCAGATCGGATCCAGTGGCCTCTGCCAGTGATTAGGCAGTTGGACTGTGAGGTCTCTGCTCAGGATGTGTTAGAGGATCCCAGCCAGGGGCAGTGCCTGGAGTCTGTTCAGGCTCTGGAGGCTTAAAGAACACAGGGATTCAGTTTGGATCTCCTCACAGCAGTCTGGTGAGTATCCAACAGGGGGAGCTCAGCCAGATCTGGGACAGGCTCAGCCAACAGTCTGGTCCAGAGTCTATATATGGCTGATACTCGACACAAATCTGCCTTCTATATGGATTTCCACTGGCATTACTTCGTCCCCAAAGGAAATCAAGCACAAAGGAGGAACTGAAAAGATAAATTTGAATGGCAGAGGTGCTTCAGGGGCATTTGTGTTAGGGTAAATTCAAGAACAAGCAGGCAACAGTTAAGCCCAAAAAGAAAAAGGCATGAGAAAAATGACAAAATCCAGTGGGATCTCCCTTCCCCGCCCTCCTTTCCTAATTCCTCTCATTGCTTACTTCTCCTTTCTGCCATCAGTGAAACTGAGATCTCTTGTCTGTTCTCCTCTAATCCCTCCGGCTGCCTCAGCAACCTTATCCCATTTTCTGATCTCCCTTGCCCACGCCATCATCAGCTCCCTCATCTTTCTTCTCAACCTCTCCGTTCCCTGTGGTTCATTCTCTTTGCAGTACAAGCAAGCATCCTTTTGTGTCTCCCACGTTAAAAGAACTCATGGTTGATTCTGGTTGCATCTCCAGCTACCACCCCATTTCCCTTCTTCCCTTCATCTGTAGGCTCATTGAACGCTCTGTCTGCAATTGCTGCCTGGAGTTCTTTTCCTCCACTTCCATTGTAAACAGAGACTCTCCTTTCTAGCTTCTGCTCACTCCACTCCCACCAAAGTCTCTGATGACCCATCCTTGGCCAGATCTCCATCCTTATCTTGTGCTCCCCGTCATCTGTTTGTTATATCCACATGTTGTGTCTCATGTTCTAAATAGATTGTAAGCTCTTTAGGGTGGGAACCATCTTTGCTATGTGTATGTTCAGCACGTGGTTCTCTAGGCACCGCTGCAATACAAATATTTATGGTTGATTATTATTATTGTTTATTAGATATACTTGCTTTGAGGTTGAAATGTTGTTGGGAATACCTGGTAGTTCAAAGAAGGGGGGTGGATCCTGTTCCTAATCCTTCTTTGGCATAAGGAGTTGGGATCCTTCCTCCTCAGTACTAATACAGAATTAAATTAGAGCTGGAAATTAAACTTCTTGGAGATTAATCCAAATTGATCCATCACCCAGTTACCTATTTATAGTGTAAAATACTGAATTTGTAAATTTCCAGTTTTGCAGAATTTGCTCTAACTGAGGTAGGGAGCTGTATCAAAATGTACCAGTGGATGAATACATAAATTCAAATCCTGAATTAGTACTGTATATGCGTTCTAAAGCTTATACTTTATGCAAAATGTGCCGCCAATAAATATCCTGTTTAAAAGTTGGCCTGAATAAGTTATTAATCATAATAGTATTGTGCTGAATAAATTCACTATCTCAAATAACTAGCTAAATGTAATTTTTCTTTTTATAGATGAGAGTCTGGAAGGCTCATGGCTAAACAGGAACGACACCATTCAAACACCAGGGGCTCTGCAAACACCACAGCTCACTTCAACTGTATTGAGAGAGAACACTAGACAAATGGGAGAGCAGATTCAAGAGCATGAGTCAGAACATGGATCTGAACAAGATTTTTTACACAAGTATGTACCAAGATGTTAGGCTCAAATGTATTGTGCTGAACAAGAAACACATGCTAAACAAAACAGTTGGGATAGCAGTAGCAGTTATACAACATATTTGTGGTTTTACATTTGCAGCATATAGTTTAGGGGGGAAAATCTTTTAGCTGGTAGTTCCATGGGTAGCCTAGTATAAATTGTGTCAATAATATCATTTTTTAGATTCTCAGGAAAAAACTCTGTTAAAACAAAGGTAGAAAGGGCATAGCCATAATTTAGGAGGGAAATATATTACAAGGATGCTGAAATTATCCAATGCAATAACAATATGATTATTTTAAGGCATTTTAGTGTCTGTGGCCCTCAATTAGTTTTAACTGATTTTTAAAGACATGGAATTTTTCTTTTCTTTTTTCACCACCACAAGGCAGAGTTAAGGTTATTTGGGTCCCCTAACCGTGCATTTTCATAACTTGAAAAATGTTTGAATTTCTTTTAAGTTTAACTTAAAAGCTCTTTTCCTAAGCTTATAATGCTTGTTTGGGGGATAATTATAACATGCCTGTAACTTATTTTACCCGAAATTACTGATCTTAACTCCAGCTTTTTTAGTTTGTCTTGGAATTTCCTTGGTTATCTTAATTTAAAAGTTCATACATGAACATTGAACAAGAAACTTTGAGAATGCTACTATATGATATTTCTAGTACTTTGAAGATATGTAATATCAACCATACATTTCGTTTGTTTGTTTTAACTTTTATAGGCAGATTCACTGGTATGCTCTGGCTGCTTTGTCATTCTGGAGCAAAGCAGCCAGGCCATACTAGCCAATGAAACTGAGTTTACAGGAACTTTGTTTTGCCAGTGTAGTGCAAAGCCACCAGAGTATATGCCCGGTTCCTCCTGTCTTGAAGTTGGCCTGAGAAGGAATTTACTGATGTGGCATCTAAAAATCATAAATACAAAATCAGTGCTGTGACTGAGTTAGTAACGCTGCTCTCTATGTGTTAGTCCCCAGATGCAGATATCTTGGTTGGGCCAGCAGAAGCTAGAAGATTTAAATCGAAAGGACAGGACAGGAATGAACTACATGAAAGGGAGAAGTGGTGTAAGGCATGCAGTGTAAGTGTTCAAACCACCAAAGATCCTCTTCATGATGAGTAATTGAATCAATGAATCCGTTAATGATGGACTTAACCCTGCTCTGTGTAGTTGCTATTTTATTAGGGTTTGTACAACATTTTATCTTTTTTAATAAAAGCACACTAACAGCTTTATGAAGTTATGATGTGCATCAGCAGAGGGAGGGTGGGCTAAGGTTTGGCACTCAGCTCTGCAAGACATTGATCTCTCTGGCCGTATCTATCAAACCACTTTAAGCATAAGAGTACTCCCACCAAAGTTAGTAGGACCACTCATATGCATAATCATTTGCTGACGTGCTTTGCTGGTTGGGGCCAGAGTGCCCAGCACCTTACAAGATCAAGCCCTTAATGCTCAGTCCTGGGAATCAGTTTTGGGTTCTGTTCCCAGCATTCGTGGTGATTTACTGTGAAACCTTGAGCAAGTCACAAGACCTCTCTATACTTGCTTGCCCTATTGTAAAATGAAGCTATTACCAGTTGCCTGTCCTGGAGGGTCGTTGTAAGGTTTAATGCTTCGAGTAGCATCCCTATGAGTGCTCCACTTCCACTTCACGCATGCACCTCTTGAGCCCTTGATCAGGGATTTTCAGTTAGCAGCGTCTGTTCGACTCGTGCATGCACCCTATGCCTCCTGGTACCAGACACCAAGGCTATACAGTTCTCAATCCCCTCAGCCTGAGACAGAGCCTTAGTTGTGCATCTTGAGCATACCTTGGCTTTTTTATTTTTCTATAGTTAAGATAGTTAGTATTGTCAGTTGTTAGTACAGTTATATTAGTTAAATAAGCATTGAGAGGACTGTTTTTTCTCTCCTCTCTTTTCCCTTCAGGAGGCTTGTTTTTCCTAGCAGGGCATGCCTTTGTCGCCAGGCTTCAAATGCTGCCTCTCCTGCCGAGAGGTTATACCTGTAAGGACAGCCACTCTAAGTGTGTCTGTTTGTTGGGGGAGTCCCACGTCTCAAAGAATTGCAACCTCTGCCTGGCCCTCAAGTCCAGGGCAAGGAAGAACAGGCAGATTAAACTCACACTATTGATGATGGAACACTACCTTCAGTCAGCTTTTGAGTCAGGCCAGGAGACACCTCTCCACATACCTGTCTCTGGACTGATCCAGTGCCCTTTCAACCTCAGCGCAGGCTTCCCCTAATAAGGTAAAGACTTTGGAGGCTTCATTGAAGACTTCTAAAAAGAGGAGCGCAGACTCTCACATTAAGGAGCCAGCTCTGAAAAAGCCCAGGAGAGTTCTACAGAGAGATTTACAGTCTCCAAAGCCTCAACCTCTTGACTTGATACCACTGAGTTGAAGGACTCCTCTTCTGGTATTGTGGAGGTGGTGAAGTCCCAAAACTTAAAGGAGAGACACGGCTTCTATAGGGCCTCGGTATCCTCTACCAGCAAGGAGGGCAAACATAGGCATTCTGGATTGGCATCATCAAGTTCAGACCAGCTGTTGGTACCTATGTATTCGTCACCAAGCAAGCATTGGTGCCAGACACCATCAGCTTCTACTTCAGTACACTCTCCATCAATGGTACCATCAACTTCAGCAACTGTGTGCTCGGCTACTGCATCAGTAGTGATCTCCTACTCAGTACCACAAGAATTCAGGTACAAGATACAAAGGATCTCTCTAAAACAGATGAACCAGAGTCCCTGCTCTTTGTAGTTACCATGTGTCTCTCGGTAGCAGGACCTCAATCTCCTGACCACCTTCCTCTGGTAATGCAGGACTCTCCACCACTTTCTGTGAGTGCTCCTCCTTTGAATGAGATGGAGGAGGATGAAGGAGACTTCCAGTTAGTCTCCTCTATTTCTGTTCAGGGTTCTCCAGCATATCCCTTCAGGAACCTACTCTCTGACAGTCACAGGGAAGATCATTATCAAGCCATGGTGGAACCAACCCTATATGCCATCCCCCCTTCCACATGGGTCTCGCCATGGCCATACTTGGATCCCAGGGCTGCCTATTGGAAACAATTGGCCTGACCACCAGTACCATCTTATAGGGAGGCCAGAGTTATCTCCTCCCCAGCCAGCCCCCCTCAAGACTACAGGAGGAGATGTTTGAGAAACAAGAAGCCAGGGCACATAAGGAGACCATCCCTCAAATACCTATTTCATCCTCTTCAGTTGAAGCAGTTGCCTCCACCATCATCCATGGTTGATGATTTTCAGCAATTTTAAGGTTTCATAAAGAGGGTAGCTGACTCTCTTCAAATTCTACGTGAAGAGTTCAAGGATTCATAGCACAAACTGTTGGATATCCTGCAGTCAGCAACACCCTTTAGAGTGGCATTACCAAACAGTGAGGCACTCCTAGATCTAGCTGAAACTGTACGGCAGACACCTGCTATTATTCCACCGTTGTGTAAACAGGTGGATAAGATATATTATGTCCCTCCAAGGATTCTGATTTTTTGTTCTCCCACCCTCCACTTGACTCCCTATTGGTGGATGCAGTAAACGAGCAAGGTAGGCAGCACTTCTCTAAGTCCACTGTATATGACAAAGACTAGAAAAGACTGGATCTCTTTGGACAAAAGTCCTATGCATCAGCAATCCTACAATTCAGGATCGTGAATTATCAGGCAGTCATGGCCAAATATAATTTTACAAATTCACAGCTTTTATTGAACATCTGACACAGGAATATAGGGAGCAGTTCCAGTCCATCATCTCTGAAGGTGAATTATTGGCCAGAACTGCTCTTCAAGCATCCTTAGATGCTGCGGACACTGCTGCCAGGTCCATCTCCATGATGGAGTTATGTGCAGGGCATCATGGCTCCAACTCTTGGAGTTTCAGAGAGAAGTACAGAACACTTTGGAGGACATCCCCTTTGATGGTTATAAGCTTTTCTCAGGGACCACAGATGAGTCCTTGGACATGCTGAAGGATTCTAGGGCTACTTTACAATCCCTGAGTATATATACATCTACAAATAAGAAAAGATTTAGTAAGTCACAGACTTCCCAGAGATTGTGTCCTGGATTTTCTGGATTCCATAGAGCTTCCGAACCACCAAGGAAAAGACACAGATTTCATAGAAAGAGGGCTGCCCAACTACCCTCCACAACCACCCAATCATCTTTGAAGCAACAGTTTAGATGAGTTGGTCAGGAGTTTGAATCCTCCCTCACATCTAATTTTACAGCTGCTCCCATTGGCCCTTCTTCCCCCCTCTTTGGAAGAACTTTGCCTATTTCCAACATGCTTGGGGGAGGATCACTACAGGCAAATGGGTTATTAGGGTCTGTTGGTCCGTTCATGCACCCTTGCTCCATCTCATACTTTTGTCAGAGGTGCTAAAGGGTGGGGCGAACCGACTGTGGCCTCAGTTCCTTATCTCTGCCGCATGGCCCGAGTCGGAGCCTCTGCTGTTCTCTTGTCTCTTGTGATGCTCTTTCTAAAACACAGAAAAAAGACTGTTTTATGCTTGTATATAGTTAGTATTTTTGTTGTTTTTGCAGTAGTTTAATGTTAGTAGTAGTTTTTAGGATTTTTACAGACTTCAGGATGCTGTTTACCGGTCTGCTTTCCCCATCACCCTTCCCAGCACACATACCTGGGTATTGGATTATGCTGAAGATGCTGGGGTTCAAGATCTGTGCCTCTGGCCCTTGCTTGTTCTCCATCAGTGATGAGCACCAACACTGCCTTTACTGCTTGGGAGAAGCCCACATTGCATCCGGGTGCAGTATCTTCCTCTCCTTCCCAAGCCACTCCTTCCACACCTGGGAAGGTCAGTTTGTACCTCAAGGAGCACCTCATGGTGGTCACCATGAGGCCACAGTAGAATCCAGGCCGGGGAAACCTTCCCCCCATCCCCGTACAACGGCCTGAGCGATCTAGGAGCACACCTCATACCACAGAGACCCAGTCTGGTTTCACTGGTACCAGTGCTATGGGATCCCATGCTGGGGCCTAGTCATGAGGCAAGAAAGCATGGCAGTAAATCTTCCTCCAGGCCCAAAAAGGAAACTGCACTGTCCACAATTTCCAGCCATGGAGTCACACACAATGCCGGACCCACCAATTCTGTCCACCAAGTCAGACATCCCTTCCAGATCCGCACCACTAAAGTCAAGGGAACCCTCAGTCCTCCGTTCCAGCTCCAGTTCTGACTGCAGAGCGTGTACCACTGACATTTGAGTTGGCTCCTGAGCCTCATGAACTCTTTGTCTTGGAGGAGGTGATGTCTCCATGTCTTCAGGTTCAGTCGCCACTTAAGGGGGTATGCTGTCAAGATCATGTTCCTTCCTGCTCCCTTACACCTCCTGCAGTTCCAATGTTTCTGAAGGTACCACCGTTGGAACCAGGCTCTGACTTTCAGCATCGGAGGACTCAGATAAAGCACAGGATCTGCCCCTCCTGTACCGTCAATATAACTATCTGAAGGTACCGCCGACTCACTGGCAGTGCTCTCCCTTTCTCCAG
This sequence comes from Lepidochelys olivacea, assembly GCF_965140295.1. Lineage (NCBI taxonomy): Eukaryota > Metazoa > Chordata > Testudines > Cheloniidae > Lepidochelys > Lepidochelys olivacea. Next base: position 48,642,469 of record NC_140419.1, read on the forward strand.
CAAAGGAATCATTGGTACCCCACTTCTGGGGGCCTTCCGCAGCAACTATTGGATCCACCTTGTTGGCTGTACTGGGGGACCTGACCCCAGTATCCGCATTCGGAACCTTCCCACTCAGCTTGTGAGGAGTCCCCCATCTGGTTTCTTCAACTGTTATTGAGTACGCGTTCACGCATTGGAGCCTAACTCCAATGATACCACTGGAACCAGAGAGTTTCTCTTTGTCAGCCTTGAATATTGCAGTGTCTTCGGCTCCCTCCTCACCATCAGATTACTACCGCCAGTTCCAGGACCTTTTAAGCAGAGTGGCTGAACACCTCCACATCCCACTGGAGGAAGTATAGGAAAAACAACACCAGCTGCTTGACATCTTGCATGCCTCATTACTGACCAGAGTGGCTCTACCAACTGATGCCATTCTGCAACCAGCCCAGACTGTCTGGCATACTCCGGCCACTTGCGCACCCACCCCAGGGGGGCAGAGAAGAGGTACTATGTACCTGTGAAGGGGTCTGAGTTCCTGTTCTCTCACCTCCCACCCAATTCCCTCATTATATAGGTGGCGACGGAGCAGACCCAGCAACAGCACCCACACTCCACCTCAGCAGACAAGGAGGGCAAACAACTAGACCTGGGTTTCAAGGTCTTCTCCTCTGCCAGCCTTCAATTTGAAATCTCCAATTACTTGATTCTATTAGCTAAATACAACTTCCTTACCTACAGCAAGTTGACAGACTTTGCAGACAAGCTTCCTCAGCAGGATTGTGCCCGCTTCTAGGCGATCTTAGTGGAAGGGAAACTGTTCTTGAGGACGGCACTCCAGGCTGCAGTGGACGCAGCAGACACTGCTTCGTGCAAGATGGCTAAGGGAATTGTCATGAGGAGGAAATTGTGACTACATTCTTGTTTCTCAAGGAAAGTATAAAACACCATAGAGGACCTCCCTTTCAATAAGTCTCCTCTCTTCAATCAGAAGACAGGCAATTCCCTCCACTCACGTAAGGGTTCCAGAGCCACTCTTCAGTTGCTGGGTATCTCCACACCAGCAGCCAAGTGCAAGCTCTACCACCTGCCACTGACGGAGCAATTCAGAATTCCTCACTTCTTCCATCAGCAGCCCTATGAGCTTCCTTGCATATGACAGAAGATCCAACAGCCCCGTCCTCTCTGTTCATCATCATAGTCTTCAGCATCTCCTACTCAGTCTTCACAGAAGCAATATTTCTGAGTGCATCTAGAGAGCCGCCAAGCAACTTGCCTCTTGCCATACACCCAACCCACCCCCTTACAGGGGCATCTAGCACTCTTTTTATCAGCTTGGAGCATAATAATAATGGGCAAGTGGTTCTGGATGTCATTCAGTGTGGCTATACAATCAAGTACACAATGCTACCTCATCCACGTCGCCCACCCCAGCCCTGCCTCAGAAGCCACTCTCATGACAGTATCCTTGCCTTAGAAGTGGACTCCCTACTGAAAGGGGAGCAATAAAACCGATGCCTATGACCTATCAAAGCACAGGGTTCTAGTCCATGTATTTCCTGGTTCCCAAGAAGAAGGCAGGTGGAGACTGATCTTATACCTCCATTGTCTCAACCACTTCATACTCAAGCCAAAGTTTCATATGGTCATCCTAGCAGTCATCATACCTTCGCTAGAAAAAGACGTGGTTTATGGCTCTCGATATGCAGGATGCTTACTTTCATGTAGCTATCCATCCTACCCACAGATGTTTCTTGATATTCATGGCAGGTCCTCAACACTTCCAATACAGGATTCTGCTGTTCGACTCAGTACTGCTCCACAGATCTTCACCAAAGTTTTCTCTGTGGTAGCAGCCCACCTCTGGAATCAGGGTGTCCTTATATTCCCTTATCTTGATGACTGGCTGCTAGCAGCATTATCCAAACGGGAGGTTCGAGCCTCGACCTCTGTGCTGCTCATACTCCTCTCCGCCCAGGGGGTGAGCATAAATATTGAAAAATTGACTTTGATACTCACTCAGTCCCTAGAATTCATAGGGGCCTGCATGGATTCAGTATTGGTGCATGCCTATCTACCAGAGGACAGATTCCAGACCCTCCAAGAACTTATTGATGGTGGTCTCCATTCCTTCTGTTCTTGCCAGGGGTTGCCTTTCCCTTCTTGGCCTGTACGTATGTTATCACCTTCACTTGTCTTCGCTTTCACTGCCTGCAGCTGTGGCTCCTGAGGGCCTATTTTCCCACGCACCATACCATAGACTTCCTACAGACAGTACCACCCAAGGTTCTCTTCCCCTCAGGTCAAGTCTGCACCAGAATACCGTTCCTTCCGTCCTCCTTGAACATGATGCTCTTTACTGATGCATCGCTTGCTGGATTGGGTGCCCACATGAGCAATCACATGACATGCGACTTGGACTGCTCAAGAATCCTGGATGCACATCAACATCCTGGAACTTCAGGCCATGCAGAGAGCATATTGTACATTTCTCCTATCCTTTCACTTCTTTCATGTTCTCATCATGTCAGACAACACCACCACCATTTACAGCATCAAGAAACAAGGGGCCATGAGGTCGCCAGCACATTGTGCAGAAGTAGTTCATTTTGGGGATTGGTGCATTGTCAGCAGCATATCTTCCCGGGTCTCCAAACATAATTGTGGACTCTCTCAGCAGGAAATTTGTATCCGATCATGAATAGGAACTCCACAGCACCATGGTCGCATACATTTTCAACCTCTGTGGGACTCCAACCAGAGACCTCTTCACTTCCAACGCCAACATCAAATGCCCACAGTACTGCTCACAGTGAGGGTGGAGGGGTTGGCACCCTCTCCCAAGGTGATGCCCTAGTCATACACTGGTTGAAACAGATCAATTATTCCTTTCCTCCCCTATTGCTCCTGCCATGTGTCCTACACAAGATCCAGCAGGAGAGAACAACGACCATTGTGATCACCCTTTTCTGGCCTTGCCAGTTCTGGGTTCCCCTCCTTCACTATGTCAGTGCATCCCCCACTTCTGCTGGTAGTTTCCCTGGAACTCCTCACACACCATGGTGTCTGTTGATCAGGATATCTGATCTTGCCATTTCACCTATGAGTTTGGTTTTTGGGTGGACATCTTCGCTAGAGCAGTACAAGACATCATTTCAAGTAGCAGAAATGAGTCAGTGACGTGGTCCTATAGGGCCAAGTGGAAGTGTTTCACCTTATGGGCCCAGCAGAGGGGTCTTGCCTCTGAGGATGTAGACATCCCTCTTATTCTGGACTACCTCCTGTCCCTGAAGGCGTCAGGACTCTCTCTCAACTCCATCAAGGTGCACATAGCTGCTATCAGTGCCTTGCACCACCACCACCCTTCATGGAGGGGCACTCTGTCTTTACACACCCCTTGATTACCACATTTTGGAAGGGCCTCTTATGAACTTATCCACCTGTTCAACCCATTTCTCCCCAATGGGACATCAGTCTTGTCCTCTTGGTGTTGATGAAATCATCATTTGAATCTATGGCCTACTGCACCCTGTCTCTCCTTTCCATGAAGGTCATCTTCCTGGTAGTTATTACTTCCGTGAGAAGGGTAGGCGAACAGGGGGCCATGATGGCAGAACCCCCCCCCTTTGCCACATTCCATAAGGACAAGGTTTCACTGCACTTGCACCCCAAGTTTCTGCCAAAGGTGGTATCCTGCTTTCATCTCAACCATCCCATACACTTACCTGCTTTCTTTCTGAAGCCTCACACCTCAACGGAAGAACGGCACCTTCACTCCCTCAGTGTCCACAGGATCCTGGCCTTCTACTTGCATAGGACGAGATAATTCAGGAAGTCCCCTAGACTCTATTGCTCTAGTGGAAAAGATTAAGGGGCAAGTGATCTCCACTCAAAGGATCTCTAAGTGGTTTTCGGGGTGTATTATGCTCTATCAGTTGTCAGGACTGTCTCCACCCCTTGGGGTATGAACCCACTCCACAAGGGCACAAGCATCAACTACAGCCATGCTTCATGATGTACCACTTACAGACATATGTAGGGGGCCATGTGAAGTTCGGTACGTACCTTCTCTTCCCATTATGCCTTAGTATGAGACTGCAACGGATGCCTCGTTTGGCATGGCTGTTCTCCATTTCACAGTTCCATCATCTTCCTCATACCCTTGTCCTAACTAGGTGGTGGTTGTTAATCACCCTCAGTGGAATACAGTAGGGACCATCGTTCAAAGAAGAAGAGGCTGTTACTTAACTATAACTGGAGGTTCTTCAAGATGTGTGGTCCCTATCTGTATTCCAGTCCCGCTCTCCTTCCCCTCTACTGCGGATCTGTTTCATTTGCAGTGGAGAAGGAACTGAGAATGTGGTTGGTCCGCCCCGCCCTTTATCGCCTCAGACAAAACCATAAGGCAGAGCAAGGGTGCATGTGCGTACCAGTGGACACTACTGCTTTAAAAATCTCCGGCTCTGGACTCATGGCGCATGTTTATAAGCCTCAGTGGATTACAAATAGGGACCACACGTCTTGAAGAACCTCCAGTTACAGGTAAGTAAAAAGTCCTCTTTTTCTTTCACTAGAGAAAGGGGATTGATCATCAGCCCTCTAACTACAAGATACCTATTTTTGTACAATGATTCACCCATCACACAGGAGCTACCTACACTTCAGTATAGGCCAGGATCATGTACAGTACCAAGTGCTCTCTTTTGGTCTTTCCTCAGTCCCAAGGGTGTTCTCAAAGGTCTTGGTGGGAGTGGCTGCTTACCTCCAACAAAAAGCGATCCTAGTCTTCCTGTACTTCAACAACTGGCTACTCAAGGGCTGTTCTTGTGAAGCAGTGCTATCTTCCACCCAGATAGCCCTTGCTCTGTTTCAGGAGTTGGGTCTGCAACTTAACGTAAAAATATCCATGTTAACCCCTGTACAGAAGATAGAGTTTATAGGGGTGCATCTAAACTCATTAACAGCCTGACCCTACCTTCCCTTAGACAGATTTGTAACTTTGTCAGGTCTGGTGTAGGCAATTAAAGGGAGCCCTTGGACCACAATAAGGAACTGTCGAGCTCCTGGGACACAGGGCACCTTACACCTTTGTGATCAATCACTCAAGGCTACGCCTCTGCTGCTTCCAGGGTTGGTTCAGAGACATCTTGTACAGACAGGTGATGGTTCCTCTACAAGTAAAAAAGTCCCTAGACTGGTGGAAAGATCAACTCAACCTCTGTTCAGGTGTTCCTTTCTGTCGCTGAGATTCATCAGTGACTTTAACAGACACATCACTTCTGGAATGGGGAGCCGACCTCAGCACCCTCACAACTCGGGGCAGATGGACAACTCAGGAAACCAGTCTCCACATCAATCTATTGAAGATCAGGGCTGTCAGGAGGGTTTGCCTTCATTTCCTACCCCTCATCAAGGGTGAATCAATGAGGGTCATGATGGACAACGTATCCTGTACATTCTATATTAACAGCAGGGAGGAGCAAGATCCCTCTCCCTATATGCCAAAGCCATGAAACTATGGAACTAGTGCATAACTTATCACATCCAAATTTCAGCAGTCTGCCTCCCAAGTGTTCAGAACACCACAGCCAATGTCCTCAAGAGGCACTTCTCACAGGACCATGAAGGGGAGCTAGACACCCATGTTCTCCACAGCATATTCCAAAGATGATAGATCTCTGCGCCACCTCCAGAAATAGGAAGTGCCCTCTCTTCTGCTCAAGAGTGGGTATAGGCCACCAATCCCTGGGAAACACCTTTCTTCTCTCTTGGAAGAATGTATTCTACGTGTTTGCGCCAACGCCACTGATACTAAGCTTGATGAACAGGATCAGACAGGACAGAGCCAAAGTTATACTAATAGTGCCTACCTGGCCAAGACGAGCTTGGTTCTTTTACCGACTTCACCTGTGTGTCCAACCATAATTCAGGCTTCCAACCATTCTTCATCTCTTGTCGAAGGATGCCAGTCATGTGTTTCATCCCAACCTAGTAGTTCTCCACCTCAGGGCGTGGGTCCTCAATGGTTCATGGGGTTAGTATTCTCCTGCTCTATAGAAGTACAACAGGTGTTACTGAATAGTAGAAAGAGGTCAACTCATGCTATTTACCTGCAGAAATGGAAGAGATTCTTCCTTTGATGTTGTCCTCACTGCCGCCTGCCTGAGTTGAAGACACTTTCAGCCATCCTGGATTACCTCTTGGATCTGAAGAAATCAGGGTTATCAGTTATTTCAGTTAAGGTTCATTTGGCCACAATATCAGCCTTTCTTCCTCTGGTAGAAGGATTTTTGCTCACCCTGTACCTAGGTTCATTAAGAGCTTGAGGAATCTCTATTCCCAGATTAGGGACCCCACTGCAACCTGGGACCTCAACTGGGTATTTTGATACTGCGATAGGTTCAAACGGCAATCAGCTCTCTGTTCCATTTATCTTTAGCCTATTTAGTAGCCATCACATCAGCCAGTAGTGTCACGGAGATTGGTGCTTTGGTGACCCTGCAGGAATCCTATTTTCATACCCTGGATGTTAGAAGAACTTTGGCTTTCTACTTAGATAGGACCGAGCAATTTAGAAAGTCACCTAGGCTCTTCATCTCCTTCACTGGTAGATCCAAGAGCTCCACAATCTCTCCTCAGAGACTATCAAGATGGATATCTCAATGTCTTATCACTTGCCATGATGCTGCAGGCATTCATCCCTCCCAAAGGTGATAGCACATGGGACCAGAACGCAGGTAACATCTACAGCATTACTTAAGAATGTTCAGTATCTGATATATGTAGGGTGGCTACATGGGCTTCAATACATACATTTTTGAAACATCAAGCCCTGATCCATGCCACCAGATCTGATGAGGCACTTGGTATTGCAAGTATCTTCAGTTCTGCACTCACTTCCTAAACTCCTTGCTCCTTCTGGGGATACTGCTCAGAAGTCACCTGAAGCGGAGCACCCATAGTACTTGAAGAAGAGGAGGTTACTCACTTTGTGTAGTAACTGCAATTCTTCAAAATGTGTCCCCTGATGAGTGCTCCACTACCACCCTCCCTTCCCTCTGCTTTAGACTGTTCTCTATGGGACATGGGTGGAGAAGAAACTGAGGGTGGTTTGCCCGCATGCCCCTATATCGTCTCAGTGTTCAGCATGAGGTGGCATAGGGCGCATGTGTGGGCCAAAAAGACACTGCTAACTGAAAATCTTCAGTCAAGGACTCAAGAGGCGCAGGTGCACCTGAAGTGGAGCATCCATAGGGATACACATCTCAAAGAACCAGAGTTACTGCAGAAAGTGGGTAACCTCTTCTTAAATGTTTGCAATGCGCTTATATAGGACTGTTTATCTTAATCTTTCAAAGAGTGTTAAGTTATTTTGACATCTGAGATCTCCATTCAGTAGCTAACATGATAAATGGGTTATTTTTGTTTTCAGCCTAAAGTATTAATGTTCAGCCCAAAGAGTGGAAGGCTGGTTGTTTGTAATTAAAAATTTTAAAAAAGGAGAAGAAAAAACCATGGTTGGAAGTGTTAAATGCCTTGATAATGTTTTCTCTTTAATAATCAGACGGGGTCTAATGGAGGATGATGCTGAGCCCATCTTTGAAGATGTAATGATGTCCTCACGAGGTCAGCTAGAGGATATGAATGAGGAGTTTGAAGACACCATGGTCATTGATCTGGTCAGTAAGGCCTGAATATTAATAACAAGTTTTAAATGGGTCAGGATAGTTAGAGGGTAAGAAACTACAAAAACAGCTTCCCAAAATGATCTGCCTGCCTTCTAGTTTTTTGAGCACCTGATTGAGGGAGATGATTGGAGGGCCATCAACTGTAAGTACGGACCCCACTGATCTCCTGATTGTAGAAACACAGGAACTATTACTCAGCCACAGCTCCTTCCAGTGTAGTGTCCTAGTCTAGGTAGTAACAAGTACCTGGTGCTTGAAGAAGGTAAAAAAAAACTCACCATAATACACCTCGCCAGTTGTGAGAACATTCTTTCCTAACAGATCTGTTTATACCCCAAAGCATGAGATGTCATTTCCCTTGTATTGTTTTGATGGGTGGCTAATTATTCATAGTAGTAGCAGTACAAGTGCCTCAGTTGTCCAAATGGTCTTTTTTAAAATCCAATAACTGCATTTGCCTCAGTGACCTCTTGTCACAGTACTGGCTGGCTACATACTGCCTAGTATTTCCTTTTATTGGTTCTGAATTTACTGTCATTTTAATTTTGAATGTGGTTGCTTCGTATTATGTGAAATGTGGAAAAGGAAGGACTGATCAGCTTTCACTGTACTATCTTTAGCATTTTGCATACTTCAGCCAAGCTCCTTTTATCCTATCCATCCTAAATAATCATAGGCCAAATTTTCAATCTTGGGTGTTTGAAGTTAGGTGTCTAACTTTGAGTGCTCAACATATTGTAAGATTGGGTCCTAAGAGCTCTGCTTTTCTGCAAGGATGTCACTAACAATTCAGTTGCTGCCTCAAAGGCTCAGCTGTTATTAGCACTCGTATCCTTTTTTAAAAAATAATAATAATAAAAATCACTTTTTTATGGGTAATCCAATAAGAGAGGAGGCAAAGGATTTGATCCAGGTCCCATTCAGATCAATTGAAAACTCCCATTGACTTGAATAGTGTAGGATGAAGCCCAAAGGGAACAAATATTCCCTAACACAGACTACACTGTATTGAGACCTTTTTCGAAAGTCTGATTTATTTACTGTAGGTGCATTCCAATTTCAAAGCTGGACTGGCATGAGAAAGGTAAATCTTAGAAGTGAAGAGTACCAGAGAGTTTCATGAAGCCCAGTCTATGGCCCTGATTCTGGAAAGCATCCCTATTCAGGAAGGGCACATAAGCAAGTGCTTAAAGTTAAGCACATGCTTAAATCCCATTGGAAATAACTGGAGTTAAGCACATACTTGAAGATAAGTGTGTGCTTGAGTACTTTCCTGCACTGGGGCCTATATTAGGCCTGGTCTAAGCTTAGCAGTTAGGTCAACATAGCTATGGTGCTCCAGGGTATGAAAGATTCATACCCCTACACACTGTAGCTATCCCAACCTAACCCCTGGTGAAGATGCAGCGAGGTTGATGGAAGAATTCACTACAGTACCATAGTTGTGCTGCAATAGTGCCTATAGTGTAGATGTGGCTTTAGTATCTAGAAATCCTTGCCAAACCCAACTCACCAGAGGAAGCCACTAACATGCTTCTGTACATTGTGTGTATCCTGTACATATATTTCTTTTAAGTGACATGAACATAGTATGTTACTCTAAATGAGGAACTGTTCCTACCTGAATACAGGGAACAATTCAATAAATGACTTCTTCTTCCAGCCACCTTCAAGAAACCGACGAGAACGAGCTGAATTGAGGCCGGACTTCTTTGACTCTGCAGCTATCATTGAGGACGATTCAGTAAGATTTTACTTAGCACTGTTTTCCATTTGTTTGAGGGCTTTTTATTTTACCTCCAAAGTTAACTGATGTTTTTTAATCATTTTTCTAGGGATTTGGAATGCCTATGTTCTGAAGTCTGGGGAAGACGTTTTACAAATTTGGAACTCTATTGTTTAGAGCTAGAGGCCTATATACTGTGATAGCTTGTATGAAAACCACATTTTTGATGTGATATGGTTTGATTTTTAACCAAATGATTACAGTCAATCCCATTTTGTAGTGAAAGAGGAGAAGAGGACCTTCTTAATGATACAAAGGAATGTTGGCCAATCCAATCACCTCAGAAAGGCTGACCTAAAAGAATCGTTTGTATCCCTGTTCTTGACTGTCCTTATACAGATGGTTTTTTTCCTGGATGGGAAGGGAGTTTTAAATTGTTAAGACAGCTGTCAAAATAAACACTGTTCTACACATGTTTTCTGAAAACATTGAATGAAAACAAAAAACTTTTTAACTTTATTTTTCTGCTGTACAATTTAAAACTGTTTTAACATTTGCCTTTTTATGTTTTAAAAGCTAGCCATTTTTATTAAACCTATGCCTGTCAGTGACTGACTAGCAATGATGCTATAAGCAGGTCATCCTGGCTGCAGAAATGTGTTTTTAAACACACTGGATTTGATTAACAGTATGGTACGTGTATATCCTCTCATAGGCATTGAAAAGAGCAGAACACTCTTACAAAAGAGGTTAGAAATCTAATGAAGTGCATCTCTGCCAAAAAAGTCAGATTCTGATATGATAAACCCAGATTTTATACTCTTGAGAAGATTTATTTTTATTTATAATGGGGCATAAAATAAGAGATGTCCATGAAGCCACTTTTCCAACAGATGCTGTGTAACATTCATTTTATATAGCACATGGGGACACAAAAACAGTACATTTTCTATTGGTACTTGCTCTGTGCATTTTTAGCAACTTATACCAGCAAATAAAGTATTCTCAGTAAAACACACAAATGGTTCTCAAGTAGTCACTTTGCTGTTTTTACTACCTATTTCATGCCCTGCCAATCCAAGGTACATAAACAGCAACTTTCCTATATAAAATAGATCAAGGGGGGAGAAAAGGAATCGCTTTAGCATTCTAAAAGCAATTTTAACTGTACCATATAAAAATGTCTACTTTCCATGCCGCAAATACCCTTTTGTGCTATTTTTGTAAATTAATTTTGCCAGTTAGAAGTACTGTACGTGCTGCATAGAAATTTGTGCTTAGATGGTGAAGTTCTTAAGCTTACAATGGAATACAGCTACATTTTCAGTGTTAACTGTGCATATTAAGAGTAATTCTTTGAAAAAATACAATTTTTCAAAAAAGTAAAAAAAACCCAAAAAGTTCTCAGCTAATTCATTGTAATAAGAGATTTTCAGTGTCTTCAATGATTTGGAATCTCATTATGCTTAGATTTTATGACTCTGCCTAGTAGCTGCTACTGTAGTTTAAAACTGGCCTGACATTCAGAGGTGCTGACCACCCACAACTCCCACTGACTAAAGGACCTCTGAAAATCAGCACCAAAACGTTAATCTTCCTTTCTGAGTTTGAATGTTAGCATTTGAGATACAAAGCGTATTGACCCACTTCAAGCACAGCAGGTTTAGAGTTGCTTTTATTAGCAACTGCAAAATTATCATGGAGCTTTCTCTTTTACAAGGTCATTTGGAAAAAACCATCATGTACACCTAGTACTTATCTTTGGGGAGGAAAAAACAACTAATGTAAAAACAAATCATTCTTTTCATTCTTTTAACAGCTGAGATTTTTCTCAATGTGTACAGTTCTCAGAAAGTCTTGGTTGCCAAAAATGTTTAACTCGGTAATTCAGCCATTCCTCAAGTGTAGATGGGGGACTATTGTAACAGCCTCTGAGGTTGCTGGATCATTTCTTTATAACCAGGGTGCAAGTTACCCCCAGGGGATAGAGGGTGGGCAGGAATGGCTGCATTATCATGTCAGCACTGTAGTTCTGTGAGCATAGTAGCATAATAAATGCTGCATGGTTTGAGTCATAGTCACAGACAAACCTCGTGCTTCGCAGTCCTCTGTGTGGAAAACTGAACCCTGAGTTATAGATTGTAAACTACTGTATAACATAACAAAGGTCACTTGGACGGCCCCTCCAATGGGTTTCCAGTTCAGTTCGCAGTCAATAGGTTTTTTGTATTGAGAGTGTCTCCTTGATTGGTTTTGCTAGTCATTCTGTAAATTGTACATTTACAATATGAGGTTTTTTTTTTCCTTTTGTACAATTTAAAACTGATGCTTCACCTTTCCTTTAATAAACTATTCAAAGTCATGTGTGTGTGGTGAGCATCCTCTTCGCCATACATCATTTTAAAATAGCATCTGGCCGGTCATCACAGAACATTCCCGTAGATAAGGTTGAAAGGCAGCTTTCACTTTAAGCCGCAACTCCCTCTCCAGACTCCATGTGGCTATTGCTCATGTTCAGGCTTAGGTCTCAGGGCAAAGGAGATTTGTGTGTGATGTTTGCAGTAAATCTGATGAGTTGTCATTTGAGTCTGGGAATTTTGAACTATTACAGGCTTTCTCATTAGAGAACAGCAATGTCTTTGCCATGATTCAAAGACACATTTCAGGTGAATTACACTCCTTCCACTTAAAGCTCAAGTAACCATGTAGGTAGAGTACAGGGATGATTCAGAAATAAAAAGGTTTAACATTCCAATAGGCTGGAGTTTGTGATAAAGATTTACAAATTCACCAAGGTGACTGTCTCCTCCACTGCTACTGAGAGTCTGAAAATCTGGCATGACTTTCACCAGTGCCAAGCTGTGAATGCACTCGCTTCTACAGTGTCAAGGAGAACTGAGATATCTACTGGTGAACTGGTGAAGATGCAGTGTGGTCCAAGGGGTAGTGCGCTGAGCTAAGATTCAGGGGACCTACATTTTGTTCTAGATCTACCATTAGCAGGTTGGGTGATCTTGTTCATGTTGCATCACCTCTCTGGCCTGGATCTACACAGGGACTTAGGCATTGCAATACTACGCAGCATGATACCTAGCAAATCACAGGAACACCACTGCAGTCCCCATAGCCTGAGCTAGACTCCTAGGTTCCTTATACAATGAATGGGGAGAGATAGGAGCTTTAGAATGTGATCCACAAAAGCCAGCACACTAGGCAGAGAGCTGCCTGAGCTGCCAGTGGGAGATGATGATACAGGTACATGCTAAGCCTCGTCTCTCTCTTGGAGAGAGGCACCTATCTCTGCTATTAAGTTACAAATGGAAACAAGCTACTTGGAGTCAGGCAGCTTAGGCACATAAGGCATTTCTTGTGGGAATGAGTTAGGCACCTGCCTCAGTCCATGCACACGGGAGGGGAAGGCAGGGAGAAGAGGAGGTGGTACCCACCTCATAACTTTTAACCCAGTAATTTAGAGCACTTGCCTGGGATGTGCAAGACGCAGGGTCAATTCCCCCTCTCTGCCAAAGGAGAGGTGAAAGAATTTGAACAGGCATCTCCTGTTTTTCAGGAGGACGCTCTAACCACTGAGCTCTGGGCTATTCTGATGTGGAGGACATTCCCTACAAGTCTGTTCTATTGATGCCATTCCAGTTTGGATAAACAATGAAATAGTGATGGGAGCACGGTGACTGATCCTAGTATTTTCCACCTCCCAGGTGGGTGCCTTAACCACTGGACTACAGGGTCATTCTCTCTTCCTTATTTTCTGACCTGGTGGGGGTTAGAAGTTGGGAAACTGAGTCTCAAATCCACCCAATTTAGGCTTAATCAATTTTCCTATTTATAAACTTCAGAGAGAATTATTGTCACGTATATGTCTGGACATACATTTATGCCAAATAAATAGGGCTCTACCAAATTCACGGCCATGAAAAATGCATCACGGACCATGAAATCTGGTCTCCCCCCATGAAATCTGGTCTGTTGTCTGCTTCTACTCTATACTATACAGATTTCATGGGGGAAACCAGTGTTTCTCAAATTGGGGATCCTGACCCAAAAGGGAACTGCAGGGGGGGGTCACAAGGTTATTTTAGGGGAGAGTTGCAATATTGTCACCCTTACTTCTGCTCTGTCTTCAGAGCTGGACATCCGGAGAGTGGTGGCTGTTGGACAGGTGCCCAGCTCTGAAGACAGCGTGCCACCAGCAGCAATGCAGAAGAAAGGGTGGCAATACCATACCATGCCTGCCTTACTTCTGCACTGCTGCTGGCAGCAGCTCTGCCTTCAGATCTGGACAACTGGAGAGCATCAGCTGCTGACCAGGATCTCAGTTCTGACGGCAGGCAGCGCTGCCGCCAGCAGCAGTGCAGAAGTAAGGGTAGCAATACCACAACCCCTCCTATAATAACCTTGCAACAAAAAAAACCTCCTTTTTGGGTCAGGATCCCTACAATTACAACACTGAAATAGCTGAAATCATGACATTGATTATTTTTAAAATCTTATGACTATGAAATTGACCAAAATGGACTGTGAATTTGGTAGGGCCCTACAGATAAATAAACAGCCCAAGTTACCACATTCCAGGTGGGACATACCGCAGTACAATCCAGACTAGTTGGGGGGCTGTGTCATCCCTGTCCTGCACCTTGGAAGAGGAGCGGGGAATCCCTGGGATGTTTGTCCCTCCTTTTTCTGCTTTCAGTCCCTATCTTGAAAAACATTTCCAGTTTAGATCCAGGAGACAAAAAGTCTATGTGGAAGAATGTTCCCTATTCAGCTTTTTTGCCTGTTCAAATTTCCTGTTTTCCCACTCTGCTTGATGACCCTGTTTACTGCTTAAATGCAAATTAAGGCAAGCATACGTTCCTTCCTTTATTTAGGACAGACGTGACTTCTGCTTCGGCAGAGCTGTGGGGTTTGGAACATGTGTAATAACATCATAGAGGGGAGTCTTGTAACTTCCCATACAGTGTTGCCACATGTTTTTTACCATGACAATACTGACCAGCAAATTAAGAATTTTCAAATGATACCTTACAAGTCAAACTTTGTACAGAGATTATTACAATAGCTTGTAGGGTGTGAATACAGAGGTGCATTCCATCTCACCTCCCTCCTTTAAAAAGCTGAGGTAGGATTAGCTATTGGCTGACCTGGAGGCAGCAGGTCAGGGCCCTCTTTCCTGGACAAGGCATCTTCCACCATCTTTTCTTTTCCCTTTATATACAGTTTGCATATCAAATCCGTTTAAATCCTAGCCCAGTGTCTGAAGCATCTGTACACAGTTCAAACACTTGGTCAAAAGCTGGACTAGCGAGAAAAATTTTTCCAGACAAGATTTTTCTTTACCTTATCAAAACCCTCTAGACATGTCTTTGTCCATTCTACTTTGTTAGGCTCAGTCTTTTTACATAGATCTGTGACTGTAGATACAACGTCACTGAACCCACACGCAAACTTTCTGTAATAGTTTACCAGTCCTATGAAAAATTGGACCTGATTTTTAGTTTGGAATTACAGACCAATTTACAGTGGCTTCAACTTTCATGGGATCTGGGGATATTTGACTCCCACCTACCCAGTGTCCCAAATCAGGAATTCTGGCTGCTCCAGTTTTTTACACTTAGAGGATTTTATGGTTAGGCCTGCCTTTTTGAGTTTTGACAGCTCAATTTCCAAATGTTTTTTGTGATCAGATCAAGTGTTGCCAAACACTGCATATGCCCTTGCAATATTCTACAAATCATTTCACACTTGGTTGACGAGCCTCTGAAAAGTGGTTCCTTCATTAATTAAACAAAATGGCAGCATTGTGAACTCCGACTCTCATATCAGTGATGAAAGCAATTTTTTTCTGTGCTTCCTTATGTAAAGAAATTTGCCAGTAACCTCTAGTTAAATTCAAAGAACTGAGATACTTAGCTTTGCTCAAAGTGTCCAGCATGTCATCAATTCTAGGCCTGGGACACACATCTGGTACTGTGACAGGACTGAGTTTTCTATAATCAACCCAAGGCTTTACAGTGTTATCTCTCTTAGAGACCAAGCCAACAGATGCTGCCCAAGAGCTGTCAGACTCTTTAATTACTTCCAGGTCTAACATGTTTTGTATTTCTAAACGAATTTGTTCCTGTATCTTGTCAGTGGCACTGTAGGGTCATCTGGGAAGTGGCTGTGTCCTTGTGTAATGATTTTATGAGTCAGCAAGTATATCCTCCTCCATCATGTCTTTTAACTCTTCTCTGAACTTTTGTACATATTAAGTTATTGGCTTGCCATCTGCCTCAGTGTTAGAGCTACTGCCTCAGGATATATGGTGGCAAAATCCACCACCATCAAGATATATTTCTTCACCCTTTGGGTAATACGTGGCAAAGGGCCCACACTGTCCATTGCTAGCCTCAGAAATGCCTCTTGTACTACAGGCAATGGGTGTAAGGGAACTTTCTCCATATGCTCCAGGTCAGAGCTTCTACTCTCATCTCTCTGTGACGCATAAAAAAAAAAAGCCAGTTTTTAGTATTGTACATACGTAGTTAATTTTTGTTGTTTTACTGTAGTTTTAGTAGTAGTTGTTTTAGGAGTTTAGGATGCCGTTTTTGATGGTTCCTCCTCCCCACAATCGCCACACACGCACCCCTGGGTTCTGGATTATGCCAAAGATGCCAGGGGTCAAGATCTGCACTTTCTGCCTGCACTTGTTCTCGGTCAATGCTGCCTTTACTGCTTGAGAGAAGCCCACATTGCAGGTGCAGTATCTGCCTCTCCTTCCCAAGCTGCACCTGGGAAGGTCTGGCTCTCTGCCTCAAGAAGAACCTCATAGAGGTTGTCATAAGGTCACAGTGGAACCCAAGCCAGGGAATCCCCCCATACATCAGCCTGAGAAACCCAGGCATGCACCTCCTACCACGGAGATCCAGTCTGGTTCCACCAGTACTAGTGCTAGGGACCCTGTGCTGGGGCCTAGTCGTTAAGCATGGCACTAAGTCTTCCTCCAGACCCCAGAAAGACAATGCACCTTCCACAAGTTCCAGCCATGGAGAACCCACGCTTTCCAAAGCTCACAAGCATGACAAGAAGTTGCACAGACCACCAGACCTACCGGTTCTGTCCATCAAGCCATGTATGCCTTCCAAGTCGACACCCCCCTAAGTCAAGGGAACCTTCAATTCCAAGGCAGCTCTCTGTTCCAGTTCTGGTTTTGGCTGTGGGGCGTGTACTGTTGACACCAGGGAGACTAGAGCTGGTGCCCAGGCCTCATGAAATCTTTGCTTTGGAGGCAAGGTCTCCACGTTTTCTGCTTCAGCTGGTGCCAGAAGAGGTATGCTCTCCACCCTGGAC
Organism: Lepidochelys olivacea; assembly: GCF_965140295.1. NCBI lineage: Eukaryota > Metazoa > Chordata > Testudines > Cheloniidae > Lepidochelys > Lepidochelys olivacea. The sequence continues at coordinate 48,659,212 of NC_140419.1, forward strand.
TTTTACCTACTTCAGGTCGTGTTTCCACCCACTCCCCTATGGCTCATATGGTTCCACCAGTACTAATGGTACCGCTGTTTGAACCAGGATCTGATTTCTTGCCATGGGAGGATTCAGATGGAAGGCAGGGGCTGCCCCTCCCCTACCGTATATACAAATATCCAAAGGTTCTTCCAACAAAGGAGTCACTAGTACCCTGCTCCTTGGGGCCCTTCACACCATCCGATGGATCTGTCTCCTTGGCCATAATGGGGGTCCTGGCCTTAGTATCCACCTTTGGAACCTTCCCATTCAGCCAGGGAAGAGTCCCCCATCTCTCCTCTTTGGGCAACCTTGTGTAGGCATTTGAACAGGTGTTAGAGGATGTACCGCTCAGCCTGGCTCCAACAGTACTGCCAGAACAGGCGCAGTTCCCTTTGTCGTCTCCAGATGCCATAGTGTCTTTCGTTCCTTCTTGCCCCTGGATGACTACCACCAGTTCCAGGACCTCTTACACAGGGTGGCTGAGGCCCTCCATGTTCCACTGGAGAAGGTACAGGACAAACAGCACCAGCTTGTTGACATCTTGCATGCCTCAGTACCAACCAGAGTGGCTTTACCGATCAATAATGCCATTCTTCAACTGACTAAGACTGTCTGGCACACTCTCGCCACTTGTGCACCCACCTCCTAGGGGGCAGAGATGAGGTACTATGTACCAGTGAAGGGGTCTGAGTTTCTCTTCTCTCACACACACACACCCAATTCCCTTGTGATACAAGCAGCGATGGCACAGGTCAGGCAGCAACACCCACACTCCATCCCGGCACACCAGGAGGGTAAATGCCTGGACGTTCTGGGTCCCAAAGTCTTCTCAGCCAGCTTTCAATTCCAGATTTCCAATTACCTGGCACTAAATACGACTTCCTTACTTGCAGCAAGTTGTCAGACTTCGCAGACAAGCTTCCGCAGCAGCATTGTGTCTGCTTCGAGGCTATCTTAGAGGAGTGCAAACTGGTTGTGAGGATGACGCTCCAGGCCACTGTGGAAATGGCGGACACCTCTTCATGCAAGATGGCTACGGGGATCATCATGAGGAGGAAATCGTGGCTATTTTCATCTGGTTTCCCTCAAGAAGTGCAGAATACCATAGAGGACCTCCCTTTCAATAAGTCTCATCTTTTCAATCAGAAGACCAGTGATTCCTTCCACTCTCTCAAGGATTCCAGAACCAGTCTACAATTGTTGGGTATTTACACACCAGCGCCAAAGTGAAAGTTCTACCACCAGCCACCCACAGAATGATTCAGAATTCCTCAATTCTTCTATCAACGGCCCTATGAGCCTCCTCACAAGAACAGAAGACCCAACCGTCCTGTCTTCCAGGCTCTTCCTCATAGCTTTCAACATCTCATACTCAGTCTTTGCAAAAGCGATATTTCTGAGTACACTTAGAGAGCCACCAACACCTTGCCTCTCCCCATACACCTAACCCACCCCCTTTTGGGGGACACCTAGCACTCTTTTTACCAGCTTAGACAGCGATAGCAATGGATAGGTCCTGGATGTGATTCAACATGGCTATATAATCTAGCTCATGATGCTACTCACCCATACCCTGACCCCACCTCAGGGACCACTCTTATAACAGTATCTTCGCCCTAGAGGTGGACTTTCTTCTACAAAGGGGAGCAATAGAACCCATTACAGTGACTTACCAGGGTGCATGGTTCTATTCCATGCCGGGTGGATTTGATTTAAATCATGATTTAAATCATTAGTCAGGAAGACTCAATTTAATCATGGATTTCTACATAAAAGTGCATTCTTGTTGGTTGTTATAACCTTAATACATATTCTTCACAACACAGAGGTAGATGTAGGTTTCATTTTTAGAAGGTACACACTATACATTTTCAAGTGATTTATTTTGAAAACTTTTCAGATTAGTTTTACAGCTATATCAGAAAATGAGTGATTGTTTGGTTATTTCATTTACCGAAGGTTAGTTCACCTCCCAATGACTTCATAAATATCTCCAATTCATCAGGTTAATCATTAATATTTGGAAGGTTTTCTTGCCATGCTGTATGAGGAGGAGAACATCACCAGACAGACATTTAAATTGTTTTATTTAAGTAGAACAACAACATTATGTATTCTGGATATTTTTCTTCAACGGCAGACATAATATTTTAACAAAACAAGCATATGAATTTTTGAATTTAGTTAAACCTGATATTAAACAACTTGAATGTTTGTTTTTGTTAAAATAGTTTTTAACTAAAATAGTTAAATGAAATATTTTTTTAAAAAAATTTAATCGACTATGTCAACCAGGTCAACATGAGGAACTTAAACTATTGGCTTCTACAGCTAATGCAGTTGTCTTCACCTTCATTTTCCTGTTTGTTCATAATCTGGAAAAGAAAAACAAGCTTTCTTGCTTTTTCAGGTCCCAAAAGATTTCTCAATTTGGAATGAATTAGTCCAAAGGAAGAAAATATTCTTTTTACACCAGCAGAAGAAGCTACTGTTGTTAAGTGAAATTATCACTTCAACAGTCTGAATCCAAGTACATAAGTGACTTCCACCAGTTCACTGGTGTGACTTTCTTTTAAACATCATCAGCAAACATATATTTCTTGAATGGTTCACCCTTAGCTCTGAAGTTTATTATTGTTAGGATTATGGAGGGATGATTGCTGGATGTCCCTGTCATAGCCAACTCCTCTTCTTCAGCAGTTAAGGTTTGACCCTGGTACCGAGTACTGAGATTATTTGCAAGAAAAAGAGCTGGAGATCGTGCTTGCCCCGTTCGTTTTTTTAATGCTTGTGATTTAACTCTGTCATTGCATATTTCTCTTTTTAAGATCTCACTGAGTTCGTTCCGGATTTCAACAGTGTCAGCAATAAAACAGCGATTTCCCTGCATTTTGTTCAAGGCTACAGAAACAGGCTTCAGGGTACTCAGCATGTGTTCAACATTTCTCTTAAGCCCAATGTTGAGAACTTGGGCTGTGACGGTGCCATCTATTTTTTCACAATTTTGTTCACAAACTGTCATCAGATTAGGCCAGTTCTTGATACAGTGCTTAAAACAGTCCACTACTGAGTTCATCGCACGTCTTGTGGGAGAGTTAGCTTGGTTCCTCCCACTTTTTTCAGAGCAGCTGCTGCAAAGTGTTTGATATGGAAGTATTTTGCAATTTCAACAACATTAGCCTTTATTACTGGAACACTGAAGTCTTTGGCTAGGAGGTGCATCAAATGAGCACTGCAACCGTATGTTATCAGCTTGGGACTCTCTTCTAAATAATTTCTTCTCATCTTGGATACATTTTCAGCATTGTCTGTGATCAAGCTGCATACTAGACATTTGAATTTTTTTTCAGTTTGTTATAGCTTTTACTGCTACTTCTTGTAAGTATTCTGCTGTGTGTGCATTTCCTGATGTATCAATTGTTTCTGTAAGGAAGACATTCCCTTTTTCTGTTGTCACACAAGCACATACAACAGGATCATTGTGGACATTGCTACACCCATCAAGACTCAGGTTAACAATTTCACCCTCCAGACCTTTCGCACGCTGCTCAATTTCTCTTTCATGCACTTTATCCAGCAATTTGCTGCGACATCTGCTCTGTTGGGTGGACTGTATCCTGGTCTTAATGGCTGAACCATGTTAATGAACTGTGGGTTCTCAATCATATGGAAAGGAGAGTTTCTTGCATAAACAAACTGGGCAATCTTTTCATCAATTACCTCTTTTTATAATCTGCTGGTTCTTATCACAAAAATATCTGTGGTTGTTTCTGGATGATGGAGATTTTTTATCTTTTTGGTACAGGTGATATACTGTGGCTATGTGACATACATGATGTGACTGAAACACTATCATTGGCAGATAACACTGAAACTATAGAAAATGATAGTGATCTTGAAGGTGGATAGTCTTCAGAATCCTGTATGGTGAAGATGGATTCTCCTAAACAAAATAAGTCAATGTAGTTATTCAATTATTATTACCATACTGCTCATTTAGTATTACTCATTGCATTCACTGACACTCAGTACTACTTTAAAGGTGAAATTGTAAAAGGAAGATCTGCCTATTTCAGCTATTTATTTTTATCACAACTGCATCTGAAATGGTAGTACCATCGAGTAACAACTATATTTTTTGTTCAAACATGAGAATTCAAGACTAGTCCAGAACGAAGACAGGCAGTCCTTAAGCAAGAAGTATGAAATAAAAAAGTTTACCAACCTAAAGATCCTGCATGTTCAGATATGTTCCTTTCATCATCTTCAAGGCAGCTTCCTCCTGAGAAGAAACACTTCTCATGATGTTGTTTCATTTAGGCAACCAGCCCTTGTATTCCTTTGTTGCACTGTTTGCATTTTGCATGCATGCCCGTCTTACCCACAGGTAGAGGAACTTCATTAAAATATTCCCAAACTGGGTCTCTCTTATGGCCTGCTGCCATTACAGGTTTTCCCTTCTAGTGGGAAAATGGTATGGTAGATTGCAAATCAATGAAGGCTACACTGAGAAAGACCTCAAGACTTCTGAAATATGCTGCTCAAATAGTTTCACTTTTGTTTCTACTGCCTGTCCCTCTCTTCTCACATTTATCTCCAGACTTCTCCTTGTTCAGAGCTGTTCCACCCCCAACCATCTTCTATTCATTGAACTTTTTGAAACTTTGTATTTTTAGAGAGAGGTAAGGGATTGACTCTGTGTACACAAATTTGCAGAGGGACAATAGGGTTGAGGTCTGTTATTTCTCACCTCTATATAGTATTTATTTATTTATTTAAAATCATTTTCCTTCAGCAACCATCATACCATCACTGGAAAGAGGCACGTTGTTTAGGCTCTTGATATGCAGAATGCCTGTTTTCACACAGACATCCATCCAACCCACAGCAGGTTCCTAAGATTTGCTGTAGGCCATCAACAGTTCCATTACAGGGTCTTACTATTCGGACTCACCACTGCTCCGTGGGTCTTCACCAAAGTTTTCTCTGTAGTGGAGGCCCAGCTCCAATGATCCACAAGGGAGGCTCCAGCCGTGACTTCCATACTGCTAGGACTCCTCTCCTCCCTAAGGGCAAGTGTAAATGTTGAAAAATCGGAGCCCACATCAATGGGATTTTGGCACAAGCCTATCTACCAAGGGACAAGCTCCAGATGCGACAAGAGCTGATTGCCAAGATGGTCACCAGTCCTTCTGTTAAAGTCCAGACTTGCCTTTCCTTTCTTGGCCACATAGTGACATGCACGTACATCACCACCTTTGCTCGTCTTCTTCTTCACTGTCTCCAGCTGTGGCTCCAGAGGCTCTGTTCTCCCTCACTACATACCATGGACCACCCATTGACCATTTCCCCAGAGGTACTCTCCTCCCTCAGTTGGTGGATGGACCCAAATCAGGTCTGCACTGGAGTATCTTTCCTTCCATCCTCCCTGAGCATGACTATCATCATGGGCGCCTCTCTCCCCATATGGGGCACCCACATGGACAGGCACATAACACAAGGGACTTGGATTGCTTGGGAATCCAGGATGCATATCAACATTCTGGAGCTACGGGCGGGGGTGCAGAAAGCATGCTGCATCTTTTTCTCATACCCCCACTCCCATCATGTTCTGGTCATGTCAGATAATGCAACCACTATTTATTACATCAACAAACAAGGGGACACGTGGTCACTAATGCTTTGTGCAGAATCAGTTTGTCTATACTAGGATTGATTAATCATCCACAAGGTCCTGTTGTCAGCAGCTTATCTTCCGGGGACTCAGAATGTGCTTGCATATTCTCTGAGCTGGAAATTTGTGGCCAACCAGAAATGGGATCTTCACGACAACATTGTCAGCGATGTTTTTACATGATGGGGGACTCCAACCAGGAACCTTTTTGCCTCCCACACCAACAGCAAATGCATCAGGTACTGCTCAAAGGAGGCCTTGACACCTGTTCCCAAGGTGATGCCCCCATAATCCACTGGTTGGACCAGAACAATTATTCTTTTCCCCTGCTACTGCTCCTGACATGTGTCCTCCACAAGATCAGGTGGGAGAGAGCCGCGGTTATTCTCATCGCCCATTTTTTACCTCACCAATTCTGTTTTCCCCTCCTTCTCTGCCTCTCAGCTGCTCCCCCGCGTCTGCTGCCGACATTCCCAGAATTGCTCCAGCAATGCATCAGCAAGATCAGGCATCCTGATCCACAGACATTTCACCTCAGAGTTTGGGTTTTGAATGGACATCTTCGCTAGAATGGGAATGTTCATCAGCAGTACAAGACATCCTCTCAAGTAGCAGGAAAGAGTCCACAAAGCATTCCTATTCCTAAGTATAAATATTTCACTTCCTGGGCCCTACAAAGGGGTTTTGCCCCTGAGGACATGGACGTTCCCGTTCTTTTGGACTACCTTCTGTCCCTGAAGATGTCAGGACTCCTCTTCAAGTCCATCAAAGTGCACATAGCGGCTATTAGTGATTTCCACCCACCTATGGAAGGGCACTTTGTGTTTACACATCCATTGACTAACAGGTTTTGGAAGGCCCTCCTTTGCACCAATCTACCCATTCAACCTGTCACCCCCCAGTGGGACCTCAACCTCATCCTCTCAATCTTAATGTATTCACCCTTTGAGTCTTTGGCCTAATACTCCCTATCTCTCCTCTCCATGAAGGTTGCCTTCTTGGTAGCTGTTACTTCCACGAAAAGGGTAGGCAAACTGAGGGTCATAATGGCAGACACCCCCCCTTTATCATATTTCATAAGGATGTTTCCTTGCATCTGCACCCCAAGTTTCTGCCAAAGGTTTTATCCCACTTTCTTCTGAACCAACCCATACTCTTACCTTCTTTCTTCCCAAAACCTCATGCATCAGTGGAGGAATAGCACCTTCAATCCCTCACATCTGCAGGGCCTTGGCCTTCTACCTGCAGAGGATAAGACCATTCAGAAAGTCTCCTAGAGTATCACTATAGCTGAAAGGATTAAGGGACAAACAATTTCCACACAGTGGATTTCTAAGTGGATGTCAGGGTGCATTACGCTCTGCTATCAGTTGTCAGAACAGTCTCCCCTCCTTGGGATATGAGCCTACTCCACGAGAGTGCAAGCATCAGCTATGGCTGTGCTTCATGATGTACCACTTTCAGACACATGTAGGGCAGTCACATAGAGCTCGGTACATATTTTGCTCTTTACACCTTTTGTGCAAGACTCTGCGACAGATGCCTCGTTTGGCATGGCGGTCCTCCCTTTGATGTTTTCGTCATCTTCCTTGCAACCTACTCTTAGTTAGGACTGCTTGTTAATCACCCCAGTGGAATACAATAGGGACCATCATTCCAAGAAGAGGAGGAGGTTAATTACCTGTAACTGGAGATTCTTCAAGATGTGTGGTCCCTTTCTTCCCGCCTTCCCCACTCCTGCGGATCTGTTCTATTTGTGGTAGTGAAGGAACAGAGGACTCGGTCAGTTCACCCCACCCTTATTACCGCAAATGAAACCACAAAAAAAGGGCACATGCACAGACCCATGGATAGTACTACTATAAAATTCTCTGGCTCCGGATGCAATGGCACCTGTGCATACCCTCAGTGGAATATAGATAGGGACCACATATCTTGAAGGACCAGTAACTTCCTCTTTTCTGTGCCCCCAAGTGACCAGCAAAGGGACAATCATGCTAGTAACATTAATTTTCCACAGTGCTGGGCAGGCACAACCAAATGATTAAAGGGTTGCCCAAGGCTTTTGTTTTTTTCCCATATGCGCCTCCCTATACAATCTCCCATCATCAAAAAAAAAAAACCCCACCATCTCCCCATTTTCCTTTTCTGGGGCTCCCTCTAGAACACATCCATGTATGTTCTCTAGAGTGGGATCTATCCTTTTTTCAAAGGCAAAATGCTGGCAGCTGATATCTGAGACAGCTTCTTTAGTCACAGAGGTCATCTCCTTCCCCCCACCCCAAAGGCATGCTGCTTTTCTCTGCCATGCAGGAGCTAGCCTTAGTCCCTGGAAACGCATTGTTTCCTTCTGCTGCATAAGAGTTAGAGAGACCTTCCCTTCTCCCCTCAGCAGTTTCTTGAACTTTATCACTCCCCTCTGGGATCCCAGCACAATATTCCCTTTTGCTACAGATTACCACATTAATGGCCTTAGCCATATGCAAAAAATCATCCCAATGAGCATTTAAATGGGGATACTATCCAGCACCCCCTACTGATACCTTCCGAATCTCCCCATTCCACATACATCTTGGCTAAAGGAACAGGAATCTTATGTCCTCCCACGGCCAGATCCTCCACTTCTTGGTCAAGTAACATGTCAGTCTTTTGGACCATGCTTCCCTTGACCAGAGAGATCTGGGCTCCGGTGTGTCTCCATCCTATTCACTCCTTGTTATTTATTCTGGCAACTTTAATAAATTCCATATATACCCCTGTAAGGGCAGTCCTCATCAGGTGAACTGTAGGTACCTCTAGGGCTTCTGTGTTAAGGACAGCTGCATTAATATGGGTTGGACGGGGCTTAGTTCTTTTTAGCTCAGGGCCTTGATTTCTCAAGTACTGAGTGGGGTTATACTGGAACCACCTTTTTAGATCCTTTTCCTTCACACAAGGTTTGCAGTGAGTATTTCCAGGTGAGGAACCATTCTCGGGGAGAGAGTGCTTAGGCTTCCAACCACCCTGCTTCTTCCTGGGGTAAAAACAGGATTCCCCCAGTCCTTTACACTGGGTTTGTAGCCCTCCTTCTGTGGTTTCCTCTCATTAGATATCTGGGCTTGCACAAAGGAATCGGCGAGGGTGGCCATTGCTTGCACAGAATTTAAAGCAAATTATGAGTTTTCAAATGATACCTTACAAGACATGCTTTGTACAAACATTATTACAATAGTGTGTAGGTTGTGAATACAGGGGTGTATTCTATCACATTGGGGCACTGGGAAGTCCTTCCATGATAGTGGTCGCTTTCTGTGATGCTTTGATCTGGTCCTTCAGTCCCATTCTTCAGTTTAGGGGCCAATATTTCTCCGGTTTGGGCCCACATTCACTTAGGTCTTCTATACACTTCTACATAACAAATTACTTAATCTTTATCCAATTGGCTATTAACTCTTTTAGTTTTTTGTAAGCCGTACATTATGCATGTGCAAGCTTCAATTACCAACTTCTGCAATTTTTCCCTGGTGGGTTTGCAGTTTCTGGGTCATGTCATTTTTATGTCACCCTGCTCTGGGTCTTCCCAGGGGGAAAAAAAAAAGTGGGGGGAGGTGCAGGAGGGGACAACAGATATGGTTGTTGTGACAGGTTTGTGTTTTTAACCTCAAAACTTGCAGCACATTACGTTACCTTTGTTTTGTTAGCAATAATATTATTTTAAGCACATCAACAATTTTATGTAAAATAAGTTGCAAAACAAACAAAAAACACACACACACTTATGCCAGCAAGGCCTTGGCCTAAGTATTACCTCACCTGTGGTATAGGTAATATACCATTACTCATTAACTACCCATAATTACATATCATTTGGAGAGCATGCCATGATTCTTTAATGTCAACATTTCCTACTTTCTTTAAACATGGGTTTTCATTCAAAGATCAAGTTTCTTTGTGAATCATTACAAAGAAAAGTCATGAAAACTTTCCTGTGAATCCAGTTTGGTGGGTGTCTTGATTTTAGAGACTTGCTATTTAGTTGATTTTAATGGTACCCCAACATCCACCCTCCCTTACAACATGCTTGGAAATATATTTGCAAAGGTGTCACTTATTTTACATGCTGTAAAAATGGTACATTCTAACACTAGTTTCCTTTTTAGTTTCTTTAGCAATCTTTTAACATACACTTTATTTTACAGCACATTATAAGCATTACTACAATTATCAACATTTGTATACAAAATAATAGCTTAAAACTAAATGGCACAGCTGGATATTGTCCAATTGTATTTATTTGATTTCACCAGCTAACTGGCTTAATAGTTGTTATATTTGATTATTAATAAATAATAAAACATCAATTGAACTGATTAACTGAACATACCTTCTGTTAAGGTTCTCTCCCCACTTTGAACTCTGGCATACAGATGTGGGGACCCACATGAAAGCCCCCCTAAGCTTATTGTTACCAGCTTAGGTTAAAAACTTCCCCAAGGCACAAATCCTTTGTCCTTGGACAATATGCTGCCACCACCAAGTGATTTAGACAAAGAATCAGGGAAAGGACCACTTGGAGTTCCTAATCCCCCAAAATATCCCCCCAAGCTCTTACACCCCCTTTCCTGAGGAGGCTTGAGAATAATATTCTAACCAATTGGTTACAAAGTGAGCACAGATTAACCCCCGCCAGGTCTTAGGACACTGAAAAAATTAATCAGGTTCTTAAAAGAAGAATTTTATTTAAAAAAAGGTAAAAGAATCCCCTTTGTAAAATCAGGATGGAAGATAACTTTACAGGGTAACAAAAGATTTTAAAACACAGCAGAACTCCCTCTAGGCTTAGTTTTAAAGTTACAAAATACAGGAATAAACCTCGCTCTAGCAAAGGGAAAATTCACAAGCTAAAACAAAAGATAATTTAACGCACCTTGCCTTACTTACTTACTCTTTTAGCAATATTGAGACTCATTTTAGGATGGTTTATAGGAAGAGGAGTTTTCTGACCTGATGCTTTTCTGCTTCCCAAGAGAACACACAAACAAAGCCTTTCCCCCCACCAGATTTGAAAGTATCTTCTTTCTCCACTAGTCCTTTTGGTCAGGTGCCAACCAGGTTGTATTATGAGCTTCTTAACCCCTTACCGGTAAGAAGGAATTCTAGGCTACCCTTAGCTGTATGGTTATGACACGCCCCACAAATCACAGACGGTGCTGGACAGCCTGTTCCACGCTGCCTGTGATTTCTTCCTGGAGCTGTAGGAGAAAACAGAGTTAATAAGACACATGCACCTTTAGATATACTACTGATTATATAAAAACTAACAATATGTTCCACATTTTAAGGACAATTTTAACCAGTTGATTTTGGGAAACTTTTACAGGAGAGTGCATCAGCCACTTTGTTAGCAGTTCCTGTAATGTGTTGTATTTTAAAATTAAAATTTTGGAAAGCTAAACCCCACCAAAGAAGTTTTTTGTTATTTCCCTTGGTGGTATGAAGTCACTTTAGCACAGCATGGTCAGTTTGCAGGTGGAAACGCCGTCCCCAAATGTATGGGTGTAACTTTTTCAGAGCATACACAATGGCATAACATTCCTTTTTGGTGATTGACCAGTGGCTTTCCCTCTCAGACAGTTTTTTGCTGAGAAACACAACAAGATGGAATTCTTGATCCGGTTCTTCCTGCATTAAAACTGCTCCCACACCACGCTCAGACGCATCTGTGGTTACTAGGAAAGGTTTGTTAAAGTCTGGGGCCCTTAGCACAGGGTCAGACATGAGTGTCACTTTAAGCTGGTTAAAGGCCTTCTGACACTCTTCAATTCACTGAACTGCATTTGGCTGTTTCTTTTTGGTAAGGTCTGTCAGTGGGGCGGCAATTTGGCTGTAGTGTGGTACAAATCGCCTGTAATATTTGGCCAAGCCTAAGAAGGATTGGACCTGTTTCCTTGACTTTGGGACAGACCACTTTTGGATAGCATTTACTTTGGCCTGTAGGGGGTTGATAGTTCCTTGACCCACCTGGTGTTCAAGGTAAGTCACTCTGTTTAGGTCTATTTGACACTTTTTAGCCTTAACAGTTAGTCCTGCCTCCCTTATGTGCTCGAAGACCTTTTGGAGATGCTCCAGGTGTTTTGCCCATGAATAAGAAAAGATGGCCACATCGTCAAGGTAGGCAACTGCATATTTCTTCAATCCCACTAGGAGACTATCTACAAGTTTTTGGAAGATGGCGGATGCATTTTGCAGCCCAAAAGGGAACACATTAAATTTATACAGCCCTACATGGTTGATGGAGGCTGACCTTTCCTTGGCGGATTCATCCAGCGGTACTTGCCAGTACCCTTTGAAGTCTAAGGTAGAGATGAACTGGGCACGTTCCAGTTTTTTCAATAGCTTATCTGTGCATGGCATTGGATAGTTTTTTGGGTGAGTTGCAGCATTTAGCTTACGGTAGTCCACGCTTATTTCCACATCCGGTTTGGGAACTAGAACCACTGGAGATCCCCACGCGCTGTTAGAGGGGCGGATTACACCCATCTGTAGCATGTTCTAGATTTCCCATTCTATAGCAGTTTTGGCTTGAGGAGCCACCCGGTAAGGTTGGGCTCTAATTGGGCGAGCATTACCTGTGTCAATGGAGTGGTACGCCCTTCTGTCCTCAGGTGGCTGAGAACATCGGTGCGAAGCTAGTGCACAGCTTCTTGATCTGCTGGCGCTGCATATGTCCAAGGATTATTGAGAGGTTTACCTCTTCCATGCCACCATCACTTTTTTTTTCGTAGTAGACACCTTCCGGCCACTCAGCGTTATCTCCTTCATGGTCTGTAAACTGACAAACCTTTAATTCTTTGGAATAAAAGGGCTTTAGAGAATTAACATCATACACCTTAGGCTTTAGGTTTGATGTGGGGGATGCTATGAGATAGTTAACAGCTCCCAGGCGCTTTGGATCATGAATGGCCCTTCCCATGACGCTTCCATCTTATGGGCCTGGAGCACCTTTAAGACCATGACCTGGTTCCCTACTTTGAAGGAACACTTTCTGGCATGTTTATTATACCAGGCTTTTTGCTCTTCCTGAGCATCTTTTAGGTTTGCTTTAGCAAGAGCTAAAAAGGTTTGGAGGGTATTTGGTAGGTTGGTTACAAAGTCCAGAATGTTAGTTCCTGGAAAAGGCGTAAACCCCTCCCGTTGCTGCTTCACCAATTGTAGTGGCCCGTTAATCTCAGGGCCATACACAAGTTTAAATGGTGAAAACCCTAAACTGGGGTGTGGTACAGCCCTGTAGGCAAAGAGCAACTGCTGCAACACTAGGTCGCAATTATTGGAGTGCTCATTTACGAATTTACATATTATGGCCCCCAAAGTTCCATTAAACTTTTTCACCAGGCCATTTGTTTGATGGTGGTAAGGGGTGGAAACTGAGTGGTTCACCCCATGAGCTTCCCAAAGGCTTTTCATGGTCCCTGCCAGAAAATTAGTTTCCGAATCTGTAAGGATGTCAGAGGGCCAACCTACCCTGGCAAAAATGTGTGTTAATGCCTGGCACACACTTCTAGCCCTGGTGTTGCTTAGAGCTACTGCTTCTGGCCATTGGGTGGCAAAATCCATGAAAGTCAGTATGTACTGCTTTCCTTTGGTGTCTTTTTTGGGAAAGGACCCAGAATATCCACAGCTACTTGCTGAAATGGGACCTTAATTATGGGGAGTAGCTGGAGAGGGACTTTGACCTGGTCTTGGGGTTTTCCCACAATTTGGCACACCTTACAAGACCGGACATAGGTAGAAACATCCTTGCCCATTTCCTCCCAGTGGAACGACTTCCCCAAACAGTCTTTGATCCTGTTCACTCCAGCATGGCCACTAGGATGATCATGGGCTAAGTTCAAAAGTTTTACCTGGTACTTAGTTGGAACTACCAACTGTCTCTGAGGATGCCAGTTTTCCTGGTGTCCACCAGAAAGAGTTTTCTTGTATAAAAGTCCTCTTTCTACAACAAACCGGGATTGATTAGAAGAGCTAAGAGGCGGTGGGTTGCTCCGTGCCGCTGTCCAAGCACCCTCGAGGCTTTTATTTGCTTCCTGTTTGGTCTGGAACTGTTTCCTTGATTCTGGAGACATCAGTTCCTCACTGGATTGTGGACTTGGGCTTGGTCCCTCTGGAAGCAATGTAGGTGATGGGGCGGTTTCCGTTGACTGTGAACTGCTCTTCACTGGTGCACTATGTTGTTAATTCAGGCTCTGGCTGAGCCTCTTGCATAGGTTAATTTGCTGCTGCCAGTGCAGGCTCAGTGTTACCCTCTAGCGTTGGAGCTGTAGACGGGGTTGCAAGCACTGGACTCAGTGCTGGCAATGGTTCTGGTGCTGGTTGCTCTGCCAGTTCCGGTTCTGGGACTGGCTCCGTCTGAGTCTTTGGTAACACAGACTGGGCCCTTGTAAAAGGCTCAGGAACAGAGCTAGCTGTGATGGCTTGCTTAGCCTGGCTGCGGGTGACCATTCCCTCCCTCTTGGCTAGCTTTACATGGTTGGCCAAGTCCTCCCCCAGCAACATGGGAATGGGATAATTATCATAGACTGAAAAAGTCCACATTCCTGACCACCCCTGGTACTGGACAGGCAACTTGTCTGTAGGCAAGTCAAAAGAGTTTGACTTGAAGGGTTGTATCGTCACTTGGACCTCTGGGTTGATTAAGTTGGGATCTACTATTGATTGGTGGATAGCTGACACCTGTGCTTCAGTGTTCCTCCACGCTGTAACCTTCTTCCTGCCCATACTCACAGTTTCCCTTTGCTTTGAGGGTATCTGGGAAGCATCTGGGCCTGAGGACCTTTGGTGTGACCCCGGTGTAATGAACTGTAATCTATTGGGGTTCTTGGGACAGTTGGCCTTTACATGCTCGGGCTCGTTACATTTAAAACATCGCCCAGCTGACTGGTTCTGGGGTGTGGTGGGACAATAAGGTGTCTGGAGTTTTCTTTGGGGTGTAGGTGGGGCCTTGGGCTGCCCCCGGTGGTATGGTATGGTCTCAGGGTGTCCCTTCTGGTATCCACCCAAACTGTGACCAGGGTTGTTCCTCTCTGCTACCTCCACACGTTTTGTTCTGATTTTCCTCGCCTCTTTGGCGGCCTGGGACTGCTTGTATTGATCAGTATAAGAAGCAAGACTTTCTGCTGAGTCCATTTTCTTATCCCATAACCACTGTTTTACATCATTATTGGTTATGGTCAGGAACTGCTCCTGTATAACCAAATCACACATTCCTTTAAAGCTAGTTACATCCCTTCCTTTGACCCATTTATCCAACAGATCCTTTATCTGGTTTACATAAGCCACATTACTTAGTCCAGCCCCTCTTGTAAGGGCTCTAAATTTTACTTTATAAATTTTAGGTGTAATTTGAAATTGTTTTAAAACCAAATTCTTAAATTTACCATATTTAGAAGCATCCTTAATAGGCATCTTGTTGAATATGTCCAGAGCTCTTCCAGTCAATTTTGCTACCAATGTGGTCATCTTGTGATCATCAGGAATTGTATGGAGGGTGCACAGTCTCTCAAAGGTGATGAAATATTCAACCACATCACTGGATTCATTATACTGCGGACATAGTCGCTCCCATTTGTGGATTTTTGGGGAAGTGGAGCCAGCAGCTGAAGGGTTTTGTCTCTTCAACTTCATAACAGCCTGTTCATGCTTTTGGGCCTCAATCTGGGCCTCCATAGCCCGCTTCTGGGCAGCCTCTTCCCTAGCTTTTTCTGCCTTCCTAGCAGCTTTTTTTCTGGCCACTTGTGCATCAATCTCCATCTGTCTAAGTTGCAGCTGTCTTTCATGTTCCTTTTGTATTTCTTCAGCTTCAAATCTGGCTAATTTCAGGGTTTTTTGGACGTCACTTTCTGTCATCCTAGCCTTTCTGCACTTAGCCTAGCTTAACCTGAGAGATAGAAAGAAAAAAAACCCCTATCTTGTGAATTCCCTTGCTGTAACTTGACTCCTCTGCCTTGAGGCAGAGGAAAAAAAACTCCAGCTGCTCTCAGCTTAAAACCTCCCTGCTTCCAAGTAGCCAAAAGGGGGAAAAAATTTTTTGTCCTTTTAAAATCCTAAGCTCTGTGCTTTTGGTTCAAAATGATCCCACCACGCTGCCACCATGTCAAGGTTCTCTCCCCACTCTGAACTCTGTGGTACAGTTGTGGGGACCCACATGAAAGCTTAGATTAAAAACTTCCGCAAGGCACAAATCCTTTGTCCTTGGATGGTATGCTGCCACCACCAAGTGATTTAGAAAAAGAATCAGGGAAAGGACCACTTGGAGTTCCTATTCCCTCAAAATATCCCCCCAAGCCCTTACACCCCCTTTCCTGGGGAGGCTTGAGAATAATATCCTAACCAACTGGTTACAAAGTGAGCACAGATCAACCCCCCTGGGTCTTAGGACACTGAAAAAATTAATCAGGTTCTTAAAAGAAGAATTTTATTTAAAAAATGGTAAAAGAATCCGCTCTGTAAAATCAGGGTGGAAGATAACATTACAGGGTAACAAAAGATTCAAAAAAACAGCAGAACTCCCTCTAGGCTTAGTTTTAAAGTTACAAAATACAGGAATAAACCTCCCTCTAGCAAAGGGAAAATTCACAAGCTAAAATAAAAGATAATTTAACGTGCCTTGCCTACTTTCTTACTCTTTTTGCAATATTGAGACTCATTTTAGGATGGTTTATAGGAGAAGGCGTTTTCTGACCTGATGCTTTTCTGCTTCCCAAGAGAACACACAAACAAAGCCTTTCCCCCCACCACCACCAGATTTGAAAGTATCTTCTTTCCCCATTGGTCCTTTTGGCCAGGTGCCAACCAGATTATTTGAGCTTCTTAACCCCTTACAGGTAACGAGGATTTCTAGGCTACCCATAGCTGTATAGTTATGACACCTTCCCTTCATAATTATATTTAACTATTGTGTGACCATACAGTATTCTCCATTTCCCACATATGTGGCAAATCTCTAATGTCCACTCCAGGTATTCAGCTTTTATTGGGCAGTTGAGATGAGTTCTTTCTTGGGTTTCTGTCTCATTTCTGTTTTATACCATAGATTACTCCTGGGGGCATTCTTGGCCAAAAAATTTAAAATTCTGCACACAATATTTTAAAATTCTGCAAATTTTATTTGTCAAATAACACTACATAATCAAGTTTCAATTATTTTGGTAATTTATTTCAAAATACAATAACTCCTCACTTAATGTTGTAGTTATGTCCCTGAAAAATGCGACTTTAAGCGAATTCAGTTTCCCCATAAGAATTAATGTAAATAGGTGGGGGTTAGGTTCCAGGAAAAAAAAATTTTGCCAGACAAAAGGCATTATATACATTTTAAATAAGCAGTTTAATACAGTTGTAAGTTTTAAACAATTTTAAAGAAACAATTTAATACTACAATCATCATTGCTGAGTATGAAGCAATGGGAACATCATTGCTGAGTATGAAGCAATGGGAGGTGCCCCCCTTTACCCTACACAGGCACAGCCCACTGGCATGGCAGACAATGAGGCAGGGAAGGAGGCTGAAGGTGCCGTAGGCTAGAAGCACGTTGCGCAGCTGCAGCGGCAACTTCCCCTACTGTGCAAGCACCAGGGCAGGAGGCTCAATCCTCGGCCCCCACCCATTCCATCCCTTCCCCCAAGCCCTCACTCTTAACTCGCATCTTCTCCCCCACCACCTCCTCCCCCTTTACTCCACATGCCGCGTCCTCGCTCCTCCCCCCCTGCCTCCTGCCCACAGCAATCAGCTGGTTTGCGGCATGCAGGGCGGGAGGGGAAGCCTGCACGCCGAATCCTCACTAATCCCCCCTCCCTCCTGAACACCGCAAACCAGCTGATTGCTGCAGGCAGTAGGCAGGGAAGCAGGGGAAAGGCACTGATCCACGGGGTCCACTGGCGGGCAGGAGGTGCTGGGTGGGGGGGCTGCCAGCTATGGACAAAGCAGGCAGCCAAACGACGTTATAGTGGAGCTTTGCACAACTTTAAACAAGCATGTTCTGTAATGGCGCAGGGATGTAAGATCGAAACATTAAGCTAGAGGATGTTAAGTGAGGAATTACTGTACCTGTTAACAAGCATGTCTGTAACAATAGAGACACAAAAATTCCCCCAGCAGTAGAGAGTTAAAGAAACCCCTATGACAAACCAGTTCCTGTTTTCCTGCCCCTTTCACCTGCCCCCCCCCCCCAGCCCATCCAGGGGGCCAACACTCACAAGCCCTCCATCCCAGGGCCCAGTCACAGCCCCTCCCCCAGCCAATACACCTGAACTCCCTCCCCCCAGAGCCCAGCTGTGGGGGGCCGGGCCCAGATACCCGCACCCCCTTCACCCCCAGAACCCAGCTATGGGAACCCCCCCTGGCCCGTATACCCATACTCCCTTCCTCCCAGAGCCCAGGTGTGGGGCCCCCCAGGCTCGATACCTCCACCCCCGAGCCCATCCAGATACCTGCACCCCCAGAGCCCAGCCACAGGGCCCACCCTTGCCCAGATACCTGCACCCCCTCCCCCTGAGCCCAGTTGTGGCCCACCCAGGGATCCAGAGGGAGAAACAGCCTGATGCTTCGTCCCAGGCTTGCACTCAGTTTCCTGTGCACCACCCTCTCTTTCCCTCAGGGCATGGTGAGAACTGCAGCTGTCAGGAACCCTCTAGCTCCCTTCCTCTTCCCGCAGCAGTGTCTTCTATATACAAACAGGGCTCTGCTGGGTCCAGCAGCCCCCAGTGGCATCCAGCAGCACTGCAGCCCATTTCAGGAAATTCAGGAAATGAGAAGGGAAATTCTGCACGCAGGTTAATTTCTGCAAAATTCTGCATTGCGCAGTGGCACAGAATTCCCCCAGGAATAATAGATGGATTGCATAGCTCCTGGGGAATCACATCACCCAATCTGTTTGGCTTGCACCTTTGTGTAACAGTCCAGAAGGGGTGTCTGTCACCATTCCATGTGGTTCACCAGTGTCTGAGGTACCTGTCCACATTACTTCAAAATAGAGTCTTTGAGGATAGCTACCTACATACTTTGGTCTCATACACATCCGTCTTCTCAATGGTTGACAGGGAAAGTGAGAAATAAGTCTTCTGAATAGTAACTATAATCAAGAGGAGACATTGTTACCTCAGCTAGATTTCAGAGGATATCAGCCTCCGTGCACAGTTGTACCAATTCAGCAAATATTTATTGGGAATGAAGCTAGGCATTTCCCCTGCTTGGATCTCTTTAAAGGTTTTTGACTGTTTCTGAATATATATAGAACAGAATGTATATTACACACACATATACCCCTATTGCATTTCATGTTACCCATAGTGTGATTTCCAACAATCATTATTTTGACTAATTAACCCTTTCCTGGGTTTCCTTTTTCATTGTAGATATTTATCATTACTTGATCTATTTGCCACTCTTGCACCTTTGTTGTGGCATCTAAACATCAAACAGTCTGTCTTTATCTCACACCTATGTTTGTAGCTTCCCACAGATTAACTTCTCTCAGGTGTTCTTCTACCTGCAGCAACCACTGAACAGTTACAACAGCGTTGTACCAAGCCTGGCACAGCACAAAGCAGTTGTTCAGGCAACACCATTTTATACCTGTCAAGATTTCAAACGGTGCTATCCCCATTGTTCTATCTGGAGTAGCTCAAAGAGCTGTCAGTATTAAGGGAAATTTAATGTCCCAATCTTTTTTTATTTTCTTCAATGTGTTTAGTAAACATAAAATTTAAAGTGCTATTATTTCTTTCTCCCAATGTTGATGAGTATGGCTGCTCAGTGATTTTTTTTCCTGTATTCCCAGCATTATTACGGTGTTACGCATTCTCTCACCACTAAAATGTGTTCCTTGATCTGAACCAGTTACCTGTGGGCATAGATGCTGACTCTGTGGGTGCTCCAGCACTCACTGGCAACCAAGTTCCCCCCTCTCCCTGCCCCCAGCACCTCTCCCCTGCTGATCACTCCTCCCCCTCCCACCCAGCATCTCCCGCCTGCTGCAAACAGCTGTTTCACAGTGTGCAGGTTGGCTTTGGGAGGGAACGGAAGTAGTGAGGACATGGCACTCTCGGGATGGGGTGGAAAGAGGAGGGGCAGGGGCTTGAGAACAGGGGCGGGGCCTGGGCGGAAGGGGGGGTCAAACACCCCCTGGGTAAAGGGGAAGTTGATACCTATGCCTGTGGAAAGTTCACATCTGATAAAGCTTTGCTCAAGCAGAACTTTAACAGTAGCAACTGCCTCATTGTTTCTTATAGGGATCACTTCTACCCATTTGGAGAAAGCATCCACAATGACCAAGGTGTATAGATTTCCTCAGGCCATTTTTGGCAATGGGCCAATAAAATCAATTTGTAGTTGAATCCAGGAACATCAATTTGTTGATGTCTCCATTTTGCTTTTCTGTTGACAGGTTCAGAATTTACTTGGGCATAAACTAGAAAATTTTCTACATATTACCTAACATCCTGATTTATCCATGCCAGCCAATCAATCTGCTGTATTCTTGACAGTATTTTTAATACCTTGATGGCTGCCAGTGGGTATATCATGACACATAAATAAAAGTGATTTTATATTTCTCTGGTACAATCCAAAATCATTGATCACTGGGTTTGGCTACCCAGATTGAGTCTCCATCACGGGTTTGTACAATCATTAAGGGACCTCCTTTCTATTCTTTTGAATCTCTGTCTGGGCTCAATTTAGCTGTGATAGGGTCTTGGTTTTACAATCTGGCCAAATCAATATTCCCCTGTTCAGGTGTACCAGCCCCAATGGGCACCTCAGGCTGTAGCATTTTCCACAGAGAAGCATCCACAGATGTTATCTTGGCTTCCAACTCAGCCTCTGAGTTCCAGCATGCTCTGGGGGAATTTTTCACCTATGCCTTTACCTTTACTACAGCCAGCAGGGCAGCCTTAGCTCTTTCAGTTGCCAGATTTTTTTATATGTAATATTTTGTAGTGGGAACAGGAGCTTGGCTTGTTTAGCCTAACTAAAAGAAGGTGGAGGGGAGAAATGATTGCTCTCTATAAATATATCAGAGGGATAAATGCCAGAGAGGGAGAGGAATTATTTAAGCTCAGTACCAATGTGGACACAAGAACAAATGGATATAAACTGGCCACCAGGAAGTTTAGACTTGAAATTAGACGAAGGTTTCTAACCATCAGAGGAGTGAAGTTTTGGAATAGCCTTCCACGGGAAGCAGTGGGGGCAGAAGATCTATCTGGCTTTAAGATTAAACTTGATAAGTTTATGGAGGAGATGGTATGATGGGATAACATGATTTTGGTAATTAAATATTCATGGTAAATAGGCTTAATGGCCTGCGATAGGATGTCAGATGGGGTGGCATCTGAGTTACCCAGGAAAGAATTTTCTGTAGTATCTGGCAGGTGAATCTTGCCCATATGCTCAGGGTTTAGCTGATCGCCATATTTGGGTTTGGGAAGGAATTTTCCTCCAGGGAAGATTGGAAGAGCCCCTGGAGGTTTTTCGCCTTCCTCTGTAGCATGGGGCACGGGTCACTTGCTGGAGGATTCTCTGCTCCTTGAAGTCTTTAAACCACAATTTGAGGACTTCAATAACTCAGGCATAGGTGAGAGGTTTTTCGCAGAAGTGGGTGGGTGAAATTCTGTGGCCTTCGTTGTGCAGGTCAGACTAGATGATCATAATGGTCCCTTCTGACCTTAGTATCTGTGAATCTATGAAGGGTTTACCATACCTAGAGTGAAATCCATGGTAAATCCAATAGGGCAATCACTTAGTCAATGCTTTGCACATCCACAGTATTCAAACAAAGCCAAGCAACCACTTCAGACACAAATTTGGGGAATGGTCATAAAGTCACTTTTGTTCTTGGAGATTTGTGAATAAGGAGGTTCTGGCATCAGAGCCTGCAACTCTCAAACTCTCCTTACAGACCACTGAGCTGCAAGCAGAACGAAGCATCTTTGCTGCTACCAAGTGCACTGCCTGGTCATGAGACCACAGTCAGATTCCAATAAATTACTGGTACGAGGCAAGCAAAAAATTCAACTTCAGTAAGAGAAGTGACCAGAAATGACTATGCATACCAAGAAATAGCAGACAACCTGGCTGCATTGGGAATTCAACAGCACTGGTCACCAGTCTGGGAGTAGAGTAAGCAGCTCAGGAGAGACTACCAGAAAGCCAGGGGTGAGAACACCTCTGGGAACTCCCTGTCATCCTGTCTCTTTTGAGGACTTTGCCTGGGTGCTGGGAACTGCATCAAGCACTGAGTCCCCAGTGGTTTATGATAGCCTGATCAGCCAGAGTCGTGACCTTCTGACCCCCAAATCTAGTACCAGCCCAGAGAGGAGCCAACAGGTGCCTCATAGATCAAGCCAGCAAAGTGACTCTGGGGTTCCAACCAATCCCCGAAGAAACTGTGCCACTGGAGCAGATGCAGCATGTCCTGGGCCCATACTCAGAGGAGCTGTTTGATGACCCCCTTGGAAGAACAGCCTGCTGCAAAACCAGCAGCAAAAACAGAAAAGTAAGAAAAAGCCCCGAAGGCTGGTAAGTGTTTGGCTCCTTGTTTATTGTTAATGATAATAGTCAAATGGGAGGGATTTCCAGTTTATGACCCATTGCACTTTTTATTACAGGACATAAGTAGTCATGTGTATCTACTAATGGTGGAATGTACCCCAGCATCTTGGCATCACTTTCCACACCACCACCACACAGCATTCAAAATAGAGACCAAGAAACACAAACAACTGTTAAACAAGCATTTAACTTTAAAGTTTTTTTAGATACTCGCAAATGCTTAAAGATGTGCTGGGGCGTTAAAAGAAAGAATACTGCCTTCCCTTTTAGTATGCCATAGCGTAACAAGCTACCTGTAAACAGTAAACTGTACATGAAGGTTGGGGAAAATGTAGAGAGTGGGTGAGTAAATCAATGTCTGAAATACCCCAGGGTGTGTGGGGGGGGGGGGAATTGTGTGCAGTATACAAATATATTGGGCAAAGGGGGGTGACTGTCCATGTAGTTCTTTGAGAGTCCATATTGTCAGGTGTGTTTGCATGTAATCCATAGTATATTTAGTCAGAGCAGGCTGCATTGTAAGCTATAGGGAGACCGTAAACCGTGTGGATGCTAACACAGCATCCTGTTGATTTCCCTTTAATTTTGACCCAATCCTGGGTGCTGATAGTTGCAAACTTTTCGCAGAGTAGGAATTCCCCATGGGTAGTCTCATTTCAGGAAAGGGTATATTTTCTGGGCTCTCCTAATCAGGACTGTGGTCCACCCCACTCATAGATGTGCTGCTCAGTCACCATAAGCTTGAAACCTCTGTAGCATAGACAGCTGGCTTACCACTGGTAGCATGGCATAAAATCTCTTTGGCATTCAGGAAACTCCAGGATTGTCACGTCCCCCAGACTGTGGAATGCCTGAAAGGACTGAGAAACCTTAGGTAGTAAACCATGGCATAACCCCACTGCCCCTGGCTACAACAGTCTGCAATTTTTAAACATATAGCATTTGTAAATGTCATCTTACCATTATGTGTGCACTCTTTTCACTCTGCTTAACTCAATTATGGCCATGGAGCTTCTAGGAACAGAAGTATTCATCTGAGAACATAGTGAGGCTGAGTTTTACAAAGTATCATTTTTTTGGCTTTGAGATTCCACAGGCACTTTTTTCTGAGGATGCACTGAACTTTTTTTTGAAGTACTGAGACAATGTACTGTTTGATGTCTGCTTTCAGGCACTTCCACCTCTGCCGCCCAGCCACGGTCCAGCAGGAGCCTGGGATTTTGAACGGTCAAGGAGTGGTCAAAGAGGAAGCATTTCTGTAATTAACTCATAGTGGACATCCTGAATGGAGTCAACAAGCAGACACAATACTAAAGGGAAAAGGATTCATAGGAGTGGAAAGGCATGGACAGGCTGTAGAGCACACTGATAGATTTTCAGCGCAGCTTCTGGAGCAGGAATGTTGCTTGAGGGAGGAAGACTGAATACAGCAGAAAACCCTGTTTGAGCAGCTGCTTGTGCTAATGGCTGCAAGAGTGCAAGCTCCTGCTCCACTCACACCAGGTCCTGAGACCTCTCCGACATGCCCTGCAGCCCAGGAACGCACTGCACAATGCCATAGTTGGGTGGCCCATGAACCGGGACTCAATGCTTGTTGGACAGGGCAAATGTACCCCCAGAAGTCCTCTACCTCTCCGCAACAGCACCCAGTGCATGCTACTTGTGCTAGAAAGGAAAAGGAGAACAGGGGGCCAGAGACCGGCAAAAATAGGAAACTGGTTTCAGTGTTTTGCACTGTTTCATGTTTGCTATATGCACTTTATTTTATTACTGGTTTTAGTCTTCGTTTATTAGTGGTGTTTCATATTGTTCATAAAGAAAGACTTTTATTTTATTCAGAAAATTTATTACTCCTGGGGGAATTCTGCACAAAAAAATTTTAAAATTCTGCACACAATATTTTAAAATTCTCCATATTTTATTTGTCAAAATAATACAATATAAACACTCCAGTTTCAATTATTTTGGTAATTTATTTCAAAACACCCGTCAACAATACAAACAGCAAAAAACATTCCCCCAGGAGTAAAGTGTTAAAGAAACCCCTACCACAACCCAGTTCCAGTTGGGGACTGCTCAAGGAAACTGTGTGGTGCCCCCAGATCCCAGACACCTGCACTCCCATCCCTCCAGACCCCCTGGCACAGACACCCACACCTCCTTCCCCCCACAGTCCAGCCACGGGACACCTCCCAGCCCAGACACCAGTATCCCCCCTCCCACCAGAGCCCAGCCATGGGGCAGCCCCCTGACACGAGTCCCCACAGAGTCCAGCCACTCACGCCCCCCACCTCCTATGCCCCCCCTTCCGCCCAGCTGCGGAGTAGCCCCTGGCCCAGACACCAGCCCCCACTCTCCACGGAGCCCAGCCGCGGGGCAGCTCCCAGCCCAGACACCAGCACCCTTTACTTCCCCCAATTTCTTTACCCTCCAGCTAGGGGATGTGGTATGGCCCTGCCCTTCCTCACCTTTTGCGACAGCTGGCTGGGTCTCCCAGACCCTCCCATCCCTGGGAGAATGAAGATCAAACAGCATGCAGCCTCCAGCCCTGTTATAGTCTTGGCCTTCACATCTTCTGGCAAAGATTCCACAGATTGACTGTGCACTGTGTGAAAAAATACTTCCTTTTGTTTGTTTTTAAACCTGCTGCCTATTATTTTCATTTAGTGACCCCTTGTTCATATGTTACGAGCAGTAACTTCCATATTTATTTTCTCCACACCAGTCATGATTTTATAGACCTCTATCATATTCCCCCTTAGTCGTCTCTCTTCCAAGCTGAAAAGTCCCAATCTTATTAATCTCTCCTCATATGGAAACTGTTCCATACCCGTAATCAGTTTTGTTGCTCTTTTCTTTACCTTTTCCAATTCCGATATATATTTTTAGAGATGGGTGACCACATCTGAACACAGTATTAAAGATGTGGGCGTATCATAGATTTATATAGAAGCAATATGATATTTAGTCTTATTATTGATCCCTTTTTAATGATTCCCAACATTGTTAGCTTTTTTGACTGCCACTGCACGTTGAGTGGATGTTTTCAGAGAACTATCCACAATGACTTCATGTTGACTCTTCCCCAGCAAATCATGTTAATCTGTGTCTGACAATTCTGTTCTTTTTTCAACCAGTTTGCCCACGACTGAAGTTAGGCTTACCAGCCTGTAATTATCAGGATCACCTTTGGAGCCTTCTTAAAAAATTAGTGTCATATTAGCTATCCTCCAGTCACCTGGTACAGAAGCTGATTTAAATGACAGGTTACATGCAACAGTTAGTACTTCTGCAATTTCACATCTGAGTTTCCACCTGGCATTGGTCAGAAGATAGGATACTGGGCTAGATGGACCTTTGTTCTGTCCCAGGACGGCAATCCTTAAGTTCTCACTAGCATCTGGTCCTGCTGACTTATTACAAGTCGTCAAGAACACTATCCTGGATAATGTCACGGCTAACCTGGTGGCTGAACTTTGTGACTTTGTCCTTACACTATGGATGTAGAAGCCCTCTACACCAACATTCCACACAAAGATGGACTACAAGCCATCAAGAACATTATCCCCGATAATGTCATGGCTAACCTGGTGGCTGAACTTTGTGACTTTGTCCTTACCAATAACTATTTTACATTTGGGGACAATGTATACCTTCAAATCAGCGGCACTGCTATGGGTACCCGCATGGCCCCACAGTATGCCAACATTTTTATGGCTCACTTAGAACAACGCTTCCTCAGCTCTCATCCCCTAACGCCCCTACTCTACTTGCGCTATATTGATGACATCTTCATCATCTGGACCCATAGAAAAGAAGCTCTTGAGGAATTCCACCATGATTTCAACAATTTCCATCCCACCATCAACCTCAGCCTGGTCCAGTCCACACAAGAGATCCACTTCCTGGACACTACAGTGCTAATAAACGATGGTCACATAAACACCACCCTATACCGGAAACCTACTGACCGCTATTCCTACCTACATGCCTCCAGCTTTCACCCTGACCACACCACACGATCCATTGTCTACAGCCAAGCTCTGTGATACAACCGCATTTGCTCCAACCCCTCAGACAGAGACAAACACCTACAAGATCTCTATCAAGCATTCTTACAACTACAATACCCACCTGCGGAAGTGAAGAAACAGATTGATAGAGCCAGAAGAGTTCCCAGAAGTCACCTACTACAGGACAGGCCTAACAAAGACAATAACAGAACGCCACTAGCCGTCACCTTCAGCCCCCAACTAAAACCCCTCCAACGCATTATCAAGGATCTACAACCTATCCTGAAGGATGACCCAACACTCTCACAAATCTTGGGAGATAGGCCAGTCCTTGCCTACAGACAGCCCCCCAACCTGAAGCAAATACTCACCAGCAACCACATACCACACAACAGAAACACTAACCCAGGAACCTATCCTTGCAACAAAGCCCGTTGCCAATTGCCCACATATCTATTCAGGGGACACCATCACAGGGCCTAATAACATCAGCCACACTATCAGAGGCTCGTTCACCTGCACATCCACCAATGTGATATATGCTATCATGTGCCAGCAATGCCCCTCTGCCATGTACATTGGTCAAACTGGACAGTCTCTACATAAAAGAATAAATGGACACAAATCAGATGTCAAGGATTATAACATTCATAAACCAGTCGGAGAACACTTCAATCTCTCTGGTCACATGATTACAGACATGAAAGTTGCGATATTACAACAGAAAAACTTCAAATCCAGACTCCAGCGGGAGACTGCTGAATTGGAATTCATTTGCAAATTGGATACAATTAACTTAGGTTACCTTGCATAATGACTTAGCCACTCCCAGTCTCTATTCAAGCCTATTTCCCCTTGTTTTCCTAACCCCTCCCCCCCGGTCAGACGTTCTTGTTAAACCCTGGATTTGTACTGGAAATGGCCCACCTTGATTATCATACATATTGTAAGGAGAGTGATCACTTCACATAAGCTATTACCAGCAGGAGAGTGGGGTGGGGGGAGAGAAAACCTTTTGTAGTGATTAACACCCATTTTTTCATGATTTGTGTGTATAAAAACATGTTCTGTATTTTCCACAGTATGCATCCGATGAAGTGAGCTGTAGGTCACGAAAACTTGTGCTCAAATAAATTAGTTAGTCTCTAAGGTGCTACAAGTACTCATTTTCTTTTTGTTTAGTTTATGAATTTTTTCCAAAACCACTTCTGGGACAGTTTAGTTTATCAATTTGTTCCAACGCCTCAATCTGGGACGGTTCCTCAGATTTATCACCTAAAAAGAATGGCTCAGGTTTGGAAATCTCCCTCAGCTATATCCTAGAAAAGCTCCAGGCCCAGCTTGGTCCTTGCCTCAACGCATACAGCCTAGCAGCCCCAAGAGCCCCGGCCTCCAAAGGCGGCCGCTGTGGAGAAGGGAGTCCCCAGAGCCCTGACTCCAGCTGCGGGGGAGGCCGGGGCTCTGGGGGCTGCCAGGCTCCCTGGGGCGAGGCAGCTGCCTTTGCCACACTGGCAGGTTTCCAGCATAAACTTGCTTGTGTTTTGGCAAGAGTCTTGTGGCCTCTGCAGTAAGTTAGGCGAAGGGCCGGCAGTACCCGCAAAGCTTCCCACCCTTACCGGGAGACGCTGGGCCAATAAAAGTTATTCCCTCAGCCGCCTGCTCGCCTGTAAATTTGCTCCAGCAAATCAGCCTTTCCCCGCCAAACGGAGCGTATCCGACCGGCTCCCTCGCCCCTCACGGCAGCGCCAGCGGCCGCCGCGCCGAGCGGCTGGGGAACAAAGGGCCGCGCGTCACAAATCCCCAGCGTCCCGCCTGGCTGAGCGCCGACCGCGGGGCGCTGGCGGGCAGGGGAGGGCGGGGCTGGCCCGGCCAGAGCGGCGCTCGGGAGCCGGGACAGGCCCGCTCTCACTGGCGGGCTCGCCAGGGCTGCAGGCTGGGACTCGGCGAGGCCGGGTGTCAGCAGCGCCGCCCGCCCCGCCCCGCCCCGCCCCGCCCCTCGTGGAGGCCACGGCCGGGCTGCGGCGGCCTTGCCTGGAGCGGAGCCGGGGGCGGGGCCGCGCGGCCTGTCAGACGCCCGGCCGCCCACAGGCCCCTGCGCACGCGCCGTGCTGCTCTCCCGGCTATGGCCGCGCTACGGCTCCTGCGGCGGCTCCTGCCGCTCTCCGGGACGCGGCTGGTCCGGCCCCGCTCGGCCGGCGCCCCCAGCTCCGTGCCCGAGCGCATCGCCGAGAAGCGTCGCGCCGCGCTGCTGGGGGGCGGCCAGGCCCGCATCGATGCGCAGCACAAACGGGTGAGCACTTCGGCCGGCCTGGCCTCCCCCGACACAGGCGTGTCGTCCCGTCCCCCCCCGGCGCCTCTCCCTGATCCCCGCCGGTACCCCTGGCCCGGACACCCGCTCCTCCCCACCCCGGTCCTTACCTGATCCCCGATAGGGTGACCACACAGGAAGTTTATAAATCGGGACAGGTATGGGGGATAATAGGGGCCTATATAAGACAAAGCCTTGAATATCGTGACTGTCCCTATAAAATTGGGACATTTGGTCACCCTGATCCCTGATGATACCCCCTGGCCCTGAACCCAGCCCCTCTGCCAGCATCGCCCCCACCCATGCCTGACCCCGATCCTGTCCCTCTTCCACACTCCCTTCCTCCCCCAGCACCTGACCCTGGTCCCTGACAATACCCCCTAGCACCTGACAGCAGCCTTCTTCTCCAGCCCCTGATTCTAGCCTCCCCTTCCAGACCCTGAGAACAACCCCACTCTTATATCCCGCGTCTTCCCCTGATCCCAACCCTTTCCTCCCCCGATCTGGCCCCTGACACTGGCCCACCCCTGAGACTGCTTCCCCTCCCACCAGCCCCTGACACCACCAGCCCCTGAGACTGATTCGCCCCCAATTCCTTCCCAGTCTCCTGACCCTACTCCCCACCACCTCTCCCTGACACTGACATCCCCTTCCCCCCAGAACAGACACTGACCCCTGCAGCCACCTCCTGATGGCTGTGACCCCTCCCTGCACTGATTCCATCACCCACCAGGCACCCAGCCCTGACCTTCTCTGGGACCAGTGACCTGCCCCTATATGACCTGAACCCTCTATCCTCAGCTTGGCAGTGTCCCCATGGGGCTGGCACCCCTATCCCTGCCAATGGGGTCTGGGTGATTGTCTCTCTCCTAGCAGGATGGGCTATGGGGGGACGAGTCTCCACTTGCTCTCAAGAAGAGGCGCTAGTTATCAATGGACTCCCTGCCATTATGTCCCCAACCCACGTTTTTATTAAAGAATTGTAGCAGCACTCTCTCCAAACATAAGACTGCAGAGGTCAATGCATGCAATGTGAAGGACACAAATAGTCAGATCTGCATTAAGGAGCACATTCCACAGGCAGCCCTGTTCTTAAGTAACTCTAAAGTTGCCAGCACAATTTTGTTTGACCTTAACAGATTGTTTCTATCAGGAACGTTATTTTTGTTGATACAATCAATAGTTGTTCATAACAGGTTTCACTGTACATATTCTGCTGATGGAGGTCTTTGATGAGTTACCCTGGTGGACCTGTGTTTCTGGGTACCAGCCACTATGACATACCAGGGCACAATCCAGACTAATGAGTAGCTGTTTCACCCCTGGACTGTAACCTGGAGTGCCCTTTACAATGTGTTGCTGCTTGTAGCCTTCAACCTGGACTGCTAACAAACAACCTCCATCATGGAAATCACTCTCAGCTATGTCTATGTATGTGTGCTGCAGCCGGCTAGCCACACTCTGGCTCTTACCAGCCTTGATTATGTTGCAGGGTGACCCCAATACATCACCAGTCCCAGATCTTCCCACAGAAATGTTTGTCCTGTACTGCCCAGTCCTCTCCTGAAATCTGTTATTCCTTGAAGGGAACACAGAACCTAAGTTGAGACTTCACAGTTGATGAGTCTTCTCAGACATGGTTCCCTTTCTCCAGGAATGTCTCAGGCCCCATGAGCAGCATGCAGAAAACCACTTTCTTGGATGTACTCGTGCCCAAGGATACTTAACACTGGGTTGCCTCATTGGAGCATCTAATCTGATCTGATCTATGGATACTGGGAGCCACAGACTTGGATGACTGAATTTTTTAGTTTTAGCCACATCATTGAAGAGAGGCCAAACCTTGTTCATGAGGCAGGCCATCAGAATGGTCATAAATGTCTTGAAGTGCACACACCTTTTCTTGTACAGATTATACTATATGTTCCTCTCTGCTCCGAGAAATCGGAGATCTGATCTCATTAAACTCTGTACAATCTTTAGTGCTATTTTTCATCCATATAACCTAATATGCCTTTCCAGTGTAATTTATAGCCAGGAATGATGGAATCCCATTGATTATTTTGTTTCTCATTCTGCCATATTTCAATATTGTTCATTGTGTCTCGGTCGTCTTCTACTGTCAAGCATTCCATTTTACCTTTGTTTGATTTTAAGTTGCGTAGACATTTATTGTTTTATTTTTTACCATGTACCTATTTTACCAAACTCCTTAGTTTGGCACCGTTTTCAGAATTTACCCATTCCTGCTTCAGTTCAGCTGTAATTTCTGGTCAGTCCTTTACTGGGTGCAGAGCTACATTTGTATTACTGACAACCCTAACCAGATCCCCTTGTCTATCTTGTGTTCTCATGGGCTATTTCTCAATACAAGGATGATATCTGCCAGGGTGAAAAGTCATTAATGAGACTTAAGATGGCTGAGGAGTCCAATTCATGCTTTATAGGTTTTTCCACATATGTGACAAGTGATTGCTTTGAAAGAGCACAACTGCTGGCTAGGATGCTATAGCTTTTCCTTCCTCCTCTGCTGTTTCTCAGCCTCTTGAGCAAGGCGATTGTCTTCAAAACCGGATGAGGGTTGATGTGTGATGCAGTACCACTGCAGTGTGTTGCCAGTCAGCTCTTCCCAATTCATGATCACTGCCTCCTTTCTTCAGATATACTTACAGGGTGTTCTTGCAGCATTTCCTCTGTCCCCACCATGGGTTCTCTTATCATGGATAAGTTGAGAAAAGAGGTTGTGCTTCAGAAGACAAGTATCAGCCATCTGCACACAATGACCAGCCCAGTGAAGTTGATGTTTCATACTCTTCGCCTCAGCACTGGTGATGTTAGTGCAGAGAGAACACTGGCATTGGTGCGATGGTCTTCCCATCTGATACTGAGAAGCCTCCTAAGGTAGCACTGTTGGTACCATTCCAGATGCTTAAGATGGCTTCGGTATGTCACCCATGTCTTGCACCCATAAAGAAGAGTGGGGGATGATTACTGCATTGTAGACCAGGATCTTAGTTTCCATCCGCAGATCTCTGTCAATAAAGACATAACGGAGCAATGTTCCAAAGATATGCTGGCACAACAGATCCTATGTTCAATCTCCACATCAAGATTGGCTATCTGGGCTCAACGTTGGGGGTTCACCACTAATGACAGTTTGTAGGAGAACGGGGGCAACTTGTGCTGGGGCAGGCTGGTGGAGCACCTTAGTCTTCCGAGTATTGAGGGAAAGTCCCAGGCTATGATAGGTGCCTGAGAAGAGGTCTAGGTGGGTTGCAAGTCAGCCTTAGTGTGTGCGAGGACAGCACAGTCGTCCCCATACTGAAGGACAGTAATAATAGTCCTGGTGACTTTAGTTTGAGAATGAAGACATCGCAAATTGAAAAGCAGGCCATCCATGCAATACTCATCCCATCATAGAGTAGCCTGAGAACATGAATGAACTTCAATGAACTACTGAATCTAGTCAGCACCTTTGATAATGCTTCACGATTGATTGAATCATCAATAAATGCCATAAAGAATGGCTGGTGTCGTTCTCTACACTTCTCTTGGATCTGTTGTGCAAAAAAACCATGGTGGTGCCCCATGACAGTCTGAAACCACATTGGGATTCCTGAAGGACGTCTTTGGCAAGAGGAAGGAGACAGTTCAAAAGGATGTGGGCAAGGATCTTCCCGGCAATGGAGAAGAGGGCAATATCTTGGTAATTCCCGTACACTGGTTTGTCCCCTCTATCTTGTGTACTGTTGAGTTGATGTGGTTGTGGGGGGAGGGGCTTCAGGCCCAACAAGGGATAAAATGTTAATAATAGGCACCCACTGTGGAACTGGAAGCGTGTCAGGGAATCCTACCCGTAGAAGCCCTATGCGTACTCCTTTTTGCTCACAGACAGTTGCTGCTTGATTTCAGAGATGGATTCTTGCATGCTAAGTCTGTATTTTTATCTAATCAGAACAAATCATAAGGATTATCCTCCCCTCATCCAGTTAGTCAGCTGGACTTGCTCGCAGACCTGAGAAAAACCTACATTCTTGGAACTAGTCTATTTAACTTTCCAGGAGGCTAATTCAGGTCACACTGAACACCCATTGTTTCATGTTCTCTGTGCATATAAATCTCCCCACTGTATGCATCCGATGAAGTGAGCTGTAGCTCACAAAAGCTTATGCTCAGATAAATTTGTTAGTCTCTAAGGTGCCACAAGTCCTCCTTTTCTTTTTACTTGGACAGTACTGATTGGCACAAATCTTGTCCCAAACTTTGCTTTGGTAAATCCTCTGATTTTCCTCCTCCGAGGATCTAGCTCAGGGGTCTCAAAGTCCCGGTCCACAGGCCATCTGCAGCCCGAGAACCTCCCCACTACAGCCTGCAGAGGAGAGACGCACGCAGCCACACTGCTGGCAATGTCTGCTGCAGGCGCCTCCCCCCCACAGCTCCCATTGCCTGCGAGAGAGGGACAGAGATACCATCACTAGTTGCCGGGCAGAGTCAGCCATGGAGTCAGCATCATTAGTTGCTGGGCAGCGTCAGCCATGGAGGCAATGTCACTTTTTTCCACAATGAATATAAACAAGTCAAAATACCGAACACAACTATCTGATGCACACTTTGCTGCACTCCTGAAAGTTTCAACTGCTCAGTCACTGAGGCCAAACATCAACAAACTGACAGAACTGAAGTGTTGCCAGGTGTCTGGCAAGCACTAAAAACTCTCTGGCAGACAAAGAATTGTATAAAGTTGTATGACAGCTTTATTATTTCTAAGAAATTTGAAATAAAAAATACAATATAAACAAGAGGAGGGGGTCTCCACCCACAAGAGAAAGTCTGTTTAAGCCCGTGGGAGACCCCTCCATTTTGTCTTCAGCTGGCTAAGGAGATAGCCTCTCCACCCCACAAGGATACCTGAAAGAAACTGGAACAAAGGACTGTCACTAAAGGGGGTGTGAGTGATTGCTGGACCCAGATTAGAAGGAGATTAGTCTGTAAAAGGAAACTTACTGGAACTGACAGGTTTCAGAGTAGCAGCCTTGTTTGTCTGTATCCGCAAAAAGAAAAGGAGGACTTGTGGCACCTTAGAGACGAACAAATTTATTTGAGCATGAGCTTTCGTGAGCTATAGCTCACTTCATTGGATGCATGGTTTTGTCTGCATTCAGTTTTATTAGACATAGACTTATGGGTTTTATTTTATTTTGCTTGATAATTCACTTCTGTCTGTTACTACTTGGATCCTTGGATCTGTCTGTTATACTTAAATCCTACTTTCTGTAATTAATAAAATCACTTTTTACTTATTAAATAACTCAGAGTATGTATTAATACTTGGTGGGGCAAACAGCTGTGCATATCTCTCTATCAGTGTTATAGAGGGTGAACAATTTATACAGGTTAAAATGGATTTATTTAGGGTTTGGACCCCATTGGGAGTTGGGCATCTGAGTGTCAAGGAGAGGAACACTTCTGAAAGCTGCTTTCAGTTAAGCCTACAGCTGTTAGGGGACAGGGTTCAGACCTGGGTCTGGGGTTGCAGCAGGCTAATGGGTCTGGCTCAAACTAGGCAGGGCACTGAAGTCCTAAGCTGACAGGGCAGGAAATCAGGAGCAGAAGTAGTCTTGGCACATCAGGTGGCAGCTCCCAAGGGGTTTCTGTGATCCAACCCCTCACACCTCCATGTTATCCCTTTACCCTGACACCAAAACTGAGAAACCCACTTGCTTTGCTTATCTCTGGGAAAGAACACTCTAGACCAGTAGATTAAAGAGTCAACAACATGAAATACTATTTTGAATGTTCACATGATTTTTCTTTTTTCATGTATCAATTTAAGAAATCAAAGGTGATAGCCCTGGTCTACACTCAGGGCTGTCCCTAGGGGGATCCGGGGCCTGGGGCGGAAGTGATGGATTCATCTCTTCCAGGGCCTACTGCACCAGCCCATAGGGCCCAGAGCAGTCGCCCCGATTCACCCTACCCAAGGGACGGCTCTGTCTACACTACAAACTTATCTCACTAGAACTGCATGACTCTGGGGTGTGGAAAATCCACATCCCTGAGTGACGCAGTTATGCTTACCTAACTCCCAGGTAGACAGACAATTGGCTGGCTTCTCCCATCGACATAGATACCGCCTCCTGGGGAGGTGGTGTACCTACACAAATGGGAGAAGCTCTCCTGTTGTCATAGGTAGCATCTTCACTAAGCGCTACAGCATCACTGTAAGTGTAGACAAGCCCATGTAGTTCCTTTATGCTAATACTCTGGGGCCAATGTTTTCAAAAATCTGCAGCTGCTGGGTGCTTAGCACTTTTGATTTAAAAAAAAACAATCAGTCACTTGTTTAGAAGCAAAGTTACAAAAGTACGAGACTTAACTTTAGGCTCCTTGTAATAGGGAACACCTCTTGAGTGCCTCCTGCCTCTGCATCTGGTAGTGCAGGTCTTTCCCTGCTCCTGGTGGCCCCTGCAGGTTCTCAGCTTTGCTAGGCACATCTCTAGTGGTTCAGCCCTCCAGCCAAGTCACACAGTCATAATGAATGAACTCCTTCCAGGGTAGCGCAGAGTTCAAACTGTTATCCGCCACCAGGGTCTTCAGCCCGGTCTCTGGGTCCTTTAAATCCCACCCTTCCCTCAGGCTTCTGAAAAAGCTTTGTCCTCTTCTCAGCGCTTAGGCCATTTTCCCAGTGGCCAGTTGGGCAACCCAGGCCCACCCACTATTCCTTGTCCAACCCAGGGACCCTATAAACAGCAGCTATATACTGTTTCCTTTGATTGGGGGGGGAAAAAGAGCTTCACAATAATTGATAACTACCTGGCATTGTTACTGAGCAATGGACCTCAGTACACCTGAACAGCTTATTGGACTGTACCAGCCTGTCAAAAGCCTTGAATATACTAATGCCAAAAAGAGGCGAGGGATAAAGAGCAAAGGTCTGTCTGAAATCCAGAGATGAGCTATCTAATT
Source organism: Lepidochelys olivacea (assembly GCF_965140295.1). NCBI lineage: Eukaryota > Metazoa > Chordata > Testudines > Cheloniidae > Lepidochelys > Lepidochelys olivacea. Next base: position 48,694,785 of record NC_140419.1, read on the forward strand.
CTTTCTCTTTGTCTTTTTGTTTTCCTCTTTTGTTTGTTCCAGTGTCCAACATTGTTATTGTGATACATGGTTTGAATTGGGTTAGTTGTGAAAGGATTACTTCCATGTGCTTTCTGCCATTAGAAAAATAATCCTAACATCAAAATAAACTGCTCAGAGTAAACAAAAACAGTCATCATATCACACAGCTTTTTAACAGGACCTCTCAAGGACCACCCACCACCTCTGTCCTGATGTTCCTTCTCGTGACAATGGGATTCCCTTTTCAGCTGTTTTCTGTTTCCAGTTTGTTTTGCATTGTGTTTGCCTTAACTGATACCGTGATTTCTTTCCTTATTTTAAATATTGTGGGGAAGGGGTCAAGCACCTGCTTAGTGAAACAAATATGGGGATGCTTCTGGACTCTTTGATAAATATTAATCCCCACGTGTTTTCTTTTAATTGTATTAAGTTGTGCCTTTCCAGGATGTTTAACCAAATGATGATTCTGTTAAATGTCGTTTGCTGCATTTCAGGGAAAGCTGACAGCAAGGGAGCGAATTCTTCTGTTGCTGGACCCTGGCAGTTTTGTTGAGTATGACATGTTCGTGGAACACAGATGTGCAGACTTTGGGATGGAGTCTGATCAGAATAAGGTATTTCTGTTCAGTCTCTCTCTTGACCTTTTAATCCTTATGGTGATAAATTGTTCTCCTTATCTAGTGAGGACAGGACAAGAATTAAAGGGCTTCAATTGCAGCAAGGGAGATTTAGGTTAGACATTATGAAAACTTCCTAAATGTAAAGGTAGATAAGCACTGGAACAAATTACCTAGGGAGATTGTGGAATCTCTGTCATTGGAGGTGTTAAGAACAGGTCAGACAAACACCTCTCAGGGGTGTTCTAGGTAATACATAGTCCTGCCTCAGTGTACGGGACTGGAGTAGATGACCTACCAAGTTCCCTTTCAGTCCTACAGTTCTGTGGTTCTTAGGATTCTGTGCTGTAGCCCCGTGGCTCTCAATCTTTCCAGTCTACTGTACTCCTTTCAGGAGCCTGATTTGTCTTGCATACTCCAAGTTTCACCTCATTTAAAAACTTACAAAATCAGACATAAAAATGCAAAAGTGTCACAGCACACTCTTACTGAAAAATGGCTTACTTTCTCATTTTTACCATATAATTATAAAATAAATTGATTGGAATATAAATATTGCACTTGCATTTCAGTTTATAGTATGTAAAACAGTATAAACATGTCGTATGAAATTTTAGTTTGTACTGACTTCACTAATACTTTTTATGTAGCCTGCTGTAAAACTATGCAAATATCTAGATGAGTTGATTTACCCCCTGGAAGACCTGTGCGTACCCTCATGGGTACACGTACCCCTGGTTGAGAACCACTGCTCTAGCCAACCCACCTATTCTCAAACAGGCTTCCTGCTTCTGGTAGACATTGCAAAGAGTTTCTTGGTATTTGTCTTTATGTATTTGGTTGCTTTTCAGATTCCCTCTTTACATTCCTAATTTCCATTTTACCTGCTATAGTTATGCTCCTTTCTGTTCGCTTCACTTGGGTTGATTTTACTTTTTTTTTTTTTTTTAAGGATACCTGTTTGCTCAAATAACCTCTTGAATGTTGTCTCAACTTCATATATAGCAGCTCTGAAACCTAGTGGTTAGAGCCTTGGCAATAGGTCACATTAGAAACAGAAACATAGGCAAACACATTTTTGTGTTTATATTGCGGTTGATGCAGAAATTACTAGGTGAAATCTGTGGTCTGTTTTGCAGGTCAGGTCATAATGTCCCTTGTGGCCTTAAAATCTATGAAATGTGCATGTAGACCCTGGTAATTACTGTGGCGAGTGGTTGGTGAATGAAAATATGACAAAATGGAAAGTGTCCAATTCAATATGGGTACTTGGCAGATATGTGAAATAGTGTATGTTGTGGTGTACATGACATAAATTACAAAAATTAATGTTTGCTACAAGTGTTTTAAAGAAAGTCAAACAGCTAGCCCTGGTGGAAGCCACCAACTTAGCACCCTGAACTGGAGTTTGTTGAAGTGCTAAACCAGCTTTTCACAGCAGTAGCCTCTTCTGTGGGTGCAGAGAATCAACTTCTCTGTAGGAGAATAACTTAAAAAATGCAAACCAAGACTGAAATCTATTACAGTATTTAGATCAAGATTTGCTGATTTAAAGCGTGATTACAATTGGTGATTTATATCCCTTTGATTTAGGTCAGGCCACCCTGGTATTAAAGCAACGGTGTCAAACTGTGGCGTATACTTAATTATGGTCTTGGGTATGAATTTATGACTGGGTATTCCCCTCGGTCCACAGCAGATTACCAATGTCAGTGGAAGGTTTATGCAAGAGACCAAAGGGAGTATGTGGTATTTATGTAATAACCATTAGTTAGTGTTTATTAAATGTATTGCAGTAATGCCTAAAGGCCATACTCTGTAGTTCCTTTATTCCACAGACAGACTGTGCAAATAAGTGGATTTAAAATCTGCAAACCCACAGTCTGCTGTCCATCATCAAAATGTCTCCCTCACTTATGTACACGGTGAAATGGGTCCTGGACAAAGTTAAGGTGGTTTGTGTATGTGACATCCAGCTTAAGGCACCCAGAACTGTGAGCCATCGTGTAACCCTTCTGCCTCAACAAGTGAATGCTTTGCTGCTGCTGCTAAACTGTGTCTCAGCTCCCTGCCACACCAGCCTGTCTCTGTTGCTAGCAAACTCTTCAAGACTCAGCCAATCTAAACCTTGCCTTGCAGATAACTATCTGAGAGCCCCAGTTCCCAAGTGCTGCCAACACATCTTCCTGCAGAATTTCAGAAATGATTAGGTTTGCCGCCTCCAAAGAGACAGAGCACACGCCAGCCTGTTAGGGTAACCTTGACTTCAATACACAATGCTGAGATGATTTTGTAATAGAAGAAGTTGTTTATTAGTGAAGAACAAAGATTTAAGTAACGCCAAGCAAGGGAAAAAAGCTTGATAGCTTTTTAAACATATATGTAAATGTGCTTTCATTGTCCTCTGCCAGCAATCCAGACAGACAGACAGGTGAATCCCATTCCTTTGTCTAGAGTAAGCGTATGACGTATACACTACTTCCCAAACCTATTTAAGAAAATATTTCCAGTACACATATATCATCTTTTGAATACAACCTGTACATGCATCACACAGTGATTTTCAGGATGTGGCCAGTTTACATATGGTACCTTACATGTCACCTTTTAGATACATGTTATGACAACAGTGTGTTGGGGGAAATGAGTGCATCAGGTCTGATATAGGTTACAGTATGGTGGTCCCTCAGCCAGTTGACATTGATGGGCTCCTAGGGTCACAGTGTGCCCATAACTATGTTTCCTTATGTTCTGATGTTTATTGGGGGGTGGGGTGGTGTCACCTTAACACCTTAACTTTTCTGAAATTTAAATAAAGCTACAAAGTTCTCAACATTTTTTCCCTATTAAGTTTTATTTATATTATAGTAGTATTCCAAATGTCCTTATCCGGATGGGGGGATGTTAGTGCCCAGCACAAACACAGAGGAAGAGACAGCCCCATTCCCAGGCTAACAAATATTTTGTCTGTGAATTCAGAAGACGTTGACATAATTTTTTAATGACCCTTATTACTGTTCTGACCTATGTGTTCTTTGCTCTTTCATGCAGTATCCTGGAGACAGTGTGGTAACTGGCCAGGGCCGGATTAATGGGAGACTGGCTTATGTCTTCAGTCAGGTATTCTTTTGCTTTGCATCAGTTACATGTTGTGAGCTTGACCTTTCAAACTTGCTAATCTTTTGTAGATTTTGTCTAAATTGTTTGTCTTTTAGCATATCTAAATTATGTAAATTGTCCATTGAGTTAATATTGTTCCAACATAACAGTGTGATAATGCACAACATTTTACAATACGGGGCAGCAGGGTAATAGGAATGTTTTAACAATGTGTAGCAATGGGTGAGGGGGCAGTTAGGTAAGGAGAGGCTTGCAGTGTTGATGATAAACTCATTTTGTGAGAGATGTGATCAGGAACATGGGTGGTGAGAATTTGGCCTAGAAGATGAGGAGACTGATGTTTGTAGAGGACAGGGAGCTAATGGGAATCTTTCAGGATGGGGGACTTGTTATTACCAATAGGTAAGAAGGCTTGATGGTAATACTTTAACAGACTGAAGTTATGAAATGACTTGAGTTGGGAGTTTCAGTAATCAAGGCATTAATTCATGATCAAATGATTGAGCAGTGCATCGTGGGCTGGTGGCACGTACAGGATTTGACACTGATCCTGCAATGGGATCTGTGTGGATGGACCGCTAAACCTGCATGGAGCCCTGGCAAAATCAGTGGGGCACTATGAATCACTGCAGTCTGCCTGCTCAAATCTGATTGCAGGCTCAGGCCTTGTGTTTGTTACAGAAGCCAGAATAGCCGGAATTTGGGATTGAGGATCATCAGGCAAACTTGATTGCTTTTCCAGTTAGAACAACAAAATTTGTTGAAGGGACTACAGTAGATGGAATATTTGGATTTTTCCTTGAAAATATTTTTTTTATTGAGGTATAAAATACCAGCTTTTCGCCTCTGAGGCGGTATTTTGATTTTTTTTCTCATCGTTTAGGCAGCAGTTCTTAGTGCTGTTTCCTTCTCAAACTTCATGGTACACCCTTATATCTTGAGATTCTTCAAGGCAGTCCTAAAGAAACCTCATAGGCAGCATCTTGTCTTAGTGGAATCTGTTGTAATTTAGATGGAATAATGGGACCCAAAGAGTCAAAGGTGTTAACATAACCCAGTTACTGCCCAACATTAAACAATGATAAACAAAGTTCAGGGTTTGGTATGCAGAGACCTCAGCCTTCTTTGTATCAATGTAAACACACTATTAAAATCCTTTTGACCTGTAAACAGTTTAAGCATTTGAAATATGAAATATTAAATAAGGCTTTTATTTTAGTAGCATTCCCTTTTCCCTTTCCCTTTAGCTGGAGAGTATTTAGAAAGAAGAAACCCCCTTTTTGACAGTGTCTTAAATGCTATTTAAAATGGTAATAACTGTCCTTTTTGGGCCAAGAGAAGAAGTTAGTTGAAATGGGCTGAAGTTGCTGCTGCTGTTAAAGTCCAATCTCATTTCCTAAGAAGACAAGACAAGCACACATGAGGGAGAGAAAAGAGAAGCAAAGATAGAAAATTGCAACTTTGGTCTCTGGAGTGAGTTGACTCTTGTTTGCAGCTTACTGCTGCAAAACATAGGCACAGCACATGGTCTTATAAGCCACTCTGAGACCTGGCAAACTTGTACCAGCATCGAGCTTTCTTTTACCCCTCTCTTATCACAGGTGTACAGACCCATTTTGGCTCATTGATTTTGTTGGTTCCACACTTTTTTTGTTTACCAACCATGATCTTAACACAGTCCTTGAATTTATCAGTAGGCCTTTTTATTTGGAATAATGCAAGTCTTTCTGTCTCACTTTTGCACCTTTTTCCCATCAGTATTTGTTGTGATAGGTTATTGTGACATTTTATGAATTTACACTCACTTTTCAGAGTTGAGCTTGCAATTAGGGTGAATTATGTATCACAAGATAATCCCTCTCTTTTATGAACCAGTTTTGCCTAGGATCAGACATTTGTTCATGAAATTACAATTAAAAAAAACAAAATCCTGATTTAGTTTTAAGCATGTAGAAAAAAGGAAAAGAAAAAGGTACTTAGTTATATTTTACCATTTGCAAATTTCTTATTCCAGAACTGGGATTTAGAAATTTTACTTGATTAAATATTACAATAAGTACAGTTAAGACTTTTAAATGTCAATGGAACTTAAGAGTTTACAGCTCACTTTGTTCGTCACTAATACAAAACTTAAAACTGCTCCTGTTATATGTTTGTAAGATGTTTCAGAACAACCCAGTTCTTAATTACTTCCTTGGCTGTACATCCAGGATAGGTAAAGATGGAACCACCTCCCCACGGTTTTGTTTTGCACTGCTTACATAGTTAAACCTGTACATTTACACAAACTGAAAATTTTATACACCTAATGGTTAAAATAGATTACTTGGAGAACATTTTTAGCCCTGATGACATTTTTACCTAAGTGTGTTGCCTTCCTTAAAAAGAAGCAACAAAATGGTTTTCTTTAGAACCATTTTTGCATTCATGAACTATTTGCAACACCCAAAGGAGGTAAAAATTCACCAGCTTTTTAGTCTGTAACAGACCTTGCCCACCTGTTTCGCCACCAATATTTGTGAGGACAACATGGCCATTGTAGAACTTCAGCCCATTATGGAGATATAACTTGCAACACTAGCACTGTGCTGTGTTACATGCACAAAACCGCTACAGTTATTGACATAAAAAACAAAACAGGAAAAAAATATAGCAAATTGCTAAACCACAAAACAATCACAAAACGGTTTGGTGCTGCAATAGTCCTTGGTTGTGGTGGTTTGAAATTTAATTTACAGTTAATGCAGATGGTGTTTTGTTAACAATGGGGAGAAGGAGGATTACCCATGGAGTTGTTTTCGTAAAGGTCTGCTTTAGCAACTTAATCTTTAATATTTAAAACACTTCATTATTGCCACTTTTTCCCCCTTAAAAATATCTTTTTATTAAACCTTCTAAATTATTACTAATTACAGGAACTACAAACCTTAAAGTAAAAGAAAAAAACAAAACAAAGCATTTGTTTAAAATATTGTTTAAAAACCTGAACTTTAAAACAATTAACCCTTTTTTTTAAAGTAAAAAACATTAACAGTTTACTTTGTTTTAAAATACTTCAATGTGTTAAACTTGTTTAAAATAAGCCTTCAAACTTTGAAACCTTTGCTTGTTTGCCAAGATGCCCTCTTCTCAGCATGTATTTACTCTTTTAGGCTTACCCAAGGACAGCAAAAATGTTGTATTAATTTAGATGGAATAAAGGGGCCCAAAGACACAAAGGTGCTAACATAAGCCACTCACTGTCCAGCATTAAAGTGTGTCAAATAAAGTTCAGGGTTTGGTATAAAGAGACCTCAGCCTGCTTAGAACCATGGCAAATACACCATTAAATGTCCTTTTAACAATTGTTTTAAAGTTTGGGTTTTTTAAAACCATTTAGTGTCCTAAGAAGACAAAACAAGGCAAATGCACAAAAGAGAGAAAAAATAGTAAAGATAGAAAATTTCAGTTCTGTCTCTGGAGTTGACTCTGAGTTGCAATCTTACTGATGAAAAAACACAGGCACAGCACAGGTTCTTATGGCAAACTTGAACCAGCATCGGACTTGTTAGGACATAGTTTTTAGTTGCCTCTTCCAGGTCACAGGCTTACAGCAGTGTTGCAAACTATAGTCTTATTAGACTCTTACTAGACAGAAGGACGAAGGAGAGGGCTAGGAAAGAAGAAAAAATAAGGTGGGCGGGAGAAAAGAACACATGGGATAGGGAAACAGTCGCACATCCCAGGTAGTGTTTGTGATTCAACTGGAGCTGGTGGAGGTGGCAAGGTCATTTAGGTTCCTTTGCTCTGGTCAGACACTTTTCAAACTTGGGACAAAAAATGTCCAGAGTCCCAATAAATGGTGGCAGCCATAATGGTGAAACTCACTCCAGTAGCCAGTTTTCTCCCCAAAGCCTCTTTCTTTAAAAAACCCAAAAAGGGGCAAAATATCCCATACCCTCATTTTTTTGTCTACCTATTCAACCTAGTTTTCAACACCCATTTTGGCTCATTAATTTTTGGTTCCACACTTTTCTTGTTTACCATTCATGGTGTCAACACAGTCCTTGAGTTATATTAGGAGGCCTTTTTTGTTTGGATTAATGCAGTCTTTCTGTCTCACTTTTGCACCTTTTCCAGTCAACATTTGTTGTGATAGGTGATTGTGACATCTCATGAATTTACACTCACTTTTCACAGCTAATCTCACAGTTAGGGTAAATTTGTAGGCCCAGTTATCACAAGAAGTCTTAATCGAGTCATAAAAGCATTGACTAAACCTTAATTCATGTCTATATTTGACAGTGAAGATAAACTATCACTGTAACAAGCCAGGCCTTTCTTGGTTATCCCCTCGTGAGAGGATGTTACCCTGCAGGCTCCCAGCCTCAGTCCCTCCCCGTACTTCTCCAACTCACTCTTGGGCTCAGAACACCTTTGTCATGGGGTAGTTGTTCTACATTATTATACATGTCTCAAAGACATTAGCAGTGAATTCCCATCTTGTATCTCAGACAGCTCTGTCTCAGCAGCCTTTTTCACTCTCAACTCTTTTATAGTCCCCAATCTTCCTTTAAACCGAACAATCCTTGGCTTATCCCCATCGTGCTCTAATGGTGGTCAAAGATTCAAATGAAGCAATAACACAACCAGTGGCTGCCTGCCCTGGGCTTAATAAAAGACTCATGTCCTTTCTGCATTGTTTCCCAGCTCCCCGACACACTTCTGGCTCGAGAGTCTCCATCTCATGCTCTCCATGCTTCCCTGCTTCTGGTCGCTCTCTCCTTTTTTCTTGCTCCCAAGCCTCCTTATATAGCTCCTGTTCCCAGGTGCTATCCCTCCTAAACAGGACCAGCCAGGGTGCATCTGTTCAGTCACAAGAGGACTGAGACCCTCTCCATTAATGGGGCTCAGTCACCCTGCGATAATTACCTTAGCCAGAACAGTCATTGCTGTGCGACCTTGGGCAAGTCACTTCCCTCTGTGCCTCTGTTTTCCCTTTCCCACTTCGTCTGATTTGTCTTATTTAGGTTGTAAGCTCTTTGGGGCAGGGGCCATATCTTGCTATGTGTGTTTACATCTTGCTGTTTCCTAGTGCAATAGGGTCCTGATCACAGCTGGGGCCTCGAAGTGCTACTGTAATACAGACGGTAGTAAAAGAGGAAAAGATACTCTTGTTGAATGGGAGAGAAAATAAAAGCAGGGGGGACACAGTACGTTCATTAATTATTTTTAATGTAAAGTTTAATGGTATAATACACATAAAATAGATGCCTGATGTGAGAAAAGTTGTATTTTTGAGGAAAAGCAAAGAGGCGGATTAATAATCAAGGTGGTGAGGAATGGAGATGGGAAAGCAAAATAAAATAGAATGGGAGGGGAAACACAGGTGGAAATACAGTGGGATGAGTTTACTGTTCAGTAACAACCTTTCACATCAGGGTAAGGCAAGTTTTCAGGTTGATTTGAGAATTGTTTTCTACAATGAGGATACCACTGGAAAGCCTAGGCTGCATGAATCTCAGAATGCAAGGTCAGATTCTGATCCTCCATTAGTTATATGCCAGAGTAACTCTACTGTAGTTCCTATTGATTTATACCAGTGTAACTGAGAGAGAGAATCAGGTCTCAAATGTATGACCCCAACATTATCTTGAAAAAACTAACGCAAGAATATAATTTCATTTGACAATTGAACTGTTTCTATGTGCAATTTTAAAATGTGTTTTTCTTCCAGGATTTTACTGTATTTGGAGGGAGTTTGTCCGGTGCTCATGCCCAAAAGATCTGCAAGGTAAACATTTTAGAGGAGAAAAGAGCAAGTTGCCAATGCCTCTCTGGCAATATGTTGTGCTACTGCCTTGAATAACCCGATCTGAGAATGGCTTGGACTCTGCTATATGTTGTTGGCAAGTTGAAAGTTGCTGTTGCTGCTTTGGAGATCAACTGGCCCAGAAGAATATATCACTGCCCTTATTCAGCCCTTACCATCGTCTATTTTTGTACAATATTTATTTTCCTGGTCAGTTCCTAATATACTTTAAATTTATTATCCGCTTCTCCCTTTTGTTTGTTTACCACATGGGGTCTAATTACATGATCGTGCCATATTCATTGCATAGGCTGGGCAGTGAACACTGCAAAGCAGTGTGTACATAGAAGATAAGGCAGGGAGTTCTTGCATTCAGCACGGGTTGGATGATTCACTGTGAGGCAGGGGACCCTCACTGAACACTGACTCACTGCATGTGAACCATTTAACTTGCATACAGAATGAGACTAAAGGTTGTAACTGATCATGTAATTGAAGACTATGATAATCCATACACCAAAGGGCAGAGTTAAGGTTACACAAGTGACTTTAATTGTGGCGTTCCCTGACTTTTGGGTGGTTCCCTTTGTAACTGTATGATTTTTGTGTGGAATATGTAGTGATTTTATTTTGTTGGCGGTTTTAGTGGGGCAAATGCACATTAGTAAGTTTAATTTACCTCTGGTGATTTTCAGCTTGAGCTGGGCTGGTAGTGATTGTTCATCTTGTCTAATCAGCAGTTTGTCTGTTTATCTCCAGATCATGGATCAGGCTGTCATGGTTGGGGCTCCTGTAATTGGGTTGAATGACTCTGGAGGAGCCCGTATCCAGGAAGGAGTAGAGTCTTTGGCTGGCTATGCTGATATCTTCTTGGTAAGTGGCCTATTAGATGAGATCTACTGATGAAGCACTACATAAGATTTATTATTATTATTATACAATGGATTTTTAAATTAGAGGAGAGGAAGGGACAATTTACTAAATATAATAAAATACCTTCTGAGTCACATTAAGGTCTAGATTCCCATGTATATGTATATGGGATGTAGGTCAGAAAAGCAGAACTTTCTTTAAATGAGACTTACTCCTGGATCTCTGCTCTCTAGTGTGTTACAGGTGGAGCTAGCCTAGCTGTTAAGGCTTTTTCCTAGCTTGGCAGTGCATGACGCTCCTTAATCATCATTGTGCACATCCTCACCTCTGACTGGGAATCTAGTCAGTTTCTTCTTGTTCGTAGTTATTGAATACAAACCTGGCAAGGAGCATTTTATAGCAGACACTCTTTCAAGTGCCTATATAAACAGTAAAAGCAAAGAGATGCAGGAAGAGACATTCTGCAATACATTAGAACCACAGCGAAGACCACGGTCAGGATAGGCACCTTACTCAATGAAGGGGTAAAACAATAACAGAAAATGTGAAAATGGCAGAAGTGCTAAATGATTTTTTTGTTTCGTTTTTTACCAGAAAGGTTGAGCGATTGGATGTTTAACATAGTGAATGCTGGTGAAAATGAGGTAGGATCAGAGGCTAAAATAGGGAAAGAACAAGTTAAAAATTACATAGACAAGTTAGGTGTCTTCAAGTCACCAGGACCTGATGAAATACATCCTAGAATACTCAAGGAGCTGACTGAGATGATATTTAAGCCGTTAGCAATTATCTTTGAAAAGTCATGGAAGAAGGGAGAGATTCCAGAGGACTGGAAAAGGCCAAATATAGTGCCAATCTATAAAGAAGGGAATAAGGACAGCCCGGGAAATTACAGAACAGTCAGCTTAACTTCAGTACCCGGAAAGATAATGGAGCATATAATCAAGCAATCAATTTGCAGATGCCTAGAAGATAATAAGGTGGTGATTAACAGTCAGCATGGATTTGTCAAGAACAAATCATGTCAAACCAACCTAATAGCTTTCTTTGATAGGGGGAACAAGCCTTGTGGATGGAGGGGAAGCAGTAGATATTGTATATCTTGACTTTAGTAAGGCTTCTGATACTGTCTCGCATGACCCTCTCGTAAATAAACTAGGAAAATACTACCTAGATGGAGCTACTATAAGGTGGGTGCATAACTGGTTGGAAGACCGTTCCCAGAGAGTATCATCAGTTGTTCACAGTCAAGCTGGAAGGGCATATCAAGCGGGATCCCACAGGGATCAGTTCTGGGTCCGGTTTTGTTCATCTAAATCTTCATCAGTGATTTAGATAATGGCATAGAGAGTACACTTATAAAGTTTGCAGACGATACCAAGCTAGGAGGGGTTGCAAGTGCTTTGGAGGATAGGATTAAAATTCAAAATGAGCTGGACAAACTGGAGAAATGATCTGAAGTAAACAGGATGAAATTCAGTAAGGACAAATGCAAAGTGCTCCACTTTGGAAGGAACAATCAGCTGCACACATACAAAATGGGAAATGACTGCATAGGAATAAGTACTGCAGAAAAGGATCTGGGTATCATAGTGGATCACAAGCTAAATATGAGTCAAAAGGAAAACACTGTTGTAAAAAAAAAAAAGTAAACATCATTCTGGGGTGTATCAGCAGGAGTGTTGCAAGAAAGACACAAGAAGTAATTCTTCTGCTATAGTCAGTGCTAATTACACCTCAGCTGGAGTATTGTGTCCAGTTCTGGGCATCACATTTCAGAAAAGATGTGGACAAATTGGAAAAAGTCCAGAGGAGAACAACAAAAATGATTAAAGTTGTAGAAAACATGACCTGTGAGGGAAGATTGAAAAATTGGATTTGTTTAGTCTGGAAAAGAGAAGACTGAGAGGGGACATGATAACAGTTTTCAAGTACATAAAAGGTTGTTACACGGAGAAGGGAGAAGAATTGTTGTTCTTAACCTCTGAGGATAGGACAAGAAGCAATGGGCTTAAATTGCAGCAAGGAAGGTTTAGGTTGGTCATTAGGAATAACTTCCTAACTGTCAGGGTGGTTAAGCACTGGAATAAATTGCCTAAAGAGGTTGTGGAATCTCCATCATTGGAGGTTTTTAAGGGCAGGTTAGACAAACACCTCTCACAAATGTTCTAGATAATACTTAGTCCTGCCATGAGTGCAAGGGGCTGGACTAGATGACCTCTCGAGGTCCCTTGCAGTCCTACAATTCTATAAGAGGGGTTTGAAATAAATATGATGCAAGTACTTCCCACATCTGAAAATACCTGACAAGTTCAAATGAGAAACAAAAAAATACAGCTTGAGAGAGTACCTCTTTATATTCAGTGGTGTATGAGTTAAACATGAAACCATTGAATGTACCACCACTATCAAAATGAAATTGCTGTGTACTATCAAACCAGGTACCATTGAACATAAAATTATTATCAAGATGAAATTACAGCTTACAATGGGATTCTGTAGAAAGAACAGTTTATCATAACACAATTCAACATGAGATTGCAAATACTAATCGTAATCCACAGTGCCCATCTGAGTATTAAAAAGTATAAGAGCAGCTTATGATATGTCCTGTTCTGGATAGGCATGAATGCTGCCATCAAAAATACGTTATCAGTGTTAAATCCATAATCAGTACAGGAATTTAAATGCAACAAAAACTACTGATACGCTGAGATTCCTGATTGCCCTGGGTCCAGGGTTGGTACAGATCTCTATTTCTAAGACCATAAGAATTGCCATTGGTGGGAAAGGCTCTGCCAACTCCCCACTGCTGAAGCCCATCTCCTCCTGCGGGAATGACTCTGGTATCTCCCCTCCGCTGGAGCATTTCCTCACCACGGGGAAAGACTTGCCGCAATGAAAGGTTCTGGAAAGGGGGAGGCACCGCGGAAAGGCTCTGGCAGTGGGGAAAGCCTTTCCCTTCTGCCTGCCCCCACAAGACTCTTTCACTGACACGCTGTAGTGTGGATGCAGCCTTCTTTTCACTGCAGCATATAGCCACAGATATCCTACACTCTGCTGATAGTGGTTAGTGTAGACGTAGCCTTAGAGTGGCAGGATTCAGTGTGTCCCTTTTTTTTTGTTTTATTTTTCCTCCTTTTTCTGTTACCTGCAGCTGCATCCTGAGCCAGCCACATACATACATTGCTTTCCACTGTCTACTGCCACCATACCCCACCCAGTATAACCCACTCATCCAGCCCTTCAATAGACATACTATAGGATAGGAGCCCTGCTTTTTGAAAGGCCTCATACAGTGTCTCAGAGCTGGGCTTCCTCGTGCAGACCTCGTATGCCAATTCAATTTTAGGCTTTTAGTGCTCATTCAAATAATGAGAAATGTGGAAACCCAAAGCGTTTCTGCTGAAAGTGTTTCAGCAGAGCCCAGCTAGTGACCCATGCCAATATGAAAATATTGCTGATGCTTTTTGAAGAGGCAAAAAGTTTTGACTTATGTAGTGGAGAGCTTGATGCCAGTATGGTGGTGGTGTAGGGAGAGGTTGTCAGTGGGGGAAGGTTGCTAGTGACTAAAACAGCTGGTCCTATAATGAAAGGTTGAGCTTTGTCCGGAATACAGGTGTGTGGATCCTGCATGCCAGAATTAAAAGAGAGGATGGCACAGAAAATTCTTATATCCATTCTTCATATCCAAAAAGGCTGTCTGCATTCTCTTTTGTCATTTCTTTATTGTAAAATTGAGTGTGTTTGAGAAAATATATGTTCCTCTCCTGCCTGTCATTGGGGATTCTTGTGGAATCTTTGTACATCTTATGACTTGCTTTTTTCTTCCCTTTGATGTATGTCTATTGGAAGCTTTTGCAGGGATGTAAGAATCAGGAGATTTTTATTATAATTGGTTGCTTCTTTTCTCTTGCAGAGAAATGTTCTGTGCTCAGGAGTAGTCCCACAGATCTCCCTCATCATGGGTCCCTGTGCTGGTGGAGCAGTCTACTCTCCTGCTTTAACAGATTTCACATTCATGGTGAAGGTAAGTGTGACCCTAAGAACCTCTCAAAGCCAACTGGCAAAGGGTTCACTATTCTGTAACAGCAACTCCTAACAAGCCTGACAAATTCACTACACCTAGCACACTGCTTTCATAGTATTTGTCCATAAAGACTGTCATATGAGGTCTTTAATAAAAGCCACAATCACACAGGTCATTAATAGCATTGTGAAATGTACGTACAAGGGATGTGTGTGTTTGAAAAAAATATATAAAATATGTTCCTAAATGTCTGAATCAAGGCAGAGTTGACAAACAGGTTTCTGCCAGACAAAGGATATATTCACCTGTCTGCCCCGGTTCACATGTAAATTTAAGCATTGTAAGCCAACATAATGGAAGCCCCATTTGCATACAAAGTCAGCACAAGGATGTGAAGTCACCATGCAGTCAGCACACCAATGAATAAACCACAAAGATCATCTTGACTCTGGGGACAGACAATGACGTTGGGGAATATAAGGGAATGCAAAAAGACACCTATTTATCCTGCACCTGAGAAAGTAATCAGTTTGATTTACAATCATGAAAATGGGATCCCAACCAGCTTAGTTGGAAACTCTGCAAGCAAGTTTTGGGTGAGATTCATAGATTCTAAGGCCAAAGGGACCATTGTGATCACCTAGTTTGACCTCGTGTATAGCACAGGCCACAGAACTTCCCCAAAATAATTCCTAGAGCAGATCTTTTAGATAAACATCTAGTTTTCATTTAAAAATGGTTAGTGATGAAGAATCCACCATGACCCTTGGTAAATTGTTCTCATGACTAATTACTTTCAACTTTAAAAATATACTTCTTGTTTCCATCTGTATTTCTCTAGCTTCAACTCCAGTCATTGGATTGTGTTATACCTTTCTCTGCTAGACTGAAGAGCCCATCGTGAAATATTTGTTCTTCATGTAGAAATAGACTGTAATCAAGTCAGCCCTTCACCTTCTCTTTGTTAAACTAAATAGATTGAGCTCCTTGAGTCTGTCATTAGAAGGCATATTTTCTAATCCTTTAATCATTCTCATGGCTCTTCTCTGAAGCTTCTCCAATTTATCAATATCCTTCCTGACTTGTGAACACCTGAATTGTATTCAATATTCCCGCAGTGGCTGAACCAGTCCAAATACAGAGTTAAAATAACCTCTCTAGTCCTACTCAAGATTTCCCTGTTTATGTATCCCAGGACCTTATTAGGTGTTTGGTCACAGCATCACACTAGGAACTCGTGTTCAGCTTATTATCCACCAGGATCCCCAAATCTGTTTGAGTCACTGCTTCCCAGGATAACATTCCCCATCCTGTAAGTATGGCCTATAGTCCTGGTTCCTAAATATATACAGTAGACCTCAGAGTTACAAACTGAACCAGTCAACCACACACCTCATTTGGAACCAGAAGCACACAATCAGGCAGCAATAGAGACACACCCCACACACCCCCAAAAGGGGCAAATACAGTATGTAAACTACTAAACTTAAACTACTAAAAAAAATTAAATAGATTAAATTTAAAAAAAAAGTCTTGACAAGGAAATGAAACTGTTCTTGCACTAGTTTGATTTAAAGTAAGATGGTTAAAAGCAGCATTTTTCTTCTGAATAGTAAAGCTTCAGTGCTATATTAAGTCAATGTTCAGCTGTAAACTTTTGAAAGAATAACCATAACATTTTGTTCAGAGTTATGAACATTGCAGAGTTACGAACAACCTCCATTCCCGACATGTTCATAACTCTGAGGTTCTACTATACATTTACATTTAGCTGTTAAAATCCGGATCAAACTCTGTCAGTGACCTGTCTTCTTCATTATTTACCGCTCCCCCAATTTCTGTCTCATCTGTAAACTTTATCAGTGAATGATATTTTCCTCCAGTTCATTGATTTAAAATGTTAAATAGTGTAGTGCCAAGGACCAATCCTTGTGGGATCCCACTGAAAACATACCTTCTTGATGACAATTCCCCATTTGTAATTAAATGTTGAGACCTATCAGTTAGTCAGTTTATAATCATTTTAATGTGTAACATGTTCATTAATCCAAATGTCATGCTGTACCTAGTCAAATGCCTTGCAGAAAGCTAAGTATATTACATCAATGCTGTTATCTTTATCAACCAAACATGTAAACTCATCAAAAAAAAATCAAGTTACTTTGACAGGATCTGTTTCCCATAAGCGCAGATGATTTGCATTAATTACATTACCCTTCTTTGGTTCATCATTAGTCAAGATGAGACTGCTTTTGGACAGATGGTTAGCATGTTAAAGTTTAGTCTCTAGAAAGCATATATTGATTTTGTTTTATATGTCATCCTTCTGCTTCCAGTATCCTTACGATCTCATAAATCTTAGCCTTTTGTGACAAACTTGTGTTTGTTTTCCCTGTAAATCTATCTCAGTGCTGTGATGTTATATGGGAACTATTGTCAGTAAATCAAACAAGCTGGTGTGTACACTGTCCCCTTGTGAATAGCAAACTTGGTATTTCTGTGAGTAGGCACTGATGGGCTGGATATCACAGGGGAATGCTTCAAAGGAGCTCAGGGAGTGGGATGCACCTACTGCTAACCTGCAAAGAAAAGTGAGGTCTAGCATTGCCCTCAGGACATTGCTTGGGTAGCTAGCAGGCTGTTGTTGTCAGGCAGCTGACACCCAGTTAAGCACCATCAAGTCTCACACTGGAGGCAGGGCGGGCACCAAAGTTACTCACAGTCTTGGGCACCCTGAAAGAGCACTGCAGTGGGAATACAGCATCTGTTGATAACATGGAGCAATCTCATCTAGATTTAGAATCATGGATGTGCTTTCATCTTTGGAACATCTTAGGAACTAGAATCCCCTACAGAAACTTCATATAAGAGCTGCTAGCAATGGCGTTATGCCATATTTTAAATAAAGAACACTTGAATATTTTCCCCAAAAAGCAGTTTTATGCTTATTTTTTTGCATTGGAAATATACTGTCTTCCTTGGGTCTGTTGGATGTAGATTGAGAGCTTTCGCAGCCCTTAAATAAAGGGGTTGGGATGCTGAATCTTTAACAAAGAAAGTTTTTTCCCCTAAAATAGCTATGTAATTCAGAGGTTTAAACAATCTAAATAACAATCATTTCCCCACTCAATCAGTTGTACCAATTTTTCTAAGGGAAACAAGTTCTGAATATTTTTACATTTTAAAAAAAAAACAGAAGGAACTTTAAAAAACTTTCCAGTTTCCATCATATACAGTAACTCCTCACTTAATATCGTCCCTATTAACATTGTTTTGTTGTTACATTGCTGACCTATTAGATAACATGCTCCATTAAAGTTGCACAATGCTCCCTTATAATGTTGTTTGGCCTCCTGCTTTGTCCACTGCTTGCAGGATTCTCTGGAAGAGCAGCCCATCTTCATAGGGGCTTGGAACCAGGGTGGGCCAGCAGCCCCCCTATTAGCACCCCTAAGTTCCCTGTGATGGGCAGTTCAGGTGTCTAGGTGTCCCTCCCACTGCTGCCCTGCTTCTCCTGCCTTCTGCCTTGGAGCTGCTCCTGGGAGCCTCCTGCTTTCTGTGGAGGGGGGAAGAATTGTGCTGATGTCAGGGTGTCCTCTCCCGCCCCCCTCCCCCTCCCCCCCCCTTCCTCCACAGAAGAGGTGAGGAGGGACATGACAGGGCTCAGGAGGGAGGGAGTGTGCTGAAAGCTGCTGTTCTACTTAAAAGGGCAGCGTATTTAAAGGGACAATGCTCGTCTCTGTCTCACACGCACACACACGGTGTGTGTCTCTGTCGCACACACATGGAATCTTCTCAGGCTGGTGGCAACTCACTGACTGAAGCAAGGCCAGGGAAGAGGCAGCTATTTGGGTGGGGTCTGCTGGGATTGGGTTGGAGGAGGTGGGGAAGGAGAGAGATGATCTCCCAAGCTTTCCTCTGTATTTCCAGAAGCAGAATTTTGGCCCTGTAAAGGGCTGCAGACAGACACTTGTTATGGGAGTTGGTTACATCTAAGATCAATAGTAACTGAAAGCTATTAAAGAAAAAATGTACTGTCTCTTCTGTTGGTGTGCTTTCTGCATTTGACTATACAAGAGACATATTGAAGCTGGCAATACACATGTACAGAATTAGGCAGTTTTTCTAGCTGAAACTTTTGTGTGGCTTTCACAGAAAAAGTAGGTATTTTACTCTTCCAAAATCTCCTAGTCTAGTACTGACGAGACTTTATTTAGCTTAGTTTGGGACATAAAATAATTGCACTGTTGATGCAATTGTG
Source organism: Lepidochelys olivacea (assembly GCF_965140295.1). Classification (NCBI taxonomy): domain Eukaryota; kingdom Metazoa; phylum Chordata; order Testudines; family Cheloniidae; genus Lepidochelys; species Lepidochelys olivacea. The sequence continues at coordinate 48,713,498 of NC_140419.1, forward strand.
TGTAAACCAGAATGAACTTTTGTCCCAAAATTATTTTTCTGCATGAGCTGAGAAAGAAACTGTGCAGACAGGTAAATACATCAAGAATAAAAGATGTGGGAAAATGCCAAAACTGTAGAGGCACTGGAGTGCCTTTGGATTAGGGATGGGTTTTGTTTTTCACTTAAAGTCAGGAATTCAGTCTCAGGCTTCATTCTCTGTCTTTAGAGAAAAATGCAGAGTACTCTATCCAAATTAACAACACACAATCTGTGGGAAATGGTTACATTTTCTGGGGATTTTCAACTAAATATGTTGTTTAATTAATCTTGACTCTAAAAAAACGGGACCTTGAAGAAATTTCTTCTCTGTTTCACCTTTTTTCATATCCCTTTAGGGAAAGTATGAGAGAGGAAGAAAATCACCTATATTTTTCTATCAGTGAAGTGCTGTTGCAGCTTGGAACTCACACTTCACAGTCTCCTTTTTCAGGACACATCCTATCTGTTCATCACTGGCCCTGATGTAGTCAAGTCGGTTACCAATGAAGATGTTACCCAGGAACAGCTTGGGGGAGCAAAGACACACACTGCAGTATCAGGTGAGAGCTGATGATTTTACTTCGTTAGCGTATGATCCAGTTTTCCAAACTGAATGAATCAGCAGTTTCAGCATAGATGTTAGAACTACTTTTTCTCACTAGGAGCCCCCATGTGAAATTCTTCACTAAAGGTTATTGGGTTTGGGGCACTGGATTTTGGGCACTGAATAACAGTAATTATTTTTGCACTTTGTAGTATATCCATGGAATAACAACTACTAGAAGTGCATTGAAGGTTTTAAGCAAGAATAATATGATGCTTTCACACATGAGGGGGAGTTTATATATATTTTCAAGCCTTTTAAGTCATTTTAACTCAAGACTATAGAGTGTTTTACTGCATTATGGTAGCAAACCTGTGGCTGAATTTGCCATCCCTTTCCAGCATTTCTTTTCATTCCCTTCTAATGCTTCTCTTGCTCTTTTGGAACAAAGTTACCTATGCGACATCTTGACTTGGAGATGACTTTTAAAAAAAAAAAAAAGAGAGAGAGAGAGACTAAACAAAATCTGGCTAGCAGGAGTTTTATGGCTGTGAAAGTCTAATTTTTTGTTTAAAGAAAGAATGCTGAAACAAAAAAGAAATGTTGCCATAGTTACAGTTGAAGCTAGTTCTTCATTTTAAGCTTAATTTTGTCCCCCTTTCTATCTTTGAGAAAACTGAAGTAAACCCATGTGAACATGTCTGTGTGAGATGATGCTAGAGTTAGGTATTTTAAGGGAAGCTAAGGGGATGTTGGACAAAGTAATTTTTGGAGGTGTGGTTATTAATATTTTAATAAAATTATCCATTCTTAGAAATTGTCAAGTCTCAGAAGCCTTTTTCTGGCTCATATCTCAGAAAAGACTTGGCATAGCTCCAAAACTGTCTTATTCTGTTGGCCTCTGGGAGGACTGGTGCCTTTAGCTAATTTAGTGGAGTTGGTTTGGTCAATCATTTACTTACTAAAAGTAAGTCTATGTGAACACTCTGCATCCCTGAATGGGGCCCAGACAGGCCTCATGGCCTTGTAGACTTTATAAGGCTCAGATCAGAGTAGGCTGTCCATTGCAGAGGAAGGGGAACGTTAAGCATAGGAAAGAGGGTATATGTGGTATGCATGGAATGTGAGGAAAGGGGTATATAGGGTTGCCTATGGGTATCACTGCAGACATTTACCATTTCTACTGCATCCATCGCTGTAGTATCTAGGCATTAAATACACCAACGAAGCGTGAGGAGCAGTATCAATTGGTGTCTGGGAATGGACAACTTTTTCCACACCTCAGTAGTCTTTCCCATGAGTAGGAATATTCATAGGACACTTGAAGACGAAATGAAGATTACATACCTGTAACTGGAGTTCAAGATGAACTCTACATAGTCACACTTCCCCTACTACCTTTCCCCACTTCCTCACAGTCATGCTTACCAAAGAACCTAGGATTAAAGAGGAGAAGGAACTGCGGGGGATGGAGCACTCATGCCCCTTTTATATCCTTGCTATGCAATGTTCTGTATTCACTATGAGGAGGGCCGAGGAAAGCGCACGAGTAACTGCTGGCAAGAGTTCTACCATTCAGGCTGTACTGGTCAAAGCCTGGCATGAGTGTACGTGCAGAGTCCATCTCAAAGAACTCTGATTACAGGTGAGTAACCTTCATTTGGGTCTAATACAACATCCTGGCGTCTAACCACAATGGGCTTCAAAAAGTAGTAAAGCTATTTTTTAAAATACAAAGATAAGGAGAGCTATCCAGAGCTGTCAAGGAGGAAGATTGACATGCTTAGATGCTTCTCAGACACTTCAGCCTTACTGGAGTTGAAAACTTGATGGCTCTGCTGGCTTCAAAAATGTTGATATGGTTGATGACTTTATTGACGTGTGTTAGAAAATCTAAATGGAGGCCTTGTGAAGTAGTATTATTTTGGCTTTTTTCTCCAGGGGTCGCACACAGAGCCTTTGAGAATGATGTAGATGCTTTGCTCAATCTCAGGGAGTTCTTTAATTACCTACCTCTCAGTAACCGTGATCCAGCCCCAGTTCGCAAATGCCATGATCCTAGGTAAGTGAGGGGCTTGCACATGATCTCTCAGACTTGATGTCAGTTTAATGTCATGTGTTTTTCTGGCAGTGTGAATACAAGGAAATGAGCATCTTGCAGCTGGACTTCTGATTTTGGCCTTCTTCACCGATTAATTCCCTCTTCCAACATGTATGTGCGAACATGTTTTGTTAGCTCTTTGTTTAGGAAGTTTTATATGTATACTTTGTTTAGCAGTTTTATAAATCATTGTCCCTTAGCTACCAGAAATACAGTATTAACCATTACAAAAATGAACTGATCAGTCACTGTTTACAGATTCATCCTGTGTTCCTGTGAGGCAGGAATAAGTTATAGGACAAACCTTTTTATCCAGAAACAGTATCTCCAGGATGATGTATTTTCTTAAACAGGAGGACACTTCTGCCTTTTCTGATATTAACAAACCAAGAGAGTCTATTATACTGATTAATATTCTGAGAAGTTTGTCACATGTTGTTTGTAGTCTTTTGCCATGTATGAACTCGATGAGTAAATTTTCCATATCAGTAGAATCCCATGTGGATTTTGTTTTTTTTAAACAATTACTCTAATATTGGGCAATTTTTATTTTTTTCTGTGAGAGGCTACCAATAATCTTGCAGCTACTAACAGATGAGAGCTTAATTCTCTATTTCCTAGACTGGGATCCATTTCCACTAGCAAGCCTCAGAAGGATTACCACATGATCTCTGTGTAATAAATGTTCAATAGTTTGTAATATGAGGTTATGAACTGCATCTCAGTGCTCTAATAATTTGACATGTACAACATATAAAATAACCTTTTCTACCAGAAATTTCTTCAACATTTCTTGCCATCCATATTTTTTAATATTTGCTATTCAGTGGGTACGCCAATATCTTAAATTAATTTTCTCATATAGTGCTATGAATCAAGATCGCTGGTCTTTTTCCCCCAAATCTAAGCCCATTTCTCTGAGGTAATATGTCTGCCTAAATCCTTGTCCTGTTATATATACGGATATTTTCTTGCAAGGAAAATTGTCAGTAAATGCTATTAAAATTAGTTTCCTCTATAAAAGAGTTTATTTACAGAGCTGAGAAATATAGGGTTTTATTCTATCCTCATTGAAGTCAGTGACAAAGCTCCAATTGACTAGCTTTGATCAGGGCCATAATACCTAAATTGAAAGTACTCATCTCATGGGAAAGCAGGCCAATAAAAATTGGTGTTGTTTTCTAAAGGAGTTAGAAGACTCTCTCTTTAGTAAACAATCAGTCAGCCATGAATATTCCATTTCTCTTCCACTCTGAATAACTCTAGTTCATTGTTTGTGTTAAAGTCAGGACTATAGGCAAAAACTAAAGGGAGGCTGTCACTGCCTCCTGGTGCGGTCTTTCGAGGAGTCTCAGCCACTCCTCACTGAACTTCCTTAGTTTATCCTCAGTCCGGTCCCTAACTGGACCCTCAACCTAATTAAGTCTATCAGCCCTCCAATTGGAGGGCTGGCAGTCTCCCTTACTCTCCTGGCTGTTTTCTTGGTGCGGGGCTGTTTTCTTTGTTATCCTTGGCCTTTCTGCCTCCCTTTCCTTCTCTTACACTCTCCCCTTTATAGCAGGTCTTGTTTACTCTGTTGGTTGCAGCTGTGGGTGCCTGCCTCCATGATTGGCAGTTCTGGCAGCTGCATGGGGGATGTGATCAAGCTGCTTGCTTGTAAACAGGAGGAACTCTCCTCCCACTCTGTCTATGCTCAGTATGAGGTTTGTAGACCCCCATTACAGAGGCCCTTGCTAAAGGGTGCCTACAGATTTCTGGAGGTGTAATTTTATTAATCCTTGATAACCTAGAAATGTTACTGCAATTTTCTTGGTCAATAAAAACTAGTATTTGCCTGGATTAGAGTGCCTCAACCAACAACTGCCTACAGTTGGCTGGTTTGATAGTACCATATTACATTTGGAGCAGCTGGTCCATTCTGCGTAGTGGGTCAGTAGAAAGCTGCACCCATTCTCAGCCTTCTCTTACTTGTATAATTCTAACAGCGAAGTCTGGATAACTGCTGGAGTTTTATGATTTGAAGAAGGCTTTGAAACAAGACCAGTATCCTGGGCTAAAAGTTCGTTTTATTGATGGCTATTCTCTCTCACCAAGAGACTGTGGTATTCCTCCAGCACTCCAGAGCTCTGTGTATTTCCTGGAGTGATGGTTTGATGTTTCCATTGTACAGATCCTCTAAGTTACTTGAGATTGGATTCTAAGTATCTTGCAGAATTTTTTACCCATTTATACCCAAACATTTTCTGGACAATTGATGTCTCTGAGTCTGTTAAATGTATATCTTATTTTAGTTTTAGCATGATTTAATTAAAACCAGTTGCTTTCTTCAAATTAAGGATTTCTTTAGATAATCATTTTAGGGAAACATTTGGGTAAAATATAACAGCTACATGACAAACTATTTTACTGTGTATTCCTGCCAGTTTTATTCCATTAATAAATGTATTCTCCCTTGAGCAAAAGACTTTGCGGCCAGTGGAGAAAGCAAAGGAGAGTAGTCCCTTCCCCCCACCCCCCCCACCCCCTTGCATAACTCAGACAGGAACATCGTCAGCCCATGGATTTGCATTACTGCTTTAGGGCTGATATAAAGAGGAGTAATGTTATTTATTTTAATTTAGACAGGTTGACTGGAGCTTTGTATGGTTACAGGCAACTTTTTCCTCACCGGTGATTCTCTCCCTTCCCCCTCTCACCCTCCAACTGTGTCCAGCTCAATGATTGGGAAGACAAAAATGAGAAGACTTCTCCCCTTTCCCTTAAAACATGTTCTCCTGCTGCTGCTCCTTCCCACTTAATACTTCCAAAACCAAACTATTTTCAGTCTCCCCACACCCTCCTGTCTCTTGGTAGCAGCTGGCTCCTGTGTTACTGTGACCAGCAGAGCCCGCAGCAGACGGAAGATGTACACATCCTGTAGTCCTGCAAGAAGCCCCCCCTCCGCTGTTCTACTTCTTAATGCACAAGTAGCCAGGTTAAAACTAAGGAATTTTTTTTTTCTCTGTGTTTGGAAGGCTTGGCTGAAGATGCCAGCATACAGATAGAGTCTTGCCAAGCAGACCCCAATGGGAGGAGTTACAGGTGTATGTCTTCTGTATGGAAATTAATCTCATTTTGTGAATACTCATGTCATTTTTAATTACTTTGCATTTTGTCTGAAGTAACCGCTTGGTTCCTGAGCTGGACACAGTTGTCCCAATGGAGTCTACTAAAGCCTATGATATGGTCGACATTGTACATTCGGTAAGCCTTCTGTTCTAAAGAAAAAAAGTATTTATGTGACAAATTATTAAATGGCTCAAAATGCTGGAAGCAAACTAACAGAATGCCACAGGAGACCTACTTACAGTTAACTCTGTCTTCACAATAGCCATTCAGATAATTCTTTCTCCATGCATTGATCATAAACCCAGAGGTAACAAAAATTGCAAAAATAAGGAATCTAATGTATGAAAGGAATTTTAGATTTGGGATTTGTCTTTAGGACTCATTTTCCTCTTTCAAATGTTCATCCATCACATAGAAGGAAGACAGTATTGTTCAGGTTTCTTTTCTTAAAAAGTGGTTGACAGTCCCCAGATAAAAAACTGGAAAATTGTACACCTTACTGCACTTATCTTTTTATTTCTCTTACGTGTTTAAATAATGCAGTGTGTTTTACTGTTTTCCTTAATTTAAAGGGAAACAAACTTTATTTGGTGATTCCAATCTATTCGTAGAAATTTGAATTAAAAGAATTTTATTAAGTTTACAAAGTCAAGCACTCAGAAGTTTGGAAATACCAGAATGAAAGTTGCATGGAATGAGGCACAGGTGTCCTGTGGAAAAAAATAGTATGTGATGTGATATAATGCAGATGTAGCATTAAGGTTACTTGAGCAATATTCATACTGGAGTTTTGTAACTTTTTTAGTGCTTTATTTTGCAGTCTTAATGTTCTTAATATATTTTTCATGTTTTTTAACAAAAAAATAAATATCAAGCGATTGTTACAATCTCCCCTGCAGGTCATCATCAGGGTTTGAATTTTGCACCTCCAGATTCCTGGCACAGAGGTCTACCACTTGAGTTAAATGTTTGCTGTAGTATGCTGTTATCCTCTGTGGACCAGCCACAAGGGGCAACACACTGAAGCAGTGGGTTTCATGTACAAGAATAGGTCAACTGTATTGGCAGCGTGCCTTGGCACATAGATTTTCAGATTTTCCGAGAGGCAGTGTAGAAAAAGAGGTGTGAATTGGCTCTTCCATAGTAGGGTATAGTCTCAGGTTTGACAGAAGTGACTTTGTCCAGTCTCTAATGAGCCTGTAAAATAGGGGGTGAGGCTGATATTTGCCTGCCTGCTAAAGTAGAGTGTATGTGCATGGACTTATTAATATTGGTCTGTGGAAAAGATGAAACTGCAGAAATCATGTTCTAATTCAGGGGTTCTCAAACTGGAGGTCCGGACCGCTCAGGAGGTCACGAGGTTATTATGTGGGGGGTCACGAGCTGTCAGCCTCCACCCCAAACTCGTCTTTGCCTCCAGCATTTATAATGGAGTTAAATATATAAAAACGTGTTTTTAATTTTTTTTGGGGGGGGGTGTCACACTCAGAGGCTTGCTATGTAAAAGGGGTCACCAGTACAAAAGTTTGAGAACCACTGGTCTAATGGCTTCCAGCATTTTCCTCTAATCAAATGGTATTCTGATGGGGGAAAGCTTGAGTAACAGGATGCATTTTTATCTGGCAGTTCAGCTGTGGGGAGCTGCTTCAGAATGGTGCCAGAGGCTCAGTGGGGTCTGGGAGCATGTTCAGTGTGGGTGGAATGTTCTGAATATTAAGGCACAAACCTCATCACATTCTGCTGCTAGAGCTAAAAGCTTGGCCACTAGGGGTGAATTGTCATGGGGGTAAGCAAAGGACTTATCCTCCTTCCAAAATTCAAGCACCTGCTCCAAAAGAGAGGATGGGATTTTCACAAGTGCCTATGTGAGTTAGAGAGAAAAGCCCAACTAATTTTCAATAGGACTTGTGCTCCTAGGCCAGTTGCTGCTGAAAATCCCACCCTGAAGCACAGAGCTGTTTAAAATATGGTCACACATTTTTGCATTATTACAGCTGTCTGTCCTTTACCATGTACTCAGAAATAGCTGAACTGTTTTTACTCAAACTTAACAAAACATTCTGAGGCAGAGATCAAGCATGGAAAACTGCAGCCTGAATGATTGGTAGGCAAAGTTATTGTGAGCAACTGAAAACAGGGGGTCATGATAAAGTATTAGGAACCCATCATATAGGTATCACTATGGCGGTGGGGCACAGAAAGTAATTGGGCTATGAGGGAGGTTTGAAGAACCTTCCTTGCCTGTCCCTGTAGGTGGTAAAAGCAGAGCATGCCTGAGAATTGCTTTTCAGGGAGACAGCCCTGTCTTGTTTCTCTTACTGTCTCAGTTAGATAGATGCCGTTGACATAGTATGTGCTGCTTCTGTGCAAATAAAATCAAGTCCCAGTTCTGCTCTGTTATGAGCCTCTTACATCCTGTGCAACCCCAATTACTTTGATGGAATTACACAGATTGCTTGTCAGGGAAGAGCATGATGCACTGATCGTCACAGATGAAGCAAAATGCTTTGAATTCACCTGAGTTAAGTATTAATGTGTTGCAAATTAGAAAAGTGCCCTTATTACAGCGGAATCCTTTGAAAGGTTTGCTTTGGTGTCATGCTGAAGGAGCACCCTGATAGAATATATTCAAAAGTAAATGCAGCATCAAAAACATATTGACATATGCATTTGTAAAGAAGAGAGATTTATTTTTAAAACCTTCTAATTCCCAAGCAGTTTTTTTTCTCTCTCTGTAACATTGAGATTGTTGTAGCTCCCAGCATCTACCCCTGAGGATTTGTCCAAATCTCATTCTTGCAGATTGTTGACGAGAGGGAATTCTTTGAAATCATGCCCTCCTATGCCAGGAACATCATTGTTGGATTTGCAAGGATGAATGGAAGAACTGTTGGAATACTGGGTAATCAACCCAAAGTGGCATCAGGTAGGAACTAGGTGCCTGGTGCTGGGAATATATATTTCTAACAAAAGGGTGTTTGTAAGCTGCCTGCTAATTGTGTTTTGTTTATTATGCACATTGTGAGGACATATGTCACCATAGTAACCAGGTGTACTTTCAGAGTAACAGCCATGTTAGTCTGTATTCGCAAAAGGAAAAGGAGCAATCGAAAAGATGCATCCGATGAAGTGAGCTGTAGCTCACGATAGCTTATGCTCAAATAAATTGGTTAGTCTCTAAGGTGCCACAGATACTCCTTTTCTTTTAGGTGTACTTTGAGTGTCTAAAAGTTGGGTCTATGATTCATTTTCCCCTAAAAGTTTAATAGTAGAATAGGTTTTGTGGTAGGACTAGCATTTTATGTCACACATTAATGATCTGGAGAAGCAGGATAAACAGTGGCAAAATTTCCAGATTATGAGCCTGAATAATTTTGTGTCAAGATTAGAGAAACCAATGAAAAACTTCAGTGGGACTAAGCAAACCTAGTTAGACAGCATAGCATGATGACAGATAAAATTCCATGTTGACCAGTGTAAAATGATTTATATTGTCTGGAATAAAAACTATTCTCAACTGCTACCACTCAGAAAAGACAACTAGTATCTTTCTGATCAGCTCAGTGAAAACCTCTGCTCAATGTGCAGCTAAGGATGCATAATAAATGAGAAGATACTACTGAAAGAATTCTAAATCCATACTATAAATCAGTGGTACCTCATCACATGGAATATAGTGTTTGGGCTTCTTAGCCAAACAGACACAGCTAGGGTTGCCAACCCTCCTGCTTTCGCCGGGAGTCTCCTGGAATAACGCTTTATCTCCTGGAGGCTACCTCAGCCAAACCGGGAGATTTTGGGCACTAAAAGTCCGGTGGTGCAGCAGAGCTAAGGTAGGCTCCCTACCTGCCTTGGTTCCACGCCACTCCCAGAAGCAATCGGCATGTCCCTGCAGCCCTGGGGGAGGGTTCCCTCCCAGAATCCACACCCCATCCTACACCCCAGCCCAAAGCACGCACCTTGCACCCCATCCTGCACCCAAACTCCCTCCCAGAGCCCGCACCCACTCCTGGACTCCAGCGCCCTGCCCTGTATCACCAGCCTGGTGAAAATGAGTGAGGGTGGGGAAGAGCGAGCAAAGGAGGCAGGGAGGATGGAGTGAGTGGGGGGAGGGGCCTCGGTGAAGGAGCAGGACAGCGGCCTGGCCTTGGGAAGGGGTAGGGCATGGGTCTTTGGGTGCGTGATTAGACAGTTGGCAACCCTAGACACAGCTGAAAGAGAGAGGATTCACAGGCAGCCAGCGAGAATGACTAGGGACATAGAAAAACTGCCATCTGAAAAATGAAAAGATTAGAACCATTTCGTTTAGCAAGATGACGAATCTGAGGGACATGATAAAGTTATATCAGGTAAACAGTATGGAGAGGGCAGTTCAGATGCTTCTAGTCCTCTTTTCTCACAGTAAACAAAAATGGAAGCTTTCAGTGAAATCAATAGCTAGAAAACTGAAATCTGATAAATGTAGTGCTCTTTTACATAACACACAACTAGCCTGTGGAGCTTATTGCCATTATATCTATGTATAATTAATTGAGGTCAAGAGCTTAACAGACTTTAGACATTTTGTTTGATAATAATCACATCTGAAGTTACCATAGTAAGGATTCTTTTTAAAAGATGAAAAAATGTTGAAAGGCTATAAACTCTTGGGTTTCAGGGCATACATTAATCTGTAACTAACTGATGGGGATTAGCCCTTATTTCCCTTGCATATTTCTCTGACATCTCTCTAGTACTAGCCATAGGTTACTGTTACTGGATTAGATAGACCCTTGGTCTGAGCTGGTATGGGAATTCTTAAGTTACTTTGAAGGGAGTTTTGTTCCCTGTATTAAATGAAGTTGTCTCTATGTGGTAAATTACATTTCTGAGACAATTAGATGGTCGTATGACTACCCATGGTGGTTCTTTTTCTGAAGAACAACTTGATCAAATACAAACATTTGCTAAGTTAAATTGCTATCATACTGTTACCTGAGAAAATTAGCAGGTTTGACTGCTGTTTTGCTTTTGATTCAATAGTTTTAATTTTGGCAAAGATGTTTAAAAGCTCAAGGCTATCTCTGTTCTGTATCAGTTTTGTATAGTTAAGTATAATAAAATATATAAATTTTATTTGTTTTTTGGCATGGAAACAGAGAAACTTCTTGGAGTGTTTTAGTGAGTAGCGAGGACATAATAGCAGAGCTGGTCTTAGGAAAGAACCTTGGATCAAGTGATCACAGGTTGATTGAATTTAAATTAAATGGTAGGATAATTAAAACAAGGTCATCAACTATGGTTTTTAATTTCAAAAGGGCAGACTTTCAGAGATTAAGGGAATTAGTTAACGAAGTCCGCTGGACTGAAGAGCTCAAGGACTTGGAATTTCTTCAAATCAATTATACAAAAACTATCAGAAATTTTCATCCCAAGAAAGGGGGAAAAACTTGAAGGGAAAGGCTCCACACCCAGCTGGATGAATAACCACCTCAAAAAGGTTATTAGAAGTAGGCAGAGAGCCAATAGGGAATGCACAGGGGGGTTGATTAGCAAACATCATGGAGGTTAGCAATTCTCACTTTATTCCTACATTTTCTAAAGTCAAGCTGCATTAGCTGTTGCCAAGGAAATTAAAATAAATAATATATTTTTTAGTTATATAAATAAACAGAATAAAGAAGGATGAGGTTGGGCTGCTAGGTAGTGTGAACGGGAAGGGGATAAAACTAAAATGAATACTTTGCCTCAGTTTTCAATAATGATGATAATGTGGAATATGTATATGGATGCAATACGGCTGATGGAAATGAGCATCTAGAAATGAAAATGACCACATCTGAGGTGGAAGAAAAATTTAGAGCTTAATGCAATCAAATTGAGGTGGGGACTAAATAACTTCCATTTTAGAATACTGAAAGAACTGGCACATGAGATTGTTAGTCCAGTAGCAAGGATTTTTAATAAATGTATTATTTGGGGGTAGAACCATGTGACTGGAGAATAGCTAACATCATACCTCTATTTAAGAAAGAGAAGAAGAGTGATCTGGGCAATTGCAGACCTGTTAGTCTGACCTCAGTAGTATGCAAGGTTTTAGAGCAAATTGTGAAGGAAGGAATAAATAACATCATAGAGGTAAATGGTAAAAGGGATGTAATACGACATGGTTTCACCAAAGGTCAATCATGCTAGACTAACCTGAGTTCCTTCTTTGAGAAACTGACTGATTTTTTTTTTTTTTTAGATAAAGGAAGTGCAGTAAATGTAATATACCTGGACTTCAGTAAAGCATTTGACATGGTACCCCAGGGGAAATTATTAGTTAAGTTAGGGAAGATGGGGATCAGTAAAAGCATTGTAAGATGGAGAAGGAATTGGCTAAAAAGGAAAAGACAATGGGTTATGCTGAGAGGTGAACTATTGGGCTGGAGGGGAGTTATTAGTGGAGTTCCTCAAGGATTGGTCTTGAGACCAATCTTATTCAATATTTTTATTAAAGACCTTGGTTCAAAAAACCAAGACCAACTAATGAAATTGGGTTATGAAACAAAGTTGGGAGGCATCGTCAATGCAGAGGAGGATCAGAGTATTATACAGGAAGATCTGGATGACCTTGAAGACTGGAGTGATAGAAATGGGATGAAATTAAATAGTACAAAGAGCAGGGTCATGCACTTAGGGTCCAATAATAAGAATTTGTGCTACATCAGCTGGAAGTGACAGAGGATGAGCGAGACCTGGGTGTGAGAATCAATCATAGGGTAACTAGGAGCACCAATATGAGGCTGTAAAAAGGCAAATGTGCCTCTTAGGATGTATCAGATGAGGCATTTCCAGTAGAGAGAGAGAGACTTATTAATACCTTTGTACAAGACACTGATAAGACCTCATCTGGAATACAGTGTACCGTTCTGGTCACCCATATTCAAGAAAGTTTAATTTCAAATGGAACAGGTGCAGAGAAGACTTACTAGGATGATCAGGGTAATGGAGAGTCTGTCTTATTAGAGGAGACTGGAAGATCTTGACTTGTTTAGTGTAGCAATAAATACATTAGAGGGGTAAATACCAGGGAGGGTGAAAAGCTGTTTAAGCTAAAGGACAGTGTTGGCACAAGAACAAATGGATATAAACTGGCCAGAACAAATTCAGGCTGGAAATTAGAAGAAGGTTTCTAGCCCTCAGAGGGGTGAGGTTCTGGAACAGCCTCTTAATAGGAGTTGTGCAGACAAACAATTAGTTTTGAGAGAGATCTGGACAAAATTTTGAGTACAGTTGTATGACAGAGTTATGTGTGAGGTGGAGGTTAAGGCTCAACAGTTGTAGGGCTCATTTCTGGTTTATATCTTATGTTCCTAAAGTTCAAGCTTAAGGGTTTCAGCTGGCCACATGCAGAGGTCAGGAAGGGATCTTCTCCCCCCTCGCCCACTGTATTCTGGGAGATTTTTTATCTCCTTTCTGTGAAGCATCAGGGATGACCATGATTGGAGATGGGACTCTGCATGGGGTGGGCTAGGGCTCTCAGGTGGTACCTAGCATTCTCTCTCTTGGGTGCTTGGCTTGACTGGTTCTTGCTCACGTGCCCAGGATTTAACTGATTGCCATATGTGGGGTTGGGAAGGAATTTTCCTCCAGGTCAGATTGGCAGTGACCTTGGGGGAGTTTCACCTTCCTCTGTAGCGTGTGAGCATGGGGCACTTGCCAGAATTATCTGGATATAATTAATGGACCACTTCACCTGGAATGGTCCCTTAGACTGTATCTAACTACTTATGCTAAATTATCAGTTTGATCTTGTATTTAGCTGTGACACCGAGTGCCATTCCCAGGCCTGAAGACAAGTACTTGTCTAGCTCAGCAACAATAAAATATTACCTCACCCACTTGGTGTCGCTAATATCCTGGGACTCACACAGCTAGAACACTGCAGATACCTCACTTAATTATTTCCCTGCAATTGCAGGGGCCTCAAGCACTAGTGCATCTCACTCCCTTGTGTTCTCTTCATGTGGATCTTCTAGTTTGGTATTATTTCAGTTGTTGAGTTAGTGTGTGGGTCCTGGGTAGTGGTGGTGGCCTGTGACATACAAAAGGCCAGACTAAATGATCTAGTGGTCCCTTGTGGCCTTACATTCTGACTGTATGAACTGAAAATGCTGGTGTTGCTCTATGTGTAAGTGTACATTTGTGGTTTTACGCTGGATGTGGAGAGATACGTATAATGGTTAATGATGAAGTTATCTAAGGTTTATGGCAATGAAGAGAAAAAGGGATACAAAAATACTTTTAAATGGTACTGTTTGGATTGTAAGTTCTTTGGGGCAGGAACTCTCTCTCATAGTATTGTACAGCACTTACCACAACACAGTCACAATCTGATTGAGGCCTCTCTGTGTGGGTGCAATGCAAAGAAATAATATGAAATGAATACCGATAGAATACATGTCACATTCTTAGTGTTAAAGTAGTACAACCCTGTAGCATGTTATATTATTATGGGAGAATATCCCATAATATTAAAAGCACCTAGGTCTCTCTAACTTTCAGTTAGAGTTAGGTGTTTTAAGGTGTTTTACATTTTTTTATCCATGACCTTGAAGTGAAGTGAGGGGGGAAACATCATGAACCAGACAAACAATAGTCCTCCTCAACGAGAAATACAGAAACAGGAATAATTTGGATGAAATACAAGATAATACAGCCAAACTATAGAGTGAGATCCTGATAGTACCCTGAATGCACTGTCAGAAGGTTAGAATTTATTAGAACAGTGTAAAAGCCCCATAAAATATGTCGTCCTCTCTGTTTTTGAACACTAGGGTGTTTAGACATAAATTCTTCTGTGAAGGGAGCCCGTTTTGTTCGATTCTGTGATGCTTTCAACATTCCTCTGATCACTTTTGTGGATGTTCCTGGATTTCTGCCAGGTAGGCCCTCCATATTTGTAACTCCCTATGATTGGGGTGGGAGGGCAGTTGAGCTAGAATATTTAATACCATTTCTCTTTGTTTCTTTATCGAAAGATTTTATTTGTTTCTTCTATTATCAGGCAGGGTGTGTTCATCCCCTGCAGGTGCCAGAGCAGTTGCAAAGCCATCATGCAGGGCTCAGCCAAAGACTGGCTGCTTCCTTGCAAGCACCCCATCGCAGCTAGAGCAGAAGTTATTTGCACTTCACTTGCTCTGCATTTCCTTGTTATTTTGAGATTCCAAGTACCTCAAAAAGGGCTCAGCTGTAGTGTTCCTACTCTGCCTTGTGTTAAGGTCGTGCAGAGTTGCGCTGCTGCCTTGGGAGGTGTGAGAGGGATTGTTCCTGCAAAGGTGCAGTTGAGAGCAAACCCACTGCATCACCTATTAGTTATCTTGACTGGTGATGTGGGAAGAAAGGGCCAGTGCCCCTAGGAGGGAAACCTATGGGGTGTGAATTCCCGGTTGACCGCCTGTGTCAGAACAGCTGCAGTATGTGCTTCCAGCAGTTCTAACTCCTCAGAGTCCTGATAAAAGAGAGACTTTCAAGCTCTTTCCCCTTTGAGGAGGGGGACCTTCCCCTACTACATACTGTTACCCTGGGGTATGCCAGGCTCTCTGGGCTTCAAGCAGTGCGTCTCTTGCTGGGAAGCCATCCTGGTCGATGGACATTCTTGTTGTATCTGCTGCTTGGGAGAGTCTCATATCCCACAAAAGCACTCCATCTGCACTGCTTTTAAGGACAGGGCAAGAAAAAACCAGGAGCTAAAACAGACTCTTAATGATGGAGTGTTCCCTCCAACCAGCCTCAGATCCAGGCCAGGAGACCACCTCCTCCCCCACCCACCGACATCAGTGCTGAGCAAAAACAGTGCCCTGTAAACTTTGGTACTTTTACCTTAGTCTACCTGAGGTAAATCCACAGAGAATACCCACAGAAAACTGAGTCATTCCCACAGACAGATGCCACCTCAAAAAGGCCTTGGTCCCCACAGAACAAGACCCCTGTGGAGACCTCACATTCTACCCTGGGTACAGCTGAGGCTCCAGACACTCTTAGTAATGATTCTTTACCCAGGGCTCCGGGCTCAGCAGAGAAAAAGGGCGGCAAGCATAACTCAGTAATGAAACCTTCAGTGCTACACAAGCAGGACACTGCATCATCGAAATATTCCACCCCTCAGAGGACAGTACCGACAAATTTTTCATTACTGTGTACGTCCAAGTTGGCCTCAGTACCAGGAAGGTGTCATGCCTCTCATACGGTCTCAGTGGCCCCCAAGGCATCCTCATCGATACTGTCTACTTTGACCAGAGTGGACTTGCAGGGGCAGCATATACCCTCAGTACCAACAACAGAATGGAGCCCTGCTCTTCAAACCCACTCAGTACTGCAGGAATTCAGATTCTCAAGGGATCTATTTCTTTTGGAGGCATCTGAGTCTCCCTTGTTAGTTGGTAGTAAGAAGTTATCGGTACCGAGACAAGCATGGTCATGAAGTGGGACCTGTCCATTGTCCCAGGGCTGCTTGCCATGTGGCTCCAGCATCCTCTTCTGCCCTTACGTCAGGGCCTCAGCCTGCAGGCCCTAGCAGCCAGCCAGGACCTCTCTCTAGCTCCCCCGCTCGCTGCTTGCAGCATTGTTCTGTCCCAGGTGCTGGCGCTCCTTCCTCCTGCTAGGAGCCTGGTCTTCTCCCCTGGAGCTTCATTCAGCTACTGAACTCTGCTCTGCACTGCAGCCCTTCTTATATGAGCCTGCCTGGCCATGACTGGCTACTCCTCTCAGCCCCTTTCTAATGGGCTGCCTCTGGCACAGCCTTCCTAGGGCTGCTTTCAACCCCTTTTCTCCCACTGAGGGGTAGCTGTTCACAGGGTCCTCTGATGATTCGTTGCATACCTTTAAGAATTCCAGAGTCACTCTGAGATCTCTTGGGACTTACACACCTATAAACAAATGAAGGTTTAGTAGATTCCATATGGCTCAAAGATCCTGCCCCGCTTCATTCTCCGGCTCCCAGAGACTGTTTAAATCACCCAGGAAAAAGTAGAAATTCCAGAGGAAGAGACCACCTGCTCCCACTACTGAACCATCATCCTCATCCAAGCATCAGTTTCAATGGGCTAGTTGAGGGCCCAGAACTGTCCCACTAAACTGAGCTGTATATACACTATTTTTCCCACCTTCCACCCTTCAGAAACTATCTCTCCTGCTGTCTTCTCACATGGGAGAGAATCACATTGGACAAATGGGTGCTGGAGATTATAAGATCTGGGTACGCTATCCATTTTACCTTCCTCCAGTATACCCACCTCCCATCCTGTTTCTCTTCAGGGACCCCTCTCACGAGCACCTGTTAAAGCAAAAAGTCAACTCACTTCTGTGAATGGGAGCTGTGGAACTATTTCCTATTAAGCACAGAGGGAAAAGATTTTATTCCAACTATTTTCTGGTCCCAAAAAAGAATGCAGGGTGGAGACTGATTTTAGATCTAAGCTTCCTAAACAACTTTGCCAAGTCTCAGAAGTTCAGGATGGTGTCTCTTGCAGCTATATTTCCATCATTAGAACCAGGGGATTGATTCCTCAACCTTCAGGGGAGCCCAGGACCTCAGAGTGATGGAGGAAAACTCTTTGCCTGCCTGCTAATTTCACTTCTAAGAAAGGACATGTCAGCAAATCCTCCCCTTATGACTGCTTTATGTTGGGAGAAGTGTAGTTAGGATTTTTATCTATCATTCCTTTTCACAGTAACTCAGGAGAGCTGCTGTGTCTCCCTGAAGTTTTTTTACCCAAATTAATTGCAGTATGCCCATGGGAGCCCAGTATTTGTTTTCCAGTATGGCCTGAGATTGTATTTGCTATTTGTGTTTGTAATTATTCTCTTGTGTAGGATTCACAGCTCTTGCGAGTTCTACGAGGGAGTGTCTTTTCCTGCTGCTGACCCTGAATGATGGCTTTGAACTGTCCTTGAGTCTGAAGTGGAAAAACACACCCTTCTCCATGTCAGAGTACTACGTTTCCAGAAAAGTGAAATGAACGGATAAGGAGGAATTTTTCTCTGATAAATAGGTTGGGGTCTTGTACTAATCTCAGCTGAACCAAAATTTGCCACCAAATGGGAACCTATTAACAATATTTTTATGGTATCGTGATGCCATATAGCTGCTGTTCACCTGTGGTATATGTTCACTGGAGTTCTCCGTATGAGTTTTCTTTACCCTATTGTCCAGCATGGAGATGTGGAGAACACTATTGTACAGTAAACACTACTGGTGGTGTGTGGCTTTGATCAGTGATAGCTGACCTGCTGGCAGCATCTGGAGACAGCTGTCCAGGTGAAGTGATGTGTTTTGGGTAACTTTCCTGAAAAGGTTTTTTGGTTCTCATAATTTTTAGGCACAGCTCAGGAGTATGGAGGAATCATACGTCATGGTGCAAAACTACTGTTTGCCTTTGCAGAAGCAACTGTCCCAAAAATTACTATCATCACCAGAAAGGTAAGGTGGCATTATTTCTTGGTGTTCTCGAAGACCTCCTGTTCTGCTAGAAGTAATGTTATTCAGAGGCAACTTCCTTCTGGAGTCCTGTTGTCTCTTGCTTCCTCTCTCATAAGGCTTCTTTCTTTCAACTTTCAAGCAGCTTATGTGTCTACTCACCTGTCAGAATGTTGCTACAACTCCTCCATGCCCTTTGCCACTAAGCTCCTTCAATATTCTGTCTGCTCTCACCTTCATTTCCTCGCTTGGCTCTCTTGTAGATAAGTGTCTGATCCCTCCATGTCACTGAACTTCTGTCAGTGAGAGCACAAATGACCTAACTCTGGCCAGATCCAGACATAGTCTCTGAACTTTTTGTCACTTTAGACAATTGAGTCCTATTGCCTCACCTCCTGGAGCTGCGGTGAGTCTGTATTCTCCTTCCTTCCTTCTCTGCTCCTCTGTTAACCTCTCCTTACATGGCTGCTCCTCTATCTTATGCTTTTTCATTGTCCCTCAAAGCTCTGTGCTCAGTACCCTTCCCTTCACCCTTCTGTTCCTAGCTATCTGTTCTTTGTTAGACTCCGTACTGATCAGTGCCTTGTAAATGCAAACTCTACATACCTTAGCTGCTCTCAAAGGTTCAGCTACCATCATCTCGCTCTTCCTTCTCTGTTCAGCCTCACCTTTTGAACTGTTTATAAGACACTCTTCCAACTCAACATGCCAAAACTGAACTTCTTATCTTTCTACCCTTCTCCCTGCTTTCTCTATTGTTGTCAAAAACTCCAGAATCCTCACTTTCTCCTAACCTTGCCACCCTGGTGTCATTTTGACTCCTCCTTGTAGCATAATACATTCACCAAACCTTGCTACTGTTTCTTCCTGTCTAATCTCTCCCTTTTTCTTCTCTGTCCATATCGCTAAGAACCTGCTCCTTGAGCCCCTTCAGGTCCTCGTTTTGGGGGATGCATGCCTGACTCAAGGGTCCCAGAATGTTCAGAGCTGTGTAACCATGAGAGGGTGTGCATATAGGGCCCAGTGTTATAAATCATGACTGTTCCCTCAGTTTGTGCCATCACGAGTGGTCTTGGGACCCTAACCATTCCTCTTTCCCTTTCTCTTGTGCACGTCTACTTGAACTGAAACTTAGTGTGTGTTTATTGTAATTCAACATTAGTAGTAGGAATGAATGAATGAAGTTTGGTTGGCTGGTTTCCCTATTGTTTGTAACGGCTGACAAAGTGAAATGCCCAGTCTTCAGGTTGTGGGCCTTGTGAAGTAAAAACGCCTTCCTTCTCACTTGCCAGCACTGTTTGTGTCAGGGGTATCCCTGTAAGCCTCTTTTGCCTGTGCAACATTTGCTTTTAGAATAAGGACTAGCAGAGATGGCTTTAGCTGCTCACCTTGTGGAAACTGCATTGCAACACTGAGGCATCTTTGGGTCCAGCACCCAATAAAAAATCTGAATAATTGGATCGGGGAATATCAAGAGTCCGTGGAAGTACTTTTCTGCTGTCATGTGAAGGTAGGTTCTTCCAAGAGGACAGATGAAGAAAAACTTAAGACGATGATTGAGTTCTCAGATCATGTCTTTGCAACACTGTGCAGATTCTGCATCCAACTGGCTTCTCTTTGTTCCTGTCACAATTCTGAATCATAAGAGTAGAGCTGAGTGATTTAGATCTCAAGAGGCCTGTGAGAGTGAGTCTGCAGGAGGAAAAAAAGCAACTTTGAAAACATGGGGAGAAAAAGTGTATTCTATAAGGACAGCTACTGACTAAGCCAGAAGGATCGCCAAAAAGGATTGCAAAGAAGGATTGCAAAAAAAAATTTAAGTATCTCAGAACCAGTAAGCCTGCCAAATAAGCACTGGGGCCACTGGACAATCGAGGTGCTAAAGGAGCACTCAAGGAAGATAAGGCCATTGTGGAGAAGCTAAATAAATTCTTTACATCAGTCTTCACTGCATAGGCTCTGAGGGAGATTCCTGCATTTGAGCCATTCTTTTTAGATGACGAATCTCAGGAGCTTTCCCAGATTGAGGTGTCAATAGAAGAGGTTTTGGAACAAATTGATAAATTAAGCAGCAATAAGTCACCAGGACCACATAGTATTCCTTCAAGAGTTCTGAAGGAACTCAAATGTGAAATTGCAGAATTACTAAGTGTAGTTCATAACCTATCATTTAAATCAGCTTCTGTACGAGATGACAGTAGGGATAGCTAACGTGTCACCGATTTTTTTTAAAAGGCTCCAGAGGTGATCTTGGCAATTGGAGGACAGTACGCCTAACTTCAATACGATGCAAATTGGTCAAAACTATAGTAAAGAACAGAATTATCAGACACATAGATGAACATCATGTGTTGGAGAAGGGTCACCACGGCTTTGTAAAGGGAAATCATGCTTCATCACTCTATTAGAATTCTTTGAGGGGGTCAACAAACATGTGGAGCAGGGTGATCCAGTAGATATAGTGTTCTTGGATTTTCAGAAGGCCTTTGACAACGTCCCTCATCAGAGTTCTTAAGCAAAGTAAATAGTCATAGGATAAGAGGGAAGGTCCTCTCCTGGATCAGTAACTGGATTAAAAAACATGAAGCAAAAGACAAAAATAAATGCTCAGTTTTCAGAGTGGAGAAGTGAATTGTGGTATCCCCCAAGGATCTGTACTGGGACCAGTGCTGTTCAACATATTAATAAATTATCTGAAAAAAGGGGTAAACAGTGAGGAGGCAAAATTTGCAGATGCAAAATTACTCAAGACAGCTAAGTCCAAAGCAGAGTGCGAAGAGTTACAAAGGATCTCAGAAGACTTGGTGACTGGACAACAAAATGGCAGATGAAATTCAATGTTGATAAATGCAAAGTAATGCACATTGGAAAACATAATCCCAACTATACATATAAAATGATGGGGTCTAAATTAGCTGTTACCATTCAAGAAAGAAATTTTACAGTCATTGTGGACAGTACTCTGGAAACATCCTCTCAATGTGCAGCACCAGTCAAAAAAGCTAACAGAATGTTAGGAACCACTAGGAAAGGGATAGATAATGAGACAGAAAAGATCATAATGCCACTATATAAATCCATGGCACACCCACACCTTGAATACTGCATGCAGTTCTGGTTGCCCATCTTATCAAAGATATATTAGAAATGGAAAAGGCACCCAGGGCAACAAAAATGATTAAGGGTATGGAACAGCTTCCATGAGGGGAGATTAAAAAGACTGGGACTTCTCCTTTTCCAAGCTGAAATGACTAAGGGGTGATATGATAAATGTCTATAGAATCATGAATGGTGTGGAGAAAGTGAATACAGAAGTGTTGTTTACCTCTTCACATAACACAAGAAGCAGGGGTCACCCTATGAAATTAATAGGCAGCAGGTTTAAAACAAACAAAAGGAAGTACTTCTTCACATAGTGCACAATCAACTTATGAAACATTGCTAGGGGATGTTGTGAAGGCCAGAAGTATAACTGGGTTCAAAAAAGACTGAGATAAGTTCATGGAGGATAGGTCCATCAAAGGCTATTAGCCAAGATGATCAAGGATGCATCCCCATGCTCTGCGTGTCCCTAGTTTCTGTTTGCCGGAAGCTGGGAGTGGATGAGAGGATGGATCCACTCGATGATTGCCTGTTCTGTTCATTCTCTCTGAAGCACCTGGCATTGGCCACTGTCGGAAGACAGGATACTAGGCAATATGGACCATTGCTCTGATCCACTGAGGCCATTCTTATGTTCTCCTTAGTTGCTGCAAATTCACTGTTTCGTGGCTTGGCAACATATTATTTTCATGTAAATTTCTGAACTCTTAAGATAGCTTTTGATTTATCTTTTTTATATTCAGCATTGATTACACTGCTGACACCAGCAATATAATAATAAAGATGCTAAAATTGGAGGTCTTGATTCTGCACTAATTGGCTATTTGGTAGAACCATAAAGTTGAGGTTAGTATCAACTGAATTCTAAACAGGTTCAGTTTTCCTTTTTCAATCTGGTACAGTTTTGCTCATAAGTACCGTTCCCAACCTGCAACGGCAACTTGTTTGTCATTTTCAAAAGGTCTTTCTGAGTCGAGACCAGCAGGCGTGTATTATGGCACTACTGTACTTTCAATACATTAACCCTTTCATGATAAGGAAGGAGGAGGCCCTTGTGATGGACACGTTTTATAAAAGCAGATGTGAAAAGCACTACTTTCATGTCATTAGGTTTAGACACCTCTGTTGTCTCACTTTAGTGCTTTTGTTAAATAAAGGTCAACCTTGACACAGACTTTCTGTGAATTTTGGAGCAAAGTTATGCCAATGCTGAGCAGTTGCTCTCGAAATGGACCAACTTGGGCTCTCTTCAGTGCGTCCTTGTCTCTGGAATGGGCAATAATTGCAGAAGGGATTTCGTTTGTTGCTGTTGTGCACTTGTCTGATATCAATGACTTCCTGTCTCTTCCAGGCTTATGGGGGTGCATATGATGTGATGAGTTCGAAGCATTTACGAGGAGATGTTAATTACGCATGGCCTACAGCAGAGGTTGCAGTAATGGGTGCAAAGGTAAATGCAGGCTGTGTTTCACTTCTGACTTCCAGCAGCCATAGCCATCTCTGAAAATCATTGAGGAGGCTTGCTGAGATTAATACAACTGATTTTCTCTGAAGTATTTTACACGTTTATAGCACAGCTTTTACTGTAGTGCTTTAAATTCTGTGCCTTAAATAAAAGAGCTTTTTTTCACAATGGATTAATTATTTCAGTCCAGTTTCACGGCATGTTTGTATGTCTTTCTAGGGTGCGGTCCGGATCATTTTCAGAGGAAAAGAGACAGATGCAGAAGCAGAATATGTGAATAAGTTTGCAAATCCCTTCCCTGCGGCTGTCAGAGGTACCTGGGACTTTGGTCTTCGAGTTCCTTTCTTAAATTCCTTGCTTAAAGTCCTTTGAAAGTCAAATTTCACTTGTGTGGTCTGTGGTCACTGGCTAATACTTTGATCAAATATTAGGTTAATCACGCAGGGCATTTTAAAGACAAGGGATTTAGGAATGAAAGTGGTACTAATCATAATTTGGAAATTATTCAAACACTCTTATTTTTTATTATTATTATTTTATTTTCCAAATTCCAGCTACAAAACAACACATCTGAAGGGCTTCTAATACAATTTCTTTGAGGCACTGGTGAGATGTAGGGCACAGGGCCATGTCTAAGGTGCTGATAAGCATATTAAAAATGTTCTAAATTGAGAGGCATTTCAAAAATTGGACAACTTCCATAGTACTTCAGAGCACTCTGACAGTTTGGGTGGAGTTTAATGAGGTGTGCTGGTCAACTTTAGAAGGGACCAGACTTCTGGCTCAGCTTCAGTTCCCCAACATACACTACTGCCCCCAGGTGGTAGGCACTTAGTTTTTGTTGTTAGTGGATTTAATTCTGTATTTCCATATATTTAAAAGTTTATTTCTTATAAGTTGAACCTTAAAGTGCATTTTTACTCTGAAAAATGTGTGTGTAGAAATGTGTCTTTCTCAATCGGACGATCAGTTCCCCGTATGTTTTAGTTACATCTGTTTACTCTACTGATCAGTATATTCATTTGTACCACTTTTTAGTCCCATCAGTAGCACAGTGTGGTAGCATGCACAACAAGATGGATTGTTTTCTGGCTAGTGGATTATCAACAGAAGTGTTAAATGTTTTCACTGCAGTGTTTATTGTTGGGGCTTGAGCCAGAAAAAAAACAGAATTTCACTATCAGATGCCAGGTTGAATTCGCAGAATTGACAGAGAATACATCTTGTCATTTGTAAACTGAACTGACTTGATTTGAACTGCAAGAGACTATACATATAGAACTTCCCAATGAAATTTACAGTTATTCTTGAATTGAGCCCCACTGTAAGTCTAAATTTCTTGGCTTTCTGTTGTTTACTTATTTGATGATAAAGTTTATGCAAGGCTTTTTAAGTTATTGAAACACATTGTCAACTTTAACTTCAGTTTAATTCAAATGCTTCTCTTGTGAGTTAAGTTACAAATTAGCAGTTGCATGCAGTTCTCTAATACATGAATTGTTTAGTTACTGCATAGTTTTGATGTTGCAAAGTAATTACAACGAGATATATTGTGGTTGGGAGGCAAAAGTGTTTGTGTGTAATTTGTTTTTGGTAAATTAAACAGGGTTTGTTGATGATATCATTGAACCTTCTACCACTCGAATCCGCATTTGCCGTGATCTGGAAGTGCTGGCTAGCAAAACGCAATCCAATCCCTGGAAGAAGCATGCGAACATTCCACTGTGAATATGATGAAGAATTGGTTACAAAATGAAGCCACTTTTAAGACATGCAGAAGTGTTCTGAATGCATATATTCTTTAGTTAAAGTGGAGAACTTGAACTTAGCACTATGAACATTTCTTTTAATTTTAATTTGCTTAAGTATTATATAGCAATAAATTTTGAGAGAGTGATTTTATCTGGTATAACATGATTACTTTTAATTAACAGATTCTTTATTCAGCCAACAGTCCTGAAATTGCTTCCTCCTTAGAAATCATGAGTCCAAACAGATTCCAAGACCTCAGGGTCTGATCTTCTGGGATGGAGACAGGGAAGGAATGTCCCTTGAGTTCATTGGCTTTCCATCGTTGTTTGCCACAGACAGAAAGGGCTCCAATAGAGAATCATGCCTTTGGATCCAGTCAGACCTTGGTATAGTTGGGATTTGGGCAGGACAACGGTCTGGGAAGGATGCATCATCTCTGGATCCTGGCTTGTTGGTTCCATCCCTGTATTACAGCACCCATCAAATTTGTTAGCCAAAACTCCCAGTATGCTCCCTCTAATGGTGCTGATGGTAGGGTTCTTGTTGCATTTGGAACCATCCTGAATGCAGAGTCTTGAGGAATTTGCTCGTGGGCTCCATGGTTTCACTTCCTCTAATGTTCTCTCCAGAACAGCTAGTTTTACGCACCCATTGAAGCAACACTCTTTGGGTGAGATTGCATTCTCATATGTGGGTGTAATAACACTTGGTGGGTAGAAACTTAATTGTTTGACTAATTAAAGTTGGATTAAATGAAAGGGGTAAAATGTGCAAAAGTATCCTGACATTGCTCAATTCATTGTTACTTTTATCACAACTTTCTGTTGCTCTTTATGACAAGAGCTTGACAGAAAGTAAATTAATATATAACAGTGGAAATTGGTAATGGATAATGGAAAATAAACATGGTGTGCAAATTACTGCACTCCAACATGCAGATTTGTCCATTTGGGAAATTTAAATAGCACACTGAGTGGTGTGTTAAGTGCTTTGTGTGTAAGGGACTGGTGCCTTGTTCCTGTGGGGTGTGATGTTGCGGATTGTCAGAAATCAGGACCTACAGCAGAGCCAGTCTCTGGGCAACCTAACAAGCGCAGCCAGCATGTAGTAGACTGCCTGATTGGCTTCACTGCCTGAGCAGTGGAAAGAGCCAGCAGACAGGCTCTTAAGTTCAGCAGCTGCTTAAAGCATTCACCCAGAGCTGTGGTAGCTCCTACACCTACTTGTTCCCAGTCTTGCTCCCACCTTCTTCCAGCCCTGCTCCGGTCTTTCCCCAGTCTTGCCTTGCTTCAGGTAACAGGCTTTTGACGCTCGGCTCCAATTCCTGTCTTTTTTTTTAACTCTGGCATTTGACTTTTGACTCTGGTTCTGACCCTGAGCTCCAATTCCTGACTATCTACTCCTGCTCCAGCCACTAGACGCAACCACAATGTGCTGGTCTGTAACACAGATGTAGGTGTCATGTGTGAGGATGTTGGCATTGCTTCAATTATGTGATTTTTCGCTTTTTAATTTTCATGTATAAGGTTTATTTGTTGTATGTATGACACTGAGAAAATGAAATTAAAATCCACAAAGAAAGAGAACAATTGGTAATGTTTTCCACTACCAACACCGTGACATCAGACTACATGCATGTCTGCTATAAAACAGTACAGGGACGCACGCGTGCACACACACACAGAAAGGTTGGGGGGCAGAGAGATGATTAGAGGAAAGAAGTAAGCAGGCCAAGGCGGGTTACACAGCCTCTGCTGTCAGCAAAGTGTACATCTGTGACGGCAGCGAGCATAATCCAGCTGATTTAAATACCTAACTGTAGTACTGTGTGGTGGAAATGGGTATCTGAGTGCAAAGTAATTTTATCTAAAAATTACTAAAAGAACACGACCAAATTATTAAAATTGATAACTCAGGAATTATTAACTGATTGTCAGGTGACTAGTTCAGGGAAACTAAAATCAGAATATCTATTTGTGTTTTTAGATAAGGGAAGTGCAATAAATTTTATATACTTGAACTTCAGTAAAATATTTGATAAGGTGCACATGGGAAATTATTAATTAAATTAGGGAAGATGGGGATCAGTACAAGAATTGTAAGATAGGAACTGGCTAAAGGTGAGATCAGTATTATTTGATATTTTTGTCAATGACATTGGCACAAAAAGCAGGAGCATGCTGATGAAACAAAGTTGGCAGCATCAATACAGAAGGAAATCACAATATTATACAGGCAGATCTGGACGACCTTGAAGACTGTAGTGAAAGAAATGGGATGAAATTCAGTAGTACAACGTGCAAGGTCACTTAGGGTCTAATAATAAGAATTTCTGCTACAAGCAGGAGGCTCATCAGTTGAAAGCAACAGAAGAGGAAAGACACCTGGTTGTGTGCGTTGATCACAGGATGACTGAGCCATCAGTGTGACGCAACTGAAAAAGGCAAATGCTATCCTAAAATGTGTCAGACAAGGTATTTCCAGTAGCGATAGGGAAGTATTAACGCTATTATACAAGGCACTGGTAAGACCTCTTTGGAATACTGTGTACATTTCTGGTCACTAATGTTAAAGAAAGAGTAACTGGAAAGAGCTTGGCTTTTTTAATCTACCAAAAAGAAGTCTGAAAGGGTATATGATGGCTCTCTATAAATACATTCAGGGTAATACCAGGGAGGATGAAGAGGTATTTAAGCTAAAGGACAGTGTTGGTACAAAACCAAATGGATATAAGTTGGCCATGAAGAAATTCAGGCTGGTAATTAGAAGTTTCTAACCTCCTTCTCCAAGTTCCTGCACATGGATCCCATTTACAGTGTCCATGTGCCCCAGCACAGGAGTTTGAAGCATTTTCACTAGTAGTGTCCTGTAGCAGTCGTGCATGGATCCTGCATGCGCTTGTGTCCTCATAAAGGTCATTCTTATAACTGTTTCCCATGACAGCTGTCTGTACTGTCTGGGTGAGGAACATATCATTAAGCCCTGTTCTACACTAGGACTTTAGGTCGAATTTAGCAGCGTTAAATCGATGTAAACCTGCACCCATCCACACGATGAAGCCCTTTATTTCGACTTAAAGGGCTCTTAAAATCGATTTCCTTACTCCACCTCTGACAAGTGGACTAGTGCTTAAATTGGCCTTGCCGGATCGAACTTGGGGTACTGTGGACACAATTTGGCGGTATTGCCCTCCGGGAGCTATCCCAGAGTGCTCCATTGTGACGGCTCTGGACAGCACTCTCAACTCAGATGCACTGGCCAGGTAGACAGGAAAAGAACCACAAACTTTTGAATCTCATTTCCTGTTTGGCCAGCATGGCAAGTTGCAGGTGACCATGCAGAGCTCATCAGCAGAGGTGACCATGATGGAGTCCCAGAATCGCAAAAGAGCTCCAGCATGGACTGAACAGGAGGTACGGGATCTGATGGCTGTATGGGGAGAGGAATCCGTGCTATCAGAACTCCATTCCAGTTTTCGAAATGCCAAAACCTTTGTCAAAATCTCCCAGGGCATGAAGGACAGAGGCCATAACAGGGACCTGAACCAGTGCCACATGAAACTTAAGGAGCTGAGGCAAGCCTACCAGAAAACCAGAGAGGCGAACGGCCACTCCAGGGCAGAGCCCCAAACGTGCCGCTTCTGTGATGAGCTGCATGCCATTTTAGGGGGTTCAGCCACCACTACCCCAGCCGTGTTGTTTGACTCCTTCAATGGAGATGGAGGCAACACAGAAGCAGGTTTTGGGGATGATGATGATGAGGTTGTAGATAGCTCACAGCAAGCAAGTGGAGAAACCGGTTTTCCCGACAGCCAGGAACTGTTTCTCACCCTGGACCTGGAGCCAGTACCCCCCGAACCCACCCAAGGCTGCCTCCTGGACCCGGAAGGCAGAGAAGGGACCTCCGGTGAGTGTACCTTTTAAAATACTATTCATGGTTTAAAAGCAAGCATGTGAAAGGATTACTTTGCCCTGGCATTCGCGGCTCTCCTGGATGTACTCCCAAAGCCTTTGCAAAAGGTTTCTGGGGAGGGCAGCCTTATTGCGTCCTCCATGGTAGGACACTTTACTACTCCAGGCCAGTAGCACGTACTTGGGAATCATTGTACAACAAAGCATTGCAGTGTATGTTTGCCGGCGTTCAAACAACATCCGTTCTTTATCTCTCTGTGTTATCCTCAGAAGAGTGAGATATCATTCATGGTCACCTGGTTGAAATAGGGTGCTTTTCTTCAGGGGACACTCAGAGGTGCCCGTTCCTGCTGGGCTATTTGCCTATGGCTGAACAGAAATGTTCCCCGCTGTTAGCCACGGGGAGGGGGGAGGGTTGAGGGGGTAGCCATGCGGTGAGGGGAGGCAAAATGTGACCTTGTAACGAAAGCACATGTGCTATGTATGTAATGTTAACAGCAAGGTTTACCCTGAAAGAGCGTAGCCATTGTTTTATAAAATGTCTTTTTAAATACCGCTGTCCCTTTTTTTTTCTCCACCAGCTGCATGTGTTTCAATGATCACAGGATCTTCTCCTTCCCAGAGGCTAGTGAAGATTAGAAAGAAAAAAAAATGCACTTGTGATGAAATGTTCTCTGAGCTCATGCTGTCCTCCCACACTGACAGAGCACAGACAAATGCATGGAGGCAAATAATGTCAGAGTGCAGGAAAGCACAAAATGACTGGGAGGAGAGGTGGTGGGCTGCAGAGAGTAAGTGGTGGGCTGAAGACAGGGCTGAAGCTCAAATGTGGCGGCAGCGTGATGAGAGGATTCAATGCTGAGGCTGCTGGAGGATCAAACCAATATGCTCCAGCATATGGTTGAGCTGCAGCAAAGGCAGCTGGAGGACAGACTGCCGCTACATCCTCTGTGTAACCAACCACCCTCCTCCCCAAGTTCCATAGCCTCCTCACCCAGACGCCCAAGAACGCGGTGGGGGGGCCTCCGGCCAACCAGCCACTCCACCACAGAGGATTGCCCAAAAAACAGAAGGCTGGCATTCAATAAATTTTAAAGTTGTAAACTTTTAAAGTGCTGTGTGGCATTTTCCTTCCCTCCTCCACCACCCCTCCTGGGCTACCTTGGTAGTCATCCCCCTATTTGTGTGATGAATGAATAAAGAATGCATGAATGTGAAGCAACAATGACTTTATTGCCTCTGCAAGCGGTGATCGAAGGGAGGAGAGGAGGGTGGTTAGCTTACAGGGAAGTAGAGTGAACCAAGGGGCGGGGGGTTTCATCAAGGAGAAACAAACAGAACTTTCACACCGTAGCCTGTCCAGTCATGAAACTGGTTTTCAAAGCTTCTCTGATGTGTACCGCGCCCTCCTGTGCTCTTCTAACCGCCCTGGTGTCTGGCTGTGCGTAACCAGCAGCCAGGTGATTTTTCTCAACCTCCCACCCCGCCATAAATGTCTCCCCCTTACTCTCACAGATATTGTGGAGCGCACAGCAAGCAGTAATAACAGTAGGAATATTGGTTTCGCTGAGGTCTAAGCGAGTCAGTAAACTGCACCAGCGTGCCTTTAAACGTCCAAATGCACATTCTACTACCATTCTGCACTTGCTCAGCCTGTAGTTGAACAGCTCCTGACTACTGTCCAGGCTGCCTGTGTACAGCTTCATGAGCCATGGCATTAAGGGGTAGGCTGAGTCCCCAAGAATAACTATAGGCATTTCAACATCCCCAACAGTTATTTTCTGGTCTGGGAATAAAGTCCCTTCCTGCAGCTTTTGAAACAGACCAGAGTTCCTGAAGATGCGAGCGTCATGTACCTTTCCTGGCCATCCCACGTTGATGTTAGTGAAACGTCCCTTGTGATCCACCAGAGCTTGCAGCACTATTGAAAAGTACCCCTTGCGGTTTATGTACTTGCCAGCTTGGTGCTCTGGTGCCAAGATAGGGATATGGTTCCGTCTATGGCCCCACCACAGTTAGGAAATCCCATTGCAGCAAAGCCATCCACTATGACCTGCACATTTCCCAGGGTCACTACCCTTGATATCAGCAGATCTTTGATTGCGTGGGCTACTTGCATCACAGCAGCCCCCACAGTAGATTTGCCCACTCCAAATTGATTCCCAACTGACCGGTAGCTGTCTGGCGTTGCAAGCTTCCAGATGGTTATCGCCACTCGCTTCTCAACTGTGAGGGCTGCTCTCATCTTGGTATGCATGCGCTTCAGGGCAGGGGAAAACAAGTCACAAAGTTCCATGAAAGTGCCCTTACGCATGCGAAAGTTTCGCAGCCACTGGGAATCGTCCCAGACCTGCAACACTATGCGGTCCCACCAGTCTGTGCTTGTTTCCCGAGCCCAGAATCGGCGTTCCACAGCATGAACCTGCCCCATTAGCACCATGATGCATGCATTGGCAGGGCCCATGCTTTCAGAGAAATCTGTGTCCATGTCCTGATCACTCACATGACCGTGCTGACGTCGCCTCCTCACCCGGTATCGCTCTGCCAGGTCTGGTGCTGCATATACTGCTGGATAATGCGTGTGGTGTTTAATGTGCTCCTAATTGCCAAAGTGAGCTGAGCAGCCTCCATGCTTGCCTTGGTATGGCGTCCGCACAGAAAAAAGGCGCAGAACGATTGTCTGCCGTTGCTCTGACGGAGGGAGGGGCAACTGACGACATGGCTTACCGGATTGGCTTACAGGGAATTAAAATCAACAAAGGGGGTGGCTTTACATCAAGGAGTATTTCAGGCAGGACTTCACGGGGGGGTTCCAATAAGAAATGGTGCACCTAAGTAATTGTTCTTATTGGAACAAGCAGGTTGGTCTGGCCTCTGATTGATACATGGCTAGATTTACCTCGCTGCACCTTCTCTGTGAGTGACTGCAGTGTGACCTAGAGGAATGAGTCCCCTAGACGGGAGTAGGGGGGAAGCAAATGAGTACAAAACAAATCGGGTCTATTTCTTGATTTGATCCACTCCATCTATCTTTTACATCTTTGGCTGGCAGCAGACGGTGCAGAAGGACTGCAAGCCATCCACATCTCTTGGCTACTCAGCAGAAGATGGTACAATAGGCCTGCTAGCCATCCTCATCTCTTGCCTGCCTGACAGAAGATGGTACAATAGGACTGCTAGCAATCTGTATCGCTTGCCTTCTCACCATAAGATGGTTCAATAAGACTGACTGCAGGACTAAAGAGAATGACCTGGTCAAGTCACTTCTAATGTAGTCCCTGCACCCATGTCTGCCCAGGCGCTCCTGGCCGACGTGGCCAGGAGCACCTCGGACATGACGATGATGGCTACCAGTCCTATTGTACCGTCTGCTGCCACAAGGCAAGGAGCTGCTGCTGCTGTGTATGCCAGCACCCAGGAGACATACGGTGACGGTTACCTAAGCAGGCTCCATGCTTGCCGTGGTATGGCATCTGCACAGGTAACTCAAGAAAAAAGGCGCAAAACGATTGTCTGCTGCTGCTTTCATGGAGGGAGGGCGGGAACGGGGGCCTGGCGATATGTACCCAGAACCACCTACGACAATGTTTTAGCCCCATCAGGCATTGGGATCTCAACCCAGAATTCCAATGGGCAGTGGAGACTGCGGGAACCGTGGGATAGCTACCCACAGTACAACACTCTGGAAGTCGATGCTTGCCTCGGTACTGTGGAAGCACTCTGCCGAGTTAATGCACTTAGAGCATTTTCTGTGGGGACACACACACTCGAATATATAAAAACGATTTCTAAAAAAACGACTTCTATAATTCAACCTAATTTCATAGTGTAGACATACCCCAAGTGTGAGATTTGCAAGTCCTTCAAGAAGTGCACACAAAAGGAGAGAGAGTCCAGAATGAAGCTTTTTCTGATGGAAAGCTCCAAGAGAGCTACTTCAGACTCAGAGACTTCTGTTTTCACGTCATGTCTCTCCAGTGCTCCTGTCACCAGAAATGTGACACCTAATTCTGGAGCAATTAAGTAGACAAAAGAGACTCAGAAAGGTTCTCCAGAGAGTCAGGGACCTCTGCTGTCCAAGGACTGAGTGTCTGACTCTCAATTTCACAGCACTGAGCTCTGTCTCTGCTTCCAAGAGTCTTCAAAGGAGGAAGACTTCAAAGGAGCCTCTCATGCTAGGGATTGCAGAACAGCTAGTGCAGATGAGCTCTTCCTGGTGTGGGGAAAAAGAGGAACTAGGAGCTGATACAGAAACTACCCCCTTCTTCAGCTGAAAGATCTCAGGGAAAAAAAGGATCATCTGCCTTCCTCCTCTTCAGCACCATCTACAGCAGCACTGCCTCTCTCAGAACCAGAGTGCTCAGGACAGTCTTCTGCAGAGCTTCCCCTGTAGGCACTGGCAGCTTTGATCAAAGCCTGCTCAGCACCAGCAGGTTCAGGTGCAGAGAAAGCTTCAAAGTAGAGAGCGGCACCTACAGCATCCTCACTACAGAGACCTTTTACTACTACATTTTCAGCTCCAAAAGCTTCTTTTGTATCTTCACCAAACTTCAGGGTCACTCCAGAACCTCAGTCACCAGTCCTGGAGGTTTCCCCGATCTCGGTAACAGACAGATCGTCTCCTCAAAAAGAAGTGAGGGTACCTCTAATGAAAATGTCTTTGAACCAGCATGTCAATGCAATTAAGGATTTGAGTACCATTTAGATCATTCAGTCTCTTGCCATGGCTTCTGCATTAGAGGTTTCTTCCTCCAAAGTCTCTGATTCCTCTGCAGACTCTGACAGGAGCCCTCCACAAAGAGGGAAATCACACGGGTTGAAAGAAAATAAGTCTAGGGAGGCATATGGAAAAGAGCCTCCTAATAGTCCTGAGAATGCTAATTCTAACTCTGCTGCTTCGTTCTCTTCAAACTGGCCAAACATCCCTTTCTCCTATGGTCCACAACTGTGGCCATATTGGCCCGCATGTCCTCAGTAATCACAATTTCAAGGACAAATTCTCCCACAATATACAGGATCTATTTGTGAGTCACCTGCTATAAACTGTTGTAATACTAATAACTCTACTCGTCAAGTTCAAGATGCAGAGGAACAGCAGATTTCAAGTGATGGTGAAATACCAGCCCATCAAGACAATCCTTCTGATCCTGTACTTCATTCTTCTTCCTTACCATATAAAAACAATTTCACAGACTTCAGCTGATGATTTTAACACCTTTCAGAAATTATTGAAGCATCGACCTAACTACATCGGCTTAAGCACTACACCTCTTGCTGAGTTGGAGTTATTAACTCAGTACAGTGGGCAAGTTACATCTATGTGAGCTGCATTTTAGTGTAGATACTTAGAGTTGAGTCTATGTAGGCTGCCTTTTGTCGGCCTAACTCTGCAGTGTAGATCAGGCATTACTGACTACATGTATTGTGATGCAAGACTCATCATGGCTATCTGTCAGTTTTACCAAAAGAAGTGCAAACGATTATTAAATATTTGTCCTTCAATGGTGGGAATCTATTCGGTGCCAAGGCTGATGAATCCCTGTGTTCATTAGAAGACTTGAGATCCACACTCAGATCATTGAATTTATACACTCCTTTCAAAAATAAACAGTTTTGTCATCAATCTTCACTCCTCAGATATAGGAACACTCAATATCCTTCTTATTCATATTCCCAACAGCAGGGACCTTCTAAACAATCTGTAGAAGGAAGGCTAGATGTTGGAAGAAGTCAGCTCCACTACCCTCTTCTGTAAGTAATCAGTCAGATCAGACACAAAAACATCAAATTTGATGTGATGATTGAGGATCTTGGACTAATTTATAAAAGTGTTGTATACCCTTTACTTCACCCTTTGGTTCCCATCTATCTTATTTCCTGGAGACTTGGATGGCAATCACCACAGATCAATGGGTCCTTCAAGTAACCAGGGATGATTCTGCTGTTCAATTTCAATCTTTGCCTCCTTGCCACTCCCTTTCCTGGTTCCTTTTCAGGGACTACTCTCATGTGAGTTCCAAGCATCAGGAGATAGACAACCTGTCAAATTCAGAGGAATAGAGTGAGTACCTCAGGAGTATATTGGAGAAGGTTTCTATTCTCCCTATTTCCTCATACCAAAAAAGAAAGGTGGCTTATGTCAGATTCTAGATCTCAGGAACCTCAACAAATTCATCTGAGGAGTGAAGTTTTGGAATAGCCTTCCGAGGGAAGTAGTGGGGGCAAAAGATCTATCTTGCTTTAAGATTAAACTCGATAAGTTTATGGAGGAGATGGTATGATGGGATAACATGGTTTTGGTAATTAAATATTCATGGTAAATAGGCCCAATGGCCTGTGATGGGTTTTTAGATGGGGTAAGATCCAAGTTACTCGGGAAAGAATTTTCTGTAGTATCTGGCTGATGAATCTTGCCCATATGCTCAGGGTTTAGCTGATTGCCATATTTGGGGTCGGGAAGGAATTTTCCTCCAGGGCAGATTGGAAGGCCCTGGAGGTTTTTCGCCTTTCTCTGTAGCATGGGGCACGGGTCACTTGCTGGAGGATTCTCTGCTCCTTGAGGTCTTCAAACTACAATTTGAGGACTTCAATAGCACAGATATAGGTGTGAGGTCTTTTTTAGGAGTGGTGGGTGAAATTCTGTGGCCTGCATTGTGCAGGAGGTCAGACTAGATGATCATAATGGTCCCTTCTGGCCTAAATATCTATGAATCTATGAATCTGATATGCCAAGTTCCACATGGTAACTCTCGCTTCAGTCATCCCTACACTGGATCCCATGTATTAGTCCATTATGCTCAATTTACAGGATGCTTACACACACAAAATATCTGTTTTATGGCTCTGGGGAGTCAGTACCAATTCACAATGGCGCCTTTTGGAATTTCATCAGCACTGAGGGTGTTTACAAAGTGCCTATCAGTATTTGCAGCCCATCTGTGCAAACAAGGGTCGTATATTCCCCCAGACAAGCCAGTCAACTACATAAGGGCGAAGTTGTGGCAGCAAAGAAAGTGATTCATTTATTTCGATCCCTGTATTTGAGGATTAACTTTAAAAAGTGAAATCTGATTCCCTCACAGTCCCCTGAGTTCATTGGTGCTCTCTTAGTCTCAATAGCAACGAGAGCATTCCTCCCACCAAACAGTTTCCAAATTTAAAAAAATAATTTGATTTTCCACTTTTGCACTCAAAATTGTGCCTCAAATTTCTTGGTCATCTGGGTTTATTATGTACATTTGTAACCCCATTTGCCAAGTTACATATCAGTCCATTTCAAGTGTGGATCAAGTCTGTTTACAGACCAGCAATCCCTGATATGTCAGTGAAAGTGCTGATTCCAGATCAAATTCTATCCTCAATGGAATGAGGTGTGATAGAGGGAACTGTACATGTGGTAATTCCATATACCCCCTGATTTGTGTCTAAAACTTTGATAATAGATGCATCCAAGATGGGCTGGGTAAAACATTTATATCGTATTCAGGCTCATGGCCTCTGGTCTGATCTAGAATCCATGATTCACATAAATGTACTAGAACTAAGGGCGGTGATATTAGTTTGCAAAGCATTTCTACCTAGCATAAAGAATTCTTCAAGTTCTCACAGACAATTCCACAGCTACCTATTACTTAGACAGGGAGGCACAACATGAGGCCTTCTTTGACAACAAGCCGTAAAACTTTGGAAATGGTGCATTTAGAATCACACCAATCTGACAACTCTTTAACTCCCTGGAGAGAAAAATGGTCTAGCAGAAAAATACACTAAGCAGAAAAATACACATCCTATGAATGGGAATTAAAAAATTCAGTACTAAACCAGATTTTCTGAAAGTGAGGGCTTCCCCAGATAGACTTAATTGTGTCAGTTCAAAACAGGAAATATCCTATATTTTGCTCTCAAGAAGGAAAGAGTCCAGGATTTCTAGCAGGCGTATTCATGATTTCTGGTCACATCATCTGATGTGGGCTTTCCCTCCATTCCCACTGATTCCAAGAGCATTGCAGAAAATAAGGCAAGAAAAGGCTCAAGTTATACTGGTGGCTTCCGGTTGGCCTCTGTCGCACTCTGTCATTGCGTCAGTGCCTGTCCTGGGTGCCTCACAATGCTTTGCTGCTGTAGCTCCCAGCCCAGGCTGCTCACACCCAGTCTGCCAGCATGCAGGTCGTACCCTGAGTGTCTGTGTGCTGGACAGCCCTGGATCAGCAGCTCTAACCCCAGTAGCCTTTCTACAGCCCCACTTTGGCTTCCACCAGCCTTGGTTACCACTTGCAGGTTGACCCCAACATGCTCCCAGTCCCGGATTTTCCCCAAACCATGTGTTCTGCAATGTCCAGCCCTCTCTAGGACAGCTAAGAGGAATAATAAGGTTTGTTTGTTCTTCTAAATACACAAAAACATATCACAAATCTTATTAACCTAACTGGGTGTAAATATACCCTTCCCTTTAAACACCACACTGTTGTTTATGGTTAAAATGAAGTGAATTCATTAACAAAATATATATAGGATTGAGTGAGCTCAGGAATAAGGAATGAAGATAGAGTTACAAGTAAAACAAAGTATGCTTCTGTCTAAAATTTAATATAGCAAGATACAGGCATTAGTCAAGATGGTTTCTCTCACCGGTCATTTTCTTACCAGTGATGGCTGACTTTCCCTCAGTCAGGTCCTCCTAATTTCTCTTGTTGTCAAGGTACAACACAGTACTAATTTCTTCATCTTAGATGAAAGATCTTTACCTAAGCACATTTCACACATATATTCGATTCAAGAGACTTGAATCTGCTGCTTGGTTGAGGAACTCATCTTACACAACTTGCAGCTTGTGTCTGTCTAGTTATGGATGCCAAAGATGGCTTCTGTCCTTGCTTATATCTCCCAAAGCTCAATGACTTTGCTTCAAGAGGCAAGATGACCTCATGGTATTCTTCCCTTCTTGTGGGCTTCCTATCTCCCTATATTATTTCTGTGTTAATAGGGCATCCATTGTTTCA
The DNA here is from genome assembly GCF_965140295.1 of Lepidochelys olivacea. Taxonomy (NCBI): domain Eukaryota; kingdom Metazoa; phylum Chordata; order Testudines; family Cheloniidae; genus Lepidochelys; species Lepidochelys olivacea. The sequence continues at coordinate 48,750,942 of NC_140419.1, forward strand.
GATTCCACAATGCTTAATTTACGTATGAGACAGGTAGATAGGTGTGACGTTATGTACTATCTGAGTAAACTATACAATGACTATCCATAATTCCTTACATAGTGTTAATACATATACAGTATTTCACAGTGATATTGATCACCAATATGTCATTAGCTTTCAGAAAAGACCTCACTCTGTTCACTTTTGTAACACAGTAATATTGTATACAGTCAGTTGGTTCAGTTGCTTATCACTTGAGGCTCTGGAAGGGCCGGGGCACTCAAACAGCTCAGGAGTTTTCAGAACCAGCTATGCAAATATTCCTGCCATATAGTCCTGTAGCCGGACCCTCTGTTGCCTAATTTGTATGTGGAAATGAGGCATCCACCTAAGAAAATTACCATGCAGGAAAACCCAGCATGTAAGCAGGGTATTTTCAGAGAGTAGCTCAGTCCCGCAGCAGGGGGAGGATGGTTGCAGTTGGCACAGAATGCACAGGGCAGGGGCAAGGCCCAGTTTGAGGGATGGGAATGCAGCCAGGGCAAAAAGTCCTATTTTTCTAATGATGGAATTGATGCACTGAGCTTGGAGGCAATCCCTGCACCCTGCGTTTTGACCAGCTGCTTGGCCTGTAGCTGTGGAACTCAATTTATTGTACAGATAAGTAACCTCTCATTCTCCATCAAGTATATGGTTTTATAAGTGCTCCACCATAGGAGACTCTGAAGTAGTAACCCAGTGTGGAGTGGGGTGCTAAGGAGATAAATCCAAGATAGTTTGGAGGACTCTGTTACCAAAGTTGTGTCAGCCCTAGAAGCAGGTAAGATTGATGTAATGCTTGGTGAATGTTGAATGAAGGACCAAGTTGCAGTCCTGCAGATTTCTGCTGTGGGAACATCCTTCAGAAGGGCTAAAGATGTGGATTGAGCCATAGTGGAATGGGCTGTCCTCTATGGGATGTGTTTCAGAGTAACAGCCGTGCTAGTCTGTATTCGCAAAAAGAAAAGGAGTACTTGTGGCACCTTAGAGACTAACCAATTTATTTGAGCATGAGCTTTCGTGAGCTACAGCTCACTTCATCGGATGCATACCGTGGAAACTGCAGCAGACTTTATATACACACAGAGATCATAAAACAATACCTCCTCCCACCCCACTGTCCTACTGGTAATAGCTTATCTAAAGTGATCATCAAGTTGGGCCATTTCCAGCACAAATCCAGGTTTTCTCACCCTCCAACCCCCTACACACAAATTCACTCTCCTGCTGGTAATAGCCCATCGAAAGTGACAACTCTCTACACAATGTGCATGATAATCAAGTTGGGCCATTTCCTGCACAAATCCAGGTTCTCTCACCCCCTCACCCCACTCCAAAAAACACACACACAAACTCACTCTCCTGCTGGTAATAGCTCATCCAAAGTGACCACTCTCCCTACAATGTGCATGATAATCAAGGTGGGCCATGTCCAGCACAAATCCAGGCTTTCTCACCCCCCCCCCCGTTTTTTTTTTCCCCAGGGATGCGCACACACACACACACAAACTCACTCTCCTGCTGGCAATAGCTCATCCAAACTGACCACTCTCCAAGTTTAAATTCAAGTTAAACCAAAACGTCTGGGGGGGGTAGGAAAAAACAAGGGGAAATAGGCTACCTTGCATAATGATTTAGCCACTCCCAGTCTCTATTTAAGCCTAAATTAATAGTATCCAATTTGCAAATGAATTCCAATTCAGCAGTTTCTCGCTGGAGTCTGGATTTGAAGTTTTTTTGTTTTAAGATAGCGACCTTCATGTCTGTGATTGCGTGACCAGAGAGATTGAAGTGTTCTCCGACTGGTTTATGAATGTTATAATTCTTGACATCTGATTTGTGTCCATTTATTCTTTTACGTAGAGACTGTCCAGTTTGACCAATGTAAATGGCAGAGGGGCATTGCTGGCACATGATGCCATATATCACATTGGTGGATGTGCAGGTGAACGAGCCTCTGATAGTGTGGCTGATATTAGGCCCTGTGATGGTGTCCCCTGAATAGATATGTGGGCACAGTTGGCAACGGGCTTTGTTGCAAGGATAAGTTCCTGGGTTAGTGGTTCTGTTACTCTACTTGCGCTATATTGATGACATCTTCATAATCTGGACCCATGGAAAAGAAGCCCTTGAGGAATTCCACCATGATTTCAACAACTTCCATCCCACCATCAACCTCAGCCTGGTCCAGTCCACACAAGAGATCCACTTCCTGGACACTAAGGTGCTAATAAACAATGGTCACATAAACACCACCCTATACCGGAAACCTACTGACCGCTATTCCTACCTACATGCCTCCAGCTTTCACCCTGACCGCACCACACGATCCATCGTCTACAGCCAAGCTCTGCGATACAACCGCATTTGCTCCAACCCCTCAGACAGAGACAAACACCTACAAGATCTCTGTCAAGCTTTCTTACAACTACAATACCCACTTGCGGAAGTAAAGAAACAGATTGATAGAGCCAGAAGAGTTCCCAGAAGTTACCTACTACAGGACAGGCCTAACAAAGAAAATAACAGAACGCCACTAGCCGTCACCTTCAGCTCCCAACTAAAACCCCTCCAATGCATTATTAAGGATCTACAACCTATCCTAAAGGATGACCCAACACTCTTACAAATCTTGGGAGACAGGCCAGTCCTTGCCTACAGACAGCCCCGCAACCTGAAGCAAATACTCACCAACAACCACATACCACACAACAGAACCACTAACCCAGGAACTTATCCTTGCAACAAAGCCCGTTGCCAATTGTGCCCACATATCTATTCAGGGGACACCATCACAGGGCCTAATAACATCAGCCACACTATCAGAGGCTCATTCACCTGCACATCCACCAATGTGATATATGCCATCATGTGCCAGCAATGCCCCTCTGCCATGTACATTGGTCAAACTGGACAGTCTCTACGTAAAAGAATAAATGGACACAAATCAGATGTCAAGAATTATAACATTCATAAACCAGTCGGAGAACACTTCAATCTCTCTGGTCACGCAATCACAGACATGAAGGTCGCTATCTTAAAACAAAAAAACTTCAAATCCAGACTCCAGCGAGAAACTGCTGAATTGGAATTCATTTGCAAATTGGATACTATTAATTTAGGCTTAAATAGAGACTGGGAGTGGCTAAGCCATTATGCAAGGTAGCCTATTTCCCCTTGTTTTTTCCTACCCCCCCCCGACGTTCTGGTTTAACTTGGATTTAAACTTGGAGAGTGGTCAGTTTGGATGAGCTATTGCCAGCAGGAGAGTGAGTTTGTGTGTGTGTGTGTGTGTGTGTCCCTGGGAAAAAAAAAAAGGGGGGGGGGTGAGAGAGCCTGGATTTGTGCTGGACATGGCCCACCTTGATTATCATGCACATTGTAGGGAGAGTGGTCACTTTGGATGAGCTATTACCAGCAGGAGAGTGAGTTTGTGTGTGTGTTTTTGGAGTGGGGTGAGGGGGTGAGAGAACCTGGATTTGTGCAGGAAATGGCCCAACTTGATTATCATGCACATTGTGTAGAGAGTTGTCACTTTCGATGGGCTATTACCAGCAGGAGAGTGAATTTGTGTGTGGGGGTTGGAGGGTGAGAAAACCTGGATTTGTGCTGGAAATGGCCCAACATGATGATCACTTTAGATAAGCTATTACCAGCAGGACAGTGGGGTGGGAGGAGGTATTGTTTCATATTCTCTGTGTGTATATAAAGTCTGCTGCAGTTTCCACGGTATGCATCCGATGAAGTGAGCTGTAGCTCACGAAAGCTCATGCTCAAATAAATTGGTTAGTCTCTAAGGTGCCACAAGTACTCCTTTTCTTTTTATGGGATGTGTGTATCCTAGTAACTTTATAGCAGGTCAAGATACAAACACAAACCCACTTGGGCAGTCTTCAAGTGGAAATTTGCTGTCCATTTGGCAAAGGATATAAAGGGTCTGGGAAAGGACCTAAAAGACTTAGTCTTGTTGAGCTAGAAGGAAAGAGTCCTCCTGAAGTCTAGTGTATATGGACTAGCTTCCTTCCTCGAGGATAAAATACCAGAAGACTAATCTTCTGATGGATCTGAAATTCTGATGAGACTGGGAAAGACGCAAGGGTAGGGATGTATAACGGCACTCTCATGGTAGAAGATAGGGTGTGGTAGGTCTGCTATGTATGCCCTGAGTTCTCCGTTCTTCTGGCCATTGTGATGGCTATCAGAAATAAAGTCTTGAGGGAGAAGTATAAGAGGAAGCACATAGTCATTGGCTCAAAAGACATTGAGCACAAAATTAAGGTCCAATGGGGGAGCAAAGTTTCAGATAGGAGGAAATTAATTATGTAAACCCTTAAGGAATCTAACCATGGTTGAGTGGGCAAAGATTGAAGCCCCTTCAGTAGGTGAATGGAAGGCCAGATAGTGACCAGAGGTACTCTGAGCTCATTGACAGACCTTGTGTCTTTTAGTCCAACAGGTAATTTAGGATCCTTGAAAGTGGGACTTCTGAGGCTTGCAGAGAATGGTGAGAGCACAAGGAATGGAAACATTTCCACTTTTGCAGTTAAGTCTTGGAAGTAGTCGGTTTTCTGCTAGACAAGAGAACCAACTGAATGTTAGGAATTGAGCCTTCAGAGTTGAGGGGTTGAGATGATTCAGGGAGCCTGAGTTCAGTGACAGATCTTCCCCAAGGGGAAGACAGAGAGGATTGTTATGGCAAGGCAAAGGAGATCTGAGGACCACACTTGTCTTGGCCACAACAGTGCTATGAGGATAACACACCCTTCCTTGTCTCAATCTAAGCAAGTTTTGAGGAGTAGATGTATAGGTGGTAAGTGTAGCGTAAGATTTGGGACCAGGATATTAGCAAGGCATCTCTCAGGGAGTGGTGGCCATATCCTCCCTTGTAGCTGAAAGAGCGACATTTTGCATTGGTTGAGGTTGCAAAGAGGCCCCAGGTTCAGCAGATGCTGTGGAAGATGGAGTTGTTTAACTCCCGCTTGTGGTCCTGCTCAGGGATTCCGCAAGTGTGTTCTGAAGGCTGGTAGATTATCTGCTGAGAGTTCTATCTGATGGGAGATGCATGAGTCGTAGTCTTGTCCAGCATTATCCGGATAGAGTGGCCTTCTATGTTGTGAAGAAAGTGGTCACAAGCATAGTGGACTGCCCTTAGATTTAGGATATTGATGTGGAGCACTATTTCTTGTAGGGACTATTTGCCCTATGCTGTGGCCCCTTGTAGTTTGCCCCACACAGACACCAAGAGAGAGGCATCCATTGTGAGGATTTTTGATGGTGGAGGACATAAGAATGGGTGTCCCACGCAGACCTTCAGTGGGTCTTACCACCACTGGAGAGAGTCTAGTACCTGCGTAGTCACCATGATTCGTTTGGAAAGACGGAGTCTGTTTAGGGTGTTCATAGTACTTAGTCATGCCTGAAGACATCTGAGATTCAGTCTCACATGTGGCTTAATGATTGTGGAGGCCAACACATGTCCCAGGAGTTGTAGACAAGTCCTTGTAGTTGTTTGGGTGCTGTCCCGTAAAGATCAGGTTGGACATCGTGGAGAATCTTTCCTTGGAGAGTTAGGTCCCGGTGGTTAGGAAGTTTAGCATGGCTTCAATGAAGTTTACCTGCTGGACTGGTATTAGTGTAGATTTCTTTAGATTGATGCAAAGGCTCAGGGACTAAATAGGACTAGGACCTTGGTGGTTGCTAACTGGGCCTCTTGTGTGGAATGGCCCCCTGTGAAGCCACTCATCCAGATACGGAAAAACTGGGTTGCCCCACTGATTCAAGTGAGCTACTACTGCTGAGGGCACCTTGGTAAAGACCCTCGGAGCCCTGGAGAGCCCAGTGGGGAGGATGTAGTATTGGTAATGTTCCAAGTCCATGACCAAGCATAGAAAGTGCTTGTGGGTGGGGTGAATAGCTATAGGGAAGTAGGCATCCTGGAGGTGAAGGGAGACAAACCAGTCACCCGGATCTAGGGATGGGATTATGGTGGCTACTATTACCATCCCAGTGAACAGAAGCAGCAAATGCAAGTTTTTCAAGGGAGTTGTCCAGGTGAAGGAGAGACTACATGACCTTTAGGGTGAATTTGTTTGTTTGTCGTGTGCCTGCTTGATTGAAATTTATAGTGTAGTCTCTTGTGGAAGCTGTTTGTTGAGCCTTGAAATGGAGCCCTGCACAGATACAAAATTTGTATCCACTTTCAATGTGCGATCTGCAAACATGGTCCGTGTATATCCGCATCCATGGTTTGCATATATCTTCATCCACAGATACAAAGTGGATACCTGCAGATTTGCAAGGCTCTAGATGCAAAATTTGGATCCACGTCCATCTGCGATCTGCAAACATGATCCACGGATATAAAGCAACTATCTACAGATTTGCAGGGCTCTACCTAGAAGCCTGGTAGGCAAGGCTGAGAGCTTCCTAACAAGGCTATAGCCTGCTATCCTTTGATCCCTAATCCCTTAAGGATCCCTTGATGAGGGGCAAGGGCTAACTCAGGGAGAACAGTGGTTTAAAAAGCCAGTTCATAAGTGACCAGAGGAGCTAGCAAATAGGAGCATCAAATGGGAATTTTGTGAGGGAGTTTAGAGAGGGACCGTGATACACCACATAAACATTCTCTAAACTTAGGCTAATAACTCACCACCCCCAAAGGCCACTCCCTCCCTCCCCTCATAAAGAACAAACATTTAAAAAAAAAAAACCACTGCAAGAGTAAAAATATTTCAGGCAGAAGTCTAGGAGCAGAGTGGCGGCTATCCAGTTTATTGCACTGAATGCAGCATGTACAATTACCTACTTTGTAGAGAGTTAGCATACATGTGCCTTTGGTGCAAGCAACTCTTGGCCTTCAGAGACCATGTACAGGCCCTTGAGACCAGAGTGGCTGAACTGGAGGAACTGAGTGAGACAGAGAGGTACACAGAGGAGATTTTCAGGGGCACAGTAGAGCGGTCCTCCCCCCAGTCTGACAGCCTCTGTGATGTTGAGGGGGATGAAAGTCTTGGGGAAGGAGAACATTAAGCTAGAGTTGAGTGAAACAATCCCACAGTTGAGGCTCTCCTTCCAGAGGATGACATGGTATCCTCATGCACTGAGGATACCCCTTCAAGGGGTTATTCAGTTATTAGGAAGAGTCAGGTAATTGTAATAGGGGATTCAATTATTAGAAATACTGATAGTTAGCTTTGTGGTGAACAGAAGAACCGCAAGGTGAATTGCCTGCCAAATGCAAAGGTTGTGGACCTCTTGAGACATCTAGACAGACATGTGCAGTGTCAGGGAGGAGTTGGTGGTCATGGTACATGTAGATACCAGTGACATAGGGAAGGATAGGAGAGAGGTCCTGGAGGCCAAATTTAGGCTGCTAGGTATGAGATTAAAGTCCACAGTCTCCATGGTAGCATTCTCTGAAATGCTTCCAGTTCCTCTCACAGAGCCAGTTAGGCAGGCAGGCAGACTTTCAGGGACTTGGTCTGGGGAAGAGACGATGCTGTTGAGAGGAGGGAGTTAGCAACTGCAAAACCTTTGGGGAAGGATAGGCTCCACCTAAATCAAAACAGAACCAGATCCCTGGCATGTGAAATTAAAAAGGTCATAGAGGAGTTTTTACACTAACAGCGTGGGGGAAGCCAACAGGTGCAGAGGAACATATGGTTCAGAAAGACGCATCTCTCAGGGGAGGATTTATTAAAGGGCATACTCAATATCGTAGTAAAGAGAAGAGGGTAGAAGTTGATGAAGTGCAGATAGGAACTAAGAGAAAAAGTCAAATGAAAAAGAGTCCCATTCAGTTATATCACATGAAGGCAGACCAATAATAACACAATTTAGAAGTGCTTGTGTACAGATGCTAGAAATCTAAATATTAAGATGGGTGAACTTGAGTGCCTGGTGTTAGATGAGGATATTGATAAATAGGTATCACATAAACTTAGTGGAATGAGGTTAATCAGTGGGACATGGTAATACCAGGGTACAAAATATATAGGAAAGACAGAGTAGGTCATGCTGGTTTAGGAGTGGTACTATATGTGAAAGAAAGCATAGAGTCAAATATAGTCAAAATCTTAAATGAATCAAATAGTACAAGAGAATCTCTATGGATAGAAATTCCACGCTTAAATAATACAATATAGCAATAGAAATATACTGCCGATCAGCTGACCAAGATGGTGATGCTGACTGTGAAATGTGCCAGGAGATTAGAGAGGCTACAAAAACGGAATATCCAATAATACTGGGGGATTACAACTATCCCTATATTGACAGGATACATGTCTTCTCAGAACAGGGTGCAGAGATAAAATTTCTATACACCATTAATGAGTATATAGAAGCAGCTAATCCTGGAACCTACAAGGGGAGAGGCAATTCTTGATTTAATCATAATTGGAACACAGGATATGGTCCAAGAGGTGAATATAGCTGAATGGCTTGATAATGGCGACCATAATGCAATTACATTTAACATCTTTGTAGGAGGAAAATACCAAAGAACCCGCCCCCCCCTAGCATTTAACTTCAGAAATGAGAATGACATAAAAATGAGGAGGCTAGTTAAACGGAACAGTCAGAAGAGAGAAATGCCTGCAAGCAGCATGGAAACTTTTTAAGAACACCATAATAGAAGTTCAAACTAAATGTATACCCCCAAATAGAAAACAAAACAGTAAGAGGACCAAAAAAAAAAAAAAACGCCACCATGGCTAAACAACAGAGTCAGAGATGGTTAGAGGCAAAAAGGCATCCTTTAAAATTGGGAGTCATATCCTACTGAGGAAAATAGAAAGGAGCATAAACGCTTGCAAGTCAAGTGCAAAAGTATAATTAGGCAGGCCAAAAAAGAATTTGAAGAGCAACTAGCAAAAGGTGCAAAAACCAACAGCAATTTTTTTAAGTATCTCAGAAGAAGGAAGCCTGCCAAACAGATCAGTGGGGCCACTTATCGATCAAGGTGCTAAAGGAGCAATCAAGGCCATTGCAGAGAAGCTAAATGACTTCTTTGCATCGGTCTTCACTGCAGAGGATTCCCACACCTTCAGCCAGTGGTTCTCAAACTTTTGTACTGGTGACCCCTTTCACATAGAAAGCCTCTGAATGCGACCCCCCCTTATAAATTAAAAACACTTTTTATATATTTAACACCTCCCACTGGAGGCAAAGTGGGATTTGGGGTGGATGCTGACAGCTTGCGACCCCCCATGTAAAAACCTTGTGACCCCCTGAAGGGTCCTGACCCCTGGTTTGAGAATCCCTGCCCTAAGCCATTCTTTTTAGGTGACAAATCTGAGGAACTGTCACAGACTGAGGTGTCAATAGAGGTGGTTTTGGAACAAATCAATACATAAAACAATAATAAGTCAGCAGAACCACATGGTATGCACCCAAGAATTCTGAAGGAACTCAAATATGAAATAGTGATGTAACCCATCACTCTCTGGTAATTAGCTAATGTGATGACAATTTTTAAAAAGGCTGCAGAGGTGATCTTGGCAATTGCAGACTGGTAAGCCTAACTTCAGTACCATGAAAATTGGTTGAAACTATAGTAAAAACAGAATTATCAGACACACATATGAACACAGAATGTTGGTGACGGGTGAACATGGTTTTTGTAAAGGGAAATCATGATTTTTATAAATCTGTCATATCTCCCCTTTGTCATCTCTTTTTTAAATTGAACAGTTCCAGTCTCCTCATGCCTCACCAATCTATTAGAATTCTTTGAGGATGTCAGCATGCAGCTTGGACAAGGATGATCAAGTCTATGTAGTGTACTTGGACTTTCCTTTGATCAATATCCCTCACCAAAAGTTCTTAAGTAAAGTAAGGAATCATGGATAAAAATAAAGATCCTCTCATGGATCAGTAACTGGATAAAAGATAGGAAATAAAAGGTAGGAATAAATGGTCATTTTTCACATTGGAGAAAGGTAAATAGTGAGGTCCCACAGGGATCTGCACTGGGACCAACATATTCATAAATGATCTGGAAAAAGGGGGTAAGCAGGTGGCAACATTTTCAGATGATACTAAATTATATAAGAAAGTTAAGTCCAAAGTTTATTGCAAAGAATTACAAAGGGACCTCGCAAAACTGGGTGATGGCAAGAAAATGGCAGATGCCATTCAGTTGTTGATAATGCAAAGTAATATATACTGGAAAACATAATCCCAACTATACATACAAATGATGGGGTCTCTAAACTAGCTGTTACCACTCAGAAAAGATCTTGGAGTCGTTGTGCATAGTTCTCTAAAAACATCTGCTCAGCATGTAACCTCAGTCAAAAAAGCTAACAAATGTTAGGAATCATTAGGAAATGGATAGATAAAAAATATCATAATGCCACTATAGAAATCCATCGTACACCTACACCATGAATACTGCATGTAGTTCTGGTCACCCCCATCTCAAAAATGATATATTCGAATTGGAAAAGTTACAGAGAAGGACCACAAATATGATTAGGCATATGGAAGAGCTTCCATATGAGGAGACTGGGACTGTTCAGTTTTTAAAAAGAGACGACCAAGGGCAGATATGATAGAGGTCTATAAAATCATGAATGGTGTGGAGAAAGTGAATAAGGAAATGTTATTTACCCCTTTCTATTTTCACTGGGAGATCAGTAATACAGCCAGCGGCCACTTGATGACATTGGTATGTTAGTGAATTTGCACAAAGCATGAAAAACACCAACATTTAACAGGTGTACCATGTGACGGTTGTCACATATCCCATATCAACCACCTCCAGGATCCAGGTGTCTGAGGTGATGTGCTTCCAGGTAGGTAGGAAGCGGGACAGACAGTCTCCAAAAGTGGGGAATGAGATGATAAGAGTTGTGCAGCAGTGGATCAGGAGGGGGAAGTTGTTTGACACTCTTGTCCAAATTGTCATAATGGTCTAGAGGGATGTGCAGATCTTCTGGGGTCTGGATCTCTTCTTAAGAGTCTTGGAGGATCTGGGGTAGGCCGATTGTGGGAGGTACTGTTATGGTTGGGAGACCTGCTGAAACTTCTCTTTGTGGTAGGGATGTATATTCCCAGTGACAGCAGTGTTGCCCTGCTGCTTTAAGTAGGTGGAACAAGGAGTCCATGTCATCGCTGAAGAGCTTGGGCCCTTTGAAAGAGAGGTCCTCCACAGTATTTTGCACCTCCTGGGAGACCAGAAAACTGGAGCCAGGGTGCTTGCCATATAACCACTGTGTGGCTAAGGATTGTGACACCATGATGGCAGCATCAAGAGCAGCCTGCAGGGAAGCTTTAGCTAGATAGATCAGAAGGCCTAAGGGGACTGTCTGTGACTCCATGCTAAGGCTGTTACAGTGCCTGAGGAGTTTACACTTGTTACTTGGTTGGTGAACTCACAACCAGTTTGGGGTTTGTGCCCTCCCTCTTACCTGTCTACCCTGAGATTGGTATTCTTCCTTGTAAGCCGACAGTGTGACAGAGGGATTCTGCCACATGCTTCATTAAGTCCTGAAAGGACCTAAAGTTGTCAATGTCGGAAAGTGGTGGTGGTGTTACCTCCTCAGGGAAGGAGGAGGAATTGGCCAAAAAGGGTGAATCTTCTTTGTTTGATGGCTTCTGCTCCTCTTGGTCTCCTCAGGTGCTGAGGGGTGAATGGTACTGGCGGGCGATCTTGTGGTGCCTACAAGTGTTGCAGTACCAGCAAGTGGTAGTATTTCTTCTAAGCTCATACTTCGTAAAGTTGGTCACCATAATCCAGAGGTTCCAGCAAGCCCTCTGAGGAGCTAGGTCAGAGAAATGTCCTCAAGGATACTTTTCTGAGGGAGCTAGGACATCCGATGGGCTCTGGGAAGTCCTCTTCAGGGTAGGCCCCTGGAGGACTATGGTGATATAGTGCCGAAACAGAGTCCTGTATGGAGACCCCAGAGTCTGAGGATGTGTTATCCTCTGAGCTGAAAGGGTGGTTCAGACATTGGTGCTGGTACCGGCGGCAGGGGATCAGATCCCAATCTGATGTGGGAGGGCTTAGTCACCAGCTATCAAGGCAGTACTGGTGAAGGGGCCCTTGTGGGTCTCCTTAAGAGAGGGGACTCTGGTTCCTCCAAGAGGAGGAGAGTCTTGGGAAAAGCATCTGGAGGGTGCTGGAGAACTGTGATAGTGTGCAGTCATAGCCTGAGCTGGAACCAGAGCCCAAAACAGGGATTGATGCAGAGCTGGAGTTGTTGCATATGGTACCGGAGAGCCTGATGTGATGCTGTCTCTGAGCTTGGAGCACTGACGTTCCAAAGAAGACGGCACTGGGGAGAACGCCACATGGTCATCTTAGTAGCTCCAAGATGATGATGGTACTGGAACCCTTTAGTTTTAGTTGTGCCTAGTGCTGAGAGATGTGAGATGTGCCAAGGCAGGAGCTTCTAGAAGGCCTCTCCAAGCGGGGCTTCTTAGGCATCAGCCAGACCCTCAGCAGTACCCATTATGGAATGCAAGGTCTCCCAAGAGTTGGTTTGTGAGGTGACCTTCCCATCTTTCTGGAGTTGCTGACAGGTAAGTGGGTCTTCTTCCTTTTAGAGGTCTTCATCTTTGGAACCACCTCTGAGGCTCCAGAAGTCAACAGAGTGGCCTGAGAGATAGTGGCAGATGTGAAGGGGCGGGAGGGAGAAAGCTATGGAGCATTCTAGCCTCTTTAGTTTTACAAGACCAGCCTTTGAACCCTGTGAAGACATTACACTCCAACGGAACATGAGCATCTCTGAAACACCAGAGACAACTAGTGTGCTCATTGCTACAGGGAAAAGACCTGTGGCAGGTCTGGCAGGGCTTTTACCTTCAGGTTTTAGGCATAGCCCAGGGAAATGCCAAAAGCACTAAGGCAAGAAGATGGGGGCGGGAGGGTGCTGGAGAAAAAATAACTAAAATAATAACAATAAACAAAAAGAGTAAGAGAAAGGTGTAAGCAGTGGACAGCACAACTGCTGTCTCAAGCCACAGACATTTAAGAAGGAGCTGAATGGTGGCAGGTCCATGCCTCCTTACATGCCCTGGCATCAGAGCACAAGGTGATGCTCTGTGCAGGTACAGACCTGCAGATGTTACTATTTACAATCTCCAGTTTAGAGTGCACGGGCATGCACACCTCCTACATTGGAGCACCCATAGGGACAAATATTCAAAGTGTACTTGCTTTTCTTTTGAAATCCAGTCACTGGTAGAACAGTTGGTTTAAAAAGAAAATACTTTTACCATAGCTCTTGTATAGCACTTTCTATCTGGAGCTCTCAAAGTGCTTTACAAAGGAGGCACATATCATCAATGCTGTACTACAGTTGTGGAAACCAAGGCATGGGCCTAAACCCCAGACTTAGATTCTACAAGGGGACAACACACTGCCACACAACCTTATCTAGATGGTAACTGTGACAGTGCCTACCATAAGGCTTTATGGAAATATGCTTATGAATGTATATATGACATAACTAGAATATGTTTTATGCTACATATGCCATGTAACATATCTCTGTAAAGGTTATCATCTACTGAATCTATTCATCCAATTTTATGCATGTATCATTTTTGTATTTGAAGTTATGAATATTGGCTGTATACTTGTTTGATTTTAAATAACCTTAGTAAGGCATTTGGTCAGTATCTTTAGGAAGGAATTTGCAAGCTATGTGTCCAATCAAGAAGCACTTAATGCACAATGGATCTTGGAAGGCTCCAATCCACATAGGAAGTCTACCTGAGGACGTTCAAGGTAGCATGTAGGCAATGGCTGCTGCCTGTAAAAACTGAGTCATGCATGGACATGTGACTTGCCCATGTGACTCCAAAACTCTATCTTGGAGCTGGACTTTGCATAGGAGAAAGGAGGGGTCTCCACCCACAAGAGAGAGTCTATTTAAGCTCGTGGGAGACCCCTCCATTTTGTCTTCAGCTGGCTAAAGAGAGAGCCTCTCCACTCCCCAAGGATACTGGAAAGAAACTGAAAGAAAGGAAAGAAAGAAAGTAACTACAGGGGGTGTGAGTGATTGCTGGACCCAGACTAGAAGGAGACTAGTCTGTAAAAGGAAGCTTACTGGAATTCCTCTATGGGTGAGGTTTTTATCTGCATTCAGTTTTCTTACTGTATAAGACATAGATTTGCATGTTCTATTTCATTTTGCTTGGTAATTCACTTTCTTCTGTTTGTTACTACTTGGAACCACTTAAATCCTACTTTCTGTATTTAATAAAATCACTTTTTACTTATTAATTAACCCAGAGTATGTATTAATACCTGGGAGGGCAAACAGTTGTGCATATCCCTCTATCAGTGTTATAACGGGTGAACAATGTATGAGTTTACCCTGTACAAGCTTTATACAGGGTAAAACGGATTTATTTGGGGTTTGGACCCCATTGGGAGTTGAGCATCTGAATGTTAAAGAAAGGAACACTTCTTAAGCTGCTTTCAATTAAGTCTGCAGCTTTGGGTCACATGGTTCAGACCCCGGGTCTGTGTTGGAGCAGACTGGCATGTCTGGCTCAACAAGACAGGGTGCTGGAGTCCCAAGCTGGCAGGGAAAGCAGGAGCAGAAGTCTTGGCACATCAGTTGGCAGCCCCAAGGGGGTTTCTGTGATCCAACCTGTCACAGTAACATTGTTTGAGTTTTGTTTTTGTTTTTTACCATTAAATTTCCTAGCTTTTTGAACAGGGAAAGATATGTTGCTGGTGGGAGTTAGTAGAAATTTAGACAGTTGTACGTGTCATGTCCTGTAACTTGCACACTGAACCAATTAGCCTTCCCCTCCCATCAGCTGGGTCCCACCAGCCCTGGTTTGGCCCCACCTCAGAAGCCAAGTCCCTGAGCTATTCACTGTGTTCCCCTCTTCAACCTGGCTCCCTCCCCCAGTACTGTACCCAGGGCCCTCCACTGTAATCATCTCCTTGATGTCCTCACTCCCTGGTATACAAATATTTCTATTGCTGTTACTTCCCCCACTCCCATAACTCAACTCACAAGCAGTTCCTGGAGCGAAGAGCAGCTATGTTACAGTGGAGTGGTGTTCCTGGTCATGTATCACAATGGTTGGCAGGAGTAGTTTGTCACATAGCCAGCGAGAGAAATCACAAACAGGGTTTCTGTTCCAAAGTACAGTTTTATGCTTGAGAGAGAGATCCTTTGACCCCTGTCCAATAGCTGCACCCCAGCTCAGAGAAACAGTGAGGTGTTTTGAACCAAACTACCATAACCCTTTGAAACTTTGTAGGTGAGCCAAAGTCCCACTATGTTTTGTGTTCGTAATTCTTTGTCTTAAAGATCATCTTAGGTTCAACCTAAACTGACCCTAGTGCTTTGTGTTAAACTAATACAGGTTGAACCTTTCTAGTTCGGTACCCTCAGGACCTGACCAGTGCCAAACCACAGAATTTGCCAAACCACAGGAGGTTAATATTATAGCGAGGGGGTCTCTTTAAATTTTTATCTCACCGAGGCAAATAAACGGAACAGAATTTGCAATGCCACCTAGCCAAGGCTTACCGACTCTCTTCATAGCAAAGTGTTAGTGTTGTTGCACAATGTTACTGTATTGGCACAAGAAAATAAGTATATAAAGCGTAAAAAACATAAAATAATATGAAAAAGAAATAGATGATAGTACACGTAAATCTATAATTTACTCACCTAAAATGATGCCTGAATTCCACTTCCAAAGTGATGTGACAAGAACTGCTAACTCAAATTACATGCGAGTTACATCTGGGGTCTCTGCTATAGGTATACCCAGGGTAGATGAAGTGGAGACAACATGATTTTTGACTGTAGAATGCTGCTTACCACTCCTCTTCACTACCTTTAACCAATCTTCCAGCTTGGCTTGTCTCATGTATTTTGGTTTTTCTTTAATGAGTTTTTCTCTTATCATGTAGAGAGACATGATTTCTTGCTCAGAAATGAAATGTCTTTGCTCCAGTCCTTCTATTACATTTGTTGCCAACTGAATGCATTTATCGATAGAAATTTTTTCTTCGACATCCTCATCACCATCACTGTCTTCTTCGTTATCTTTGTTTTTTCCCTGCTGTACTATTTGCACAATTTCTTCAACCGTCATTTGACTAGCAATTGGTGCATCTTTGTCAGCTTCCACCCAGTCTAGTAAATTTTCCTCTGCCAAATCCTTGGTAGCTCAAGCACTACAGTGTGGGACATACCACTGGCATACTCCATTAACTCACTAACAGTTTTTTGGTTTTCAGACACTTGAAATCCAGTGACCTCAGACTCGTCATTGACATCAGGACTGTCCTAAAATATTAGGGCTGGCCACAATTTGTGCCATCCATTCTTCAGAGTAGATGGAGTTACTCTTTCCCAGTCTCTAGCTAGTGTCCAAATCACATCCTTGAGGTTAAATTCTTTCCTAAATGTTCTCAAACTCTTCCCATCATTAAGCAGTACTAGCAATTGGTGCATAAACTTGGACCTGTACATACCCTTCAGGGATCACAAGGCTGAATCAGCGAGGTACCGTTTGGGGGTAAATACAGTCCCACCACATCATCTTTGAGCAATGGGCTCTTGCCTCCGGTACAAAATATTTCTCAAACCACTTGAGACATAGATTAATCGTTATCCATCCCTTTTTCTTGCCACAGTATATTACTGGGAATATTTTCACCTCTTTGAATGCCCTTGGGTTTACACATTTTCCAGTAACCATGAGCTTGCATTTGTGCGTGCCTGCTGTGTTGCTATAACCAAGGACAGTTACCCTGTCCTTCAACTACTTCGTAACCAGATGGTGGCCCCTCTGCATCAGAAGCCAACTTTTTTTTAGGCATACAACACCAGTAGAGAGCAGTTTCATCGGCATTCTATACCTGCTCTGGGAATAACGTCTCATTTGCAAGTAACTGCAAATTTGTCAATGAACTTAGCAGCAGCTTCCATATCTGCACTTCTTTTTTCACTGCACACACCATGTAGATGAATGCCATGCCTGTTTTTAAATTTCTGAATCCATCCTTGCAAATGCTGCAGGTTAAGTTCTTTGTGGAATATTTTTGTTTGTGCCACCATCATCTCACCTGAAATTCTAACACCTTCGTTCCTACAAAGCTTGAACCAATGTATAAGCGTACTATCTAAATCACTGCTTTTCCCCTCCTTCAATGTCTTATGAACACTCATACTTCTTTTTACTGTCATGTTCGGCAAAAAACTTAAGGATTTGATTCTTTTGCTTCTTCAAATCATACACTGTAAATGACCCTACATTGTAAAACTCTCACAAGGCACGTACCGATGTGCCCTTTTCCAATTTCTGCAGCACTGCCTTTTGCTGTGTGGATATTGACACATGCTTACGCTTAGCAGCATTACCAACACTTCCACTGCTTGCTGGACATATTTAGGGGTAAATTAGAGCTAAATAACAGCACAGAACACTGAGAGCCAGGACTGGCAGGACTTCGCTGGACCATGGGAATCTTGGCCCCACCCATGATAAGCGCACATTCGGCTAACTAAAACCATGCTGGACCACGGATGTTGCCGGACTAGAGAAGTTCAACCTGTAATCAGGAAAAGGTCTGTAACCAATCAGTAGGATTGTACTTAATCATCCACTTTGATTTTACTCTGACTTTGCTGACTTAGTCCCAATACCCCAAAAGGGACCACTTGTAATTAATATGGGGAAAATGTTTTCTGTGATTAATAAAACAATAATCTATCAGAAGATGCTTTTAGATTATCAATCATAGAAACCAGATACCAATCTGCCTGAAGCGTCAGGTGATCAGGCTGAGACCGCAGGATCAATAGGGGAGGAGATGAAAGAGCACACCAAGTAACTAAGTTTTAAAGCTTTATTAATAAAATAACAGTGGTGAGCGCTGGGGGCTCCCCACATCATTCAAGGGAAGAAAGCATTAGTGCCCATGCCCTAACCACTTTCATACTCTCACATGCACAACCCAAGGCTGGCCAAGCCTGGGTGTAATGTCAGAAGAAAATGGGGAAGGGTGGACGAGAGTTCTGTCCTGTACACAGGCCGTCCAGGGTCCGCTGTTGATCTCAAATTTGCTTCAGCTCTCAGGAGGGTTTTAAGTCCTGGGGTCTTTTGGGGGTGTTTCGTTCAGGGACCTCTGTCCCCCGTGCTCATTGTACCAGTCCAAACCGGCTTTCCGTGGCTTCCTCAGCTTTTCCAAAACACACCAGCTTCAGGGACACACTTCTGTTATTTTCCCACTCACTGACCTTCGCTGTCTCACTGGCTTTTGCAGCCCCTGCAGTTCTATTCAGCTGAATCCTCCTTTCTCACGGCTGGACTGGGTTGGAATCCAGGCTCCTGTCTTTCTTGGCAGGCAGCCGAGAGTTGGTTGTGTGCTGTGGCCTTGGGCTGGAGTCAGCATCTTACATCTTATCTTCGAACCTACCTGGAGTGTCGAATTAACCTGTTCCTTTCTCCCTTCCTCCCCCTTCGGCCTCTCACAACCTGCAAAGAAATCTTTCACTCCACACTCACACCTTCAACCCCTCCCAAGATCCTTTCCAATGCATATAAAAGCATTAGCAATATACAATGCTGATGCTTACCCAGGGGACCCACTGGGTAATTTTACCGTGACAGTAGGCCCTGGGAATTGGTGGGTGTGGATGTAATAGGGCCATTACCAACAACAAACAAGGGATACCAGTACATCTTGGCAGTCATGGATTATCTTACAAAATGGGTGGCATAAATCAGCACATGAAGTGGCAAAGAAAATCGGTAAAATTATAAATTGATTTGGATATCTATAGTGGATACTGACATATCTTGGTTCTGGATTCAGTAATGAGGTAATGATTTATTTTTGAGATATTTTTCACTATTTCTTCAACCACACTATTGGATCATGGATATTTGACACTGACTATGGGCTTCATTGTCTTCATTATTATAATTTTTTTTACTGTAAATTGTTCCTGACATGTTTTTCTGTCTATTTATTCACCAATTTTTTTTATAACAAACTGATTGCAAACTTACTTTTCCATGTAGTCATTCTAAAAGATAGAATAGGAAACCACAGTAATTACATGTAAAATCAGTTGAAAATAGGAGAAGGAACATACATGCAGACATTTCCAAAGGAAACTTTATGGCATTTTTTTTCTTTCACTTTAACCTGGCCCTTTTTTGGGAAAAATGGGGGTATAACATAGCTTCATCAGCTCATACCTCCCACAAACCAATGGACTGGATGAAAACACCAACAAATCCATCAAATTTTAGAGGGGAAAATTTCAATACTAAACACAAGTAGCGTACACCAGACCATAAGCTATATATTGGTAATACCTCTTCAGGGTCAATTTATTACATTGCAAGTCTTTTTATTGTATTACATGTGAAATGAAAAATAATCGAAGCCACGCACTGTGGTGTTCTCCTCCGTAGACCTTCTTGATTCCATATAATCTATCTCAATCAAGACATCATGTTTACTATTTGTTTTCACAAACTAATCAATCACCATTTCTTACAGAGCATTGCAGAAGTTGGTTGATACCACTGGGAGTAATTGGGATAAATTTTTTGATAACCTTTTATTTTCTTTGAAATCTAAACAGCAGATGAGAACAAAAATGTCACGCTTTCAACTGTAGTATGGCTTTGAAGCAACATTCCATACAAGGGCTCAGAGAATTATACAGTAAGTGTATTTAAGTATCATCAGTACTTAAGGACTAAGTAGTAGCGCAAACGGTGCTATATAGAGGAATGAGTAAATATGGTAAGCATGTACTGAAATTGGGAAATACAGCTGTAGCCAGTTAGTTCATTTTATCATTTATTTATCATTGTAATGTGGTGTTCTGGTCCATTCATATGCTATTTCATACATAATAAATGCTAAATAGATTTAAGTTACTAGGCCATAGGCTTAAGCATGCTTGATATGAGTGGGTGATTTAGAATAACCCTACATCAGTAAGGTCTTGAGATTACTGCAAAAGATGTGCCAAAAGGTAATGTTATGAAAAAATAGATTTAAATAAACTGCAAGCTATTGTCCAAGATCACGAGACCCCTGATTGTAACATCATGAAAAGTCCTGTTCTGACTGCAGGGTATATGTTATGCACAGATGCTAATGAGAATAAGAGGAATTAAGACCAACCTATGAAAAATGAGGCACCCCAATATTCCTGGGGTGTGGAAGTACAGATAAGGAAAAGAGGGTTTTCCTTAGGATAGCTTTGAGGATGTGACTATGACTAAATTCATAGTCACTGCATGCATTTTTGTAGGATTTACATATGCATGGGTAATTGTAACTTTACTTATTGCTTTAATAAAACTTGTAGTACAGATAAAACTTGTGAGTATGTCTGTAGTCAATATCCTTGGACTTTGTGCGTTTCTAAAGTCTCCAAATTTGAGAAAAACACCAGAGGTGATGTTCACTTTGAGCTTGAAACTGTAGCAACAGGAGCTGAAGCCATGATAGTGTAATACGAAATTACGAAATTAAATTTAAATACAAAAAGAAGACTACACGGTGTAATCTAGATTGCATGGTTTGCCTAATTGACAAGTATAACTGCATTTTTCTTTTTTTCAAAGAACACAGACTGGAATGCAAAATGATGTATTATTTCTTCTTTACAATGCACCAGGTCATTTGGGTTATTGCAGTAAGATGTTTTCCATTGTTATACTTTGGGATTGTGTCCACTAATGTAGTACTACATAATAGGATTCAAATACAGCTATGATATAATTTCCTGTATTTTGTGGGTTTTCAATAAATTTAATAGATTCAAATGAAAATGGAACTTCAATGTAAGGCTTGAAATGCTGAAGATTGCAGTTTAAAAAATAAAATGCTAGTCTGAAGAATTTGTTGTTATATTGGTAATGTATATTTAAAAAATACACCAAGAAATTCACAATATGATTTTCTCTTGTGTATTAGTGAGATATTACACATAAGAAAATAAGAGTATCCGCATGCAGTGTTTTGAAAAATCATTATAAAATTGTTGAAATGATCATATTACCAATAACACATGTATATATTTTAAATTTGCACATAACATTCATGGAATCAAAAGAATTGTTAATAATTGAGCCCTTCTGTGGTGAGACAAGAGATGTGAAAGAACCTTCCTGAGGAATTGGAGGTGATTTTTAGGTACTTATTTTCAGTTTACAGGTAGTGTTAGTTTGAAACTATTTTCAATAAATATCCTATAACAACAATGAAGACAATATGATACTGACAGCTACAAATAAAAATGGAAACAACACATTCTTGTACTTACTCTGTTTAGTACTGGACATTGACTGAACTTGTAGGATTTGAGCATGGACTAACTAGTTCATTGAATGTGGACTCAAAATAATAGCCTTTAGCATGAGTGTGAAGGTGGTGTTAGCAACACATGACATAGCAAATCAAATGATGTATAGCAAAAGACTCTATACCAATAATATGAAACCAAGTGTGTGTGTGATATATATACTATGAGCATGAAGTAATTGCAACCATTCATTAAATAGAAAAATAAAGGATTACTGATCATCTAGAGTACCTGTATGAAAAAATGAAACCCACTTATAAAGTTGGCTACTTATATGCCTTATACATTTCAGATGGTTCATCTACTGCAAAGCTGGAAAATCCACAATGGGACTCTGGAAAATAAAAATTGTGGAACACAGGAGACAAGCAGTTGGACACAACAGTGGGCCACCTCATTCTAAAATTATTCAGTGTCAAATTTTGATTATTTCTTAATGATGTGTAATTATGATGTGTTTTCTAATTACAAGTATTAGTTTGCAGAAACATATTTAGAGCATAAAGACATCAGTACTATGGAAACCACACAAGAGACTCTAACTATGTATAGAAGAAAAATCACCATTCTTTTAATTAAAGAGTCAGGTAATAACTTTGTTACAAGTACCTAGTGAGACCAGAGTATATGGAAAGATAACAGGAAGAGTGGAATAATGTCATATCACAAAGTTATCAGTAGGTTATGTCACAGGTTTGATTCTCTAAGGGTCTCTCTGCATGAATAATGTCTTTGATTAGTGAAAAATGGGGAGTGCATAGATGGTTGACATTGAAAGAGCAATGAAATCTAATTGGATATAGTTATATCCACCAGCAGTCAACTAAAAGTTTGAGATAAATAGACAAGGGTACCAAATATAATTTAAAATATGACCCCCAAAAAAGAAAAATATTTGCAAATCAGTAACTTAATACTTGATATAATTGACATTCATGAATAAATCAAGATTTCTATTTAGAGTTTTGGTCACAAGGTAATCATCATTTGAGTACATTATATTGATTTTACAGAGAGCATGAAGGAGTACTGCACCTTGTCATATGCAAAAATGAAAATTGCATAGTTAACACCATGTTCGAACAGATAACTAAACAGAATACTGTATGATTGTTTATAGCACATGAACAAAAGTCATGGCCCAAGACCCAGCCAGGTCTAACCCGATGGAATAACTTTGCTAAGGACCAGGATTGTTGTAATAATTCCACATTAGTAAATATTTCCAGTGTCGCTGACTAACTTTGACTAATGATTATATGTTCAAGGAATATTATTTTATAATTGTATGAATTAATTGAAATTATATTTAGCATAATTAGTTCTGTGTCATCATTTTTTCATCTATTACTTACCAAAGGTACAGTTTGACTCTTGTAAGAGGTGAGCATATGTGCCCTACCTTCCAGAGGGAACCAGTGAAAACATCCTAAGTGATAAGAAAGAGTATGACTGCAGAAAGTGTGTATAGTTGGGATGTTTACAAAAAATGTATATAGTATGATTTATTTTCTTATAGTAAATATTTTGATTTTCTTGGAATTATACTGTTGGAATACAAATGTGTAATAGAGAAGTTCAATTTTAATGTTCATTTGAGTAAAGGAAAATATATATTAATCACTGTTTCTAAAAATGGGTTTAGATGCTTGATTTTGAAATAATGTTGACATGTAAAGTAAGCTATTCTTGTTTATATATCCTGTTATAAGAAGTTGTTAACATTTGAAAAATACCTAGATAGTAGCAAATTGTGACAAGGCAGCAACCATCTATCACAATTTGCTACCCCTGGATCAGAGGATGGGAACAGTGGGAGGTGACAAATTGTGGCATGGCAGCAAAACCAAACCACCCATAGATGTCAGTAACTACTACCAGTAGCAAAGTGTGATGACAGCAGTTTTTGACATTACACCAGGCGGGGTCCCTGCTGAGCTGGGCTGAGCTGAGCCATGCTGGGGTGGGGTCTGTTCTAAACTGTGCTGAGCCAGGCTGGATGATGGGGAGGTCCAGTCTTTGCTGTGCTGAGCCAGGTGGGGTGTATATGTGCTGAATTGTACTGAGCTGTGTTGGGTGGGGGCCTATGCTTGGCTGTGCTGAGCCATGCTGGGTTGGGGTCCAAGCTGGGCTGTGCTGAGTCAGGCTGCGGGCCTGTGCTCAGCTCTAGTGAGCCAGGATGTGGGCGGGCTGGGGCTGTACTGAGCCATGCTGAGTGGTACAACATTGTACTAAGCTGGGATGTGCATGGGATACGTTCTGGGCTGGACAGGGTTGAGGAGGGGTATGTGCTGAGGGGGATCCATACTGGACGATGCCGAGTTGTGGTCTGAGTTTGGCTGTGCTGGGGTCTGTCCTGACCCATGCTGGAGGTGGGGTGCTGAGCAGAGCTGGGCAAGGACTGAGCTGGGCTGGAGTCCAGGCTCTGCTGTGCTGAGCTGAGGAAGGTGTATGTGTGTGTCCAGGCTGGACTGTACTGAGCCACGCTGGGTGGGGGCTGAGCTGAGACTGGCAGTGGTCTGTGTTGAGCTGTGCTGGGTGGGGGGTTTGTGGGGGGCTGGGCTGAGCTGGGTGGGGGATCTGTGCTGGGATCCGTGCTGGATGGGGGGTTGTGGTGGGCTGAGCTGGGATCTGAGTAGGGATCCATGTTGTTCTGAGCTGTGTTGGGATCCGTGCTGGGTGGGGGGTTGTGGTGGGCTGAGCTGGGTGGGGGATCTGTGCTGGGATCCGTGCTGGATGGGGGGTTGTGGTGGGCTGAGCTGGGATCTGAGTAGGGATCCATGTTGTTCTGAGCTGTGTTGGGATCCGTGCTGGGTGGGGGGTTGTGGTGGGCTGAGCTGGGTGGGGGATCTGTGCTGGGATCCGTGCTGGATGGGGGGTTGTGGTGGGCTGAGCTGGGTGGGGGATCTGTGTTGGGATCTGTGCTGGGTGGGGGGTTGTGGTGGGCTGAGCTGGGTGGGGGATCTGTGCTGGGTGGGGGGTTGTGGTGGGCTGAGCTGGGTGGGGGATCTGTGCTGGGATCTGTGCTGGATGGGGGGTTGTGGTGGGCTGAGCTGGGTGGGGGATCTGTGCTGGGTGGGGGGTTGTGGTGGGCTGAGCTGGGTGGGGGATCTGTGTTGGGATCCGTGCTGGGGTGAGGGTTGTGGTGGGCTGAGCTGGGTAGGGCTGGGCATAGGTGCATCCCACGCTGTGCTGAGCGGGGCTGGACAGAGTGCTGTCTGTGCTGGGCAGAGTCAGGTGGGAGGCTGCGCTGGGGGCCGAGCTGGAGGTCCATGCTGAGCTCAGCCAAGGTAGGCAGGGGTAAGAGGGCGGGTCTGTCCTATGCTGTGCTGAGCCGGGCTGGTTGGCGGCGAGGGCTATGCAGCGATGGGCTGGAGGCCAGTAGGGTCTGTGCTGGGTTGTGCTAAGGGCTGGGCTGACCCGGGCAGGGCTCCGTGCTGCGCCAGGCTCTGACTATATTCAGCCAGGCTGAGCAAGGGTCCGTGTTGTACTGCGCCATGCAGGGTGGGGATGTGGGCGGGGCGGGAGTCCGTGTTGTGACGGGCCGGGAGACCTCCGAGCTGTCAGGGGCTGTCCCCGGCGCTCGCTCCTTCGGCATGGCCGGGTACCGCTAGGGGGCGCTGGCCACCCCCTCCACCCCCCGGGGTTGGGCCTCTGCTGCGGGGAGAGCGGCGGCCGGGCCGCGCATGCGCCGTGCGCGGAGCCAGGCGGCGGTGGCAGCGATGGCTCCGCAGTGACGGTTTGGCTCTAACGGTTGCTATTGACATTGCGGCGCGCAGCGGATCCTGCCGAGGGCCCAGCGGGGGAAACCATCGGCCCCGCGCAGGAGGCCGCGGTAGCGGCGCGGTGATGCGGCGGTGCTGAGGCCCGGTGCATCCGCCCCCTCCCCCGCTGTTGGATCGGGAGCCGCGGCCCGGGCCGCCGCCGCCGCCCTGCGCTGGGCTCGCGGTTCCTCCCCGCCCCGCGCCCCCATGCGGGGCCCCTGCTAAGCCGCAGGCGGGACGGGTGAGGGCGTGTGGCCGACAGGAGCAGGCCCGGCGGGCGGGCGGCCCGGCATGGCCCGCAGCCTGGAATAGCGCCGCCGCCGGGCCCGCTACAGGCGGAGGAGGAGCCTCGCCACCGCCGGACAAGCCAGGCCCCGGCCCCGTGACACTGCCGGAGAGGGCCGGGCGGGCCCTGCGGGGCGACGAGCGAGCCCGGCGCAGCGCGGCCCTTGGCCCCGCCCAGCCCGCGCCGGGCAGCGCCGCGGCCTCGGCCCCGGCCCCGGCCCCCCGCTCGGGCTGCCGCTCGGCTCCAGGGGCCCCGGACCCCCGCTGACTCTCGGCCGGCGCGGACTAGCCGCCGCCCTTTCTTCTCACCCCGGAGCCGAGGGCGTTGGAGCGGCTGCGATGAACCCGGTGAATGCCACTGCTCTCTACGTGTCAGCGAGCCGCCTGGTGCTCAACTACGACCCCGGCGACCCCCAGGCCTTCTCTGAGGTCACCAAGCTCCTGCCTTACTTCCGACAGTCCCTCTCCTGCTGTGTTTGCGGTGAGGAGCTTTCTATTGTTCGCTGCACAATGAATTCGGGGCCTTGTGCACCCTTGGGAACCAACAGCGCTGAAGCCTGATTATTTTTACACCCACTTAAATGGGAAATAACACAAATCTTACCGTTGTTTAACGCCTTTCCAGGAGAGTGGGGCACATCTATAAGGTGTAACACCTTTTAGGAATCTGTATAGCTTTCAGTGAAGTTAGATTTCCCCCCCACACTCCTATTGCATATTTTCCAACAACTCCAAAATTGCTCACCTTGTGCCTCAACAAATTGGAGAAATGTAGACAACATTCCAAGAATGAGTGTGCTGGGAACAAAATCCCTCTAATTTTTGAGATCTTATAAGATAGCCAATAAAGGATTTACCATGAAAGTTTCCAACTCCACTGGAAAACTTGCAGATATAGAAACCTTGCTAATTGAGTCCAAATTTTTTAAGTATAGCTTTGTGCAAAAAGAAGCATTCAGTATCTCAGATTATTGTATATAGTAACTTGTAACCTTTGTGTCCTATTACAGAGAAGCTGAATTAGAACCAAAATGTTTTGGCAACAGGCATGGGAATCAAAACATTTACACGTGGGTGTACTGTATTTCCCTATCTACTTGGTTTGCAAAGCAATAGGTGTGCCAGTGCAGTTCATGCAGTGGCTAAGTGCACTGAGTGAGGGGATAGGATGCTGTTGGTGGAAATAGAGCTGGTGGCATTCTTGTGTGGCTAGATTGGGAGCATGTGCAAGTTGTTGTGGGTTTGTATTGCTAGCTGGGAATGGAGAGTACAATTCTCAGCTGCCTTAAAAACTAGTTGCTCTTGATTGTCTTTAAAAGATTTCTGGAAAGTGTGCAGTACTGGTCAAAAAGGAAAACAAAACATTGGGATGCATAAAGACACTAATACAGAAAGCATGCTATTATAGAATCAAAGTATACTCCTTTCCTGAAATACTGTGGGTCAGTTATGGTCAGTCTACCTCACAAAGGATATAGCTGAAAAAGAGAGCACTCAGTAGTGAGTGATAAGAATGATTAGAAGTAGTGGGAAAACTTCCATTGATAGAACAGGAAAAAAAATTGGGACAGTTTTTTAGAAAGCAAATGAACAAGGTGGGGATGTGACAAAAGATAAACAAAACACAATGGCATAAAGAAAGTAGACCAGGAACTTTTATTCTCCTTTTCTCATAATGGAAGAACAAAGGGACAGTCAGTTAAATTAAGAGGCAGCAAATTTAAAACTGAAAAAAATTTCACATAACAAATAATTACCCCATATAGTTCATTGCCATAAGATATCGTTGTGGCCAAGAGCTTAATAGGATTCAAAAAAGGACCTGACATTCATATGGATAACACAGACATATAGCATTACAACAGTAAGGATTAAAATAGACAAAAAAAAATTCGGAAGGGATATAATCCCTCATGCTTTTGGACAGAAATCTAACTCTCACAGGTGGGGTTTAGAATAAAATGCTTCATGCAGATAGGTTATTCCATAACTTCCTGCTGTGTGGTTTCTTTAAAACATGAGATACTGGCTGTTATTGGAGACATGATACTGGTCTGATTCAGTATGTCAGTTCCTGTGTTCCATTTTATGTTGCTGATTCAGACCCTTATCCTGCAAAGTTGTCTTATGCTTAACTTTATTACCATGAGTAGTCCCACTGAGCTACTCCTGGTAGTAAAGGTAAGCACATGAATGGGTAATTCAGTTTGATTTCAGTGAGACTACTTAGGATCAGGGCCTTAGGTGATAAGTCTTCTCAGTTAGTCTCAGATGCTGTTTCCTATATAGGAGCTGCTGGTTGTTCCCGGGAGGGTATGTCTACAATACAGCACTGCTACAGTGCCATAGTGTAGGCATTTTGTATATCAACAGAAGGGATTTTTTGTCAATGTGTAGTTAAGCCAGCTCACTGAGAGGTGGTAGTTAGGTTGACAGAAGAATTCTTCTGTCGATCTAGCTGCATCTATAGAGAGGGTTCGGTCAAGCTAACTACAGTGCACGTGGCATGAAACATTTCACAGCCCTGAGTAGTATAGCTAGGTCAAACTAATGTTTATAAGTAGACTAGGCCTTAAAATCATATAAATTAGAGGTTAGGTCAGATTTACTACCATCCCTACCCCTGCTTTCAACACGAAGGTAGGATTGTTTCTTATAGTACAGATACTGCTCCCATCTGACTCAATGTTCTACTTAACCCTAGTCACTAACATAATATGATTCTTCTCCACCCCTCCGCCCGATCGTTTGACTCTGGTCTCTACCACATTGGTTCTCAACCAGGAGTCTGGGGTCCCCTGGGGGTCCGTGAGCAAATTTCAGGGGGTCTGCCAAGCAGGGCTGGAATTAGACTCGCTGGGGCCCAGGGCAGAAATCCAAAGCCGCAATGCATGGGGCTGAAGCCTGGGGCCCCGAACCCTGCGACCCGAGGCTGAAGCCAAAGCCTAAGCAACTTAGCTTGGCGGGACCCCTGTGGGTGGTGCCCTGGATAATTGCCCTGCTTGCTACCCTCCTAATGCCAGCCCTGGCTTTTATATGCAGAAAAACCGTTGTTGTGGCACAGGTGGGCTGTGAATTTTTTATAGCATGTTGGGGGGGGCCTCAGAAAGAAAAAGGTTGAGAATCCCTGCTCTACCCCTTGACCTCCCTTAATCCTTCTATCATCTTTCCTTGCTCATGCTTAATCTCTTTCATCAGGCCCCTTTACTTTTGTCTTCCCATATGCTATTTCTCTTATTTTAAAAAATCCTTCCCTTAATACCTCCTCCTGTCTTTAACTACTGTCCCATCTCCCTCCTGCCCTTCTTAACCAAGCTGCTTTATTTATTTTCATTGCCTTGACTTTCTCTCTGCTAACTTTCTCCTTGGCCCTCTGTAGTCTTGTTTTCATGCTCCACTGAGATTGCTCTTTCTTCGGTCATCAGTGGTGAAGTTCAGGAGCTGTCTTTTCTTTTCCATCTTCTTCTTCCTTGCCTTTTCTGTCTCTTTCACTGTGGTAGACCAGTCATCCTTTTCTGTTTGCTTTCCTCCATAGATTTGTGCTGTTTTTGCTGCTTTCTTGATGTGTAGGGATGGCCTGAATTCTCGCAACTGCTCCCTGCCCTTCCCACCAAAAAAACCTTATTCTTTTTGTTTTTTGTTTTTTAATTTGGAAATATCAGCAATGTCAAGTATGATTTTTCCCTGGTTTATTTTCTGGAAGACCTCAAAGTGTTTCATGGATGTGTATTGTAAGCTCTCATTTCCTTATTGAAGAAGTAGAGGCAGGGATAGTTAATGAATCTTTAACAAAGGTGTACTTTCTCCAAAATGTTAGTCATTGAAGTTAAATAGGTATTAAAGATGACCTAAAAATAACTTTATAATTGGATTTGTTCCCTTTTTAGGCAATTTTAATGATTTTTAAAGTTTTTATTGGCTTTTTAAATTAGAAATATCAGGAGAGCAAGTCTGGGATGAGAAATAATGAGAAAATATGAGGGCTGTGTTTGACTCTAATTAAATGGGCAATGGATGTTGGATCTTTAACAAATGCTTCCTTTATCCAAAATGTTAATAGTTGCAGTTAAACAGGCATTAACAAAAACCAAAGAATTTTAAGCAGTCTGCCTTGTCTACATGCAGAAATTGCTGAGCCAGTTTCACTAAAATTAATTTTAAAACCCCATTTAATTTAGTTAAACCTGTGCAAACTCCTGTATGGGCTCTGATGCAGGTTTAAAACTGACTTATGTAGAAATTAACTTATTCCTGATCTTGTGCTCCAGGCACCCTCTCTCCTTTTAAGCCTTCCTCTAAACCCACATTGTTCCACAATCCTTCATTTAACTATTAAAAACAAATTGATCATTTCATTTTAAAAAGTAGCTACTAAAATAAGAAATTAGTATGATTCATACTTTATCTCCCAATCTGTTTTGTGGAGTCCATGCTTTTTGTCTGCTTCCTTATCTCCAGTCCCTCTTTTTGCCTCTGTGTTGTTGTTTTTAGATTCTATGATGAAGTGGAGCTCTGTTCACTTAAGTGGGGTTTCAGGTGGATCCAGTGTCTCCCTGCACAGAATGTGTTGCCAGATTACTGCCTTGTTCATAAAGTCTTAAACGCCAGAATTTATTTTAATGTGCACAAATTTTGGATGCAGCGTACAAAATAAAGAACAGTATATTGTATAGTCTAGTAGTTTTAAAAGTCCCAAGTGATAGGACTTCCCGCACTTCCCTTAGGAAACTATTCCACAGCTTAATATATCTCACCATCAGGAGACTTTTCTTGAAATGTAACTTAAGTTTCACCTTTTAAAATTTTGTTCTGTTATGCCTAATTAATCTTCTGATACCACCCTAAAGATATCTCATTTAACATTCTAGGTTCTTCCAAAACAGAAATCTGTAAAAGGGCAAGCATATACAGTGGCTGAAATCAGTTTTGAGGTATAGTAATTCCTTAAAGCAGAAGAAATCTCACATTCTCTTGATAATACTTTTAAAACTGTCTTAGGGCTTGTCTGCAGACTGGTCTATGGAGGTGCGAATTGCAGAGAGCTCTGAACCACCCTGTGTAGACCCTGCTGGCACAACTAAAAGGTATTTAGTGTGCACTAGGTATTGCACACTATACCTTTTAGTTTGTGCCAGCAGGTTCCACACAGGGCGGAGTGCTACATGTTAGAGGGCTGTGTACACCAGTCTTGGCAGAAGTTAGTTGTGGCATGACAATTAAAACTCTAACACAGGCCTGGTTTATTAGGAAAATTTCCACTGGTGTAAATATATTGATGAACTTACACGTAATGTAGATATGCTGCACCAATGTAAGTTACTAGAGTAAACTCTGCATCAGTGCATGGTCTCTACACTGTGGGTTTGCTACAGTGTAATTGTACTGATGAAGTTACACTGATGCACATCTGGAGTGTAGACATGACCATACAGTGATATTTACTTTTACAGTGCTGTAGGTGTGCGTGATGCTTTTACAGACAAATGCAAGAAGACTCTTCTCCAAAGAGCTGATGATGTAGAAACAAAACACTCTAGGGTTTCTGTGAGGCATTGGTGCATTCCTTAGATGTGTTTGGGGCATAAAAATTAAGCTTACTAATGCACACCCTCAGGTCGTCTTGCTGTTAAAGTATGGTTTGTTAATATTACAATTCATTCTAAAAACAAAGTTTTGTAAACATTTATGCAACATATTCTTCCACTATGGAAAAAGTAGTTACTATTTGAAGGGAAAGGTTATAAGTGCTTTTTCTACTGCTTTAATATATTTTTTTCTCACCTTGTTTCTAGATTCCTTAGATAATTTGGACCCCTTCAGGGCTTGTTCAGAAGTTCAGCTGACTTTTCAGCATCAGCTTGTCACTAACAGACAATTGATAACTCTTACTCTTACAAACACTAAATTTGGAAAACTGGAACTTTCCCGGTTAAACTTTTATACTAGAAAGTGAGTTAGCTTAATGTGGCCACAAACTGCCACAGAAATACTAGCTTAGCACTTTGCAGGGAGAGGCGGTTCTAAAGGTTCACGGTTTGTGGTGTACACTAGATATGGTGGTGGAAGAGTGTTTTGCTTGTTGATGAGGAAATAGAGGGTATATATTGGTAGGTGGCTTAACTGTTTCCTTGCTTTTGTGGGAGGTTTTTTGGTCAGGTGTGTATAGCAACTTTAATGGCATCACTGAGCATTAATTAAATAATGTATGAACAAATGAAAGAATGCGGTGGAATAGATGAAACAGTCTTTGCTGTTCTAGGACACTTACCTACTATATTATGTAGCTATTTTATATCACTGTCTGTTTTAGAATTACCCAGAAAAACTGTCACTCTAGTGCCCTAGAATATTTGTACTTGTGGGGATCATTATAGGGGGAAAAATCATTTTCATGCAGTGTTTGTCTAAGTCAGTGGCTTTCAACCTTTCCAGACTACTATACCCCTTTCAGGAGTCTGATTTGTCTTTCATATCTCAAGTTTCACCTCACTTAAAAAGTACTTGCTTACAAAATAAGACATAAACATACAAAAGTGTCACAGCGTACTATTACTGAAAAATTGCTTCTTATTTTTACCACATATTTATGAAATAAATAAGTTGGAATATAAATATTGTAGTTACATTTCAGTGTATAGTATATAGAGCAATATAAACATGTCATTGTATGAAATTTTAGTTTGTATTGACTGCTGGTGATTTTTATGTTGCCTGTTGTAAAACTAGGCAAATATCTAGATGAGGTGATGTACCCCTTGGAAGACTTCTGTATACCCCCAGGTGTATGCATACCCCTGGTTGAGAACCACTGGTCTAAGTGAATTAAGCTGTGTGTTGAAACTTTTACACATTAACTAGGATCCCAGATCATGTAGGGTTTAGGGATTATTTCACTAGGACTCAGGCAGCATCTCCATGTTAGTCTGGTACAGGGAATTGCTTTTTTCTGCATTTTTCTCTTGTTTCAGCATCCAGGGCTAAAGCTATCTTTTGGAGGGCAATTCTGCCATCCTTGTTTAGTTAGAACAGCTCAGTTCACCTTCCTAGGTGTACTGCTCACTAAACTCCCACATGTAAAAACATGCAAAGGATATCTTAGAGGAAATGTTATGTATCACTAACTGGAGTCCTTCAAGAATTGCTTGGAGTTCTGCGTTAATTCACTGAAGTCTAATTTTTAACTGAAAGGATGAAAGCAGTTGGGGCCATACAACCCTTATATGTGCTCGCTTTGGCAGCACATATACTAATAACCTCTGCTCTGAACTTTCAGGGTTGTGAAAAGATGTTTGTGTGGCTCCCAAATAGGTGTTACTTTCTAGAAAGTTCCAAGGCTCTCAGGTGTCTGGAAATGGAAGAGGGAGGTGTCCCACACGTGGGAATAGGCAGAAGCAACACATGCAAAGAACTCCAGTTACTCATGCATAACTTCAATTAGGTGAATACAAATATTGGGCTCTCCCTTATAGTTGTGGATGATTCCTCACAGAATAAAGACAATCCCTATTAAATAAAGGTGGTTAAGTGGAGTTCTAGAACTCTGCATTGAATAGCATTCTTCCTAGGTCAAGTGGAATGAAGACTGAGAAGTCGATGAACCAGATCCCAGTGTTTCCTTTCGCATTTCAAAAGCAGCCTGGATTGGTTCAGAGCTTGACAAATACTTTTCATTGACATACGTTTTTCTTTTTTTCCCTTCCATCTTCACTGATGGAAAATAGTGTTGTCTGGTTATCAAATACTGGCAGTTTTAAACACATTTAACCATTCCTGCCCTTGAAAATGTACATGAGGAAATATCAAAATACACCTCTTTCAAAGTTTGTGAATAATGTGACGACTTTGGGCAGGTAGACCATCACCAGTGGGATGAACAGGATACCTACACATGGCCCTCCATTGCAATTGCCCTTCCTCCATTCCCCTGATGATCACCAACATAATTTATAAAAATCCCCCCAATGTAGAAATAAGGGAATGTTTAAGTAGTTTTTTTTTAAAGGAGAAAGTTATGATATTGTAAATGTACATATAGTTGCTATACGTGGAGGTACCTGGGAAAGAGGTGGCAGAGGGGAGATGGGAGAGTTAACTTTTGTAGGGTTTAGCCCCTTTCCAGAGGAACTCTTTTCCATAGAAGACCTTTTGCAGGAATTTTAGCTAAGGTTAGCCCTAGTCATGAAGTATCAGCTCCTGGGCTTTACACCTGGGAAAACTCCTTGTTTAGGGTTGCTTGCTGTATATCGCATAGGTCTTGACTACACAAGAAAGTTATACCAGTTTAGCTTAAATTGGTTGTAAACAAAAAAGTTCTTCCTTTGGCTCAGGATAAGTTGAAAGGTAATCTGGAGGGAGGATTGACCATGCTTTTTCCAGCTAATATAAAATTAAGCATTTCTGCTGAAAAACTGTCTACAACTGGCTGAGGTCGGTATGGA
The DNA here is from genome assembly GCF_965140295.1 of Lepidochelys olivacea. Taxonomy (NCBI): domain Eukaryota; kingdom Metazoa; phylum Chordata; order Testudines; family Cheloniidae; genus Lepidochelys; species Lepidochelys olivacea. The sequence goes on from NC_140419.1 coordinate 48,784,776, forward strand.
ATTAAAATGAACCTAATATTGATTTGTAGGTTACCCTCTTTCACCCCAGAGATTCTTACTGGGGTTCACAGGTTCCTCCTTGGGGTGCTGAAGACACTGAGGCTGACCAAGTTGGCTGACATCCATATCCACACAATATCCAAACATAATTCTTCTTTTGGATTAACTCAGGAATTAATGCCTGCCATAACAAATGTGTAGCTGTTGTAGGTGGTTGCTGCCTTAATCCATAGCTGGCCACATTTTGGTTCCTATATCTGAGATGAGACTGAAGTTTCATAATGCAGGATTATACCATTGTAATGGACCCACCATTACATTCTACAGTTTGAGATTGAAGTATTTCTGTCCCATGGTAGAGATGGGAACGGAAGAATCTGTTTTGAGGAAAGGATTCTTTTTCTTCTAAACAGCTAGAGCATAAACAATTATTTAAATCATACTTGGCCAGATATAGCAAAAGACTTCAGCCACCATTGTTCTAGTAGTCTCCTTACTTGGTTCATCAGTAAAACCAGAGTAACCTGTGAGTGCAAAGCCAGTTGGGGGTTACCATATTGATTATCATGGACAGAAGATGAAGCCGCCCACCATTGTAAACCATCAACAACCATCAATCATATTATCCTTTTTAAGATCTATGAAATCTAACCATTTCCATCAGTCTCCTCTGGCAGGTCACCAAAACAGATCATAATCTTCCATCTCCTCTGACTGTGTCATAGCACAGCATAACTTTTCTGGGTAGTGAACTGCCTAGCTAAGCCATGATGTCAACACCTTACAAGTTCTTGGCAATGAATTAATCTTTAAACCCCTCACCTCTAGATTTCATTCTGCACCGTCATCTTTGTCTATGAGTTCCTGGATATTTTAACCTTCTAGTAATACTGAACTCCATCTCTCTTCTCTCATGCATTTTAGGAGAGAAGTTTATTTATTGTTGTAATATTGTGGAGATAGTTATTTAATTTTGATGGAATCAGAACCCTTTTTGTTTTATGCAGTTTCAGAGTACCTAGATAACTTGATGCAAAAATTGAATGCCTTAGGAGTCCTTTTAAAATATTTAAATCTCAAAAAGTATTTACTTTAAAACATTCAAAACATGTTCTAGCTATCAGTAGGATAACCATAAACATTCATTGAATGCATTAACTACATATAGTGCTTTGAAATCCATAACAAAAATAAATTAATGTTGCTAATTACAACAAATGTATGAATTTTCAGAGGTTTGATTATACATAAAGAATGAAGAGGTAAACTGCTCTTGAGCAAAAGGGTGACAGACAAGTCAACTCCAGATCAAGAAAGTATTTAATGACTTAAGTCAAAAACCGTTTGAATTTTCAAAATTTCTCTTTTGTTATCAGAGTAAATCTGGCAAATTTTAAACTAATTTTGCCAACCCAAAAATTAGATGTTAAATCAATATTGAATGGCTTTCTAAAACCTAGAGCATGTGAGCTTATTTGAGGAATCACTGGGTGAAATTCTGTGGTCTGTATTACACAAGAGGGCAGGTTAGATGACCATAATGATCCCTTCTGGCTTTAAAATCTATGAAAAAAGTTAAAGGAGTGAAAAATTAGGCTTTATATAGTGGCAACTGATTGCAGTCTTAACTACAGGGACAGATTTACTTTGTTGGCAACAGAGAATATTTCTGCAAAGTATGAAGAGAATTAAATTGTACTTCTGTGATTGTAGTTTGTGACCCAGTGCTGTTCCCACATGGGGTACGAAAACACCAGAATTTTTATACCCCTAAAAAGGAGACAAGCCAGAGACTTCATGAAGTCCATTAGGAACTTTGGTATTGCTAATCAATTTTATTTGGAAGGTGCTCAAATATTGGGTTGTTTTATTATCAAATCTTGAGATAGATTGATATCATTGATACAGATAGATTTTTTTGCCATTGACTTCAATGGGAGCAGGCTAGGTTTTGTATTTGAATGACCATATTGCCTGTTTGTTTGCAGCTTAGAAATAACATAGATCCTTCTATAGGTAATAGATATTTCTTTAGATCAAGCTGCATATGTTTGTTATTTTGGAGTGTGGTATGTGTCCTGTCTCTCCAGGTTTGTGAGTAGTTGCTCCTCTATAGCTAATGCTTTCATAGTGTCACAGAGTCTGGTCTGTGCCCCAGCCTGTAACCCATCTCCTGAGAGTGACCCCTTTAGTGTGCCAGGCCCCAAGGACCCACATGGTTCCACAGGGGCAAGCATGTGGCCTCCAAGATTCCAAGACTGGACTGTCGGCATCAGCAATCCCTGTCTCTCTCAATGATTCCCTGCAGAGAATCCAGCCAACCCAGACCTCTAGCAGGAGGCTTATACTGTGCCCCTTCAGGGCATGTCTACACTTACAATTCTGCATTGGCGCCATGTAGCGCTTTAATGAAGACACTCTAAGCAGATGGGGGAGAGCTCTCCCATTGGCTTAGTTAATCCACCTCTCTGAGAGGTGGTAGCTATGGCTCCGGGAGAAGCGCCAACATAGCGCTGTCTACGCTGAGTGTTAGGTTACTATAACTACGTTACTCAAGGGTGTGAATTTTTCACATCCTTGAGCAATGTAGTTATACTAATATAGGTCTGTAGCCCAGATCTCAGTGGGTATTTACAGCAACACAGGCAGCCTTTTCAAAACAACATAACCATTTATTAGTCCCTTGGCGCACAGGGTCTGAAAGTCCTTAGGTCAGCACAGAGAAATGAAGGTTAAAGCATAATCCGTTCTGGTTAACCCAGAGCTCCAGCCAAGCTGTAGTGAACCACATATTTAGGCTATCTCTCTGTTTGACCTCTTCAGTTACCAGTGAGACAGCTCCCAGCTTGCTCCAGAAACCAGCACTTTATCCCTCCACTTCACACTTTCCGTTCCTGTGTTTTCAAGCTGGAATCTTTGCTCAGCTTCCCTGCTGAGAGGTAAGGGAAATTCATCTCCCTCTGAGTCATTGGTTGCAAGGTGTCAATGTCCTGGTGATTGGGTTTCCCATTGTCTGCTCAGATTTTCCATTTATATGGGGTTGGTATTGGTCAGTCCTTTTTAATGATGCATTCAGGCTCAGATGCACACACCTGTAGCTCTTAGCTTGTCCTGAGAGCAAACTAGACCTCTTTTCCCCCACTGGGTAGCCATGCAAAATATAGGGGAAATTGAGGCACACACAAACCCCCATTAGAACACCACAGAAATTTCCCACTTACAAATGCATGCAAGTTTTTATGATTGTCTCTCTGAGAGAAGATGCTGCAAAAGTTTTGAAGAAACTGGATAAGAGCTTTTCAAGAATGAAATTCTTGAAACGGCGCCTATTCAATTTTTTTATAATGTGATTATCTAGTCTGACATCCTCTATAACACAGGCCATAGAACTTCCCCAGAATAATTCCTAGAGCAAGATCTTGTAGAAAAACATGCAATCTCAATTTTAAAAATTCTCAGTGATGGAGAATCCACCACAACCCTTGGTAAATTGTTCCTGTGGTTAATTACTCTCACTGTTAAAAGTTTACATCTTCTTTCCAGTCTGAATTTATCTAGCTTCAACTTCCAGCTATTGGATCATGTTATATTTCTCTGATAGATTGAGGAGCCCATTATTAAATATTTGTTCCTGTGACGATTTGCCACTTACCTCTCCTCTCATGAGTACCTTCTGTTTGTTGGGTGTGAACCTGCACGCGCTCTCTGCTCCCAGCACCCCCTGTCGGCTGTTAAGCTAGTCAGGTGGGTCATCAGTGACTCAGCCCTCCGACTAAGTCACGCATAGTCTAACGCATGAATGAACAAAACCTCTTCTGGGGTGAAAGGTCCAACAGGGCCTGTCCCTGTGCCCTTGTTATTGTCTTTAACCCTGTCTCTGGGCTCAGTTTTCAGCCCCTTCCTGTCTAGCTTTCAATCTGTCCCTGCCTTGTTATAGAGCAGTGCCCCCAGGGCCTTCTCCCTGGAGACTCTGAGTCCTGCCCTTCACTTGGGCCTCTAAACAACACTTCTCCCAGGGACCCTACAAATAGCAGCCACATGCTGCTTCCTTTTAATTTTGTTGCTGCTGCTATTCCTTGGGCCACTTCCCACATAGCCCCTTTCTCTTCACATCCTCGTGGCCATTCCTCCGCCTAGGAACATGTCGCCCCTTCCAGGGTGCCATGTGGAGCCAGGTAAGGAGCCTGCCAGCCCCACACCAACCGGACTATAAACCGGACTTTCTATGAAGATTAGAAATGCCGGTTTATAAAGCTTTCTGGTTGGTACAGGGCCAGATAACACACCTTTTACTGTATATTGTTGGCTCATAGTTAGGTTGTGATCTACTGTAACTCCCGGATCCTTTTCTGTAGTACTCCTTTGTAGGCAGTCTTTTTCCTTTTTGTATTTGCGCAATTGATTATTCCTTTCTAAGTATAGTACTTTGCATTTGTCCTTACTGAATTTCGGCCTGTGTAATTCAGACCATTTCTCTAGTTTGTCAAGATCACAAAGAATTCTAATCCTGTCCTCCAAAGTGCTTTCAGTCCCTCCAAGCTTGGTATCATCTGCAAACTTTATAAGAATACTTGCTGAATCATTATCCAAATCACTTATGAAGATGCTGAATAGAACCAGACCCAGGACAGATCCCTGCAGGACCCCACTTGATATGTCCTTCCAGCTTCATTATGAACTAGTGATAATTGCTCTCTGAGTACGGTTTTCGAGCCAACTCTGCACCCACCTAATAGTGGGTTAATTCTGGTAATATTTTATTAGTTTGTTTAGGCTAAGGACATGTAAGACAGTACCAAAAGCCTTACTAAAGTCGAGATGTCTGACATGTACTACTTCATCCCCTATCCACATGACTTGTTACCTTGTTAAAGAAAGATATTAGGTTTTTTGACATAATTTGTTCTTGACAAATCCATGTTGACAATTACTTATGACCTTATCTTCTAGTTGCTTGCAAATTAATGGTGTGCTTATTTGCTCCATTATCTTACAATTCTCTGGGTTGTCCTTATTTCCCTTTTTTAGATAAGTATTATATTTGCCCTTTTCCAGTTCTCTGGTGTCTCTCCTGTCCTCCACAAGTTCTCAAAGGTAATTGCTAATGGCTCAGAGATCTCTTCTACTAATTCCTCAAATATTCTAGGATGTATTTTATCAGGCCTTGCTGACTTGAAGACATCTAACTTATCTAAGTCATTCTTAACTTGTTCTTTTTTCTATTTTAGCCTCAGATCCTACCACATTTACACTGATGTTTGCTATGTTAGTTGTCCAATCACTATTAACTTCTTTGGTGAAAACTGAAACAGTTTGGTCAATGTTGCATTTTATGTCATTGTCTTTCCCTCCTCATTTAGTAATGGGCCTATCCTGTCCCTGGTCTTCCTCTTGCTTCACATGTATTTATAAAATGCTTTCTTTTTACCCTTTAAACACCTGGCGAGTTTAACCTCATTTTGTATCTTGGTCTTTCTAATTTTGTTCCTATGTGCTTATGTTGGGTTTTTTTAATATTCATACTTTGTAAATTTACCTAGTTTCCTCCTCTTGTTTGAATCTCTTTTTGAGCTTCACGTAATTGAAGATCTGGTTAAGCCATAGTGACCTTGTCCCATATTTCCTATCTTTCCTATGCATTGGTATAGTTTGCTCTTCTGTCCTTATTAATGTCTCTTTAAAAAAGAATTGACGACTCTCCTGAACTCTTTTTTCCCTTAGACTTGCTTCCCAATTCTGAATTTGCTGAAGTTTGGCTTCTTGATGTCCATTGCCTTTATTCTGCAGTTTTCCCTCCTACCATTCCTTAGAATCATGAACTTTATCATTTCATGATCACTTTCACCCAGGCTGCCTTCCCTCTTCAGCTTCTCAACTGTTTCCTCCCTATTTGTCAGAACCAAATCCAAAATAGCCTCATTGCTTTCTCCACCTTCTGTAGTAAAAAGTTGTCTCCAGTGTATTCGAAGGACATGTTTGATGATCTGTGCCATAGTCTGTTATTTTTCCAACAGATGTCTGGGTAGTTTAAGTCCACAGTCACCAACAAGTCCTGTGTTTTGGATGATTTTGTTGTTTTTTAAAAAAAAAATCTCATCAGCTGCCTCTTCCTGATTATGTATTCATAGGCCACTACCATGACATCACCCTTGTGTGTTACCCCTTTTATCCTTACCCAGAGTCTTTCAATAGGTCTGCCTCCCACTTCTATCTTAACCTCAGTGTAAATGTATACATCTTTGATATTCAAGACAACACCATCTCCTTGGAACAATCTGTGTTGGTGTCTTCAGAGCTCCTCAATGTCAACACTAACCGTAGCCATCAGATGCCAGGCTCCTGTTTGGTTCCAGAAGAAATCCCCTTGAATTGGAGAAGAGGGCTAGCTGCATCTTGAGATCTGCCTTATTCTTCTCAGAACCAAGTTGGAAGGTTGTAAGGAGAGTGGTCACTTTAGATAAGCTGTTACCAGCAGGAGAGTGAGTTTGTGTGTGGGGGGGGGTGAGAGAACCTGGATTTGTGCTGGAAGTGGCCCAACTTGATTATCATACACGTTGTAAGGAGAGTGATCACTTTAGATAAGCTATTACCAGCAGGAGAGTGGGGTGGGAGGAGGTATTTTTTCATGCTTTGTGTGTATATAATAAGATCTTCTAAACTTTCCACAGTATGCATCCAATGAAGTGAGCTGTAGCTCACGAAAGCTTATGCTCAAATAAATTGGTTAGTCTCTAAGGTGCCACAAGTACTCCTTTTCTTTTTGCGAATACAGACTAACACGGCTGTTACTCTGAAAGTTGGAACCAGCCACCAATCTTTCTCTATCAGGCCTCGTGGGTCATTGTCACCATTATCAGAGTTGGGGATTGAGGACCAGACTTGTGTTCTCCCAACCCAAAAATCTCCCTTACGTTCTGATCTCCCATGCACATTAGCTCTATCCCTAATAAGTGGAACCATGAACCTGCTTGGCAATGTGGGGTCCTCTGTCTTAGCATGACAGAGACCCATCCCAGACCACCTCAGAGAACCAGGTCATCCCTAACAGTCCGAGCCTTCTGACCACCAGATGAGTATCTAGGAAAGCTATTTTATTTATGATGATCCCCTGCTCTGTCTGCTCCTCATAATGTCTCCTCCAGGTAAGGCAGTGGCCCAGAACCCAGCATCCCCATCTGACAACTTCAAGGCATTCCAGAAGCTTTTGGCCAGTGTAACTGAGACCCTCAGTGCAGAGCTGACAGAAGTGCAGGAAAAGTTTTATAAACTATTCTGCATGCTCTTTTTCCCATAGCAAGGGAGCCTAGCCATGCCAATAAACGAGGGTATCCTTGAATGAATCAAGGACCTGTGGTTCACTGCAATTTCCTTCCCCCCAACAAGGAAAGGGGAATACTGATACTGTCAAGTGGTTCAGAAGTTGTTTAAATTGTGGAGGCTTTTTTCTGCAGGAAAAACTACTGCACCAGTGTTCTGGAAATGAGCGTGGTCCTATTAGTACTAATACCTGGTATCCTAAAAGTGGACTTGATTTAAATGGGTGGTCAGGCCACCATGTTTTATATAAACAAGTAAAGCGGTTTTGCATTGTACTTTGTCAGTCAGCCCTGAAGGTTTGGCAGTGACTTGGCCACAAACTTTCCTGCTTTCATACCTGGCAGGGTAGGGAAAAAAAATACCTCAGTTGGTTTATGTAAGGTTCTCACAAGTAGACCTTTGATCTGTTATTGATCTATCAAATCTTTCTCCAATGGGAGATGCCAGCAATTTATTTATTTGCTACCAACCTGAGTAGGTATCTGCCAACCATCAGCTCTTCACGCTGAAAAAATACCAAGTTAGGAAGGAATGCCTTCTCCATACATGTTGATGACTCCTGTACCTCCTATTCACGGGTATTTCTGATTGCAAAATTTCTGTTTTAACTCAGTTTTAACTTAACAAACTCCCTTCCTCCTTAGAGCATCTTTTCCCCTCTCCCCCAGGTTGTCCCTTACTTGAGTTAGCTGAGTTCTTGAGATTTTGATTGGTTTAAGCCTCATATTTCAGGAGGTATTCTTATTCCTCCTGTATGTGTGTTTTGAAATGTCTCGAATTGTCTAATATATTTAAAAAAACAACCTGTTGGGCATTGGCCTTATTTATTACTGCCTATAGTAGTATTTTTGTCTTGCTTGTTTTATTTTGAAACCTCATGTGAGGTACTTAGTCTCCAGGACTGACACAGAGGAGAACATACTCTCATCCATAAAGTTATCTTTAACTCTGCTCCTCTGAAGAGGTAATGCAGAACTGGTAGTTGCCAGTGTGTATTCCCTAATTTTGTGGAGAAAAGTTTGAGGTGTTGCAGGGTGGATTTGATTTAAATCATGATTTAAATCACTAGTCAGGAAGACTTGATTTAATCACGGATTTCTACATAAAAGTGCATTCTTGTTGGTTGTTATAACCTTAATACATATTCTTCACAACTCAGAGATAGATGTAGGTTTCATTTTTAGACCGTACATACTATACATTTAAGTGATTTATTTTGAAAACTTTTCAGAGTAGTTTTACAGCTATATCAGAAAATGAATGATTTTTTGGTTATTTCATTTACCAGAGGTAATTGAAGCAGATATTTATGAAGTCATTGGGAGGTGAACTGTCTCCAATTCAATAGGTTAATCATTAATATTTGGAGGATTTTCTTGCCATGTTGTATTAGGAGGAGAACGTCACCAGACAGACACACAAATTGTTTTATTCAACTTGAACAACAATATTATGTATTCTGGATTTTTTCCTTCAACAGTAAACATAATATTTTAACAAAACAAGCATATGAATTTTTGAATTTAGTTAAACATTCAAGTTTTTTAAAATCAGATTTGTTTTTGTTAAAATTGTTTTTAACCAATATAGTTAAATTAAATATTTTTGTTTTGTTTTTAAAAATTAAATCGACTATGTCAGCCAGGTCAACATGAGAATCTTGAAATATTTGGTTCTGCATCTAACTCAGTTGTCTTCACCTTCATTTTCTTGTTTGTTCATAATCTGGAAAAGAAAAACAAGCTTTCCTGCTTTTTCAGGTCCCAAACGATTTCTCAATTTGGAATGAATTAGTCCAAAGGAAGAAAATATTCTTTCTACAACGGCAGAAGAAGCTACTGCTGTTAAAAGTGAGATTATCACTTCAAGAGTCTCTGAATCCAAGTGCTGAAGTGACTTCCACCACTTCACTGGTGTGACTTTCTTTAAAACATCAGCAAACATATATTTCTTGAATGGTTCACCCTTAACTCTGAAGTTTATTATAGTTGGCGTTATGGAGGGATGATTGTTGGTTGTCCATGTCATAGCCAACTCCTCTTCTTCAGCAGTTAAGGTTTGACCCTGGTACCGAGTATTGAGATTCTTTGCAAGAAAAAGAGTTGGAGATAGTGCTTGTCCCATTCGTTTTTTTAATGCTTGTGATTTAACTCTGTCATTGCATATTTCTCTTTTTAAGATCTCACTCAGTTCGTTCTGGATTTCAACAGCGTCAGCAATAAAACAGGTATTTCCCTGCATTTTGTTCAAGGCTACAGAAATAGGCTTCAGGGTACTCAGCATGTGTTCAACATTTCTCTTAAGCTCAATGTTGAGAACTTTGGCTGTGACGGTGCCATCTTTTTTTTTTTCACAGTTTTGTTCACAAACTGTCATCAGATCAGGCCAGTTCTTGATACAGTGCTTAAAACAGTCCACTACTGAGTTCCATCGCACATCTTATGGGAGAGTTAGCTTGGTTCCTCCCACTTTTTTCAGAGCAGCTGCAGAGCAGTGGTTGTTACGGAAGTATTTTGCAATTTTCAACAACATTAGCCTTTATTACTGGAATACTGAAGTCTTTGGCTAGAACGTGCATCAAATGAGCACTGCAACTATATGTTGTTAGCTTGGGACACTCTTCATTCTCTTCTAAATGATTTCTTCTCATCTTGGATACATTTGCAGCATTGTCTGTGACCAAGCTGCGTAGTAGAAGTTTGAATTTTTTTTCGACAGTTTGTTATAGTTTTTACTGCTACTTCTTGTAAGTATTCTGCTGTGTGTGCATTTCCTGATGCATCAATTGTTTCTGTAAGGAAGACATTCCCTTCTTCTGTTGTCACATAAGCACATACAACAGGATCATTGTGGACGTTGCTCCACCCATCAATACTCGGGTTAACAATTTCACCCTCTAGATCAGAGGTGGGCAAACTGTGGCCCGCAGGACCCTCCTGCCTGGCCCTTGAGCTCCTGGCGTGGGAGGCTAGCTCCCAGCCCCTTCCCTGCTGTTCCCGCTCCCCCGCAGCCTCAGCTCACTGCACCACCGGCACAATGCTCTGGGCGGCGGGGCTGCAGACCCGCGGCCTGACCCGGTGCTCTGTGCTGCGTGGTGGTGTGGCTGGCTCCAGCCGGGCGGCGTGGCTGTAGCACCACCAGCCACCAGTGCTCCAGGCAACGCAGTAAGGGGGCAGGGAGCGAGGGCAGGGGGGTTGGATAGAGGGCAAGGGAGTTCGGAGTGGTGGTCAGGGGGTGTGGATGGGGTCGGGGAGGTCAGAGGGCAGGGAACAGGGGGGTTCCAGGGGGGCAGTCAGGAAGGAGAGGAGGGGTTGGATGAGATTGCAGGGGGGCAATTGGGGCAGGGGTTCCGGGGGCGGTAAGGGAGAATGGGTGGTTGGATGGGGCAAGGGTCCCGGGAGGGCAGTCAGGAATGAGAGGAGACGTTGGATGGGGTGGCGGGGGACATGGGGGCGGTCAGGGGACAGGGAGGGGTAGATGGGGCAGGGGTCCTGGGGACAGTGAACGAGGGGGTTGGATGGGGCTGGAGTCCCCAGGGGGCCATCAGGGAGCGAGAAGCTGGGGGGCGGGTCTGATAGGGGTTGGGGGCCAGGCCATGCCTGCCTGTTTGGGGAGGCACAGCCTCCCCTAACCGGTCCTCCATACAATTTCGGAAACCTGATGTGGCCCTCAGGCCAAAAAGTTTGCCCGCCTCTTCTCCAGACCTTTTGCACACTACTCAATTTCTCTTTCATACACTTTATCCAGCAATTTGCCTGCAATAACTGCTCTGTTGGGTGGACTGTATCCTGGTCTTAATGACTGAACTATGTTAATGAAGTGTGGGTTCTCAATCATACAGAAAGGCAAGTTCGTTGCGTAAACAAACTGGGCAATTTTTTCATCAATTACCTCTTCTTGTAATCTGCTGGTTCTTATCACAAACTTATCTGTAGTTGTTTCTGGATGATGGAGTTTTTTTTCTTTTTGCTACAGGTGATATACTGTGGCTATGTGACATACATGATGTGACTGACACACTATCATTGGCAGATAACTCTGAAACTATAGAAAATGATGGTGATCTTGAAGGTGGATAGTCTTCTGAATCTTGTATATTGAGGATGGATTCTCCTAAACAAAATAAGTCAATGCAGTTATTTAATTATTATTACCATACTGCTCATTTAGTATTACTCATTGCATTCACCGACACCCAGTACTTCTTTAAAGTTGAAATTGTAAAAGGAAGATCTGCTTATTTCAGCTATTTATTTTTTATCACAACTGCATCTAAAATGATAGTACAGTACCATAGAGTAACAACTATATTTTTTGCTCAAACATGAGAATTCAAAAATAGTCCGGAAGAAAGACAGGCAGTCCTTAAGCAAGAAGTATGAAATAAAAATGTTTACCAACCTGAAAATCCTGCATGTTCAGACATGTTCCTTTCACCATCTTCAAGGCAGCTTCCTCCTGAGAAGAAACACTTCTCATGATGACGTTTCGTTTGGCTAACCAGGCCTTGCATTTCTTTGTTGCACTATTTGCATTTTGCACGCATGCCTGTCTTACCCACAGGTAGAGGAACTTCATTAAAATATTCCCAAACTGGGTCTCTTTTATGGCCTGCTGCCATTACAGGGTTTTCCTTCTAGTGAGAGAATGGTATGGTAGATCTCAAATCAATGAAGGCTACACTGAGAAAGACCTCAAGACTTCTGGAATATGCTGCTCAAACAGTTTCACGTTTGTTTCTACTGCCTTTCCCTCCCTTCTCACATTTATCTCCAGACTTCTTCTCCTTGTCCAGATCTATTCCACCCCCAACAATCTTCTATTCATTGAACTTTTTGAAACTTTGCACTTTTAGAGAGAGGTAAGGGATTGACTCTGTGTACACAAATTTGCAAAGGGACAATAGGGTTGAGGTCTGTTATTTCTCACCTCTCTATATATTATTTATTTATTTTAAAATATTTTTGCTGTTAACAAGCATGTTATCTCAGGAGGCACAAATCCAGTTTGAGAACTGCAAATGTAAGCATCTCTGATGGTATCTTCTAGACTGAGCACTGAGTCCCATTTGGTGGATAGAAAGATTAACCTAAGTAATCTGTACAGAAGGCCCTAGAACCCCATAAAATTGGGTCCCTAATCCATGAACTGTTGGAACTTATTTACAAAACTTTTCTTAAATGTTACATTAATATATTTTCATGCTATAGAATTAGAATTTATAATCCCTATTCCATGATGAGATATCTTTGAGCTATAATGTATCTTAATTAAAACTATCTTTAGATAGGTTTTTTCCTCAACAAGCATTTTATCCAAAAAATCTGATTTAAATGTAAAAAATCCAATGTTTTTTATTTGATTTTTTTAAAAAGAAAATCATTGATTTTTATCCACCTTGGATTTAGCTCAGGTATTAGGAAAAACTTTCTAACTCTAAGGGTAGTTAAGTACTGAAAGAGGTTACCAAGAGAGGTTGTGAAATCTCCATCCCTGGAGGTTTTTAAGAACAGGTTATACAAACACCCCTCAGGGATGGTCTAGTGTACTTGGTCCTGCCTCAGCATGGGGGTATGGACTAGAGACCTCTCAAGGTCCCTTCCAGTCCTACGTTTCTATGATTCTGTGATTACAAAGTAATTGTATCATTTGACTCCCCATAGTGCATTGTGTACTGCTGCTTGTTTTACATTTATAACAAAGTAAGGCCCTGATCCTGTTTTGTGTAGTAGGCCAACCAATGCTCTCATGTAGAGCCGCAGTGAAGTGTATGGAGCTCTCCATGGGTGCAGCACTATATCTGCATGCTGCCAGATGGAGGACTGAGGCTACAAACTTGTACCCTTTTTTATATAACCTGAACTTTTCATTCTGTAGAATGCGAATGTGCCATGTGGGCTGCAAATACATCAAGTAGACAGCATGTTGGACAATTCTGACTTAAGTAATTTACAGGTTTTTAAACTCATATACATACTTTCTGAGATGTATTTAACTGAGAGGAAAGTCAAGTAATCATTTGGTAAAAGAAAATATATCTATTAAAATTCTTTTTTTCTTTAAGTGGAACTGGTGTGTAGACAAATTCTTCAGTTCCGCTTAACATTTCACAGTGGTTGACCTTTTGAAATAGAAACTTCAAGTTTAGTTCAATATAGTTTTTAATTCAAATGGGTACATGTGATGTTCAGTGTTGTTGTGGCTTTCCTTAAGGATTTAATAGAGTATTAATAATTATCTTTGACAAGTCTGAAATGTTATCATTAGGAGGGTTCATCAATAGCCTGCTGATGGTTCAGCTCTGTTTCTCATCCACACATAGTCAGCTTGTGGAAAGTGACATGGTGTCAGTGCTAAGGAGGCCAATGAAGGTGGAAGTGGCCTATTCTCAACAGTTGACAAGAAGGTGTGAGTATCAGCAGAGGGAAAATTACTTTTTGTAGTGACCCATCCACTCCCAGTCTTCATTAATTAGTTTGCAAACTGGACACCATCAAATTAGGCTTGAATAAAGATTGGGAGTGGATGGGTCACTACAAAAAGTAATTTTCCCTTTGCTGAGACTCACACCTTCTTGTCAACTGTTGAGAATAGGCCACTTCCACCTTAATTGAATTGACCTCATTAGTACTGACCCCCCACTTGGTAAGGCAACTCCCATCTTTTCATGTGCTGTAATATATATACTGCTTAGTGTATTTTTTCACTCCATGCATCTGATGAAGTAGGTTTTAGCCCACAAAAGCTTATGCCCAAATACATTTGTTAGTCTCTAAGGTGCCCAAAGGACTCCTCGTTGTTTTTACAGGTATGTCAGGGGCCTTAGAATGCTATGTCCCTTTCCAGCCATGGTTCACAAAGGAACTTCTCTTGGGAGCAGCTGCCTAACAATTCTAACTATAGCTCTATAGCCCTTGATGCTTATTCTACTTTAATTAATTACATTTTCATTGATTTTGTTTGTCTGAGTCCTGTGCTTTGGATGATTTTGTTACTCTTTTTCCGGGTTAGGTAGTCTATAGTAGACCCCTACCATGATATCACGCTTGTTTTTTACCTCTTTTGTCTTTACCCAGAGACTTTCAACAAATTTGTCTCCTGTTTCCATCTCAGCCCCAATGCAAGAGTAAACATCTTTGATATACAAGGCAACACTGTGACACTGCACCCCATAGTGTTCACAGTGATATTATGATAGGATTATGGCAAAATTATGATGCATTTTGTACAAGATAAGTCATGCAAAGTGGACTTTGGGAAAAGTTATGGTTTGCTGAATATGATTATTCTATTTGTATGCATGTATCATTTTTGCATCTAAAGTTATAAATATTGATTATGTATCTATACTTCAAATATAGTTACACTTAGGTAACACCCACTAGACGATGCTTTCAGTCTAAATAGCTGGTTGTAAAGGGCCTATAAAGGTTTATGGGCCATTAGAAAGAACAATAGGCCTTAGGAGAAGCTTATCTCTAAGGCTGCCTGTCTGTCATGGATTCCGTGACCTCCATGACTTCTGCAACAGTCGGTGTGGCTGGCTCCAGGCTACCCCTGGGCTAGTCACTGCTGGGGCAGTCTTGGGCCACCGCGACCTCTCTCCCCGCAGCAGCAATAGTTTGGGTGTGCAAGGGGGCTCAGAGCTGGGGCAGAGGATTGGGGTGCAGGGTGGTGCTTACCTTCGCGGGGACTCCCCAGAAGTGGTCTGCATGTCCCTGCAGCTCCTAGGCACAGGGGGTGGGGGCTCTGCGCGCTGACCCTGCCTGCCTCGGTTCCCGGCCAATGAGAGCTGAGGAGCGTGGGCAGCGTGTGGAGCTCCCCTAGCCTTCCCTCCCGCTAAGAGCTGCAGGGACATACCAGCCACTTCTGGGGAGCCACACAGAGCTGGGTAGGGAGCCTGCCAACCCTCTCCATCCCCCAGCACCAGCGGGGGTCCCAGGCCATGTGCCACTGCCTGCCCCTCCCAGCACCCCAGCCCAAGTTTTAGTTAGGGGTGTATAGAACAAGTCATGGACAGATCACAGTCCATGATTTTTTGTTTACTGCCCATGAGCTGTCCATGACTTTTACTAAAAATACCCATGACTAAAACGTAGCCTTACTTATCTCCCACCTTGTGAGCCTTCCTAAGAACGCTACAGACAGCCTGTGAGTGGTGGCTGCTGTGACTCTACAAGAACATGTGACCAGGCCACATGATGCTGGACTCCATCTTGGGATGTCAGTATTTTTCCACAGACTGGTTTGGGAACCAAGCTTTGGAACAAAGGGTTCCCGCCATATGCAAAAGCTATATAAGGCAGGGAATATCGTCTTCTGTGGTTCTTCACTCCCCGCACAAGACGATTCCGGGAAACACCTGAGGAACAAATACTGAACTGTGGGAAGTGCTGGACCCAGGCTAAAGGGATTTCTAGCCTGTGTATGAAACACCTGGGGATTCCAGGCTGCAAAGCCAAGTGTAGTTTGTGCCTTAAGAATCTATGAGTCTGCTTGTACCATCAGTTAGGGTGAGAGTGGATATGAATAGCAGATTATCTAGTATATTAATCTTAGGTTGCATTTTTGTTTATTTGCTAGGTAATCTGCTTTAATCTGTTTGCTAGCACTTATGATCACTTAAAAATCTATCTTTTGTAGTTAACTTTGTTTTGTTCTAATCTAAACCAGCTTTGACTGGAGTGCTTGGGAGAAATCTCTGCTTGGTTACCACAAGTGTACATTGCTCTCTTCACATTGAGGGAGAGGCAGACCAGGCATTATACCTATATTTGGCCAGGGCAGGATGGTACTGCTCCAGGGTCCCAGACTAGGAACCTGGTGGTTAGAGAGCCGTGTGTAACTGCAGCTGGGTGTATCCCTACCTGTATGAATGCTGGTGAAAGTGCAGGCTGAAGGGCTTTGCAGCTTGTCACAACAGTACAGTGTGAGAGGGAACCCAGGCTGGTGGGCTAGGGGGCTCAGTGTTACCCCATTTCCAGGTGGCACCCCTGGGGGAACCTGTCACAGTGGCATAGTTGTACAGGATCATATGCACAGCTTGTTGTTCTGAGTCAGATTTGCACTTTATACACTGGTGGCGATTTTAAGTGAGATTTAGAATAGAATATCAGGGTTGGAAGGGACCTCAGGAGGTCATCTAGTCCAACCCCCTGGTCAAAAGCAGGACCCATACCCAATTAAATCATCCCAGCCAGGGCTTTGTCAAGCGTGACCTTAAAAACTTCTAAGGAAGGAGATTCCACCACCTCCCTAGGCAACGCATTCCAGTGTTTCACCACCTTCCTAGTGAAAAAGTTTTTCCTAATATCCAACCTAAACCACCCCCTTTAAGTGTGGTGGCTGGAGAACAGTCAGAAGTTACCAGTTTGTCATTTTCTGTTTTCTTATTTTGGGCAAGGGAAGCCGGGACAGAAAGGCAGGAAAATGGGTGAGTGAAACTAGTAAGAAGTTGGAGCTGTGCAGATTGCAGGTAGAAGAGAAGGAAAAAGGACACATGAGACTTATGGAATTAAAACAGCTGGAAATTGAGACCGAGAATACCAGACAAGTAGCTGCACACCAAAGAGCCATGGAAACAGAGGATGCTAAGCAAAAAGCTGCACACCAGATAGTTTTGGAGCTGAAACAAAATGAGGCTGACAAAGAAATGGAGATCCAGAAATTAGCCATGGAGGACAAAGAAAAAGAGAAGAAGCACCAACAGGACTTTACAGAGAACCAGAACCCCCCCACACCAGTGAGTCCCACCTCTCCAAAAATCCACAAATGGGAATGGTTATGCTCTGCATAGAGGGAAACGGGATATTGCTGAATATTGTATCACCTTCAAAAGGCTGTGTGTATTTCATGAGATTCGTGAGGACCAAAATATGCCCACTTTAGCTGCAAAATTGTCTGGGATTGCTCTGGATATATTCAATAAGATACCAATTAGAGATGCTTCAGATTATGGTAAATTCAAGGAAATGGTTTTAAAACAGTTTCAGATTACACCTGAAACATGTAGAGTAAAATGTAGAAGCCTTGAGAGGGGTGCTGGGATGAGTAATGTGGCCTGTGTAAACCATATGAAAGATTTGATGGAAAAGTGGGTAAAGGGAAAAACTGTTACAAGTTTTGAAGGAATGGGTGATCTTGTTGCTCAGGAACATTCCCTGAGTATATGTAGACATTATGTGAAACTAGTGTTTATGGGATAAAAAGGTGAAAACTGTTGAACTGTCTACTCTAGCTGATCAATTTGAGCAAACTCAAGCATCTTTTGCAAACAAACCACAGAAAGAGGAGTTTAAACCTGGTGGGAAGCAGAGTTCCCATTTTACTCCTGGGAAGGAGGATGGAGGGGAGTCTGGGTGCTCACTTCCCCAAATCCATTCCTCAAGTCCTTGTCCCAAATCTCCTGTAAAAACAGAGGAGCCCAGAAGTACTATCACTGTAATTCCACTGAGCACCTGAGGAATAAATGCCCTGTGCTGGGTGGTAACAGGCTGCAAACAACTCATTGAAATGCTGCTACCCTGAGCACAGAGTTACCTCAGGCAATTGCCACTTATACAGATTTCAGAGTAGCAGTCGTGTTAGTCTGTATCCGCAAAAAGAAAAGGAGGACTTGTGGCACCTTAAAGACTAACAAATTTATTTGAGCATAAGCTTTTGTGAGCTACAGCTCACTTCGTTGGATGCATTCAGTGATGAATGTTAGTCTTTAAGGTGCCACAAGTCCTTCTTTTCTTTTTATCATACAGAGTTTGTTAAAAGTAGCTTCTGTCCAGCCAGGCATCAAGCACATAAAGGCTGTCAGGATTAATGGCAGAGAACACGTGGGGTGGAAAGTCACTGGGCAGAAACTTCTGTGGTTAGGAGGAAAGTTACTGCCAGGGCAGATGGCAGAGCTTTTATTAGTGGGAGGTTACAAAATCCTTGTGCCTTTGGCTAAAGTGCATATAGAACCTGAGGATTTGGAAGCTGTATTGGCTGTGGCTGTGGTAAATGATAACCCGATTGCTTTGTTGCTGGGGAGTGATTTCTTCAATGTAGCTTGGAATGTCAAGGAGAAATTTTATGCTGGAACTTCAGAGGTAAAGAGCGAAGTCTCCGGAACTGCTGGAGGAATGGGAGAGTGTCTCTGATTCCTCTGCAGCAGTGGAAAACTGTATGCTTCCATGGGTGGGTGTGGTTGAGACCAGCTCCTGCACCTGGTAACCAAAGGCAGGGTCTCTTTTGGGGGGAACCCGTCACAAACACCTCTCCTTTCCCCCCCCCCCCCCGCCTGTCCTTCCCGAGCAAGATGTTCCCTTCTGTAGCAATATTCCAGTCATGTGTATTGTCCCGCCAAGTCTCTGTGATGCCAGCTATGTCATAGTTGTGATTATTCACTAGTATTTATAGTTCTTCCTATTTATTTCCCATATTTTTTGCATTAGTATACAGATATCTAAGATACTTATTTGATTTCCACACTGCTCCCTCTTGTTTCTCCTTTGTCCTTGCTATAATTGCCACATGCTCCCTTCAGATGTCCCTTCACCCATGTCCTCATGTTTTTGACTTACCTGTGAGCTTTTGTCTCCTGACCCCATTGAATTTAGCTTAAAGCCTTCTTCACTAGCTTAGCCAGGGTGGAACAAGGAATTGGGAATAGAAGATTGTTGCAATACCAGTATCTCCTTTCATTCACTGAGAGAAGAGGCAACAGGAACTATATTAAGAACTTCCATCTTCTGCTAAAGAGGTTTCCAGGAATCCCAGCATAACTGGATGGCACCATTGCCACAGTTCTCTCTTCCTTATTGGGAGGGTGAACTCTGGGTAAATAGAAGTTTTGTCATTTCATAAAAAGTTACTTTCAAGGGCCATATTGCCTCCTTAAGAGGAGAGGAATGCTCAACTTTTTTTGACATTGTCTGAAGGTGTAGGAATTTTTCAATTCTGGTAATTTTGTGGAGGTATCCATGGGGACATTTAGGTCTGATTTGTGTATTTTCAGTAGATATTGCTGCTATGTTTTCCAAAAGAGCTTGTTTGGAGGCCTAGCTTACCAGCACAAGTGTGCAGTGCATTTATTTGCCCTATAGGGTAATTTGTCTGTCTGATCAGTAAACACATTTTTGAAGTCCAGAGGCCAACTGAGATGGACTTTTGTATTGATGCAGTACTTGGGGTTCATGAAGTATTATCTGTAACAGTCAGGCTGCAGTCACCTCAAAGGGAAATCAGAAATTTAACACCTTAAAAATGAGCAGTTGATTTAACTGATTGCATACTGTGGTGTTGTACTATAAAACCATGTTGAGTAACGTCTTTTTTGAAAGCTTCTGATGTTCTGAACTTGATGGTCATTATGAGATGTATGCAGACTATGGTTATTAATTTATGTATTTGTGTATATAGAAAACTATGCTCATATTCCATGGGGCAGCTTCAGCTGTATCTCACAGTAGAGTGGTGAAGCAGTCAGATAGGGAGAGGCACCTTCCAAACCAGTTATTTTCACAAAACCAACTTAAAATACCCATATATTGTCCAGCTCAGGAAAAGAAAATGATGGACCATTAGAGTTAATGGGGAGACATTGAGACATCCTGGCTAGAATTTACCTCACTCTGAATAATTATGAGTTATCATGCCAGGTGAGAGAGAGAGTTTAAAAAAAAAGGGGGTGGGTGGGAGGTGGGATCCTTTTTAAAAGGAAGCTTGAAACTGAAGTTGTCATCCAGAAATTGAGGGACCGCCTCTAGGAGGGAAGCTGTCCATGAATGTAGGATCCCTCATATAGCTAGGGGTATGCTGAGAAATTGTTGAAAGGCAATAAATAACTTGTATTTTATCTTCAGGTACCTATGCCGGGAGAAGGTATTTGATAGTAGAGGGCTCCATAATCTAGCAGACAGAAACATAACAAGATCCAATGGCTGGAAGTTGAAGCCAGACAAATTCAAACTGCAATATTTTCTAGTCTGTGTCCTTGTGGTTCTTCCCTGAACTCTTTCTGTTCTTCTTTGAGTGGTTGCAGACACGTATTCCATTCGTGTGCGGGCACCCAGCACACACAAGCCAGAGAACTTTGCCTAGGAGTACCTGTAGAGGTGGCACTTAACATAAGAATGGCCATACTGGGTCAGACCAAAGGTCCATCCAGCCCAGTATCCTGTCTTCCAACAGTGGCCAGTGCCAGGTGCCCCAGAGGGAATGAACAGAACAGATAATCATCAAGTGATCCATCCCTGTCACCCATCCCCAGCTTCTGACAAACAGAGGCTAGGGACACCATCCCTGCCTATCCTGGATAATAGCCATTGATGGACATGTCTTCCATGAATTTATCGAGTTCTTTTTTGAACCCTGTTTTAGATTTGGCCTTCACAACATCCTCTGGCAAAGAGTTCCACAGGTTGACTGTGTGTTGTGTGAAGAAATACTTCCTTTTGTTTTAAACCTGCTGCCTATTAAATTCATTTGGTGACCCCCTAGTTCTTGAGTAGTTTTGAATCATCCACAAATTTTGCCACCTTACAGTTATTTCCTTTTTCCAGATCATTTATGAATATGTTGAATTGTACTGGTCCCAGTACAGACCCTTGGGGGATGCCACTATTTACCTTTCTCCATTCTGAAAACTGACCTTTTATTCGTACCCTTTGTTTCCTATCTTTTAACCAGTTTCTGATCCATGAGGGGACCTTCCCTTTTATCCCATGACAGCTTACTTTGCTTAAGAGCTCTTGGTGATGGATCTTGTCAAAGGCTTTCTGAAAATCTAAGTACACTGTATCGACTGGATCCCTCTTGTCCACATTCTAGTTGACCCCCTCAAAAAATTCTAGTAGTTTGGAGAGGCATGATTTCCCTTTATAAAAATCATGTTGACTCTTCCACAACAAATTATCTTCCTTATACCCCCTTCATGTTTTCATTTGTCAGTGCTTCTTCCCTCTGTACTGTTTCCATTTTGACTTCCCTAATTTTAACCTTTGATTTTCAATTTCTGTTTTAACCCTTCCCACTTTGTACAGATGTAGCTCTCTTGGTTAGTGCATTAGGGACATTGCATCGTGTGTCACCACATTGAGATGAATGTGGTGTTTAAGGGGCAATGCTGATATTGTTTTGCTTGGCACTGTTTTCTAAAGGCTGGATTAATGGGCATCAGCAGATCAGATTATGTTGAAATTTTTCTCTGCAATATAGAAAAGTTTTAAACACAACATTGTTTTAGAACTGTGAGTACAGCAATTGTAATGAGTCTAAAATCTCAGTTCATATTCTTTGCACACCTATGATTTTTCTCATGACCTCGTTCATCACTGAACACTATACAGGCAATTCATACCGCTGTAAATAGGAAGTCCCTCTTATGTTACCCTGACAGCCTATGCCAGTTGGTCTGCTCTAATAACCTTCTTTTCTTTTTCCTCTTAGGAAATTTGCTACAGGATCCTATTGCTCCCACCAACTCCACGTGTCAGCATTATGTCTGCAAAACTTGTAAAGGCAAGAAGATGATGATGAAACCATCATGTAGTTGGTGCAAAGACTATGAACAGTTTGAGGAAAATAAACAGCTGAGCATTCTAGTGAACTGCTACAAAAAGCTGTGTGAATACATAACACAGACTCCATTGGCACGAGATATAATACAAGCAGTTGACTGTTCTGCAGATCTTTTGGCTTTGCTCAAAGATGGATCACCACTCCATGAAGACACAGAAAAAACTTCTGATGCAGCCATGCCTTTGTGTTTGACACATTCTCCATTACCTTCAACCTCAGAACATGCTAATGATCCTCAAGCTAGTTTTTCTTCAATGCCTGAAAGCACACATAATATTGATATTAGAGGTTCTGTTATCAATGGGTTGCCCAATTGTAATGGGCTTTCAGTGGATAAACTTGGAGTAAATATTCCTTCCCCTGAACATGCAAATACAATTGATGTGTGTAGTACTGGAGAGTACATAAAAACTGAGGATATCTCTAGCAGTCTTCAGCCTGTGTGTGACACAGTTTCTACTAGTGACTTGTGTACATCAGGCCTTGACATCTGCAGTTTCAACGAAGATATAAAACCTGGCTCACTGTTGCTTAGTGTTGAGGAAGTTCTCCGAAGCTTAGAAACTGTTTCAAGCACTGAAGTTTGTAGTTCTGATTTGCAGCCCAGCTTGGAAGCCACCGTATCCAATGGTCCTTTCCTGCAGCTTTCTCCCCCGCCTCTTAGCCATAATGTTTTCATGTCCACAGGTGCTTCTCCTCATGGGATCTCATGTACAGCAGCAACACCTAAGGTAGTTAAGTTAAACCGAAAGCGATCTCGATCAGAAAGTGACAGCGAAAAGGTTCAGCCACTACCCATTTCCAGCATCATCTGTGGCCCAACGTTGGGAGCATCAGCTCCAGTAACAGTGAAACAGGAAAATAAGATGTCTTTGCAGCCTGTAGCAACTGTACCCAATGGAGGCAGTACTCCTAAAATAAGTAAAACTGTACTCCTGCCTAATAAAAGCATGAAAAAGAATCTAGAACATGCCCCCAAGAAATCTCACCCGAAAGCCAAACCAGGAATACTGAAAACAAAAGACAAAGCAAAGGAAAAGGTTGCTAGCAGCAATGTTATGCCAGGAAGTCCGACAAAAACTGCATACAAAAAGCCACAAGAAAAGAAAGGGTGTAAATGTGGTCGCGCCACCCAAAATCCAAGTGTTCTTACATGCCGTGGCCAACGCTGCCCTTGCTACTCTAACCGTAAAGCCTGCTTAGACTGTATATGCCGTGGCTGCCAAAACTCATATATGGCTAATGGGGAGAAGAAGCTGGAAGCATTTGCAGTGCCAGAAAAGGCCTTGGAACAGACTAGGCTTACTTTGGGCATTAATGTGACAAGCATTGTGCGCAGTGCCAGCACAAGTACCAGTGTAATTAATATGACAGCGTCACCAGTAACTACATTTTTAGCTGCCAGTACACACGATGATAAAAGTTTGGATGAAGCTATAGACATGAGATATGACTGTTAAATCATTTTTTTGTCTCTTCCCTGCCCTTAGTAGGGGAACTGCTACAGTTTTAAGGCAGCTATGGTTCTGTTTAACTTGCCGAAGCTCCTGCCTATAGATCACTTGTATCAAGTGTTTTTCATTGCTATGTTATGTGTGTTAGTGTCTGGGAAATAGTTTGCGGATAATGGAGGAGTTACCCTAAAACTGTCCTTAGATCTCACAGCACCTCATAGTTTGAGATCAGATGCTGATGTAAATGGTTTTAATACAAGATGACCTTTGGCAAGGAACATATTAACCTCATTGTACCAGTTAATGCTTTGTGCTCAATTAAAGCTTCCGATTAAATGTAAGGAAGTGATATCTAGTCAGTCCATCAAAGTTGTGCTAGTTTATGATTTGTGAAAATAACTACCAATTACACTGCCATAGGAGTCAGTGTTGCTAGCAAATCACATCCCATTCCTGTTGAAAGTACAGTATTAGCTGAGGAATGTAGTCTTTGAATGACCCATCTTTTTTGATCATGAGTGTTGGTTCTCTAGAGCATGGAACAGTTACAAATCAATTTCATGGAAAGAGAAGTTGTCCCTCATTGGAATTGGCTAAGAAGTAACTGCAATTAGCTGGAGTCAATTGTAAGGTGGCTTTCCCTCCAGATCCTGCTCAAGTCTCTCTGTAATCACTTCATTCACTTTTTCTAAAAAACGTACAGGTAGGTGTGTGTCTGGTATATTTTATGCCCTGTGGCACTAACTCCATTCATCTTTGGCATGTTGCTGTTCACTTAATCCTGAGAGGGGAAACAACTAATAAACAAAGAAGGGCCAAACACCACATATGTAAACTCATTGATTTCAGTGGGAGTTGTTGCATGTAGTATCTGAGAAGAATTTGACCCTAGGTTACAAATATAAAAAATAAATCTGGGCTGGGTTAAAATCTTTGTCCATTGGTACCCCCCCACCCCAAAAAAACCAAAAACAACAAAACATAGTGGTTTATACAGCCTTTACCTACCATTGGTTTCTCTTTTCTTCACTTAAAGATATAAATGAGGTTAACCCTGTATTCTGATGCACTTGGGATCTATTTACCCTAGGAATATGGCCCATTGTTACTTGCTTCCCCTCAGTCAGGAAAGAGAACTGATGGGTAAACAGGATCAAGTTATTCTCAGTACTCATTAGGTAAAGTATGCTACACAGCTTATTCCACCAAGTGTTCAGCTCACTCTTCTACATTCGATATGCCCAACTGGTTGGTTTCCAGTTAATCCCTGAAAATAAGGAAATAGTTCAAAGAAGGCTTTTTGCATTTTGCACAACATTACAGCAGTTTTAAGATTTTTTTTATGCCATTCCAAAGAAGTCAGACTTCCTCATGATGCAGAGATATCTCATCTTTAAATGGTATAGCACAAATAAAAGATGGTATGACTAGTATACAAAGCATTATCCTTCTAATTTAAAAGACAGTTACTATTATAACAGCATGTCTAAAGAGAAACAGTGCTAAAATTTTTCAAATTCCATTTTTGGCAGCCATATTCTTATTAATTAAATGAAATCTCCAGTGAATTATGACATAATGTTGGATATATTTTGATTGTGCACAAAGCACGTACAATGATGGTTACCTGTCTAAGAAATAAGCAAAAACTTTTTGGACACAAATCAAATGACACCACCTTTTGTTTTTGTAGTGTACTTTGGTGTCATTTTCTGTGAATGTGGTCAGATAATTTTTTTCGTTTTGTTTTATATTCCCCCCCGTCTTTTTTGTGGGGTCGGGTAGGGTGGGGTGTTAAAGCCATAGGATGAAAAATGTGATGTATGTGTCCAGTCTGTACTATTTTGTTTTTGTTTTGCAAGAAGAGTTGAAAAATATTTTTGATAACGAGAGTAAATGGTGGAAAATGCTTCTTAGTATTCTTGTCTTTATTTGCCAATCCAAGTACCTGAATTCTCTGTTTTTAACCCTCATGAGGTTTAATGATGTCCTATTAAAACATATTTAGTTAAATTTGTATGTGATTTTGTGTGTTGACCAAGAGGATCCTACTATTTTCTACTTTGGTGGTTTGACTTTGACCTACTCATGTAAATCTGTGTTTATTATTCCACTACATGTAAGTAAAGTAATCAAGTGACAAACGGATTTTAGTGGAGTTTGAGTAACATGGGTAGTAGCTTCTGAACACTTCCGCAAAGCTATTAAGTTTTGCTGAGATTGTTGTTAGTACATTTATTTGTACTCTAAACTATATACTTCAGTACACATTCCTCAATGTAGGAGTAGTTTGGAATTATTTATTTTTTACTGTTTCATTAAGTGAAGTTCCAGTTGTTGGCGATTTAGGTGAAGTGTGTTTTGGAACCATTGATAGGAGACCCCTGATCATTAATGTAACATTGCTAAATGGTAAATTCAGGTTGTTTTAAAACCAAGTTTCCTTTTATGCTACCACGTTCTTGAAATGTGTATTAAAATGTAAATTGATTAATAAATGTTAGTTTTCTAATTCTATTTTGTAACTGCTGAGGGCATCAGTGTGGCATGTATGAATGCTTTTTAGTTTTCAGAAGAAAATTGTTTCTTCATAATTTAAAATTAGCTTTTGTTTTTTTTCATTTTCTGCCTCCCCTGTATGTTGAGGAGTAAATTAAGCAGTGGAAAAGGATTATGAGTTTGGAGGAGAGAACTTCAGTGAAATAATTGCATTGGTCCTGTCTCTTTAGGACCATTTAAAGCAACCTAAATACTAGCTTAAATGGTCTTTACCTTCATGCTGGCTGTTTTTTGCCTGTCTACACTAGTGAGTACCACAATTGCTATTACAAGTGTCGCTGCCCCCATGGAGTGGTGCAATAATGGGAAACCTTGAAGGCTGTGCTAGTGTAAATAAGACCACTTGGGGCTACCCTGCATTTGGTAAGTGTGTGCTCTTTCTCTCTCGCCTCAGAGTTTCTGCAGTAATGCATTACTCTTGCAAACTTCCTTCATATTCTCTAGTTTTAGAACTGCATCAGCAACAAAATGTAGCCGGTGAAGGATCACTATCTTCAAAGATATTTCTGATGTAAGCTGCTTCTTAGCTGAGAGCATGCTGCACGAATTGGAAGATCAAAAACTTTTTTTCAAAAATTGGATCAGTAACTTGTCTGTCCTTTTCTGGGATGTGTAATATTTCTCTTGGAAAGTGCAGTTCATGTGATACAAAATGAATGTGGTGTTCACATCCATACCATCTGAATACAAGAGAGAATCCTTTGTCAAGGAATAGACACATTAAAACATTTTCCATGAATCAAACTACTATTTATATATAACAAATTTGTCAAAGTTGCAAGTGCATCTAGTTTGGCTAGACTGTCAATTTATTATTTTTACGGTAACAAAAGTATGCTTCATGTACACTTCAAAAGTATGTTTAAAGAAACCTAAAGAAAAAAGACCGCAGTGGTCTTACATTTATCTAATTGTAAAAAGGCACCAAGAGGGAGAGAGACAAATAGGGTAGATGAAGTAGTAAGTTGATATGCACAGGTGCAGTTTGGGCATTTGCAGGTCATGAAATTCTGTTACGTATAAATAACTTCTGAGTGTTTTTTCACCTTGTAGCTGATATGGCAAAGGTGAGTTTTAAGAGGGATTAAAATGAGGCGATGATGGCGGCTTGATAAGTGGACATTGTGAATATGTTCCATGCTGGAAGGACAGTGTGTGGAAAAGAATGTGTGGGATTAGGAGAAAGAAACTAAGGTAGATGTTGAACTGAGCTTGAATTG
This sequence comes from Lepidochelys olivacea, assembly GCF_965140295.1. Lineage (NCBI taxonomy): Eukaryota > Metazoa > Chordata > Testudines > Cheloniidae > Lepidochelys > Lepidochelys olivacea. Next base: position 48,811,882 of record NC_140419.1, read on the forward strand.
GAGGGGGAAGAAGGGGCTGGGTCTCATTATTTTTAGGCACTACCCAGATTTTGATTCATTCAAAGAGTTGGGGGGGGGGGATTTGGCCCCCTTCTCTCTTTGTGGCCAGCAGCAGGGTCAGGAGCTACTGGGAGAACAGCAGCAGCAGGTGCTGCCTCCCCATGGTAGGGGGAGCTGGAGTGCAGTAAGGGAAGAGTACATCACAACTGGTCCTCTTGTCCAGACTTGGTACTTCACTGATGTATCCCAGGCTCCGACAACCCAGTCTGGAAAAGCCCCTGCATCCTGGCAAGAAGTGATAGGTGCTATCTAGTGCCTTGGCCAGCTGCTTGACAGAGATCAGTTCCCACCGTTCCTCCAGCAACAGGGCTGAGGGGAAGAGAAGGGAAAGGGGGTCAGAAATTGGGCGAGCTGGTGCCAGAGGGGAGGTTGTAGACTGGTTGAATTGGGAGGAGAGGGGACCTGGCATCCACAAGGGGGAAATTGGACAGAGAACTGGTAGTTGCAGGTAGAAGGGGTGCACTGTGGTAGGTGCACAAGTGGAAGTTACATGAGGGGAGCAGGCAGGGCAGAGGACAGTGGGTAATGGGTAGGGGAGTTGGGGGTGTTAGAGGTAGGGGCAGAAGGTGGGGGATTATGCAGTAAGGATAGGCAGGGGGAGGGCTGAAGAGGAGGAGGGTCAGTAAGTGGCAGTTAACAGGAAAAGGGGGCAGTTTAGGGGTAGGGAGGCATCGGGGCAGAAAGGGGAGTTGGGGCAGAGAGGAGAAGGCAGTCTCAGTGCAGCTGAGTTCGGCTTTGCAGCACCAAAGTGCTAGCACAGGAGTCTGCCAAGGGATACTCTGGCACCTCAGTCCTGCTGCCTCCAGGGCCATCCATATTCATTAAGGGCCCCGTTCATTATGGTCAACCCCTACTTTTCCCCCCAGAATTTGATCATTGGTGTTGAGGCTGATGACATTTTGACATTTGTGGATCAGTCAATGGTGGGGCAATGCCCCGGCAGACTGAGTCACGGATACAGATCAAGTTTCAAATGAGCAAGGTCCCTAAACATGTGAATGAGAAGTTTGACCTTGATGACCAGGGTAATGGGAAGAGTTGCAGCTTAAAAGATGTGGGCAATGTGATCTGAATGACTTTGAGAGAGAGGATTTTTGGACAACACGAGGGGAACATGTGATCAATAATCCCCATGCTATGACCCCTCAGTAGAATGAATTACTTCTAATTTGAAAAACAAACCAATGCAAAGTAAAACAACAAAGGTAAAACCATGCTAGCACAAGTGATCTCCACGCTACCTCTTTGATGAATTTCAGAACCTTTGCTATTAAGTCTCTAATTCCTGCAATCATCATCTAATTATACATAAAAAGCAGGTTAAAATACATACAGATTAAATTGCAAGCATTGTTTAAATGTATAGTTCTTACAGTAGTTTGTGTTCTTTATTGAAGCTCACTTTGATTGCATGAATTTAAGATACTGTGATTTTAAAAACAGCATACTTTTCAAGTTGCCTGTACAAGTGGTACCCTCGGTACCGAGCAAGCATCGGAGACTGACATCTACAATGCTTGCAGTGTGCCTACCATCATGGTACCACTGACTCCAGCTATGATGACCTCAGCTATGACATTGGTACCAGCGTCCTTTCCAGCACAGTAGGAGTTCCTGTACTTGAGGGACATCTCAGTGTTGGAAGAGCCAGAGTCCCCATTATCAGGTACCAAGCAAGCATCTTTTGGTACTGAAACCTCAGTCTCTGAGTAGCCATTCCATGTCACAGGACTTTCCTCCAATCTCCTTGGCTGCCCTCATGTGGAGGAAGAGGACTGCCAACCAGTCTCCTCGATTTCTGAGGTGTTCTTCTACATACCCCTTTGGGACTCCGCTTTTGTGCAGGAAGGACTTTGCACATCATCAAGGATAGTGGAACCAACCTTGTATGCCACCCTTGCTTCTTTATGGACCCCACAGTGGCCATATTGGGACCCATTGGCTGCCTATCAACAGCAATTTAACAGACCACCAGTACCATCCCTCAAAGAGACCGGGGTTTCACATTCTTCCTCTACCCATCCATGACAGGAGGAGACATTTCAAGAGCAGGAGGCTAGGGCATATGAGGAAGTCATTTCTGAGACTCCCATTTCATCATCACCAGACGAAGCAGTTATTTCTTCCACGGCCAACAACTTCAGGCAGTTTCAGAACCTCATTAGAAGGCTACCTGACATCCTACAGATCCCTCTGGAGGAGGTCAAAAATCTGCAACACAAGTTGCTAGATATTTTGAAGTCAGCAACACTCTCCAGAGTGGTGCTATCTATTAATGAAGCTCTCCTGGATCCAGCTAAGATGGTATGGTAGATGCCAGTCACTGTTCCACCAATGTGCAAAAGGGCAAATAAGTGTTAGAGGCTCCTTAAGGATTCTGACTTTTTATTTCCCTGTCCCCCACCTAACTCCAGAGTCGTGAATGAACAGGGGAGGCAGCACATTTTGAGAACTATTCCCTATGACAAGGACCAAAAGCAACTGAATGTCTTTGGATGAAAATGTTACTAGTTCGGAACTGTGCAATTCCAGATCATGATCAGGCTGTCATAGCCAAATATAAATTGTTGATCCCAGGTCTACACTACCACTTAGTTCCCTATATCTTATGTCTGTGAATAAGCAGCCCCACACACACACCCTGAGCAACATATGTTTCACCAACCTAAGTACTGGTGTGGACAGTGCTGTGCCCACCGACATAGCTACCATCTCTTGTGAAGGTGGATTTATTATGCCAACGGGAGAGCTTTCTCCCATCAGCGTAGAGCATCTTCACCAGTGGTGCGGCTGCACCGATGTTGGGCTTCTAGTGTAGACTAGTTGTAATTGCAATAATCTCATGGCTTTTATGGAACAGCAGCCACACAACTGCAGGAAGCAATTCCAGTACATAGTTGCGGAGGGTCAGCTATTGGCCAGAACATCTCTCCAGACATCCATAACTGCTGTGGACACTGCTTCCAGATCCATCTCCGTGGTGGTAGCTGTGCTCTGGGCATCTTGGCTTCAACTTTCAGGGTTTCTGAGAGATTCAGAACACTGTAGAGGACTTCCCCTTTGGTCTAAGCTTTTCTCAGAGACCATGAATGACTCCCTTCACACCCTGAAGGACTCCAGGGCTACCTTACGTTCCTTGGGCATTTACACACCTGTGAACAAGAAATGTTTCAGCAGGTCAGACTGCCCAGAGATCACACCTTGCTCAGTTCTTGGAGTACCACAGACATGCAGAAACCCCTGCAGCGAGAGACTGGTTTCAAAGGAAGAGAGCCACTCAACCACCCTCCATGACCACCCCTAAACAGCAGTTTTGATAGGTTGGTTGAGGCTGTGAATCCTCCGACTCCTCTGACTTTACAATTGCATCCTGTAGCCTATCTCCCACCCTTTGGGGACCGCCTTGTCCATTTCCACCAGGCTTGAGAGCAGATCACCATGGACCAATGGGTCTTAAAAGTCATAACATCGGTCATAAACATCCAGTTTATGTCACTCCCTCCCTTCCACGCTTGTCTCTCTTCAGGCACTCCTCTCACGAGCTTCTACTAAGAGAAGAGATGGACTCTCTCTTCCTTGTAAGAGCAATAGAATTGGTTCCTTCCTCTTACAGGGATGGGGTTCTACTCGAAATACCTCCTAGTGCCAAAGGAGGATGGAAGTTGGAGGCTGATTTTTAGATCTAAGAGAGCTGAACAAGTTTGTGAAGCCTCAAAGTTCAAGATGGTGACTCGAGCAATGATAATTCCTTCACTAGAGGAAAGGGATTGGTTTTCATCCCTCAATCTACATGACTCCTATTTCTATAATATTATACATGCGTCACACAGGAAATAGTAGTTCACCATAGGCCAAGATCTTTTCCAGTACCGAGTGCTTTTCTTTGGTCTATCTTGGCCCAAAGAGTGTTTTCAAAGGTGCTAGGAGTAGTGGCAGCTTACCAGCTGCAGGAAGTTATTCCTGTCTTTCCACAGTTCAGCTGTTCCTTTTGAGACAATATTATCAATCTAGAAGACCCTAGCTCTCTTCCAAGAGTTGGGCATACAGCTGAATGTAAAGAAATCCACACTTGTACTGTTACAAAGGATATGGGTTATAACTGTATTTGGACACAGTGACACCCAGAGCATGTGTCCGTTTAGACATATTTGACCCCATGAGGACTGGTTGGAACAATTCAGGGAAGCCCTTGGACCACAATAAAGAACTGTCCTCAACTTCTTGGCCATACGGCAGCTTGCACTTTTGTGACCAGTCATGCAAGGTTACACCTTTGCTGTTCCCAAGGTTGGTTGAAAACTGCCTATTCTCTGACCAGGGACACCTGGGACAGGTAGGGGGGAGTCCCCTTGCACATAAAGAACTCTCTAAACTGGTGGAAGGAGCAATTCCATGTCTGTGTGGGTGTCCCTTTCTGTCACCCAACCCCATCAGTGACTCTAACAACTGCCACATCCCTTTTAGGGTGGAGAGCCCACTTCAACATCCTGACAGTTCAGGTCGAGTCAGATGGACAGTTCATGAAACCAGTCTCCACATCAACCTGTTGGAGCTCAGGGCAATAGGGAACGATTGCCTCAATTTCTTGCCTCTCATCAGGGAGAAGATTATTAGCATCATGATGGATGATGTCCTGCATGTTTTACATCAACAAGCAGGGAGGAGCAAGATCCCCCTCCTTGTGCACCAAAGCAATAAAACTCTGGAACTGGTGTGTAGCCCCCCACATCCAGATTTCAGCAGTCTACTTCCCAGGCATCTGGAACACCACTGCCAATGCCCTCAGCAGACACTTTGTCCACAACTGACATTCAAGTCCTCCAAAACATATTCCAGAGATTGATCTTTTTGCCACCTCTGAGAACATCAAGACCCCTCTCTTCTGTTCAATGGGAGCCTGGTTCACTGCTCCCTTGGAGATGCTTTCCTTCTACTGTGGAAGAGGCTGTTCTATGCCTTTCCTCCAATGCCCATAATTCGAAGAGCAATGAAAAAGATCAGGCAGGGGAAGGCCAGAATTATCCTTGTAGAACATACCTGGCCAAGGCAAGCTTGGTACCCTTATCTGCTTCAACTCTGTGTCCACCTGCTGACCAAGATTCCTACCATCCTTCATATATGGGGGCTATTATTTCTGCTCAAAGGCTTTGAAATGGATATCGGGTTGTATCTCTACTAACTGTGGTATGTAACCAATCACTTAAATCAGCCTCTGTACTACATGACTGGAGGGTAGCTAAAGTAACACTGATTTTTTTAAAAAAAGGCTCCAGAGGGGATGCTGGCAGGCTGGTAAACCTAACTTTAGTACCAGGCAAATGGATTGAAACAAAAGTAAAGAACAGAATTATCAAACACATAGATTAATATGATTTGTTGGGGAAAGAGTCAGCATGGCTTTTGTAAAAGGAAATCATGCCTCACCAATCTACTAGAATTAATTGAAGGGGTCAACAAATATGTCATCAAGAGTGATCCAGTGAATATAGCATATTTGGACTTTCCGAAAGCCTTTGACTAGGTTCCTCAACCAAAGGCTCTTAAGCTAAGTAAGCAGTCATGGAATAAGAGTGAAGGTCCTCTCATGCATCAGTAACTGGTAAAAGCTAGGAAACAAAGAGTAGGAATAAATGGTCATTGTGGAGAGTTCTCTGAATACATCTGCTCTATGTGGAGCAGCAGTCCAAAAAGCTAACTATGTTAGAAACCATTAGAAAAGGGATAGATAATAGGACAGAAAATACGATGATGCCACTATATAAATCCATGATATACCCACACTTTGAATATTGCAGGCAGTTCTGGTTGCCCATCTCAAAAAAGATACATTAGAATTTGAAAAAGTAGAGACGGCCAACAAAAATTATTAGGGGCATGGAATAGCTTCCATATGAGGAGAGATCAAGAAGACAAGGACTGTTCCATTTAGAAAAGAGATGATGAATGCAGGATATGTTATAGGTTTATAAAATCATGAATAGTGTAGAGAAAGCGAAAAAGTGTTATTTACCTCTTCACATAACACACAGAACCAGGGGTCACCCAATGAAATTTAATAGGCATCATGTTTAAAACAAACGTAAGAGAGTATTTCTTTACCAAACACATAGTGAAGCTGTGGCCCCACTGATTATTTAGCAGGCTTCCTGCGTCTGATGTGCTTAAAACAATTTTTGCTATTAGTTTTCGTGTTTTTTGCTAGGTGCTCTTTGAATTCTTTTTTGGCCTGCCTAATTATGCTTTATTTGCCAGAGTTTATGCTCGTTTCTATTTTCCTCAGTAGGATTTGACTTCCAATTTTTAAAGGATGCCTCTTTGTCTCTAGCCACCTCTTTTACTTTGCTGTTTAGTCACGGTGGCAATTTTTTGGTCCTCTTACTTTTTTTTTTTTTTGGTGGCATACATATAGTTTGAACCTCTTTTATGGTGATTTTTAATAGTTTTCATGAAGTTTACAGGCTTTTCACCCTTGTGACTGTTCCTTTTAATTTCCATTTAACTCACCTCCTCAGTTCTGTGCAGTTAAATGCTACAGTGGTGGAGTTTTGTTTGGTGTTTTCCCCCTTACGAAGATGTGAAATGTAATTACTTTATGGTCGCTATTACTGAGCAGTTCAGCTGTATTCACCTCTTGGACCAGATCCTGTGTGCTAGAGCCCTGCATGGGATTATTTTTAATCCCGCTCCTGCTATAACTGCAGGAGGTCCTGCAGGACCTGTGGGATCCTGGTCCTGCTGCAGGGCTCTACTGTGTGCCACTTAGCATGAAGTAAAAAATCTTGCCTCTCAGTCTCACCAGTGTCCTGTTCTGTTGGGTCTGTTGGGTCATGCATGGCTACTCTGTTCCTTTCATGTTTCTGATAATCATAGAATCATAGAATATCAGGGTTGGAAGGGATCTCAGGAGGTCATCTAGTCCGACCCCCTGCTCAAAGCAGGACCAATCCCCAATTTTTGCTGCAGATCCCTAAATGGCCCCCTCAAGGATTGAACTCACAAAGCTGGGTTTAGCAGGCCAATGCTCAAACCACTGAGCTATCCCTCCCGCCGAATGAAGCCCGTTAGTCGCTCGTGCGCAAGCAGAGCCTGACAGCAACTGGCAGAAAAGGGCGTTTCATCAGCCACAAGCTACGGGTCTCTCGCCTCCGGAGCGCTCTGCCGCCGCTGCGGAAGAAGCGGGCGGAGAAACCCTGCCAGGGCCCCGAGTCTCAAACGTGGCAGATGTGTTGCCAGCATCATGGGGTTCTGGGGTTCTTCTTGGAGGCAGGAGGTGGTTACTATGCTTATACAAATAGAAGGGGAAATAGTGGCCAGCCTAGTGGATTTGGGATGTGCCTAGCTATGGCTGCAGGAAACTTGGTGGGATTTGAGTGCCTTTGCAGAGAGGACTTCTGCATGATAGCTCCCCTGTGAGTGGGAAATTGGGCTGACTCATTGACCAGACCCATTTTTGTGCAGTGAAACTGGGTTTCTCCTGAGGGCACCTAGGAGAATCAGGCAGGTGCATGGCTTCAAAAAAGGAGATTCTGGAAATGCCATGTGGGTCCTGGGGAGCTGAAAGGGTTGCACAGAGAGAAGGCAACAAACAGCATGTCCTGGACATGGTTCTCTGCCAGGCTGGTACATACTTCCCCAATGTGCACCTGAAAGTCCCCTCACCCTTTTTGCAAGTTTTGAGTTTGCTGGGAAATGCTTGCTGCCTTCTTGAGGCATGTGATGATGTCCCACCTGCTCATAAGGGCGGTGGGAATGGCTCTCTGAGCTCACAAAGGAACCCTGGGAAAAGCCACACCCAGGAAGGTTGGAGGTGAAATTTGTACTTGCTCCATTGGTTATCTGCATTATGGTAGCAACCAAGGGACCCCCATTTAGGGATCAAGGCTCTTCTGTGCTAGGCTAAGTCAATCCCCCAAGAATTGTGGACTCTACATGGCATATGGACTGTGCTTTCAGAACAGCTTGGGAAAGGTGGCTGCTTACTGAGGGTTGTCTGATTTCAGCTTTGTTAAACTCCCATACTTGTGAACATGTTTTCACAAGTTGTCAAGGTTCCTTCCCCACTCTGAACTCTAGGGTACAGATGTGGAGATCTGCATGAAAACCTACTAAGCTTACTTTTACCAGCTGAGGTTAAAACTTCCCCAAGGTACAAATTAATTTTACCCTTTGCCCTTGGAATTTCCACTGCCACCACCAAACTTTAACTGGGTTTACTGGGAAACGTAGTTTGGACACGTCTTTCCCCCCAAAATCCTCCCAACCTTTGCACCCCACTTCCTGGGGAAGGTTTGGTAAAAATCCTCACCAATTTGCATAGGTGACCACAGACCCAAACCCTTGGATCTTAGAACAATGAAAAAGCATTCAGTTTTCTTACAAGAAGACTTTTAATAGAAGTAAAGGAATCACCTCTGTAAAATCAGGATGGTAGATACCTTACAGGATAATTAGATTCAAAACATAGAGAATCCCTCTAGGCAAAACCTTAAGTTACAAAAAAGACACACAGACAGGGATAGTCATTCTATTCAGCACAGTTCTTTTCTCAGCCATTTAAAGAAATCATAATCTGACACATACCTAGCTAGATTACTTTCTAAAAGTGTTAAGACTCCATTCCTGTTCTGTCCCCAGCAAAAGCAGCATACAGACAGACACAGACCCTTTGTTTCTCTCCCTCCTCCCAGCTTTTGAAAGTATCTTGTCTCCTCATTGGTCATTTTGGTCAGGTGCCAGCGAGGTTACCTTTAGCTTCTTAACCCTTTACAGGTGAGAGGATTTTTCCTCTGGCCAGGAGGGATTTTAAAGGGGTTTACCCTTCACTTTATATTTATGACACAAGTGCACTAGTAATACTTCAAATGTTGATCCTTCTTCACTTTACCTTCTGTGAAAGGCAGGCTATTTTAGAGGGGATATTAGATTTTTTTCTGTTGTTTGAGCCTCAATGTTGCAAGTCAAGTAAGCTTTGTAATTTTTTTCTTGCCTCAGTAAATTGGAGAGAGAAACTCCAAACACTGCTATCTATGTGTTGTTGGGAAAGCCCAAAGCAGCTGTTGAAGGAATTCCGCATCTTCGGAACTAGGTTTTCATGTAGCAATATTTCACATTAAATGAAATATTAAGTGAAGCAGATGAAAGTTCAGCCGCTAGCTACTGTGCATTTTCTAGGAAAGACTGTTGCTTGACTGATGAAAAAGTTCTATACCAGCTTCCCTGTTGGCTCTTGATAAATGTTAACAACAGCCCATTGTTTTGTTTCATTAGTGTTTTAAAACATTATTTCAATTTAAAATGTGTCTTCCCCTTCAACCAGAGGAAGGGGAAAACATGACAGAAGCAGTAAGCTGAAAATGAACTAGTGCATGTCTTCCCATCACTAAAGAGACATTGAGTCTAATGGTTGTAAACACAGGGCTGGGAACTGGGATCTAATCTAGGTCCTGATACTGATGTAAGCAGGGTCTGAATGAGTTCTCCCCGACAGGTAGTTGAGGAGGGAAAAGGCTTCAGGACCACACTGTATTTACCTGAACACACCCACGCTGCCTAGGTATCCAGCAGACAGAGCTGTGTTGCCAAAGTGATCAACTTTGGCTGGTGTTGGGTTACAAATCACTTTAATGCTGAATGCAGGGGTAATGAAATGTTATCCTTACTGTCTGAGTAAAGGGCAGCTGAACTGTGCTTAGCTGGTCCTGATGGAGGGAGTCACCCTCGGATGCCACATCCCTGTGAAGGATAAGAGGGGGTGGGGACAGGTGTCCCTGCCGGGAGGTGGGGCTCTACCTAAGAGTCCTAAGCAAGGTTTAACCTGCCCCTCCCCACTGTTCAAAGATAGAGCTAATTAAGGCTCCATTAGGAGTATTTTGTTTTGTTAAGTGATCACTAGACCAGAAATCACTTGTTGTGGGACAGCATTTCTGGACAGCCTGCTTCAGCAATGAAGTTCCCCAACTAAGAGCTGAGTGGCACCTCAGCATGTGTGAAAGCAAACCCCAAAAACAATAATATGTGTTGGTGGTGACAGTGAAACTAACTGGCCAACTGCTGCTCGCAATGGTACTCTTGGTGGCCATGCTAGCTTTCAGTTTATTCATACAGTGCTGTAATTTCTGTGTGTTCAGCATTCATTGCTTCGGCCCTGTGGAAGGTAACAGAGCAAAGGAGCAGGAAACTTTAGAAACCAAAAGTAAACGGAAAAATGTGTGATAGATTGAAATGGCCAGAGGAAGTGAATTCAGGGCTGGTAACTTGCATGCACGTGTCATTTGTAGGTTTGCAGGGGAGCCATTCATGAAATTAGTGCTTATTTCTGGTTCCCTACTTGTTTTCAGTCAGGGAACAGGGTGAAATTGGCTAATTGCTTGGAAAGTAGAGCTCTGAAAATCCATGGATATCCACAGCCCATTTTTGTGGATTGTGGATGGAGACGGACCCAAATTTTAACCTCAAGAGACCGACCTGCAGAGGTTACAGTAGAGAAGCAGAAGGTGACAGAATGCAGCAGAGTGGCTGGCAGGAAGCCAGCGGAGTGGAATGGTGGCCAATGGGCCGGACGGCAGGTGGGGCAGCTGGTGGGCGGCTGGCAGAGCGGCCAGTGGAGCAATGGATGGCTGGTGAGGTGGCAACATCCCAGAGCAAGTGCTTACATGGTGGATTAAGCAAGGTGCTTTCTCTCTCTCTCCCTCCCTCTCCACCCTCCCCCCCCCCCCCACAGTGGGAGGTGAACTCACACAGATGCACCTCTGAATTCTGGGTCTTCACTGACCAAGGACAAGCACTGTGAGTGGAATGTGGTGTGGGAGCAGAGAGGGACACAGTAAAGGAACTTTTGGTTGTAGAACTCAAGAACCTGAGGAGAAAGACACTGCCCAGCATACTCTGGGGTGGGTGTTTTGCTCATGGTTTTATGTTTATGAATCCTGCTAGCGGCATTTTCCCGAATTAATACCAGGTGACATCCCTCCTTTCATTAAGTTTCTTTTCTACACTCAGACTCTGTGCTTGCGAGAGGGGAAGTATTGCCTCTTACAGGCGCCCACAGATAGTGGGCTATCACCAGCAGGAGAGTGAATTTGTGTGGGGGGGTGGAGGGTGAGAAAACCTGGATTTGTGCTGGAAATGGCCCAACCTGATGATCACTTTAGATAAGCTATTACCAGCAGGACAGTGGGGTGGGAGGAGGTATTGTTTCATATTCTCTGTGTATATATAAAGTCTGCTGCAGTTTCCACGATATGCATCTGATGAAGTGAGCTGTAGCTCACGAAAGCTTATGCTCTAATAAATTGGTTAGTCTCTAAGGTGCCACAAGTACTCCTTTTCTTTTCACAGATAGTGTGTAATTTTCCCAGGTTACTAGGTGGGGGCTTGAGCCAGTTCTATGTTGTATTGTTGAAAGGGAACCTCTTAATATTGAACCCGGCCCTGGTTGCTGCTGACTCCACCTGGCAGAAGAGTTACATTAATTTCATTGAGGGCCTTGACCAAGTTATTTAACCTGTCTGCTGCTGTTTCCCCTTCTGTAAAGTGGAGACAACTGCTTAGAGAGGTTCTGAGGATTAGCTGCTGCTTGTGAAGGGGTGTAAATGCAAAAAACACTACAGAAAAGCCAAATATTACTATAATTAGGTGTGATCATGAGACTTGAAGAAAAAATAATCGCTACTGTTTCTTTAGCTGAAATCTACCAGAAATAGAAATTAAGATCCATGTTTATCTGTATACTGTCCACGGATGTTTTCCCTACCCATGTAATAATTTGAGAATCAATAGTACTGTGCATTACAAGCCTCTCTCACTCAAGGTACAAAATCTTAATAGCAGTGGCAAGATAAATTTGTGAACAGCTCAGACAGTGCATGTCAGTATATCACTATTTATTATAGAGGTGAGAGTCATGACTCCATAGTGAAGGCTGAGTGGAATTTTGTATTTAAAGCAAGGATTCAATTTTGTGTGTGTAAAAAGTGTGTAAGCAGAGTTTGACATCTAGTGATGAGCTGTTGAAGAGGACTACAGGAGCTGATCTCACTTGCATGGGCACACCCACCCTGCCTAAGTGCTCAGCATGAAGGGATTGCTTGCCCAAATGGCCACCTTGGCTGGTGTTGGATTCCCAGTCTCCTTGTTATAGGGGAGGAGTAATAAAGGGTTGTGATCCTTGTAGTGTGCATCCAGGATAGCAGAACTGTACTTGGCATTTCCTGATTGAGGGACTCACCCTCAACTAAACAGTACTTGCGAGGCAGGGGACCTGGGTTCCAAAGCCCAGTGAGTTGAGAGAGGATGGGGACAGGTACTGGTGGTGTGGGCTTTACCTTCAGGGGGTTGGACTAGATGACCTTCTGGGGTCCCTTCCAACCCTGATATTCTATGATAAGGGCCCCAGACACCATTTGAGACTTCCTCTCTCCACTGTGTAATAGAGCTAATTTAGATTCAACTGAGAGTCTTATTACATACCATGGAGCTGCAATCACTAATACCCAGGTCTAAGGGCATTCTACACTACGAAATTAGGTTGATTTTATAGAAGTCTATCTTTAGCAACTGATTTTATACAGTCAATCATGCATGTCCCCACTAAGTGCATTAGGTTGGTGGAGTGCATCCTCAAAACCGTGGCTAGCATCGACTCACAGAGTGGTGCACTGTTGGTAGCTATCCCATAGTCCCTGCTGTCCATTGGAATTCTGGGTTAAGCTCCCAATGCGTGATGGGGCAAAAACATTGTCACGGGTGGTTTTGGGTACATATAATTAGTCTCCCCTCCTCCCTCCCTCCTTGGAAGCAAGGGCAAACAATCATTTCATGCCTTTTTTCCTGGGTTATCCATGCAGACGTCATAGCACAGCAAGCATGGGGCCCGCTCAGCTGTACACTGCTTTTGTGAGCATTGCAAACACCTCACACATTATCCTGTAGTATGTGCAGAGCCTAGCTAGGAGCCACCAGCATGAGGAAGATTGTGAGGAGGACTTGGACAGACATTCCTGAAAGCATGGGATGTAGCAATTGAGATATCATTGAGGCATGTTGATACAGTGGAACACCAATTCTGGGCCCAGCAAACAAGCACAGACTGGTGGGACCGCATAGTGTTGCAGGTAAGGGATGATTCCCAGTTGCTGCAAAACTTTCGCATGTGTAAGGCCACTTTCATGGAACTTTGTGAGTTGCTTTCCCCTGCCCTGAAGCACAGGAATAACAAGTTGAGACCTGCCTTGACAGTTGAGAAGCATGGCGATAGCCCTGTGGAAGCTTGCGATGCCTGACTGCTACTGGTCAGTCGGGAATCAATTTGGAGTGGGCAAATCTACCATGGGGGCTGCTGTGATCCAGTAGCAAGGGCAATCAATACCCTTCAGCTAAGAAGGGTAGTGGTTCTGGGAAATGTGCAGGGCATAGTGGATGGCTTTGCTGCAATGGGGTTCCCTAACTACGGTGGGGCGATAGACGGAATCTATCTATCTCTATCTTGGCACCAGACTACCTTGCGAAAGAGTACATAAACCGCAAAGGGTACTTGTCAGTGGTGTTGCAAGCACTGGTGGATCACAAGGGCCGTTTCACCGATATTGACGTGGGATGGTCGGGAAAGGTGCATGATGCTCGCATCTTTCAGAACTCCGGGCTGTTCAGAAAGCATCAGAGAGGCTTTGAAAAACAGTTTCATGACTGACCAGGCTACAGTGTGACAGTTGTGTGTGTTTGTCCTTGATGCAAAGCTGCCCCCTTTGGTGAATGTACTTCCTTGTAAGTCAGTCTCCCTCCCACCTTTGACCACAGCTGGCACAGGAAATAAAATCCCTATTGTTCTGAAGCCATTCACTGTTTATTTATTAAAAAAAACCTTGAGATCACTGGCAACACTGACTAGTAAAAGGAGAAGGCCTGGGTGTAAAAAGTGTTTGATAACAGAGTGGGGTGGGGGAGGAGGGAAGGACAAGGCCACTTTGCTTATTGTAGCCACACTACAAATCAAAGCTGTTTGAATGACAGCCTTTTGTTGCTTGGGCCATCCCCTGGAGTTGAGTGGCAGGGTGCCCGGAGCCTCCCCACCCTGCATTCTTGGGCGTCTGGGTGAGGAGGATGTGGAACCTGGCGAGGAGGGCAGGCGGTTCAACAGTGGCTGCAGCAGGAGTCTGTAGTCTAGTTGCCTTTCCTGTAGCTCCACCAGACGCCTCATCATGTCCATTTGCTCCCCCATTAGCCTCAGCATCTCCTCCTGCATGTTATGATCACGGTCACTATATGCTTTCCTGGCCTCTGCCACCAAATGCCTCCATGCATTCAGCTGTGCCCTATCAGTGCAGAAGGACTGCATGAGCTCTGAAAACATATCAGCGGGAGTGTGTTTTTTTCGCCTTCTAATCTGTGGTAACCTCAGGGACGGAGTTGATGTGGGGAGCATAGAAACATTTGCAGCTGCAGAGGAAAAAAAGGAAGAGTTCACTTTACAGAAGATACATTTCTGAGAACAAAAGGGAGACTTTTCACAGTGAATCAAACAATTCACAGCAGACAGCACGTGTTTTAGGTACAAGGTTGCATTTTGTCTTTTATATTGAGCGCCTGCCAGTATGGTGACACATCACACATAGCTGGGCAACAGAATTCGGTTTGTAGGCAGCCATGGTAAGCAAAAGGGTACGTGGGGTTGGCTTCTTCCGTGTTCATAACATGTGGGAATGGTTTCAAACTGCTGCGCCCTCCTTTCCCATACCAACCAATGCTGATTGTGTTTGCCATTTAAAAGGAAGGGCTGCGTTTAAAAAGAGGGGCTGCGGTTGCCATTTAAAAGGGCGGCTGCGGCTTTGGGGTGATGTGCCGCACACCCCTGCCCCCAGCGTGGCTATTCTCCAGGATGATCCCTTTTAGCCAAGTGCAAACAGCCCAGCATTTCTGGGGTCTAATGTGTCGGGGATCACCAACCAGAGGGGATTACAGTTCCTTTACAAAACTTCCCCTATTTCAGCCAGGTGACCATGAATGATATCACTCTCCTGAAGCTGACACAGAAAGATAAAGACCAAATGTTGCATGAATGTGACCAAAACCCAGGACCATTCGCTGCCGTGCTTTGTGCTGCAATTTTCAATTCCAGACCACTTGCTACTGGCTTGGTGTGGTAAAGTGTCCTACAGTGGAGGACGAAATAAGACAGCCCTCCCCAGAAACCTTCTGCAAAGGCTTTCAAAGTACCTCCAGGAGAGCTTCATGGAGATGTCCCTGGAGGAGTCCTGCTCCATCCCCAGATGCATAAACAGACTTTTCCATTAAAGCTGTACTGGCTGCAAATGCAGCCCAATCGTTCAGGGCAAATCAAACATTAAACACAATTGCTTTTAACCCCTGAAGTGCTGTTACCAATGTGCACTCACCAGAGATGCCTTCTTCGCCATCAGGGTCCAGGAATAATAGGCCCTGGCAAAGTATTGGCTCCAAGGTGAGGAAAAGGTCCTGGCTGCTGGGGCGAACAGCTTCTACACTTGTCTGCTGTGCATTCTCCTCCTCCTCTTCTTCCTCAGCCACAAAATCTTTGTCCGTGTTGCGTTAGGCTGCCACCTTGCAGGTGAGGCTTCCCCACTAACGGCTGAAATCACTGAGAGCTGTGTTAAGTGGAGGGTCCTGAAGACATCTTGGCAAGTGGCCAGCAGGGTGGCTGGGGGAGAGAGCCAGAGCAGAGCGCCACAGAGAGGGGTGGCAAGTGAGTGCCTGAGCAACGGAGCGAGTAAGGTGCCGCCTTGCCCCATCCAGGGTGGGAGGTGAATTCTGCAGATACACCTCTGAACGCCGGTCTGCACTGTCCAAGGACAGCAACTGTGAGTAGGGTGCAGAGGAGGGATGGGCACATTAAAGGGACTTGTGGGTTGCTGGACTTAAGAACCTAATAGGAAGAAGCCACTACCCAACTTACTTGGTGGTGGGTCTTTTGCTTATGGTTTATTTTTATAAACCCTGTTTGTGGTGTTGCCCCCAAATTAATCCTGTGTTATTTCCCTCCTTTTATTCATTTTTTTTTGCTATGTTCAGACTCTGTGCTTGTGAGAGGGGACGTATTGCCTCTTAGAGGTGCCCAGGGCGTGGTGTGTAATTGTCCCAGATCACTGAATGGTGGCTCGAGTTGGTTTTGTGTCATATTGTTGAAAAGGAACCCCTAGATACTGAACGTGGCCCTTGTTATTGCCAACTCTGACTGGCAGAAGGGTTACAACTGCAATGTGTATAGCCTCCCCCAGAATTACAGGATTTACTTTTGTGGCATCAAATGAATTTTCAGAGAACTGACAACTAAGCCATTTATTAGTATGAGTTGAAAGACCCCTTTTTAATTAAGAAATTTAGCACCCTGTGCCAGATCTGTCTTTTGTCCCTGATAATCTCCGCACAGGAATTATCTGCGCAGAAATTGGGAGAGAGGTAAATTCTGTGTAGCTCTTGTGCAAAGGGCTGTTTTTGAAAACAGATATTCAGGATTAACCATACATTTTTTCTATTTTTCTTCACAGCTGAAAGTTTCTCCTTCAGCCATCTCCTTTTGTTAGTGTCTGTGATCCCAAATTATTGATTTTTAAGTCAATTATTGATTGACACTAGATTTTTAAAAATATTTCCCCCCTCGTGTTACAGGGCAGAGTTAAGACTGTTTGGGTGCCTTTACTGTGTAGGCCCATTCCTTAATAAGGTTGGATTTATTTTTAAATTCAAATTTTCTCCAAATTTCAAGGTTACAACATTTATTTTTGGGCTAATTATAACATCCCTTTACAGGCTTTTACTTTAAATTAGCAGAGTATGTACTTAACCTGAACTCCATTTAATGCATTTGTTTGTCTGGGAATTCCCTTAAAAAAAGTCTTACATAAATGGTAAAAAAAGGAACAGAAAGAGAATGGTTCCATTTATTATCTTTAAGGCTGTGAGTGTGCCATGGAAGTCACGGATTCTGTGACCTGCCTGACTTTTGCAGTGGCCAGTGTGCCTGGCTCAGGGGCAGCCCCTACGCCAGTCACAACAGCCGCTGCTAGGGTAGTCTCGGGCCAACCCCTCTCACCCCACCAGCAGCAGAGTTTGGGTGTGGGAGGGGGCGGGGCACAAGATGGAGGTGGGCTTTGAGCAGTGCTTATCTAGGGGGCTCCCCAAAAGCAGCAACCTACCCCCTTGCTCAGCTCCTAGGCAGAGGCGTGGCCAGGCAGCTCTGTGTGCTGCCTCTGCCTGCAGGCACTGCCCCCGCAGATCCCATTGACTGGAGTTCTCGGCCAATGGGAGCTGCGAAGCCACCACTCTGGGCGGAGCAGCACTCAGAGCTGCCTGGCCTTGCTTCCCACTAGGAGCTGAGTGAAGGGGATGTCGCTGATTTCAGGGAGACCCCCAGGGAAGCATTGACCAGAGCCTGTCCTATGCTCCAACCCCCTGCCCCCTCCCACACCCAAACTTTGCTGCAGCTGGAGAGGGGGACATGCAGAGCCAGGGAGGGAGACTGCCAGCCCTGTCAACCTCCCCCCCCCCCAGCAGGGTACCTGGGCCATGCGCTGCCACCTGCACCCCCTCCAGCACCTGGGCTGCCCTTCCCCAGTGCCCACAGTGCCCCTGGACAGTCCTCCCCCCTGCAAGATTTAGTCAGGGGTATATAGTAAAAGTCACGGACAGGTCATGGGCTGTGAATTTTTGTTTACTGCCTGTGACCTGTCCATGACTTTTATTAAAAATACCCATGACTAAAACGTAGCCTTAATTATCATCAAATAGTTCCGAGTGATTTGAAGATATGCAGTATCAATCTTTTCTAAAATTTGAACTTACCAGGGCTTCACTGGAACACTGTGGCTGCTTCATGCTGCTGTGGGCCAGTTCAAAGCACCCAGGGCATTCTGGCATTAGCTGACAGCAGCTTTGTATCATCTCAGCAGCACAAAGCAGCCAGAGTGTACACCCCAGGATTCCCCTCCCATCTGTGCTTCACATGCTCCCCCTACCCACACCTAGTGTTCCATCCTGCCCTATCCCTTTTGCGCAGATTTTCCTTCTTCCTTACCTCCCAACATTCCTCTGTGTACATGCAGCCTCATTTCCCTCTCCCTCCTTTTGCCCTGTTGAATAGATCTGGTAAAAGAGGCAATTTTTGAAAATAACTATTCAGGATTAAGGCTAAGTTGTTTTTTTTTTTTAAACCATAATTCTGCATAACTGAGATTTTTTTCTTCAGCAGTGATTGGTGTATCAAATCTTCTTACCTGGAAAGACTGTCAAGCAGTGCTTAATTTGTGCCAGGGCTAAGCCCGGCAGTTCATGGCCCTGTCACCTCTGGGCTTCCCATGTCAGTTTTGAAAATAAAAAAAATTGCTTGAGCCCCAGCTCGTAACTGCTTGAGCCCTGGCATCTCTTTCATTACAAGTTAAGCACAGCTCTCAAGAAGTTTCCCTCTTCTCAAATGGCCACCATTTCCCATTGCTCCCAATGGGACTGAGGCCACAGGCTGTCCTTAGCAGAGATAGCTACTGTCTTCTGTTTGTCCCAGTAGGAATGAAGGCAAATTGTCCGTAGGAAATATGGTGTCCCTATGCTATCAGGAGGTAGAGAGGAGCCGATGAATGAAGATGATGGTAATCTTTGGTAAGGGGAGATGTGGCCTCAGTCCCATGAGAAGATACGTTACTAATAAATTCATGATTGTTGCACAGTATCGCTAGAGGGCAGAGTTAAGGTTGTTTAGGTACCTTTACTGTACATTTCCATACCTTAACATGTTTGGATATTTTGAGGTTACCCTTAACTCTGAATTTCTTCAGGTTGTAATGCATGCTCTGGGGATCATTAGAACAGCTCTGCAATGTTTTAACCTAAATTACTCATGTACACTCAATCTTATTATTATTTATTTATTAATTATAGGCATTACAGTAGTACCTGAAGGCCTGGGCCTCATTGAGCTAGACACTTGAAGGGCAGTGACAGATTTTGCCATATGTCTGTAGTTTACAATATAAGTCTAAGATTATAGATAACACTTGAATAAAACAGATGGGGGGAGCATTAGGAAATGGAGATAATTAATGTCAGCATGAGAAGCAGCACTCCATAGCACATCACTCCCTAATCATTGTTGAGTTTTTTGTAGGCATCACAGCAGAGAAGAGTTTCAAGGAGGACAGTAAGGTAGCATTGTCGGTTTTTGCAGGGAGTTCCTCCTATCCATGAGAGAAAGTGCAAAGGTAGGTGCTAAACCTGAATTCTGTCTTAATGTGGGTTTTTTTGGTCTGAGGACATTGCCCTGTACAGTGAGTAAAATATGCTTAACAAAGAGGGCACCTTAATTTGTGTGTTGTGTTTGGGGATATTTTCTGTTTC
Source organism: Lepidochelys olivacea (assembly GCF_965140295.1). NCBI lineage: Eukaryota > Metazoa > Chordata > Testudines > Cheloniidae > Lepidochelys > Lepidochelys olivacea. The sequence continues at coordinate 48,831,298 of NC_140419.1, forward strand.
CAGAATGAACAGGACATTTGGACGCTTTAAAAAAGAGAGAACTTAGTAGATGAGGCTTGATGGAACTCTTTAGATGTTCGTTTCAACTGAGTTAATTTGTCAGCTTGGTAAAGTTAAGGGGTACAGAATAACTAACACAGAAATGACTGCCTTGAATTAATTTGGTAATGACTACTGTGCAAGTTGCATGCAGTTTTATTACGTTTAAGCATTAGATGTTGGAGCATTATTGCACATGGAGACTTCACAGAATTTGTATGGCAAGGCAAGAAGGAAACAAAGTGCAGTCACCATATTTAATGACCATGCACAATAACAATTTGCAAAAAGCCTTTTTATAGAAATCACCTTCTTGCAGTTACACATATGAAGAAAAAAAGGATCTTGAATTACAGTGTATAAAATAAAGCACTTTGCTTCAAGGAAGGACTTTTAAAAAAATCCCTAAGTGTGTAAGAACCGAACACTCGCCACTTAAATATTGACAGATACTAGTTACATGTCTTCCATTTTTCTATGATGAAAGGTCTGAGATAACCAGTTTGTCCAACTTGTCTCCAGTTTCAGGGGGAGTTAAAAGTTCGTCTGTTTCATAGTCCTCTTCAAATGATCTGCAATGAGAGAACAATGATACTGTCAAAAAATGTTTCTACATGTTTACTTTGGTTGTAAAAATCTAATGTTTTCAGATACAAAAGTATCTGAACTTTTATGCTGCATTTTAATTGCTATCTGCAGTTCTATTACTTAAACTTTTACAGTTGATACTGTTGATTTTTTGCAATCCCACCCACCAAGAGATCAAAATTTTAAAATAAAGATGCAATAGCACAGAGGGATGTTTGGGGAAGATTTAAATATGAACCCATTTTTCTTGTTAAAATCAAGTGATGTCCTTTAAATTGCAGCACAGGAAAATTGTGACTATGGTTCTCCTGTGTGTGTCTCTACACAGAGCACTGCTGTCAGTTATGTGCCTGTGGTCAGAGAATCTTATTTTTTAGTGGTAATAGTTGGGGACATGTGCCTGACATTCCACTCCTTTTCACCCTAGAGCCAAGTTTAGGGATAATCTCACCCTCTCTAGCAGTCCCCAGCTCCTCTCTCTGCTGAAGCAGTGAGGAACCCCTCCTCCGTGTGAAGATTTCTATTTTGTGAAATAGTTTAGTTTTAGGATTTTTATTCAATTAAAAACACTTCTGTTCTAATGTAGTTACTTTTTCAGTGCTCCCATTCTGGTTTCAACAGGTGTGTTCCTCTTGGCGCTGATGGTGATAGGGTTCACCTGCCTTCAGGATATAGGGAAATTTATCTGGCCATGTAAGACTATCTGGCCAGGCTGCGGACCCTTCTTATGGAGGAGGTCTTGGCTTTGACTTGCTCAGAAACTCCCCCGAGCCTCAGGAGAGTCTTGGCTTAAGTGATGCTTTGAGGCCCACTAAAATGCTGAGATCTGAGACAATTCTCTCAACCAATCACACCATCATGTCCCATTCTCAAACAGTTGGAAGCCTCAGCATCCAGCTCCTAGTATTAGAACTCAGTGGCTCTGAAAAGTCCCTTAGTTCTAAAAGGAGGCACTATGGTAGACCTGCTTTATGGTCCAGCTGGTCAATATCACGGTTAGCAGGGGGAGCGCCATCAGACCTTCCTAGTCCTACCCATAAGGAGACTCCTTTGGGTCCTTGGAGGTTCTGCCTGAAGTTTCTGCATCCTCTTTAAAACAGCCCAGGATGCCATGCAGTGTAAATTCTCCCCATGATCGTGGATCTCTTCAGTGACAGAAGCAATCCCTGACACCGAGGAAATTTTAGAACAGAGATCTTTTGGCAGCAACCACATGGCTGCCTGCGTGTTGTTCCACACTGTGTATAGCAGCACCAGATAGTGCCTTCGTGTCAAGCTTGATGGCATGGAACTAAGAGGATGGCATTCAGCACTTCCTATGCTGATCACTCCATTAGTAACTCAGCCAGCACAGGAACCCCATGGGAGTCACATGCGCCTGTCAGCCTCTCACAGCTACCAACCCTGCCCCGTGTGCCTTCACTGGGGTTACTGGTCCTATTTCACACTTGGCTGAATTGTCTGCAAAGGATAGGAAAAAGAGTAAGATCTCCAAAGGGAACATCCAAATCTTCTAAAACACAACAAGGGAAAGTGCCTGCTAAGTACTTTGGCCTTCCTTTCTGGATTCCCCAGTTTCCCCTGCACTTGCTGGGAGAGGGATGAAGGGGATGGAAAACTTCAGTCCCTGCCCTTCTCCGAGCTGACAAAAGCCTAGCCTCTTTTCCTTCCCTTGCATGTTTTGGGAGATAATCATCAGGAGGGCGACATACTAGGCTGCCCTCCCAAAAATGTCTCATAAGCTGTGCTGTCTGAGAAATTCAAAAGATCAGAGCTGTCCTTCCAGTATGTGAGGGCTCACTGGAGCCTGTCTTGGTTGTGTCTTTCCCCCAGGAGCCAGATGCTTTGTATCAGGGACCTAGGGAGGGACTCAATCTCTTCTGCCAGCTCCCCTTCTGAGTTCCAAGGTAGGTAGCGTCCACTTCCTCTTCATCTGCCTGGCAGAATCAAGAAACCTTGATGCCATAGGGCTATCTGCTCTGGATGAAAGTCCTATCATTCACAGTTAATTTCAGAAGCTAAAATGTTTAAGGAAGGGCTAGCAACACTCACTCAAGGCATTCTTTGAAATCTGGCACGCTGAGGTGAGAGCTCTCGCCTCTGCTGCTTCCCTGGGTGGACTGGGCTGGCTATGCCATTCTGGAATTTCTGCTGAAGCCCAGGCCAAGGCTCTGGCTGGCCCCTGTAAGGGGTCTGACCTTTTTAATTCACAAGCAGATGAGGTATTCGAGGAGCTGATTGTGGCACACACAACAGCTTAGGCTGCTTGCTCTAGGCCCATCATCTACTTAGAAACAGCCCCACTTCATGTTGGCCCTCAGCCATCTTCTGAGTGAGATGTGGATTGAGACAGGAAGTCGAGGTCATCCGGGAAATAACGTAGATCTCAGCAGAGTTCTTCCTCCAGTTTAGCTGCTTTGATCTCTGGAGGAAAGCCTCAAAGAGCAACACTGGAAGCTACGCTGTCTCAAACTGTGTGTGCCGCCGTTTCCAAGCATGGCAGGTTCTCTTCTTGGTCCAGTGGATTATAGTGATTTCCAAACTGTTCTATGCTCTGCAGTTCGGGGCCAAGACAAAACCCAATCTCCCTTGTACCTCCCCTTTTTCAGGGATCTTTCTTAGGGAGATTGGTGAAAGGGGAGGTTTTGACTTTACCAGAACTACCTGTGCAGCTGTCTAAACCCCAAGAAAAAGGCTGGCCCACACCCCGCTCTGGATCTCTACAAATGAAACATAATCACAAAAGTGTAAAATTGTGCATGGAGTCCCTAAGGGATGTATTTTTCACTCTAAACCATTGGGCCTGGTTCACAGCACTTACCCTGTGAGATACACACTGCCACATCTTGACCAGGCAGAAGCACAGGAAGTACCTCAAGTTCATACTGGACAGCAACCATCCCTGTATAAGATGCTGTCTCCAGGGGTTCAAGTTATTATTATTATTTAGCATTTAGGAGCCCCAGTCATGGACCAGGAGCCCCAGTGTGCGAGGCTCTGTAAAAACACAGAGCACAAAGACAGTCCCTGCCCTAAAGAGCTTACAAGCTAACAACGTGGCAGTGGTTATAGCTCACTTGCTATATCCCTGCCTACACATCTCACTGCGCCTCATCTTCAGAGGAGGCAATGCACACCCTCAAGCAGACATCTGACCTCTTCCAAACTCTGGTTGAGGATCAGCAAAGAGAAATCTACTCTCTAGTCTATAAGAAAAGGAGTACTTGTGGCACCTTAGAGACTAACCAATTTATTAGAGCATGAGCTTTCGTGAGCTACAGCTCACTTCCTCAGATGCATATCGTGGAAACTGCAGCAGGCTTTATATATACACAGAGAATATGAAACAATACCTCCTCCCACCCCACTGTCCTGCTGGTAATAGCTTATCTAAAGTGATCATCAGGTGGGCCATTTCCAGCACAAATCCAGGTTTTCTCACCCTCCACCCCCCCACACAAATTCACTCTCCTGCTGGTGATAGCCCATCCAAAGTGACAACTCTTTACACAATGTGCATGACAATGAAGTTGGGCTATTTCCTGCACAAATCCAGGTTTTCTCACATCCCCCCACCCCCATACACACAAAAACTCACTCTCCTGCTGGTAATAGCTCATCCAAACTGACCACTCTTCAAGTTTAAATCCAAGTTAAACCAGAACATCTGGTGGGGGGTAGGGAAAAACAAGAGGAAACAGGCTACCTTGCATAATGACTTAGCCACTCCCAGTCTCTATTTAAGCCTAAATTAATAGTATCCAATTTGCAAACGAATTCCAATTCAGCAGTTTCTCGCTGGAGTCTGGATTTGAAGTTTTTTTGTTTTAAGATAGCGACCTTCATGTCTGTGATTGCGTGACCAGAGAGATTGAAGTGTTCTCCGACTGGTTTATGAATGTTATAATTCTTGACATCTGATTTGTGTCCATTTATTCTTTTACGTAGAGACTGTCCAGTTTGACCAATGTACATGGCAGAGGGGCATTGCTGGCACATGATGGCATATATCACATTGGTGGATGTGCAGGTGAACGAGCCTCTGATAGTGTGGCTGATGTTATTAGGCCCTGTGATGGTGTCCCCTGAATAGATATGTGGGCACAATTGGCAACGGGCTTTGTTGCAAGGATAAGTTCCTGGGTTAGTGGTTCTGTTGTGTGGTATGTGGTTGTTGGTGAGTATTTGCTTCAGGTTGCAGGGCTGTCTGTAGGCAAGGACTGGCCTGTCTCCCAAGATTTGTGAGAGTGTTGGGTCATCCTTTAGGATAGGTTGTAGATACTTAATAATGCGTTGGAGGGGTTTTAGTTGGGGGCTGAAGGTGATGGCTAGTGGCGTTCTGTTATTTTCTTTGTTAGGCCTGTCCTGTAGTAGGTAACTTCTGGGAACTCTTCTGGCTCTATCAATCTGTTTCTTTACTTCTGCAGGTGGGTACTGTAGTTGTAAGAAAGCTTGACAGAGATCTTGTAGGTGTTTGTCTCTGTCTGAGGGGTTGGAGCAAATGCGGTTGTATCGCAGAGCTTGGCTGTAGACGATGGATCGTGTGGTGTGGTCAGGGTGAAAGCTGGAGGCATGCAGGTAGGAATAGCGGTCAGTAGGTTTCCGGTATAGGGTGGTGTTTATGTGACCATTGTTTATTAGCACTGTAGTGTCCAGGAAGTGGATCTCTTGTGTGGACTGGACCAGGCTGAGGTTGGTGGTGGGATGGAAATTGTTGAAATCATGGTGGAATTCCTCAAGGGCTTCTTTTCCAAGGGTCCAGATGATGAAAATGTCATCAATATAGCGCAAGTAGAGTAGGGGCTTTAGGGGACGAGAGCTGAGGAAGCGTTGTTCTAAATCAGCCATAAAAATGTTGGCATACTGTGGGGCCATGCGGGTACCCATAGCAGTGCCGCTGATCTGAAGGTATACATTGTCCCCAAATGTGAAGTAGTTATGGGTAAGGACAAAGTCACAAAGTTCAGCTACCAGGTTAGCCGTGACATTATCGGGGATAGTGTTCTTGACGGCTTGTAGTCCATCTTTGTGTGGAATGTTGGCGTAGAGGGCTTCTACATCCATAGTGGCCAGGATGGTGTTATCAGGAAGATCACCGATGGATTGAAGTTTCCTCAGGAAGTCAGTGGTGTCTCGAAGGTAGCTGGGAGTGCTGGTAGCGTAGGGCCTGAGGAGGGAGTCTACATAGCCAGACAATCCTGCTGTCAGGGTGCCAATGCCTGAGATGATGGGGCGCCCAGGATACCTACCTACCTAGCTACCTTCGAGATCCCTCTCCCACACCCCAACCCCAATTTCGTGAGCATTCATGGTCTGCCATACAATTTCTATACCCAGATGTGGCCCTCAGGCCAAAAAGTGTGCCCACCCCTGCCTTAGTCATGCTATGTAGAAGGAACTGGCCAAGGAATGCCCTTTCTCAGGGGTCTGGGGTTAATAGCAACATGTTCCTTTGTCACACCTTAAACAAAGCTCAGGAGGAGACCCTGTCAGAGTTAATGGGATCATGTGTATAACCAGTCTGAGATTCTCTGGGCATGCTAGTATGACCTCCACTAGACATCTGTGGAGTGTGACTTTACTTGAGGTCTGCAGGGCAACTACATGGAGCTAGGTCCCTACTTTTAGTCACTACTTTCTAGAGCAGTAGTTCCCAAACTAGGGATGCTGCTTGTTCAGGGAAAGCCCCTGGCGGGCCAGGCTGGTTTGTTTACCTGCCGCATCCACAGGTTCAGCTGATAGCAGCTCCCCCTGGCTGTGGTTCGCTGCCCTCAGCCAATGGGAGCAGCACGGGACATGCTGGCCGCCGCTTCCCACAGCCCTGGAGTGGTGAACTGAAGCCACTGGGAGCTGCGATTGGCCAAACCTACAGATGCAGCAGGTAAACAAACTGGCCCGGCCCGCCAGGGGCTTTCCCTGAACAAGTGGTGCCCCTAGTTTGGGAACCACTGTTCTAGAGTGAACTGAGTTTGGGCAATTTGATGTTCTAAACATTTATATAACACAGTTCCTCACCCATCCTGCTTTTGGGAAGCATTACCAGCTAGTCTGCTACAGTGGGGCTCCATGGAGGCATTCTCATGAAGGAGAAAAAGGGGGCAGGTTACTTTTTATCACTTCTGTTCTCCAAATGTTGGGCAGCTATATCTTCTATCTACAGCAGAGGTGGGTAAACTACGGCCCGCGGGCCACATCCAGCCTGGCCCAGGAGGTCGGCCCCAGGCCCCTCCCCCTCAGCGCACTGCGCTGCCAGTGCAATGCTCCGGGCAGCCGGGCAGCGCAGCTGTAGCGCCGAGGTAAGGGGGCGGGGGGGTTGGATAGAGGGCAAGGGAGTTTGAGGGTGGGGGCGGGAGTGCGAATAGGGGTCAGGGCAGTCAGAGGGCAGGAGGGTTGGATGGGGCAGGGGTCCCAGGGGGCAGTCAGGGGACAGGGAGAAGGGGGTTGGATGGGGCAGTCAGGAATGAGGGGGGGGGGTTGGCTGGGACAGCAGGGGCCAGTCAGGCATGGGGGGTCTGGGGGTGGTCAGGGACAGGGAGCAGGGGATGGTGGATGGGGCAGGAGTCCTGGGGGAGCCATCAGAGGGCGAGAAGCGGGGGTTGTATGGGGGCTGGACTATGCCTGGCTGTTTGCGGGGAGACAGCCTCCCCTAATCGGCACTCCATACAATTTTGGAAACCTGATATGGCCCTCTGACCAAGAAGTTTGTCTGCCCCTGATCTACAGCATTGATTTGAGCTGAGATCACATTAGTAAGGATGACCTTTCAGAGCCTAGAAATAATGGAGTAGGTGATATATGGTAGTGTGCTTCACCCTGCCAATGACTACATGAGTTGGTCTGTGTCCTGATGATTCAGTTACAGATAGCAATATTTCACCTCAAGGGTACTAGTTCCAGTTGCAGGAGCTGTTAAGACAGACGGCTGGATCTAGGAGTAACCCCTCTGCTAGAGAATTCAGTCTTAGACATCTATGAGTTTAAGCAGAATTTCCCTCCAGTTGACGAACTTGACCTGGCTTGACTCTGGAATCAATCCCTTTGTTCTGGTATTGAGGGGATGAGAAAGCAGCCATAAAACAAACAAAAAATCACCTCACAACCACCTTACACACACAACAAATGAAAAGCTGATAGCGGTGAATGTAAATCAGAAAGTAGGAATTGTAGAAAATTGATAAAGGAAGCAAAAGGACACTATGGAGAGCAGAGTTCAGGACAAAAAGTATTTCAAGTATATAAGGAACAAAACTGGTCCATTACTAGATGAAAATGGTAGAATTGTCACTGATAATGTAGAAAAGACTGAAGTGTTCAATAAATATTTCTGTTCTATATTTGGGAAAAAACTGATGATGAAATACTTACCAAGTCCAAAAGTAACTCAATGGGATGTTAAACAGCGGTTATTAAAGATAGCTATTTTTAAATTAGCAGGTCCATATAACTTGCATAAAGAGTTTTAAAGAGCTGTCCAATCCACACTCAGCACTATTATATTGCTTTTCAATACATCCTGGAACACTGGAGAAGTTCCAGAGGACTGGAAGAAAGCTAATGTTCCATAATTTAAAAAGGGTAGATGGGATGATCCAGATAATGATAGGCCTGTCAGCATGATCTGTACCTGGGCAAGATGCTGACTTGGTATCACGTGACAATTTGATTAAAAAATTAGATGGATATAAAATGAATAGGGCACACATTAAATGGATTAAAAACTGGCTAACTGACAGGTCTCAAAATGTAATTGTAAAAGAGGAATCATCATCGAGCATGTGTGTTTCTAGTGGAGTCCCACAGGGATTGGTTCTTGGCCCTATACTATTTAATATTTTTTATCAATGACCTGGAAGAAAACACAATCATCACTGATAAAGTCGGCAAATGAGAGACGGATGGTGGAAGTGGTAAATAATGAAAAGGACAGGTCACTGATACAGAACGAGCTGGATTATTTGGAAAACTTCTGGTCTATAAGGTTCCATTGTTGAAGGTGATCACAGTATCCAGGAAGTTGATGCTAGTGTGGGAGTGCTCCAGAGAGTTTAACGGATGGCTGGTGGTTGCTGAAGTTGTGGTAGAAATCTGAGGGAGTTTAAGTCATGTGTCAAGAGGATGAAAATATCGACGTATCACAGGTATATCATTGATTTTGTGGTGCATTTGTCCAGAAATTCTTCCTCAAGGTGGCCAAGGAAGAGTTAGGCATAATTGGGAAGCCATCCTAGTACCCATGGCTATTCCCATGGTTTGGACAAAGTATTTGTTGTTGAGTGTTAAATTGTTATGGGTGAGGATGAAATGGATGAGTATACAATGTATTTGAGATGGATATCTGAGTGCTGTCCATTGTCTTGTCGATATTTGAGGCAAGCAGCTATGCCATCGTGGTGAAGGATGTTGGTGTACAGGGAAGTGACATCCATGGTGGGAAGGATAATGATCTGAAAGAGTTATTAATGTTGCAGAGTTTCTGGATAAAGTCAGTTGTCCTAGAGGAAGCTGGCCCTGTGTGTGGTGAGTGATTTGAGGATGATTTCTCTAAGACCTGATATTCTTTCAGTAAGTGTGCCATGGCCAGATATAAGTCTGCCTAGGTTTCCTTGTTTGTATATCTTGGGAAGCATGTAGCAGGTCCCTGGGGTGGGTTCTTTGGGGATGGGGTTGTAGTGTTTCCCTTGAAGTTGTTTGCGGAAGGATTTGATGATATCCTTACATTTCTGGGTGTGAGGTCTTCTTTGAATTCTTTACAGTAAGCGGTGTCGGCGAGTTTTCAGTTGGCCTCGGTAATGTAGTTGTCACAGCTAAGCACTATGATGGCACCCACTTTGTTTGTTTGATCACTATCTGGTGGTTAGGTATCAGGAACTGTATAGCTGTCCTCTCGGCAGTGGAGCGCTTGTGGTGGGTGTGGTGATTAAGGATTTCACAGTCAATATTTTCCCCCAAAGCAATCAATGCAATGATCAAGTGTGTGATTTCATCCACTGTGGGGTCTCCAGTCATATGGTTCTTTTTTCTTATGACAGACAGTGATAGTTGTGGGGGGGTGATGTTGTTATTGTGAAAGAATTCTTTGTTCTCGTCCTTAAAGGAAAACTGCACAACACCTTCAAAAGATGAGCCTGGGAGCTTAAATTCATAACTTTGCTAGACACTAAAAATCATGGTCTTAATAAAGACACTGGATGTATGGTTTATTATAACAGTCTGTAACCCACTAACGCCCCTTTTTGTCCTATGACTACAGAGGTGTTAATTGGCTACTTCACCTTGAATGGGTCTCTTACAACAGTGGTTCTCAACCAGCGGCATATGGAGGTCTTCTGTGGGGGTGGGTACATCAACTAATCCAGATATTTGCCTAGTTTTACAACAGGCTACATAAAAAGTGAAGTCAGTACAAACTAAAATTTCATACAGTGACTTGTTTATATACTATATGCTGAAATGTAGTACACTATTTATATTCCAATTGATCTTTTTTATAATTATATATTAAAAGGAGAGAGTAAGCAATTTTTCAGTAAGTGTGCTGTGACACTTTCGTATTCTTATGTCTGATTTTGCAAGCAAGTAGTTTGTAGGTGAGCTAAAACTTGGGGGTACACAAGACAAATCAGACTCCTGAAAGAGATACAGTAGCCTGGAAAGGTTGAGAGCCCATGTCTTATAATATATGTTAGCTATGTATGCTAAACAATCTGTTCCACCTTGTATTTAGCTGCGACACTTGAGAGTACATTTCCCAGGCCTGAAGAAGAGCTCTTTGGAAGCTCAAACGCTTGTTTCTTTCACCTACAGAAGTTGGTCCAATAAAATATATTCCCTCACCCACCCTGTCACTCATCTAGACTGACATTCCACTTTTGACAATCATCCTGCTGGTTTTGATTATGCCCTTTAGATCACAACTGCCATCTTCTAGTAATACTCCAAGGTCCCATTTTCTATCTGCCTTGCATTTCTATACTAGCACTGTAATACATATATAAACTTATTCTAAAACAAACAATGAAGATTATCTACATTTTTTTACCTTCTAGCATTTGCTGTAAGTATCTGCCTGTTGATCTGAAGTAGGCAAATGCTCCCCTTCTCTCCCTCTGTGGCCTAGTTTAAGGCAGTTTTTTATATACAAAATGTGTGGGATTACTGCATGTAAGATAGCTGCACCAATGTCAACACCTACCCTTCTTGTAACTGCTCATTTCCAGATTCTTCAGCAACAAGAAGCTCGTACTCCTCTGCAGCGTATCTGTCCCAGTCAGAGGGCTCCGGTCCATCATTTTCAACATCCTAAACATATCAGAAAAGCAAATTAAAGAGAGAATGTCCTTACTGATCTACAAACTTGTTTTGCAAAAGCTTCTCACCTATCTACAACCATGTGCATTTCTGCAACACTTACTGTTGGGGTTTGAAAATGCCTTAAGGAAAACAACTCAATCCAAGATTAGTCTCTTAAAGAAAAAACGTTTAAATTACAGACTGGTCAAGTTCTTTAAACAAAGGCCCGAGTAAACAAATATGTTTTCCATTAGGCTTTAAAACTCGGACACAGGTGGAATACTTTGCCAACCATCTTGAATAATGACATTCCAAAAATGTCAAGCAAGAATAACTGCAAATCTGAACTGCTCTGGCAGGACATACTGTAAGAACAAGGGAACTCTGCCTAGTGACTGGTTCTCAGATAATTGCAGGACACCCCTTTGAATTGCACCCACAACCAAGCATGCAGGTTTTGCAGAGCTTGGAGCACAGGGGCAATATGCTCAGAGAACTCCTTTCCATGTATGAGTTGGGCCATGCCTTTCATCCCAGCTGAGCTTTTCAAGAAACATACAATGCTAGCCCCAAGTAGCAATGCAGCAGTGGGCCCTGGAAATAACAAAGTCCTGGGTCACTATGGCACAATTCCTCTCCCTCCTGAGTATGCACTGCCTTCAGATGTTGTGCGAGCTGCTGTGCAAACACACAATAAGAGACAATACAGATGGGAAAGAATTCAGACAGTCTTATGGGTAAGGACGTGCCCAAAACAGACACTTGCATTAGATAGAGGAAGGATCAGCTCTATCATAGTTAAGGTTAGAAAGCCCTTTCTGTTTATAGGACAACTCTAAGTGACCTAAACTCTGTACAGCTACTTGGCTTGCCTTGACAGTTGGAGTGCACCTAGGGTGTATGTGATGGGGTTATTACTAGGACTGTCAAACAATTAAAAAAAATTGCAATTAATTGGAAGATTAAAAAAATTAGTTGCAAATAATCACAGTTTTTTAATCGCACTGTTACACAATATTAGAATACCAATTTAAATGTATTTATAAATATTTTTGGATGTTTTGTTTTGATTATAACAATACAATGTGTACAGTGCTCACTTTATATTTTTATTACAAATATTTGCATTGTAAAAGAGTAAACAAAAGAAATAGTATTTTTCAGTTCACCACATACAAGTACTGTAGTGCAATCTCTTTATGGTGAAAGTGCAACTTACAAATGTAGAATTAATATTTTTGTTACATAACTACACAAAAAGAAAACAATGTAAAACTTTAGAGCCTACAAGTCCGCTCAGTCCTATTTTTTGTTCAGTCAATCGCTAAGACAAACAAGTTTGTTTATATTTATGGGAGGGAATCCTGCCTGCTGCTTATTTACAATGTCACCTGAAAGTGAGAGTAGGTGTTCACATGGCACTGTTGTACTAAGTGTACAGGACTCACTTTATAGTATTCTGTTGTTGTAATTGAAATCAATATATTTGAAAAAGTAGAAAAACAACCAAAAACATTTATAATTTAAAGTGCTATTCTATTATTATTTAAGACTGATTAATCATGCCTATTTTTAAAATCTAGTTCATTAGTTTTCCGTTAATCGCTTGAGTTAATGGCGATTAATTGACAAACCTAGTTTTTATGGATCCAAATTTAGGGTTATTTGACCAATGGGTTACTGAGATACAAGACTCCCTCCTATCTCCCCTCCAAAAACATTTTTTCTTAAGGTTGACAATTTCTACCAATGATCTACACCAAGACAGTGTAAATCGAAACCCAACCTGGGGCAGAAATCTGAAAATGAACTGTGTAGGCATGTTGCTACAATCTGCCTGTCAAAGGGTTGGGTTTTTTTTAGTTTGGGGAAATGTAAGCTGAGTATAGCAGAATTCAGAAGGTGCTGATATGAGCATTCTTAAAAGACAAGTGGACAGCGGAGACCATGAATGCAGGGAGGGGCAGGGCTACCTGCTCCCCTGTCAGCCCAGCAAACCAATTCTCTCCCAGCAATGGGCAGGTCAAAAGCTTGGAACCTGGCCCTTATACCCAAACCCTGTACATCAGTGGTCTCCAAACTTTTTATGCCCAAGATCACTTTTTGAATTTAAGGGCAACCCAGGATCTACCCTGCCCTTTGAGGCCCTGCCCCACTCACTCCATTCTCTCTTGCTCACTCCCCCCAACCCTCAGTCACTTTCACCACGCTTGGGCAGGGGGTTGGGAGGTGGTAAGGGATGCAAGCTCTGGGAGGGTGTTTGGGTGCAGGAGGGGGCTTGGCTGCAGCACAAGAGGGGGTCCTGGCTCTGGGAACAGGGGCAGGGTGTTGGGGTGCAGGGAGGGAGCTTGGCTAGAGTGCATCAGGGGGTATGGAGTGCTGGTTCTGGGGGGACAGGGGGTTGTGGTGCGGGGTGCTGACTCTGGGAGGGAAGGTCAGGGCTGGGGCAGGGGCTTGGGGTGCTGGCTCTGGAAGGGTGCTCAGGGCTAAGGGTGTGGCCTCTGGCTGGGCAGTACTTACCTCAGGCAGCGCAGTGAGGTTAAGGCAGGAACTTAACCTTACATGCTGCTCCCTGCCTGCCTTGGCCCCATGCTGCTCCTGGAAGAGGCCAGTGCACCTCTGCAGCCCCTGAAAGAGGGGCATGTGGCTCTGCGTACTACCCCTTTCTCAGGCATCACCCACAATGTTCCCATTAGCCACCGTTCTCCACCAATGGGAGCTGTGGGGGGCAGTACTTGCAGGCAGGAGCAGCATGCGGAGACCCCTGCCCCTCCCTCCCCCCGGGGGCATGCTGGCTGCTTTCAGGAGCAGCGTGGGGCCGCAGCAGGGAGCCTGCCTTAGCAGCAGCCCCGCTACACCACCGGTGATTGCAATTGACTGGGAGAGGCCGAGGATCAACCAGCTGATCGCGATTGACAGTTGGTGACCACTGCTGTAAATGAATGAGGTACATTTTGTCTCTGTTGCCAGAGAATGGGTGTGGTGGATGAAGCTGCATCGAACAGGTCTGTCTTCAAGGCCCTAGAGCAGCAGTTCCCAGCCTACTGCTGAGGTCAGGGGTGGGCAAACTTTTTGGGCCTAGGGCCACATCGGGTACAGAAATTGTATGGAGGGCCAGGTAGGGAAGGCTGGGGGAGGCTATGCCTCCCCAAACAGCAAGGCGTGGCCTGGCCCCTGCCCCCATCCAGCCCGCTGGACCCCCCCACCATCCAACAACCCCCCCCACTCTCTGTCCCCTGACCATCCCCCCAGGTCGCCTGTCCCTGATCCAATGCCCCCTACCCTCCACCCCCTGACCACCCTGAGGACCCCTGCCCCTATCCAATCTCCCCTGCTCCCCACCCCCTTGGGCCCCCCCGCCCTGCTCTCCCTGCCCCACATTACCTGTGGGGTGGGGGAAAGTGGGGGCTCAGTCCTTTCTCCATGTGTTTCTCCAGCTCGTTTGGCTGCTCTCCCTGGCAGTCGGGTAGGGCTCACTCCCTGTCAGGGCTTGGCTGCTGGGGCCAGGGGCCAAGCATGCTGGGGGTAGAGGGGGGGCCTTGGCTTGCTCTGCCTCGACCCCCTCCTGCCTGCCCGGAACCGCCCCTGACTGCACCGCCATGGAGCACCAGGTCTGGCAGCGCTATCGCCGTGCCACCCAGCCAGAGCTGCAACCACGCTGCCCAGGCACTGGGGGAACTGGGACTGGGAGGGAGGGGAGGGGCCAGGGGCTAGCCTCCGCCCCGCTCACTACGCTGCAGGGCTGGCTCCTCTGCAAGCCTGTCCTGACCCCGCTCCCTGGCAGGAGCTCGGGGGCCAGAAGGAAGGGTCCTGCAGGCCGAATGTGGTCCGTAGTTTGCCCTCCTCTGGCTTAGGGGATACACTGCCAGATGGGAATGTGAATTGGGCCTGTGAGCCAGACCCAGCCCATGGCTGGATGCTATTGTGCTTATTCATGCCCACACAGCACTTTTTTCAGTTCTCCACCCCACTGCTTTTCTCTACAACAAGCCAAAGTTCACTGTCCCTAAAAATAGTTTTGGGGCAGCAACATTTGGAGACCCTGCTTTATACCTTCTGAATTGCAAAGGGATCCCGTTGTTCATTGTCCAGGTACTTTTCTAAGTTAAAGAAGGTGTTGTAGAATATGTGAGCCATTCTGCATCTCTTCAAGTCTCGCAGCGTCACCCTTCCTGCAGAAAGAGCACGCGTTATTTTAGTAGCGCATTCTTAATTAGTGAGTGGTAGGACCCATTTAGCACAGGTCTTTTCTAATTTAGGATAATACCACTAGGGTGTGTGTTTTTTCATGCTGCCAATGCCCATTTATTAGCCAAGCAAATAGATCTGTGTCTAGCTTGGACCAAGGATGAGGAGGCATCTCATCTGGCTTCTGTGGTTGTTTTGCATTCTGCTTCCTATATGCAGATTTCACACAGCATTCATGCCTGTCTAAAAGAGCACATCTTGGACTGTGTTCATACGCTACTCAATAGCCAGACAGGTGCTATGTAATAAACGGTTAGTACTACAGTCCTCATACCGCATGACACACTGGCTAGTGTAGAGCATGCCAGCATGTGCAGCAACTTAATTTCATTGGTCCTAATATGGTTTTATGATTAGAGGTAGCTGGGTTCTTCCAGTAGAATTATTGCCTCAGGCAGTTGTAAGATTGGGCTATTTTTGTGTTTCCTATGGGCGCTTATCAGATAGTGTTAGTAATGGGTAGTACTTGAATCATATTTATTGGCAAGCTATTGCTGTAAACAGCTCCTTACCAGGCCTATATTTTCCATTTACTGACTTTTGCAATTCCAGGATAATTTGCTGAAGTTCAGAGGGTGCTTTGTAGTCTGGCTTTTGTGCTATGGCTTCCTACAGGTTCTACCTTCACCAATTTTTGCTCATACAGATACTCATGAAACTCATCCCAACCAAAAACAATGGCCAGCATTGCTTTTTCAATCTAAGCACAGTTCTGCTGTGTTTCAGTCAGTGCTTTAGAAACATGTGTTGCTGGGCAATCATCTTGCAGAAGGACATTATCCAGTCCCCTTAATGTATGTGGCTTCTGCACTGCTGTTTGGTGTAAGGTTCTTTTCTTTGGCATGGTCCAAAATGTTACACATTGTTCCTCTCATTGTGTTGATTAAAATCAGGAGATCATCATGGTTACCTCATCCAGATCCCTCCATTGCAGGACAAGCTGCTGCGGGAAACCTGAACAGAAGCTACTTCAACTGTAAAGGTGATTTGAAGGTGTAGTTTTGCAGTGAACCTCCCAATACAGGCTATACTTTGATCTCCATCTTAACCTACAACAGAGCTTTTTAATTCACCCTCCATCCCGCCGTTAAGCAAGACTGAATCTAAATAATATTTGAAATATATATTACAACCACCAGATAATCCATCATTTAATTGGATGTGGGGGGAGAGGGGAAGGAATTCTCCATTACTTGAAATCTTTAAATGAAGATTAAATGCCTCTTTCTAAAAGAGAGAACATCCAGCTGAGCTAGAGTCCAGGAGCCTGGTGACATGCCATGGCCCATGCAATGCAGGAAGTCAGATTTGATGATCATAATGTTCCCTTCAGGCCATAAAACCTATGAACTCAAGAATTTACACCAGGTCTTGGATTGTAGTGCTGTACCTAAACTTTCTCTTGGGGTGTGTTTTTGCTCATCACCCAGGCCTACAGTAGCACAAGTCATCCATGAGGTCAGCAAGTTAACCCATTTGCTAATGGGTTAATGGAGATTGGTAGGGAGCTAGTGAAGGCCAGTTCACCACCTACAGCACTTAGCAAATGGGTTAAACTGCTTCTGTTGAACTCATGGCTGACTTTTCCGTGCCTCCCAGGAGAGAGGTTTTGCACACAGGCAAATTGTGAGACTTTTTAGCTAGGCTAAGGAAAAGGACAGATTACTCACCTCATACAGTAACTGGAATTGTTTGAGATGTTTTGTCTCTATGGGTGCTCCATGTTTGGTGGCTGCAGACCAGTTTGCCTTTTATTGGAAACTTTTCTTCAGCTGTGTCTGCAGGTCTAGACCAAGGGTCTAAAGGGGGGGGGGCAGACCTGCTGCCGGTCAAGTTCCTTCTCAACAATGATGTACAAAGTACTCTGAGGTGGAGGGGAAAAAAGGCGGGTAGTGGAGCACACAGAGAAGGATGTATCTTGAAGAACTCCAGTTACTGTACAAAGTTAGTTACCTCCCCTTCTTTGTGTTTTTGCCCCTATGGGTGCTCCACGTTAGGTGACTCCGAAGCACTATCTTGATTACGGAGAAGAATGCTGAGGAGATGAGTTCAGAGAACAGCCTCACCTAAGACTGTATTTGAGCTGGAGATATGAATGACATGGAAAAGTGTGCACAGAAGACCAAGTGGCAGCTTTACAAATGTCTGTAATGGGTATGTTTTTTAAGCAGTACTACTGAAATGGATTTAGCTCTGGTGGTATGGGCCAGTGCCCAAGGATGAGGGTGCATACCAGAAGCCTTGTAACATGCTAGGATGCATCCTGAGACCCATTTTAGATAGTGTGTATGGAGAGAGAAAATCCCTTCATTCTTTTGTCTGTCTCTCAGAGATGGGGGCTTGAAATTGGTCCTTCTGGTCCTGTGGCAGATGGTCAATAAATTATGCAAATTTGGTGTAATAGTACTTTGTCAACAAGGCGCAATAATGGGTGACACTGAACTGTACTGCAGCCAAGAAGTAGCTCTTGCTGCCAAGAAGATCAACGCACTTGAGCTCTTTATCATGAGAAGCTGATCTTGCCTGGTGGTGTCCGCTCCTTTCATTGACCAGACATCAACCACAAGAAATGGGTGGTGGGGTAAGAAGAAAGGATATTCAGAGCCATTGGCCGGAACATAGTATTTTTTGTGAGCCCTGTTGCACCTGGGTGGGATAGTGACAGGTGTCACCAGGCCATAACATCTGGCAGACAAGAGGGTGTCATGAATAGACAGCATTAGTTTGCCTCGAAATGTGGTGTGGAGAGTATCCACCAGAGAGTGTTAGAGCTCTTGTATCTCTTCCAGGGTAATCTATAGTCTTGGCCACCCGCTTCATCACGTCCTGGAACAATCTAAAATAATCCACATAGGATGGTGGAGGGGGCATAACTGCTTCATACAGAAATGATGAGGATTATTTGTTGGAAGGAGGTACTTCCTCCTCTGCTCTTAACTCCTGGTCCTCCTCGAAGTCTCTCTGAGGATGTTTGGGATGCTTCATAGCGAAGGGGCTCCCTAGGTACTGAAGGCTGCTCCTGCTCATGGGTCCTTGTATCTTAGGGCATGCTGTCGAACTGGAGAAGGCCCTAGGATTCCAGAAAGCCCATTGTGGTTGGGGTATGGAAAGGGAGTGGGACTCCAAGCATGCTCCTGCAAAGGCTGGCGGGGCTAGTTTCCAGAACATCATCACCAGGGTATACTGCCAGGGAGGGAGGCTGGAAAGAGAAGGTGGCTGAATCTTGGATGGAGATGTCCTATTCTGAAGATGTACCAACCCCCCCCCCGTCCAATAGACAGGCTAGGGATGTCGGTACCGGCATCTGAGTAGGTGCTGGTATCCGAGTCAGTACCAGTGGCCAAGCTTTTGTGGGAGGATGCACCGATACTAACTAGTAGGTTGTACAGGCGGATAGATTAATACTGACAGAGACATCCTCCCCATACCTCTTAGCCCTGGTCTACACTATGAGTTTAGGTCTAATTTAGCAGCGTTAGATCGATTTAACCCTGCACCTGTCCACACAACGAAGCCATTTTTGTTGACTTAAAGAGCTCTTAAAATCTATTTCCGTGCTCCTCCCCGAGGGGACTGGCACTGAAATCAACACAGTTGGGTCGAATTTGGGGTAGTGTGGACGCAATTCGACGGTATTGGCCTCCGGAAACTATCCCAGAGTGCTCCATTGTGACTGCTCTGGACAGCACTTTGAACTCAGATGCACTAGCCAGGTACACAGGAAAAGCATCAGGAACTTTTTAATTTCATTTCCTGTTTGGCCAGCATGGCGAACACAGCAGCACAGGTGACCATGCAGTCCCCCCAGAATCATAGAGCGTAGAATGTTTCTACGCTCCCCCTATCATCTCTGTCCCTGAGGTTATCACAGATTAGAAGGTGAAAAAACGCACTCGCGATGACATGTTTTCTGAGCTCATGCAGTCTTCCTGCACTGATAGGGCACAGCTTAATGCATGGAGGCATTCAGTGGCAGAGGCCAGGAAAGAATTGCTGTGTTTGCTTAACAGCAAAAGTATCATAGATTCATAGTTACTAAGGTCAGAAGGGACCATTATGATCATCTTGTCTGACGACCTGCACAACACAGGCCACAAAATCTCACCTACCCACTCCTGCGAAAAACCTCTCACCTATGTCTGAGCTATTGAAGTCCTCAAATCATGGTTTAAAGACTTCAAGGAGCAGAGAATCCTCCAGCAAGTGACCTGTGCCCCATGCTACAGAGGAAGGCGAAAAACCTCCAGGGCCTCTTCCAATCTGCCCTGGAGGAAAATTCCTTCCCGATCCCAAATATGGCGATCAGCTAAACCCTGAGCATATGGGCAAAATTCACCAACTAGATATCCAGGAAAGAATTTTCTATAGTAACTCAGATCCTACCCCATCTAACATCCCATCACAGGCCATTTGGCCTATTTACCATGAATATTTAAAGATCAATTAATTACCAAAATCACGTTATCCCATCATACCATCTCCTCCATAAATTTATCGAGTTTAATCTTAAAGCCAGATAGGTCTTTTGCCCCCACTGCTTCCCTTGGAAGGCTATTCCAAAACTGATGGTTAGAAACCTTCGTCTCATTTCATGCCTTGCTAGTGATCCTGCCTGAGCCAGGTCACTGTGTCACATGCACTCCACGCTGTGGCAGCCTTGGGCGGGGGCATGACTACCTTGTGAACAGGAAGGCCGTAGTGTAGTGGTTGTCACATTCACCTAACACGCGAAAGGTCCCTGGTTCGAAACAGGTCACTGTTCCTTTTTCTGACTCCCCTCTTGCATTTTTAGTCTTAGAACAGACCACACTGTGAAATTTTACTTTGAATTATATCAATTATGAGTTAAATAATATGGAAGCTCTCTCTAAGTTATAGTCCCGGGTTCCTTACTCTTTCAGCTGCTCTGATAAATTCACATTTTTGTTAGGGGTGGGAGAAAATTTTCATGAAGCCTTTTATAGGGACTAAATGCTATCTAGGACTCTGAAATAATCTTAACGTGGCCCATAGAGTGCAATTCTTCGTTCTGGATTTGTCATTCCACAAGTTGAACGGCTCCTTACTATTGCCCAGGCTTCAAGAGCCATGGGAGCAAGGGGTAGGCTGGGGTAGGTGCAATCGCGTGGTGCTGCCACCTGGGAGAGCAGCCTGAGGCAGAAGCCTCCAGCTCGCATGATATTCCAGGCAGGACTGAATCTCCATGAGATGAAACTTAAAGAAGAGAATGACCTGGAGTCACTCCCATTCGGTGCTCTAAGAGGAGAATAGCCATGTCTGCCCAGGCACCCCGATCAACCTCACCGAGGTCTGCCAGGAGCACCCAGAGACGTTCAACAGCTATCAGTCCTACTGCACTGTCTGCTGCGAAAGCAAGGAGCTGCTGCTGTGTAGCAATGCAGTACCGCATCTGCCAGCAGCACCCAGGAGACGTATGGTGACAGTGAGCTGAGCGGCCTCCATGCTTGCTGTGGTATGGCAAGCATGGCAGCGGGCTGAGCGGGGCCGGCGGCCAGGACCCCGGCTGGCAGGAGCCGGCAGCTGGAGCCCCAGACCGGCAGTGGCCTGAGCTGCTCAGCCTGCTGCTGGTCTGGGGCTCCGTCTGCCAGCCCCACTCAGTCCGCTGCCTGTCTGGGGTTCTGATCATCCAGGCAGGCAGCGGGCTGAGCGGGGCTGGAGGACAGGACCCCGGAAAAAAGGCGCGAAATGATTGTCTGCCGTTGCTTTCACGGAAGGAGGGAGGGGGGCCTGACGACACGTACCCAAAACCACCCGCAACAAAGTTTTTGCCCTAACAGGCATTGGGAGCTTAACCCAGAATTCCAATGGGCAGCGGAGACTGCAGGAACTGTGGGATAGCTACCCACAGAGCACCGCTCTGTATGTCAACGCTAGCCATGGTAGTGAGGACGCACTCCTCACCTTGGTACCACTTGACTCACCAGGGTACTCCGCTGACTTAATGCGCTTAGTGTGGACATACACAATCAACTGTATAAAATCAAATTCTAGAAATCGACATCTATAAAATCAACCTAATTTCATAGAGTAGATATACCCAATTAGTAGAGGGGATTCATGCCCCTCTGTCACACAGAGGTCTTTGTGAGACGAAAGAGGATAGAACCGGTGATCCAGGGCAGTAGTCCTTGAGTCAAGTGGTACCAGAGACCACATGGATGTCTGGTCCACATGCTCCTTATGGCTATTTCCCACAGAGGATGCCAAAGTTGGGGCCGGTGCTTTGAGGAGTCCCTGTGTTCGGAGGGCTCTAAAGCTACAGAGGCCAGTGCTGAGTGGGGTTGCTTGCCAAGAGACTTCTCGGTATGTGAGGTGCTTGGTAGACCTTTCTGATGGAGCCAGAAGAAGCAGAAGTCTCAGCAGTACCCAGAGGGGGATGTGAGATCTTCTTAGTACTTGGTCTCTGGGGTGAATTTCCCTGGGCTTAGACTGGTTATCAGGAGACTGAGATCTCTTCTGCTTAGAATGTCTGGAGGCTTCAGAAGTTGTCCCTTGGTCTTTGATCGCTGGAACTGAAGTTGTCACCGGAGCACTGAGAGGCTGAGGCCTATGTATGTGGGGAATCAGACCCCATGGTCTTAGGGAACACTCCATAAGGAACAGTTTAAGTCTGTCCTCCTTCAGCTTCTTTGATCTGCTCTTTAATCTGAAGCAAACCTTACAGTTTGACGGGACATGGAACTCGCCGAGGCAGTAGGAATGCCCTTTACTGAGGGGGAAAGACCTGTGAGAGGTCTGGAAGGGTTTGAAGCCCAGGGTTTTGGGCACAACCTGCAGAAGGCAGGCTATGGGCAAAAAGGCCGAGGGTAGCATAGGCCCTACCATTGCCAATGAAGAAAAGGAAGGGGTGGAGCCCAAGGCAGTTCCAGGCAGTGCCATGTCTGAGTGGTGACAGAGTGAGACTGTGCAGGCAGTGTGCACCACATGCAGAGCTCATAGTTCAGCTCTGCACAGACCCTTTATGTGGGTGAGGATAGTGCCAGAAGAGCCTGTGGGTGGGGGATGGCACTCGTGCTGCATAGTAGCCCAGAATGGCTCCACAGGTGCCCTCCAGCCTGGCTGGGGCGATCCCCTCTCTGTAGTGCCAGGTGCACAGGTCCTGCCCAGAACCTGGCCTTTGGCAGGAGCTGTAGACACTCAACCACCAGGCCTGACTCATTTAGTAAAAAGCTTATGAAATGTCAGCATTGCCCTTCTACCTCTCCTACCTAATGGACTATTTCATTGCAGGGTTAATGGGCTGCCATACTACTCTCAGCAGTGTCAGAGGAGAATTTCTGTTGGGCGAAGTGGTTTTTTTGCTCTCTCTATTATGTGTTTGCCCTAATCTATGATACATGGAATGGTATGACATGAGCAGGCTGTAGCCTATCTCCTCCTTGTTATAAATCAGAAATTAAAATAGTGGCGGCATTAATCTAGCAAGAATTAGTCACCATAAACCCCTTACTCCTTGGGGCTTGATTGTTACTACTTGTGCAGGGATGTGCAAGCAACCTCCTCCTCCCCCACGTCCAACCACTTAGCACGGACATGGGCCACGTAGGCGTAGTGGAGAGAGAACCCAAATGAGCTCTTAAAATAAAAACAGAGTGAGCATAGGTGGGAACTTGGCCTCACTAAACACCTCCAACAGGCTGGGGTTTACAGCAGCTCTTACCATCCCCATCTGGCTTCACCAGGTCGAGCATTTGGCACAGTAAGTCATGGAATGGCAATGGCTCAATGCCCATCGCTTCCATCCTCTCACACTGTTCCTCGTAAAAATACTCCAGTTCATACATAGACAGCACACCATCTCCATCAGAATCCAGGCAGCGGAACCAGTATTCGATACTAAGGAAGAAGAAGAGAATTAGTATTTTCATGTTGGCAGCAGTGCAGAAACCAGGAATATTATCTTATCCACCAGAGATCGGAGCAGTGCAAGGTCCTCTGGTCCTGTACCACATCCACCATGACTGACAGCTAGAATTGCAGAGTAAAAGCAGAGTCTGACAATACCCTCAATTACTCAAGGGTAGGAATTTCCCTATTCTACAACTGGCCTTCAGTGTTGATGATGGGAGGGGACTGGAGCAGCTTCTAGGGGTTTGGGCAGCACTAACCAAGCACCAGTTAAAGTAACCTCTCTGTATAAGTCAGCTAGAGGCAGATCCTGCTGCTTCTGCCCTGAGCACTACAGGGGTCAGTTTACTCAGTAGCTTTGCTGTCTGCACAATGGAGGGGAAGCACAGTAACTGATATTAATGAATGTACTTGGGCCTACGTTTCCCAGCAAAGGCCCAGTATTCTGTGTTTGCTGTGTCCTGGGGTATGGGAACTGCGCCCTTGTCAAAGGTGGGGTTGCCCAAACAGGCTAATTGCCTGCAGTTATCCCTATACTTAGGTTATTGAGTATCTCTGGGAAACCCCTGGCAGGAGCTAATGCAGGCCTGGGATGTCCAAAATAGTTCCCTGTGCTCTTTTATGCAAAAGGCAAAGGTCTCAAATAACTGCTGTGGCTTTAGCTACGGCCAGGCCAGGGGCAGGACTGATGGGACTCCAGTTTTCATTCTCCCTCGCCAGTCACTGTCCTAAACAACTCAAGTGATTCTATGTGAGTGGCAGGCCACTGGAGAGGGGAATGCAAGGAGAGGCTGTGTAGTATTCTCCCACACCCACTAGTTCACACATCTGCTAAGTAAATGGAATCAATGGACCACTGGATTGCAATTTTTGTCATGCTCCCCCCAGCCATTCACCACAGTACGTAATCCCAGTTCTGAAAGGCATGTCCCATACCCTCATTGATTCTATAACTGAGTCAGTACTAGGCAAGTATCTGGCAGGAGAGCAGTGGAGTGACAGCAGTCAGGGGAACTGTTCTGTTCTAGCAGCATCCTACTGAGTCTCCCTCTTTGTTACCACCTCCTTCCCAGTCACCCAAGTCACTGATCTATACTAACAGTGCACAGATCACTGCAGGAAACACCTCTCTGATAAGCGGCATCCCTAAAAAATCAACATACTTCAGAACCCCAAAAGTCAGGGTCCTCTGCTCAGGGGAAAATCACTGAGACAGCAACAATGTTCCTTAGATTAGAGCAGGTCTTTAACTCCACGTTGACAATGTTCGCATAACAATCTGGGATGGAGCTATGCCCCATTCTCAGCCTGTGCTTTCCTGCCACCACCTCTTCCCTGTGGCAAGAACAGGAGCAGCACTCAATCCCGCGAAAGAGGCAGATGCATTATTGGACGAGGGTGTCCGGAACACACTGGTTGCCAAAGCCCTCAAGCTCATTCACTTCACAGCCAGAGGGATGGATTGTGGTTGGCAGCCCCCTGGGAGGGCAAAGTGGCCTCCTGCCAGGCACTGCTGCCACCAGCTGGATGCTGACCTGGCAGCAGAAGGCTGGCATCCAGAGCAAGCTGTGATCCTTATACGACATCAGGAGGGGGCTCTAGTGAGAGGGGCTTTCCTGGGGTGATACAGGCATGTAGGGGCTTGACAGTCATGTGGGGGAGCAAAATGGTTTGCTGGTGCCCAGGTCCTGCGCAGCGGCCTCCATGCCAGAGAGAGCTCTACCTGCCTCCCGGCAACTTGGGGGCTCCCTGATGGCTGGAGGCCCCATGCCTGCTGGCAGCATTTGCACATAGTCCTCCATGCAAGCAAGGTGAGGAAGGGCCCTGGTGACGAAGGTGAAACAGGAGGCACTGAATGGGGCAGCTGGGGGTGAAACCCATAGCCACTTGGGCCTAAACCTTGCCAGGGGTGGGGCGGGCCCTTTGATAGGCAGTTGGGAGCATCCACTGCTGTTATGGCTCAGGTAGTGGCCTTCCCTTACCCTTGGAGGGGTGCTAGGACATAAGTCATGCTGAGGCCAGCAGCAGGGCCTGCCTGCTCGTGGTGGTGATGGCATGGAGCAAACAAATGAAAGCTTCTCCCACCTCCTCAGCTCTGCTCCCTGCATGTATCCTTAGGCAAACATGGGACAAGGGACAGAGTGGGGTGTGATGGGAAGTTTCGTGACCACCGATAAAATCCAGGGTCTAGAGAAAAGGTTACTTTAAAAGCAAAGTTTGTTTTTTATCTGGTTTTCCACTGGCAAAGGCAAGTTATCTGTGCAGGGTGATCCAGTAAGTCAATGCCTCACCTCCCACTGCAAGCCAGGCTCATCCTGGTTCACAGGCCTTTGCACTAACTAGCAGGTCCCAGTCTCCTGTAATCCCATGAGCTTTCTGCATGTGTCTCTCCACACCCTTCCTAGAAGTCCTACCTTGTAGGGCTCCTTTTGTCTTCCTCAGCAATGAGGAGCCACACGAAATCTGCATAGCTCAGCCGTCCCTCCTTCTGTGCTTCGTTGCCCCTGAAAGACCCAAAGCACCTTCTAAATTATAACATGAACACACAGCCAAAAGCACACTCAAAACACCTTCTGGGGAGCGAGTTGGGAATTTTCATACACCTAGAAAACACTCATGCTTGTTCTTTTAGGCCAGAAGGAGTCTGTTAGTATTGGTCGGCCCCACCCATACTGAACTTGCTCAGGGAGGAGAAGTGCTCCTGAAAGCAGATACCGCATTCGCAGCCCTACTGTCACTGCAAAGATGAAGTTGCTTTTGAAGTACTCCCCACCCCTACAAACAGTTAGGAGCTTTTATTTTAAAGGAGCTTTTGTGATTGTGCCCTCCAGCTGCCTGACACTGTCACTGCTGTAGGACTAGGACACACATACATACATGAAGTGTAAGCACCTGTCCCCTCTCCTGTGGCCCACAGCGATGCGTTTGGGAACTGTGCTAATTTGACAGGGTTTTATTTATTTTTAAAATCACCCACCGGTCCCTCTCTTCCTTTTCAGACTGGCCCTAGCCTGTGACGGAAACGCTAGCACCTTGCCCTCTCAGTGGGATGGGGAATGTATGAGAATACCTTGCATTTCTACTTAAGGCTGATAGGATTCCTGTTCTAGTTTTTGCTTCCTTCCAGTTCTCCATTTAATTCTCCAGCCAGGGTGCTATACCTTACCTCACCACTGCTCCACTGAATATCCTCTCAATAATCCTGGTTGATAAAGCTGGAAATGAAGAAAATGAAGCATCAATACATAGGCACAGTTAGCCTCATGGTCTATCAGAGCTGTGTGTGTGCGTGGTCAATCTGTATGAAGTCATTATCCCACAGCTAAAAGGACAGGCAACGAACACAGCCTGCATGGCCATTTTAGTACAGCCCAAACTTTAATAGCTTTGCAAACAGTAGCAATTAACCTTCCAAGTCTCTCTCACTCTCTGTCACTTCCTGTGCCTAGCCTGGCAACAAAACTATTGTCCCCCTAGAATGTGGCAGCTCCAGATTATCCAGCTATAAGACCTTGGAAACTAATAGCGCCACTGGGACTTGTCCCATGATCAAGGGCTGCCAGAGTGGGGTGAGCACTTGTGGCATGAGGGCACGAAGGATAGCTCAGCATGTTTAGCTCAACAAAAGAAACTCAGCGTCTTTACCACTATGGTGGAACATTGAAACCCTGCACTCCCATAACGAGAGCTGGGTGAATACTGGTGTTTTTGGTTTGCTGGCAATGCTGAATAACTGGAAAAATATTTCACTTTGGGTGGAAATTTTCAGTGAATCGAAAAGTCTGAGCTGGGTCAAAACACACTATGCAGTTGAGCCATTTCTAAAACATGTCAATTTTTGTCAGTTCAATGAAACACTTCAGTGAACTCAACATAAATTTGCAAATAGGGTTGGGTCACCTGAAACTACATTCTTCCCCCAGCAAATTCATTATTTGCTGAAAAAAAGATCACCGAGCTCCAGGCACATCCATGCCAGGGACTGGCTGTCTCTCCCCACTGTCCTGCCACAATTTAACAGTAGCGGCTGTCAGGATTTACCAGGTTACTGTGATTATTTTTACACTTACTGAGGAACACTTTCTAGCACATAGTGAAGTACTTGCCTAAATAACTGGCCCTCACCTACAGCTCTCACAGTATGCCAGCACAGTCCATTAGGGGCAGTAGTATCCTATATTCACATGGGGTGGCTTCAGCCCATGCAGAAGACTGCTGAAGGTCTAGCACCACTTAGATAGCCCAACTGTCTCTTGGCTACTGCCATAAGGTGGCAGGGCCTGAAAAGCAGGCTGGTTGCAGAGAGGAGTGCAGGCTGCAGCCTATGGGTAGCTGGTATAAGCGCTTTGGGGAGGCTAAGAAATGTTGGAGTTGGCAAACCTCCCTTTGGAGGCATGCTGGCCCACCTTCAGAAGCTCCCGAGAAGTGTGTGTGGGACTTAGATTTTCAGAAAACCTTTGACAAGGTCCCTCACTAAAGGCTCTTAAGCAAAGTATGCTATCATGGGCTAAGAGGGAAGTTCCTTTCATGGATCAGTAACTGGTTAAAAGATAGGAAACAAAGGGTAGAAATAAATGGTCAGTTTTCAGAATGGAGAGAGGTAAATAGTGGTGTCCCCCAGAGGTCTGTACTGGGACAATTCCTATTCAACATATTCATATATGATCTCGAAAAAGGGATAAACAGTGAGGTGGCAAATTTTTCAGATGATACAAAACTACTCAAGATAGTTAACTCCCAAGCAGACTGTGAAGACCTACAAAAGAATCTCACAAAACTGGATGACTGGGCAACAGAATGGCAGATGAAATTCAATGTTGATAAATTCAAAATAATGCCCACTGGAAAACATAATCCCAATTATACATATAAAAATGATGAGGTCTAAATCAGCTGTTACTACTCAAGAAAGAGATCTTGGAATCATAGTGGATAGTTCTCTGAAAACATCCACTCAACATGCAGCTAGAGTCAAAAAAGCAAACAGAATGCTGGGAATGATTAAGAAAGGGATAGATAATGAACAGAAAATATCATATTGCCTCTATATAACTCCATCTTGCATACTGCATGCAGATGTGGTCGCCCCAGCTCAAAAAAGATATATTGGAATTGGAAAGGGTTCTGAAAAGGGCAACAAAAATGATTAGGTAGGACTGGGACTTTTCAGCTTGGAAAAGAGATGACTAAGGTGAGATATGATAGAGGTCAATAAAATAATGACTGGTGTGGAGAAAGTAAATAAGGAAGAACTAGGGGCCACCAAATGAAATTAATAGGCAGCAGGTTTAAAACAAACAAAAGGAAGTATTTTTTCACACAACGCATAGTCAACTTGTGGAACTCTTGCCAGAGGATGTTGTGAAGGCCAAGACCATAACAGAGTTAAAAAAAGAACTAGATAAGTTCATGGAGGATAAGGCCAACAATGGCTATTAGCCAGGATGGGCAGGGATGGTGTGCCTAGCCACTTGATGATTACTGTTCATTCCCTCTGGGGAACCTGGCATTGGCCATTGTTGGAAGACAGGATATTAGGCAAGATGGATATCTGGTCTGACCCAGTATGGCCGTTCTTATGTTCTTAGTGAGTCGGGGAGGCAGGGAGTGCTCCCACCAGTCCTGGTTAAATTACAGGCTTCACAGCCTTACACACTGAGAAGCTGTAGTAGTGGAGAAGGGGAAGTGCAGGCCGGACAAGGCCCCTCGGTCACAAAACCAGATGGGATTCCTCCTCTGGAGCCACAAGGCCCATAACAGTCTTTCCCCTCTTCCAGCCAAGAGAGAACGTGCCTCAGTGCACCTTCCCTGAATAGGCCTGGACCCCAGGCAGGCACCTGGGCTAGCATTGGAGACAGCTCAGAGAAAGGAGCCAAGAAGTGAGGCTAGAGGTCACTGGCTGAATGAATAAGGGAGGTGGGCGACTAGTGCACTACTGGAAGGGGCAAAAGCTGAGGATTAAATGCATTTAAAATGTGAATGTGCAGCGAGGTAAAGAAAGGGTTGGGCAGGATTTGGAGGGGATGGGTTATGTACACAGATATTTAAACTGGCTCCTTCTGCTGGGGCCATAGGCTACACAGCCTCCCATTGGGAGATGCCTTAGGCATGGGAACTAAGGCCCACTCCTGGCTCCACATGGCTGGGGGAGAAGGCTCCTCCCACCCCTAGACTGAGTGCTTGGCTCCTGAATCTTGTGTTCAGCCTGAGCTTTCTTACGGGCGCCTTTCCTTTGGGTCTACTTGTAAGCCGCTGTTGTTTCCACAAGCGGAGAGGCAAGACGGGACACCTGTTGCTTTGTCCAGAACACTGCCCCCACACTTTAGTGCTCCCACTGGGTATATGGAAGATGCGTGGGTTGCAGCTGGTGCTGTTGTTGGGTTTAGGGAGGACCACCAAGGAGACTGGGATCCTGAGCTTGCATAAGAAAATGTAGCAGCTCCCACACCAACTGCCCCCACCCCTGCAGCTGGGACATGGCTGAGTTGCCCTCACCCTAGGGACCTCCATAAGCTCTTGGGAACCTTTTTCCAGGTACAAAGCTTCTTCAGGGCCTTTTCCAACTCCCCACTCTCAACCATCACTTGAGTCTCTCACCTCACACTCCACAGCAAAGTACAGAACCAGCTTCTTGTCCCCCTTGCTATTTTCTAAGCTGTACCTCCTCTGCTGAACTGCATTGTCCACCTGTGGCCAGAGGGCAGCTGAGCTGGAGGCAGCCAGTCGATGACTGCAAGGGGATTTAGCATCATTACAGACCCCACTGTGTAGAAGCCCTTATCGTCTATTGCAGCTCCCCTTCCCCCCGCCCTAAAAATGGCTCTGTCAATTAGCACTAAGTGAAGTCCAGCACTGCCCCCAGTTACATTGCTGTGGCACCAAATTTTCCATTTAAAATATAACTTCCCAGCAAGGCAAGGCCTACCTTTTCCCGCAACTTTTACAGGTTTCTGTTACCACCATCCTCAGCACATGTCCCAGCCTGGGGGATCAACTCACCTTGATCATTGTATCTAGCCAGATCCTTCTGGCTGATGTAGAGGTCATGGTCAGTGTCCAGCTCCCAGAATTTACAGTAGATGACATAGAAGTGCTCATAGGAGAAGTAGTCTGTGATTTGGTTTATGTCATCCTCTTCCTCCAAGAGGGCAAGAGTCTGAAATGGCACAAGTTGGAAGGAAAGTTAATTCTAGACTAGATAGGGAGATGCTTCAGCAATTGTCTGGGTACCAAGGCTCTGGCACGGAGGCAAATTACACATTGTGAACTAATCCGCCTCTGAAATGTAACCCTTTTCCATTTGCCAGCTGTCATATGCAAATACATTCATCATTTATCAAGGGAATGAGCAAGGAGGCACAGCGAATGACAGATACCCTTGTTCAGAAATGGATCTCCTGGCATGTGAGTACGGATGTCTGCATAAACAATGCTTATCCCCAGAGCGTCCTATAAACACCACCACTTTCATGTGAGAATTCAGGAATAATGAACAGAAGCAAGGCGGGGCAGAGGGGACACCAAACAGCCATCTAGAATTGGCCCCAATGTCTGCATAGGCTGCCTTCGATCAGCCTGTGACACTCAGTGACATTCACCACCATAAGGCCTCAAATCTCAGTAGGAAATGGGGCACATCCCGTGTCAAAAAACAATGCACTCTGGAGCAACGTCATCCTGGTACAGTACACTTTTGTACCCCATCCCTTTCCTGTCTCTCTTCCTTCCCTTCTCACCAATCACCTTTCTCGCTCTCCTCTCAAGGCGTTGTGGTCTCAGCACCTCCCAACATTTGCATGTTGGGATCATAGGATCATAGAATATCAGGGTTGGAAGGGACCTCAGGAGGTCATCTAGTCCAACCCCCTGCTCAAAAGCAGGACCCATACCCAATTAAATCATCCCAGCCAGGGCTTTGTCAAGCCTGACCTTAAAAACTTCTAAGGAAGGAGATTCCACCACCTCCCTAGGCAACGCATTCCAGTGTTTCACCACCCTCCTAGTGAAAAAGTTTTTCCTAATATCCAACCTGAACCTCCCCCACTGCAACTTGAGACCATTACTCCTTGTCCTGTCCTCTTCCACCATTGAGAATAGTCTAGAACCATCCTCTCTAGAACTACCTCTCAGGTAGTTGAAAGCAGCTATCAAATCCCCCATCATTCTTCTCTTCTGCAGACTAAACAATCCCAGTTCCCTCAGCCTCTCCTCATAAATCATGTGTTCCAGACCCCTAATCATTTTTCTTGCCCTTCGCTGGACTCTCTCCAATTTATCCACATCCTTCTTGTAGTGTGGGGCCCAAAACTGGACACAGTACTCCAGATGAGGCCTCACCAATGTCGAATAGAGGGGAACGATCACGTCCCTCGATCTGCTCGCTATGCCCCTACTTATACATCCCAAAATGCCATTGGCCTTCTTGGCAACAAGGGCACACTGCTGGCTCATATCCAGCCTCTCGTCCACTGTCACCCCTAGGTCCTTTTCCGCAGAACTGCTGCCTAGCCATTCGGTCCCTAGTCTGTAGCTGTGCATTGGGTTCTTCCGTCCTAAGTGCAGGACCCTGCACTTATCCTTATTGAACCTCATCAGATTTCTTTTGGCCCAATCCTCCAATTTGTCTAGGTCCCTCTGTATCCTATCCCTGCCCTCCAGCGTATCTACCACTCCTCCCAGTTTAGTATCATCCGCAAATTTGCTGAGAGTGCAATCCACACCATCCTCCAGATCATTTATGAAGATATTGAACAAAACCGGCCCCAGGACCGACTCCTGGGGCACTCCACTTGACACCAGCTGCCAACTAGACATGGAGCCATTGATCACTACCCGTTGAGCCCGACAATCTAGCCAACTTTCTACCCACCTTATAGTGCATTCATCCAGCCCATATTTCCTTAACTTGCTGACAAGAATACTGTGGGAGACCGTGTCAAAAGCTTTGCTAAAGTCAAGATACAATACATCTACTGCTTTCCCTTCATCCACAGAACCAGTAATCTCATCATAGAAGGCGATTAGATTAGTCAGGCATGACCTTCCCTTGGTGAATCCATGCTGACTGTTCCTGATCACTTTCCTCTCATGTAAGTGCTTCAGGATTGATTCTTTGAGGACCTGCTCCATGATTTTTCCGGGGACTGAAGTGAGGCTTACTGGCCTGTAGTTCCCAGGATCCTCCTTCTTCCCTTTTTTAAAGATTGGCACTACATTAGCCTTTTTCCAGTCATCCGGGACTTCCCCCGTTCGCCACGAGTTTTCGAAGATAATGGCCAATGGCTCTGCAATCACAGCTGCCAGTTCCTTTAGCACTCTCGGATGCAACTCATCCGGCCCCTTGGACTTGTGCACGTCCAGTTTTTCTAAATAGTCCCTAACCACCTCTTTCTCCACAGAGGGCTGGCCATCTATTCCCCATGTTGTGATGCCCAGCACAGCAGTCTGGGAGCTGACCTTGTTCGTGAAGACAGAGGCAAAAAAAGCATTGAGTACATTAGCTTTTTCCACATCCTCCGTCACTAGGTTGCCTCCCTCATTCATTAAGGGGCCCACACTTTCCTTGGCTTTCTTCTTGTTGCCAACATACCTGAATAAACCCTTCTTGTTACTCTTAACACCTCTCGCTAGCTGCAGCTCCAGGTGCGATTTGGCCCTCCTAATTTCATTCCTACATGCCCAAGCAATATTTTTATACTCTTCCCTGGTCATATGTCCAACCTTCCACTTCTTGTAAGCTTCTTTTTTATGCTTAAGATCTGCTAGGATTTCACCGTTAAGCCAAGCTGGTCGCCTGCCATACTTATTATTCTTTCGACACATCGGGATGGTTTGTCCCTGAAACCTCAACAGGGATTCCTTGAAATACAGCCAGCTCTCCTGGACTCCTTTCCCCTTCATGTTAGTCCCCCAGGGGATCCTACCCATCCGTTCCCTGAGGGAGTCGAAGTCTGCTTTCCTGAAGTCCAGGGTCCGTATCCTGCTGCTTACCTTTCTTCCCTGTGTCAGGATCCTGAACTCAACAAACTCATGGTCACTGCCTCCCAGATTCCCATCCACTTTTGCTTCCCCTACTAGTTCTTCCCGGTTTGTGAGCAGCAGGTCAAGAAAAGCTCCCCCCCTAGTTGGCTCCTCTAGCACTTCCACCAGGAAATTGTCCTCTACGCTTTCCAAAAACTTCCTGGATTGTCTATGCACCACTGTACTGCTCTCCCAGCAGATATCAGGAAAATTAAAGTCACCCATGAGAACCAGGGCATGCGATCTAGTAGCTTCCGCGAGCTGCCGGAAGAAAGCCTCATCCACCTCATCCCCCTAGTCCGGTGGTCTACAGCAGACTCCCACCACTACATCGCTCCTGTTGCTCACACTTCTAAACTTAATCCAGAGACACTCAGGTTTTTCTGCAGTATCGTACCGGAGCTCTGAGCAGTCATACTGCTCCCTTACATACAGTGCTACTCCCCCACCTTTTCTGCCCTGCCTGTCCTTCCTGAACAGTTTATAACCATCCATGACAGTACTCCAGTCATGTGAGTTATCCCACCAAGTCTCTGTTATTCCAATCACGTCATAATTCCTTGACGTCACCAGGACCTCCAGTTCTCCCTGCTTGTTTCCAAGGCTTTGTGTATTCGTATATAAGCACTTGAGATAACCTGCTTATCGCCCCTCATTCTCAGTATGAGGCAGGAGCCCTCCCCTCACAGACATTCCTGCCTGTGCTTCCTCCCGGTATCCCGCTTTCCCACTTACCTCAGGGCTTTGGTCTCCTTCCCCCGGTGAACCTAGTTCACCGGGGCTTTATCACACCAGGGCTTTATCAATTTAGCTTCCTAGCTTCCCATCCCTGGTTTCAGTGCCAGTAAGAGGCAAGATGGCCACTTCAGTCTGATAAAGTATGGCCTTAAAGAAAATGAAAAGGCCAGGGGATCTAGGGACTGCTTTTCTCTTTCTTTCTTGCCACCCCTATACCCCTTGGAGCTTAAGAGTTTTAGATTCTCTAAAATGGAGTCTGAGAATCTGGGGGAGTCAGGGGTTTGTGTTTCTAGACAGTTTCTTGACACAGTAGACAGGTTGGCCTGGGAGGCCTCCTCAGCTTCAGAGTCAAATGCAAGTTACTCCCAAGCTCAGCACACAGGCCATTTCAGAAATCCAGAGTTATTCCCTTTATTCAGAGGAACCCAACTGAGTTGCACGTTACTTAGACAAAGAACTCTAAAAGCTGGGAGCAGTCTCTCTCCTGCCACGGCCTCCCTAGTCCGTGCATTTCCACCATCCCTCTCCCTCAGTCATTCGATGCCTCCCAGACTTCTGAGGAGTCTTTTGAACAGTTAAACTTTTGATTGTGCCCCACCTAAGAGTAATTCATCCTGCCCCTTCCCTGCTGCCCAGGACCATGGACACCATGTGCATGGAAGGAAAAGTTACTTACCTTGTACAGGTTTCAGAGTGTTAGTCTGTATCAGCAAAAAGAACAAGGAGTACTTGTTTGTTAGTCTCTAAGTGTCACAAGTACTCCTCGTTCTTTTTACCTTGTACAGTCACTGGAGCTCCTCAGGATGTTTCTCCCTATGGGGCTCCACTTCAGGTGCACATGTGCCCCATGTCTCTTCAACCAGACGTTTGGAAGCAG
Source organism: Lepidochelys olivacea (assembly GCF_965140295.1). Lineage (NCBI taxonomy): Eukaryota > Metazoa > Chordata > Testudines > Cheloniidae > Lepidochelys > Lepidochelys olivacea. Next base: position 48,865,967 of record NC_140419.1, read on the forward strand.
TGCCTGTTTAGTTCACACATGTGTCCTAGCAAACCTGGTGCCTAAAACTGACGGTACATAGGCCATGTCAGACAAACCGCCTTCAGTTCCTTCTCTGCCACAAAGGCAAAGGCTCCAAGGCAGAGAAGAAGGAGGGTGGTTAATGGAGGAACTATACCATTATATACCCCTATACCCTGTACTGTATAGGGAAAGTAACCTCTCCTTCCTCTTCGAGTAGTGATCCTCTGGGTGCACCATTTCAGGTGACTTCCTGCTACAGGAAGTGGGTACTTCGGACCCCGGTCTCAGACTGTAGGAAGAATAGCAGTACCAAAAGCAGTGTTTGCTCTATCGGTGTTCGCTAGTGTGCAATGTTTCAGAAAGGTGTGAACTGAAACACACAAAGCAACTTTGAAGATTTTTGCATTGGGAACTTTCTTCAACAGAGCTATATTCGTAGATTGGGCTATAACACAAGGAGGAGGCTGAATATTAGCGGCCTCAAGGAAGAGGGCATGCAACCAGAAAGCCACTTGGTGAGTCTTTGGGTTGGGACAGGGGCCCCTTTAACTTTGTGTGCAAAAGAGACAAACAATTTGGGGGAGGCCCTAGGGGGTTTAGTTCTGTCCAAGTAGAAAACCAACACTCCCCTGACAACCAAGGTGAGAGGGGAGGCTTCTTCTCAAGTCTGGTGAGGTTTAGAGTAAAAAAATGGAAATTGAATGTCCTGATTGATTTGAAAGTCTGAGGTTACCTTGGGCAAAAACCAAAGGTGTGATCAGAGAGATACTTTCTTCCTCTAAAAATGGTATGGGGGGTTCAGCTATTAGAACCCCTAATTTGCCAATCCCTCTAGCTGAGGTGACAGCAACTAAAATGCAGTCTGCATGGACAAGAGAAGCAGGAAACATTTAGCCAGTAGCTCAAAGGGAGATGGCTTCATCAGCAAATTGAGGATGAGATTCAGGTCCCATCCTGGGGCAGATTGCCTGATATGTGGGAAGAGATTCAATAAACGTTTAATGAATCAATATGTGGTGGGGTGAGCAAACACCGAAAACCCCTCAACAGGGAAATGGATGCTGTGATAGCTGCTAAATTGACTTTAACAGAACTCAGAGGCAGTTCTTCAGGACTAAAAGGTAAACCAGAATGTGAGCTGGGGAAAATCAATATGGGACAGACCCTGTTGGGTACACCACTGGTAGAATCTCTCCCATTTCTGTTGACATGTTTTCCTCATGGATGCTTTTCTACATGCAGTAACACCTCTTGCACCTCTTTCAAACAGTCCATCTGGGGAGACAGCTAGCAGTCAAGCCTTGAGATGCAGTGCTCCAAGGTTGGGGTGAAGAACCTTCCTTGAGTCCTGGATCAGTAGGTCTGGTACACAGCACCTGGTAACCATAGAGCAGGACAAGAGGAGGGGCGAATCAAGTATGAGAATCATATTTGTCATGGCCAAGCCTGTGCAATTAGAATGACTCTGGCTTTGGCCTGATTGATTTTGTTCAGGCCTCTGAGAAGCAATAGCATCAGGGGATAGACATAGAGGATGGATTTCTTCTCCAACAAAAAATGAGGAAGGCATGTTCCAGAGAATGACAATCCAGACCTCCTCTTAAGCAGAATGTCCAGCATTTTCTGTTGGTGACAGTAGCAAAGACATCTACTTCCAGAGCCCTCCAGGGAAGGAAAATCTCCTTGAGAATCGCTGAGCTCCCACTCAAGATCCTGGCAGAAGTGCCTGCTAAGGTTGCCGGCTAAGGTGTTCTAGGGACCTGGTAAGTATGTGGCTGAGATGAAGATCTGATGGAACAGGCAACAGTTCCACAGCTTCAGTGCTTCTGCACAAAGGGAGGGAGACCTCACTCCTCCCTGGTTACATATATAGAACATGCTGGCCTGGCTGTACATCCTGACTCTGATGGATTGGTCTTTGATCATAGTCATTCGGACCACTCTGAGCTCCAGCAGGCTGGTATGGAGAATCGATTCTTGAGCAGCCCATTTGCCTCAAATGGTTTGACTTTGAAGATAAGCTCCCCACCCTACTAGAGATATGTCTGTTTCTATTGTTGCAGAGTGAAGGGGATTCCTGTACACATTTGTCAAGGTCTTTCCACCAATTGAGTTAGTTCAGAACCTCTCAAGAAGCTGACACTAACTTGTCCAAACTGTGTTTGTTGGGAGTGTAAATGGTTTTTAAGCTAACTTGGTAGCAGCAAAGATATGACCTGGCATGTAATGTCAGAAAGGTGCAGGCAGCCATAACCCAAGCCTTGTAAACAAATCCTGGTCATTGTCTCTGGGTTCATTTGAGCCTGAGAAATTAGGCTTGTCAGTGTGATAAATCTGTCTACAGGTAGGTAATCTCTGGACATTATGGTGTCCAATGTGGCTCCTATATTTGCTGTTCAATGAATTGGTGTCAAAGTGGACATTTCTCTGTTGAGCTGAAGTCCCAGCACCTCAAATGGGCTTATGGTCTTTGTGACTGCAGAGTGAACTTGACTGTAAGAGTGGCCCTTGAGGAGCCACCTGCTGAGCTGGGGGAAGACGACCATTATGACTGTGCTGCTCCCACTGTCTGAACCTTCATAAAGACCCCGGGGGCAGCAGAGAGTCCGAAGGGGAGCACTCAGTATTGAAAGTGATGCTGACCGATCATGAATGGCAGGAATTGCTTGTGAGCCAGGCGTATCACAATAAGAAAGTACACATCCTAGAAGTTGAGGGCTGCAAATCAGTCCTCCAGATCTATAGATGGTTTTATTGCTGCGAGTGTCACCATCCTGAGTTTCTGTCCCCAGATGAAGTTCTTCAACACTCTGAGACCAAAGATTGGTCTCTACCTGCCCTTCTTTTTGGGAACTAGAGAGTACTTGAAGTAGAACTCCTTTCCTCTGCTGGCTCGAATGGCTCCTATGTGAAGAAGGGATTGAACTTCTTGTCTCAGAAGACATTTATGAGATGGGTCCCTGAAAAGGGATGGGGAAAGGGAGAAGGAATGGAGATGAAATTGATGGGAGTAGCCCGAGGTTACAAACTCCAACACCATCTGTTCCCAAGATCTTTGAAAATGGAAGACACGATTCCCAAAGGGTTGGGCAGGGGGAGGTTAGAACATTATAGCCATAGATCTGAGGGATAGGGTGGTTCCCAACCCATGACCAAGGCATTGAAATGGATGCTTGCCTGCTAAGCAGGGCTATGGTGTTATCACAGCAGAGGTTAAGCTCTTCTCTTTTGAAACCTAGTTTTTTTCTCAGGTGGTTCTGATGGTCAACGGTACACCAGGAACTGAACGGGATGAGATCTCTGTACTCAGATTCATAGACTTTAAGATCAGAAAGAACCATCATGATCATCTGGTCTGACTTCCTGCAAATTGCAGGCCACAGAACCTCACCCCCACTCCTGTGATAGACCCCCGAATCTCTGAGTGAGTTATTGAAGTTCTCAAATCATGATTTAAAGACTTCAAGTTACAGAGAATCCACCATTTACACTAGTTTAAACCTGCAAGTGGCCCATTCCCCATGCTGCAGAGGGAGGTGAACCCTCCTCCAACCCCCGATCTCTGCCAATCTGACCCAGGGGAAAATTCCTTCCTGATCCCAAATATTGCAATCAGTTAGACCCTGAGCATGTGGGCAAGACCCACCAGCCAGACACCTGGGAAAGAATTCACACTAGTAACTCAGAGTCCTCCCCATCTAGTGTCCGATCTTTGGCCACTGGTGATATTTGCTGCTAGCAATTGCAGATCAGCTACATGCCATTATAGGCAGTCTTATCATACCATTCCCTGCATAAACTTATCAAGTTCAGTTTTGAAGCCAGTTAGATTTTTTCCCCCCACTGCTCCCCTTGGAAGGCTGTTCCAGAACTTCACTCCTTTGATGGTTAGAAACGTTTACCTAATTTCAAGCCTAAATTGTTGATGGTCAGTTTATATCCATTTGTTCTTCTGTCCACATTAATGCTTAACCTAAATAACTCCTCTCCCTCCCTGATATTTATCCCTCTGCTGTATCATATCTCCCCTCCGCCTTCTTTTGGTTAGACTCCACTGGTAAGGTAAGTTTTTCATTCCTCGGATCATCCTAGTAACCCTTCTCTGCACCTGTTCCAGTTTGAATTCATCTTTCTTGAGCATGGGAGACCAGAACTGCACACAACAGCATTACAGATAAGGTCTCACCAGTGCCTTGCATAATGGTACTAACATTTCCCTGCCTCTACTAGAAATACCTCACCTTATGTATCCTAGGACTGCATTGGCTTTTTTCACAGGTAGATCATATTGGTGGCTCATAGTCATCATGTGATCAATCAATACACTCAGGTCTTTCTCCTCCTCTGTCACTTCCAACTGATACATCCCCAGATTATAGCAAAAATTCTTGTTGTTAGTCCCTAAATGTATGACCTTGCACTTTGCACTATTAAATTTCATCCCATTTCTATTACTCCAATTTACAAGGTTGTCCAGATCTTCTTGTATGATATTCCAGTCCTGCTCCGTCTTGGTAATACTTCCCAACTTTGTGTCATCCACAAATTTTATTAGCACACTCCCATTTTTTGTGCCAAGATCAGTTAAAAAAAAAAAAGTTAAATAAGATTGGTCCCAAGACCAATCTCTGAGGAACTCAACTAGTAACCTCCCTCCAACCTGACAGTTCACCTTTCAGTATGACCCATTGTAGTCTCCCCTTTAACCAGTTCCTTATCCCCTTTCAGATCTCATATTAATCCCCATCTTCTCCAATTTAACTAACAATTTCCCATGTAGAATTGTATCAAATGCACTAGATCTAATCTACCTGGCTTTCAGTAAGGCATTTCCTTTGTCTAAAAAATCTCAAAGAAGGAGATTAGTTGGTCTGGCACGATCTACCTTTTGTAAAACCATGTTGTATTTTATCCCAATTATCATTAACCTTTATGTCCTTAACTACTTTCTCTTTCAAAATTTGTTCTAAGACCTTGCATACAACTGAGGTCAAACTAACAGGCCTGTAGTTTCTTGGTTCACTTTTTTTCCTTTTCTTAAAAATAGGAACTTTATTAGCAATTCTCCTGTCATAGGATACGACCCCCAAGTTTACAGATTCATTAAAAATCCTTGCTATTGGACTTGCAATTTCATGTGCCAGTTCCTTTAATATTCTTGGATGGAAATTATCTGGGCCCACTTATTTCGTCCCATTAGGCTGTTTGAGTTTGACTTCCACCTCAGATGTGGTAATTTCTACCTCCATATCCTCATTCCCATTAACCACCCTGCCAGTACCCCTAAGCTCTTCATTAGCCTTATTATTAAGAATTTAGGCAAAGTATTTGTTTAGGTGTTGGGCCATGCCTAGATTATCTTTAATTTCCACTCTTCAGTGATTAGCGGTCCCACTTCTTTCCTTGTTTTCTTTTTATTTATATGGCTATAGAACCTTTTACTATTGGTCTTAATTCCCTTTGCAAGGTCCAATTCTGCATGGCTTTTGGAAGTTCTCACTTTATCCTTATACTTTCTGACCTCCAAGAGGTAATTTTATTTGCTGATCCCTCTCATCTTCCATTCCTTGTAGGCTTTCTGCTTTCTCTTAATCACCTGAGATATTTGCTCATCCATCTTGGTCTGCAACCCCACCCTATGATTTATCCCCTTGCTTGGGATGCAGGCTTCAGATTGTTTCTGCAACTTTAACTTAAAGTAATTCCAAGCCTCCTCCACATTCACAGCCTTAAGTTCTTCAGTCCAGTCCACTTCCCTAACTAATTCCCTTCATTTTTTTAAGTTAGCCCTTTTGAAATCAAGGACCCTTTTTGCAGATCTAGTTTTGTTTAGCCTGCCATTTAGTTTAAACTGAATTAGCTCACGATCACTTGAACCATGGTTGTCCCTTACAATCAGTTCTTCTATGAGGTCCTCAGTACTCACCAATACCAAATCTAAAATGACATCACTACTTGTTGGTTCAGTGACTATTTGATGAAGTACTCTGTTACCTACCACATGCAGGAAAATGTAGGCTCTACTATTATTTAGCAGCACTTGTCCTCCAATCTATATCTGGGAAGTTAAAGTCTTCTGTAATCACACAATCTCCAGTAGTATTTATTTCATTAAAAACATTAAAGAGGTTTCTATCCATATCCAAATCGGATCCTGAGGGTCTGTAGCACACCCCAAGCACTAGCTTTCTTCCCTAAAGTGATTTTGGCCCAAACAGACTCTGTCTCATCCATTCCATAACTTCTAATTTCTTTACAGTCTACCTCATCATTAAAGCTGTGACCTGCTGAATTTTTTTTTATTTGCATGATGTATATACTGACAGAGCAGAGGGTAGCTCTTGAATCCTTCAAAGAATGTAAGGACTTGTCAGCTGACTTGGTGAACAGGTTCAAATGATATAATGGGAGATCCTCAGTGGTGCTCTGGACCTCTCTCAGGATCCCTGATGATTACAATCAAAATGCATGGTGCATAACAATCGCTGTAGATATAGAGTGAGCCATCGTGTCAGCTGCACCAGGAAGGCTTGCAATGATGTCCTAGCTAGCAATTGTACCTCTGTAATTGCTCTCACTGTTCTTAAGGTAGCTGGTCAACGAAGGCATTTCTCCTCCCAAAATTGGTGTAATTGTGTTTCATGAATTGGTAACTCTAAATTGTAACAAATAGATGTAGATAAATAACTTTTGCCGCTGAACAAGTGTAATTGTCATTGATCATTGTCATGTGAAGTGGATCTAAAGTGGTGTTGCCTGTTCCCCTTGTTCACAGCACCACTAGTGAGTTCAGGGCTGGGAGCATGAACATGAACTCAGAACCCTTAGCAGGAACATAATACTTCTTATCTGCCCTGGTGGGGATATAGTAGCAAATTGTTTTAGGCAATGGAGGAGGCAGCATGGAGAATGTCTCTTAGTGTCCGTTAGGTCTCATGGATCTCTTCCAAAGGGATTTAGAAGGAATATCAGCAATTCTTTTAATGAGTTCCTGGAATTGCTTGAAGTCATCCGCATACACAGAGAAAGAGGCATGACAGCCTCCTCAGGTGAGGAGAAAGAGCTGTTGATCTGAGACCTAAGCTTCTTAATCAACCTTCTTCTCCTCAGAGGATTCTTCCTGAGGAGAGGACTGCAGTGGAGGGTCTGAAGGAATGGAAAGTTTTCTTCTCTGATTCTCCTTGAGAGCGTAACTGGAGGCCCTAGAGAACTGCTCCCTAGTGGCTGCTTACAGATCAACACCATCACTGAGGAGGGGACTCAGTGTTCCTCTTTTTCAAAGGTTTAGAGGTACCTTGTGAGAAGACCTTCTGGACGAGCGAATGGCAGTGGCTGAAGTCGACGGCACACTCTGCATATCAGAGCACCAGTGCACAGGGGGATGTCATAGCCTGGCTCTGATGAAGCCTGCAAGGAGCACTCCATAAGGAGTAGTCGGAGTTCAATCTCCCTGTTCTTTCTTGACCTACTCTCAAAGTCAATGCAGACTGTATACCTGGAAAGGATGTGGGTGTCCTGAAGGCAGCAAAGGCAGCTAGGATGCCATCACTAATGGGGATAGCACTGGCAAGTTAGGCAGGGATTAAACCCAAGAGATCTTGGCATATCCTGAGAAAATAAACAAACAGAACTTCTACAGAGAGAAGTCCCCTCAGAATCGGGGTGGGGAATGAGGCAGTCTCACAATAAAGAACTGCCAACTATGTATCAGTTACAAAATACTATAACTAACTGCTAAACTAACTATTAAACTGTAACAACACTAAATATTTATAGAAGACCTAAAATTAAACTAAGGCATTGCAAGTCATGCTCGGTCTCAGGCCAAGGGCAGTTCAGAAGGAACTGAAAGCAGTTCATCCGACACTGCCTTATACACCCTTGGTAAAGGACAGGAGTTTAACTGGGACATACATGTGAACTGAACAGGCACTGCTCCCAAAGGTGCATGGAGGCCATGCACACTGGAAGTACAGTGCTCAAAGGGACATTACTCAACAAATGAATAAATGGGTTCCCAGGAACAATTTATAATCCCTAAATATAGCCTCCCTCACTGAAGAAGGTGAAGGCAGAGTGGGGTTAGCATGGTTGTGTTGGTGATAGGTGCACCTGAGCAGCCTTAACTAGTTTTCAACCTAGTACTTTGCTGTGTTGAATATAGAAGGAAGTAGGCTTATCCTTTCAGAAAGAAGCAAGATCTAAATCTTTGTCCTCAATACAGTACTAGTGAAGATGTGTTACAGGGATCCTACCCTGGGCTAGGCCCTCACTAACCTCCTGCAGTCTCTCTCCAGAACTGGAGTCTCTGGAGGGGCTATAGGCACACATCTATTTTAGAATATATACTCTTTTTATATAAAGCCAAGAAAATGACATACTTGCAAAAAGTTGCTTTTTCTCATCTCCATTAGGGTGATTTTCCCAGACCAGGATCTATTGACCATGTAGAATATTCTCTGTATAACCTACAAAAAGCAAACAAATGAATAATTATCTTAAAGACATGCACTGCCTAAATTATACCAGTTTGTAAATCTGAAGTGAACTTATTCATTTGGTTTAGTCAATGATTAAAAGAAAATTTTAATTTACAATTTTGATTTACAAGACAATGGACAACCCTCAGATATCCACCCCAAATGCATCGCCAAACTCATCCACTTCATCCTCACCCATAACAACAACAACAAAAACTTTGTCCAAACCATGGGAACAGCCTTGGATACTAGGATGGCTCCCCAAAATGCCATCTTCTTCATGGGCCACCTTGAAAAAAGAATTTTTGGACAAATGCACCAAAAAAGACAATGATATACCTGAGATACATTGATGATATTTTCGTCTTCTGGACAGACAACTTAAACTTCCTCATAGATCTCCACCACAACTTCGACATTCAACTCTCTCTGGAACACTCTGACACTAGCATCGATTTTATGGACACCACAATCAGCTTCAACAATGAAACCCTACAGATCATTACACCTACCTTCATAGATCTAGTAACCACCTCAAATAGACCAAGAAATCTGTTATCTACAGCCAGGCACTCAGATACTACAGAATATACTCCAAGGAGAAAGTCCAGGATGTACACCTTAATACACTCAAAGCAACCTTCAAACAAGGACACTTACTCAGAGAACCTGCTTTAATACAGAAATAAGCCCCCCTCTGACCATGCACCCCTATTTGTCACCTTTCACCCCACACCAGAACTCATAGGGGGTTATCACCAAACAACTACAACTCATACTGGATGGGGACCACATAGTGAAATAATTTTTTCCTGAATCCCCTCTTCTGGCCTTCTAACAACCACCCAACCTCTCCAAGTTCATCAACAGAAGCAAGCTCCCGACAGACCTTTTGATAATAAACTGCTGATTCACAGCAAGCAGGGGTGCCCAAGTGAAAAGCATTATTCTGGGTACACCATATCATATGTTAACAATGGACATAACAGAGACAGATTATCTGGCTGGATTTGGCATAGGCCATTGGTCATCTGTATATGTCATTCAGTCCCCACTCTGACCTCTGGTAATCTGGACGATGAATGACATGGAGGAGGACAGAAATACCTGTTAAGTGAGTGCAAACAAGAGGTAGTACTTAGATAGTATGGTGCTGAGGTCATGTAAACACCCATCCTGTTCTCACTCCCTTCAGCATGAAATAGCCATTTTACTAAAACTTCACAGGGTGATGAGCATTATTGCCAAAATGTGATTAACGGGACACAAGGCCAAGCTTAATAACAGTAGAAACAAGAGCAGAGAGAGACAATTAATAAGTCTGTTCCTAGAAGTTATAGTAGATTACTATTGTGTACAAACCTATTGAACAGGGTGGACGAGCTGTTCCAAATATTCTCTGGTCCTACCAAGACAAACAGCTCAAACCAATAGTAGACTGGGGGCTCTCTAACCCAGCCAAACACTGGGTCTTTACAGAACAAGAAAATAACGGCAGTGTCAATGGTGCTGGCGTAATAAAAAATCATGCCCTCCAGAAACATATACACATCCTTCAGCAAAGGCTACTGTATGGGTTTGGGATAGAACCAGAAATAAAATAAAATGTTTTACTTTGCAAATAATCCAGATTTTAACCCAAATCACAAACCGAAGAGATTTAAAGATTGGGGGAGCCATGGAATACATATGGTTGGCCAGCTCCTCAGTAAAAAAACTTTTTTTAACTTATTTGGAAATAAAAAACTAGTTTTAGTTGGACCACTCTCCTATGTACCAATACCTTCAAGTTAGGTACTATGTTTCTTAACTTTTTGGAAAAGCTGTTTTAAGCTAACTTTAGGAGGAGTGATGGAGTCTGGGCAATCAGGAAACAAACAAAAAAAGTTAATTTATATCAATCTTTGCAGACAACTTTCCTAAAAAGAAAAAAAAAAAAAGGTCCATATATGACACACTGGGAAAGGAGTTGCATACACAAATGGTTTTAGAGAAATGGGATTTAATCTGGAAAAGAGGACCAGCAACCTCAATCTGTAGCATGATAAAAAAAAGTTTATTTAAGATATTGCTTCAATGGTATTTCACACCAGTGAGGTTGAGAGAGAGAAAGAGAGATTAAATAGGGAGAAAGATGGAGAAATTGTAGTGAAAGAGGAGTGTGATGGGGTAAAACCCCATTCTGGGCAGGAAAGGGCTAAAGTCCACATAGGCACATTCACTCCACCTAAATGGTAATTATATAATTACTTGTCAGCTAGAGAGGGTGAGACTAAAGAAGGATTAGGTGATAATACAGCAGACATTTGACCTTATAAATAGGCTGAGAGAGAAGTCATTCTGGGGCAAGAAGCTATAAGGACCAGACAGGCCCTATATCCTGTCTTCTGAGAGTAGCCAGTGCCAGATGCTTCTGAGGGAATGAACAAAATAGGGTAATTTTGAGTGATCCATCACCTGCCATCCAGTTCCCTCTTCTGGCAGTTGAAGGTTTAGGGACTCCCTGGCGCATTCGGTTGCAAACCTGAACATCTAATTGCCGTTGATGGACCTATCCTTCAAGAACTTATCTAATTATTTTTTGAACCCATTTGTACTTTTGGCCTTCATATTATCCCCCAGCAATGAGTTCCATAGGTTGACTGCACTGTGTGAAGAAATACTTCCTTATATTTATTTTAAACCTGCTGCCTTCTAATTTCAGCAGGTGACCCCTAGTATTTGTGTTACATAAATGATTAACACCACTTCCTCATTCACATTCTCCACACCATTCATGATTTTATAGACCTCTATCATATTGCCCCTTAGTTGTCTCTTTTCTAAGCAGAATGGTCCCACTCATTTACATTTTTCCTTGTTTGGATGCTGTTCCATATCCCTAAACATTTTTGTTGCCTGTCGCTGTAGCTTTTCCTATTCTAATATATCTTTTTTGAGATGGGGCAACCAGAACTGCACACAGTATTCAGGGTAGGGTGTTCCATGGATCTATATAGTGGTATTATGGTATTTTCTCTCTTATTATCTATCCCTTTCCTAATGGTTCCTAACATTCTGCTAGCTTTTTTGACAGCTGCTGCACATTGAACAGATGTTTTCAGAGTCATTCACAATGACTTCAAGGTCTGTTTCTTGAGTGGTAACAGATCATTTAGATCTCATCATTTTTGTGTGTGGTTGGAATTATTTTTTCCAATGTGCATTACTTTGCACTTATTTCATTGAACTTTATCTGCCACTTTGTTGCCAAATCACCCAGTCTGGTGAGATTCCTTTCTATCTGTTAACAGTCAGCTTTGGCCTTTGCTATTTTGGGTAATTTTGTATCATTTGCAATTTTTCTGTTAAAACTGTTGGTGAAGCATGATTTATTTCTCTTTACAAAAGCATTGTTGACTCTTCCCCAACATGCTGGGTTTATCTGTGTGGCCGTGCCTATGCATCTATGTATTTATCTATGTTATCCAGATCCTGTGCTCCACTTAGGACTAAATCAAGACTTGGCTCTCCCTTTGTAGGTTCCAGGACTAGCTGCTCCAAGCCACAGTCACGTATGATGTCTAGAAATTTTCTCTCTTCATCCCTCCCTGAGGGGACGTATTCCCAGTCAATATGAAGTCAGTAGAAATCCCTCACTATTATTGTGTTTTGCGCCTTAATCTCTCTGTGTGTTTCACAATCACCATCTTGGTCAGGAGGTTGGTAATATATTCCTACTGCTATACTTTATTATTCAAGCATGGAATTTCTATCCATAGAGATCTAGTGTACACCTTGATTCATTTAAGATTTTGACTTCATTTGACTCTGTGCTTTTTTTCAGATAGAGTGCCACCCCTATCAGCCTGACCTACTCTGTCATTCCTTTACGTTTTGTATCCTGTGGAACGGAATATACCCCTGTATTCACACCCTACAAACTACTGTAAAAATCTTTGTCCAAAGTACACCTTGTAAGATATCATTTGGAAACTGATAATTTACTTGTCAATATTGTCCCAATAAAATGTGTGGCAACATTGTAAGTAAAGTTATAAGATTGCCCTGTATCATGTTATTAACACATGTTGCAAACCTCACAGCCCTGCCTAGGCAGAAGTCTGCAAACAGGTCTGTTGTAAACAAAGGAATGTGTGCTTGCCTTAATTTGCATTTAAGCATAAATAGAGTCATCAGCCAGGAAGGGAAAACAAAGGAAGCTCAAACAGGTGAAAAAACCCCAGCAGAGAACATCCTTCTACATAGACACTTTGTCTCTCCGCTGGAAATATTTTTCAAGGAGGGGCGGAGGAAAAGACTGAAACTATAAAAAGGATGGACAAACACCCCACAGCACACACAACCCTCTCTCTCCCTGCCCATTGCATTCACTGCACCTGAAAAAACAAAGGAAACAGCCATTGGACTCTGGGAGAGGGGTCCTGACCTGAAGAGTCTGGTCAATAATCTTGCTAGAAGCACGTGTTAAGAAACTTTGCTTGAATCTAATATAGTCTAAGTTAAGCACTAGAAAGCATTTTATCTTTTATCTTTTTTTATCTTTATTTTTCTTGTAACCATTTGTGACTTTTATACCTCATTACTTGTTCTTACTTAAAGTCTCTCTCTCTTTGTAGTTAATAAACTTATTTTATTCTTTTATCTAATCCAGTGTTTTCAAGCTGAAGTATCTGGGTAACTCCATTTAAGGTAATAAAATGGTATATTATTCCCTTAAAGGAATAACGGATTTAATATTTTTGGACTGTCCAGGGGAAGGCTGGGAAGTACAAGACATACATTTCTGGGGGGAAATCTGGGACTGGGAATTCATTGGGGTCACCATGCAGTGTAACCAAGGCTGGTTACAGCCAGGGTGTGATTAGCAGGCTGCAGTTACACAAACACGCCTGGGAATGACCTGCATACTGGTGGCTAGTTGTGAGCAGTCCAGGTTGGAGGCTACAGCAGCAAGGCATTGCAAGGTACCCCAGGTAACAGGGCAGGGGTGATACAGACTCCGGCTGGTCTGGATTGTATGGTCGGTATGTCACAGCCTGCTATTACCATGTCCCATTGATTATCCTCATTCCACTAAGTTTCTGCAATGCCTATCATATCAATATCCTCATTTATTGCCAGGCACTCTAGTTCACCCATCTTAGTATTTAGACTTCTAATATTTATATATAAGCACTTGTACATTTTGTTAATATTCAGTTTCTTGCCTTCATGAGTTATATTAATTGGGGCTCTTTTACATTTGACTGTTTCTCACTAGTGCAGAGCTGTACTTTACCAACTTCTTTCCTTTCCTCTTTACTAGGATATAGAGTTCCCCCTTTAATAAATTAATCCCTAAGGAATGTGTCTACCCAAACCATGTGCTCCGCCACACCTGTCGGCTTTCTCCTAGCCCTTAATTTAAGGCATTCTCTACCTTTCTAATTTTCACATGCCAGCAATCTGATTTCGTTTTGGTTTAGATGGAGCCCATCCTTCTTGTATAGGCTTCTCCTTTTCCAAAATTTTCCCCAGTTCCTAATAAACCTAAACCCCTCCTCCCTATGCTATCATCTCATCCACGCACTTAGCCCCTGCAGGTCTGCCTGTCCTTCTGGCCCTGGGCTTTCTACTCCTGGCTCTGCTACATGTCTGCTGGATGACTTTGGGCACGAGGTACTAGGCCAAAGAGCGTGGGAATGACTCTGTGGTCCAGTGGTTAGGGCAGCATATGGGAGACCGAGAGTCCAGGTCCCTTGCTCCAGTCACTCTAAGTATGTACATAAAGTGGAACAGCTTCAACTGGACAGACTGAGACAGGCACCTGCCCCCACATTAGAATATCACATAGCTCAGTGGTTAGAGGACTTCTCTGAGAGGTGAGAGACCCCTGTTCAAATCCTTTCACCCCTGTGACAGAGACAGGGAAACTAAACCCATCTGACTGCTCTAACTGCTGGGCTAAAAGTTCACCCCATCCACTCTTGCTGTGTAGAGTGACGCACAGTACAATCAGTGGCTGGAAGTTAAAGCTAGACAAATTCAAAATGGAAATAACGTGCACATTTTAAAGACTGATGGTGATCAGCCATTGGCCCAGCACAGTAAGAGATGCAATGGACTCTCCATCACTTGAAATATTTAAATCAAGAAGGGATGTCTTTGTAAAGTTACGTTTTAGCTCAGATACAAGATGCTGTGTTTGATGCAGGAATTATTGGGTGCTCCTGACAGACAGTGTCATCCTGGTCTACATTTTCGCTAGTAATAGTGACATTGACCCTCGCTTCCAGTTTGCAAAGCACCTCTAAACTTAAGGTTTTATTTACTACCAAAGGGTTTCCCAGTCTGTCTCGCATGCTTGGATTGAACTAGTTCACCTTACAGAAAGGGCCATTATCAAACTTGCCAACTCTACAGGGTTTCAGACTATAGGTCTCAGTCCCTCCAGCAATCTACAGGAAAAAAACCTTTTGACTGGCTGCCTTCTCCATTCCCTGATCTCCTGGGCAGCCAATCAAAGCCACTGAAACATGTCACCAATCAGCATATGTAGCAGCCAGCACTGCATTCCTCCCCGTCCCCACCCCTGCTAAAGAGGAACATCTTCTCCATGCTCCCTCTCTTCCCCTGCTGTAAAACTGAGGGATATGGAAGGAAAGCATGAAAGGCTGGGATTTCTCTCCATTTCCATTCTCTCTCCCTCCCTCAGTCACTCTAGATCTATTCAAATTTATGCGACTCTGCAGTTTACCCAATTCTGCTTTGAAGGATAGTTGCCCAGGTGCTTTACCCTGCAAACTTCCTCTCCTTCCTTTGTTCCAGGTTATAAAACCAATCAGAAGCAGGGGGTGCACGAGTGGTGCCTGAGCTGTAGTGCAGCTCAAAGCATTTGGGCCCTGGCCCCACTCCCCGTTCTTACTGTGCAGTCACTCCCAGTAGCATCCCTGCCATCACGTCCCTCAGAGAGGGCTTCAGTAGCAAAACTGCACTTGCACTTCAGTTTAGGAATGCTGTGAACTGTTGCCAGGACTAATCGTGCTGTAAACACCTCTAAGGAGCTTTTGGTTTCTGTCTCTTGCTGATCCTGATAGCCACACCTCTTCCTATTGTCTCCTTGGCTCAGTTTTCTGCAGCACTGTGGATTATCAGCTGTGAACTTTGTATGCAAATTCTGTAATGAGAGGCCACTGCTGGGGTCCCTTCCCATGCCTCATGCCTCTCCATAAGGCCCAGCTCTAGCTCTAGGACACTGGCAGGGCAGTTCCAGGCCCTCTCCCCACCCTTTCCTTGGAACAACTCACACAACTTCACTTCTGGAAAAACAAAGTTTTATTAAGGCAATTGGGCTTCCCTCCCTGCATTCTCCCCTTCACATCACAGAACTGCTCAGTTTTTTCCATCCACACCTGGCAGCACCTCATAACCCAACGTACTTTTCAACAGACAGTATATTTTGCCAGCAGGGTCTTTTACTGGTGCTTCCTTGGCTTAGATTTTTGCTATCACTGCAGAGCACTAGCTCTGGGAGGATAAGCCACACTGTGGAATGGTTTTACTGGTAAGTGATTCCCCATGTGATGTGCTACACCATCATTTCTGGACATAGGGCTGGGGACCTGTTGAAAGAAATATAAAGAGTTTAGTATACCAACATCATACAATGGGTCAGAGATACTGATAGGTCAAATGCAGTCTACAGAGTCCTATTGTATCTCTAAGGGAGACAGAGGGAGACAGGGGGCATTAAAAATGTGCATACACAGCTTAGTTATCCTAGACCATTAACTTACTCTATGGACATCTTCTCCCCACTGGTACCACATTCAGCAATGAACACAGCAGCTGCTGTCAACTTAGAGTCAACATCTGCAATGCAAAAATAATATGTGGGTTCATGCACATGCAGTATGTACAGCACATTGTGGTTTTGAAGTGTATGTAGGACACTCTACCTTGGAGGGATTGATGGGATCCAGGTTCTCAACAGCCAAGGACGGACATGGCCATCTCCTTTGTTATTATCTCCTGATGGAAATAACGTGCTTCGTAATACTAAAGGAAAAAAACCCAACTCAACAGCACATAAAAGGAGATGTAAAAACTACATCAGTCCATGCAAAGTTAAAACCAGCCTTACGCTACTGAGTGAGGAAACCAGAATGTCCACTGCCTGCCTGCAATTGCAAGGCGATCACAGCCCCTGAGCTGACCCTCCACACAGCTGGCCCTGCACAAGAGTCATCTGCACTGCTGGAATCACTGATTAATGGGAGTCTTGGCTCTGTCCCACCCAGCACTCCAGCCATGCCAACCAGTCCTGAGAGTGGGGAGCAACACAGCCTGCTGCAGGCTCAGCCGGCAATCAGAAGTGCACTGCCCCACAAAGCTCTGCAGGGCTGGGGCAGCTGCAGAATCAACCTCCACAACCTGCCTTATGCAACATGAGGAGGATGGGGAAGATAGAGCTGACTAGGAGTCTCAGCTTCACCCCATTCAGCTTAGCCACCAATAAAACCAGTGACCGGCCTTCTGGGGCAGCAGCAGCCTAAAGTGGACTCTACTTCCTGCAGAACTGTGAGCAAAGTGAGGCAAGTGGCTCGAGATGAAGTACAATAGAAGACAGAGGGGATATAGTGAAGGGGAGCAAAGAGCAGCATCCAGCACACATTAACTCAGTGTCCTCACTAGCTAGAATCACAGACAGTGAGTTGCAAAAGGAAAAGGGCCCCCTCTTTGCAGTAACATCTAGAAGAACTGAAGTTACCCTTTCTCCTCCTTTGAGTGACTGTCCCTATGTGCAGTGCACTTCAGATGATTCACAAGCCATGCTTATTTAAAGGAGGTGGGTGCCTGGAGTCCTATGACACAAAGAGACTGCAGAGCTGCCCTGCCTAGACAGGTATCAGAAGCAGCTGTTTGCACCAGTGCTTTTGTGTCTAATGCAGGTGTGAATGGAACTCCAAGTTGCTGCCTTGCAGGTGTCAGTAACAGGGATGTGACTCAGGGAAGTTATTGAAGTGGCTTCAGCTCTAGTTGACTGTACTCTCATGCTGCCTTCAAGAGAGACGTTCATCTTGTAGCAAAGTAGGACGTACCAAAAGATCCACTTTGGCAGTCTCTGGGAGGAGATGGCCTCTCCTTTCATAAGTTTTGTGAATGGTACAAAAAGTCTAGGAGACCTTCAAAACGGTTTTGCCTCTGCAGGTAAAAGACAAGAATCCAACACACATCCAGTGAGTGCCACAACACCTCTGCCCTGCTAGAGTGAGGGTTAGGGTAAAACACAGGTAATGTGAAAATCTGACACCACCTTAGGAATGAAATCTTTGTCCTTATGGAAAACTGGGGGTGGGAGGAGGCTCAGCCATAAGAGCCCCGAGCTTCCTGACTCTTCTGGATGACATAATAGCAACCAAAAATGCTACCTTCACAGAGAGATGTAGTAGAGAGCAGGATGCCAGGGGCCTGAACAATAACTTACTAAGGGTTGATAAAACAAGGTTTGAATCCCAGGATGATACAGATTTTGCCATTGGATGGAAGACTTAAATCACACTCCTCATGAAACGATTCACTCTAATACATTGATGTGAAGCAGAGACTCTTGAGAGGACCATCTTCCTTGAGCAACCTGTCCCTTCATGTATGCTCCCCAACCTAAAAGAGATTAATGTATTGTTATAGTCTTTGTTGGAAGTGGAGAGTTGAACGGCATCCCCACACATATCTTTCCTCTGTCTCCACATCAAGTAACAGAGACTAAGACCCTTTGAGGAACCATGACTAGCATGTTGAGACTGTGCTTGCCCAGTATGTACACAGTCTACAACCAGACTTGTAGACACTGGAGATGAAGCCTTGGGAATGGAGTCATATAAAGTACTTGTGGATGAGTGGAAAAAGGCTAATGTAGTGCCCATCTTTAAAAAAAGGGAAGAAAGAGGATCTGGGTAACTACAGGCCAGTCAGCCTCACTTCAGTCCCTAGAAAAATCATGGAGCAGGTCCTCAAGGAATCAATTCTGAAGCACTGAGAGGATAGGAAAGTGATCAGGAACAGTCAGCATGGATTCACCAAGGGCAAGTCATGCCTGAATAAGCTAACTGCCTTCTATGACAAGATAACTGGCTCTGTGGATGAAGGGAAAGCAGTAGACGTGTTATTCCTCGACTTTAGCAAAGCTTTTGATATGGTCTCCCACAGTATTCTTGCCAGAAAATTAAAGAAGTATGGGCTGGATGAATTGACTATAAGGTGGAGAGAAAGCTGGCTAGAATATTGGGCTCAACAGGTAGTGATCAATGGCTCCATGTCTAGCTGGCAGCCGGTATCAAGCGGAGTGCCCCAAGGGTTGGTCCTGAGGCCGGTTTTGTTCAATATCTTCATTAATGATCTGAAGGATGGCGTGGATTACACCCTCAGCAAGTTTGCAGATGACACTAAACTGGGAGGAGTGGTAGATACGTTGGAGGGTAGGGATAGGATACAGAGGGACCTAGACAAATTAGAGGATTGGGTCAAAAGAAATCTGATGAGGCTCAACAAGGACAAGTGCAGAGTCCTGCACTTAGGACAGAAGAATCCCATGCACGGCTACAGACTAGGGACCGAGTGGCTAAGCAGCAGTTCTGCACAAAAGGACCTACGGGTTACAGTGGACGAGAAGCTGGATATGAGTCAACAGTGTGCCCTTGTTGCCAAGAAGGCTAACGACATTTTGGGCTGTATAAGTAGGAGCTTTGCCAGCAGATCGAGGGACGTGATCCTTCCCCTCTATTCGACATTGGTGAGGCCTCATCTGGAGTTCTGTGTCCAGTTTTGGGCCCCATGCTACAAGAAGGATGTGGAAAAATTGGAAAGAGTCCAGCAGAGGGCAACAAAAATGATTAGGGGACTGGAGCACATGATTTATGAGGAGAGGCTGAGGGAACTGGGATTATTTAGTCTGCAGAAGAGAAGAATGAGGGGGGATTTGACAGCTGCTTTCAACTACCTGAAAGGGGGTTCCAAAGAGGATGGATCTAGACTGTTCTCACTGGTAGGAGATGACAGAACAAGGAGTAATGGTCTCAAGTTGCAGTGGGAGAGGTTTAGGTTGGATATTAGGAAAAACTTTTTCCTAGGAGGGTGGTAAAGCACTGGAATGGGTTACCTAGGGAGGTGGTGGAATCTCCATCCTTAGAGGTTTTTAAGGTCAGGCTTGACAAAGCCCTGGCTGGGATGATTTAGTTGGGGATTGGTCCTGCTTTGAGCAGGGGGTTGGACTAGATGACCTCCTGAGGTCCCTTCCAACCCTGAGATTCTGTGATACCTGCTCATCACCATGGGCCACCACAGCACTGCCACCAGCCTGGCCCTGGGCTGGATGAGATCAACTCACGAAGGACAACAGCTGGCTGAAGCTGAACCCGAGCAAGGCAGAGTGAATGCCGCTGGGCAGAGGAAAGTACTTGGAGGACTTTGCAACTGTAGGGCAGTTTCCTTTGGCTGAAGGGTCACACCCACAACTGGTCAATACAGTCCATGATCTAGGAGTGCTCCTGGTTCCCTTGCTGATGCTGAGCTCTCACATGGCAGCACGCATGAGTAACGCTTTCTACTAGCTCCGGCTGGCTAGGAGATTCCATCCCATCCTGGCGGACAAAGAGCTGGCCTCAGTTACTCATGCCTTCATCACTTCCCGTCTGGCATATGGCAATGGGATATACCTGGGCATGAGGCCTTCAGCACTTAGGAAATTCCAACTAGTATGGCCCGTTACAGTGTGTCTCCTCAACAACACAGGCTACTAAGAGCACATCAAACCTGTTCTCTGCTCCCCACAACGGCTTCCCAAAGAATAGAGTCAATTTCCAGGTCTCAGTCCTTATCTTCAAGGGACTCCATAGCTTGGGCCCAGGGTACCTAAAAGTGTCTAGTGATCTGGGATGTAAACTAATCAACAACTCCACTCCTTACCCTTTTTGTCATATGGGTAGAGCTCATCTCTGCCAAAGACAGACTTTCCCAGGGGCCAGTCCCATACTGTGGGATGAACTCTCCCACGGGAGTAAGGACCATCCCAAACTTCCCCACTTGCCCCTCCAAGGGCAAGGAGCACTCCTTTGTCCTGCCTTCTCTAATACAAACCCAGCAGCATGGACATAACAAAAAACAAACAAACACCCTACCAAACCAAAACCCTCCTCTGCACAACAGATCTCCCTGAGGGGAGGGTGAGAGAGAGAAAACAAACTACACATGACAGATGTTAAGACACTTTGCTTAATGCTCATATACTATGGTGAGGAGTGTGGTATAAGAACCCATATAGAACAGGCCCCCAGCCTCCCTTCAGCACTAGTGCCCCCCTACCTTCCAGCACTCACGCCTCTGCCTACCCCAGACACCCTAGTACCCCCCTCAACACCCAGACATCTACACACCATAGACACCTACCAGCACCCCGACACTCATGCACCCTAGCAGTTCCCCAGACTCTCTCCCACCTAACCCCAGTCACAGCTACCATGTTTCATGCAGTTCCACATCCTGCTGCCCATGGTATAGTGTGTTGCCCACAAGCTGGAGTTTATGGTCACATGCAAATGATTTGCAAATATGCAAATTCATTTGCATATAATATCAACTGTGGAACTTAAAACTTGGCAGCTACGTAACTTGGGAACTTAACTTAGGCAGAAGCCCACAGCAGCCTGGAAAAATTTCTGTTCAACCTAGACAAAGATTTCTCCTGACAATGGGAGTTGCATTGTTAAGAAGTTGCAGTAACTTACATTTATTTCATTTTACAAGGCTTAAAAGAATGTCTCTTTTCCCTATATTTTTAATGCTCCTGAGTTGTTTCTGTCTCATTCCCCTTACAGTACCCGAGTCTATGACCCAAAGTTCACAAGTGTTGGCTAAGTGTGTGACAACATCCCACCATGAGCATAATACAGCAGTGCTGTGTTCTCTGCACCAGCTCCCAAGTTGGCTTGTGAATGGAGTTGAAGGTGTTGGTTTTGAGCTAAGAAGCCCTAAATGATGTGAGGCCAACCTACCTGGGTCACTCTGCTCTCCTCATGCCACACTGCCACAGCTGCAGTCAGCAGAAATGCCTGAACTGGAGCCCCTATGTAGAGTCTCCAAGGAGAGAGGATGCAGCTGGCAAGGGCATTCTCTGTGAAGGCTCCTAGACTTTGGTTTTTGCTCCCCTAACCTTGGTCTGAAATTACCCAAACTGACTGCAAAGCTCATCTACTTTCCCTGAATTTTGGGGGAAGAGCAGAGAGGGTGGTGTGGTTTAATGTTAGTCTTTTTTTCTCTTGCTTGTGGGAGTTGTTAATTATAATAACTGAATATTTAAAAGTTGTCAAGGGCATTCTTTCACATATTGTTATGATTTTGTAGTGAGATATTAAGGTTGTATCGCAAGTTTCTGTTTTACAGGGTCTGTACCTTAGTGTCTCACCTTTCTTCTGAACCCTTTTTGGCAAACATGCCATGGGAAATTGGAACCAAATTTCAGCTACTAATTAATGTGTGTGTGGAATGATCTCCAATGTGTATTTTGCATTTATATGTTTGGGGGTTTTTTTTGGAAAGTTGGGTAACCGGAACAGCGGAAGAGTTTGAATTTTCCACACAACATGCATTTGCTGCTCCTGGCTGCTGCCTGAGCAGTAACACTATGTTATCAGAGATAATCAGACACTCAGCACACATGCCCTCTAGTTCATTAGCATATGTGTGGCAGTGACTAGTGCCTTGGTTGTCATGGCAACAGATGCCTTTGATAATTCATTGACCTCAGACAACCGTAACTTTATTCCAGAGCAGGGTCCCAGGAGGAACGGCAAAGACAGCAGACTGGGTTTGGACAAGTTCCTGCAGTAGTCCTTTGGGCTTCAGGTAAGTTACACTGTTTCTTTTCACAGGGGAATTGTTTGTTCTTTCCTGAGAAAGGGTTACATGAAAATAAGACACAAAATTACTGTAACGATGTCGGAATTAGAACACGGGTCAGCAGAGCCTGGGGCAGCTGACATTCCCACGGTGACACCAGCAACATGCCGGAGAATAGGTGCCACAGGAAGTACCACTCAAGAGATCCAGAATGACAGTACCCTGCATCCCTCTGACTGGCAAGCCACCCTATTTAACCCTGGACGGCACCCCAGGAAGTTGTCTGGGCAGCCACACAGACTTCAGGTGTGCTGCAATTCTGGACCTTGATCTCCGGTCCCCAATCCCAGCCCGAGTTTGACCCTGACTCTTGTCCTCCTGCCTTCAGCCTGGTCATACCTCTGATCTCTGGCCTCTGACCCCAACTCTTGCTTATTGAACCTGGCTGTAGCACAGGGGTCTCAAGTCCTGGCCTGTGGGCCATCTGCGACCTGAGAACCTCCCCACTGCGGCCCACGAAGGAGAGACGCATGCAGCCACGCTGCCGGCAATGTCTGCTGCAGGCGCCACCCCCAGCAGTTCCCATTGGCTGGAGGAGAGGGACAGAGATATCATCACTAGTCTCCAGGCAGAGTCAGCCACAGAGGCAGCATCATTAGCTGCCGGGCAGAGTCAGCCATGGAGGCAGCATCACTTTTTTCCACAATGAATATAAACAAGTCAAAATACCAAACACAACTATCTGATGCACACCTTGCTACAATACTGAAGGTTTCAACTGCTCAGTCACTGAGGCCAAACATCAACAAACTGACAGAACTGAAGCATTGCCAGGTGTCTGGCAAACACTAAACCACCTTGATTGCACTTGCCTCATTAGCACTACAAAAGTGATTTTTCCCTCCCTTGGTATTCACCCCTTCTTGTCAACTGTTGAGAATACGCCACTTCCACCTTAACTGAATTGGCTCATTAGCACTGACCCCCACTTGGTAAGGCAACTCCCATCTTTTCATGTGCTGTGTATTTAGACCTGTATTTTCCACTCCATGCATCTGATGAAGTGGGTTTTAGCCCACAAAAGCTTATGCCCAAATAAATGTGTTAGTCTCTAAGGTGCCACAAGGACTCCTTGTTGTTTTTGCTGATACAGACTAACACACCTACCGCTCTGAAATTAAAAACTCTCTGGCAGGCAAAGAATTGTATAAAGTTGTATGACAGTTTTATTATTTCTAAGAAATTCGAAATAAAAAATACAATATAAATGTTTTCTTTTCTGAACACCAGCTTCAGTGACATTATTGGCCCGCTGGGAGGATTTGAGGACTGGCACTGGCCCTAAGGTAAACTGAGTTTGAGACCCTTGCTTTAGCGATTCCTTCAATCCATGCTCACAAATATCAACCCTGATGTGTGGACCCCAGCTCCGCTGTAACCAGCAGGCCAGAATGCCTATGCACCTGTCCCTTATAATTACAGATCCTCTCCTGTAGATTCTCTGCTTCTTACAAATTGGAGGCTAGGAGTTCAAAAGGCAAATATTCACAAAGAAAGTGGGAAATTATAAATGTGTGAGTCCCAGGTCAGTTTTCTGTTACACAATTTTAAAAATATGTCATGTAGAATCATAAGTTGAAGTAAAATTGAAGTTACATTAAAATAGAAACATGTTTTGTTTGCCTACAGTTTAATTACTTTCAGTATATCGGTCAACATGGCACTGAGTGGTGAAATATGGAGCTTCACAAAGATAACAATGGCCATAAACTATACATTGAACACAACAAATGCTTTATGTATTAAGCATGTTATTATTTAAATAGAAAATCATTAAAAACTAAGGAAATTCGCACACACAAAAACCTTTTGTTTAATGTTAGTTAAGATTGCTTACATCAGTAAACTAAACCACAAAAAAATAGGAAATGCAAAGCTAAGGATTAAAAAGTAGCAATATTCAAACACTCTCAAATTAGGACATTCCAGAATGAACGTTGCCTATTCAGCACCTCTTCCGCCTATGCATTATGATATAGTCTTTAAGTAGATGCAGAAGTGACCGCCTGCAAAAAATTTGGAGTAAGTGCTTGTGCAGCATCACATAGGGACCTTGGATTCTATCCCTGCCTCAGCCACCAAGTTTTTAAGCGATGCTGGCCAAGTCATTTACACCAAACTTTTCAGAGGCAGTTACTTGTGCGTGCAATTAAAGACTGTATCATAACGCATATCCACCAGAGGAGTGAAAAGAGACTGTATGGCTATTCTGGCATTTCTTAACTTGAGAGCGCTTGACTTTGCTACCTTTTAAGCCTTAATTTTGTATTTCCTGTTTGTTATGGTTAAGTTTATTGATGAGAGCAATCTTAACTCATGTTAAATGATATTTTTTTGTTTGTGAATATAAATCAATAGTACAGCCGCCGCACAGGTTTGGAAGCCACACAATGCAATGGGCTGGAACGGGTATGGAATGCGGACATGCTGAACAGGGTTATATTAACAAGGACGGATATGATGTCAGATATTATAGGCATTTGTCTGTGTTATTCATTTACCACTGAAATAGTGCAGCCTCTAGCTCATGAGCCTTAAGACCAGGGGTGGGCAAACTTTTTGGCCTGAGGGCCACATCGGGGTTGCGAAACTCTATGGAGGGTCGGGAAGGGAAGGCTGTGCCTCCCCATACAGCCTGGCCCCCCGCCCCATCCGCCCCCTCACTGCCCCTCTCAGAACTCCCGACCCATCCAACCCCCACTGCTCCTTGTCCCCTGACCGCCCCCTCCCGGGAGCCCCGCCCCAATTGCCCCCCCAGGGGACCCCACCCCCATCCAATCCCCCCTGCTCCTTGTCCCCTGACCGCCCCGTCCTGGGATTCCCCGCCCCTAATCACCACCCTGGTGCCCCATCCCCTATCCCACCCCCTTGTAGTCCCTCCCCTATCCAACCCTCCCTGCTCCCTGTCCCCTGACTGCCCCGACCTATCCACACCCCCACCCCCTGACAGGTCCCCAGGACTCTCATGCGTATCCAACGTCCTGTTCCACATCCCCTGACCACCCTCCCCCCAGAACCTCTGCCCCGTCCAATTGCTCCCTGCTCCCTGTCCCCTAACTGCCCCCTGGACCCCCCTCCTGCCCCTTATCCAACCTCCCTACCCCACTTACCATGCCACTCAAGAGTGGCAGGACTGGAAGCCACGCTGCCCGGTCGGAGCCAGCTGCACTGCCGGTGTGGCCGCAGGGGCAGGGGGACAGCAGGGGAGGGGCCGGGGGCTAGCCTCCCCAGCTGAGAACTCAAGGGCTGGACAGGATGGGCCCGCGGGCCACAGTTTGCCCACATCTGCTTAAGAGAGATCAACAGGAGTCTTTCCCAAGATCATCCCTGCTGTATGTCAGCTGCCCATCTGTATTATGGGAAATCTAGTGGCTATGGGAAATCCACGGCTACCATGATGCCTATTGTCAGGAGAGACGCCAAAAAAATCCAACTTGCAGCACAATTAAATGTCAAAATGGTACAATAAAATAGCTCACCATTATTAGCCTGGGTAAAACACACACTTTTCCAAATAACTCAAAACACTTGCTCACGTGAATAGTGACAAATTGTGTAACAAGAGGGACTTAGAATGTCAGGATTATGTGGAGACTCCTGGAGTCAGCCTACCGTAGTAATGTAGCGGGAATGGAATTCTGGAGCATCCTTCAAGAATGTCAGGCCAGGATGCGTTTCAACCACATCCTGAAAGACAAAACCAAGTGAAACTGGAACAAGAGTTTTTTTCCCTTTCAATTAGAGTTTAAAAATGACTGAGTTTACAAAGTGATGCTCTGTGGCACTTTCCAAACTGCAAATGCAGCATTTAAAAAGCTAAATTACAATATTTTAAAATGAACCTTGTAAAAAGAACAGGCATTTTCTGGGCAATACGCACCTGCTGGGCCATTTTGATTTACTTAAAGACAGAAAAACAAAGGAAGAATTAGTGAGCAGATGAAAACTCATTTTTACTGATAGAGAAATAAATGTTAGCTACGTGGACCATATGACTCTTTTCTCCCCAAATCCCCTTTTAATTCCTTGCAGATATTAATATTTGTCATACTGATACATCAGAAATAAGTGTTCTTCTGAAAGACTTTAAAAACAGCCCTTTGTGTCTTTCCAGAGCAATATACAACAACAGGAGAAAAGCTGCTTTTTAAAAATCTTCTTTCACAAAGATACACATAGCTGCAGTCCATACCTTTTCCATACTAACTTGACTGTTTTGGAATTTCTCTTTCTCTCAGAATAGTTATTTTTTAGTGCCAAATCCTGGCCTAGTGGTATGGAATTCAGCCAGAGCTGCATGGCTGTGACATGTTCCCGGCTGTGGAAGACCTGCTCGTATTGTGAATGTAAGAAGCCTCCATCAGGATGGCTGCATAAGCACTACATGCCTGCACTACAAGCATCTCCAGTGGCAAGGGGGAAGCATCATGGCTGTGCTCCATCTATAAGAAGATTCTGGGGAGGCCCTGAGCATATACATGGTCTCCTTGAGGGCCAGTGGTGGTGAATAGCCACTGACTGACGGACAGGCAGCCAAGGAAACATTAAAATGTTTAATTATTTTGGGGATATTCTCTAGCCTATGCTACACAGGAGGTCAAACTAGATGATCACAGGGGTCCAATTCTGGCCTTGGAATCTGTGAATCCACAAAAAAGATTATACAGCTCTTAGATTGCACTAGCAGCTGCAAAATGGAGCTGTTGTCAATCAGGAGAGGCAACATGCCCTGGGGGGGAAATATGAAAAGTGCCACCAAGGAGCGTGAGAAAAATCCATCCCAAAACTCTTATCCACAACCCCATAATGGTACCAGGTTTTTTTGTGGGAAGGCAACCACCACCACCGAGATCCAATCTTGACCCTCAAGGCATCTCCATGGTTGTGTACAGTGGGCACCACAATATCAGAAATGTATTAACACTGGAAGGAGCTCAGAGAAGGGCAGGAGCCAATGATCAGAAGAGCTGGAGGGACTAATTTATGAAAGGAAGATTAAAAGAGCTATGTACATATAGAGCTTAGCAAGCAAAGACTAAGGAGGGACATGAATAAATTGCTTAGGGAGGTTGTGGAATCTCCATCATTGGAGATTTTTAAGAGCAGGTTAGACAAACTCCTGCCAGTGATGGTCTAGATAATACTTAGTCCTGCCATGAGAGCAGGGGACTGGACTAGATGACCTCTCAAGGTCCCTTCCAGGCCTATGATTCTATGATACGCGGCCACAAATATCTGAAGGAACTAGACACCAAGAATGGAGAGGGATGTTTGTTTTTTATAGTGCATAAGGGTAAAAGAAAAAGCAAAGGGATGAAATTAAAACAAGGATAACTTAGGCTGAATACAAAGAAAAACTTTTTGTAGAGTGGAATATAAATATGTAATAGGCGAGGTGACATATACAATGCTTTAGTTTAATAATTCTTTGCAAATATTTCAATGGTAGATTGCATTTGAGTCTGGAAGAAGTGTTATTAGGTAAATTAAATAATTGTTAACTGCACTCTTAACGCGCAAACGTTTTATACGTTAGTCTAATATCTATCTAGCGATCTCACAGTGCTTTGTATGTTCTCCTGTCCTGAGGTTTGAGATTTGCAGATACAACCACATGGAGAAGCTGGGAGGATTCAGTTTAGTTACCTGTTAATTCCAAATGGTTACCCCAACTGGAGACTGTGGGTCAAGTTAAAGTTTTGCAATAAATGGGCACAATTTTCAATTACTTCAGCAGGAGCTGCCGCTGCTCAACTCCTTCAAAAATAAGCACCTCCCTTACATTATTCTTTAAATTTAAGTCTAAAAAGCTCCACCCCAACTAGAGCTCATTCAAAGCTCTGTATGCCCTTTACATACACTGAAGAAGTTACAAACAAATATCCCAAATTAGCAACACCCTTCCCCCTGCTCACCCAACCAGGTACTGCTGAGCAAGGTTTATGTACCTGAAGTAGTGGGATGAAATCCTCCTGCTCTAGGTAGTTGCAGTTGGGTTTTGCTAGAAGGTAAAGAAATTTGGCTGCATCATCATGGCAGCTCTGTAGTAATCTATGAGAGAGAGAAATAAGGTTATAAATTACTCAAATTAATTCATACTCTCAGAGGACACAGCAATCAGAAGCCACAGTTTGACTGTTAGGCTCCTTATTTAAAGTGCCAAATTTCAGCCAGAAGTTATGCAAAGTTATGCAATTTATGCAAAGTTGTGACCATGTAAGTTATGCACACCTGACATCAGAAGGGTAACACCTTATTCTCTTCCTTGATACCTTGAAACAACGGCCAAGTGTTTCTTGGAGGAGGTGAATATTGCTTCTCCCTAATATTACTGTGAGAAATACGGGTGTGCTCTTTGGTGACAGCTAATATGGTGTCTGGATCTATCAACACCAAGGTGTCACTGTCTCATAAAAGGGGATGGATATTTTACCCTAAGGGTCTGTCTGGGTAGCCGCGCCAGCCTGCCCACCTAGGGAAAGAGAGAGTAGGTGACCTTTCCAATAGTCACCTATCAACATAAATGGGAGTCACTAAGAGACATTCCAAGAGCCAGTAAACTTAATAGGACTAGCCCATGCTCTGGGGAAGTGTCCAAGCCAGTTTGAATAGGTTGGGTCAGAGAGAGTCACATAGATACATAGCAGGATCTGGGCTGGCTAGCAGAACGTATGTTGGCTGTGTTCTGTGTCTGCAGCTGAAGAGGAAAGTGCATCTAACTGGGCTTGTAGGGCAGCGTAACATTAGATAAGACAACGTAAGTAGGCTGTTATTTTTTAAATCCTTTTTTTGTTTTATGGTTTGTTCCAACTGCTAAATAAAACACCTTTGTTTGAAGGAGGCTGTTGGTCAAAATCACAGGACCCCAAAGGGAGGAAACGAAGGCGTCTGAACCCAGTCGGCCCTGCAGGGTTACAAGTAATTGGTACATGAGGCCGTGTGCTCAGGGTCTGGCCAAAGAGTGGAAGAATCACAAGATTCCACCTTGAGACAGCTAAGGGGAAAGAGGTCACGCGCCTGAGGGGGGCACTGGCATAGCTAGCTCCATAACTGTGACAACTGTCAAATAGCAACGACTGCCTTGAAGAAGAAGAAAAAGCCCTCTGAAGGCAATGGTTATGGTACTTCTTATCACTGTGTTCTGCTGTTCATGGTAGGGAATCATCATTACAGTTACTTGCCGACCTACGCAGTGCAGTGTGTCAAATGTTTACATCAAATGTTTATTTAAATTCTGAGACTTGAAGAAAATAATCTCTGTGCTTATTTGCTAAAAATGTAGAGTTTTGTTCTCTTTACTCTTCCCACACGAAGGTATCTTAGACCAGCGTTCCCATTTTATTGAGCCACAGGTGTTAAGGCCAGATGGTATCATTAGGATCATAGCATCTGACCTCTTGCGTAACAGACCAGAGAATTTCACCCAGCGATTCCTGCATCAAGCCTAGAACTTCTGGTTGAGCTAGAGCAGATTTCCTAGAAAGGGACATCCAGGCTTGCCTTAAAACACTTAAAGAGGTGGAAAACTATAGGTCAGTTGTTCCAGTGGTTAATTAATTATTATTATTTCTAATTTGAATTTGCCTGGCTTCAGCTACCAGCCACTGGATCTTATTATGCTTTTGTCTGCTAGGTTAGAGAACTCTATACTATCAGGAATCTTTTCTCTGTGTAGGTACTTACAGACCATGATCAAGTCAATTCTTAATCTTCTCTAGGATAAACTAATCTAGAATTGAGTTTCCCTCATCTCTTTCTATACAAGGCATGTTTTCCAGACTGCATACCATTCTTGCAGCTCTTTCCTAAAGCTTCCAGTTTTTTGAAGTGTTGATATCAGACCTGGTCACAGTATTCAGTAATAGCCTCACTAATGCCATTTACAGTGGTAATATCACCTCTTTACTGCCACTTGATAATCTCCTGCTTGGCTAATGCTTTTAAAACTCTTGGTTGCAAGTTATTTGGTCCTGCAGTTTTAAAAAAAATGTTTGGCTTTAGCAGTTTTCTGTTTAACATTCTGCCTAGTTACTGCTGGAACAGAAAGTATTTAATTAACTGTGTAAGACAAAACTAAGTCATCCAGCTGCTTTTCAAATGCAGAACAGAAATATTTATTGAAGAACCTTCTCTGCACCATGATTGATAATTTTGCTATACCCATCTAATACTGGACCTATACCATTGTTAGGATGATTGCATTTGTTTCTGATTTAATTTTAAAAATTCATTCTTATTGTCCTTAACTCCACTGGCCACAAATTTTTTTCATTGATACTTTTAGCTTTCCTTATCAATTGGAAAGATTCAGGTCTTCTCATTTTCTGAAAACTACATTTTTAGTACATGACTCTGCCTCTCTTACTCTGAATGGGTGAAATGCACCTTTCTGCAAAGAAAAAGCGCAAGGCCTATATATCACCTGAATCCCATTTAGGCCCTACCTTGAGGGTTTAAGGAAGTACGTGGCACAATAGGATTTTTGCTAGTTGTCTGCAAAAGGGAGAATTTCACCCTGTGTGTGTAAGAGGGGCAGAACTGGCCCTTAGAAATCAATATTCATAGAATCGTTGAAAGGTAGGGCTGGAAGGGACCTCGAGAAGTCACCAAATTCAGTCCCCTGCGCTGAGTAAAGTAAACCTAAACCACCCCTGTTTTTAAAAACCTCCAATGATGGGGATTTCACAACCTCCCTTGGAAGCCTATTCCAGAGCTTAACTACCCTTATGATTAGTATCATGTGCAAATTTTAGAAGCATACTCTCCACTCCATTATCTAAGTCATTAATGAAAATATTGAATGGCATCAGACCCAGGACTGACCCCTGCGGGACCCCATTAGATACACCTCTCACTTTGACAGTGAACAGTTGATAACTACTCTGAGAGTATGGTCTTTCAACCAGCTGTGAACTCACCTTATAGTAATTTCATCTAGACCACATTTCCCTGCTTATGAGAATGTCATGTGGGACTGTCAAAAGTCTTACTAAAATTAAGTCATATATTGCTAATATCCATTTCTTATGTAGTTCTGATCTAACTTTTAACATAGAAAAAAAATTTAACATTTAGCATCTATTAAAGATGGATCCAGTGAGATGCCATAATAGAATTTCTCCCCGATAGTTTAATCTTTTTCCAAGACTGACGTATTTGAAGATGCTGCCAAACTCTACTGACAAAATTCCCTAGCATACAAATCACCCCAAAGAGGCAAACAATGGCTTCTTTTGTCAAGTGTGTGTGTGGGAAGTGGAGAAGGTTGGGGAGGGAGGCTGTAGAGGGGAATCTGCTTCAACTATAAAAATTGCTAGCAGGGTGTGGTACTTTACTGAATGGAAATATCCTCTATAGGATGATATCTTCTGTCTGTGACCCAGAAGAGTGAGTACTTCGGAAGAGTGGAACGTTATTCCAATCTTCGCTATTTCCTACTGCATAATTTTGTCAGTCAAGATTAACACATTTATCCAAATAACTGGTGTCTATTGAACTGAAACACACACACAAAAATGAGGCCTTCCCAGGCTTTCACCAAGCCCTTACTGAAAAATAATCGTAACGGACTGAGAAACAATGTAGAAAGTATCAGGCTCCAGAGCTTTCACCAGTTATTGTGATGGAAACAGTAAGTTACTCAAAGAAAAATTACTCAGTAATTTTCAAGAACTGCAAAAATTAAAACACATTATTTATTTGTTATTTACTAGTGATTACTCATCATGAATAAGAATTAGTTATTAGACACTTGCACTCAGTCTTATGGGCATTTTCACCTGTGAGTAGCTTCATGCATGTGCATAGTCTCATTCAACTCACTGGGACTCCCCACATGTTATGGACACGTTTAAGTACTTGCTGGACTGAGGCATTAGAGGCTTGAAAACATGAAATTGTAGGAAATGGTTAGATAAACAAATGCACAGCATTTAGCCATAATGCTGCACTGGGAGTTCACGTTCAGTGGGTTTCCAGAAGGTCCCACTCCTCAGCCAGTTCTGCTATAAGTCTGGGGTGCACGTAATCTGGTCTGATTTAGATGTTTAACTTTAGTAGATGCTGGAATATAAAGCATTTCCTCACGAATACATCACCCATTACCAAATACAGAATATGCAACATACTTAAAGTGCCATGTCTGAAAATAGGGGTTAATATAATGGCCCCCCTAGAGGAATGTGTTAGCACTGGCTATGTAAAGTTTACTAGCAGAGAGTTCTTAGGGTGTCTCTGAAGCGAGAGCAGTGGGCCCGGCATGCAAGCCCCGTGGACAAGGCACCGGAGGCCCAGCCCGCTAAGGGACAGGTTACAAAGTATGCTCAGGCACCATATTTTTCCTCCATCAGCTTAACGGACGGAGCATCATGCCCAGTTTTTAACAACTCTCTACATTTTTGGTTATTTCTGCCCTTTAAGTTGCCTTTTCCATAGACCAGTGTGAAAATCTAATGTGAAGATCATTTTTAGGAGTAGTAACGAAACACTGAAGCAAAAGTTCGGGCAAACTTTCAATAACCTTAAAACAGAGTGGGTTTTAATCACTGTTTGCAGAAACATGCTGCTGCGCTGCAGAGTAAATCTGACAATTTTCGGGCTAAACCAACTTTCGAACCCAAAGCTACAGGGAAACTAACATAGGGCTTTGCCATGAGAGTTGCAAGTTTAACACTGGAGAGGCTGTTGTGACAGTGAACGGCAAATTAGACATGAATGAGCAGTTTGATTGCTGCAGAAAGAGAGGGAGGCTTTGGGCTGCATATGCAAACGCATCTGTCACCAAAAAGAGAGGCACTGGAGAGTGAGTTTTTGTGTGTGTGTTTTTTTGAAAAAAGGGGGTGGGTGGGGGGAGAAAACCTGTATTTGTGCTGGAAATGGCCCACCTTGATTTTCATACACATTGTGAGGAGAGTGGTCACTTTGGATAAGCTATTACCAGCAGGAGAGTGAGTTTGTGTGTGTGGTTTTTGGAGGGGGGTGGGGGGGGTGAGAAAACCTGGATTTGTGCTGGAAATGGCCCACCTTGATTATCATACACATTTTAAAGAAAGTGGTCACTTTGGATGGGCTATTACCAGCAGGAGAAAAGGAGTACTTGTGGCACCTTAGAGACTAACCAA